>NC_090812.1:154097949-155429824 GCF_000390325.3 Nicotiana tomentosiformis
ACAGATGCGAGTTTTTGGCTAAGGGTGATTGTCCGCTTCTGCAGAACATTTTACGCTTATGTGGTATTGCAAATGCGGTTTCCTTTACACATATGAGAATTTTGGGTCTGGTAGGCTATCTTCGCAGGTGCGCTTCTTTGTCTGCTAATGCGGAATACTAGGGCAGCTTCATATATATCGAGGGTTTGGTTATTTTTATCACTTTTTGAGTTAGAGAGCTCAGTTTTTGGCGATTGTTGAGGGGATTTTCACGTGTTAGATTAGGATAAGTATTATTGACTCTGATTTGGTTATATATCATGATTACATCTTTGTTTTTATCATTTAATTAGTGATTTGAATTTGGGAAATTGGGGATTTTTGTAAAAACTTTCTAAAATGTAAAATGATGATTTGAAGGCCGATTTGATGTCAGAATTGGATAATTTTGGTATGGTTGGACTCGTATCTGCATGGGTGTTCGGATTTTATGAGTTTTATCGGTTCCGGAGGTGCGGTCCTAGGATTGATTTTTGGGTTGACTTTTTGATTTTCATTAAAGATCGAAGCTTTATTATCCGGAATCACTTCCTATAGCTTTTATTTATGATATTCAGTTATTTTGGCTAGATTCGAGTCGTCAGGAGGTTGTTTCACATGAGAAGGTCATTTTAGAGTATTGATTTAGCTTCTTTGAGGTAAGTATCTTTCCTAACTTTGTGGGAGGGAACTACCCCTTAGGATTTGGGACAATAATTTGAATTATGTGTAAGATGTGTACGCGAGGTGACGAGTGCGTACTCGAACGTATATGTGAAAATTAACCCGTTTAGACTTTTAGGCTTCTTTCATGTATTTATCTTAAGTTGTTAGTACATGTTATATCTTTTATTTGTCAAGTTTGCTCTCACATGCTTTATTTGAATTTGTTAGCACGTGTCATATCTTTTGCCTATCAAGTTTACTCTTATAAGCTTTAATTGAAGTTGTTGCCTCTTTTATTATTATGTGACTTCCTTTATTATTGAGTTATTCTTAATAGAAATTGTTGTTACATGATATCCTCTCGTGCCGGGTTATTCTCATGCATTTAGATGTAGTTGCTAGTTCATGCCATTTCTTTCATTGTTAGCTTATATCATATACTAGAATTTGAAGTTGTCATTTCATGGAAATACTTTCATTATTGAGTTTATTCTTAAGAAATTAATTGAAGCTAAAGTTATTGAAAGTCATTAACATGTTTTAGTTGAAGTTGTTGTTTAATGGGATATTGTTCATTTGTTGAGTTACTTTCCTCCGTTCATTTTGTTCCTATTGAGATTTTGTACACGTCGTGTTTGAGTCGTGAGCTATGTGTTGTGGTGATATTGGTATTGTTGTTTTGGAAAGGTTTTGGCCTATGGGCACTTGTGGTACGAGTTGATATGTCGGGTTGTTGTGTTGTTAGCACATGTGAATTTGTTATGTAGATTGATTGTTGTTATGCGGAGCATAAGGGTGGCATCTCATTGTTGTGGATATGTGGAGTATAAGGGTGGAATCTCACTATCATTTTCGGGGTGGAGTGCTACGGATGGCTATCGGAGTGATACGGGTGGCTAATGATATAGTCACGGCAGAGTGATACAGGTGGCTATCGGAGCGATTAGGGTGGCTATTTTTATGTTATCAATACGAAGAGATAAGGGTGGCTATATCAGGGATGATATGTGATGGCATGGGGGCATTATGTTGATGATATTTGTGTAATGGTGTGATTTTCCTTATGTATGCCATACACCTTACGTGCACAAGCATACACCGTAGCATGCCACTTATACCAGTTTAGGAGTATGAAACTTGACATTCATTGATCATGCCCATGTATTCTTATATTATCTGCTTCCATTGTGACATTGAGCCTACGACCACGTCGGGTTGACTGTGATAGTGAGCATATGTGTCACGCCCTGAACCTGGGGGCGAGACCAGCACCCGGTGCCTCACCTATCCTTGCGTACCAACTTGCGACTAGGGGAATCTAAACATATAATATCATACTTTGGCCATGGGCCACATTGCAAGATAATTTGCGAAGCAAAATATAAACTGAATGGAAACCAACGCTAACTAAACATCAATATAAAGTTGGGCCGGCAAGGCCGTCATAACTACTACAGCTGACAAACCAACAAAATATACATACAAGGCCTACAATCCCAACATACTGCACTAACTGACAGGTTATGTCTACAAGCCTCTACTGATGGATGTACTGTGATCGGAATAGGGCCCCGACCTACCCATAATCTATATACATATATACACAATATATACACAAAACTCTAGACCCGGCAACTCCGAAGGACGTGGAGCTTACTGATAAAGCTGAACTCGGGCAACACCTACTGAGGAGATCTACCCGTATGTCTGTCTGAACCTGCACGCATGAAATGCAGCGTCCCCAGAAAGAGGGACGTCAGTACGAAATAGTGTACCGAGTATACAAGGCAATAAAATAACTGAACTGATAATATAATAACTGAAAGTAACTGGGAGTCAAAGATGATCTGGAGATATACTTACCTATTGATACTGACTCAACTCTCTCAATATAGTATATAAAATAGATGTCCGGCCCTATAAGGCTCGGAACGTGTAACTTCTCCGCAGTAGTAGGCTCGCTCATAGGCGCTCGGCCATACTGGGCTCTGTATCTCGGCCATGCTAGCCTTGTTCATAGGCACTCGGCCACAGTAGGCTCGGTATATAACTTACCATCTTATTAGAGGTTGCCAAATAGTGGCCGGCCCACCGATTATAGCTCGATGGTGGTGAAAATACTATAATACTATATATATATATATATATATATATACCCTCTGCTCTCTTATATATATATATATATATATATAGACCTTCTTCTCTCTTGACTGGAAGAAGACAATACTCAATTGAATATAAAGTCCCGATAAAGGAGAATACTATAACTTATGAGACTAGGATAATGTATATAAATTTGGGAGTATGAAATTCTCTTTATGCCTCGTTATCAAATATATGTAGTTACGAGATCATGCCAAAATGAAGGAAGGGATTAGCTTTAATATACCTGGAGTAGGAAAAAATTCGTATGATATTCTTGGGAAAGATTGCACCGTACTCCCTTAGAATCGCAAAATCCCGTTGCTATTATGCAGTAAACTTTCATATGAAATCTTTGCTTAAGATCGTTACTTTGCTTTCCTGCTCAAGAAATTCTCAAGTATCATCCCCTTTTCAATTAAATGAGTTCTACTAAGAATCTAGTAGTAGTTGAGAAAAGGAAATAGTTTCACTTTGTCTCCAAAAGTGACATGATTATGTGGGACTTTTTGATCACAAATGTGTTATACTTTTTATCAAAATGTTTTGTCAAGCCTTTAGCAAGCTAATCATAAGAGAACCCCTTCTTTAGGTATATCCACGTCTAGCTACTAAGTAGTGATTAGTCATTCTAGCTACTTACACACGGATTAATGCCCACACAATTAAGAATTATCTCAAATTATTTAAAATACAACTCACTTTTAACACACTTTATACACCTTGCTATCATGGTCATATGGTACCTTGTATGGAACTAGTCCATAAATATGGGGTATTGTAGCTTGGACCATATTTTATCTCAAAATGTCAAACTTCGATGCAATTCATTTTCTTTGATTTGCTTACCCTCTCACCTTCCTGAATTTACTCATCACTTGTTTGAAATAACATAATACTTATAATCTCAAAATAATCTCATTCTCGAACTTACGATGAAACTTTAACGTACAAAAATGCGAGATATAACAATATGACCACAACGGATGGATTGTGATAGTGAGCATATGGCCACGCCAGTCGGATAATGATATTGAGCTTGTGACCATGCCGGGCGGATCATGATTGTGAATATGTGATTATGTCGGCCGGATTGAGATATTGACACATGAGTTGTCTGTGTGGTTGTGATTAATAATGTGGGCACAAGGTGCCGTGAGAATATGACTTATGGTTTGAGACTCATGACTTGTGATTATAAGATGAGGTATCTCGGATTAATTCATTGTGAGACTTGTGTTAGAATGGATTGATTAATTGGTTGTCATTTGTTTTCCTTATTTTGTTTCACTAGTACTTTAACGATGTTCTTATTACCTTACTGTTTATATCACATGTTGATTCTTGTTGCCATTTACTGATTCTTGTTTTCATTATTAGCTTTATACCTCTATACTGCACATGTTATTTTAACTAGTAGGTGTCTTGACTTGTACCTCATCACTACTCCACCGAGGTTAATCTTGATACTTACTGGGTACCGACCGTGATTTTACTCATACTACACTTCTGCATAATTTTTGTGCAGATCCAGGTATTGGATATATCGGACTCAAGCAGAGTTAGCTTCTTGATCGCGAGGATTCAAGGTAAAGTTGCTTGGTCATCGCAGTCCCTTGGAGTCCTTTCCCCTTTTATTGTACTATCATCTTGTTATCCGGACAACATTGTATTTAGATTTTTGAGATTTTTCTATGTATCCAGCTAGAGTTTGTGATTCTGTATTACCTAGTCTTGGGAGGTTGTGTGATTATTATCGCATAGGCTTGTTCACTTTTATTTCGGCCTTTATATTAAACTCTGTTTTAAAATATCATTATTAAACAGGTTTAATTGTTGTAAGTAATCAGCTTACCTAGTCTTAGAGACTAGGTTCCATCATGACGCCTAAAGCGGGATTTTGGGTTGTGACAAGTTGGTATCAGAGCTCTAGGTTCATTAGTTCTACGAGTCACAAGCAAGTTTAGTAGAGTCTTGTGGATCGATACGGAGATGTCTATACTTATCTTCGAGAGGCTACGGAACTATTAGGAAAATTCCACTTCTTTCAATCATGTCGTACGGGTTTGTTGATTTTGATGTTTAAGCCTTTGTATCTCTATTCTCTCACATATGGTGAGGAGACACACTACTAGATCAATCAAGCAGACACCCGCACCCCCTACTAGAGCCGTGAGAGGCCGGGGCTGAGGTTGAGACCGAGGAGGGGCACGTGCCGCAGCTAGAGCACCTGCCAAAGCAGCGGCTGAGGAGCCACCAGTAGCTCCAGTTTGGGGAACAAGCACCGGAGGCACCTGTTGCTACCCCCGGACTTCAGGAGACTTTAGCGCAGTTCCTGAGCATGTTTGATACATTGGCTCAGGCAGGATTGATCCCAGTTGCACCAGCTACTTCGTAGATTGGGGAAGGAGATCAGACTCCCGCTGCCCGTACTCCTGAGCAGCAGTCTCTTGTTAGTCATACTCCGGGTGTGGTGCTAGTACAACCCGTTATCGAGGTTCAGCCTCCTACTTACAGTGGCGTAGTGACTGAGGAGGTGCATGGTCTTCTAAAGAAGTGTCTTCGTATTCTCCACACCATGGGTATTGTGGAAGTGAGCAGAGTTGCTTTTAGTACATTTCAGGTATGAGGAGCAGTGTATCAGTGGTGGCAGGCTTAGGAGGAGGGTAGCCCTCCCGATGCAGCTTCACTCACTTGGAATCAGTTTTTAGAGATATTTTTGAGGGAGTTTTTCCCCAAGACCCTCAGGGATGCATGGCGTATAGAGTTCGAGTAGCTGCATCAAGGAACTATTATGATGTCAAAGTATGCAATCATGTTCAGTGAGTTATCCCGTCATGCACCTACTTTGGTTCCTACAGTCAGAGAGCGAGTCGGCAGATTTATCGAGGGGCTCAGTTATGGTCGTATATTCAGCGTGGCTCAGGAGTTGGAGATCGATACTCAATTTTAGCAGGTTGTGGAGATTCCCAACAGGTTAGAGTGAATTTGGGGTGAGGAGAGGGAGGATAAGGAGGCCAAGAGGTCACGAGGTTCTGGAGGATCCAGTCCGTACTTCAGACTAGTCATGGTTCTCCAGTTAGTCAGGTACCTCAGGGTACTCATATGGGGCAATCATCTTTTAGTGCACCTCCTGCATGGGTTTCTTATAGTGGTTATTCCAGTTATTAGGCATATAATCAGTACCAGGAGCCATGCCCGCAGAGGGGTTATTATGAGTGTGGCAATATTAAGCTCATCATGAGAGATTGTCCCAAACTCGGGAGAGGTGGATTTCATCATATCACTTAGGCTATGGGCTCAATTCTAGTTTCTACTCTACCTGTACAGCCAGCTAGGGGTGGAGCACAGGTGGGTAGAGGTTGCCCTAGAGGGGGAGGCCCTGTCCATTGATATGCTTTCTATGGTAGGGTTGAGGCCGTTGCACCAGATGGTGTCATTAAAGGTATGGTTTTGATTTGTCATAGTTGAGCATCAGTCTTATTTTGATCTGGTCCTGTTTATCGGAGTGATTCCTCCTATCTTGCTTAACATATGGTTGTGTTTCATGATTTTTGTACTCTACTTATGTGTTTACCCCTGTTGAGAGATCCTATAGTGGTAGCCTGTGTCTATCATTTTATTTTGTTCACTATTGAGAGTTATGAGACTAGGATGAATTTTCTGTTACTCATTATGGTAGGTTTTGATGTGATTTCTAGATGGTTTAGTTACGACTTGTGATTTGGGTGCTCTACCAGTATGGGAAGTCTGTTATGTGTTGGGATTTTGTTTCGCGGAATTGAGTTAGTAGAAGGTTTTGGTTGGTGTGATATGTATTCTACTTGTGATTTAGAGTTGAGGATGGGATTCTCATATTTCCATGTGGATTGATATGTTTGGACCGGGGTATGTGTCGCGGTGGAGTTATATTAGAATGAGATCCTTGTGATTAGTTCATATGTTTTGTTTCTCCCTTGTGGAATAGATTCGTAGTATGATACCGATGGAGAGTTGTGCATGTTGGACTTGTTCAATAGTACTCTCATATGTTTTTCTTTCCATATTCAGTCATATTCGAGTTGTGCATGTGAGTTTAGATTGCAAGGTTTGTGTCCCAGGTGGAGTTTGGTGTGACTTGTTGATTTGGGTGAGTGGTTATGAGATCTTCATGTTTCTTGCACTGTTATT
The DNA here is from genome assembly GCF_000390325.3 of Nicotiana tomentosiformis. Classification (NCBI taxonomy): domain Eukaryota; kingdom Viridiplantae; phylum Streptophyta; class Magnoliopsida; order Solanales; family Solanaceae; genus Nicotiana; species Nicotiana tomentosiformis. The sequence goes on from NC_090812.1 coordinate 154,104,946, forward strand.
AGCGTTTTGTAGGTTTGAGACAAGGTTTTAGTTGATATGAGGTTATTTGACGGTGTTGGATTCGATCATGGGCAGTTGTTGTGGTCAGAGATGTTGTTATAGGAATATGGGTGACATATTACATCGGGTTGTCATCTTTATTGGGTGTATGCATAAGTTGTTGCATCTGGTTGAGGTTGATACCTTGTTTTAATATGGGAATCGGGTTTTGGGGGGATGATCGGAAGTTGAAAATTTGGTTCTAAGGCTTATCGATATAGGTGGAGGGAATAATCTTCAGTTGAGATGGTGTGGGCGGGCTTATGTGGATTGGGGTGAAGTGGGATAACCCCCGAGTATATGTATGGTGATTTCATTTAGTGATTTCATGCCTTCGGAACCATTTTTGGAACGTTCGAGGATGAATGTTTGTTTAAGAGGGGGAGAATGTAATGACCTGACCGGTTATTTTGAGATTTAGCATTCCGTTCAATAGTTTAAGGTCTCGGGTAGCTTCGTATAGTGTATTATGACTTTCATGTATGGTCGGTTTCGGTTTCCATGCATCTCAGAGTTGATATGGTAGGATGATTCTCATTTCAGAAGCTTAAGTGGTCAAAGTTGACTGGAGTTTGACTTATGTGTAGACGACTCCGGAATGGCATTTTGATGATTCCAATAGCTTTGTATGGTGATTTTGGACTTAGGCGTATGTTCGGATTAGGATTTAGAGGTCCGTAGGTTAATTTGATGCATTTTGGCGAAAGTTAGAAAGTTGAAGGTTTTGAAGGTTGAGAGGTTTGACCGGGAGTTGACTTTGTTGATATCGGGTTCGAATTTCGATTTCGGCAGTTGGTATAGTTCTGTTGTGTCATTTCGGACTTGCATGCAAAATTTGAGGTCATTTCGAATTGGTTTGATAGGTTTCGATGCGAGTTTTGGAAGTTGAAAGATCATTATTTCGTTAGGCTTGAATTGAGGTGTGATTCATAGTTTTGATGTTATTTGATGTGATTTGAGGTCTCGAGTTGGCCCGTGTTATGTTTTGGGATTGGTTGGTATGATTGGATGGGGTTTTGGGGGCCTCGGGCGTGTTCCGGACGGGTTTCGAGTCATTTCCATGTTGAGGAGGTCTGGTTCTGGTGCTTCGTATCATCACATTTTGGAGCGCAGATGCGGAATCGCTTCTACGTGATTTTTGTCGCTTCTGCGAGTTCTTGCCTGATCAGGCTTTCCTCTTTTGCGGGTAGGCGAGCACAGGTGCGGGGTCGCTTCTGCGGGCAGGCGACCGCAAATGCGAGTTTTTTTTCTCAGGGTGACTGTTCGCTTCTGCGGAACATTTTACGCTTCTGCAGTATCGCAGATATGATTTCCTTTATGCAGATGCAGATTTGTGTCTGGTAGGCTATCACCGCATATGCGAGAGCGCAGATGCGCTTCTTTGTCCGCAAATACGGAATACCTGGGCAGCCTCATATATATCGAGGGTTTGGTTATTTTATCACTTTTGGAGTTAGAGATCTCAGTTTTGGGCTATTTTGGAGGAAATTTTACCATGTTGGATTGGGGTAAGTATTTTTTACTCGAATTTGGTTATATTTCATGATTACCTTTGTGTTTTATCATTTAATTAGTGATTTGAATTGGGAAAATTGGGAATTTTTGTAAAAACTTTCTACAATATAAAATGATGATTTGAAGGCCGATTTGATGTCGGAATTAGATAATTTTGGTATGGTTGGACTCGTATCGGCATGGGTGTTCGGATTTTATGAGTTTTATCGGTTTCCGAGGTGTGGCCTAGGATTAATTTTTGGGTTGACTTTCTGGTTTTCATTAAAGATCGAAGCTTTATTATCCGGAATTGATTCTTATAGCTTTTATTTATGATATTAAGTTATTTTGGCTAGATTCAAGCCATCTCGAGGTTGTTTCACACGAGAAGGTCATTTTAGAGTATTGATTTAGCTTATTTGAGGTAAGTATCTTGCTTAACTAGTGTTGGGGAACTACCCCTTTGGATTTGGGATTTATTGTATTATTTGAATTATGTGAAAGATGTATAGGTGAGGTGACGAGTGCGTACTCAGACTTATTTGTGGAAATTGACCAGTTTAGACTCTTAGGCTTCTTTCATGTATTTACGTGAAGTTGTTAGCACATGTTATATCTTTTATTTGTCAAGTTTGCTCTCACATGCTTTATTTGAAGTTGTTAGCACATGTCATATCTTTTACTTATCAAGTTTACTCTTATATGCTTTATTTGAAGTTGTTACCTCTTTTATTGTTATGTGACTTCCTTTATTGTTGAGTTATTCTTAATTGAAATTGTTATTACATGATATCCTCTCATGCCTATTTATTCTCATGCATTTAGAAGTAGTTGCTAGTTCATGCCATCTCTTTCATTGTTAGCTTGTGTCATATACTAGAATTCGAAGTTGTTCATTTCATGGAAATACCTTCATTATTGAGTTTATTCTTAAGAAATTAATTGAAGTTGAAGTTATTGAAAGTCAATAACCTGTTTTAGTTGAAGTTGTTGTTTAATGGGATATTATTCATTTGTTGAGTTATTTTCCCCTGTTCATTTTGTTGCTATTGAGATTTTGTACACGTCGTGTTTGAGCCGTGGACTATATGTTGTGGTGATATTGGTATTATTATTTTGGAAAGGTTATATAGGCACTTATGGTACGAGTTGATATGTTGTGTTGTTGTGTTATTAGCACATGTGAATTTGTTGTATGGATTGGTTGTTGTTATGCGGAGCATAAGGGTGGCATCTCACGGTTGTTGTTATGCGGTGCATTAGGGTGGCATCTCACTGTTGTGTTTATACGGAGCATAAGGGTGGCATCTCACTGTTGTGGTTATGCGGAGTATAAGGGTGGCATCTCACTGTCATTGTCTGGGCGGAGTGATACGGGTGGTTATCAGAGTGATATGGGTGGCTAATGATATTTTCAGGACGGAGTGATACTGGTGGCTATCGGAGCGATAAGGGTGTCTATTATGATATTATCAATATAGAGAGTGGCCATGTCAGGAATGATATGTGATGGGGGCACTATGTTGCTGATATTCGTGTGATAGTGTGATTTTCCTTTTGTATGTCATACACCTTACGTGACTTGTTGTGTTGCTTTCAATGAGCTACTCGATGTCTTTTATATTACTTGTTGATTTGGACTAAGATAGTACACTCACACAAGCATACACCGTAGAATGACACTTATACCAGTTCAGGAATATGAATCTTGACATTCATTGATCATTCCCATGTATTCTTGTATTATCTGCTTCCATTGTGACATTGAGCTTGTGACCACGTCAGGCGGATTGTGATAGTGAGTTTGTGACCATACCGGCCGGATTGTGATATTGAGCTTGTGACCACGCCGGCCGGATTGTGATTGTGAGCCTATGATCATGCTGGGGGGATTGAGATATTGGCATGTGAGTTGTCCGTGCGGTTGTGATTAGTAATGTGGGCACAAGGTGCCGTGAGCATATGATTTGTGGTTTGAGACTCGTGACATGTGATTATAAGATGAGGTATCTCGGAGTAATTCGTTGTGAGACTTGTGTTAGAACGGCTTGATTAATTGGTTGTTATGTGTTTTCCTTATTTGGTTTTAGTGGTACTTTAACGTTGTTCTTATTACCTTACTGTTTATATCACGTGTTGATTCTTGTTCTAATTTACTAATTCTTGCTTTCATTATTAGCTTTATACCTCTATATTGCAAAGGTTATTTTGACTAGTAGGTGTCTTGACTTGTACCTCATCACTACTCCACCAATGTTAGTATTGATACTTACTGGGTACCGACCGTGGTGTACTCATACTATACTTATTCATATTTTTGTGCAGATCTAGGTATTGGAGATATCGGACTTAGGCAAAGTTAGCTTCTTGATCGCGAGGATTCAAGGTAGAGTTGCTTAGTCATCATAGTCCCTTGGAATCCTTTCCCATTTTATTATACTATCAGATTGCTATCCGGCCAGCATTGTATTTTGATTTTTTAGATCTGTCTATGTATTTCGTTGTGAGACATGTGTTAGAACGGCTTGATTAATTGGTTGTCATGTGTTTTCCTTATTTGGTTTTACTGGTACTTTAACGTTGTTCTTATTACCTTACTGTTTATATCACGTGTTGATTCTTGTTGTAATTTACTAATTCTTGCTTTCATTATTAGCTTTATACCTCTATATTGCAAAGGTTATTTTGACTAGTAGGTGTCTAGACTTGTACCTCGTCACTACTCCACCAATGTTAGTCTTGATACTTACTGGGTACCGACCGTGGTGTACTCATACTACACTTATTCGTATTTTTGTGCAGATCCAGGTATTGGAGATATCAGACTTAGGCAAAGTTAGCTTCTTGATCGCGAGGATTCAAGGTAGAGTTGCTTGGTCGTCATAGTCCCTTGGAATCCTTTCCCATTTTATTATACTATCAGATTGCTATCCGGCCAGCATTGTATTTTGATTTTTGAGATCTGTCTATGTATCCAGCTAGAGTTCGTGATTCTGTATTACCTAGTCTTGGGAGGTTGTTGTGATTATTGCCACGCAGGCTTGTTCACCTTTATTTCGGTTTTTATATTAAACTCTGTTTTAAATATCATTGTTAAACTAGCTTAATTGTTGTAAGTAATTGGCTTACTTAGTCTTAGAGATTAGGTTCTATCACGACGCCTAAGGCTGGATTTTGCTAGTGGAAACCGAAGCATGTGCATGATGAGATAACTCTGTAAACCTCATAGAATACTCAAACATAGTCATACCCCTGGTGAAACTGTTCGAACTCGGTGCGCAACTCATCCCTGCGGGTTTGTGGAACAAACTCTCACAAGAAAAGATCAGAGAACAGGGACTAAGTAAGTGGTGATGTGACAGCTGGCCTGCTCGCCTCATAAGCCTTCCACGATTGATATACCGACCCCATCAGCTGAAAAGTGGTAAGGTCCACCCCGCTCAGCTCCATCGCACCCATAGTACATAGAATGTGGTGACACTGATCTAAGAAATTTTGTCCATCCTCAGAACCCATCCCCTGAACTGGGGAGAACGGAACTTATGAAACCTCTCCAAACTCTTCTGCCCCTCAACTGACACAACTGGTCATACCTCAGGCTGAACTGCAACTACTAATTGTACCGGCTCAACACCCGGTGTCTAATAAGCATGAGTCGGCTGCTCTGGTATATGATTGGCAAAATTCTGGGCTCCTCCTTCAGCCTGTAAAGTAGCTGGTACAACTGTAATCAACCCTACCTTAGCCAAAGTCCCAAACATGCTCAGGAAGTGTGCCAAGGTCTCTTAGAGCCCTGATGTAGCAATAGGCTGCTCATGTGCCTGTTCAACGTGCTTAGGCTCCTAATCCTTAACTAGAGCTGCTAGAGGCTCCAGAACTGCTGCTTTATCAGGTGCTCTAGCTGTAGCACGTTCCCCTCCTCGGCCCCAGCCTCTTACAGCTCTAGCAGGGGGCGCAGGTGTCTGATCATCCGATAAGCTAAATCGCGTCCTCACCATTTATGAGAGAATAGAAAGACAAAGGCTCAAACCCTAAAATCAATAAATTTGCACGATAAGGAATGAAAGAAGTGAAATCCTTCTAATAGTTCTGTAGCCTCTCGAAGATAAGTATAGATGTCTCCATACAGATCCACAAGACTCTACTAAACTTGCTCGTGACTCGTAGAACCTATGAACTTAGAGCTCTCATACCAACTTGTCACGACCTAAATCCCACCATAGGGGTCGTGATGGCACCTAGTCTGTAAAACTAGGTAAGACGATCACTTAGCAACATTAAAATCAATAAGACATGATATAATAAAGTTTAACATAAATGCAGAAATAAAGGCAATACAAGTCAAAACGGCGGTAATCAAAACATATCCCCAGAACTAGGTAGTACATAGTCACAAGCTCTAACAGAATATATGAGAATATCTCAAAATACAGTATTGTTTGAAATATAAAAATAGTAGAAATGAAGTAAAGAGGTGACTCTGAAGCCTGCAATCAGAACATGCAAGGATACTTTGAAGTCTCCAATATGCAGAATGCCTCACTGATAATCAGCCCGATCCGAAGTACCTGTATCTACACAAAAATGTGCAAAAGCGTAATATGAGTACACCACAATTGGTACCTAGTAAGTGTCAAGATTAACTTCGATGGAATAGCGACGAGGTTTAAGTCATGTGATATTCACTAGTCAAATAACTTGTGCAATATATCAAAGAAACCGACAACAACAAGTATAATTGAAAGCAACAACAGTAATCCCGTAGCATGTGTGATCACAACTCAATGTACTAAAACCCATCTTTGTCAACAAAATATTAAATAGGAGTGGGGCTTGTGATAGCATATCAAATACAAACAATAAATCAAAGTAGTACAAGACAAAAACCTTAAGAAACAAACATGCGATTAAAATATCAACCCCGTCTCAACACAAAAACAACATCAAGTAAGACACCCTGGAATATCGCATAACATCATCAACAACGCCACCCTTATTCTGCTGCATGTGTGCATAACAATGATATGCCTACCTTATTTCATCACATGCGTATATAGCCACTCTTATTTTGCCACGTGGGCACCCCGAGATAATGCCACCCTTATTTTGTCCCACGCACACAATAATAGACATAATCGCACGACAAAGACCTCGTGTTGACACCCCCAATCAATCCGCTCAATATGTCTACATGTGCCACAATATCACAAATAATAATATCATCAAGATATAAACTCAAAACTTATTAATAAAGTGCACGAAGACATAACAATAACATAGAGGTGCGTAGGGGGTGTTCAATAAATAAAGCATGACTATGGCTAAGTCACTGTAGTGATTATGATCATGAAGTTAAAAAGTGGTTTAAACATGTTTCATGTAAATTTCATTATCAATTTAAGGCATATTAATATCATACGGTCCAATCCAGTCATAAATCACATATAGTACTCGTGTACATGCTCGTCACCTCATGCACACGTCACTTTCCACATAACACAATTTGGAAATTTAGGCTAATTCTAAGGGATATTCCCCCACACAAGGTTAGACAAGATACTTACCTCAACAAGCCAAATCAGTACTCTAAAAATCCCTTCCCGTGTGAATCAACTTTCGGACGGCTCAAATCTAGTAAAAATAACTTAATAATATAAATAAAAGCCATAGAAAATACCCCAAACAATAAAGCTTTGATCTTGAACAAAAATCAAAAAATGAACTCGGACCTGCCTCCCAAAACCCGACAAAAGTCATAACTTCCGAACATTTATTCCAATACGAGTCTAACCATACAAGTTTCATCCAATTCCGACTCCAAATCGGGGTTCAAATCCCCATTTTTCATTGAGAAAGGTTTTAACTAAAATTCTCAATTTTTTCACTTAGATTCAACATTCAATTTCTAAAACCAAGGTTGGATTCATGAATAATAATCAAATCCGAATCAAAGACACTTACCCCAATTCAAATCGTGAAAATCTCCTAAAAATCGCCCAAATCCGAGCTCCTAATCTCAAAATATGATAAAATAACTCAAACCCTCTAATAGGATATTTAATGAACGTGCCCGGTTATACATTTCGAGATCGTGGGACCTACTTTGCAATCGTGAAGTATAAACTAAAAGTTGATCAAGAAAATACTACACGAATGAAATATCATGAACGCGATCGCGATACACCAACGCCCAAGCTTAGGAGAACACGGCACCCTTTCGCAAACGTGAAGGCTAAGCCATCTGACCTCCTCAGCCGGACCTAGACACTATGCGATCGCGACCCACAAGCACGAACGCAAAGCTTCAGTTGCCCATCTTCCGCGATCGCGACCTCACCTTAGTGAATGCGAAGAACAAAAGTCTACCAGCTACCAAACACCCCCCGCGATTGCAACGTCCCTTCCATAATCGCGATGAACACCAGCACACCAGAAGACAGTTGATCCAAAACAAGGGGAAATGGTCTAAAACCACTCCGAAACACACCTGAGGCCCGGGGACCTCATCTAATCATACTGACCAATCCCAAAACATAATACAGACCTACTCGAGGCCTCAAATCACACAAAATAACACCAAAACTACGAATCGCACCTCAATCCAAACTTAATGAACTAATCTGAATTTTCAAATTCAGAACTAACGTCGAACATGCCTAAACAACTCATAATGACCTCAAATTTTACACACAAGACATGAATCAACATACAAACCTATTCCAAGGCTCAGAATCTTAAACAAACATCGATAATCACAAAGTCAACTATGGGTCAAACTTATGAACTTCTAAACCTTCAAACTTCCAATTGTTGCCAACTAGAGCCAAATTAACCTAAGAACCTCCCAATCCAAATTCGGACATATGCCTAAGTCTAAAATCACCATCCGCACCTAACGGAACCATCAAGACTCCGATTCGAGGTCAAATATATAAAATTCAAACTTGGTCAACACTTCCAACTTAAGCTTCCAAAATAAGAACTAATTGTTCCAACTCAATCTGAAACCTCCCCCAGACCAAACCAACCATTCCCCCAAGTCACATAACAACAAAATACACCTACGGAAAGTATCAAATAGGAAAATGGGACTCAAATACATAAAACGACCGGCCTAGTCGTTACATAAATACGACACACTAACACGACATGTGTTGTGTTACTCACCCACATTTGAGTGCGTAAACTTGACTTTTTCTTACTCAAACACAATTGCAACTTGTTTTGTATTATTTGTCCCTCTCCCCTTTCTTCCCCTTTTTCTCCGGCGAATTACTATAGTTCCGTTAAGCCAGCTCCACTGCGTTTCACACCATAGAACATAGAAGAAAGTTTTTCCCTCGTTTGTCTTTTCTCATTTGGTATGTACTTTTGTCCGTTCTTCTCTTGTAAGACCCAAAACCATGAATTTGAAAAGATTATCAACATATGACTAATAATGTCTCTTAAAATATCTCAAATCAATGAACTCCTTTTGTACTTTTGTTTTCCTCCGCTTAGTAAAAACAGAGGACTAAAATTTTGTGCTCCATTGAGAGAACTAAATCAACATATTTTTCTTTCTCTTCTCCTCATCGAACTACAAATACTGTGAGAAATTATAAGAATTTTCAAAAAAAAAAAAATCAGAATCAAAGAAACCAATTATAGATGATAATAATAATCAATTAACCTTTTCAAAACAAAATTAATCTAAGTGTATTACTAATAAATGTTGAATCCAAACCACATATAAAATCCTTGACTTTGATCAAAGGAGTAAAGCATCCAAAAAACTAAAGCCATCTTATTCTCCTTTTCTCGAAGAAGTCGGGAGCTGGAGAAGGAAAAAGGGGCGAGAGTATGAGGGCTTTACTCATAGGTGAAGCAATGATTTAAAGTTTGTATTCTAAATTTTTCACTAAATTCATAGTTCATCTCAGTTACTAGATTCACAATTAAATATTTATACATATTTAATAAACCTTCTAATACAAATAATAATATCTAAACAAAAGCTACTGATATTTATCCAAATAAGTACCTAATACTCTATAGCTCTGCCAATGTCTTTACTCCGTCGTGGAAAGAGGTAGGGGAGAAGAAAAACCAAGGAGAGGGAGAACTGGTGGGTTTAGTTGACAAAAATTGTAAATGTGGTGGTTGAAGAACCAAGTAGGGGAGGAGGATATGGCAGCATCATGGTGGTTATGGGGGTGAGGAGGGAGATATGAGAGGGGGAAGGTGATGGGTCTGATTGTTGGGGACTGGAGGATTTGTAGATTCTAGGTGTATTTTTATTTACTGATGTGGCTCATTTTTAATTGGCTATTTTGCCACATAAGTCCCTTTTGCCACATAACTGTGCAACTAATATGTATATAAAGATAGATCCAAAATAGAAGAGCAAGACAAAACATAAATTAAAATAGAAGGCATTGAAATGTTATAGGTGTATACGGTGAAAACCGGTCTCAGAAGATGAGTAAATTAGGAAGCGACACGTGTCAATCAGTAGTGATTCAATCATATTGACACCGAATAAAAACCTGTTACTGGATAAGAAGAAATTCAAGATATGACCGTTGCAGAAACGTTACAGAAGACCCCAAGATTCCCCTCATCTTAATTAGCCTTTATTAGGCTGTTTTACCCTTTAATATTCTTTATTGCCTTTTTACGACCTTTTATTGTAGCATTAATATTAGTAATCAATTGATAGATCATAGATCTATTATAAATAGAGGTTTTCATTCTATTGTAAGATATCAAGAAACACTGATAGCAAAAGATTGGTATTATTTCTCTTAAATTTTACACAAGTGTTATCGAGATTTTCTAATTATTCTTGATTCCGCTGGAAACATTCTGAAGCACAGGCTTGTCTTTTCTTCAATTTTTTTTATTTTAATCTCTTTGTTCTTTATTACTTTATTTTATCGGATCAATTTAATATACGTGTCTATAAATCATGATATAAATTCAACTGTACCGTTTTTACAGTAAACAGTTTGGCGCCCATCATGGGGAATAGATAATTGTGGTGTTATTTTGATCTGTTCATCTTATAATGACGTTCTTTAAAAGTTTTTTTGTTTTAAGAATACTATAGTTATGGCATACAATGATATCAACAACTCGCTCAATGTTGGAACAAACTATAACGGCGAGCCCGTGGACAATCTCCATGATGGAAATCAACAGGATGGTTCAACTAGTGAAACTCGTCTCGATGGGAATGAGCCAACTTCTAACCGGGTAGAAAGAAAGATTCGACATAAGAGGAGTCCTACCCCTGATGATATGGATAGTGAGCCGGTGGCTATTATCGTAAAATGTCGAGAGCACAACAACGAAAAATTATGGACCATCTCTCAAGACAAGATCAGATAATAACTTAGCTTTAACAAGCAATATCGGGGGCTTCAGATAATTGAAATGGTGGAGTTTGAGTCCCTCTTGATATCCCTATAAATCAAATGGCACCAAGAACCGGTAACACCATTACCTGGGGGAAGTTCATAAAAAACAACAGACAAGCATGCGGTGTGGGCAGCAGATCTGGAAATAAAAACAATGCAAACGATTCTTTCAATTATGAACTCATGAGATGTATGAGAGAAATAAATTCTCAAATAAATCAGAAGGCTAAGGAATTTCATGCCCAGATAGATCAGTTCCCGAGAGCACCTCCGGTCCTAAAGGGCCCGGACTCGAAAAAGTATTTTCAATTGCTGTTCAAACCGAGTGCAGCTCCACAGTTAATTCCAAAAGGATTCAAGATGCTGGATATCCCAAAATATAATGGAACATCAGATCTACGGAAACACATTATAACTTATACTACAATTGTGAAGGGAAACGATTTGGCTCTACATGAGATCGAATCAGTCTTGTTAAAGAAATTTGATGAAACCCTAACAAAAAGGGCTTTCACATGGTATTCTCTTTTACCTGAACACTCAATTGATTCTTTTGAAATGCTTGCAGATTCTTTCATTAAATCTCATGCTCGAGCAAGGAAAGTGCAAGCTAAAAAAGCCGATATATTCAGAATTGCTCAAGGAAACTCGGAGTTGCTACGAGAGTTCGTGATAAGGTTTCAAAGGGAACGCATGTTATTGCCGGTAGTACCGGATGAATGGGCAACAAAAGTATTTACCAAGGGTCTCAATCCCTTAAGCTCTGATGCCTCGAGGAAGTTAAAGGAAAGTTTGTTAGAATTTCAAGCAACAACGTGGAAAGATGTTCATAATAGATACGAGTCAAAGATTCGTGTAGAATATGATCAGATATCAGTTTGAACTATACCCGTCGTGATCACGGACTGACATAAGGCAAGGGCGTACCCAAAGCGAGTTGCCAGAAAAATAACTTCGATGAAAGACAATAAAATCTACGGATGCTGGGGACCGTTGCATCAGAGCAATAGAAACCGCGACAATAAGTACCATCTGAAGATGGCTCCGGAACAATTCATACAGGATACCAGAGATAGACCGAACTGGCTCTGGAATAAAGAAAAGGACTGGGGACTGCCAGATCAGTCCCGAGGAAAAAGAAATCATAATAAAAAATCAATTAGACCCAATAAATATAAGCGCGATCGTAGTACTCTTGCAAGGTATTTTTGTTTATTTCCTGTAAACTGTTGTACATACAAAATTGTAAACACTTGTGTACGGTCATGGAATAGAATAAAGAAAAACTTTCACTATCTAAAAATATTCTCGTATATGTTTGAATGAACAAATTTATTCTTAATATTTGCTCATACTTATAAGCAAATAATCATTACAAATCCGAATATTTGTGCCCGGATGAACAGGAAACGTCCTCTTCATAAGCACCGTAAATATAAGGGCCCTCTCTTATGAAGCCATCCAATCAAATGGCTAAAGATTGTATGTCTTATTTCCCGATTGTAAAGCTAACCTGAATCATTAAATTCCCTGACTTTATCAAAACCAGAAGTACAAAATTCCTGGTCATTAACATCCCCGGTCTCAAAGGTTGGGAGGTTGTAAACGTTTTCGGGTATAACTAAAAATTCAAGAGTTAAAACTCAAAGAAAAGCTTTCGGATGCAATTAAAACCCCATGAGTGAGAAACTTAAAGAAAAGTTTTCGGGTATAATTAAAAATTCAAGAGTTAAAATTCAAAGATTAAAAGTTTTGGGTGAATACTAAAACCCCGAGATCAAGATTTCTGTGATTGTGGTACTTTTTCAACGCCAATCGATCATCAACGAAAGAATAATAAGTGGTGGAGTTGTCATTTGAATCCCTAAGTCTGCACTCTTTTTTTTTCGCCCGGTTTTCATCCCGATTGAATTTTTCCGGCAAGATTTTTAATGAGACAATAACGAGGGTGAAAAACTTTCACTTCCCGGTCACATCATAGTGAGTAACCAGAAAGTGTGGAGACTATTTGTATACGGTAAAAACCGGTCTCACAAGATGAGTGAATTAGAAAGCAACACGTGCCAATCAGCAATGATTCAACCATGTTGACACCGGATACAAACCTATGGCCGAATAAGAAGCAAATTCAAGATATGATCGCTGCAGAAACGTTACAGAAGACCCCAAGATTCCTCTCGTCTTTATTAGCCTTTATTAGGATTTATTACCCTTTAATATTCCTTATTGCCTTTTTACTATCTTTTACTGTAGCATTAATATTGGTAATCAATTGGTAGATCATAACTCTATTATAAATAGAGATTTTCATTTTATTGTAAGACATTAAGAAATACTGATAGTAAAAGATTAGTATTCTTTCTTTCAAGCTTTACACAAGTGTTACCGAGATTTTCTAATTATTCTTGATTCCGGTGGGAACATTCTGAAGCACAGTCTTTTCTTCAATTCTCTTTACTTTAATCGCTTTATTCTTTATTACTTTCTTTTATCGGATCAATTTAATTCACGTATGTATAAATCACGATACAAATTCAACGATATGTAAAAAAAATTAGGAGTGGTAGTTAATTACCAAGAACAACCACTTAAAATTTATCCAAGGAGATGTTGACACCGACTTTGCAAAACTACGTTTTTGGGCCATGCACGTGTAAGGAGAGTGGTTTGTTCCCCCACTTTTTCTTTTCCAGAACCTCAAACGAAAAATAAGAGATTTTGTGTTCTCTTTCTGGCTGACAAATAGGAAATTTTCATTCCACACCCTGTGCAAATTATACATTTGCATGTGGTGGGCGATTTTCAGCACTAATTTTACCAAAAAGATCCTTAGGATAGTCCAATTGAGTCACATCCGTCGGTTTATGCTCCCTATTTATAGTCCTCATTTCCAGATTTCCTTCACCTCTGTGCCATCCATATCTTCCTAACCAAAATTTCACACACAAACAAATATACACATAAATATAGGCTCTCTTCCTCATGTAGTAGAAGACTGTTTAGGTATCCTTCAACTTTATAGTGATGGCTCCATTTTCCGATCAAGTGACGAACAAATTGACTTCAAAATTACTTTCCAAGACGATGGCTCTGTCGTTTGGAAAGATTGCCTTTACGACGAAAAAAACAATCTCTATCTCCGTCTTTACAAACCTAAATTAGCAAATGTCACACCCATTTTTCTAACCCAAAAAAAAAGATAATGTGGATTAAAGGGTTTTTTCAATTAAAGTGACAAAATTGAGTAGGGATTATTTTGTTATTCAGAGTCGCCACTTGGAATTGATATTTGGTGTTCCAAGTCACCTTTTATTTGAATCCCTAGTCAAAGGAAGGTTTGACTCTATTATTATTGGTCTGCGAAAACAAAGTCCGGGTAAGGAATTCTGTTGACCGGGGAGAAGGTATAAGGCATTCCCCGAATCCCGTGGTTCTAGCACGGTCGCTTTATTGACTACAACTTGGCTTGAATTAATTTTGGATAAATTGTGATTTATTGGTTTTCATGTTTTATCTATCCACTTTTAATTATTCAAATATGGAATTATCTTTGAAACGAATCACGTGTGTGAATTCATTTTTTATTGTGCCAAAATCAATGTCACGCGTACGTATACACAATTAATAACATTTATTATTAAGATTGTTTTTGATTAAAAGTTGCGCGGACGCGTACCTTGATTTATTTTGGGATCATAGTTACGTCACGCGAACGTATACATAACCACGATAATGGATTAAAGCACGCCTAAATCAAACTACGATTGTTCATGAATTATTTTCTTAAACTACTTTGAGATTTTTGTATGGGTCATGATTTATGGAATTATTTGGAGAAGCATGTATATTAGTAATTTACCAAACTAATATGTGAAGTATTTTAGTTCTTTGAGTTAAGAATTAGTGTATTCGAAACACATATACATTTTTAATACTGAGTGTACACCTAAACCAACTGACGCAATGAAAGTTCGTTTGCCTTAAGACCCAGTAGTTAAAGAAAACGGCTCAATTAATGATTTTCACATTTTTGAATCAAATGGCCTAATTTCCTAACTAACGGATGATTCACTACTCTAACAGATGTTCTCAAAACTTCACTGCTACAATCTAATATATGCAGATTCTTTCAACAAATTTATTAATTATATTTTATCATGGTTTTATCATCAAAACAGATCCTCCACTCTTCCAAACTAATCATGAAATCAAACGAAAGCTAACGAGCTATTTCAACAAGACAAAAATAAACAAACAAAAATGAAATCCTAATAAATACCAGCAAATCAATATGAACCAACATTTAAACACACGATCAGCGAATCAAGGCAGGAACCTGCTTGAAGATGAAACAGTGCATGCTATGGTGAAAATAGATGAAAAGTAAAAGATGAACCTCAATGACTTTCTTCTGTATTTGATTTATCAAACAAAGCTCCAAGTGAATAATCCGACAGCACACGTTGCTCTGAATTGAAGACAGGACTTTTGACCGGAACTTCGACTAACGACCTCGACTTCGAACCAAAGAGAACCTCGACTTGACTCAGAAGCTTTAGCTATTTTGGACTCAATTTACGGCTGGGCTTGGGATGGATTTTAAAGGTGATTCATGGCTGATTTTGCTAAGTTTCGGCTGGAAAACAGAGTTGCTTCTTTCTGGGTTTTAGAGCTAATTTTGGGACTTTATTATTTTTTTTTTATTTTTTTTTTATTTTTGGGTGCTAAGTGCTTTTGGGTATGTGTATTTTCAGAGATGTGAATCTGTGTGTTTTAGCCGTGAGAATGAAATCCGTCCGGGTAAAAATGAGATCGTCCGGTTCTTTTTCAAGGGGGAGGGATCCGTTCCTTCTTCTTTTGGGAATAAGGAAGATGTGGGGGGTTGTGGGGACAAAGCATGGGGGACAAAGCAAGCATGGGGGGGACAAAGCATAAAACATGGGGGAGACAAAGCATGGGGGGACAAAGCATAAAACATGGGGGACAAGTATGGGGGACAAGCATGGGGGACAAAAGAAAATGGAGTGGGGACACATCTGGGAAGAAGGGAGCTGGAAATATTCAAGCACGGTAAAAAATTAGGTGCTCACAGCATGCCCCTCTTTACTTGAAAACATTAAAAGTTTTCAGGCAAAGATAAAGTGAGTCGTGTGACTAAATTTTGACCATATCATTACTCAAAAGAGGAAGAAAAATAAAAGAAAAGGGTGCAACCGAGTCCTGGTTTTGGACTGCCTACATATCCCGGGTTATAAGGGAATCAGGTCGCGTGTATTTCAAGAATAGTGATGGAATGATGAGTTGGAGTGTCGAGTGAGGTTCCGTCGAGGCTCCGGTCTGTGGTCTTGCTATTACATCAAAATTGAAAGAAACTAAACAAGCCTATCAACTATGAGTTACAGAATTCCTATCTATAAGTCTTCTGAACCTTGATCTTGAGTCTTGGCTGGTTGTTCATGCGGACTCTGATCTGAACTTTCATGCTTGCTAGCTGTAGGTGCTAGTTCATTCTTCTACGGCTTCTTCTGAGCAAGACGGGAAATGTGAAGCTCGTAACTTCAGTCATGTCTTGAGTAGTCCATATCCTTTCCATCTGCTTCTGCATTTTGATTCACTTCTTTTTCTTTTCTTTTCTTTATTCTGGATTGAGACTTTTTCTTTTGTTCATCTCGAACACTGTGCCTCGCGGTAAAACCTGCTCAGACATCACAACAAACAAACGAACGAATTTTTTCTGCCCCAGTTTTCACTAGGAAAATTTTATGAGTTATTGTAACAAAAATTCTAAACTACTTCTTTATTGAAAGAAATAAAAGAACAGGAATGGTGTACCCTGAAAAGGTCATGATGATTTTTTTTTTATTGTCCCAAAAAAATGTCTCAACTAAGGATTTGTGTACCTTATGTTGGGAAACTATGGTCAGAGAATAGGATACCCTATATTGACAATGATACCGGGGAGTGGTGTATCCTGCTTTTAAAATCAAATCAACTAGAGAGTGGTGTACCATATGTTGGAGAACACAACAAAGAATTGGTGTACCCTATACTAGTAAGGAGATCAGGGATTAGTGTACCCTATATTGGTAAGGAAATGTAATCAGGGGATGGCGCCATGTATTACTGAAAAGGAAATATAACCAGGGGTTGGTGCCCTGTAGTACTGAGAAGGAAATGTAACCAGGGGTTGGCGCCCTGTATTACTGAAAAGCAAATGTAACCAGGGGTTGGCGCCCTGTATTACTAAAAAGAAAATGTAACCAGGGGTTGGCGCCCTGTATTACTAAAAAGAAAATGTAACCAGGGGTTGGCGCCCTGTATTACTAAAAAGAAAATGTAACCAGGGGTTGGCGCCCTGTATTACTTAAAAGAAAATGTAACCAGAGGTTGGTGCCCTGTATTACTGAAAAGGAAATGTAACTAGGGAGTTGGTGCCCTGTATTACTGAGAAAAAGAATGTTGAATCCCCTTGGTGAAAAAGTTCTACCTGGGTTAAACTATGAAAAGCAAGCTTGAGTGAAGAGTACTTCTACCCGGAACTATGTGCTGGATCCCCCTAGGCGAAAAAGTTCTACCTGTGTTAAGCGACGAAAAGCAAACCTGGGCGAAGAGTACTTCTACCCGGAAATATGAGCTGGATCCCCCTAAGCGAAAATGGTCTACCTGGGTTAAGCTACAAAAAATAGCCTGAGCGAAGAGTACTTCTACCTGGAACTATGTGCTGGATCCCCCTAGGCGAAAAAGTTCTACCTGGGTTAAGCGACGAAAAGCAAGCCTGGGCAAAGAGTACTTCTACCCGAAAATATAAGCTGGATCCCTTTTAGGCGAAAAGGTTCTACCTAGGTTAAGCTACATAAAACATCCTGAGCAAAGAGTACTTCTACCCGGAACTGTGAGCTGGATCCCCCTAGGCGAAAAGGTTCTACCCGAGTTAAGCTACGTAAAACATCCTGAGCGAAGAGTACTTCTACCCGGAACTATGAACTGGATCCCCCTAAGTGAAAAGGTTCTACCTGGGTTAAGCTACGAAAATAACCTGAGCGAAGAGTACTTCTACCCGGAACTATGAGCTGGATCCCTCTAGGCGAAATGGTTCTACCTGAGTTAAGCTACGTAAAACATCCTGAGCGAAAAGTACTTCTACCCAAAACTATGAGCTGGATCCCCCTAGGCAAAATGGTTCTACCCGAGTTAAGCTACGTAAAACATCCTGAGCGAAGAGTACTTCTACCCGGAACTATGAACTGGATCCCCCTAAGTGAAAAGGTTCTACCTGGGTTAAGCTACGAAAATAACCTGAGCGAAGAGTACTTCTACCCGGAACTATGAGCTGGATCCCCTAGGCGAAATGGTTCTACCCGAGTTAAGCTACGTAAAACATCCTGAGCGAAAAGTACTTCTACCCGAAACTATGAGCTGGATCCCCTAGGCAAAATGGTTCTACCCGAGTTAAGCTACGTAAAACATCCTGAGCAAAGAGTACTTCTACCCGGAACTATGAGCTGGATCCCCCTAGGCGAAATGGTTCTACCTGGGTTAAGCTACAAAAACAGCCTGAGCGAAGAGTACTTCTATCCGAAACTATGAGCTGGATCCCTCTAGGCGAAATGGTTCTACCCGAGTTAAGCTACGTAAAACATCCTGAGAGAAAAGTACTTCTACCCGAAACTATGAGCTGGATCCCCCTAGGCAAAATGGTTCTACCCGAGTTAAGCTACGTAAAACATCCTGAGCGAAGAGTACTTCTACCCGGAACTATGAACTGGATCCCCCTAAGTGAAAAGGTTCTACCTGGGTTAAGCTACGAAAATAACCTGAGCGAAGAGTACTTCTACCCGGAACTATGAGCTGGATCCCTCTAGGCGAAATGGTTCTACCTGAGTTAAGCTACGTAAAACATCCTGAGCGAAAAGTACTTCTACCCGAAACTATGAGCTGGATTCCCCTAGGCAAATGGTTCTACCCGAGTTAAGCTACGTAAAACATCCTGAGCGAAGAGTACTTCTACCCGGAACTATGAACTGGATCCCCCTAAGTGAAAAGGTTCTATCTGGGTTAAGCTACGAAAATAACCTGAGCGAAAAGTATTTCTACCCGGAACTATGAGCTAGATCCCCCTAGGCGAAATGGTTCTACCTGGGTTAAGCTACAAAAATGGGAGGTATGAACAGTAGTGATGCATGCTGCAAATAAAGGAAAGTTGAGGTTTCGCGAAAACTTACCTTTGGTGACATTCGCCCTTTGAAAATTGCCATTCTGCACTGCTTTGATCCTGCTTCAAACAAAGAAAAATTTGTGAGTTTTTTAAAGTGGTGGTCGGTTTGTGGCCTTGATGCCCTTAGTAGTTTGAATTCACCCCTCCGCTGTCGAAGAACTTATTTTGTCAGTGTGATACCGAGGTTCCCGAATACTCTGTATCGCTTTCTAGAGACATTGTCTTTCTGACGTTGCCCCTGGCTGTTTCATACCCGGATGTCCATGGTACCGCTAATCCTTGTCCCTAAGGCAAAGCAATTTTCCTTTAAAATCAAACTTAGTTGTCTTTCACCTAGAACCAATGTTTGTCTGTAGTGCTTATCAACTTTTCCCATGAAGCAAGTCTTGCTTAAGCGACCTTTTCAGTTTCTTTGAGACACTTTGTCCGCCTTATCAAAAGGGATCACATATGGATTCCTGCCTTTGTCAATGCCGTATATGCTCCAAATTATGCTTGGTATTACGGGGAAACTGTAGCCAGGTGGCAGCCATTTTTGCTTTGCTTTTGATGCGAGATTAGACCGAAAGAGAAACATAAGGAAATGTATGGTGCTAGAAAGTTAAAGGAAGGTTATGAGTACTATAAATAGATATGTGTAGGTCGCAAGCTAAAGTATGGTAGAGCAACAAGATTATTGAGAAGGTGACGATAATATGTAAGGCCTCAAAATTAAGCCCATCAAAACAAGAGAGCTGATGGTTTCCGTATGTTATAAAAAAAAAACTAAGTATAGCCTGAATGAACTCAGAGGAGTCTAAGACTATGAGCAATTTGAAGAGATAAAATGTTGCCCTGGTAGTAGAATAATGGTGTAATTGTAATATATAAGAGTTAAGGCCATTGATTGGTTAATGATTCAAAGAGAAGGGATCTCATAAATTGCATGATATTATAATACCCCTCATAGGATGAATCACGTTGGGATGCGATGAAATATAGTTATTGAAGTATAGTATCGCCCCTAGGTGGATCGAGCAAATAACTTCAGATGTTCCCTAATGAGACGTGATCCCTAAGGACAATGTATTACATAAGAGGTTTCAATTTATCAATGGTAGATTATAGATCAACATTAAGGTGAATCAACAATAGGCAGATAAAAGTTCGAAAGTATGAGATGATAGCAGGCCTTCATTTTAAAGATGAACAGTAATGATGAAGACCTAAAGGACTTAGATTTATACATATAGGATAAGAAGCAAGAGGTAACATGGAGTTGGGTATCAAACCTCGGCAATAATAAACTGAAGTAAGTGTGATAGTGTAGTATAACCTACCTAGATGTAGTAAATCCAATATGATATATTTACAAGGCTACGAAACAAGATATCGCAACAGTCGTAAGTTTGACAAATTACCGAACAAAGAACTTTAATACACCTATATACACCAGGAGGAACAACTTGTCATAGTTCTATATATGTTCCCAAAGTGAGGCCTAGAGATTGGATAAAAGCTGGAGGAAAAGGAACAGAAGAGTCACATAGGCACATATACAAGGAAAAAGTCGTACAGGATGCATGACAGAAGGTCGCAATAATTATGAGGTTGGAAGGATTCAGACCATAAGTCGTGGTGTCAAAAAGAGGCCTAAAGGGGGGGAATGCCCTGGCCTATGAATTTATTCATAGAACAGTTGCCTAGATGGAAAGGCCAGCAATAAATTATTTATGAGAGCTATAGGTTATGAGACTGATATGTGCACTAGTCAACATTCGAGGACGAATGTTCCAAAGGAGGAAATGATGTTACAACCCATGTTTTCGTACGTACGAGTACGTCGTAAGTCAATTGATGTAAGCTCAGAAATGAAATCATATTTGAAAAGTTTACAAAGTAAGTTAATCATATTACCTCGAAGGTTACAAATATTGAAGATCATGCACAACAAGTACAAAGATGGTTGGAAGATTCAAAAGCTAAAGGAATTGAAAAACATAATGTTTCGTCGAAAATCGACAAATTGGAAATGTTATAGCATGTACTTTTGGAGTGAGACTAGGGTGTTTAACATGATAAGGAAGCTATGATATGATTTATGTTAGTCGAATGATAGTCGTGTGTTATATTTTGAAGTCAAGCGAGTGGTGGAACAAAAGTCGATGAAAGTCATCACAAGTTACGTTCATAAGTTTTACTGAAACTTTGGGTCCAATGTAACTGACATTTTATCCCAATATACGTAGAGTAATGGGGTGTTCCACCCATCAAATTAAATATCTATGAGTCTATTTTCCAACGCATTAAACCGTTTGTTAATACGACATCTGAGTAGAGAGATATGGGAGTTTTTCCGAGACTGCGCAGACTTTCACCTACTTGCTTAAACGAAATCCAAAAATGGGCCTCTTCGGGTCGTCCAAAAATGGGCCAGTTCAGGTCATTCAAAGAGGACTTTTTAAAGTCTTATCCCCTTCATATATTAGGTTGATAATAGAGAAAAATAACCAGACTTAATCTCTGCAAAACTCCTCCCAAAAATTTCCCCCAAACCCCAATTGATTTTTTCTCCCTTTCAAGTTCTAATTGAAGGTAAAGCCTAGAGTTTGAAGAACCAAGTTAGGAGCTGAGTTATCCAACAAATAAGGTAAGTTTACTACTCTCTTTCATCCATTTTTTTCTGCTGTATATGCATAGTAAGTCGTTCTATATTTGTAAGAACTCACGGGACGGTGATCGGAAGCTGTGAGTTTGAGTTATTCACTTGTAGCGGACTATTTTGTGGACTGTTTTATGGACTATTTTGTGGTGTTGTTGGGAAGCGTGTTTTACTACTATTTTGTGGAGTTTTGGAGGAGTAAGTGTGTGGAGAAACACCACATAAATGCAAGATGTTGGGCTGGTCGTTCATCGTAACAATTTCGGGTTGTTGACACTACTACGGTGGTCGTTTTGTGTATGAAGAGATTGGGTTGTATTGGGCTATTTTGTAGTATTGTGTGGTGTGCATAAGGTTGGAAACTAATGTATATATGTTGTTATTGTTGTTTTGGTGTTGTGGTGTTATCTTGAATTTGGAGGAAGTAAAGATTATAGGGGAGATGCTGTCCGTTTTAATACAAAATAAGTTTGTCGTTCGTTGTGCGTTAGTTGTACCTTTCGTAACTTAATGATAGTATTATTATCATTGTTGTAGATTAAGGTGAGAAGAGGCGAGTTCAAGTTGGTGATTGGAAAGATTGTGATAAGGTATGTTAAGGCTAAGCCTTCATTCATTTTGGCATGATCTCGTAGCTACATGCGTTAGTAATGAGACATAAAGAGAAGTTCGTATTCATGAATTTATTCACATTATTCTAGTCTCATAAGTTACAATATTATTCCTTATCGAGACTCTATATTCAATTTAGTATTGTCTTCTTCCAGTCAAGAGAGCAGCAAGCCTATATATACAGTATTACAGTATTTTCATTACCATCGAGCTATAATCGATGGGCAGGCCCCTATTGGGCAATCTCTGATCAGATGGTAAGTTATATACCGAGCCTACTGTGGCCGAGCGCCTATGAGCGAGCCCAGAATGGCCGAGATATAGAGCCTAGTATGGCCGAGCGCCTATGAGCGAGCCTACTACGGCAGGGCAGTTACACATACCGAGCCTTATAAGGCCGGACAACTATTTTACATACTATATGGAGAGAGTTGAGTCAGTATCAGTAGGTAAGCATATCTTCATATTATTTTTGACTCCCAGTTACATTCCGTTATTATATCATCAATTCAGTTTCAGCTTTCAGTTATTTTGTTGCCTTACATACTCAGTACTTTATTTGTACTGACGTCCCTTTGCTGGGGACGCTACATTTCATGCATGCAGGTCCTGATAGACAGTTGGATAGACCTTCCCAGTAGACAGAGCCAAATATCAGCTTGGTTGGTAAGCTCCACTTCCCCGGAGTTACTAGGTCTAGATCTTGGAGTCCGTTTTATATATATACAGGTTTGATGGGTAGGTCGAGGCCCTGTCCCGATCATGATACAGTTCAACTATCTCTAGAGGCTTGTAGATAAGTCCTGTATAGTTTGTATAACACTATATGAGTTTTTGGGTATGTTTACCCCTTAGATGAGACAGACGATATTTTCAGATGATTCAGAATATGGCCTCATCGGCGTAGGTTGAGGGTTATTCCTCTAGAGTTCACATTTACAGAGTGGTACGCTCGAGCCGAGTATGGTACCGGGTGTCGGCCATGCCCCTTCAGGTTTGGGGCGTGACATGGCCTTTCTATAATTCTACTCAAAAGCTACTAGTACACTTTTTGGCCTTTTTATGGTTCCACTCAAAAGCTACCCCAACTCTCACCTTACTCTTCTAGCGACTTAGGTGCTTTCTCATGTAAATGTTCAACAAGACTCAACTAAGATTAAAGTGGGAATCGGCTAGTAATGTTGTGCCAAAGAAAAGGTTTATAGGCTCAAATGAGTTATCTAAGGATAATTTATTTATGGTGGCATAATAATTCAATGGACAATCAAAGAAATGCCTATTTCATCCCCTAGACTCAGGAAACCTAATTATTTCGCTTCGACTAACACGTGGGGCAAGTTCTAGATTAACACAGGATAGCACATAATACATTCTAGACCTCACATAACACAATGCACGTGACCCATTCGGGGTAGTTCCATTCCAACTCTTAAGTTAAAGCAAGGAATCACATAGGCAAGAAAAATTAAGCAATAAGCACTACATGAACAACGAGTCAAGAAACTGAGAGAAGGAATCACAGACAGGCTATTCAATCTACTTAAGACATCAAATTTCATCAAAACATGTAGGGAATGGTAACTTTTATGCTAAGGCCTAACTATGCTAGCATCCAACAGGTCAAAAGGCACATATGAACACTTAAGTTGTCTTCCTTCAGTTCTATTCTAAAACAAATTACTCGGTTCAAGTTAAATTCCATGGAAAGAAAAAAATACAAGGGATTATTACTACCTAAGGAAAATAAAAAGATATATTTTATATTTTAGTTTTTTAGTTTTATTTTATTTTAATTTAGACTCTAATCACTCAAGAAAATTATCTAGGAGATCCATAGTCGGTAAAAGTCTAACTTCTTTTGTACTTTTTTTTCAAATTTTTTTTCTTTAATTAAACTAACACAACTAAAATAATATAAAAAAATTTCTCATCCCATACTTAAAATTGTGCATTATCCCCAGTTATACTATAAATAATAGAGGGGTAAAAGAAACTCCCTGGTAGGTCAAAGGCTAAAGCATTAGCAGCTCATGAGGTACTCACACTTCTCCCAGGATTGGTCCCTTATAGGGCTGTTCAAAACCGAACCGTAACTGATAACCCATCTGTATAATTGGAGGGAGGAAGACGAGGGTTATTTAAGCATTGAGTTTGGCAACGGATATTCTTTTGACAATGACTAAGTTTTTAAAATTTGCAATAGCTAGTTTTTTGACTTATTTAATAAACTTAAAAATTAAACGGAAATTAGAAAACTAAGTAAAGAATTATATAATATTAAAACAAAAAACTTGTAATGAAATATTCTAGTAATTATAAATTTATAATAGAGTTATAATTTATTTATTATAATTTCAAGCCATTAAGTAACTAAATAAGAGTGTAAGACAATTCATAAAAAAATTCAACGCTTAGAGCCTTTTATTTTATTAATATAACTTTCAAATCTCACATACAAATATAATTCTTTTGAAGAGCACCTAATTTATGCAGCCACCTTCTAGGAAGGGTTCTATTTGAACTAGGCCTCTTAGTAGCCAATTACAAATTATCATACTAATATTTGTAAGCTCCTATATAATTTCGTTGTAACTTATCTATAATTTCTCTCGGACATTGTTCTGGAATTGGCAAATGTTGATTGATGTTCCATGAGTTCCATGTCGTCATAGCTCCCAGTGCTAAGTATCTCATTGTATTCTTCTTCTTCCCTAGTTTCATTACCTGTTATTTCCATAGATTTATATTTATCAAACATTGATCTAACATAAGAATATATGTTAGCTTGGCAGTCATCGAGAGATGATTGTTCATTTTCTTGAATTGCTAAATTCTCATAAATTTTACGAACAAGTCCATTTGCACCTCTTAATTTTAAAGATCGGTTAAGTATAGTAGAAATTAAATAAACTTGGGGAATAGGAAAAAAATACTTTTTAAATTTTGCAATCATTTCATTAATAGCCGGTGCATAAGTTGGATTAATTTTACAATCATTTCATTAAGTAGTTGCTGCAGTTGTGTTAGCACTTAGAGAAGTATTATCTAAGGTGATAGTTAAAATTTTATCAATGAGTCCATAAAAATCAGCAATTTGTAGAACAGTAGTTGCGATATATGCTCCAGTGTATTTTGAATCAATAAATTTATAACCAATAATAAGTTTTTGCATGTTCTAGTGATGATCAACCCAATGACATGTAACAATTAAATAATCACAACCATTAAGACTACGACCTATATCAGATATGATAGGCACTTTACAATCTAAGTGAAAAAATACACAACGAATATACTGAAGATATTCGGTTTGAAATTTAAAAATATCATTTCTAACCGTGGTCTTAGAAAAACCTTGAAAAGCAGGATTATAAGTTTCTTGTATATAATGCACACAAAAAATAGGACGCGGGACGGGACGGGACAAACGGGACGAAATGGCCATCCCGTCCCATCCCGTGTCCCGTTTAATATGGGCCCATCCCATTTAGAATTAAGTGGGACGCGGGACGGAACCTGGAAGGGACAGGACGGTCCGTCCCGTTGGACAGCCTTAAATTGTATATATCAATTACCGTACCAAAGTAGTTCGGTGCGGTTCGATATTTCTTGTTTGATTCGATACGATTTCAATACGGTTTTGGTAGCAAACCAAACTAAACTGAAATGATTTTTACGTTAGTATAAAACATTAAACATAGCTGGCCAAATGAGTTGAAATCGAGCATATAGAATCAGAATACCATAACAAACAAAAAGAAATTAACTCTCTGTTGTGAATTTAGCAGACACAGATAGACCAAACTTTAGAAAACCCATAAGATCTAATTATCTCATCTAACTATGAAGTAATGTGACAACCATCTGTTGGGGATACAATGAGGAAACAAAGACGAAAATCACTTACTCAAATTTTCAAGGGAAGTACCGCTGGTTGAGACCCAGAAATACGACAAGGGAAATGATATTTCAGTATTTCAGTATACCGAAATATCTAAAACTCAATATCGAGTATCGTACTGTGATGATCTGATAGGTCATTTTGAATTTTAGCCTTCATTTCTATGTTTCGAGACCTCGAATATATCCGTTTAGCATTCCTCGATTTACATGCACAGTCCGTATCTTTTCCGAAAAAAATTTATGTGAAAAATTGAAGAAAATATGAATTTTAGCCTTAAAATGATTTGAGTTGACTATGGTCAACATTTTGTGTAAACGAACTCAGATCAGTATTTTGACGGTCCCGATAGGTCCGTATCATAATTTAGGATTTGGGCGTATGTCCAAAATTCAATTTGAAAGTCCTTAACTTGATTTACCGAGATTTGTTGAAAACTAGTAATTTGAAGGTTTAAAGAATTCCTAAGTTTGACCGTAGGTTGACTTTATTGCTATCGGGTTCGGATTTCGATTTTGAAACTTAGAATAGGTTCATTTCACTATTTATGGCTTGTTTGTAAAATTTGAAGCAAAACGGAGTTGATTTGGCGTGATTCGGACGTCCGATTGTAAATTTGAAAGTTCTTAAGTTTCTTTAAAAATTTCATATAGTTTGATGTCCGATTCATAGTTCTAGGTATTATTTTGGTATTTTGATCGTGCCGAGTGATTTCTTATGATGTTATTACACTTGTGTGCATGTTTGGGTTGGAGCCCGAGAGGCTCGGGTGAGTTTCGGATAGACTATGGACCATTTCGGACTTAGGAGACTGCTGGTTTTCAATAATTTCTGGTGTCTGGTGCGTTGTTCTTCGTGATCGCGAAGGGTAACCTGGCTGCGGAAGAATTTCTTCTATGCGAACGTGAAGTTGAGGTTGAGAACGTGAAGCAATTGTGGGATCACCCTTCGCGAACACGACCAATACCACGTGAACGCGACGGGTAATGGGCCTAAGAGGGGATCTGTTGGGTGTTCTACGCGAACGCGAACCAAGGGTTGCGTACGCGAAGGCCGGGGGGAAGGGCCATCGCGAACGCGAAGGCTAATTGGACTGCAGTGCTTCACGATCATGTCATGTCCTTTGCGAATGCGAAGAAGACCTGACGCTAGTCATTTAAAACTTTCAAAAGTCGGGATTTTCTTCACTTTTCACCATTTTCAAGTTGGAGCTCGTCCTAGAGGCGATTTTGAAGAGAGATTTCATCCTAACTTCATAGGTTAATAGATTTTAACTCATTTTCTTCCATTTCCATCAACACTCATTGATTTCTAACCTTTAATCTATGATTTTTCATGGTAGAAATTAGGGATTTAGGTAGAAATTGAGGATTTTGAGAAATTGAGATTTAGACCTCAAATTGAGGTCGGATTTTGAGACTAATCACATAATCGGGTTCGGGAGTGAATGTGTAATTGGGTTTTGGTCTGAATCTCAGGTTTTGACCAAGCGGGCCCGAGGTTGACTTTTGATGACTTTTTCTGAAATCATTAAAGATTGAATATTTTTCACTTGTGGGTAGTTTCTAAAGCTTATTTTAAATTATTTAAACTATATTTTGTTAGATTCGATTGGTTTAGAGGCAAATTTTAGAGGAAAGGCCCCGGTTGAGCTTTGATTTGATTGCGGGGTGAGGCAAGTGTCGTGGTTAACCTTGACTTGAGGGAATAGGATTTGTTAGTCTTTTTGCTACGTGTTTTATGTGTGGGAACAACGTCTATGTGAGGTAACGAGTACTTATGCGTTGTTGTTGGGTTAAAGCATGCATGTGAAACTTGTTTACTTGTGTTTTATTGCATTGTTAATTATGATATTCATGCTTAGGTTAGGTTATTACTTCTTTGATTATTCGTTTCGTAATTGTTGTTTATTTCATAATTGTTGAGTATTTTTGGAAGTTGAAGTTTGGTATCTTTGCATCATATTTGACGTTAAATACATTCTCCGCATTACTTATTTCTCGAATTCATATTATCATCATTACATGGTGAGAAAGAGTGTAAAAGCATGAAGGGTGATGTCGTGCCATTACATTTATCGATTATTACATAGTGAGGAAGAGAGTAAAATCACTAAGGGTGATGCCATACCATTTATCTCATTTATTCATTATTACATGGTGAGGAAGAGAGTAAAAGCACGAAGGGTGATGTTGTGCCATTCATCTCATTTAATCATTGTTACACGGTGAGGATGAGAGTAAAAGCACGAACGGTGATGTCGTATCATTTCATTTTACTTATATCATCATTTCATGGTAAGGACGAGAGTAAAAGCACGAAGAGTGATGTCGTGCCATTTTCATATCATTAGATTAACTGATTTACCAGTTGGTGATTTACTTGGTTACTTCATGATTTCATACCTATCGTAATTGTTAAATTTTTCCCCTTCTTGTGTGTCCCCTCCCAGTTTGTACATTACCATTCTCTGTTATTATTGTTGCATTATATATACTTGCACATGTTCATTTACGTGGGTGTCCTGTCATAGACTCGTCACTACCTCATCGAGGTTAGGCTCGACACTTACGGAGTACATTATCGGTTGTACTCACACTACACTTCTGCATTTCCTGTGCAGATACTGGTATTGATCCCCGCGATGCGTGAGGTGAGTCATCTTAGATCACTGCTTACGGAGACTCGAGGTAGATCTGTTGCCGTTCGCAGAACTTGAAGTCCCCTTCCTTTTCTCACTTTTACTGTTCACTTCCTTCGAATAGTTGTATTTATTTCAGACTTTATTTGTAGACTTCTAGTTGCTCGTGTACTCGTGACTCCGGATTTCTAGGAGTAGATATTATCACGTGACTTATATTAGTACTGTGTCAGATTGGGTTTCTATTTCTCGTTATTTATCATCGTTGTGTCTTTAACTGTTAAAAATTGGCTATTTAGTTATCTCACGTGTTACATCTCGTATTTTCGTACTTTAAAGTTTCGTCTTCAGATAATCGACATAGGCTCGGGGATGAGATTATCTTGAGGTTATAAGCATTTATTCTATTTATAATAGGCGATAAGTAAAGTGTCGTGAAGGTTAAAAGGTAAACGAATCAAAGAAAATGAGTTTCGTTGAAGATTGTCGATTTGGGATAAAATAAGGTGCGAGCTATAGTACCCGGTATTTATGGACTAGTGCCATACAAGGTACTACATGACCACGATAGTAGGGTACATGAAGTATATTGAAAGTGAGTAGTATTTTAAGTATTTTGAGATAATTCTTAATTATGTAGATTATTGGTTAATGGGAGAATTAGCAAGTTAATTAAAATTAATGGATAATTAATTAACAACCTTGGATAAGACCAAGGAACCCAACGTGGCAGCCCCAAGTAATGAATAAAATTCATTACATTTAGGTGGCCAAATTAGAAGCCTTTGGGAAAGGTTAATCATCCTAAGTAGGGCCCACCTAAAGGATAAAAGTAACATTTCTAGTTCAAAATTAATTACTAAGGAAAGAGTTTCAGCAAATATTTCTTTTCATAGCAAAGTTATATCTCTTAAGAAAGAGTTTCATCAAAGATGATTTTGCAATAAGCAATATTATTGCTTCGAGCATTTTATACGCAGACTACTTAATATTTTAGCAACGTGGGGTTTGCAATTCTAAGGGAGTACAATGCAATCTTTCTCAAGAATATCATATGAATTGTTCCCTATTTCGATCTCGCTGTCACGAGTTTTGTCGCAATTGTCGTGTGTTAGAAGGATTGTCCAGAGAACCGGCTCAGGAATGTTAAGGCTATCCCTTCTTCTTTTTTGGCATGATCCAAATGATACAAACGAAACGAGCAAACGCACGGTTTTTATAAATAACAATACTCATAGAAGTACTAGGGGTGTCTATGTTCTTGATTCCCCACGTGACATATTATTATATCTTCTGTTCATGGGTCTCAGAAAAATACGTAGTTGATAAAGTTTATCTGAAAGGTATATTTATCTTATTAACATATTTTTTATGTATTTCATCCATTTATACATGCACATTGACCCATGACCAGATGGCGTTATATACGCATATATTATATGTATATGGGATATGGGAAAGGTTACGGCGTTATATACGCACCACCACCTGATCAGTTGGTGCATGTTGAGGATTTTGCCCACAGTGGCCGAGATGATATGATGGGATGCCCTTAGAGGCTTGATGATATTATGTACACCTATACCTATGCATGACACGACATTTATACGCACGTGTATGACATTATAAATATTTCAGGATTTACAAAGTGATTTAGACTTACAGGAGGAATTCTTTATTCCATATTTCATCTATGTCTGTTATGTACGGATTTTTATGCCTTACATACTCAGTACATTATTAATACTGACGCACTATTTCTCGAGGCCTATGTTTCATGCCCGCAGGTTCAGGTAGACGAGCTGACAGTCCCCCTTCTTAGGATCCTTGATCAGCGAGAGTTGGCGTGCTCCACTTGATCTGGAGCTGCTTTTGATTTTGGTACGATATACTTGTATACACATATGGGTATGACGGGGCCCAGTCCTGTCCTTGTATAATTGTATATTCTATTAGAGGTATGTAGACAGTATGTATAGTTGGATAGTATGTGGCCTTGCCGGCTTCTAGTTTTGGATATGTAGTTGTCTATAGCAGCCTTGTCGGCTTGCTCTACGTATTTCGCACGTATATGTATATATGTCTTTTGGATAGATTTTTCTCACCCATGTTATTCTCGTAATTCAGCGGATGTTATTCATGTTTATATCTTAGACACATGCTTAAGGGTGTTCGAAAGGTAGGACTTGGGCACCCGTCGAGGCCCATCGGTTTGAATCGCGACAAAAGTGGTATCAGAGCAGTTCTGTCCTAGGGTTGTCTACAGACCATGTCTTGTAGAGTCTTGTTTATGGGTGTGTTGTGCACCGCACTTATAAACAGGAGGCTACAAGATATTTAGGTTGGTTATTTTTCCTTCTAATCCAGATTGTGCGATAGAACTGAGTCGTAAGTATCCACTTCTAATCTTTACCTTATTTATGTTTTTAGTGATGCCTATTACTAGACGACAGGCGCAAACCGCTAGCAGGGGTCAGAAGGCTACAAAAGAGTTAAAAGGAGATATAAATTACACTATGGAGTCAGACCTATCGGAGATCATGGGTTCTATTGAGGAGGATCCTTCCGAGGATCCATATGAGTCATCCGTTCGAGCAGTTTCGATCTCGCCGGTAGCAGATGGGGTGAGATGAGTTCCGACCTTACCAAGGCCCTAAGTTTCATTATCAGGTCCCGTTGATCAGGGTATAAGGGGAGTGGTGCACGGATTGGCACAACCGGGTTCCCCTCATGCTCAAAATTATGTCAGGGTATTTATAGACACCAGTTCTTCTAAGGTTCCACATAATCCACAGTCTTGGGAGTCCGTCAATCAAGGTTCGTCTGTGTATATTATAGGATATGCAGAGGAAGAGGATAGTAGTCGGGCCAAGAGGAGGAAGGTAACTAATAAGGATATGAAGATTCTGCTTCAAAGTGTGTCTGATCGAGGCTCTCATATAGGACGAGGCAAGGGCCCTCTACTGTAGACTTCCTCCAGATGTCAGCTTTTGGTTGGTGAGCTCCACTTCTTCTTGGAGTATTACTAAGTCAGGGTTCTGAATATTTTAGGTTGTTTTATGATGATGTAGGGAGCCCTGTCCCGACTTATATATATTATGGTTATGTTTTCTTAGAGGTTTTGCAGACAATATCATGTGTATAGTTTTGGGTACGACATGTCTACGGCCTTGTCGACCCCTATGTATCTATATAAACCTTTTTCTAAATTTGTTATGCGAGTTAAGTCCTAATACTTATATATATATATATGGATGTGGCCCGTAATGGCCCGTGATAGGTTTGATAATAAACAAGGATAAGGTACATGGTGCTCTATTGGGCAGAACTTGATGTTATAATGGGTGTGGATTGGTGTGCTTTTTGTTATGCTAACATCGAGTGTAGATCAAAGATGGTTCGATTTCAATTCCCAGGAGAGCCTGTTTTTGGAGTGGAAAGGTAATACGGCATCGCCGAAAGGTAGAATTATTTCCTATCTCAAGGCAAGGAAAATGATAAGAAAGGATTACATTTATCACTTAGTTCGAGTAAAGGATGTGAAA
Source organism: Nicotiana tomentosiformis (assembly GCF_000390325.3). NCBI lineage: Eukaryota > Viridiplantae > Streptophyta > Magnoliopsida > Solanales > Solanaceae > Nicotiana > Nicotiana tomentosiformis. The sequence continues at coordinate 154,137,435 of NC_090812.1, forward strand.
GTAGAGTCATGAACCATTCAATCTATCCCTGTGGTTAATGAGTTTCCCGATGTTTTTTTTTCCGATAAGCTTCCTGGTCTCCCGCCAGAGCAAGAGATTGAGTTTCCTATTGACCTATTACAAGGTATTCAGTTAATATCTATTCCTCCCTATAGAATGGAACCTGCAGAGCTGAGAGAGTTGAAGGAACAACTAAGGGGCTTGCTTGAAAAAGGCATTATCAGACCTAGTACATCACCGTAGGGAGCACCTATGTTATTTGTGAGGAAGAACGATAGTTCCTTGCGGATGTTATCGATTATAGACAGTTTAATAAGGTGACGATCAAGAATAATTATCTATTCCCGAGGATTGATAATTTATTTGATCAGTTGCAAGGTGTCAAGTATTTCTCGAAGATAGACGTGAGGTTCGGGTACCATCAGGTAAGGGTTAAGGAGAAAGATATCCCGAAGACAACATTCAGGACCAGATATGGGCACCTTGAGTTTCGTGTCATGTCATTCGGTTTGACTAATGCCCCAGTAGTATTCATGGACTTGATGAACCGAGTATTCAGACCCTTTCTAGATCTATTCGTGATTGTATTATTTGATGATATATTAGTGTACTCTCGTTAAGAGACTAAGCACGCAGATCATTTTCATATCGTGCTCAAAGTTCTACAAAAAGGTAAGTTGTATGCAAAATTCTCTAAATGTGAATTCTGATTGAATTCAGTAGCTTTCCTTGGGCATATTATTTCAAGTGAAGGTATCCGGGTTAATACACAAAAGATTGAGGCAGTAAAGACTTGACCTAGACCCACAACACCGACGGAGGTTCGTAGCTTTCTCGGTTTGGCACGTTATTACAGGAGACTTGTAAAGGGATTTTCTTCTCTTTCAGCACCTTTGACAAAAGTGGTGTGAGGATGTGATGTCTAGCTTGATGTTCCAGAATAACATAAGGAAATCTAGGGTGCAAGCAATTTGAAGGAAGGTTGCGAATAAGTATAAATAGATATGTGTAGGTCGCAAGCTAAAGTATGGTAGAGCGACAAGGTTTTAGGAAGACAGGAGTAAGGATAAGAAAAAGTAAGTGAAAAGGTGGCAAGAATGGATAAGTCCTCGGGATTAAGCCCATGAAAATAAGAGAGATGATGGTCTCTCTAAGTTATAGAAATCTCAGTATATCCTGAATGAACTCAAAGGTGTCTAGTAGCATTTAGAAGAGGTGGAATGCTGCCCTGGTAATAGAATAAAGGAGTAATTATGATAGATAAAGGATGACGTTTGGTCTTTCGAAAGGGGGGATTTCATGAATTGTAAAAGATTAGAATAACCATGTAAGTTGACTCATAAGGGAGATAAGTTTCAGTGGACTGATGCTTGCGAATGGAGTTTCCGGGAATTGAAGGATAGACTAACTTCAGCACCGATTCTAACACTCCCAGAGGGAACCGATGCTTATGATATCTATTGTGACGCTTCAGGTGTTGGATTGGGTTGTGTACTAATGCGGCATGGTAAGGTAGTAGCTTATGCTTCTATACAGCTAAGAAAGCACGAGAAGAATTACTCGACCCACGATTTAAAGTTGGCCGCGGTGATTCATGCACTAAATATGTGGAGGCACTACTTGTATGGCATTCATGTTGATATCTATACGGATCATAAGAGCCTTCAATATATCTTTAAGCAAAAGGAACTGAATTTGCGGCAAAGGAGATGGTTGGAGCTACTTAAAGACTATGACGTTGATATTTGATACCATCCGAGAAAAGCGAACGTAGTAGCCGATGCCCTAAGCCATAGATCTATGGGTAGCTTGGCATAAACATAGCCAGAGAAGAGGGGAATAGCCCATGAGATTCATCAACTATCTAGTCTAGGAGTTCGACTATTGGATTCAGATGATACCGGAATTACTATTCAGAACACGACAACACCCTCTCTAGTAACTGAAGTGAAGGAACGTCAGTATGAGGATCCTGTGTTAACTCATTATAGAGATACAACCCCTCTGGAGGAGAAGACACCATTTGAAATTACAAGAGATGGGGTCCTTAGATATCGAGGGAGATTATGTGTCCCTAATGTTGCAGGGCTACGCCGGCAAGTTATGGGAGAAACTCACTATTCTCATTATTCTATCCATCCAGGAGCAACAAAGTTATATCATGATATCAGGGAAATATATTGGTGGGACGGTATGAAAAAGGATATAGTAGAGTTTGTTGCTCAGTGCCCTAACTATCAGCAGGTTAAGATTGAGCATCAAAAACCCGTTGGATTATTGCATGCTATAGAGATTCCGACTTGGAAGTAGGAAGTAATTAATATGGATTTCATCATAGGCTTACCTCGTACCCAATGTAAGTTCGATTCTATATGGGTGACTGTTGATAGACTTACAAAATCAGCCTATTTTCGGTATGTTAGAACTACATACTCCGCAGAGGATTATGCAAGGCTTTACATTAAGGAGATAGTACGACTTCATGGTGTCCTTATATCTATTATCTCGGATAGAGGGGCTCAGTTTACAGCTAATTTCTGGAGGTCCTTCCAAAAAGGATTGGGAACTCAGGTAAGTCTTAGTACAGCATTTCATCCCCAGACAGACAGACAGGCTGAGAGTACTATTCAGACACTTGAGGATATGTTACGGGCTTATGTGATAGACTTCAAGGGTAGCTGGGATGATCATTTTCCGCTTATTGAGTTCGTGTATAATAATAGCTATAATTCCAGTATTCAGATAGCTCCATATGAAGCTCTTTACGGACAGAAGTGTAGGTCACCTATAGGGTGGTTCGATGTTGGGGAAACTACGTTAGTAGGACCAGAATTAGTACAACTTGCAATCGAGAAAATTAAGCTTATACAGGAAAGGCTATTAGCAGCTCAAAGCCGTCATAAGTCTTATGCAGATAATCGACAGCGAGACTTGAAATTTCAGGTTGACAATTGGTTATTCCTAAAGGTATCACTGATGAAAGGCGTTATGAGGTTCAGAAAGAAAGGAAAACTCAGCCCTCATTACATTGGACCATATAATATCATACGCAAGGTAGGACATGTAGCATATGAGTTAGACTTGACTTCTGACTTGGAATCTGTACATCCAGTCTTTCATGTGTCTATGCTCCGTAAATGTATCGGAGATCCTTCCAGAGTTGTGTTTGTTGATTATGTTCAAGTCACAGAACAGCTATCATATAAGGAAACTCCCATTGCTATACTAGATAGACATGTTTAGAGATTGAGGATGAAAGACGTAGCTTCGGTGAAAGTACTTTGGAGAAACAACAATGTGGAAGAAATGACTTGGGAGGCCGAAGAAGATATGAAGTCTAGATATCCTCACTTATTTCCTCTTCCAGAGAAGGATCTGACTGAGACATCATAACCTTAAGTTACGTGTATGGATTCTTGTGTTAGTTATTACCATTGGTCTTATGTGACATTGAATTATTAGGTTTTCTACATAAAAGGTTGATAGTAGTATTGTTACAAAGGCGAACCTGCCAAATTTATATAGATCCGAAGAAATTAAACATTCGAGGATGAATGTTTCTAGGGGGAAGGATGTTACATCTCGCATTTTCGTATGTTAAAGTTTCGTCTTCGGATAATTGACGTAGACTCGGGGATGAGATTATCTTATGGTTATAAGCATTTATGCTATTTATAATAGGCGATAAGTAAAGTGCCGTGAAGGTTAAAGGGTAAACGAATCAAAAAAAATGAGTTTCGTTGAAGATTGTCGATTTGGGATAAAATACAGTACGAGCTATAGTATCCGGTATTTATGGACTAGTGTCATACAAGGTACTACATGACCACGATAGTAGGGTACATAAAGTGTATTAAAAGTGAGTAGTATTTTAAGTAATTTGAGATAATTCTTAATTATGTAGATTATTGGTTAATGGAGGAGTTAGCAAGTTAATTAAAATTAGTGGGTAATTAATTAACAACTTTGGATAAGACCAAGGAACCCAACGTGGCAGCCCCAAGTAATGAATAAGATTCATTACATTTAGGTGGCCAAATTAGAAGCCTTTAGGAAAGGTTAGTCATCCTAAGTAGGGCCAACCTAAAGAATAAAAGTAACATTTCTAGTTCAAAAACAATTGCTAAGGAAAGAGTTTTAGCAAATATTTCTTTGCATAGCAACGTTACATCTCTTAAGAAAGAGTTATATCAAAGATGATTTTGCAATAAACAACGTTATTGCTTCGAGCATTTCATAAGCAGACTACTTAATATTATAGCAACGTGGGGTTTTGATTCTAAGGGAGTACGGTGCAATCTTTCTCAAGAATATCATACGAATTATTCCCTATTTCGATCTCGCTGTCATGAGTTTTGTCGTAATTGTCGTGTGTTAGAAGGATTGTCCAGAGAACCGTCTTAGGTATGTTAAGGCTATCCCTTCTTTCTTTTTGGCATGATCCAAATGATACAAATAAAACGAGCAAACGCACAGCTTTCATAAATGACTTTACTCATAGAAGTACTAGGGGTGTCTATGTTCTTGATTCCCCACATGACATATTATTATATCTTCTGTTCATGAGTCTCAGAAAAATACGTAGTTGATAAAGTTTATCCGAAAGGTATATTGATCTTATTAACATATTTATTTTTATGCATTTCATCCATTTATAAATGCACATTGACCCATGACCAGATAGCGTTATATACGCGTATATTATCTGTATATGGGATATGGGAAAAGGTTGCGTCATTATATACGTACCACCACCTGATCAGCTGGTACATGTTGATGATTTTTCCCACAGTGGCCGAGATGATATGATGGGATGCCCTTAGAGTCTTGATGATGTTATGTACACCTATACATATGCATGACATGACATTTATACGCACGTACATGATATTTTAAATGTTTCAGGATTTACAAAGTGATTTAGACTTACAGGTGGAATTCTTTATTCCATGTTTCATCTATGTATGTTATGTATGGATTTTTATGCCTTACATAATCAGTATATTATTCGTACTAACACCCTATTTCACCGGGCCTGCGTTTCATGCCCGCAGATGCAGGTAGACGAGCTGACGGTCCCCCTTCTTAGGATCCTTGATCTGCGAGAGTTGGCGTGCTCCACTTGATCCGGAGCTGCTTTTGATTTTGGTACGATATGCTTGTATACACATATGGGTATGACATGGCCCAATCCCGTCCTTGTACAATTGTATATTCTATTAGAGGTTTGTAGAGAGTATGTATAGTTGGATAGCGTGTGGCCTTGGCAGCTTCCAGTTTTGGATATGTAGTTGTCTATAGCAGCCTTATCGGCTCGCTCTACGTATTTCGCATGTATATGTACATATGTCTTTTGGACAGGTTTTCCTCACGCATGTTATTCTCGTAATTCAGCGGATGTTATTCATATTTATATCTTAGACGCATGCTTAAGGCTATTAGACAGGTAGGACTCGGGCATCCGTCGCGGCCTATCGGTTTTGGTCGTGACATCACGTCGGCTTGCCTAGCACATGGATGTTAGGCGCCATCACGACCCCGAGGTTGGGATTTCGTGTCATGAAAATTTAGTATCAGACCACTAGGCTGCCTAGGTATCACGAGTCATGAGCAAGCTTAGTAGAGTATGGAGGATCGGTATGGAGACGTCTGTACTTATCTTTTCTAGAGGTTATGGAATTTTAGGAAAACGTTTCAATTCTTTCCTTCTCTACCGTGTGATTTTATTCTATCATTGATGATTGAACCATTTTATTCTAGTTCTCTCGCAGATGGAGAGAACACGCACAACATTTGCAGCCGAACAGGAGCCGGAGCCCCTTGTGGTAGCTACTACCAGGGGCATAGCCCGAGCCCGAGGTCGAGCCAGAGGCACAGGCACAGGCAGATCTCAGCCTAGAGCTCGAGCAGCAGCACTCGCAGTAGAGCCTCAAATTGATCCTGAGGAGGAGGTCCCAGCTCAGACCGCACCTGTCGGACCAACATAGGTCTGGAGGGATTCATAACCACTCTAGTGCTTCAGGGCGCTCTAGTCCACTTGGTGGGCCTTATGGAGAGCGTGGCCCAGACCGGTGCATTTCTGGTGGTACCACCCGTCTCTTGGGCTGGGGGAGGAGCACAAACTCCCGCTACTCACACCTCGGAGCAGGTGGCTCCCTTATATGAGACTCCAGTAGCTCAGCCAATTAGGGTGGTTCAGCCGGTTTTTGCGGCACAGGCCGGTGATAGGCCCGTTATATCTTCTAAGGCCTTGTTGAGGCTGGATAAGTTTACCGAGCTCTTTCATGTTCATTTTAGTGGTGCACCTTCTACGGACCCACATGATTACTTGGATCGTTGCCACGAGGTGTTGCGCAACATGGGTATTATTGAGAGCAATGAGGTCAACTTTGCAATGTTCCAGATGATCGGTCCTGCCAAGAGATGGTGGAGAGATTATGTGTTGACTAGGCCAGCTGGTTCACCTTCACTTACCTGGTACCAGTTTTCACAGCTATTTCTAGAGAAGTTCTTTTCTTTCACTTTGAGAGAGGATTATCGTAGGCAGTTTGAGCGCCTTCAACATGGTAGCATGATGTTATCCAGTATGAGACTCGATTTGTGGACCTAGCTCGCCACGCTATTATCTTGCTCCCTACTGAGAGGGAGAGGGAGGAGATTCATTAATGGGCTCACTTTCACTATCAAGCTACAGATGGCCAAGGAGACCGGTGATGATATTTCTTTTTAGAGGGTCGTAGAGATTGCTAGATGGTTCGTGGTCAGGAAAGGGGGCAGGTATCTGATAAGAGGCCTCGTCATTTCTATAATTTCAGTGGTGCCTCGTCCGGAGGCAGGGGTACTTTTGGTAGAGGCCATTCTCCCAGGCCGTTTCAGTCAGCGCTTCAGGCATTCCACGATGCTTCGGGTAGTCGTGATCCTTATGTATCTCGTCTTGAGCAGCTAGCCTACAATGCACCATCAATTCTTATTAGTGCACCTCCGATCCAGAGTTATCAAAGTGGTTATCGAGGTTGAAAGGGCCAGTTTCAGGGTCAACAATCGCAGCAGCCGAGGGCTTATTATATTTTTGGAGATTTGATGTACCTTTCTATATTTTGCCATAGATCACAAGGCAGAATGCACCAACAGGGTTCTCGTGCCATATTCCGGCACCGGTTGCTTCACCTCCCGCTCATCCAGCTAGAGGAGGGGGTCATGCTGCCAAAGGTGGAGGTCAGGCCATTAGAGAAGGAGGTCAGTCCATTAGAGGTGGAGGCCAGCCAGCTAGAGGCCATCCGAGGGGCGAAGGTCAAAGTGGAGGGGCCCAGTCCCATTTTTATGCATTCCCAGTTAGACGTGAGGCCGAGTCATTTGATGTTATCATCACATGTATTGTTCCAGTTTTCCATAGAGATGCTTCAGTTCTATTTGATATGGGCTCTACTTATTCCTACATGTCATCCTATTTTGCTTCATATCTGATTGTGCCTCGTGATTCCTTGAGTGCTCATGTGTATGTGTCCATGCCTGTGGGAGATTCTATTATTGTAGATCGTGTCTATCACTCGTGTATGATTACTATTGGGAGTCTTTAGACTAGTGTAAACCTCCTACTTCTTGATATGGTGGACTTTGATATTATTTTGGGCATCGATTGGTTGTCACCGCATTATGCTATATTGGACTGTCATGCCAAGACAGTGACTTTAGCCATGCCGGGGTTGCCTTGATTAAAGTGGAGAGGGACTCCTGGTCATTCTACCAGTAGGGTTATTTCTTATGTGAAGGCTCAGCGTATGGTAGAAAAGGGATGTTTAGCTTATTTGACCTATATTCGTGATTCTAGTGCGGAGGTTCCTTCCATGTATTCGGTACCAGTTGTGCGTGAGGTTTTGGAGGTGATTCCTGTAGATCTTCTGGGGATTCCACCCGATAGATATATTGACTTCTATATTGACTTGGCTTCGGGAAATCAACCCATTTCTATTCCACCATACAGTATGGCCCCGCCGGAGTTGAAGGAACTGAAGAAGCAGTTTCAAGATTTGCTTGATAAGGGATTCATTAGACCTAGTGTCTTGCCTTGGGGTGCGCCCGTGTTGTTTGTGAAGAAGAAAGATGGTTCGATAAGGATGTGTATAGACTATCGACAATTGAATAAAGTCACTATCAAGAACAAGTATCCGTTGCCGGGGATTAATGACTTATTTGACTAGCTTAAGGGTGCCAAGTGTTTTCGAAGACAACTTTTGGACTCGGTATGAGATTATGAGTTCCTACTCCTCTACGTTCTTGACAGCCCATCTTTGTCTCAATGGAGTCTTTCAGTGGAACGTTTCAGTCCTCTTCCCCATTACTTAGAAAAAGTGAGTGATGTCATTTGGGTTGACAAATGCCCCAACAACATTTATGGATTTGATGAACCGGGTATTTAAGCCCTATTTGGATTATTTTGTGATCGTATTCATTGATGATATCTTGATCTACTCTCGCAGTCGAGAGGAGCATGAGCAACATCTTCGGATTGTATTTCAGACTCTGAGAGATAGTCAGTTATATGCCAAGTTTTCAAAGTGTGAGTTTTGGTTGGATTTAGTTGCCTTTTGGGGGCATGTTGTATCGGCCGAGGGCATTAAAGTGGATCCTAAGAAGATTGAGGCGGTTCAAAATTGGCCTAGACTTACGTCAGCTATAGAGATTCGAAGTTTCCTGGGTTTGGCGGGTCATTATCACCGGCTTGTGGAGGGGTTTTCATCCATAGCAACCCCATTGACTAGATTGACCCCGAAAGGTGCTCCATTCAGGTGGTCCAATGAGTGTAAGATGAGCTTTCATAAGCTCAAGACTGCTTTCAATACGGTGCCAATGTTGGTGTTACCCACAGGTTCAGAATCCTACACGGTGTATTGTGATGCACCGCGTATCGGGCTCGGTACAGTATTGATGCAGGATAGCAGGGTGATTGCATACGCGTCACGGCAGTTGATAGTTCATGAGAAGAATTACCATGTTCATGACCTTGAGTTGGCAGCCATTGTTCATGCATTGAAGATTTGGAGGCATTACCTCTATGGCGTATCGTGTGAGGTATTCACGGATCATCGGAGTCTACAATATTTGTTCAAGTAAAAGGATCTCAACTTGAGGCAGAAGAGGTGGTTGGAGCTGTTCAAAGACTATTGTTGAGTTGTCCCACATTGGTGGGATTTGAGGTCCTTGGTCTCCTTATATGGTCTTAGGTAATCCTCACCTTATAAGCTAGCTTTTGAGGTTGAGTTAGGCCCAATGTCCATTTATCATGGTATCAGAGCTAGACCCATCCAAATTAGTTATCGATGCTAGGCCTCCATTTATGTTGTCCACGCTCCAGTTTGCTTTAGTTTGAAACCCATTGGCTAAAGTAATAGGGGGAAGAGACTGTGAATACACAATATTCGACAAAAGAGATTTATTACCAGATATATGATCAGAAGTGCCCGAGTCCATGACCCATGGTCCAAGAATACTAGACTAGGAAACACAAGCAAAAGAATTACCAGCAACAGAAGTATCAATCTAAGCAACCGAGGCTACTTGTGGAGATATCTTCTTACTTGTTCGATACTGAAGGAACTCATCATATTCTCCTTTAAATAAAGAAAATCCAGGGTTACTTGTAGTCTCGGTCTGAGTAACATAAGAAAATTCTAGTTGTAAATTTGAAAGTTCTTAAGTTTCTTTAAAAATTTCATACATTTTGATGTATGATTCATAGTTCTAGGTGTTATTTTATTGTTTTGATCGCGCGAGCGAGTTCATATGATGTTATTACACTTGTGTGCATATTTGGGTTGGAGCCGGGGGGCTTGGATGAGTTTCTGATACGCTATGGACCATTTCGAGCTTGGGAGATTGCTGGTTTTCAAAATTCGGGATTTTCTTCACTTTTCACCATTTTCAAGTTGGAGCTCGGCCTAGAGGCAATTTTGAAGAGAGATTTTATCCCAACTTCATAGGTTAGTAAATTTTAACTCGTCTCCTTCCCTTTTCATCGACACCCATTGATTTCTAACCTTTAATATGTGTTTTTTCATGGTAGAATTTAGGAATTTAGGTAGAAATTGGGAATTTTGAGAATTGAGATTTAGACCTCAAATTGAAGTCGTATTTAGAGACTAATCACATAATCGGGCTTGGGGGTGAATGAATAATTCGATTTTGGTCCGAATCTCAGGGGTTGACCAAGCGAGCCCGGGATTGACTTTTGTTGAATTTTTTCCGAAATCATTAAAGAATGAATCTTTTTCACTCGTGGGTAGTTTTTAAAGCTTATTTTGAATTGTTTGAACTATATTTGGTTAGATTCGATTGGTTTGGAGGCGAATTTTAGAGTAACGACCCCGGTTGAGCTTTGATTGATTACGGAGCGAGGTAAGTATCGTGGTTAACCTTGACTTGAGGGATTAGGACTTGTTAATCTATTTGCTACGTATTTTATGTGTGGGAACAACGTATATGCGAGGTGACGAGTACTTATGCGTTATTGTTGGGTTAAAGCATGGGGTGGAACTTGTTTACTTGTGTTTTATTGCATTGTTAATTATGATATCCATACTTAGGTTAGGTTATTACTTCTTTGATTATTCGTTTCATAATTTTTGCTTATTTCATAATTGTTGAGTATTTTTGAAAGTTGAAGTTTGGTATCTTGGCATCATATTTGACGTTAAACACATTCTCCGCATTATTTATTTCTCAAATTCATATTATCATCATTACATGGTGAGAAATAGTGTAAAATTACGAAGGGTGATGTCGTGCCATTGTATTTATCTCATTTATCGATTATTACATAGTGAGGAAGTGAGTAAAAGCACGAAGGGTGATGTCGTGCCATTCATCCCATTTATTTATTGTTACATGGTAAGGATGAGAGTAAAAGCACGAAGGGTGATACGTGCTATTTCATTTTACTTATATCATCATTTCATGGTAAGGACGAGATTAAAAGCACGAAGGGTGATGTCGTGACATTTTCATATCATTGGTTTAACTGATTTACCGCTTGGTGATTTACTTGGGTACTTCGTGATTTCATACCTGTTGTAATTGTTATATTTTTCCCATTCTTGCATGTCCCCTTCTAGTTTGTACGTTACCATTCTCTGTTATTATTGTTGCTTTATATATACTTGTACATGTTTATTTACTTGGGTATCATGACATAGCCGTTAGGCTCGATACTTACGGAGTATATTGGGTCGGTTATACTCACACTACACTTCTGCACTTCTTGTGGAGAAGATAGTATTGATCCCCACTGTGTGTGAGGTGCGTCAGCTTGGATCACTTCTTACGGAGACTCGAGGTAGATCTGCTGCGTCCGCAGACATTGAAGTCCCCTTCCTTTTTCCACTTTTACTGTTCATTCCTTCAAAATAGTTGTATTTATTTCAGACTTTATTTGTAGACTTCTAGTTGCTCGTGTGCTCGTGACTCCAGATTTCTGGGAGTAGATATTATCGCGTGACTTATATTAGTATTGTGTTAGAATAGGTTTCTATTTATCGTTGTATATCATCGTTGTGTCTTTAACTGTTAAAAATTGGCTATTTAATTATCTCACGTTGGCTTATCTAGAAAGTGGATGTTAGGCGTTATCACGATCCCGAGGTTGGTATTCCGGGTCATGAAACGTACCAAAATATTGAAATACCGTAAAATATATACCGAAGAATACTAATAAACTGATACAGAAATACCAAATTATTTCTACCCGGTTCAGAATTCCGTTTTTCGAATTTTATGCCCACCCCTTGTCGTAGTGCAATCGTGAATGCACTTTAGCGCTTAGTATTCCCACACAATCTGTTACTTCCATTGTTTCTTGATACTCTCCATTGTTTCTTGATTACTCTCCACTTCTCAAACTTCCTGCGTTTTGCTTCCCCTTTTCTTTTTTTGTTTTGGAAACAAGTATTATCTCCAAGGATGAAAAGCAATCCACTGGAATCAAGACGTACAGTAGCTCTCTTTTTCACGGCCCACTATTAGTATCTACAATCTAGAATAATGCTGATTTAAATGCATAGTAGCTCTCCTCATTTTTATTGTCTTCTCTAAAATTACTCGATAATTGCTAACTCGATACCGAATCGCCCAATAGTATAATGGTTGGCTAGCGGATTAGTACATCTAAAAGCTAAAAATCGATAAGCCAACATCCTCTACACTCACGGTAGAGAAGTATTTGGAATCAGGCCTGACACGCTCAAATACATAAACTTTGAGATATTCAATATCCTCTACACTAATGACACTAGAGTCAATTAAATATGTATCATCAATATCCTTGGTTGACTCTAGTATCACTTCTACAACATCGGCATCATCAAATTCTAGTTGGTTAGGTTGTTGGTATTCTATTCTGAACTCATCTATTAGCACCTTAATTTCTACCTCTAATTCACGATTTTCTTGACTACTATCTGCAATATTAGCTTATTTAGCATTTAAAGCCTCAGCCAATTGACTCACTTGAGCCTTCAAGTTGCGAATAGCCACCTTTTACCTTTGGAAAACAGCCTCCTACCTTTGTGTTTGTAATTGGTTCTCATTATTTTGTGCCAAGAGGCACATTAACAAATCCTTGATCTCCTTTAGGTGGGCGTCCTGAGGTTCTTTATTCCTATTAACCTTTAGAAGAAAAAGTAGAACCATCATAATAAGGGGTTGGGGGAGGATAAGAATTATAAGTACAACAAAAAGAGTGACCACCATACACATCACACGCATTCCACACATATGATTGAATTGGTGCACATAAATCTCTCCCGTGAACATTTTGATAATTTGTTCACGAGTAATTTCCTCCACAATAAGCATTAGAAAGATCAAAAGTAGAACTACCAACATCCAAGTTCTCACAATTCCAATATTCCATGATTCTCGTATCACAAAATAAAATAAAATTAATGTTCAAACTTGAACCCTAGTAATATTTACACCTACAACTACATCGCTAGTTCCCGATAACGGCGCCAAAATTTGATCAAAGCCAACTATGCCTTATAAAAAGGACTAAGCGGTCGCTACAAATATAATCCGTTCTAAGAGCCCGGAGCCGAATCCCACAAAGAATTAAGGTTTAGCTGTAACTATTCAATATCAGAAGACAAGCTCGAACAATTCTTAAATTATAAAGATTGTAATTTTTTATTTTAAACTAATTAATTACCAAATACTAAAACAACAACATTATCAACTAACAAGGATGAAATTGGAGAAAAGAATAAGGAGGCCTAGAGTTATGATTTCTCCAATTTTCGGAATCCTTCCCGTTATGTTTCCTATAATTTTACCTAAGTACTCTTTACAGATTGTGAGCACTTTAGGTGTCATAATTCTCTTTCGAAAAACTACAATAATTTACTAGACATATTCTCTCGAACTACGCTAGCTGATACTATCTTACCGCTTACTATGACTACGTTAATGCTTTGTTATTCATAAACCCACCTTTAAACTCGCTGTATTGATTCCTCACATACATTAGGAGTTATGTTGTTTAACAACTACCTAAATATGTATCATTTCCCAAGAAATATATAATAAATAGACACAATCAATTGATGGTCATTCAATCAACTGAAATAAGCACATAGTTAAACAAGTAAAGAAATTCAAAAGTTAAATTATATTAAACGTAACGAAAAGACATCCTCCAAGAGGTTCCATCAAACCCTAGATAAAAGAGTTTAGCTACTCATAACCATACTAACAATCATGATAATATTCGAAAGTATTAAACTACAAATTAAGGAAGAACAGAGAGAAAACTCTTGTGATTCGTTGCTTCTAAGTGTTCCCGCAACCTTTTGCCTCTCCAAAAATATCCAACCCCCAAAATGTAGTTTAGAAATTCTTTTATACATGTTGGGAGCGTGTAGGGTCGAAACTACTAAATCCCAGTCGAAAATAGGACAAAATTCCTGCTAGGGCGTCACAGGGGGAACCTGGCACCAAGCTGGGCACCAAAGTTTGTACTACACTACCAATGGCGCTGTGGAAGGCGCCTAGCCCTAAGCTAGGTGCCAAACATTTTTCACTTTGTGTTCTGCTGCCTTTGGCATTTTGAAAGGGGCTTGGCTCCAACCTGGACGTAAAATCATACTCTCTCCAAATTCTTCCGTGTTGGCTTCAATTTGCGCGCAATCCTTTGATATCACTTTCAATTGACCCCTGCACTATAAACATCATTAGTAAGCTCGAGTCACAAATATTCACACTAAAGTTAGCAAGATCGAGATATAATGAAAGGCAAATTACATGCAAAAATATAATTTCTTAGCCAAACATCAGCCCTCTATTTTAAAATATTTAATTTATAGCTAGTGTTGGCAAACATTAGAAAAAAGTCTGTTTGCTCCTCCTTTATGTCTTCTTCTTCTTATCAGTTGTGTTCTTCCTCTTCCCTCTCTTATAAGATTCCTTGTGGAGAAGGTTGACTCTAAACTTAAACAATTGGGGTGAATTCCCTTATTTTAGGTTTTATGTATGACAATTAAAACTCTTTTTCTTATGTGAGAGAGGAAGTGTAATTATTCAAGTTCTTTTAACTTGTTATGTCTTTGAATAAGTATTGCGGTTAAGTAAGTTTAGTTGCAGTAAGATTTCTTATTTATTGCCCTGATTTAAAACTTAAATAGTAATGGAAAAAATGTATAGCTGGTTGAATTGAAAAAACAAATTGAGGAAGAACTATAAAACTCCATGAAAAAAGAATGATCGAGCTTTGGTTTGAAATTCAAATTCCAAAAAATTCTAAAAAGGAATTCAAATTTATAATTCATTTTGAAGCTGAAATTCATAGCTTGAACTAATGATACTTTATGGTTGATGTGACTTGAATCTAAGAAGGAAAAATCAGGGCACACCATTGTAACTAAAAAGCTTGGTTCAGAAAGTTGAACTCAAAATCTGTTGAATAACACTCAATCTGCCCTAATTTATGTGACAATCTTTCCTTTTTAAAAATATTTTACGGGAGTTAGGACGGAGGGAGTATCATTTGAGTATTGATAAAACTTGTTGAAATATTAGGTGAAGCTAAATTCGAAGTCCGAAAGCCTTTGAAGCTCATTTGAGGAGGGTTGGATCAAAATTTGAAGCTGAAGAATAAAGAAAGAGCTGCAACTAACTTCAGACATTTGGGTAAAACTTTAGACAAAAGCTTTAGACATTTGGATAAAATTTCAAGCAAAAGTTTTAGATATTTTATCAGAAGTTAGGCTTTGGCAAGCCCAGCTTCATACATGTATATCTATTTTTTGAAACGTCAGACTCACGAGTCTGAAGTTGATTTTGAAACGGTTAAACTTATAAAAACTTATGAAGTTCATAAATGCCTTAGGTAGGGGTCCTCAAAGTGGCTATTTGTGCACTCTTTCTTCAGACAACTAATCCAGGTTTGTGCCGCGTAAGGCCCATTGAATGAAAAATCCTAGAAAAAAATTAGTTGTGTTACCACTTTTAACCCTCCTATTAGAGTTTAACTCGGTATTTAAAAAGTTATTAACATTTACCCACTCCTTTTACATGGAAAAATATTTGCACAAAAATACCCTTACATACCTAAAACATAGAATAACTCCAATTGTTGATGGATTTTAAAGTTTTGACAAATAGAACCCCAACACATTATACTGGAGTTTGAAAATACCCTACAGATGAAACTTCAGCGCCATATGCCGGAGTCCGGAGGTTTTAAAAGTAAAACTTATGTGCTATATGATGGAGTTCTAAACTAATAGTTCCAGTGGCAAAAGAGTTTGCCACTTCTGAGAATGCTAAAGATATAATAGCACCTTTGAATGAGCCGCATTGTACAAAGATCAAAGTCATCATTATTTTTTGATATTCCAAAAATATATATTCAACGACATGAAATACTCGTAGAAGTGATCTGCTATTTCGTTTGTATTACAAGAAGGAAACTAGGAGTATTGAGTAACACTTGGCCTAATATAATTTGTCTCTGCTAGTATTTTCATTCATTTTTTTTAGTTCGTTTATTATTTTATTCATGTTTGAACCCCATAAATTATTATTAGGTTTTGAACTTATAAAGGTTTAAAGCCCATAAATCATTGTTGGATTTTGAATTTAAAATTGTTTGAACCTCATGAATTATTGTTGGATTTTAAGGGTGGGGAGCTGTTAAAACGGGTCAGTTCAACCCAGCCGAAGCCTCACGGGCTTTTAAATTTAGTGGGCTAGGGCGGGCGGGGCCTCCATCTAAATGTCTAACCCAACCCAGTCCTAAGAGATCCGCGGGCTAGGGAGGGTCGGCCCTTCAATTGTTTTAGAAAAAAAAATTCTTTAAATATTTTTTCGTGACATAGTCTCTTAATCATATGAACGACTTCAATTTGTTTAGAGCGTACAAGAATCTTGATATTTAACAAGGAATCTTGTAATTGAAATACAAATTCTCTATATCTCTAGCTCTTCTTTTTTAACACTACATGGATATTTTTTTAATACTTTTCTTTCACTTTCCTCAGGTTCAGGGATTGCTTCAATAAGTTTATATGTTGAGGTTTTTTAATTTAGGTTTAACATTATTTGCCGATTTCATCATTATAGTCCATAAAAAAATTTAAATTCATGAAATTTGCTAGTGTTGTCAATTTTCTTTGGGTATTAAAACTTGATATTTTTCTATAATGGAGAGCAGTTTAATTATTAATAATATATTAAAATAACCAAACTGATCATTGGCCATTTAACGTAATAGTTCTTTTGAAAAAAATTATTATTGGCCACTTAAAATTTTCCTAGTTCGTTGGTAATTAAGCAAAAGAAAAATTAATCTTGTCATACTATATGCATATCAAAAATTCTAGTTGATATGGAAGGGTAAATGAGCAATCTAAGGTTGTGGAATGGGGATTGTAGTTAATAGTTTTTTTTTAGTTTTTATTTTTTTTAAATATTAAATATTTAAATTTGAATTTAATTAATTTGTGACCCTCACTGGGTTGGGCTAGCCTCACGGGCCAAGTCTATTTTGCCGGCTTTATTGGCGGTAGAAGGGGTGGCAGGGGAAAGGGGTGGGTGGGGTGGGGCTGGAGGGAGAGGGGGAAGGTAGGGGGTAGGGGAGGATATGGAGTGGGGGTGGCAGGGGCAGACGCAGGTAGATCGAATCATTGTCACATGCAACCAATTTATCAAAATATTTTATTTAAGACTTTTTGTAGATGACAAGCGAAGAGTAAATGAGTACATATTATATGAAGTGACACCACTATTTATTAGTTCAAAGGTTCGGGTTCAATCCAGTCTGCGTACATAACTTTTCATTTTTTGAGCTTGCTTCTCTAGAAAATAGGGGATGAAATTTTTGAAGGATTCTAACCTCTGAGCTCCCCAATAAAATAAAAGGCATAAACCAATGAGACAAAGAATGTTTAGAATAGAAAAGCAATAACAATTCTATTCGACCTCTTTTAAACGCTCAGTTTAGAAAAAACCCCTCCTTGAATTTGCAATTTTTATTTGTGCTGGCTTGCTGCTACTGTACTCGGCTTCTCATTCTCGTCATCTTCCCCAACTCCTTTGGGTTATCAACCATAAATTAATTGTGATTTTCTTTGATGTTTAATTTATGAAAGAAAAAGGTTTCCTTTCGTCTTTTATTTCTCATGGTGGAGAAGCATTTGATGTCTAAAAGCTAATTTCATACCTGCAGATGCTAATCGATGAACGGAAAAGGTCGAGCAGGTTTTCCACCCGGAAAGCTTCACACAGCTGGCGTCTACGAGACCCTGGCTTTCTTTATCACCTCACTCAAGTGTAGGTTGAATTTTGGCTTAAGACGCTCTAATGGTATCATATAGTATTATGCTTGAGGAATTTATGTTAACCCTTTTGTTGTATCTATGTCCTCATTTAAAAATATAAGGAATAAGATAATGAAAACCAGTATAAGCTTTAATTATTATGACAAGCAGATCTTATTAGTCTAATTCCTGGTAAACAACTCAAAATGGACGACCGAACTCATTTTCTCGTCCATAATTTCTGGGCCAAACTTTAATGGGAGGCCTTATTTTTCAAAAAAACAATTATGTATATTTTTATTTGAAGTAGATTTCTCTAACTTTTTGAGAACTAAATTTTTAATAATTTTTCACATAAACCATTAATCTCTCTCGTGACACTATTGATTTTAGGTAATAGAACTTGATTCAAAAAATTGATAACTTTATATTAAAATTATTTTTGGTGTTTCAATATTCTTGTTGCAATGATGAAAACCTGAGAAAAAATAAATAAAATATGGAGTTTAAAAGTCTATTTACTCATTTTCTAATGATATTTGTAATATTTTTTAAATATATATACATATGTAACGACCCAGCCAGCCGTTTCATACAATTGCATTCCGTTCAGGTATTTGAAGTCTTGAACAGTATCGTATGATGTATTTATGACTTGTGTGAATCGTCGGTTTTGGTTTTCAAATTATTCGGAATTGATTTGGAAGAATGAATTTCATGATTGAAGCTTTAAAGTTGGAAGAGTTTACCAAGTTTGACTTTTTAGTATTTGACCTCGAAATAGAGTTTTGATGGTTCCATTAGGTCTGAATGGTGATTTTGGACTTAGGCGTATGCCCGGATTTGCATTTGGATATTTCTAGAAGGTTTCGGCGCTAAGTGGAAAAAGTTAGAAATTTGAAGGTTTGGAAAGCTCATAACTTTGACCGAGAGTTGACTTAGAGGATATCGGGTTTATATTATGGTTCCGGGAATTGGAATAGCTTCGTTATGTCATTTGAGACTTATGTGCAAAATTTGAGTTCATTCCGAGTTGATTTGATATGGTTCGACACGAGTTTTGGATGTTGAAAGTTCTAAAGTTCATTAAACTTGATTTGAAGTGTGATTCGTCGTTTCGATGTTGTCATGCATGATTTGAGGCCTCGAGTAGGTCCGTGTTAGGTTATGGGACTTTTTGGTATGTTCGGACGGGGTCCCGAGGGGCTCGGGCGTGTTTCGGATTGATTTCGGGCCATTTTCTTCAAGTTCTCACTAATGGTTGATGCTGATTGCTAGTGTTTCAAACCTCCTTCGCGATCGTGAAGATTGGGTCGCTATCGCGTAGTGTATTAGAGGATTGCGTAGTGTATTAGAGGAGTTGGTCTTTTCCCTTCACTGCGTTTACGATAGTGGTATCGCGTTCGCGTACCTTTGTGAGGCATGGGCATCGCGTTCGCTTCCTTATGCTTGAGTTCGCGTAGAGCAGAGACAAGAAGCTGGGGATTGGGGAGAATTCCTTCGCGTCCGCAAAGTGGATGATGCGATCGCGTAAGGTTGGAGCTGTTGTGAATCGCATTCGCGAGGCTATGCCGCAAATGCATAGAGTACTTTTGGTGGCAGATTAGTTTGTACATCGTGAACGCGATGGATTTTCCGCGTTCGCGAAGGGGTCGCCTGGGCAGTGCTTATAAAGTACTCTATTTCGGAGGTTTCGGCTATTTTTGCATATTTGGAGCTATGGAGCTCGGATTGAGATGAGTTTTGAAGTAATTTCCACCATGTGGATTGGGTTAAGTGTTCTCTACTTGGTCTTGATTTTATTTCATGAATCTATCTTCGTTTTTGGCATTTGATTGAGGATATCAAGAGAGAAATTGGGATTTTTGTCTAAAGTTTCATAGAGTGCATTTTTGAGTTTTGAACGTCGATTCGGAGTCAGATTTGAGTGAAACTAGTATGATTTGACTCGTAATTAACTGGAATATTGGATTTTGTGAGTTTTGTCGGGTTCCGAGGAGCGAGCCCGAGTTTGACCTTTTGGTTGACTTTGGGCTTTTGATTAAAGATTCAACAATTTTCAATTGGGTTTGTTTCCTTTAGCATTATTTGATGTTCTTGAGTTGATTTTTGCTAGTTTCGAGCCGTTCGGAGGTTGATGCGTGCGAAATGGGATTTTTAGAGTATTGTGTGGCTTGCTCGGTATTGGATTTGGTTGTTCGAGGTAAGTAATACTTCTAAATTTGGTGCTGAGGGTAAGAATCCTGGAATATATGTGTTATGTGTTCGGTGTTGAGATGACGCACATGCTAAGTGGTGGGCGTGTGGGCATGCACCGTGTAAATTATGACTCGATTGGAATTTTGTGATACTGTGTAGTTACCCAATCTTGTTTTTATCCATGAAATCTCTACGTGTTAGAGTAATTGAGTTGTGATCCATGATAGAAACCATGTTTAGCCTATATGCTTATTATGTTGGGACCCATTGAGGTCATATCTGATGTTGAGTTATTTGTTTAAATTGCAGTTACATACTCAGTCATACTCATTCATTTGCATATCATATCTCAGTCTCTGTTGCCATTTATTGATACATCATATCATTATTTTGGGCTGATTTTCATGACATTGTGAGCCCGAGAGACTGGAGAGATTGATGACTGAGTTGGGGCCTGAGGGCCGGATTGTGAGTGATATTGATAGAATCGAGCTGCATGTCGCAACAAGTTTTATTGATTCATGATAGGATCTGGCTTCACGTTGTAGCAGGTAATATTGATTCATTATGGGATCAGGTTGCACGCCGCAACATGCATTATTGATTTATGATGGGATCAGGTTGCACACCACAGCAGGATTTATTAGCACTTGGGCTGGATCTGCCCCTCCGGAGTCTACACACCCACAGTGAGCGTAGTTACTACTGATTCACAATGGGATCGGTATGCGCACCGCAGCAAGTTTTATTAGCATTTGGGCTGAATCTGTCTTGTACAATGCTAAGTGATTGAGTGTGTTGAGTGACTGAGTGTGTTGAGTGATTAAGCGTGATGAGTGGGAGTGTAAGACTATGAGATTGAGTACTCTGAGAGAGTGAGTACATGAGTTCATCATCGTGATGAATTGCATTCGATATGCATGCTTGACATATAGGCATAGAGATGCATTTCCTCATGCTACCCGGTTTTGGTGACATTCATGATTTCATGTGCACATTGACATGTAGGCATAGAGAAGTACTTCCTCATGCTATCTGATAATGAAACATCTTATTTATTGTTGAAAGGTTTAGGAAAAAACCACAGTTTTTCTGACTTACTCGTATTTTGGTGATTTCGGTGAAGGAATTTGGAACTATTACACTTGAAAAGTATGACTATTTTCTGTAATTGTGAACTAGCTGAGTATCACATCTCCGAGTTATTTCTTGTACCACTTTTATTATATTGTTATGAGTTGTTGTTGGCTATTGGTGTTGGACTCCGACCTTTGTCCCAGCTCGTCAGTACTTTCAACCTAAAGTTAGGTTTGTTACTTATTGAGTACATGGAGTCAGTTGTACTCTTACAACACTTCTGCACCTTGCGTGCAGATCTTTTGTGTTGTTGTTGCTGTGCATGGCGAGAGCTGGCATTGAAGACGTACATGCGTTCCGGTCATTGCTGGCTTTTGTTCTTGGTAGCTTTAGAATTATTAATCTGTTTATGTATATTTCAAACGGATGATGTATTTATTTCATACCAGCTTTGTAAACTCTAAATCTTGGAAGCTCATGATTTGTTGTACCAGTCCTTGGGAATTCTTTATATAAAAGCACAGTTGTATTATCATTACTTCTCTTAATAAATCTTATTGGAATTGGTTTAATGTTAATTGGCTTACCTAACGGGTTGGGGTTAGATGCCATCACAACTAGTTAGATTTTGGATTGTAACAAGTTGGTATCAGAGCCCTAGGTTCATAGGTTCTACGAGTCATGAGCAAGTGTCTAGTAGAGTTTGCGGATCGGTATGATGACGTCCATACCTATCTTCGAGATGCTACAGGGCATTTAGGATAAACTTCCCAACTTTCTTTCCTTATCGTACGACATTGATTCAGCTTGAAGCATAACTCTTTGAATTCCTTCCACTCACTCATATGTGTATGTGAGCCCCCGGTATCAGTTGTGCATCGATGACTTTTGATTCCATGGATGAGGTGCGAGATGTATTTCCTGTGTGCTGATGATGGGCTAGTCTGGGAGACTTGAGGCCAGGTTTTGACTGTAGCTTGAGCACGGTAATTTCGATTGTGTGAGCAAGTGGTCGGATGTCTATATGATGAAGTATGATGTGACTGCAGAATGTGTTCAGATGGTTTGAATGTGATGAGAAGAGTTTGCTTAGGATGTAAAAAGGACTATTGGGTGCTTGATTTCTGTCTTAATGTGTTGTACAATCTCAAGTTATGAGCGTGTTGTAGGAAGTTTAATGTTGTTCATTCGTAGGGTGAAGTAGATTCTTATGTTCTGTTGACGAGCTTAGACTCGGGAAGATTCAGTGAATGCTTAGTTGTTATGGGCATGGTAGGACGTAAGAGCTGCCAATTTGAGGATAAGCAGGTGGGTTATCTTCTGCGGGGTGGTCTACGGATGTGTGATCCTTATGATGTTGTATGGAGAGTTTCTTTTCTACCAGTGGGTTATAGGTGTTGCGATTTGAGTTTGGATTGGTTAAGAAAATTGACCTGACCATCAGGAGGATGAATGCGAGCTTAGAGGATGATTTGAGGTATTTTATGGTTGGTATTATATGAGCTTATGAAGGATTTATTTGAATCTCACTGTGGTATTATGGCAGTAATAGAGTATGGGCATTGTGAGTTATCGAATATTTTGATCTATGGCTTTGAGCCAAGTGGGGGAGTCGGTTATCGACGATTTGATTGCATGGTTATGTGTTGGATTGGTTTCAGTATGAGGCAAATTTGTGGATCGGTTATGACTTGCAGAGGCTGGTTTTGAGGATGACTTAAGTAAGGAAATTTCTGGATGCATGGTGTATTACATTTTTTGGGTATATGGGAATCATGGAATGATTGAGTTGTTATTGTGGAAGATGTAGTGCGCATGGAGTAGGAATTTGCTCGGTTGCGTTAAGGCGGGGTTACTTCTTTGGGTGTTGTCGTGCTAATGGGGCACGGGTCGTTCGGCCTGTTTGGGTGGTGCAATTGAGATTTGAGCAGAATAAATGACTCTCGAGAAGGTTCTAATGGATTCAATAATTATATAGCAATTGAGAATTTATTCGGATTTATATATAGCTAGAATACGAGATTTGCGTCGAATGGTGTCGGGGCTCGTGGTATTTCTGTATCACTATGGATTCTACATTTCAGTATCAGGAAGGTGAAGGAAATGACTTTAGATTCACAGAAGGTCTCTTTAGAGTGGGAGTATCGGTTGTGGTACTTTTGAGATGCTTAAGAGGGAATACAATGGCTTATGGGCCTTAGGGCGGTGTGGTTTTATGCTAGGATCTCTTGTGGTGAGCTTTGGGTAAGGATCGTGGTGTTCTGGAAAGGAGAAGTGTCACCTTGAGGATAATTAAGAAAGAACTCGGAGAAAATAGGAAGATTGGTAGTAGGTTGGATCAGCACGGTAATGGATATGATCGGTTCTTTGGGTACTTATGATGTGGTGAGTCTCTACAGGTGTTTTGTGGAAATACTCTTGGGTTTGGCGACCTGTGTGGCTTGGTTGAGTTAGAGAGATTCAATTCTAATGGTTTGGTTATGTGCAAATGGATTTTGGAGAGTTCTCGATTGTTTCTACCACGGTTTGAGATGGATATTTCCTACCGGCGTGAGGAGCATGTTGCGTATTGTGATTTTCTCCTAGATGGGATCAAATGGAAGGTTTCCAACTGACTAGGTATGTATTCTACTTGTGACTCAGAGTTGATTATGATATTCTCGTACTTTTCATATGATGGCATGATAGACGCGGTGTGTTTTGTGGGATTGAAATTTGCATGTGCAAGGTCAAGGTTCAGTTTTGAAGGGAAAGTCATGAATTCTTAGGCAACATGGACAGTTTCAAATAACTAGATGAATGATATTACTACTTGGTATTGCTTGAGGGGGGTGTACATTGAGAAGGCGCACTAAGTTTTGACTTTCGGATGCTTCATTGGAATTGCAGTACTCGCCTGGTTGATCAACTGCTGATGTTCAGATTTTGTTATGTGGCATGGAAGAATTATAGAAGTATTTCTCGTGGGGATGATTATGTATGAGATACGTGTTAGTCATTCGAGTGATGGAGTTGGGGTCGGCTATGCTGATTCAGGTGTTCTATGGATTTGGAGACTAGGAGTCCTTAGAAGCAGATTGTTTCGGCGTTGCGGACTGTGCATATGTGGCCAAAGTCGGCTAGATGGTAGTACGTGTTATGGTTAGATCATTGTGGACTTTTAGAGGGCTATTTATCCATTGGGGGACGATCGTAGATGATTTGAGGGCCCATTGGTAGGCCCAATGAGGATGGGTATTCTACACCGGGTCGGATTTGTTGACTCAGCACGATCAGTGTTGAGGGGTGAGTCATTTGGTTAGAGTTGAACTTGTTCATGTTCGGATATATCCTACGCATTCCTCTTCTATGCTATGCGGGGTTGTGATTTGTGGGTTATGTGCACACATGGTGCGGTTCTGTTTGAGCCTTGTAGCGGAATTCAAGCGAGATGGTGATTCGGGTGTGGAATGGTTGATTGCGCCTTGGTTATGATCTTTCTGTACTGTGGTATATTGTGTTATTTGATTCTCTATGGTTATGGTCATTCACTCGTGTACGTGGTGTCAAATTGCTTATGGTTGTTGATTTTGAGCATTGGGGCTCGAGGTATTTCATATGGATCGGTGTTTGGATGGGTCACGTGTTACAGCTGAGTTATGATAGGATATGATCTTTTGTGATAGATTCGTGAGTCTTGGTTCTACTGTGTGTGATGGGTTCTTATCATTGCGTTGTGGTGGTACTTGTTGAGCTTGCGGAACGGTTCTCTCATTTGATATTTTTCATTTTTGAGTGCATTTGAATTATTGCGCATTGGTGCACGGATTGCACGGTTTGTGACTCTGGGTAGTATTGGTGTGGCATATCTGTGGAGTGGCTTGTATTTGATGAGATGAAGTCTTTGGGCCTGAGGTGCTTGCTAACGAATTTGATTACGGTGTGTTCGGAAGAGTAATATCGAAAGTCAACTTAGAATTTGGGCCATGATTCTGGTTAGGCGAGAAAGCTCTATGACTTGTTGATCTGATGAGTGGTTATGAGTTTCTGTGTGTTTCTTTCATCATCGGCAGTGTACGAAGGTTTCGAACGAGGTTTTACTTGATATGAGGTTTATTGCCGATATTGGGTTTGTTTTGAGCAGCTACTGTGATCGGGAATTTCTGCTATAAGTATGCGAGTTGCATGGTATATCATGTAATTACATCTTTGGTTATGGTTATGGCTTGATACAGCTTGTTCAGACTTATACAGTGTGTAGATGTGAGATTCGGGTCTTGTAAAGAATTTCGGATATTGGAAATTGGGTTCCAAGGTTTATGAGCTATGGTTGAATTAAGGATCTTCAGTTATGTTGTTTCGTCGGGCTTATATGGCTTGGGGTGACGTAGGATCACCCCTGGGTATGTGCATGGTAAGGTTACACGGAGATTTGATGGCTTTGGAACGATTTTTGGCTCGTTCAAGGTCGAACGTATGTTTAAGTGGGGGAGAATGTAACGACCCAGCCGATCGTTTCATGCAATTGCATTCCGTTCAGCTATTTGAATTCTTGAGCAGCATCATATGATGTATTATGACTTGTGTGAATCGTTGGTTTTGGTTTTCAGATTATTCGGGATTGGTTTGGAAGAATGAATTTCATGATTGAAGCTTTAAAGTTGGAAGAGTTGACCAAGTTTGACTTTTTAGTATTTGATCTCGGATTGAAGTTTTGATGGTCTCGTTAGGTCTGGATGGTGATTTTGGACTCGGGCGTATGCCTAGATTGGCATTTGGATATTTCTAGAAGGTTTCGGCGCTAATTAGTGAAAGTTGGAAATTTGAAGGTTTGGAAAGTTCATAAGTTTGACCGAGAGTTGACTTTGAGGATATCAGATTCAGATTGTTGTTCCGGAAATTGGAATAGCTTCGTTATGTCATTTGGGACTTGTGTGCAAAATTTGTGTTCATTCTGAGTTGATTTGATATGGTTCGGCACGAGTGTTGAATGTTGAAAGTTCTAAAGTTCATTAAGCTTGATTTGAGGTGCAATTCGTTGTTTCGATATTTTCATGTGTGATTTGAGGCCTCAAGTAGGTCCGTATTAGGTTATGGGACTTTTTGGTATGTTCGGACGGGGTCTCAAGGGGCTCGGGAGTGTGTCAGATTGATTTCAGACCAATTTCTTCATGTTCTCACTGCTGGTTGCTGCTGATTTCTGGTGTTTCAAATCTCCTTCACGATTGCGAAGATTGGGTCGCAATCACGTAGTGTTTTAGAGGAGTTGGTGTTTGCATCGCGTTCGCTTCCTTATGTTTGCGTTCGCATAGAGCAGAGATGAGAAACTGGGCATTTGGGAGAATGCCTTTGCGTTCGCGAAGTGGATGATGCGATCGCGTAAGGTTGGAGTTGTTGTGAATCGCGTTCGCGAGGGCTATGCCGCGAATGTGTAGAGTATTTTGGTGACAGATTATTTTGTTCATCGCGAACGCGATGGATGTTCCGTGTTCGCGAAGGGGTCGCTTGGGCAGTGCTTATAAAGTCCTCTATTTCGGATGTTTCGGCCATTTTAGCATATTTGGAGCTATGGAGCGCGGATTGAGACGATATTTTAAGCGATTTCCACCATATGGATTGGGGTATGTGTTCTCTACTCAGTCTTGATTTTATTTCATGAATCTATCTTCGTTTTTGGCATTTGAATGAGGATTTCAAGAGAGAAATTGAGAGTTTTTGTCTAAAGTTGTATAAAGTGAATTTTTGAGTTTTGAACGTCGATTCGGAGTGGGATCTAAGTGAAACTAGTATGATTGGACTCGTAATTGAATGGGTTGCTGGATTTTGTGAGTTTTGTTAGGTTTCGAGGTGCATGCCCGGGTTTGACCTTTTGGATGACTTTGGCCTTTTGATTAAAGATTCGATCTTTTTCAATTGGGTTTGTTTTCTTTGGCATCATTTGATGTTCTTGAGTTACTTTTGGCTAGTTTCGATTCGCTCGGAGGTTGATGCATGCGAGATGGCATTTATAGAGTATTGTGTGTCTTGCTCGGTATTGGTTTGGCTTGTTCGAGGTAAGTAACACTTCTAATCTTGATGTTGAGGGTAAGAATCCCGGAATATATGTGTTATGTGTTTGGTGTTGAGGTGACGCACATGCTAGGTGATGGGCGTGTGGGCGTGCACCGTGTGAATTATGACTCGGTTTGAATTCTGTGATACATTGTAGTTACCTATTCTTATTTTATCCATTAAATCTCTACGTGCTAGAGTAATTGAGCTGTCATCCATGTTGGAAACCATGTTTAGGCTATATGCTTATTCTGTTGGGACCCATTGAGGTCATATCTGTTGTTGAGTTATTTGCTTAAATTGCAGTTACATACTCAGTCATACTCATTCATTTGCATATCATATCTTAGTCTTTGTTGCCATTTATTGATACATTATATCATCATTTTGGGCTGATTTTCATGACATTGTGAGCTTGAGAGACTGGAGAGATTGATGACTGAGTTGGGGCCTGAGGGCCGGATTGTGAGTGATATTGATGGGATCGGGTTGCACGCCGCAGCAAGTGTTATTGATTCATGATGGAATCGGGTTTCACGTCGTATCAGGTATTATTGATTCATTATGGGATCGGGTTGCATGCCACAACAGGCATTATTGATTCATGATGAGATCGGGATGCACGCCGCAACAAGATTTATTAGCGCTTGGGCTAGATCTTCCCCTCCGGAGTCTGCACACCCACACTGAGCGCAGTTACTATTGATTCACGATGGGATCGGGTTGCGCGCCGTAGCAGGATTTATTAGCGTTTGGGATTGATCTTCCCTCTACAGTGCTGAGTGACTAGTGTGTTGAGTGATTGAGCGTGATGAGTGGGAGTGTGAGACTGTGAGATTGAGTACTCTGATAGTGAGTACATGGGTTCTTCATTGTGATGCATTTCATTTGACATGCATACTTGACATACAAGCATAGAGATGCATTTTCCCATGCTACCGGTTTTGGTGACATTCATGATTTCACGTGCACATTGACATATAGGCATAGAGAAGTACTTTCCTCATTCTATATGATAATGAAACATCTTATTTATTGTTAAAAGGTTTTGGGAAAAATCACAGTTTTTCTGACTTACTCATATTTTGGTAATTTCGGTGAAGGAATTGGGAACTGTTATTCTTGAAAAGCATGACTATTTTTCGTAACTGTGAACTAACTGAGTATCACATCTCCGAGTTATTTCTTGTACCCATTTTATTATATTGTTATTAGCTATTGTTGGCTATTGGTGTTGGACTCCGACCTTTGTCCCAGCTCGTCAGTACTTTCAACCTAAAGTTAGGTTTGTTACTTATTGAGTACATAAGGTCGGTTGTACTCATACTACACTTCTGCACCTTGCGTGCAAATTTTTTGTGCTGATGTTACTGTATATGGCGGGAGCTGGCATTGAAGACGTACCTACGTTCCGGTCATTCCTGCCTTTTGTTCTAGGTAACTTTAGAATTATTAATCTGTTCATGTATATTTCAAACAGATGATGTATTTATTTCATACCAGCTTTGTAAACTCTAAATCTTAGAAGCTCGTGATTTGTACTACCAGTCCTTGGCAATTCTTTGTATAAAAGCACAATTCTATTATCATTACTTCTCTTAATGAATCTTATTGGAATTGGTTTATTGTTAATTGGCCTACCTAGCGAGTTGGGGTTAGGTGTCATCACGACTAGTTGGATTTTGAGTCGTGACAATATAAAACATTTAACTTTTCTACTTTGAAATACTTAATATTTTCTTAAAAAGATTTGGGGCCTCACTAGAAGAGTTGTGGTGGGATAGATATGATTTATTTTCTTTAACCAGAGGTATTCGATTCGAGCATTTGGAATGGAAAAAAAAAAAGGAGCGGTTCTACTTTAATGGACTTTACATGGTACAAATTCGAATTAATCAATGTCCCAAATTAAATACAAAACATCAAGTAGAAATTGAAAACAAAAAAATTGGAGCCCCAAAAGTCTGAGGCCTAAAGCCCCGCTTTGGTGGCTTCACCCCCTGGCCGCCTCTGCTAATTTCTAAAGGGGCATAAGCACTTCACTTGTTAGAGGACGGAAATCATACACTTTGCATTCGTGCTAACACTACAAAAAGCTTTATAGCTTGTTTGGCTCAACCGCAAAAATTAGCTTATTTTTATAAGTGCTTTTTTTCAAAAGTACTTTTTGGTGAGAAGTAGTTTATGTTTGACTAATTTACTTAAAAAGCACTTTTGAGTAACAATTAGTGTTTGGCCAAGCTTTTAAAAACTGCTTCTAAGTGTATTTTTCTCAAAAGTATTTTTCAATAAAGTGTTTTTGGAGAGAAACTATTTTATTCTGTTTCTCCAAAACTGTTTCTACTTCCACTTAAAAAGCGCTTTTTTTTTCCTCTAAAAGATTGATCAAACACTTCAATTTTGAAAAAAAAAAAGTACTTTTTAATTTGGAGAAGCTTGGCCAAGCTATTAGTCTTGATCCCTACTGTTATTGTGCCGTCTTTCCGCAACAAAGAAGCCGCCCCCACCATGTAGCCGATGCGTTAGGAGTCAAGTGATAGTTCGCTACTAGTTAGCTCCATGTACTCCTGTTTGTTGAATTAGTTAATTACTTACAGTTTAGTATTTTGAGCTCTATAAATACATACAATGTAATCCCTCTTACGCAGTGAATACAATGTAAAAATAGCACGGGCTAGCTAGTTTTTGGATTGATAATTGAAAAATAGTCATCGTTTGCAAAATCATTGAAAAATAACCATTATTTTGCTGCAACATGGACCGGTCCAGCATAATATACTGGAGATTAGAGCACATGTGTATGAACTTCCAGCATATTATGCTGGACCGGTATATTATACTGAAACTCCAGTATATTATGCTAGAGTTGTAGTATAATATACTGAAACTCCCACTTGTAAATCTAGCTATTTTTGAATTTCTCCCAACTATTTTTGAATTTCTCCCAAATACAATGTAGATCAATTTCTCTTTCTACTCTACATCCTGCTCTTCTTTTGTACATAGTTTCTTTACAACTTGAGTTGAGTCTTTCGAACTCATCCTAGAGTTTCTATTAGTAATATTATGGCAAAAAAGGGACTGAGAAGCTCATTGTAGGTTGCAGCAAAACAATTATCATATGATTCTTTAACTAGTTCAAGAAATTCTCTAAATCCTTTTACCTCCACCGTGAAAACATTACAAACAAAAGTAAAGAAAATCAATAAGGCTGATTAGCAACACCCGAAAAGTGACGAGATAAAAACTTCTCTCCACTATGCACCGAGCCAAGTTAATCGAAGTCGGGGAAAAAGCATTATTCACGAATCAAAGTGAGTTCGACCTTTTTGGCTTCTTTTGATCGTAAAGCTCCGTTATAAATAGTAATTATTTGTTCTATGTTTTCAAGTTAATCTTTTTACATTTTTAGAAGCGATATGTTAATCCAGAGTATAAAAATAAATGAATAAACATTTAGAATTTTTTGTTTTCTGTTATTTAATGTTGCGTGTAAAGTACAAATTGAAGTACAAAAATAGCAAATTTACTTATTTATGCACTAATGATCTATATGAACTTCCACATGCAGATATTAAGTGGTGGAAATTCAAGAGAATCTTATTTCTTTTAAGAAATAGCAACTTTACTTATTTACCTTTCAAAATAATTTATATTAAATTTTTGTTAAACTTTTTGAACAAAAGTATTTCTGTTGTTAGCAAATTTATCACTAATGTCACTACCCCTCCACCGTTAGGGATACAAGCCCCTTATTAGTGAGTTTTTTTGTTTGAAAAGTTTAATGGATATTAAATGTAAATTATTTTGGAAAGTAATCAGCAAATCTGGCTCTTTTACCTATTTCTTTTGTTTTTTAAGTCCGTTAGTCTCCCAAAAAAAAAGAGCTAACCCTATTGAGGACTATAGTGAGGTACAACTAAGACTATAAAATGTTTTTGTGAATTAGGATCAAATATCAAATATATATAAGCAGTTATTTCAAATCTAAAGATTGATCATACTCTAATAACTTTGCATAAGGCAGAATTGAATTTTTGGGTTTATAGTAGAAAAATTGACAGATAAGTCATTGTTATTGTCACTCTGCAAAACCGTGCATGAAATTTTCACAGCATACGACTCTTTATTCAATTTGGATCATGCCTGATTCTACTTAGCCCTGAAGAGTAATTTGGCCAATTTAGCCACGTTTTATGTGTCAATTGAGCACTGTCCATTTTTTATTATTCTTAAAGGATAAGATTAGATAGTAGCGGTCTTACATTGATCTTTTAGAATATATAATCCCTATTAAGTCCTTTTTTATGTGACGATGTTTGATCATCAATGAGTTTAAAAAAGAATAAGAGGAAGACTTTTGATACTTATAGTCTAAAATAAACTGCAAACATTTGTGCGGTTATAAAATTATATCATTAAAGATAAAATTAAAAATATAAAGTTGAATTTACTTTAAATATAAAATGATATCATTCTAATTTGAAAAAGTTAAAGAAAAAGTGTGTCATATAACACAAAACGATAATTTAACATCAGTTAACATCAATAATAAGTTTAATATTTCTTTCTATTAAATTCATAGTTAAATTGTTTTGTTTGCAAGATATAAAAAATTTTGGAAAAAGGTTAAGCTGAGGGAAAACAATCTTAATCTTAAATTGCAAATTCGTGTTAGTTGGAGAAATATAAGTGGATTACTTTCTTTAGGTTAAGCATTTGAAATAGAGAATAAAGTTGTTATTATTGGGATCGAAAATAACAATGTGTCATGCGGAAGCTATCAATATAAACCTTTAATGATAAATGAGACGACAAAAGAAATATATACTAAACTAGGCATAATAAATTTAAAATGATTTGGTCAATTGACCTACATATGAAAAACTAATATAAAAGAAAAAAAAAACTATTGAGAGAAAAAATTCCCCATAAACAAGACTTTTTTAAGGACCATATTGTGGATGCTATTGTATGTTCTAGTTATAGATGTCAAAAAAAAAATTCAAGACAAGGAATAACCAAATATGGAAGAAAATTATATTTTCCTTTCAAAAAAGTAAAAGCAATTATGGTAATAATTTGACTTTCCTTTAAGAGAAAAGTAAAACTCAAATATGGTAAGAAAATCCAAGCAAAAACCCTAATAAATCTCCCATTTTTTGCCTGATTTTCGGACAAGATTTGATTCACCTTCTTCACGTGCATTACCACCTTGCAGGTTAAAAGTATTGTAATTCTTTCGGGTTAAAAGTTTTTGCAGCCATTTTGCGGGGTTAAAAATAATCTTTTGCATGGTCAAAAGCGAGTGTTTTGCAGGGTTAAAAATGAGCCATTTTATAAGGTTAAAGGTGAGTTTTGATTTTTAAAGATGTAGTAGCAGGATTTTTAAAAATATGGTTGAAAATTCATCTCCACATGTACTGCTTCAGACTTTTTTTAAACTTATTTAATTAAAATCTTCATTATCGCCAGTAAGCTGCAACTTGATCTGAATATGCTTTGTAACTATTTTCAACCCCATTGAACCGTTAGCTCTGATACACTTGTTGGGATCGAAAATAACAAGGTGTCATGCGAAAATTATCAATACAAACCTTGAACGATAAATGAGACGACAAAGGAAACATATACTAAACTAGGTATAATAATTTAATATGATTTGGTTACTTTAATGTGCCTATGTTGTCTGTCTGTCATGCGTTTCTTTTCATATACTAGTGTGTCATTATTTTGCATTGTCGTCGGTCCGTTGTGAAGCATGAGTGTATAGTTATTTATTGTTGTAGAATATATTTTAAATTATACTATGAGGAAACTCAAGGTTGAGGAATTTGTATCCTCTGTGTCCGAACCAGACAAACATAGACAAATGGTGAATATTAATTGGTCTTTTGGTATGTACGATAAAACCGGCGATACATTACGGGACATCACATCTGACCAGTTGTATCATATCACCAAATTTTGAGTGAGTGATTTGGTAGTCCTTGTCAATTGGTTGGGTAGGATTTATTTTGTTTCTTGTGATATTGTGGTGAGGACGAGATACCTCAACCCACTTTTAGGGATGGGGTAGGTCTTAAATCACCACAATCGGATTGAGATATCACTGGCGAATATTGTCCACCATATCCAGGACAAGAGTTGTGGGTGTTGGCTTGCCGTACAAGATGCACAATTACAAAGGTGTTTGATGCATATGTACTTGTTAACTGGATTGCTAGTTGTGACAACAATAACTCCCCCAATACTTCCTCTGATACTCCCTTAGTAAACAAAATCCTGATAGTTTGACACTAGTTGATTCTTATCTCCCCCAATTTGGAGACCATCCGAATGAGGAGACCAACATGAGCATTCCGGCTAGGGAAACATCTCCTCTAAAATTATTGTCACGGGAAATTGGTTTACCACCCGACATCAACCAAATTTGAAATCTCTTATTTGTCGTACTTTGGAAGCCTAATTGGCTTAAAGTTAAATTTTAATATGGGGCCTATTTTTTTTTTCCTATAAAGTAGTATCTTACAAAATATAATATTAATATTAACATTGGTTTTATTTTTTTATTCTTTTGTTTGCAATTTACTTATTTTATAAAATATAATACATAGTACTAATTGATAAGAAAATTCAAGTTACTAAAATGTTAACCGCGTATTTATAATATGTTACCATGGATCTTATTGTAAAAAAATATTATATACCAATATGAAAAATGTGAATAGTTTAATTCAAAGTTCTAAAATATTTCTATTGTTAAAAAATAAATAGTCTTTCTTTCTACTTTTATAAAAAATTGTATAAATTTCAATATTTCCTAAGCAAAAATAAGTAAAAAAATCCACAACTAAAAATATTGTTTGGGGTTTTCCCTTTTATATTAGTTTTCCTTTAAAAGTGGTGGCTCATTGGGAAGGCACAATGTCTTTGCTTCAGAACCCCTAAATTTTTTGGGGCCAACTAATATAAAAGGAAAAAAAGCTATTGAGAGAAAAATCGCCTCTGAGCAAGACTTTCTTAAGGATTATATTGTGGATGATATTGTATGTTCTCGTTGTGAAAAGAATGTCTTTAATTTATAGATGTCCAAAACTTTTCACCCAAGACAAAGAATAACCAAATATGAAAGAGAATTATATTTTCTTTCAAGAAAGATAAAAATAATTGTGGTAATACTTTGATTTTCCTTTTAGAGAAAAACAAAACTCAAATATGGTAATAAAATCAGGGCAAAGCCCCTAACAGTTACCATTAGGATTGCGTGTGGAATGAATATAAGTTTTTGTCCATTCCTAGTTTGATGTATTATACTGATTAATCCCAAGGAAGTGGTTCTATTATAAAAATGTAAGTAAAATTTTTCATAGCTCTTGAAGAATAATTTTCAGAGGTCGTTTGGTTAATGATGTCGGATTAATTAATCTCAGCATAAAATTCTAATATAAAAATGATATTAAGAGTAAAAATAAAAGTTTATTCTTGTTACATGCATTGTCTCCCAAGAGTATAAATGTTAAACTATTATGATAAAGTTCTCCTTTTCTTTATATAAATGTGTAGAGCTCTTCCAGAAATGGAGATAGAAAGTTGACAATTTTAAAATACACAGCTTAATTTGTTTGGCTGTCTAACTTTTGTAGTTATCTTTTAACAAGGACCATTAATCAACTAAAATATAAGAAAACAAAGTATATGATTAGTATATAGTGGTCAAATCCAAAGTAGTCATCTTTATCAATTTTCATGTACAACGAATAGTTTATGAAACATTGTTTCATGACGTTCCACTAAGTGAATAAAATAAATTATTTATTTCCTTATCTAATTATTTTATCTTGTATTGTGTAATAGATGGAACGAGATTGTACATGGATGTATGATAGAAATCATCCTAATCGTGGGGGGCTGAAGGAAAAATTTGTAGAAAGTGTTAAAGGATTTATTGCTTATACAAAAACACTTATTGAATTCTGTAATGAAGGAACAATTAGATGTCCTTGTTCTAAGTGCAAATGTATAAAGTTATTGATACCAGAGGATGTTAAAGTTCATTTTTATAGAAAGGGGTTTAGATAAAATTACTATGTATGGACGGTTCATGGAGAGAACTACAGTAATTTAGCTGATGTTGACTTTCATAATCTTGCTGGTTGTGAGAGTAGTATATTCTTTGAGAAAAATTATGATAATTCTCAAATGCATGCAATGGTGTCGAATGCTTTTGGGATACACCCAGGAGCTCAATCCCAACAAAATGTTGATGAGTCTCCCAATGATGAGACAAAGCACTTTTATGAATTATTTGAGGTGACTAGTCGTCCACTCTATGAAGGCTCAATACACTCGGAATTGTCTGTTGCAGTTAGATTACTAACTATCAAATCGGATTGGAATCTTTCTCAAGCGGCCATGAATGTTATAATTGGGCTTATGGTTGAAGTTAGTCTGAACATTAACTTACCCGGTGATTACTATAGGGCTAAGAAATTAGTTTCCAAGTTAGGACTTTCCTCAACAAAAATGGATTGTTGTGAAAAAGGTTGTAAGTTATATTATAAAAATGATGCGGCTCTAGAAGCGTGCAAATTTTATGAATTGTCTCGTTTTAAGGAAGTCACAAATGCCAAAGCAAAGAAAGTTCCAATTAAGAGGATGCATTATTTACCTATTATACCTAGGTTAAAGATATTGTATGAATCAATGAGTTCCGCTCCTCATATGAGATGGCACCACGAAAATAGAAGGGCGCCTGGTGTTTTGTGTCATCCTTCAGATAGAGAAGCGTGGATATATTTTGATAGGATGTATCCTGACTTCGCTAATGAACCAAAAAATGTTAAGTTGGGTTTGTGTGCAGATGGATTTACTCTGAAATTCGAGCCTTGAAAATAAAAAATATTCAAATAAGGAGTCATTTCCCATACGAATACAAATTAATGTGATTAGTAGGTTCTAGATACTGAATAATTATATGAACAAATCTATCTATATATAATTATAAAGCAGGGCCAAACTTAGGTGATGTGGCATCTCTACAAAGCAGAATTCATATTTATCTTTTTCCTCATTTTCTGATTTTTTTTTTCCTTCTACGTTTTGGTTAATTTCATCACAAAACTCTTATTCAAATAATCAATAAGAGATGCTGAATTTTAGCAATCACACTCAGCCAAAGATGTAATTGCTCGAGGACTACCTATTGCGTTTGTATTGTAAGGGGTAATATTTTGAGCAAGCGAAATAATAAAGCTCTCAAAAGTGGAATGTCTCTATATAGAAATAGCACATTCTGCAGAGAACAACAACAAGATGATGAAGACGGTACCACCACTTGGACCATCACGCAATTGGAATGATGCCTTTTAGGTTCATACATAGTGTCTTCTATGATTTTCTCCTTATCGTTTCTTCTTCTATATATTACATCTGATTTTGTAGGGCAGATAACAATTTCAGTATATATATTTAGGCTACGTAATGCCTTTTAGAATCTCTTTCTTGTAGCTTTTTCTTCTGTTTTGTAGGGCGAATAACAACAAATATGGAAAGATCACGAGAGATAAAATTTAAGAGGTAAGATTATAATTTTTTTTTTATCTTTATAAGATATTTAAATATAAAAAAAGGCAAGCAGACGTTACATAATTTTGTTGACTTGATTGAGAGGCCTATTCCTTCATTCCAGTGGTATTATAGAAGGTTATGCAATATTTTTATATTTGGTTTTTCCTTTTCTATTCTACTTTTTATATTTATTTTTTCTCATATATTTGATTTGTAATTTTTTGCTTGTAACATCTCTATTGCTAAGATTTATTCTCTACAAACCTCCCTAACATACTAACTCATATCTTGATAGTTTTGTTTCAAATAGTCATTTAAATCATGCAAGATATATTATTATGAGGAAATTAACATCATCACAGGATGGTAAGGTTTTTGTTAAGATCATTAAAATGAAGAGGATAAAAGTTGAGAAGAAGATGTTGGCGGACGTATAGAATGAATGTATGCATTTATATATAACAGTATATTGCTTTCAGAATTTCATTAAAAATTAGGAGACGAGAAAGAAGGAAAATTTATCTTAGTAATGAAAACTTGGAGAAAGAAATATTAATAGTAATAAAACAAGTAACGAGTTGGGGGGATGTTTTGTGTCTTCTTCTTCTTTTTCATTTTCAAACTTCCTCCCTTTTTATTTAATTTGTGAAAATTAAGTATCCGACAATCATGGCTAATTGAGCGGAATAGACAACTGGAAAAACTCTTTTTTTTTCCTTTTTGCTCAAATATGTACAATTAGTTCGGTTCTTTTTTCTTAACCTAAAGTAAATTTAGAGTCACCTATGAAGAGCTGGTGAATCTAAATGCCTTCTCATATTTTTGTATAAAAGAAACACACGGCTTGCTAGGATGCTAGACGTTTGTAAGTATGCAATTGACTAATTCTTTTGGCAATTTGCTCATACACCATGAGAAACTATTTAATAGTAGTATTTTTTACTGATTATGAGATGATAGTGCTTGACTGAAAGAAGTATGCTTTTTCTACTAATATGAAAAGAGGCAAAGAAAGAATATTATACATATTTTCTTGAAAAGAAGTGTATTAATCAGGATTAGAGCCAACTATGTTTGAAAATTTATTACTATGTAAAGGAAAGTCCGATGCATAAAGTATTCTGTTTTTATGCAAAATTGAAAACTGAATATTTGAAGAGTATTATTGATATGTACTACTACATTTTATTCAACTATAGAATATAAATTAAAAATAATATTTATTTTTATAATTGCGCGAAGCGCGACAAATTCTCTAGTTATTGGATAAAAGAAAGAATTAATTAACTAAAGAATATAATTTGTTTTTTGAAAGAAAATAGAGGATTTATCACAACACTCCTATTTTTATTTTATTTAATTTAATTTTACAAGGCAATCACAAATTCTAATTTGTAATTTTTTTGAAGATACAATGAGATCTCTCGAATATGGATTCTAGCCTTCTAGGTATTAGATAACTACATAGAGTAATAATCTGCTTAAAACATGAAGACAACGTGCATTTCTTTCATCAAAGTAATTTAACCATGATCAAGATATATTATAATATCTTACCTGTTAAAATTTATTTCCTACCTAAAAAATTCGGCTCTACATCTCTAAATTTAGACCATCTAATTAAAATTCATAAGTGGGGGAAACAAAAGTCCTTGATATAGATTTTGTCAAAGTTTGCATATAATCGTGTTATATCAAAACATTCTAAGTCACGCATTTTTTTTTGTGAGATGGGGCTAACTCTTTTTTATCTCACAAAAATACACTTAAAGGCCAAATAGGTCTAAAGTGAAAAATATATTTAAGATGCACTTAAGGCCAGATAAGTTAGAAGTACAACTAATGTTTTCATGCACTTAATGCCAAATAGGTTTAAAGTACAAATTATCCAAAAATAAAAACTTGTTCTTCGAATTTTAACATCCTAACACGTGATTCAATACCTAAATCTACTCTAAATGAGCTAAAATTTGAAACATAACCTCCAAATATCATAAAGAATAAACTTCAATCATCAATTTGCCAATCTACCAAGCTAATTTTTCAATTAAGAAGAAGAAGAACCCTAAGCATCAACGAAGAAAAGAGCGCCACAATAGCTTACTACTATAAGATACCATAAACCACCTTAAAACATTCTCATAAATACCAAGTAAATTCACTCTCACCTTTGTTTTTACTTCGACGAAGAAGAAGGAGGATGAGAAGGAAAATACTTGAAGTTGTCTTTATTTCGAGTAGAGGATCTATCGGGAACAGCCTCACCCTCTCATGCCCCACTTGTATAACTACACACATTAAATGGTCAATACTTGATCAGATTGTCGTTAAAAATAATAATTTATCATCCAATTTGAGAAGAAGAAAAAAAACTTTATGATTGGGATAATTAAGAGAAAATTATTTTAGAAACATATTTGGTATGCAAATTGATGTTGGGGGAAGGAAATGGTATTTTACTGTCCACTTATTTAAGTAAATGGTGTTTATTGGTAAGGTGATGAAAAAATAAGGGGCCAGATGTGTAAATTAAGGCCCATTACTATTAATATAATCGTTCATTTTTGGCAAATCACATAATTTACCCTTCGACCTTGTACTCAAATCTCTTTTACACACCTGTTGATCAAGGGAATAATATTGCACACTCAAATCTTTTAAAAGTGTGTCAATAACACATCACTTTTGACCAGTCTAAGTAATAGTTTGTGTTGTGTATAACACGTGCATCTCTGAATTAAAAGCACCCTTTTAATAAATTCACCATTTTAAAGATCCGACCCCTCAAATAAAAAACACCCAATGTGCACCACCTTCCCCGCCATTGTACCGCCTTCTCCACCATTACAATCCATTCTTATTTTTAAAGAAAACTCTACCAGAGTTACCACAAAATTACTAGTTGCAATACCCAATTAGATACATACAAATAATATACCCAAAAAACTTCACCGATCGGAATTTAGCCTGAAACTCCATCTCTGACCCTCCATTCTTTTATGTTATTATGTTTTCCTTTCACAAAGCTCAATAATCATGAACCAAAAGAAAATAACAAAAAAGAAAAAATTCCAGATCTTCTTTTGGAAAAATTAAAAGAACCACAAAAGACACTTTGTCAACAAAATTTCAAAATAAGAAATTGAAAACATAACTTCAAACAAGTCAAATATATGGTCTACTACTGAACATAATAGAGAAGGTAAAAAACCATTTTGAATATGAATCATCACTGATTTACCTACTTCTAATAAAGTGCTCATTCTTCTTCTGCAATTCTACCCTTTTTACTGAAATATATACCATCAAGAGACATTCGAAGAAATTTCAAATCTTGAGAAACCACAAGAAAAAGCAAAATGGGATAAGGTTGTGAGGAATAAGGGGGATGGTGTTGGAGAAGAAGACGAATGGGGGGAGGGGATATGGACAATATAATGCAGTGGGGAAAGGGTTTTTTTTGGTGGAGTTGGGGGGTGGGGGGCATAGATTGGGGATTGGTTTGGGACAAGGAAGAAGGCGCACGGTGTTGGGGGTTGGCCGAGGAAGAAGACAAAAGTGGGAGGGGTTATTTTTTCTTTTTATTTATTTGCTAATTGGTGAAAAAAAAGAAAAATACTTAATAATTAGACACATGAATTATTTTTCAAACTTGTGACATTAAATTTTGCATTTACGCACTTATTTTATGTGTAAAACAAGCGGATGCCACATAGCTAAAGTGGTGTGTCATTGACATACTTTTGAAATGTTTGAATGTGTAATATTATTTCTGTGGTCAATGGATGTGTAAGAGAGATTTGGGTACAAGATCAATGTATTTTGCCTTCATTTTTTTCCTTTTATTGTCTCTGCCAACTTTCTTCCTTGCTCTTCACTACACTTCTCTCGCTCGGCGACTACCACATCGCTATCCACCTCTGGTCATCTCGGTAAATTTCTCTATCTCTTTTCCTTATTTTTTTTCTTTAGATACATTACTAGACCCAAAACCCCATACTTATTTGTGTTGTCTTGAGCTTCTTAAGCGTGATTTTGTGAGTATATCACTAGTCATATGTAATGATCTAAGTGTGGTTGCTTGTCTAATACTAACTTAGCTTAGGGTTTTTGCACTATTGTGATATTTTCTTAGTCGACCCTTTTTTAGTGTGCCTCTTTTGTTGTCTGTCTGATGCGGTTTTTTCCATATATTACTAGTTGTGTATAATGATTTAAGTATGACTGCTATCTATTACCAACTTATTTTACGGTTTTTGCACAAATATGGAAGTTTGTGATTCGAGCATGTATTGGTTGCTTTAGTGTGCCTTTGTTGTTGTCTGTCTGGTCGTTTCTTTTCATATATAGTTAATCCTATGTAATGATTTAAGTATGGTTTCTTATCTACTGCTAGCTTAGTTTAGGGTTTTTGCACAACTATGACATTTTGTGATTCGAGCATGTGTTGGCTCCTTTAGTGTGCCTTTGTTGTTTGTTTGTCATGCGTTTCTTTTCATATGAGTATTACTAGTCGTGTGTAATGATTTAAGTGTGGGTGCTTGTCTAATGCTAGCGTAGCTTTGGGTTTTTGCACAACTATATCATTCGACCATATGTTGGCTGCTTTAATGTGCCTATGTTGTTGTCTGTCTAGTGCGTTTCTTTTCATATATTACTAGTCTTGTGTAATGATTTAAGTGTGGTTGCTATCTAATGCTAGTTTAGCTT
This sequence comes from Nicotiana tomentosiformis, assembly GCF_000390325.3. Lineage (NCBI taxonomy): Eukaryota > Viridiplantae > Streptophyta > Magnoliopsida > Solanales > Solanaceae > Nicotiana > Nicotiana tomentosiformis. The sequence continues at coordinate 154,178,825 of NC_090812.1, forward strand.
AGGGTTTTTGCACAACTAATAGCGTTTTGTCATTCAAGCCTGTGTTGGTTGCTTTATTGTGCATATGTTATCTGTTTGTCGTGTGTTTCTTTTCATATATTAGTGTGTCGTTATTTTGTACTTGTGTGGGTCCATTGTGAAGCGTGAGTTGTGTAGTTGTTTATTGTTGTAGAATACATTTTAAATTATACTAACTAAGAATAATTGCCTTTTCCTACTTGTAGATGGATTCATCTGACAGTGATGATGACTTAATTTGTCTATATATGTATGATTGGGGAAACTCAGGAAGAAGACAATGATAATTTTAGCGAAGGAAACTCAGGGTTAAGGAATTTGTGTCTTCTATGTCTGAACCAGACAAACATGGACAAATAATGAATATTAATCAGTTTTTTTATATGTACGATCAAACCGACGACATATTACGTGATGTTACATATAACATGTTATGCGACGCCTTCCTGAAGTTCCTTGGAAGGGCGACGTAAGGCTAAGCAACCGATGTCAGTGCGATTGTTGTCCGCCAACTGAGGTTCCCTCCGTACGCTAGACTAGATTGTCAGTACCGTACGGAAAAACCAATATCGTGATCAATTGAAAGAGAGAGCAAAAAAGAGAATTGAGAATGAAAGAAAGCTTGATTGCATTGAATGAAAGCTATTACAGAAAAACAACACGGTGTCGGGGGGGAGAGATAACAGTACAGAGAATTGTTTGCTTGCTTGAAAGTTTGATTGCTTGGTCCCCCTTAATAATGCTTAAAAAAAAAAAACCAAAGTTACATGACTAGACCTATGAAAGCTGAAAAATCACACTTAAAGAAAATGCAGCAAAACTACTTTATATTTACAATGAAAAGGACTTAGTCTTCTACAAACTAGAAACAAGTCCGTTGGCAGCAACTTAGTCTTTAGCATCAGGGTCTGCGCGCGCGGCATTGTCTACGCGCGCAGCGCTGTTGGCATCTGCCTGTGGCTGGGCGCTGGCGATGGCTATCGGTGGGGCGACAGAGGCACATGCGCGCTTGTCACTTGGAGCTGCCGAGACCACGGGGCCGACCGTGGCGACGGGCGTTGGGAAGCTGGCCAGGATGCCACGGGGCGCGTCCAAGGGGTCATGGGGCATGGCTGGAAAGCCGCCCATGACATTCTCCCCCACCTGAGTTGGCGACGTCCTCGGCGCCTTCCTTGCAAGGTAATCATCAATCAAGCTCTTGTAGGCTTTGAGGTTTGTTCCCTCTCCCAAGTATTCTCCTCTGCATCACATCCCTGCCATTTCACCAAGAACTCCTGGTGATCTTTTCTTGAGGCGTGAATCACTCGATCATCAAGAATAGCTTCAGCACGCCTTTTCCCGGTTGAATTGGGACCTCGAATACTTGGTATTGTGAGTTGGCTTCGTGAAGGATCCTCCATATCTTCCCGAAAAGGTTTCAGGAGACTGACATGGAAAACAGGATGGATTTTCCACCAAGCTGGGGTATCCACCCGGTATGCAACTTTCCCAATGCGCCTTTCAATGGACAAGGGTCCAATATATTTTTGCAATAGGCGAGGGTCATGGACCCCTGCAAACAAGTACCGCTTTGGGATTTTAACCATCACTTTGTCTCCCACTTGGTATTCAACAAAGCGACGTTTCTGATCAGCATGCCTCTTCATCCGCTTTTGGGCTTTGACAAGATAGCTCCGCACTATCTCCAAATTTTGCTTCCATTCTTTTGAGAAGCTAGCGGCCCGAGGAGATTTTGACATGTTTGGTGCGTTCACTGTGTGTGGGAGTAGCGGTTGTTGTCCGGTAAGAATTTCAAAAGTGCTTTTGTTGGTACTTGAGCTCTTTTGTGAATTAAAACACAGTTGAGCAACATCCAGAAGCTTCACCCAGTTCTTCTGCGATCCGGTCACAAAGTGCCGGAGATATTCCTCTAGCATGCCATTGAATTGCTCCGTCTGGCCATCAGATTACGGATGAAAACTTGAGCTATGACTCAATTTTGACCCGAGACACTTAAAGAGTTGGGTCCAAAAATTGCTAGTAAAGCGTGAGTCGCAATCACTAACAATGTCTTTAGGTAAGCCCCAATATTTGACGACATGAGAGAAGAATAGTCGAGCTGTATCTTCTGCTGATATATATTGTGGGGCTGCTATAAAGGTAGCATACTTGGAAAATCGATCCACCACAACCAAGATAGTTGTGAGATCTCCGACCTTGGATAATCCGGTGATGAAGTCCAGGGAAGCGCTTTCCCAAGGTCTTTTTGGGACAGCTAGTGGTTCCAAGAGCCCTGCCTGCGTCAAGCGGTCTGACTTATCCTTCTGGCATGCTAGACAAGTTTTCACATACTGAGCGACGTCATCGACCATTTGAGGCCAATAATATGCACGGAGAAGAAATGCCATGGTGCGTTCCTCACCGAGATGACCGGCCCACAAAGTATCGTGGCATTCCGCCAGAAAAGCCCTTCGTAGATCTCCTCCTTTAGGAACATAAAGTCAGTTCCCTTTCACTTTCAGGAAACCATCTTCGGTGTAGAACTGGCGAGTCTTGCCCTGTCCTACCAAATCAACCAAATACTGTGCAGCAGGATCCTTGATAAGTAGATCTTGTATCTGGTCTTTTATGGTGGTGGTTACTTCGCTTCCTTTTAGGGCGGCGAGTACACACACTGATGCTAGATCATCTCTCTGACTGAGTGCATCAGCAACATGATTGGTCTTCCCACTTCGGTACTCCAGGTTGAAGTGAAATTCTGCTAGGAGTTCCTGCCACCTAGCATGTCGACCATTCAGCTTTGGCTGGGTCATGAAATGACTAACGACTGTGTTGTCTGTCTTGAACACGAATGGGGCTCCCAGTAGATAATGTCTCCAAAGGCGTAAGCAATGAACGACAACCAATAATTCTTTCTCATGGGCGGCATAGCGCTGCTCTGTATCCTTCAGTTTTCGGCTCTCGTACACTACGGGATGCCCTTCTTGTAGCAATACTCCACCAAGTACATAGTCGGAAGCATCCGTTTGCACTTCGAATGGCTTGGACAAGTCAGGGAGGGCCAAGACTAGGCTACTAGACATAGCCATTTTCAATGCATCGAAGGCCTCTGCCCGCTTGGGGCCCCAATCCCACAGTGTGGCCTTCTTGAGAAGTTCTATCAGCGGCACTGCAATGAGGGAGTAACTTTTCACAAACTGCCGATATAAGTTGCATAGGTCAAGGAACGACCTCAAGGCATGGATATCCTTAGAAGGCGATCATTCTGTGATGGATTGAATCTTCTGCTGATCCATCTTGATCCGCCCTTCCTCGATGACATGTCCGAGGAAGCCAATTTGTTTCTGAGCAAAGGAGCACTTGGATAGTTTCGCATATAATTCGCTCTCCCGCAATCGGGCTATGACCTTCCCAAATGCTCTAGGTGTTCTTCCAGTGTCTGGCTATATTCCACAATGTCATCCAAATAAACCACGACGAATTCATCAACATATTCTCGGAAGACTTGGTTCATCAAGGTGCAAAATGTGGCTGGCGCGTTAGTCAAGCCAAAGGGCATTACCAGGAAGTCGTACGACCCATATCTTGTCACACAGGTCGTCTTGTACTCATCACCCTCTGCAATCCAAACTTGCCAATAACCTGTCCTCAGGTCTATTTTAGTGAATATCGTCACACCACCCAGTCTATCAAACAAGTCTGCCATTAGCGGAATAGGGTACTTGTTTTTCACGGTGATTTTGTTTAGAGCCCGGTAATCCACATAGAGTCGTAAACTACCATCATGTTTCTTTTGGAATAGCACAGGGGACCCGTATGGGGATTTGGAGGGCACGATGATCCATGTGTCTAGCATTTTTGTCAATTATCTCTGAAGCTCGGTGAGTTCGGGTTGTGACATTCTGTACGGCGCCGGGGCAGGTGGCTTCGCACCCGGCACCAACTCAATCTCATGGTCCACAGTTCGCCTAGGCAGAAGACGCTTTGGCATGTCTTGTGGCATGGTATCTTCAAATTTCAGAAGCAACTCCTTCACGGGTGCAGGAATGGGACCCGAGGAGCGTTCTATATCTTCCATGCAGAGGGTAGCCAGGAACGTGGGTTCATATCTTTTTACCCCATTCTTCAACTGCAAGGCCGAGATGTTCTCGGCTGCCATCTTCATCAGAATGCACGGAATAATGCAGGGCTTAGCTCCATTTTCTCCCATCACCAGTAGCAAGTGTGCATACGGTGCAGGCATAGTATTGGTCTGTCTTAAGAATTTCAACCCCACTATCAACTCGAAATCATCTATAATCACCATGCGCAGGTTGAACTTTCCTTCATAAGGGCCAAGTTTTACCGGTATATCTTTGGCTATTCCACCCACTGGCTGAGGTGGTGAGTTGATAGCCTTGACACGACCTTTTCCCTTTCCTACAACTAGGCCAAGGCGCTCCACCTAAGTCGAGGCTAAGTAGTTGTGGGTAGCACCCGTGTCTATCATCGCCCGAATGGGCTTGCCATTTACCTTCATGTCAACGAACATTAAGGTCCTCTCTTGATGAGGAGGAGTCCTCTCGTTCGCCTTCTTTTTCCCTTTCTTGGCGATTGGACAGGGGTCCTTCTTCTTACGGATACCAGCACTGGTTCCCGCTAGGGGATAAGAAATAGAGCCAACAATGGCATTGAATGCACCAACTGGTTCGGTCTGGTCCGCATCATCGGCATCGGCATCCGTCCCATCCTCAAAAACTTGATGGGCGTTCATCTGTGCATGTGGGCATTCATTATTCCAATGTGGTCTGCCGCAAATGACAGCATCCTGAGGGGGGTTTCCTCCCCCGATCATTGTTGTTAGATGCAGCGCTAGTACTGCTTGAGGAGGGAGCCTTAGATTTGGTTGCACTCCGGTCTCCTCCACTTCTGCTAGGGCCACCAGTGTTCGGTTGGCCTCCTTTGTATCCTCCTCGGACAGGCTGTTGAGGCCTGTCCTTCCGGGCTTCCACTTGATAATCCCCAAGGTACTCTGCTGCTTGGATTGCCTTAGGTAACATGTCTATCCTTTGTCTTTGCAACTCCATGCGGGCATAAGGTTTTAACCCTTCCAGGAAGGTGAAAAGTTTGTCTTTGTCCCCCATGTTGCTGATGTTCAGCATGAGCGCAGAGAATTTTCGCACGTAATCGCGCACTGATTTGGTCTGGCGGAGCTTCCGTAGCTTTCTCCTAGCATTGTACTCAACATTTTCGGGGAAGAACTGTAGGCGTATGACTGCCTTCAGTTCTGCCCATGTCTCAAGGGCATCTTCACCGGCCTTGATGGCTTCGTATTTCACCCGCCACCAGAGTTTGGCATCACCCTGAAGATACATGGCAGCAGTTGCTACCTTTTTAGCTTCTTCTAGGCCCCCCACGGCATCGAAGTATTGTTCGATATTGAAGATGAAGTTTTCCACTTCTTTGGCATTTCGAGCTCCACTGTATGGCTTTGGCTCAGGAATTTTTAGTTTTTGGGCCACAGGGGCGAGGTTCACAACACCCCCGATTTGGTTTTCACCTCCTCGAAGCAGGCCTTGTAAAGCAATATTGACAACGTTGAGCTGGCCGGTCAAGTTGTCTATAGTTTGTTGCATGGCAGTCACCCTGTCTGCCTCTTGTGCCCTGTTGGCTAAATCCTCGGCGCGCTCCTATTGGAGGACCTCAAATTTACCAAAAATTTCAGCTGCCTCTGTGGCTGCCATTTGCTGGTCTCCTTCAGAGTCGCGACTGATGTTTTCTATGTCAACTTCGATCTGGATCAGTCTGCAGTCCAGGTCGTCCAACCTTTGCACTAGGCTAGTCTTTATGTCAGGCACCATTTCCACGATGGGTCGTAATGCGTCAACCGTTCCCTCAAGGGTCGCGATGCGATCCCCATAATTCACCATGGTCAGAAATGGTGGTAATTGCAATGTAATCCCTCATCCGATGTCGAGCCTAGGCTCTGATACCAACTGTTACGCGGCGTCTTCCTGAAGTTCCTTGGAAGGGCGACGTAAGGCTAAGCAACTGATGTCAGTACGATTGATGTCCGCCAACTGAGGTCCCCTCCGTACGCTAGACTAGATTGTCAGTGCCGTACGGAAAAACCAATATCGTGATCAATTGAAAGAGAGAGCAAAAAAGAGAATTGAGAATGAAAGAAAGCTTGATTGCATTGAATGAAAGCTATTACAGAAAAACAATACGGTGTCGGGGGGGAGGGGGGAGAGACACCAGTACAGAGAATTGTTTGCTTGCTTGAAAGTTTGATTGCTTGGTCCCCCTTAATAATGCTTAAAAAAATAAATCAAAGTTACATGACTAGACCTATGAAAGCTGGAAAATCACACTTAAAGAAAATGCAGCAAAACTACTCTATATTTACATTAAAAGGGACTTAGTCTTCTACAAAGTAGAAACAAGTCCGTTGGCAGCAACTTAGTCTTTAATATCAGGGTCTACGCGCGGGGCACTGTTGGCATCTGTTTGTGGCTGGGCGCTAGCGATGGCTATCGGTGGGGCGAAAGAGACACATGCGCGCTTGTCACTTGGAGTTGCTGAGACCACGGGGCCGACCGTGGCGACGGGCATTGGGAAGCTGGCCAGGACGTCACGGGACGCGTCCAAGGAGTCATGGGGCATGGTTGGAAAGCCGCCCATGACATTAACATGTTGCATCGTATCACCCAATTTCAAGTGGGTGATTTGGTAGTCCTTACCAATTGGTTGGATAGGGTTTATTTCGTTTCTTGTGATATTGTGGTGAGGTTCGAGGACGAGAAACCTCTACGCACTTTTAGAGATGGGGTAGGTCTTAAACCACCACAATCAGATTAGGATATCACTACCGAACTTTGTCCACCGTATCCAGGACAAGAGTTGTGGGTGTTGGCTTGCCATAGAAGATGTACAGTTACAAAGGTGTTTGATGCATATGTACTTGTTAACAAGATTTCTAGTTGTGACAACAATAACTCCCCTGATACTTGCTCTGATACTCCCATAGTAAACAAAGTCCTGATAGTTTGACAGTAGTTAATTCTTTGTCTCCCCCAATCTGGAGATCACCCGAATGAGGAGACCAACGTGAGCATTCAAGCTAGAGAAACATCCCCTCTATAGTTATTGCCATGGGAAATTGGTTTACCACCCGACATCAACCAGATTTGAAATCTCTTATTTGTCGTACTTTGGAAGCGTAATTGTCTTAAAGCCAAATTTTAGTAAGGGGCCTATTTTTATTTGTCTATATTGTAGTATCTTACAAAATATAATATTAATATGTATATTGGTTTTATTTTTTATTTTTTTGTCCGCAATTTAGTTATCTTACAAAATATAATACATGGTACTAATATTTATATTGGTAAGGAAATTCAACTTACCAAGATGTTAACTATGTATTTACAATGTGTTGACATGGATCTTATTATAAAAATATTATTTACCAGTATGAAGATTTGAGTAGCTTAATTCAAAGTTCTAAAATATTTCTATTGTTAAAATATACATAGTCTTTTTTTCTACTTTTATAAGGAATTTGTATAAACTTCAATATTATCTAAGGAAAAATAAGATAGAAAATTCACAATTAAAAATATTTTTTGGGGCCCCAAAATTTAGGGGCCTAAAGCAAAGACTTTACTAACCTTCCCCACGAGCCTCCCTTGTTAGCTCCATAATATTAGCTTAATCTCTTTTTAGTAGAAGCTTGCTTAGTCTCTTATAATTGGAGTTTTCAGGATCTTTTCTAGTAGCTTCTACTTCTACTTGATGTTATCATGAGACCTCATTCATCCAAACAAGGTCGCCTCATTTTGTTTCTATTTGAATTATGGTGTTGACTTTATTTTGAATATATAAATTAGGATTACTGAGTATTTCTTGCTGGGTGCATAAGACCTTTAGTCTAATCTTTTGCATTTTCAGCTTTGTTGTTGGGTAGATGATAATGGTTAATAAAACTAAGTAATTGTTTAATTTCTCAAAATATTTCTCCATTGTTGCGATCAAGAAAATTCACTACATAAAACTTCGAGTTCAGTTCCTTTTTATATGTAATTTAGTAGTGATTTTATATCTTCCTTTTGGATGGTACGGGTAAATTTATTTGTTGGGTTCAATGTTAATCCCACGACTTGCCGTGATTTCAGTGAAACATTTTTGGAGGATTTTTATTTTTGTACACGTTACACAATCTATAGCGGCACTTTATACATATTCTCCGGCATTCACTTAATTATGGTTATTTTACTCTTCATTAAAAAAACACTTACCTTTTACCAATAAAAAACCTTTTCGGAAGATTTACCTTTATAGGTTTATGTTTAAGATAGAAAATTCTTATTGTGGCCTGTATTTCTAGTTTATTTTAGGGACATGTAGCTAAAGGATTGTAATGACTCGATCAGTCATTTTACTTTTTAGAACGTCATTTCCCTATTTAAGACTTTTCGTATGTGTTTTTCATGTTCTATGACTTGCAGGGGCAGTTGATTTGATTTTGGAATGATACAGATTGAATTCGGAACACTTAGTTCCATAATAGTAGCCTAAAGTGGTCAAGTTTGACTTAAGTCAACACTTTAAGTAAAAGACCTTAGACTAGGGATTTGAAGGTTCCAATAGGTTTGTATGGTAATTTTGGACTTGGGCATATGTTCAGATCGAGTGATTCGGCGCTTATTATTAGAAATTGGCATTTTGGAGGTTTTATAGTTCGTAAAATTTGACTTAGAGTGGACTTTAGTGATATTGGATCCCGTTTAGTATTCCGAGCCTAGGGAAAGGATTGTCATATCAGACTTGTGTGTGAAATTTGGTTCCATTTCGAGTTGTCTAGATATGATTCATCGTGTTCTAAGTTGATTCATATAAGATAGAAGCTTGAAAATTTGATTAATTTGGTTTGGGGTAGATTCTTGGTTATTATGTTATTTTAAATGTTTCATGGCCTAGAGTAGGTCTGGGGACTTGTTGGTATGATTAGACAGTGTTTCGGGTAGCTTAGGTAAGTTTCGGACCACCCGGAGCATGTTCAAAGTTGGCGGATTTTCCTAGTGTTGGTGTGCTTCGCGATAGCGAAGAAGGAATTTGGAAGGGGGCATCTGTTGCTCTTCGCGAATGCTAAGTCGGCAATGCGAACGTGATTGAGGACCTGGCTCCTCTTCGCGAACGCAAGAAGGAAGAGGAAGGGAAAGACTCGCAGGCTTTGGTCTTCACAAACAAGGGAGTTGGTCCACGAACGCGAAGGGTTGACGAAAGTGTTCATCGCAAATGTGAATAAGAAGGTATGGGCAGCGACAACATTGGCTTTTCTCGATCGCGATGAATGATGTTTGGGCAGATTATAAGTCTCATTAAGGGACTTAGGCTCATTTAATCACATTTTCTCTTGGCTTGGGCAATTTGGGAGCTTTTTGAAGGGCAAGTATTACTAGGTAAGTGATTTCTACTTATTGTGAATAAAATACATGGATTATATGTAGATTTTAACATAGAAATTAGTAAAAATTGTGGGGTTTAGTTGAAAAACCTAAAATTAATAAAAATAATTTTTGACCACGAATTTGGGCATGAAATTGGAAATAAATTATATAATTGAGTTCGTGATGCCATGGGTAATACTTATCTTTAAAAATTTCCAAAATCCGGGTGTGTGGGCTCGAGTTTGACTTTTGTTGACTTTTCAGATAGGGTTGGGAGTTGATTTTAATAATTTAATTATGGGTTCTCGAGTATATGTTGATTGGTTTGCACATTCCTTTGGCTAGTTTATAGTTGCTCGGCATCGATTTGAGGTGTTAGTAAAGTGTTGGAATCGAGTAGTGGACTTGGAAGTAAGGTAAGTCTCTAGTCTAATATTGTAAGAGGGAATTATTCCCATAGGTATTCTTTTTGTTATGTGCTGCATGTTATGGATGCTACGTACATACGAGGTAAAAAAATGTCCGCGCGTAAGCTAGATTCTTAGTCAGGTCCAGTAGACTTTGACTTACATCATGCCTTAACTATATTTACTTCAAATAATATTGCATGTTTGATTACTTGAATTCATAACTAAGCTTAAGACTAAATTACGTATTTGACCGAGCTTTTTTATTTTAAGTTTTGGTGAGATACTTGATTGTCGGAAAAATTATACTTTCTATTGAATTCATATCCTCGAGTTGTGTTTTGTGATCGGTAGTTCCGTGATTACTTGACTCGCACATACCTTCACGAGTAGGGCTAGTGAGCCAACGAAAATTTCTCTACTCTTATAGGATCAGGTCGTTCGCCTTGGCAGTATTATGAAATATCTTTATGGGAGCGGGCCGTTTGCCTCTGCAATATTATGAGATGCATCAGTGGATAGGGACGTACAATCTCGATGGTATTATGTAACACTATTCTTATGGTATCGTACCGTTCGCCTCGACAGAATCATGCGTAATATTCGATAGGGAGTGAGAGAACATATGAGTTTCATGACTTGAGACTTGACATTGTACCCGATATTGATTATTTTTATTTCATTCGAGGCAGTATGTGGTATCTGATGATTTCGTAATTAGTCTATGTTGATAAACATGTTATTCATATTTATTTGATTTGTGTTGCTACTTGCCAGGTTTCATAGCTATCTACTTTTATATACATTGGTTATTTGATCAGTAATGAGTGTCGATATCGACCCCTCACCACTACTTTTTTGAGGTTAGACTATATACTCAATGGGTACGCATTAATTTATGTACTCGTACTATATTTCTGTATTGATTGTGCAAGTACTGAGATAGGTATATCGGGTGGTCACTCATGCGCGTAATTGCATTATCTGGAGACTTGGTGGTGAGCCATTTTCCATGTTTCGACCCGCAGCACCCTGAGTCTCCTTCCCCTATATTTATTTTATTTTGTCTATTTTTATTTAAGACAGTAGTTGTAGTAGTTTTGTATATTATATTAGGTATTCATGTACTGGTAACACCGAGTTTGGAGATTTTTAGTAGATGCTCATGGTTGTATTTGATATTTATATTATTTTACTTTATGTTTTATTCATGTTTTGTGATTTAGTAAAAATGAAAGTCCTTTATCATAGTTCTTAAATCTATCTCCGCTTTATTATTTTAAATTCTCGATTTTAAAAAGTGTTACAAACGGTTATTTGCGTTAATGGTTTATTGTTGGCTTGTTTAACGATAGCGTTGGGCGCCATCATGGCCTATGGTGGGAATCGGATCGTGATAGCTTGGTATCAGAGCACTAGGTTCACATTGACTTTACGAGTCATGAGCAGACCTGATAGAGTCTTGTGGATCGGTGCAGAGACATATGCACTTATATTCAAGAGGCTATGGGGTATTAGGAAACTTATCTTTCTTCATTTCCTATCGTGCTATCGATGTTGCTCTAAGTCTATATCTTTCTCTTATTCTCTTACAGATGGTAAGAACGCGCGTGATGACATCACCCGGTAGCAGATGGATTGCTCCTCCACTCGTCAGAGGCCGAGGGACGGCCAGAGCTCCTGTTGGAGAAAGAGGGCATCCCAAAGTTGCCCTTAGTGGTACCGTCAGTGGATCCGGCAAAGGATTCTGTTATTGAGGAGCATGATGAGATATCTGCAGCCGAGTAGGCCCATGCAGAGTTTATGACCACGCCGACTTTCAAGAGGTCATGGGTCGTATGCTGCGGTTTATGGATTTTATGACTCATACCATATTATTTCCAGCGGACCCGACCACATCTCAGATGAGAGGGAGAGCACATACCACTATTGCTCATGCACCAGGGCATGTTGCTGCTATTTATCGGACCTTGGGGGTACTACCTTCGGGCGGAGTTCAGCCGGTTACTGTGACCAAAACAGAGATCAGACCATCCGCGACCGTCGAGGAGCAGAAGCAGCTGGACATACTTACTAGGCTTCATCCTCCCCACTTTGGCAGTGAGCTGTCAACGGACTCATAGGATTTCATTAAAGAGGCTATATATTTCAGAACTAGTAGAATCCACGGGTAGACTTCACTACTTTTCAGGTAGAGGGGAAGATATATTTGAATACAAGAAAGCTGCCTATCGATTCTCTTTCTACGCCTAAAATAGCTCCTACTCTATGAATGAACGTGGTCCTATTTAATTCAATTCGAATTAAAAAAAAAATATCATGTACGTTTTATTATTTACAATTGATTTCGTATTAGAATTCTTATGTAGTTGTATATATATATATATATATATATATATATATATATATATATATATATATATATATATGTGTGTGTGTGTGTGTGTGTGTGTGTTCTTCTTCTCTTTATTGTTGGATGACCATTAACTATTTTTCAATATCAAAGTTACAGTACTTATGAAAGTAAAATTCCTTTTCATTTTCTCTTTGAGGTCCCAACAATAGTTGCCTTAGGGTTAATGATAAGTTGTTGCGATTGAGCATCGCCATGGTTAGAGTTGAATTATCGGTTTAATTGTCTAGAAAAAAGGCCTTAATAAGTGTCATTTTAGTTTTCATTTGGAATCTTATTATTTGTTATTTAGTCCTTTACTATTTAGTATTAGGCCCCTAAAGGTGGATAGTCTAGCTAGGCTCTACGTGTCCATTATGTTATTTACTTGTCTTGGGTTCTTTTATAATTCTGTGTAATATTCACTTCTAGTATGTTTTAATGAAAATTGAGTCTTTCCTTTCTCTGCATTTCATTTCTTTCTTTTAGTTCTTATTTTCCATTTTCATGACGATTCCAACGTGGGAATCGTTATAATTGGTATCAGAGCCGACAATTCTCGGCTATTCACCAGTGTTAATGACAGAGTCCGACGGAGATTTGAATCTATTGGAGCAACAAATTGAAGCTTTTATGGACAAATCGAACAAAAGACTGCATCATCTGGAATAATGGTATCAAAATCGTTTTCGAACCTTTTATAGTTCACCAAAACAGTATGAAGTTCAAAGGTTGGAGAGGGAGCAACGAGTTTTTAGTGACTCGTACGCATGTCATTAGTATTTCGGTGCAAAATCAAGTTTTTATCGAGACTCTTATGATGATTTTACTGGTGGAATCGCTAATTCGATGAATGGAGGATGGAATTACCTCAATCCACCAACAAATGCTCACTCACAGGTTCCACATGCTCATCATTTTGATGGTAACTATCAGGGGTCATATTTCATTCAGTTGGGTGATGGTTATGTGGTGCTAGTGAGTGATATTATAACTTCTCCCATACATAGCAATCAACCAACAATGTCGACAAAATTCAAGAAGCATAGGAAGAAGAGAGGATACCTCAGTGCCTGTTGTGATCGTATCAGAAAGTACAAGAAATATCATGGTGGTAAAGAAAACGCCGGCGAAACAGAGCATCACATAATTCACTTTGATAAATATCATCTTGGTTATTTGGGGAAAGTGCGTACTCGGTATCTTCGCAAAGGCAGGAAATTGTCTGAGCGGGAAAGGGCAGGAACATCATCTATCCAGAACGACATTACAGATGAAGTAATATTGGAGGATGAAGAAGAAGATTATGTTGTCTTTGATGACTGTCCATTTACGAAAATTAAAGATAAGGAGGAAGGAAACAATGGAGACCAACTGTTTGATAAAAGTCCTGACATAAATGAGATGGTGGAAATTTACTCTGATGAGATCACCAACATTCAGTTTCAATTATGTGCAACTTCAATGACTCTAAATTATGTAAGTAACATTAACTATAAACTGATTCATGGGGACCATGGGTTTACCTTGATCCAAGATTATGGGGAATGTGAGGTACTAAACTGTGAGATTCAAGGAAATTCGCAATGTGACTTAGATAGTGTTGGTTCAATTTTTAGTGATGGTCCTAGTGACTATGGGACTCTTTTGGTCCACATCAATGGTGATAGTGAAGCACTAGCCGAAGAAGATGAAGGAAATTTTGAAAGTAGTAGAAATGTCTCTGTTGACTTTGTTGGCATATGTGAAATAGGAGATAATCCTAGATCCATTTCATTGGAATCAGTTGAAGTTTCCTCTATTTTGATGAAATTGAGGATAATGGTTCTGATTTTGGAGATAACGAGGTTATAGTGGAAAATGATGAAAAAGATGTTGAATTAAAAGAACTAGATTTAGAAAAACTGGAGAGGGTGTTGTCGCTATTGCAGAGTAATGGTATTGTTGACGAATCTAGACAGTCTAGTCTTAAGAAAACTGGGTTATTTTTTTATTGAAGAGTACTGGAATGAGTTTGTGGCAGTTAAACTTGTGCCTCATGTCGTAGATGGACGAATCAATGAGTTTGAGCAGAACCAAGTAGAACATATTGACCCTAATCTTTTGGTTCAATCAATTGGTCGACAACAAGGTGTTAAAGGTAGGATACTCGATATTGAACATGAGCATTTCCAATTTGGAATGATTGGTCAAATTAATGGTAGCTTATAAGCCATAAAATAATCACTCATGTCGTTTTGCATGCTAGCTCAAAATAGTAAGCTAATGTTTCTGAGGACCAATGATGTACACCTTCATGCCACTAGGTGTCTAATTCTTAATAATGTAAAAAAAATTTCGGGTTGATTGTTATCCACTAGAAGTGATTGTTAAAAGTGAAACAACTCACCAGTACCTTACATGTGCTCATGCTTTGGGTGAGTTGGGTCTTCTTATTGCTTTTCTATCTTCAGTCGTGTTTGGAATATTACTTTCTCTAAAGGTTGTTGCATGTGTATCTGATGGCCTTGGGGCAACTTATCTTAATATAACTAGATTAGAGAGAATGAAGGAAATGTTAGCATTATATTTTTTTGTTTACCTTTTTACCAACAAGAAATATGGGGCGACTATGAATGAAAATGTTATCCTTTTGAAAAATGCTATGGACGAGTTGTTGTACCATGTATCTTTATTAAAGGGTACTGGGATAGATTTGCTTATTGAAATTAATAATATTGCTTCTTGGGATGATGATGCATATGTCAAGTCATCATGTAAACCAACTGGGGCTGCTGGGAATGGAATTGCTCTACAAGCGGAGTACTACTTGGGACTGTTAACAATCTCCCTTAATCTCTGTTCTTCAGATAAATATATGAATGTTGGAGGTACTCTGTACCACTCCCAAGGTTTCTCGGGTATGTCAAGTGATATAGATTTCTTATTTTCTATGGTTGTATTGGGATACACAGAGGTAAATATCAAATCTAGAAATGAGTAATACAGGGTAAAAGTCAAGCAGATTCCTAGTAAGTTTAATCACATGCTTGAGGCTATTAAGGTGTCCCTCGGTGTGCTTGTATTTACTGCAATGACATTGATATGCTTGGCAACACTTGATCCTAGAATTGCTGGTGGTAAATTTTTGGGAAGCCGTGTTGAAGGTCTCATAACACTAGTGTTTCTAGTATTACACATCACCATTATTTTTAAGTCTTCCACTCAATGTCACTCTTTTAAGCTGGCTCATACTTATTCTTCCCTTCACAAAGATCAACTGAAGAAAGATTTAAATGGACTTAATGTTATTTTTTGGTTTCTTGCTGATGGTTCTTAAGAGTGCTTTAAATGGTGGAATCATTTTGTCACCTTGCCTTGTTAAGTTTATTTTAATTATGCACAGTCACTGGTTAATGACATCTATATTTGGAAGTGGCACCATGAATATCTTGAAAGGTGTTGGTCAAACTCACAGTATGACTCGGTGGAAGATAGCATGTATTGAACATGCTTATGTTGCTTCTAGTCAAAAGTCTATTCTCAGCAAAAGGGGGTCTCAAGAATCCCAAGATACCCTTCCCCCGCATGTAGCTGCTCTTATTCCTGATATTGCAGGTGTTATGGATGTCAATGAAAATTTGAATCACACAGTATAAGAGCTCAACAAGGTTGCTGGTGCTTGTGGTCAAAGTTACACTCGTGATGTGTCTATGTCCAAACTTGACTTTGCTACAAAAAATATACAGTTGTAAACGTGCAATCTGCAGTAGCTTAACCTTGAGTACAAGGTTTCTTTTAAGGGGGAAGGAATATTGCGATTGAGCATCGCCATGGTCAGAGTTGAATTATCGATTTAATTATATAAAAAAAGGCCTTAATAAGTGCCATTTTCGTTTTCATTTGGAGTCTTATTATTTGTTGTTTAGCCTTTACTATTTAGTATTAGGTCCCAAAAAGTGGATAGTCTAGCTAGGCTCCACGTGTCTATTCTGTTATTTACTTGTCTTGGGTTCTTTTATAATTCCGTGTAATGTTCACTTCTAGTATGTTTTAATGAAAACTGAGTCTTTCCTTTCTCTACATTTCATTTCTTTCTTTTAGTTATTGTTTTTCATTTTCATGACGATTCCAATGTGGGAATCGTTATATAAGCTAGCATAAAAAAATTTAGGTTGTGCTAAAATGTCCTTGTCTAGCTACTACACTAGTCTGCTAATACCGGTTAACATCAATAATGAGTTTTAAACACTTCTTACTATTAAAATCGTAGTTAAATTGTTTTGTTTGCACGCAATATGTATTAATAAAGTGTATCTAAATAAATTTAGGAATAAGTTATGTTGATGGAAAAAATTCTCAAACTCAATTTGCAAATTTGTATTAGTTGGAAAAATATAAGTGCAAATTTAGACTACTAGGTTTCTGATACCGGATAATTATATGAAAAAGTTGTTGGAAAAAAGAAAAGATATAATCCAACAAAAGAATATGATTATTTTTTTTGAAAGAAAATAGAGGATATATCACAACACTCCTAATATTTTTTTTAATTTTATAATGTAATCACAAAATCTAATTTGTAGATTTTTTTAAATAATTATGAAAATACAATGAGATCTCTCAAATATGGATTGTAGCCTTCTATGTATTAGATAACTACATAGAGTAGTAATAATAATAATCTATATAAAACACGAAGAAATCATGCATTTCTTTCATCGAAGAAAATTTAATCATGACCAAGATACATTATAATATTTACATGTTAGGATTTGTTTCTTACCTGAAAAAGTCAGTTATACATCTTTAATTTTAGACCATCTAATTAAAATTCATAAGTGGAAGAAATAAAAAAAATTGATATATATTTTGCCAAAGTTTTGCATACATATAATCGTATCATATCAAAATATTCTAAGTCGTGCAATAGATCTTTTTTTTTTGCAATGGGACAAACTCTCTTTTCATCTTCTTAATAATGATGATCATTTAATAATGCTAAATAAAAATTAATATACGAACACGACATAATTACTCATACACAATTTCTCTTATTCATCATCAAGGGTTGTGGCGAATTGTATAAAGTCCATTTATTTTTAATCAGACTTTTCGTGTTCGAACCTTTTTCCACTTTAATGTATCTTAAGCTGTGTGAATTCCAATTAGACCCATTGGGGATAACTAACACCACATAAAAAAACAAAAAGAATTCTAATATTCATGAATCATAAGTTGTTTTAACTTAAAGTTTAACTATATGCAGTAACTATATAAAAATAATTATACAATCATAAGGTAACTAAAATAAATTTCTATAATAACTATATAGTAATTGGTCTTCCCAAAAGAACTACAAATTATATGCTACAATAAGTAAACTTAAATTAATTGTTTAAAATATTTCTACAATATCATTATATGTAACTTAAATCGCTTAGATATATAATTTTTATTTACTATGTCTTTTTTTTGGTAATATTTTTTTATTTACAATTTCATTACACGTACTCCTTGTTTTTTATTGGATCATTTTGAAGTGTACTATATTTGCTTTTAGGGTACAGTGACATAAACAAAATTGAATTCAAAGTTTTATGATATCGAGAAATCAAAGACTGACATCAAACAATCTTAAGAAGACCATTCTGCCCCCTTATTGGTATTATTAATCTTTATTCTTTAAAATAATATTCAAGAGATTAATTCTTTTTTTCTTCGAAAGGGACAAAAGTACATTATCCATTGTTCAAAAAAGAATCACGAAGTTTTCGATACGAGCGTCAGCATATAAATTACAGTATTAATTTTTTTTTTTTTTTAAAATTATGGCATAAAGCTATTATACATAGTTTCTTATATTAAATAATATTTAAAAAAATATCTGAGCAATCACGCTAAAGATACATCTGTTTGACCTCTAAATAGTTTAATCAGTATAAATTTAATTTTTTTAAAATAAAATAAGATATTCAAAAAGACATTGAAGAACAGCACATGATTTTTTAAGTTTTAAAAATATTTTAAAAAAAGTATTTGAAAAAGTCATCGTTAAAGATAACAAAATATTTAACCCCAAATAATATAATGCTCGTATACATTAGAATATAGAGTAACCTATTTAAGGTATCAAATGCAAAATTTCATCGTCTATACTTTTAAATTATTTAGAAATATTTTCACTGTTAAAACTTTATCCATACAATCAACTTTTAAATAATATAACGAATTCTTACTCTACCAACGTGAAATTTTTAAATACAATATTAGTATATTTTAATTTATTATAATATAGTATTTTCTAGATCATGAGTACTTTTTAAGAATAATTACATATAATTATTCTTAATTATGATAAAGTAATTTGTTTCCAAATAATCCATGTATATAAGTTAAGTCCTTTATAAAATCAATGGGTCAATTATACTCAAATTACTTAACAACTTCTTTGGATAGTTGTTACCTGTTGTATCGTATCGTATTATTACTTTAAATACGATGTTTGTTTTGATTGTTATTTAAATTTTACTGTATCGTATCGTTAATTCTGTCGTTACGTAACGACAAAATGTGCCACTTTATGTAACGACCGATTTGGTGTGGTCGCGTCGTTACCTTGTCTTTTTCTCTCAATTTCACACTTAATTATTGTTAAATAAATTTATTTTATTATTTATCATACCTTTTTATATAGTAATTTTACCATGTATCATAATTTTTCTTTATAATATTGAAAGTTTATTCTTCATATTGATGGTGCGTGATATCATAAAATAATGACAAACGACACAATCTATCCAATATTATATTCATCAAACGATACAGTACAATACAAATACAATATGATATATTATAAAACAATATGTAACAACCATCCAAACAAGCCGTAAAAGGTAAGTAGCCAAATGAATATCACAACACATATCAGTGGCATTAGTAACCTTAGAAGAAAGTAAAATTTTACAGTAGGTAACAAAATTATACTTATTACATAAATTTAGTTACATCGTTTAAGAGATAAATTCGAAGTTAAAAGGTATTTGATCTAAATTTTTATCAAACTCAATCTTGTTTTTTTTAGTGTAGAATTATAGCACTTAGGGCTTCTGCACTATTGTGCTTTGCTATCTCGAAGCGCTTCACTATGAGAATCTAGCTTGGCTAACGCTCAGCTAAATTTTGAACCTTCACGCTAACAATTCGCTTTCTCAGTAGCAAAAGCGCTTTTAACAGCATGCTTTCTATAATAATCACATCAAATGAAGCGTTTTTGGTTTCGAGTTGGTATATCGCTTATCCTTGTTTCCAAATGAAAAGATTCACCGTCAAGTGCAGAAAATGCTCTCAAAAGGGGTAAGAGTCTTAATCCGAATTCGAAGAAAATAGTTTGAATGTATAAATTAATTATAAATACAAGTTTGGAAATTATGCAGAATTAATGGTACGAGGTTCAGAAATTTTATGAGATCTTTATAAATTTCATTTTTACGAGCGTTACAATTCAGTCGAGTATTCAAATTTATCTTTTTTTAGTATTTAATTTAAATACATTCATTGTGTATCTTGTGAATTACTAATTCTTATTAAGTATTTATTATTTGCAATTAACTCTGATTGTGTAAATTACAGCATCATTGCATAAACAATTAATTAGTTTTTCTGTGTACGGAAGAAGGAAATTATAGTGGGAGGGACACGTGGTGCTTAGATAAAAAAGGGGGAAAAGGCGTAAAGGGCAGTATTTTAGGGACACTCGTAACTGTTGTACCCAACCCTATACTAAATACTCTTTTCTCAGTGTGGGTACGATTTAGGGTTTCTCAGTTCTTGATTCTTGGTTCCTCCGTTGTCAGCGCCTAAGGTATACTTTTTATGGCAAAATTTTGATGTTTTCTTGATGTATTTTTGTGGATTTTGTGTTTTTTCTGCTGTTGAATCTGTCAATGCGGCTTTAGTTTGAGTGATTCTGGTTCAATATTTTCTGGGTTTGTTTATTTTTGCTTTACAAAATGGGTTTTCTTTTATAAAGTTTTAATGGAATTTTTTTTGATGTTTTTTGTAGTATATTTTGTGTGCTTTTTAAGCTTTTGAATCAGCCAATGCTGTTGTATTTTGAGTGATTTTGGTTTAATATTTTCTGGGGTTGGTTTATTTTTGTTTTTAACTGTTTCTGTTGAAAAAAATCTCTTTGGAAAATTTTTGATGTTTTTTTTGAAGTATATTCTGTGTTTTTGTGTTCTTTCTGCTTTTAAATCAGTATATTTTCTGGGTTCTGTTTATTTTTGTGTTTTTCTTCTGTTTCTTTTGGTCAAACCTGGAAACTGTGAACGGGAAAGGCAAAAAAATAAGATTAAAATTAAAAAATGTGGATTTCAGTTTTTCCTAGTCTGTTCTTTCTTCCTTTTGGAATTTCTTGGCTTGCATGTGTGTGTTATGACTTGAGTTATGGGGTCGAAGATTTTCTGGGTTTTTTGTAATTCTACTGAAATATGTTTTTTCAGGAAGCTAAAACTGAAGTCAAAAATAAAATAAAAAACAAAAATATTGTTCTGAGTGATTTTGATTCAATATTTTTCTGGGGTTTGTTTATTTTTGTTTGTTTTATACTGTTTCTGCTGAAACATGGTTTTTTATTTGTTAAAACTTAAACCCCAGAAACTGAAAAAGACAGAGAACAAAAGATAAGGAAAGAAAGTAGATTTTCAGTGTGAAATTATCAGTTTTTTTGGTCTGTCCTTTTTGGTTTGCATGTCTGTGTTATGGCTCGATATATGGTGTTTTGACCAATGCTCTGTGCTATTGTGGTTGTCTATTTTTGTTCTTTATAGCGTTTCTGATGAAGAAAGCAAAAAAAGGAAAAAGGAAAATAGGTTTTAAGTGTGAGAAAAAGAAAAGGAAAAAGAAAAGTAGGTTTTAAGTGTGAAATGTCAGGGTTTTCTTATCTTTTTTTTTTTTTTTTCTTGTGGTTACTTGGCTTGCATGGAGTTTGGGCCTTCTGTTGAGCAATGCTTGTGCTACAGTGGTTGAGTATTTCAAATGAAAAATTTCAAGTTTTTTTTTTGGAGTTAGTGAGATCTGTTTGACTAGTTTTTCTTTCTTTTTGTGATTCTTGGTTTGCATGTGTGTATTATGGATTGATTTGTGGAGTTTGACATTTTCTGACATTTTCTAAGAAAATGAACTACGCTGCTGTTGTTTTTTTGTTCTTTCCAAATATGGTAAGGGAGTGCTTTGTATGGTCTTAGTGATTCCGTTTACCTTTTCTTTGGGTGAAAAAGAATGATTACTTTCAACTTATACTTTGCAATGTGCTTCTTAATAACAATTCTTTTTTTGAATGATAGTTGCCTTGCGTCTCGCTTGGTTTTGAGGACATCACCATTGGTGGCTGCTGTAATTTCTTCATTTTATTTTAGTTCTTTCTTAGATGTTTTTGCAGTCAAACAACTTATCTATATTACCCATGTTTTCTATGGAGAGTGGTAGACCTTTCTGAATTTTGACACGTCTTTTCTCCTGCCTTATGGTTTGGTGGCACAATAGCAGTTCTATTGGCTGGTAGTTTTCGTAGGGGGTTGTCTGAATTTACTCTCTTTCCTGACTTTTCTCACTACACCTTCTCCCCCGAATACATCTTTGTATGGTATTTCCAGTCGTGTTTCAATTTCATGTTTTCTAATATTCAGAAACTCTGTTTCATACAGGATTTTGATATGGCTGAAGAAGATAAGAATGGAGCAGCAGAGGGTCTGCCGCCTCCTCCCCCTGTTCCACCCGATTTCACTCCTGCAAAATCAGAACTCGAACCGGTGAAGAAAAAGGCAGCTCTACGTCTTCCCATGGCCAGACGTGGCCTTGGAAACAAGGGACAAAAGATTCAAATTCTTACTAATCACTTTAAAGTGAATGTGACCAATGTGGATGGACACTTCTATCACTACAGTGTACGTGTCTCTCTCCACTATATATTTTTATGTCTTCTATTTTTTGTTTTCTATAGTCTAATAATTTGCTGACCTTGTTAACTCTGTTCTTTTACAGGTTGCCCTATTTTATGAAGATGGGCGGCCAGTAGATGGGAAGGGAGTTGGCAGAAAGGTCCTAGATAGAGTGCATGAAACATATGATACAGAATTAGCTGGAAAGGATTTTGCTTATGACGGGGAAAAAAGCTTGTTTACCATTGGAGCACTCCCTCGAAATAAAATGGAGTTCACCGTTGTTCTTGAAGACGTCACATCAAATAGGTTGATTTTCAAAATGGCTGAGCCTCACTTGTTTACAGTGCCTTATATAGCGGTTATTGACTGTCTGTTGTTCACAACTTTTTACATTCAGGAACAATGGCAATAGCAGCCCTGCTGCACATGAAAGTCCCAATGAAAATGACAGGAAAAGGTTACGGCGTCCTTACCAATCAAAATCTTTTAAGGTGGAGATAAGCTTTGCTGCGAAAATTCCGATGCAGGCAATAGCAAATGCTTTGCGGGGTCAAGAGTCGGAGAACTCTCAAGAAGCCTTGAGAGTGTTGGATATAATTTTAAGGCAGCATGCTGCTAAGCAGTAAGTTATCTTTATTTCTTTTCCACGAGAGGGGTTGATTGCATCTGTCTGTTTTCTCAGTTCATTTGGTTGATGTTCTTGTATCAGGGGCTGTCTACTTGTTCGTCAGTCCTTTTTCCACAATGACCCGAAGAACTTTGTTGATGTTGGAGGTGGTGTTCTTGGTTGTCGAGGATTCCATTCTAGCTTTAGGACCACTCAGAGTGGCTTGTCTTTGAACATCGGTAATGACTCTAATAACTCAAGTTTCATGTTTAATACTTCTACTCGAACGAAATTAGATTAATGCTGTACTACTGCATCAATTACAGATGTGTCTACCACAATGATTATCCAGCCTGGGCCTGTAGTAGACTTTTTGATAGCAAATCAAAATGCAAAAGATCCCTTTACGCTGGATTGGGCAAAGGTAGACTGTTGTTTATGGTAATCTGTTTATCTAGTTACTTAAACTGTAGCTAAGCACGGATTGTCTACACAATGTATTAGGCAAAACGTATGCTCAAGAATTTGAGGGTGAAGACTAGTCCAACTAATCAAGAGTACAAGATTACTGGACTGAGTGAGAGATCCTGTCGTGAGCAAACGTATGCCTTTCTTTCCTTTGTTATTTCTTGTTATTTAAACAAGAGCGTATGCCTTTCTTTCTTTTGTTATTTCTTGTTTTTTAAACAGTGACATGATTAAGTTGTAAAACTCAGTTTCATTTGACATTTTAGGTTTACCCTGAAGCAGAAAGGTAAAGATGGGGAAGGTGATGAAATTACTGTTTATGATTACTTTGTCAATCACCGAAACATAGACTTGCGCTATTCTGCGGATTTGCCCTGCATCAATGTTGGGAAACCCAAACGTCCCACCTATTTCCCTATCGAGGTAAAAATCCTTTGGTTAAAATTAAAGGCCTATGTCATTACTTGTGTTTTGTGCATATGATATTCTAAGATTCTCTTTGTTGGATTCAGCTCTGCAATTTGGTGTCATTGCAAAGGTATACCAAATCTCTGTCCACATTCCAGAGATCTTCGTTAGTGGAGAAATCTAGGCAAAAGCCTCAGGAGAGGATGCAAGTCCTAAGCAATGTAGGTTTTTCTTAATTAAAGGAATCTCTCAGAGTATTCTGGTGAATAGGCACTAATTCCTGTTTTGGTGCAGGCCCTCAAAATCAACAAATATGATGCCGAGCCT
The DNA here is from genome assembly GCF_000390325.3 of Nicotiana tomentosiformis. NCBI lineage: Eukaryota > Viridiplantae > Streptophyta > Magnoliopsida > Solanales > Solanaceae > Nicotiana > Nicotiana tomentosiformis. The sequence continues at coordinate 154,202,785 of NC_090812.1, forward strand.
CTGCTCCGTGCCTGTGGAATTTCAATCAGCAGTAACTTCACCCAGGTTGAAGGCCGTGTTCTTTCTCCCCCAAAGGTATTTAATTTATAATCACTTCTTGGCTGATTAGATCATTTAGTGAATTTGGAAATCCAGTCTGACCTTACCCTTTATACATTTCAGTTGAAGACAGGTGGTGATGACTTTGTTCCACGTAATGGCAGGTGGAATTTCAATAACAAGGTATAGAACCACTCTGCTTGAAATGTTTTTTTCTGCTGGATCGGTTAATTTATCCTCGTAATTCTTTAGTTTTGATGTCCATTGAATTTCCAATTCATATTTTATGTGGAATGGGCAGAGACTGGTTGATCCGACAAAGATAGAGCGCTGGGCTGTTGTCAACTTTTCTGCACGTTGTAACATACAAGGGCTAATCAGCGATCTTATAAAATGTGGAAAAATGAAAGGAATTGTAAGTTCCCTCAAATTCCTAGTTACTTGGAAAGTGAGTGTAAAGATGAATGACTGATCATTGTTCCTTATTTTATAAAATGTGTTCAGATTGTGGAAGATCCATTTGATGTTTTTGAAGAGTCTCCACAATTCAGAAGGGCTCCACCGCTTGTCAGAGTGGAAAAAATGTTTGAAGCAGTCCAGTCAAAACTTCCTGGGGCACCGAAATTTCTGCTTTGTTTGCTTCCTGAGAGGAAAAACTGCGACATATATGGTTAGTGAGATTTACTCGTTCTCTTAACAATGAATTCTTAACTGCTGGATGATGACTGAGATAATTGAACTGATTGAACTCGAAGGGCCATGGAAGCGGAAGAATTTGGCTGAATTCGGCATTGTTACCCAATGCATAGCTCCAACGAGAGTCAATGACCAGTATATCACCAATGTGCTTCTGAAGATAAATGCAAAGGTGAGAGTTCCGAGCATCTGGTTCTGTGCTATCATCCTGAGCATCTTCTTTTTTCCACCTTTCCTTGCTTCTTTGAAATCTCAAAATATTTTCCTAATCATGTTATTCCTTCTTGGCAGCTTGGTGGTTTGAATTCTATGTTAACTGTTGAACATGCTCCTGCAATCCCTATGGTATCTAAGGTTCCCACCATAATTCTTGGGATGGATGTGTCACATGGCTCTCCTGGCCAATCTGATGTGCCATCCATTGCTGCGGTATGATCTCTGTCAATTTTCATTGAATCATATTTTTGTTTCCTTTTTAACCAACCCGGTCTATGATTATTCCCTTGAATTGGTACTTAAAAATTCAGTCACCTAATGTGTCAAGTGCATTGAGGGAAACATGTTGCATTTTTCTTCCCTCTTGAAGTTTATAATGGTTTTTCTCCTTTTTATGTTCATCTTTAACGTGACCAGGTTGTCAGCTCAAGGCAGTGGCCTTCGATATCTCGTTACAGAGCTTCAGTGCGCACTCAGTCTCCTAAAGTGGAGATGATAGACAACTTGTTTAAACATGCTTCTGACACCGAGGATGAGGGGATAATGAGGTGAGTTTGCTTTTTCAGGCTTACCTTTCTCTTTTTTTGGGGAGGGGGGAGGGGGGTGGTTGGTTGGTGGTGGGGGTGGTTGGGGCTTTAATTGGTGCTACATAAACCTACACTAGAGAGCAGTGCTAAGGTTTTTGCACTTCTATTGTGCTCACCAGTTTTTTTGTTTTGGGTCTCTACCATTTTAAGTAGGACGCTGCCGCAACGGATATTTTATTTTGGTTAAATGTTCAAGCTACATGAAAGCAGTGGTCAGTTTGGAATTATCTACTCTATTGTAGCATCTCCCAGAAATAATTCTTCTACAAAATTGCAGGGAAGCTTTGCTAGATTTTTATGTGAGTTCTGGAAAAAGGAAGCCTGAGCATATTATTATATTCAGGTGATCTATCCAGCTGCCTTTCCCATTTATTCTATTTAGTTCCAGCTAAATGTGTGCTGTACAAGTGTGCTATAATATCGTGTAAATGCTCTAATATTGGCACTGACCAGAAATGAAAGTGGAATCAAAGTCAATGACCCCAGATGTGCACAAATAAAAATGTCAAGGTAAAAAGGTTTTAAAAAAGGAATTCTTCAGTAACAGTCCACAGGTACTTGAGGTGTTAGCTATTGCCTCATCTGAAGAAAACCGCATAAACATTTGTAAGGTTGTGGCCGGACTGTTAGTTGATAATGCTGATTCTTAGTTGAAATTGGGTTGTCATCAATTAAAGTATAAAGTAACTTATATATGGCATTTCCTTGACGGCCGTTTAAATTATCTTGATACTCCTAGTTTGATTTTTCCTGGGATGAAAGTCTTCATCTGCAGTTCATGCTGTGGTACTACATGTGGATCTGACTTTGTGCTTGTGTAGATTCTATAATCATTGTTTTATTTATGGTCTTGTTCAAAATTTTCAGGGATGGTGTCAGTGAATCTCAATTTAATCAAGTTCTGAACATTGAACTGGATCAGATCATCGAGGTTTAGTCTTATAAATGCTATTTTGAGGAATTGTGAACTCTACTCGGGGAAACGAGATATAGTTGTGCTAAGTCAGTTGTTTCGTTTGTTGATTAATAGGCATGTAAATTTCTCGACGAGAAGTGGTCACCCAAGTTTACTGTGATAGTTGCACAGAAGAATCATCATACCAAGTTTTTCCAACCTGGAGATCCTAACAATGTTCCTCCAGGTACAACGCGAAGTCACTATAATAATTGCAACTAATGCACTGTATGAAGTTGCTTACACATTCACTTTTGTGTAGGCACAATTATCGACAATAAAGTTTGTCACCCAAGAAACTATGATTTCTACTTGTGCGCCCATGCTGGAATGATTGTAAGTCTTATGTTCTCTTAGTTTTCTTTTCTGTCTCTCTTTTCAGTTTAATAGTTTTGGTATTTCATACTTGAATTTTTTTCTTTTGATTCTTAGCTTGTTCTCAGCTATTATTGTTTTGTGTTTAAGGTGTTTATCCTCTACAATGAATACTGAATGTGTTGACGGTCCTCCCCTAAGTTGAAAAATTATTGAGTTTTTATATTAGATAGGGCTGGGAAAAGCTTGACTGGTTGTCGTTGGTTTGCATTGTGTTATCAACTAACGTCATGAAAGTTTTCTTGCTCAATCACTTGTGTATTATGTGGTTTTCTTGTTTAGTCCTTTATACAGCCTCTGTTTGAGCTCAGTTCATTGCTAATTAGGATGGCTCAAGCAGCATAGTTAAATCTAATACAGAAGGTTATTTTACGCTATATCCAGAATCCAGTTACAGCTTTTACGACAACTTCCAGTTATCTAATTGTAAATTTGTAAACTGGTATTTTAGGAAACATTAGATTATTTCTATCAAAGGGAAAAAGGGGAAGAAAGAAACAAGAAATGTCAGTCATATTTTCACATCTAATGCTAGCTGATAACCATGCTCTATGAAATAATCACCATTGAATTGTTTATGGTTTGGGCTGATCTCAGTCAGTTCAAGAAGATGCTAGATTTTGGTGACTGACTTTGGATCAGCTGTATTACATTATCTGGATACTACAACAACCCAGTATAATTCCACTAGTGGGGTCTGGGGAGGGTAATGTGTACGCAGACCTTACCCCTACCCTGGGGTAGAGAGGCTGTTTCCGATAGACCCTCGGCTCCCTCCCTCCAAGAACTTCCCACCTTGCTCTTGGGGTGACTCGAACTCACAACCTCTTGGTTGGATCATCACTTTAATTTATTTATATTTCCATGTGTGTGTTTTTTTTTTGTGTGGGGTGGGTGGGGGGGTGGGGTTAAATCGATATCGATTTCTCCACATTTTGGTTGCATTGGCATATATCTTTAGCAATTCGTTTGCCTATTTGTTTGGCAGATCGCCTTATCTATAGAATTCTGCATTTTTTCTTCTTTTGAATATTCATGTCCAATTATTAGGACGCTTGAACCAAATTTGTGTTCAATTATTTTCGAAGCTTAACTTAGTTGGCTTAATCTGCTGAATGTTGTTGAATCAGTTACATTCAATCAGTCAACTGTGCTTCAATCCCAAATAAGTTCTGGTTCGGTGATATCTAATGATTATTATTTGGACTATGATTATTTTGTAGGGTACCACTCGTCCTACACACTACCATGTATTGTATGATGAAATTGGTTTCTCGCCTGATGATCTTCAAGAGCTTGTTCATAATCTATCTTATGTGTAAGTACTGCATTAAGTATCTTGAAGCTTGTCAAGGTCTCCGAGTTGTTAATTCGTAGCATCTGTTACTTTTAATCCACTGTCAAATGAATGCAATAACATTTTTTTTACTTCATCCTTGCAGCTATCAGAGAAGCACAACTGCAATATCTGTTGGTAAGTGTCATTTCTCCTGGCGGAAAACAGTAGTGTCAAATTTGCTTTCCGAATCAGGAACTTCATCGTGTTAAAGAATAGTAGACACTTCTCCCTTTGTTTTTGTTGCACGTCTTCTTTTTGCGCTCATTCTTTGTCAACTTGCAGTTGCTCCCATCTGTTACGCTCATCTGGCTGCCACTCAGATGGGACAGTGGATGAAGTTTGAAGATACATCAGAGACATCCTCAAGCCATGGGGGAGTTACAAACGCTGGTCCGGTTACCGTTCCCCAGCTCCCGAAGCTCGAAGAAAAAGTTTCCAGTTCCATGTTCTTTTGTTGAGGCTGTTACTAGCCTCCTGTTTGCTTTAACGCTTGTGGTGGTTAATGGATGTTTGATGGTTTGTGAATAGTTTCGGTTTAGAACAATTTAGGTGAAAACCCCCATGACATCTTTTTGCTTTAGGGTACTTGCTACTTAAGCTATTTTGGATGATGTACCTCTGTTTGTTTGGGGGTTTAGCTGGCAATGACCATGTTTGGACATAGTTTGTGTTTATTATGATCATTTCTAGGATCTTGTTAAGCTGAAAATTATGCACTTTGTTTCTTTGTGAGCTTGCTTTTTTGCTTGACTTGCAAATAAGGTATGCTAATCTCCTTTAAATATATGCCCCTAAAACATGAAAGGTCCCGTTGTTTTGAGTGTTTTGAAATGTGACATGTAATCTCCCCTTTTTGTCTTGGTTTTCGTAGTCTTCGTAGTGTATAGAAGCTTTGGTGTAGTGGTAGGAGCAATAATTGGCAAAATTAGTGTATACTCTAGTGAGCTTTTAGAGCACTCTTATGGGTGGACTCTTATTTCCAGCTGTGTCAAAGTTTAGTTGAGCTTAGTTGTGGCAGTAGAAGTGTTAAGACATTGGGAGTTAAGTGTCATGAGTTGTCACTTTACATATGAGGTAGTTGTGATGAGTTTGATTCAAACTGTTTGATGAGAATGAAGGAAGTGCCAAGTACTAATCCTTTTCTCTTTTGCGAGTTAATAGCTCCCATTGTGGTGGGAGCTATATATAGACCTTTACCTATATATAGACCTTTACCTATATATGGTGTGCGAGTTTAAGCCTTGGCCTAGCGTTCAAGCCTTGTAAATGGAGTGTCCCTGGCAGGGAGCATTTTCTTTAAAGACACTTGTCGGATTATTCAAAAATGCATTACTTTTGGAGGGTCATGTACACACTCGAACATTTTTGAAAAGTTTGAGCAACATAGAGCGTTATTACTGCACCTTCCAAAGAAAGCACTAAATATTCCACCTTCCTGCCAATACAAATAGCTACCCTAATATTATCTCTTTGTGTAGTATCTATTTTTGGATCAATAAGAAAGTAGGACTTCTCTTTGTTAATCTGCTCTCCACATATTAGTTCATAATTTCTGAGGCATTCCATTAATTTCTGATGTGATGGGGAATGCCTAGAACAAAACAGAACGGTACATAGGCATATGTCAACTCTATTATGCATGTTCCCCTCTTATTCATGCTATAAGGAGTAAAGTCTTGGACAGCAACTTTGAGAAGACAAAATTGTTTCAAGCACAGACAGAACCGGAACCATCCGTTCTTTCAAGGAGAAGAGGACGGGTTATTCACATTTCATTTGATGATCAGAGGCGACTGACACATTGGCAAGGCTTGTTGGTCTGAGATCAAAGCTTCAGGATGATCCACTTTTGGAGGTAGAACCAGGCATGTGTGTATTGGATATAGGGTATTCTTTTTGTAATATTATGTTATATGAGGGGTAAATTTCACCAATAATCATTTAAGTTAAGCTTTGTAACACAAGTCAGTTTTGTTTTTGTAACATGAATCATCTTTCTAAATCCTAGTTAACAGAAATATAAAAGTGATTGGAAGATGCCATTTTTGGCCGGAAAAGTGACATGACTATCTTAATTGCTTAATAAAAAGCTCATATAATCAACTCATTTTAACACCATATTTGACCTTAGCTCAGTTTTAGTTACTGGTCCGCAACTAAATATCTATATATATTTAATAAATTTTTTAATATAAAAATACAGCGTTACATATTTGTTGATGAAATGACTTTGAATGTTCGATGTTAAAAAAGAATTTGCGGAAAGTTCTTTTTTAGAAAATTCCCAAGGAAACCCGCACTCTATACCCTTCGGGCGTGCACTGGTAACCTGCTCACTGTGCAATAGCTCGCAAACTGCACAGGAGATGTAAACCGCATTAGGCATGCCCGGCGCGACGATCTCTGACTGAGAAAGCTGTTGGTGAGGGGAATCGATCTCAAGTTTCCATGTACGGTGCACAAAAAATGACAAGAACCACATTGTGATCACTACTTAGATAACAAGCTAAGGCCAGATTTTATGACAAGAATTACTCACAAATTAGGAGATGGTTTAGGAAGATGTCCTACTACAAAACAAGCTACAAAAAAGAGGTTACTCATGTACACAAGCAGAAACCAGTAATCATCTTTATCTTCATTGTCCATCTTTTTTTTTTTTTTCTGGTTTCCCACCCGGTGTTCGGTACCCGCATTGGAGCCCGATTATATTCGAATTCGCACCGCGTAGAGCCCCATTCGGAGGAAAGCGCTCCCTAACAAGAATTTTTTCATACCCAGGACTCGAACCCGAGACCTCAGGTGCAAAATAAATATTTTTGCACCTTGCCCCATTGTACAGAATTTTCAGCACATTCTTAGTGTTGCATTAACTATAATCTTTACCATTTTAAAAAAAAAGTAAGGCAATTGTTATACCTCTAGTATTCCATATAAGTGTATTAATCATGGACACCTTGAGAGAAAGTTGTGAGCTTGGCTCTTGATCTGAATCTGATGGGCAACAGTTTTATCATCATCCTTACCCTCCTATTATAAATCATCTTCATAATTAGATGGTATCATTTTTAATTCTGTGATTTCAGAATTTAAACATTATGGGTTTAAGTTCGGAATTACCACTACCTATTTAATCTATAGGGTTCAAAATATATTATTTTCTTATTTAATAAATATTTTAACAAATATACAAAGTCCAAGTTAGAGGTACTAGGTTCAGATAAACCAATATATTACATACTAGATTCGCCCCGGAGAATGACACTTTTTTCTTTGATCAATATGTGTCAATCTTCCCATGTAAGTAATTGGTTTAGGGAAGAAACTTTTGATTGGTATGGATATGATGTTATTGGAAGTTATTTTGGACTAATAGCCTGTTTGGCCAAACTTCTAAAATCAACTTATTTTGAAGAAAAAATAATCTCAAAAAAGTACTTTTAGTGAAAATCAATTTGTGTTTGGCTAATTAACTTGAAAAACACTTTTGACCATCAATAAGTGTTTGGCCAAGTTTTTAAAAAATGCTTCTAAGTGTTTTTTTTTTTAAATGTTAAGTATTTTTGGGAAAAATCTACTTCTTCCTGCTTCTCAAAAATTGCTTCTACTTCTGCTCAGAATACCTTTACTTCTAAAAGTTTGGCCAAACACTTTAACTTTGGGGAAAAAGGGAAAAGGGCCAAATATACCCCTCTACTTTCATATATTGTCTACATTTAACCTCCGTTATACTATCGGGCCAAATTTACCCCTACCGTTATACTATCGGGCCAAATTTAGCCCTACCGTTATACTATTGGGTCAAATTTATCCCTACAATCAGCAAACTTTAAAAATACCCCTTGATATGTTAAGTAATCCAAAATCTCCCAAATTCCTTTTATTTAAATCACTTGTTGTTCTTCTTGGTCCACTATTTTTGAAATAATTGACATTTACCTGCTTTCTGAATTAGGAAAAAAAAATAAGAGAAAAAAATATTAAATAATACAACCGAATAAACAAAGTATATTAAATTGAAAAATCTAAATTAGGTAGCTTTTCTAAATTCTAAAAGTATTTAAAACATCCAAATTTTAATGAATTTGTTGCACCAAATGTATGTAGACTTTGCAAGTATTAGTGATTGAAGTTGAAGTTCCTCGGAGACTTTACATTGTCTAATTCAACTTTGTTTTAATTAAATGCCTGCATATTTTGCACTTAAGTTAGTCGACCGAACTCTATACTAACCAGACAATGACAAAATATATTTGAATATACATGTACATACATGATGATCAGCTGCATATAATACACAATAAATAGACCCACCAAATTCTACTGTGTGCATATGATTAAAAAATAAATAAAATATTAAACCAATTTTATTTATTATAAAAAGATAAATGGGTGCATTGATAATAAAAAAAAATTATGAATAATTTGTATAGTCTAGTAACTTTAGCATTTACATCAATAGTAATTTTTGAAATAAAAATAGTGGACCAAGAAGAATAATGATTTAAATAATAGGAATTTGGAAGATTTTGGATTACTTAATAGATCAAGGGGTATTTTTAAAAGTTTGTTGATTGTAGAGATAAATTTGGCCCGATAGTATAACAGTAGAGGTAAATTTAGCCCGATAATATAACGGAGATTAAATGCAAACAATATATGAAAGTAGAGGGGTATATTTGGCCCTTTTTTCCCAAAAAAACTATTTTTGGCCAAAATAGTACTTTTGGCCAAATCAGTTGGGGGCTCAATATGTGCAGCAATATGTTCTGGAGATTGCTACATTGCTACTATTTTTACTACATTGCTTCTTCTGCTGATTTATCTCATTATAATAATAATAATATTACAAATTCAGATAATCTCAAGGTTTAACCCCAATTAATCACACTTGAGCGTCAAATTTTGGATAAAACATTCAAAGTAAAACTAAACTATAGTGAAACAAGAAACAGTAATATAAATTTATGGCGCACCATTTGATCGGACATGTATTAGAAAATTAGTCTGACTCAACATATGACATTTGAAGTTCAATAAAGGCAGAATAGTCTAATAAACACTTTTACTTGTTCGATTTTGTCATCTCGATTCCGATACACTATGAAATTTCATCCAGACACTCATAGTTTTTAAAACACATAACGATAAACCCCTCTTGCCTAGCATGTTCTTCAACACACGATGTGGATGACACATCATCGTCCACATCGGATTTTTAATGACACGTCATTCTTTTTTTTACTTTAATTTCAAAAAAATAAAAATCTTTTTTCACTCCAGTCCCCTATCCTTGACCACTTATCTCTATTTTTTAATAGTAAAAATAACATGATGACTTTTTGCTTTTACCGGCGGTAGTACCGCCGTGGACAACTAAAACCCACCATTCCCCAACTTCCTATCGTCCATCTCCCTTTCAGAGATTTGTGTCAATCGTCGATGCCCACTACTTCAAATTTACCATGTAAATCACCTTGAACTCCTTTCCTCCATTAATGTCAATGCACCACTACTGAAAATTCCTCAATATTTTTATATGTTCACACAATTTCATATTGTATACCCCACTTAATTCACAAAGACCTTCGTCAATCACTCTTCACCTTCCAAAACCACTACATCTCCAGCACCTCACCATAAATTGCTAAAAAAAAAAAAAATAGATTTTCACATTCTCTCCATCAAATAAAAATTTACCATTATATATCCGCTCCACCACCTGAGAATACATTAGTCCAGAAAAGATCGTTACCCAAAACTGATTCAGCACTGCAATGGACATAGATCTAATTTATCTCAAAAATGCTAATAGTGATTGCTCTTCAAAAAAGATTTCTTAATAATTTTTTCTCAAATATTGACCGAAAATGGGAAGGAAAATAACGGGAAAGGAATAAAGGGAGAAAGAGAAAAGAAATGGAGGAGGGGCAGGGAAAGAACGGGAGATGGGAAGGGTAGAAAGAGAAAAACAAATGGGGGAGGGGTGGGGAAAAGAATAAAGATGAGATATATTTTATTTTTTATTATATTATTTTTTTGTTTTTTACTTTTTCTTTTTATGTTAATCATTTTTAGTCTAACTTCTTTATGTTTACGCTCGTTATACACGTGAAGTTTACGTATTTTGTCCAACTCGGTCATAAAGTTGCCTTATATACTTGGTCAATGGTCAGAATGATTTAAAGTAAAATATTTTAAAAATTATGAGTATGTGGATGAAACTTCATAAAGTATCGGGATCGAAATGATAAAACGGAATAAATAGAAGTATTTATTAAGCTTTTCTGCCTTCAATAAATGAGAGTCTTGGTCGTGAATGCAATGGACTGATCAAAAAGTTTGGTAAGATCTAGATATGCATATCACCCACGGATTCCAAAACTGAAACTTAAAGATGAGCTAAAACTCTATTAAAGGTCACTTTAGCTTGAGATTGAAAATTTGGGTTTTCGAAATGTGAAATTTATTTTTGAGTGTGTATTGTTGGATTATAATGGGTACATTTTAAGTATTTTGAATCTCAAATTAAGGATGATTTAAGATGGTTAGAGTTGAAATTTGAGCTACGAAGGAAATTGTATGCATGTATAATGGTGTAGCTTTCATGTTTCTCTTATATGTGTGTGTGTCCGTAGAAAGTTTTAAACTTGATTTCAACTAAGAATTTTGATTCCATATCGTTCAAATCACCTCCAATCTTCCTCAATTGTTTTGTATATTGTCTCTAGGGAGGGCAAACATGAGGTCGAATCGGATATGTGCGAGTCAAAACTGGATAATACAAAAATAGATAAAATATTCAACTCGACCTATATTTAATACGGATAAAAAAAAGAGTTAGCCGCCGGATAAGATGGATATTCATATTATCCATATTTTCTTGAATATGATCACTTTTGGGAGAATTCCTAGTGGCCAAACTTAAGAAACCCCCAATTTGGATAAATGCAAATGTAAAACTAAACTCATTGGTTATCCATTGATTATCCATTTTTTAAGTGGATAATATAATTCCTATCCATATTTGACCCATTTTAAAAAAAATTATTATCCAACCCATTTTTGTGGATAATGCGGATGGAATACTTTTTTTTTTATTCATTTTACCACTAGTTGTTCCTTGTATTTTGTTTTCAACAAGCTCCAACCATACCCACTGAAAAGAAATTATATTTTTAAATATTTTAATTATTATATATCATTGATAACTTTTCGTGAGCTAAAAATAATTAAATAGCAAAAACAGCTACTGAGCTGTAAAGAATACCAAGATATGGTCATTCTCAAATTTCTCCCTTGAATGTATGTTGGGGCTAGGGGCAGCAAAATTAACCCAAACTCATTTGACTTGTCCTACCTGCTCAAGTTTTAATGGGCTTGGGCTAGAACGATTTTAAAAATGGACTGTTTTGGGCTAACCCAAGTTAATCCATAAAATATTATCAGTCCAAATATACCCATGATGATGCCCAACCTTCCAACAATAACAACAATAAAAAAACTAATTTGATCTCATAAATGAGGTTTGGGTAGGGTAGTGTGTATGCAGACCTTACCCCTACCTCATAGAGATAGAGAGATTATTTTTGATAGACCCTCGACTCAAGAAACAGTGAAGATAAAGCAACCAAGTAGCAAAGAATTGTAACAACAATGTAACATGGTAAGGGGAGCGAATGCCACAATATGTATAATAAAGAAATATAAATAGAAAATTACAAAAATAATCCTAGTACTACTGGTTAGTCTTGGAGGAACATGCTACTATATGACAACCTACAACCTTAATCCTCGACTTCCACACCTTCATATCATGGGTCATGTCCTCGGTAAGCTGAAGCAATGACATGTTCTGCCTAATTACCTATCCCCAATACTTCTTAGGCCTACCCCTTCCTTTCCTCAAACTCGCCATGGACAACCTTTCACACCTCCTGACCGGAGCATCCATGTCTCTCCTCTTCACATGTCCGAACCATTTCAGTCTCGATTCTCGTAACTTGTCCTCCACATATACCACTCCTACCTTGTCCCTAATAACTTCATTCCTAATCTTATCTTTCTTGGTATGCCCACACATTCATCTCAACATCCTCATTTCAGCTACTTTCATTTAGACATAGGACTTCTTGACGGGCTAGCACTCAGTTCCATACAACATAGTCAATCTAACCACCACTCTATAGAACTTGCCCTTAAGTCGGGGTGGCGCATTCTTATCATACAAAACCCCCGAGGCGAGCCTCCATCTCACCTACCCCGCTTCAATACATTGAGTAGCATCCTCGTCAATCTCCCCGTTGCCTTGAATAATAGACCCTAGATACTTGAAACTATCTCTTTTAAGGATTACTTGAGTACCAATGTAACGACCCGGTCGGTCGTTTTGAGTATTACAACCTTATTTCTCCATTTACTGCTCAATTTGGGCTTTACAGTTGTTGTGTGACTTGCGGGGTAATTGGTTCGGGTCCGATGAGGTTTTGGTTCGGGTCCGGTGAGGGTACCCTATAGTTGTTACAGTCGTGGATATCACCTTTATTTTTATACTATGGGATCATCAAACTCTGCCACAATCTTTGGGCATCTTCTTCGTCTTGGATGATGCCCAACCTTGACCCATGAAAATGCTCAATCTTAGACTTCTACCTTAACCCATGTGCTGGAAATATTTTCTAATTTTTTCAAGTTTGGTTAGTTTAAATATTTGAAAAATATTTTATTTATGAATTTATTTTTCTCCAATTGGAGGAAAATATTATTTTTCCTATCAAGAGAAGGGAAAAATATTTTTCAAAACTCTTTTTCAACCTTTCAAAATTAACTATTGTTGAAAACAATAATCGTCAAACATGAGAAATATCTGAAAATATAGAAGAAACACATTATTACAACAGAAAAAATAACAAATAAAATAAAATATGGGTACTGAGCTATTTTTTAGGTATCACAATAAAATAAAAGAAAGTACTCATTTTATTGAAATAAAAAAATAATTTTTCTACAACAGGAAAAAAAAGTACTCATTTTGTGAAAAAGAATATTTTTCTACATCATGAAAAGAAAGTACTCTTTTTTGTAGAAAAACAAAAAACCTTTTCAAAAACTTTTTTGTAGGAAAAGAACAAACCTTTTCTACATTATAAAAAAAAAAATACTTATTTTATTGAAATAAAATAAAATATTTTTTCTATATCATAAAAAGAAAATATTCATTTGGATGAAATTATTAGGCAAAATGCTCCATCTACAACATTAACAGAAAATAATTTTTCTACATCAGGAAAAGAAAGTACTCATTTTGAGGGGGGAAAAAACTTTTTCTACATCATGAAAAGAAAGTACTTATTTTATTGAAATGGAAGAAAATATTTTTTCTGCATCATAAAAGAAAATATTCATTTTGTTGAAATAAAAATGAAAATACTCTATCTACAATATTAAAAGAAAGTGTTCTAAATAATATTTTTATTTAGCGGTGGGGTGGGGGTTCGAGGGTAGGGTGAGGGTTGGGGTGGCGGGAGGTAGGTTAGGGTGGGTGAGAAGCTCTAATTTTACTACTTTTTAATTATTCTGATCTTTGTTAGTATTGTATGATGAAGAACTAGTAAATAAAATTATAAATCCAAATTGAGAAAAAAAATCATTTAGCATGAATTGACATTTATTCCAAAACATAAGATAATTTTTATGTATGCTCGTTTAAAAGCTGAGAATATTGCAAAGATTTGCGTCAATTTGAACGGGTTGGGTCACAACCCATTGTTTAGCCCATCTTGACTCATCTCATCGTAACCCAAGTGAACTTTGGGCAGAGTTGGACAATGACCCATTTAATGAGTCAGCCTATCTTGATCAGCCCAAATATAGCACAAACAACCTATTTACCACCCCTAGTTGGAGCGAAGGGGGTCCAACTCTTACATCGGCAAAAGATCCTTTGAAACATATTGTTATAGTCATTTTCATGAGCGAAATCGATGTACACAATCCTTGAAAACAATTCTGAATTTTGACAAATTCGTTGAGTAGAAATTGGCTGATAATTTTTTCCTTAACTCATTAATAGCTGCTCGACCTACATGCCACTCCAATATTATCTAGAGCCACATACCATGTAATTCGTGCACCAAACAAGCAACAACTCGATTGCTCCCAATAATGTAAAGAGAATCAAATGAGAGAACCGTTCCGCAAGCTCAATCGATATCACAACAAAGCGCAATGGCGCGACCCATCTCACAAAGGAGAAACAAAATACACGAAATAAACACAAAGGATCATACCCCCAACATAACTCTGTTGCGATATGTGACCCAATCCAAACACCGATTCACATGGAATACCTCTATCCATGGTGCTCACAATCAACAACTGCATGTATATCAAATACAAACACGTGAAATGCATGACCATAATCAAGGCGCAATCAACCATTCAACACCCCAAAAATCATCTTGCTCGAAATGTAGCATAGAAGAGCAATACATGGAACATATCAGAATACGAATAAGAGCAACTTTAGTCGATGACATATCCCTCAATAATAGTTGTGCTGAGTAAATAAATCTGAGAAGAATACAAATTCTTATTAGGCTTACAAGTGGCCTCCAAATCGATTCTGATCCTCCCAAAATAAGTAGATAACGTTCCTAAAGATCCATTGGAACCCATCAATAATACATACCATCAGTCGTCAACCTCTTAACATAAGGGAACAATCTGCCTTTAAGAATACTCCTAGTCTTCAAATCCCTAGAATACAAGAAACTTCACGTCTGATCCCAACTCCACCACTCAAATGACTGACACATCCCTCATATACAATCATCCCACGAGAAATTCATAATTCTTCCATGCCACAAAGTAAAATATGAATGTCAGCAATCGATCAACCAAACAATTGTTGTAATACCAATCAAGCATCCGCATAATCAAAACACAATGCGCCTTCTAACGTGTGCACCCTTCTTATGTGATTCCAGATAGTGCCTGCATTCTTTTAAACAGTTGAAATTGTCCATACTGTCCAGAACTCATGACCTTTCCTCTGAATGGAACTACAACCTCGTACATGCAAGCCTTCACTCAGTTGCTTAAGGTGGAGATTACTTCCTGTGATGCTTGTGCACAAATGAAGTACAAGTCGTTCGGCTCATTTCGGCGGTGAATAGGAGATTTGAGCAGAGTGGGTGACTTTCAAGAAGGTTCTAGTAAGCTCAAGATTCATATGTGGTATTTGAGGATTTGTTTTTGGATTTGTAAATGGCTAAGACACGATATTTGCATCAGATGGTGTCGTAATTTATGGTATTTCTATATCATTATGTATTTCTGTATCATTAGTGATTCTACATTTCAGTATCAGAAGGATTAAAAAAGTAACTTCAGATTCGCGGAAGGTCTCTTTACAGTGGGCATTTAGGTTGCGGTAGTATTGGATGCTTAAGAGGGAATACAACGGTTTATGGGCTTTAGGACTACGTGATTTCATGCTAGAGTCTCTTGTGGTGATCTTTGGATAAGGATCGTGGTGTATTGGCAAGGAGAAGTATTAACTTGTAGGGAAGTCGAGGAGAATTCAAGGAAATGGGTCAGCTTGGCAGTGATTCGGGTCGATATGGTAATAGATATAATCGGTTCTTTTGGTTCATTTGGTGTGATGAGGCTTTGCAGCTGCTTTGTGGCAATACCCTTGGGTTTGGCGACCTGCTTGACTTGGTTGAGTTAGAGGGATTCAATTCTGATGGCTTGGTTATGTGCAAATGAGTTTTGAATAGTTCTCGATGATGTCAACCACGACTTGAGAAAGATGTCTTCTCCAGGCGTTAAGAGTATGTTGTGTGTCATGATTTTTCTCGCTGATGGGGTCAAGCGGAAAGTTTCTAGTTGATGGAGTGTCTATCCTACTTGTGATTCAGAATTGACAATAGGATTCTCGTGTTTTCATATGATGGCATGACGGATGCGGTGCGACGTGTGAGATTGAGGCTTGCATGTACAAGGTTGCGGTTTCGTTCGGAAGGAAGGTCATGAGTTCTAGACAGTATGGACGGTTTTAGGTGTTTCACCTAAAGAGGGTGCGTATTTCAAAAGGCACATTGTATTTTGATTTTGCGGATGCTTGACTGGTATTACGGTAATCGTCTGGTTGATCGACTAATGACATTCAGATTTTGCTTTGTGGCACGGAATAATTATGGAAGTATTTCTTGTGAGATGATTGTGTATGAGGGATGTGTCAGTCATTTGAATGGTGGAGTTGGGATAAGACATGGAGACTCTTGTATTCTAGGGATTTGAAGACTAGGAGTGTTCTTATAGGCAGATTGTTCCTTAGGTACGAACGGGTGAAGGTATGTTAAGAGGTTAACGACTGATGGTATGTATTATGGATCGTAATCGGATCAGATTTATTTACTCAGCACAACTATTATTGAGGGGAGTCTCATCGGTTAGAGTTGATCTTATTCGTGTTCTGATATGCTCCTTGTATTGCTCTTCTATGCTACAATGGATTGTGAGAATGTTGACTATTTACACACATGATGTGATTATGTTTGGACCTTGCGGTGGAATTCGAGCAAGATGGTTCTTGTGGTGTTGAATGGTTGATCGCACCTTGGTTATAATCATGCACTTCGCGTGTTTGTTGGTTATATGCATGTGGTTGTTGATTGTGAGCACCATGGTTCGAGGTATTCCATGTATACCGGTGTTTGGATTGGGTCACACATTGCAGCAGAGTTATGTATTGTGTGCTAAGTTCGTGTATTTTGATTCTCCTTTGTGAGACGGGTTCATAGCATTGCACTTTGTGGTGATATCGGTTGAGCTTGCGAAACAGTTCTCTAATTTGATTCTCTTTTCATTATTGGAAGCGTTCAAGTTGTTACTCGGTTGGTGCACGGATCGCATGGTATGTGGCTCTAAATAGTAACGGAGTGGCATGTCAATCGAGCAGCTTGTAGTGAATGAGATCTTGAAAAAGTTTTGGTTTTAGTGAATCCAGGCGGATGTTATTTAACAATTTGGTCTAATTCATAATATAACCCTTTAGTTGTAATTCTTTTTCTTAAATCAATTCTTAATTTACATTGTTGATCTCGAGTTGGGTTCTATATCAATTTCTACTAGTTTGATGTTGTAATCTTTATCAATTTTATCTCAAATTACTAGTTCCTCCGCTTTACTACTTGATTTCTAACTGGTTAATTTTTTAGTCAACTATACATGAGGGGATCAACAAATTTGTATTGAAGCAACATATGCAAGAACACAAAAGCTGTTTACTCAAGTACCTTTAAACGCACCATACAAAGACTTGCTCCTAAAAGAACTTATACCCAAGTCAAAAACTTTTATAAGAAAAAAATAAAACCCAACCAAACACTTTTTGCAAAAATTATAAGAAAAGTGTTTGAAAACTCAAAATTTGGAAACTCTTATACAGATGCCATCATTATTTCGATTCCAAATATTGGATCGACAAGACAAAGAATTTGTTCACCTTCGTGAAATTTGTTGTAATGTACATCGAACTGTTGAATTTCACCCAAAGGAAAAAATAACTTTTCTTTAACCCTATCCTCACTGTTAATCCACACCACTTGATTGGTGATACGCTATTCACAAATGCTATAATCAATATTATATTACCAACCATATATCACGTACAGCCATATTATATTCCACGAAACATTCCATGAACATAATTCACCATCTAAACATCCACGGTTGATGGACTCACTAAAAGGGAATCATCGATGTTTAATTACTTTCCTTTAGCTCGGTTTCTGAAGTCAACCAGGTAACAACCAATATCAACAAGATCAAGATTCCCATGATACCACATCAACCCAATTTCAGTATTACTGATATTGCAATGCTAAGTGATTAAAACCTAGAAACTCAAAACTAGACCAACAAACAACAGGTTAGAGCTATTAACCCACCTCTATGGAAAGTGGTTGAGGATCAAGAGAAGCAAAGCCAAGCTCATCCTACCCTTCTAGGATTCTACCATGTCAAGTTTCGTAGCCACGGGGGTAAGAATCTTTAACCCATTCTTTTCCGCAGTTGTGTAAGAGTGCAAAGAGGAGAACTCAGCTCAACCAAGCAGGTGGTGCTGGTTTGGAATTGGGGGGAAAACCTCTTAATGACAAAGCACAAGTGAAATGTTGATCCGTTTATTAACCACATGGCAGAAATATCATTTACTATGCATTTTGCCATCTTTTTATATAAATATCACTAGAGCAACCAAGTCCTGGAGAAGAGACATTTTCTGCTGATCTGACCTGCCAGCCATCTTTGACAAGGCTACAACCATCTCAAATGCCAGGAGGACATCCTGCTCAGCCCCTGGATGCAAAACATCAAAGCTACAAGGCATTCTTGCATCACACCCTTCTGTTAGAATCCTCTACTTCATAAAGTACAACAAAATGTTAAATGATCAACTCGGAGAGGAAACCCCTCCCCTCCTCCAAAAGATGGGTATATTTAAAATCAAGAAAAGGCTTTGAAAGCGGTATTTAAAATCAAGAAAAGGCTTTGAAACCACGGGAACCCCCCCCCCCCAAAAAAAACCCACCCACCCACCCCCACACGCAAAAAAAAAAAAAAGAACCATTAGTGTGGTTTGCAAAGCTGTTGATAAACCAGTTCTGCAGAATATTTCAGAAACCTTTCCATTTCTCTAACCACCATTTCAGGTTAAAATAAGCCAAAGCTGTTGATAAACCAGTTCTGCAGAATATTTCAGAAACCTTTCCATTTCTCTAACCACCATTTCAGGTTAAAATAAGCCAAAAGAATCTTCAGAAAGAATAAAATTTAACCCCACCATGAAAATCAATCTTTACATATATTAATCATATATATATGCATATGCCAGTGGTTGTGACGAGGAAATCAAATCACTGTTCAGTGTATTTATAAAATTCACTCTCAACTCACAAGCATAACAAGCTTCAAACAGTGAAAAAAGGAGGAAAGCAGAAGACACCTCCAGCGAAATGCCATGAACATCACCATTTACCTGCAACGGCAATTGCTACAAGATAATCCTTAAAACAAATTAGCTGACTATTCGATGTGTTCATAATGTAATTCTTTGAACCGATGGAAAAGCAAAAGTTGCTTCTTATGAGACAGCCTGGTGTTTTGGGGAGCAGTAGAAGAAACCATTCAGAAAGTAAGATTTTGAAGGTTAGAAAGACATTGCTAAATAACTCAAATACTGGTGAGAGATGGGTAGGATACCCTACCTTCTTCTCACTCCTTTTAGATAGAAAAGTTTAGTGCAAAATACTACATAGTGTTTAAAAACATTCACCGGAATAGAAGTACTTGAATAAAAAGAAAATACACATTGAAGATCATGGTCTTTAAGCAAAAGGTAACTTTTGTCATAGTAAAAGACTTCATTTGGAGAGTGCCCGGAACTTCAGAAGAATCACCAGTCCAAAACTAAAAGTTTGATGCATTTTATCAAGGAATCTGCACAATGAATAGGTAAAACATAAAAAACTAAGTAGAAAAATATTTTTAGCAGAAAAAACCATGAAATGCAAGTGAGAGTAATACCTTGAGAAAAGTGAAAGACAAGTCAAAGGATATTGTTTTTATGTAAGACAGAAATTTAACAAACAAGGAAGATATAGTAACATAACCAAGAAAATCAAATGAATATGAGCAACAAATCAATAACTTTACCTACTTGGAAGTACAACCATCGCATTACTGATACCTGTCCAAGACAACAAAACAGAAGACAGGAGAACACCATAAACCTTCTTATGCAAATTGAAGTTACCTTTCTAGTCTATGTCTATTCTTTGATATTTTTTACAGGGTCAGTTTCTGGTTACCTTATCATGATTTTCCTTAAGTAGTGCAATATTGTTGAACAATCAACAAGTTTTAGGTTACAGATTGCACTAACTATGTTTCAGTCAACGACATGCATAACATCACATAAAAGACTTCCTCCACAACAGACACTATGAGACTAGGATTACATGGAGTAAGAGAACATTGTTACAAAGATTCTCAGATTTGAAGGTATTTTCTAGTCCACCTAGACTCTCAGATTTGAAAGTCTTTTCTAGGGTCTTTGCAAATTAAGTAAATGCCTAGCTGGTTAAAATTATAGTCAATGATGCATTACACAAATTGCTAGGTAGTACCCCAGCCTTTTAAACCACTAAAGATGCATTACATTTAAAATGGGTATGATATAAAAATATTTGAAGATGCATTACATTTAAAATGGGTATGATATAAAAATATAGACTAGTACACGCTACACTCCCTTGATAAGCAATGCAAAAAGGCAAACTGATCATTAATCAAAGGAACCACTAAAGTCCATTGTAAGAAATTTCATGTAGAGTACAATATTGCCCTGTAGCTAATTTAACTCTATAAGCATTAGACACCAACATGCAATGCATGAGAGGGAGATCACACCTTAAGCTTTCCTAGTGACCTCCATAGCCTGGGTAAGGTGCACCACCCTGTGGTCTTGCACCGCCCTGCATCTGCGGATTTTGGTACTGCATCGGCTGAGCTCCATAGCCACCACCAGCACCCTGGGCACCATATCCTCCCGCATTGCTCATCACTGGGGGCACACCCTGAGGATTCACTGGCCCACTAAAACCTCCAAGCAAATTCCCAATCCCCAAACCAGCTCCTTGAGTAGCTAACAGGGCTGTCAATGCCTGCCCAAGAGCCGGAGCCACAGCAGGATTGAATCCCACGGGTGCAGGCCCTGATGGCGCCATTAAATGTCCAGCTGATGCTGCTGCTCCACTGCCACTACCACCTGAGTTTTTTAAGGTAACAATTAAATCAACTTTACTGCACAGGATTTAAGTTAAATGCATGTAATGAATTTTTTACACTGCTATTAAATTCTGCAATTAGATTTTAAAGTGATAAACTCCATATTGTATTAAATAAATAAATATTAAAAAAAAATCATTGTATACAAGCGGTATTCAAAAGTTAGAGAATCCTACACAAACATAGTGAACTTCTTCACTACCTGAATATTTCCCCTTCTTTGCAGGATGCTGATAATACTGCTGGTGCTGCTGGTGCTGAGGGTAATGCTGTTGCGGCTGCTGGTGCTGCTGATAGTAATTCTTATTGTGTTTCGGCCCATCAACAGCCTTCTGACAATGAAGTGTATGCCCTTCAAAGCTCTTGTGTGGCTCCTCCAACGCCCTTCTTGCACTCTCGACACTCTTATACACAAACAAACAAAACCCCTTGGGTTTCCCAGTTTGCTTATCCAATCCAAGTGGACCCTCCTCAACTTCACCAAACTTAGAGAAAAACTCCAACAGCTTTTGAGGATCAAGATCAGTTGCCACATTGCTAACAAAAATCTTCCTCTGAGTATACTCGGAAACCGGTGGGACAGCCGCTGCTGTAGGGGGCGGGGCAGGGACCGGCCCAGCCGAAGCCAGCTGGCAAGAAGTCATCCTAGTACCAATTTTCTTCTGTGGTTCTCTCAATGCTTTCCTAGCGCCACTCCTATGCTTAAACAAAATAAACCCGTATCCTTTTGACTTCCCACTAACCTTATCCGTAACAGCCTTACAATCCTCAATCTCACCGTACTTCCCAAATACGCTCGTTAGGGTTTCGGCTGTAGTATCCCAACCCAAGCCGTGCACGAAGATTTTGCGGTGCGCTGGATCCTTATCGGCCAATCTCTGAATATTATCCTTCAAATTAGGGTAAGTGACTAAAGCTTCTTTTATAAGCGCTGTAAGTTGATCCTTCGTGAAAGGTTCTAGAAGCTTCTCGAGTGGCTCATCTTCTAAATCCTCTTCTTCATCGCATCCTTCTTCCTTCTTCACCTCACTACCGCCTCCGTTAACTTCATTCACGGCGTTGTTTCCAGATCCTGGATTTTCTTCCTCTTCTTCTTCATTATCATCACCGTTGTCGTTATCATCTTCTTCTTCGGGCTCTGGATCTTCTTCGTCCTCTTGAACTGCTTCTTCTTCTTCTACGGTGTCGTTTTGGTACTCTTCTTGTTCTTGTTCTTGTTCTTGTTCGGGTTCGAGATCTGCTGATTCTTGTTTAATATTTTGCTGTTCTTCTTCTACTGGTTGTGCGGTGGCTTCGGAAGCTCTGGTTTTTCGCTTCTTCGCCATGGAAATTAGGGTTTGAAGTAACGAGAGAGATTAGGGTTTTCTGAATTGGGGACTAGGGTTTCGGGAGAGAGGAGGATAAAAGAGAAGTAGAGGCTGATATTTATCTCGGGGGTTTGGATTTGGTTATGGGGTCGGTTTTGATAGATTTACTTTTTGAAATTAGTTTTGGAATTTTGATATTAAAAGGAATACTATTTTGGTATTGATTTTGATTGTTTCTCAAGATTTATGAATTCTATATTATTGGTATCAATTATTGTTCTTATTTAAACTTCGAAATATATCAATGAAATTTAGCTAACGTTTAAGCATAAATTTGATTGACACTTGAATAAAGAATTTTTAAAGTTGTGTTGAAAAATAATTTTTTAAAGTTAAAATTATGTTTGGACATGCATTTTATTTGAAAAAATAAATTGTGAGTGGAAGAAAAATTAATGACCAAGAGAGTATACTGGCATTTTCCATATGATGGTTGGTTTAAGTGTAACATAGATGGTGCTTCTAGAGGTAATTTTGGACCTAGTTCCTGTGGCTTTTGTGTGCGAGATTGTGGTGGAGATTTTGTGTGTGCTAAGGCTAAGGAAATAGGTGAGGCAACCAATATTGTGGCAGAAGCAAAGCAATTGTTGACTGTGTTGAGCAGCAGCTTCATCCTCTTATCATTGAGACTCACTCTTTGGTAATGAAGAGAATCATTTAAGGGGATTGGGATTCACCGTGGTACATTGGTACGGGAGTGAAGAAGATAAAGGGGATGAAGGATCAATTCAATGTGATATTTCAACATGTACTAAGGGAAGGAAATGCAATGGCATATTATTTAGCTAACCTTATTTTTTCTTTTGCATATACAATCTCATTTCACTCATTCTCTGAATTGCAAAGTGCAGGAAGGAGATTAATCAATCTAGACAAAGCTCAAATCCCTAATATTAGGGTTAGGGTAGCAAAAAGAAAGGCACATGATTGATGATCACAACATCCGATGCATTGCTTGATCTTGCCCCATGTTTCTTTGTTGTATACTTCTGTGTGTTGGTAGATGACTTCCCAGTGGTATTAGCATGTCATCATGCTCAGTCTGGGAGTGGTTTGGCAGCATATAGAATTGGTAAAACAAACAGGCAATACATAGGTTACAAGTTACAACAAAAGCTTACAAGGTGATATACTTCATCTTACTAGGGTTTGGTACAGCTGCTTATATGGTGTTTCTCATACATGCTGGATTCATATTGTAGAAGAGCCTACACAGTGTGTTCCTGAACTGGACAGTGTATTTGACTTAGCTAACACACATGGGCAGTTGTTGTTTCATCTATATCTTTCATGTTGTGTATTGTTTGATCATTTTTCAGTGGTATTAGTATGCTTTCACACTCAATCTAGAGATGAGAAGGTAATATATGACACTTATCTTCTAAGCATACAGCTATGGCCCAAAGCTATACATGAATATCCTTGGTACTGTCATGTTTATCTCTTATCTAATATTACCGAGGATCATTATGCTTGGAAATGGAGATCAATACTAACGAGTTCAAGCTAGATCAACACATGTGTTTATCAGATCCAGATAGCTGCATTACAGTGGTGTGCTTGTTTGGAATCTACACTTGTCTTGTCCATTGAATCTTGTCCTATGGAATACATAACTTAGCGCCTGGTGAGAGCATTAGAGGTGTTACTTGGTTATTGCCCTTGTCCTTTGGATTCACTTGCACTACACGGATATGGAAGCATACATCCTTCTACTTTGTAATAGCTAGATCACTAGGTTTAGTTTTCATAACACTAGCTTGTAGTAGTTTACACTTTTTACATTGGTTTGGACACCTTGTAAGACATTTACCCATAATTTTGGGAATATATATATATATATATATATATATATATATATATATATATATATATAGAGAGAGAGAGAGAGAGAGAGCTACTAGACAGCCTGCCTAGTGGTGTATTTGCTAAAAAAAATAGTTTTTGAAAACTTGAAAGTTTTTGATTTTTTCCCCAAAACATGATCACATTTCATAAATAAAACAATGTTTTCAAAAAAAATTAAAATATGAAGCCAAAATCTATGGACAAACGGGAGCTTAGAAGTTGTGAAATTCGAGTGAACATATTCTTGATTCTTGATGAGTAGGGGCAGAGCGACAGGGTCAGACGAGATTTCGGTAGAATTTTAAAAGTGTGTGGGGAGAGCTAGTTTGGAGTGGTTGACTAGGTTGTTTAATGTTATTTTTAAGGCGAAGTGGATGCCGGATGAGTGGAGGTGGAGTACGGTGGTTCTAGTGTATAAGAACAAAGATGATATCCAGAGTTGTAACAACTATAGAGAAGTTCTCTGGAGATGCCTAGAGGCAAAAGGTGTGTCGGTTCCCTACATTATGGCAATTAAGGACATGTATGATGGGGCTAAGACTTGGGTTAGGACAGTTAGAGGCGGCTCTGAGCATTTTTCGGTTGTAATGGGGTTACACCAAGGTTCTGCGCTCAGTCCGTTATTATTCGCCCTAGTGATGGACGCGTTAACACACCATATTTAAGGGGAGGTGCCATGGTGCATGCTATTCGCCGATGACATAGTTCTGATTGATGAGTCGCGAGCCGGTGTTAATAAGAGGCTAGAGGTTTGGAGACAGGTTTTTGAGTCTAAGGGTTTCAAGTTGAGCAGGACGAAGACGGAATACCTGGAGTGTAAGTTCAGGGTTGAGCTGGGGGAAGTGGGCGTGGATGTGAGGCTTGAATCACAGGTCATCCCGAGTAGAGGCAGCTTCAAGTACTTTGGTTCGGTTATCCAGGGGGATGAGAGATCGACGAGGATGTCGCACACCGTATTGGGGTAGGATGGATGAAGTTGAGGTTAGCATCTGGAGTCTTGTGTGACAAGAGAGTGCCACCGATACTCAAAGGTAAGTTCTATAAAGCGGTGGTTAGACCGACCATGATGTATGAGGCTGAGTGTTAGCCCGTTAAGAACTCACATATCCAAAATATGAAAGTAGTATAAATGAGGATGTTGAGGTGGATGTGTGGGCACACTAGGATAGATAAGATTAGGAATGATGATATTCAGGAGAAGGTGCACGTGGCTCCCATTGATGACAGGATGCGGGAAGCGAGGCTTAGATGGTTCAGACATGTTCAGAAGAGAAGCCCAAATGCTCTGGTACGAAGTTGTGAGCGCCTGGTTATGGAGGGCATGAGAAGAGGTAGAGGGCGACCTAAGAAGTATTTGGGAGAGGTGATCATGTAGGATATGGCGAGGCTCCAAATTTTCGAGGACATGACACTTGATAGGAAGATGTGGAGGTCGAGTATTAGGGTTTTAGGTTAGGAGGTAGTTGAGTCTTGCCTTACTTCGTACCATTGTGGGACTAGCCAGGTAGGAGTTTTGTCTAAGATAGTTAGTGGCAATGTTGTGTCTTACTATTTCGCTTTTTCAGTGTAGGACCTATTTACTAGCTATCACTTTTGCTTTGTATCTTTCTTCTGGATTTCATGGGGTTCCTATTTTTTCTATGATTGTTATGGTGATACTAATATTGTCTCCTTTTGTCCTTTTATTTTCTTGAGCCGAGGATCTTTCGGAAACAGCCTCTCTACTCCTTCGGGGTAGGGGTAAGGTCTGCGTACACACTACCCTCCCTAGACCCCATTAGTGGAATTTTACTGGGTTGTTGTTGTTGTATATTCTTGATTCTTGAATAGTAAAAAACGAAAATTAGCCGGGGGTGGAAAGGTAATAAATGTTATCTTGGAGATTATAGTTCAACTTTAAACAAAGATAAAAAAGATAGTATGTAATTTGTTTACTTTCCCTTAAATTTTGGTGGAGAATATTATTGTAAATAATTAAAATTTTATTAAATTTAAATTCATAAAAAATTAGCCTTTTTCATAAATTAAACATATATTAGTCTAACTAAATATTATGAACTAGTATGATTGGGTTAATTATTTAAATCTAATTAAATTGATCTGAATAAAAGTCCAATGGTATTTGACTAGCTCGTTAGATGACCTTCTATCATATGTGTCGATGCATGAGTCCCAAGCCCAATGTGCTGAAAATACATCAAACATGCACAAGGAAGGCTAGGGAAGCTCTGAAGAATAATATCAAACTTTTTTTCTATATATACAATTTTCATCCGTGATCAAATCCTAAAGGAAAAATGAAGTCAAATCCTAAGTAGACGGCTTCAAATCTTCCATTCGTGATATCTCTGTCACGACCCAAAATCTCACCTGTCGTAATGACGCCTATCTCAATACTAGACAAGCCGACAACCTCAATAAAACACAATATCTTTTAAGTTTGAAAAAATATTACTTGAAAGCAATAGAAAACCTCACAAGTTCAGATACAAAAACTCCCAAAACTGGTTGTCACTGAGTACATTAGCATCTAAATGAATACAAAGTCTGACTGATAAAAACACTGTCCGAAAGTATAAAATAGTACAATAACTGAAAGAAAGAGAGTCAAGGTTAGCGTATGCCAAGCAGCTACCTTGATAATCTCCAACTGGTAACACACGGAGGTCTAACAATCGCCGTGCCCGGAAGAACCTGGATCGGCACACGAGGTGCAGAGTGTAGTATGAGTACAACCAACTCAATAACTAACAAGACTAACCTCTGGGCTGAAAGTAGACGAGATCTGCGGGTACATTCCAGTACATAAATAATGGTATAGAAATATAGGCATGCTTTCAAGTTCAATAGTTAAACTGAGTACAAGCAAAATATATCAATATTACACGACATGAGGAATATGACATCTCAGTGGAAAACCTCGTGTACTCACGATCACTAATTGCTCGGTCACTCGGTACTGTTTATGGCCAATCCAGTCTAGGGATATTCCATCCCGTATATATATATATATTCCATCCCGTATATATATATATATATATATATATATTCACTCAGTACCGTATAAGGCAATACAACCCTAGGGTAATTTATCCCCAAATAAAAATGATACGAACAAGATCCATGTCCAGGGATATTCATCACAATATAACTAACTAAGGCAAATACATGCCCTGGGAAGTCCATCCCGAATATGTAATCATTTACGCTCACTGAGGGTGTGTACAGACTCCGAAGGGGCTTCTTCAGCCCAAGCGTGATATAAAGCCGATATGGCCTACTGCAGGCGGGCATTTTCGATCTGTATAATAATAAATCCTATAAGTCCTGCTGCATGCGGGCAACCCCGTTCCATAAAGTAATAATATATATAAAGCCAATATGGTCTGCGCAACCCCGATCCTATAAATATCCTCACAATGGATGAACATGACTGAGTATGAAATATATATTTTTAAAACAATTAAATTCAACAGCAACACGACCCCGTGGGTCCCAAAAAATCGGCACGTAGCCCAATCATGATCTTTAATACGAGTCTTAGCTTAATTTTCCTAACGCGTGGAAAATGTTTGGATAATAACATGATTCTTTAATATATATTTTTTACAACTTCACAGAGTTTATTCAAGTCACAGTTTCAATGGTGCACGTGCGCACGCTCGTCAACTATCGTGTGCGTCACCTCCAAATAATTTATATAACATCAAATTCGGGGATTCATACCCTCAGAACCAAGTTTAGACGTGTCACTTACCTCAATCACGTTATCTCAATCCAATAGTAGAACGTTTTCCTCAATTATGCAACTCCGAATGGCTCGAATCAAACCACAATTAGTTCGATACAATCAACACAAGCTATCGGAAATCAATTCCAAATGATAAAGGGCGGATCTTTAATTAAAAACCCCGAAGCCAACCATACTTGAAAATTACGGGGACATTATGGAATTGTATTATAAGAGAGAAAATTTAGCCAACACACCCGAAATGCACCCCCTTAATGATACCACAACAATCAATTACACTAAGCAACTTCAATCTACAATATCAACATCCCATGGGACCAACATTTTTAACAATTCCATAGTTTAGGCCATTTAGACAATTTATCAAACACCCGGTAGGCATAAATTTCTACATCTCTTAACCATAAAATTAGTTTATCCAATTACCACCATTTTCCAATAATTTATTCCATCATCATTCTTTAATAATTTATACTCCCAACATCACATGTGTGATCAACCATTCACACCCAACCAACAAAGTTCCATCAAATAATCACTTTTCAATCTCTACAATAGTTATGCATTTAAATTGGGAATTTATGACTTTCAATCACCATACCATGAGTTCTAATTCTTGATTCATATTCATATTTATATAATAAATCCGTGCATGTAAGTCTAAGGGTGTAGTATTACCTTTTTGGAAGAAATATTGCAAAACCCTCCCTTGAGTTCTTGAAGAAATTCCTTGAAGATCTAAGTATTTTATGCGTAGATTTCATCAATACTAGTATAGAAATGATAGAATGTCACACCAAGATAATAGGGATTGCTTACCTTGAAGAAGAGAGGAGTTGGTGGTCTTGAGAGAGTGGAGGAAAATCCCAAAATTCGTCCAAGATGAATGGGGAAATGAACCCCCGAAATGAGTACTTAAATAGAAAAGCTTCAGGTGGTAGCGTGCCAGGCCGAGTGCCAAACCTCTATAATGCATCCGAATTGACTATAAATTTTGCACACAAGTCTCATTTGACATTACTGACCTACTCCAACTTCCGGAATAGAAATCCGACACCGATATCAAAAAGTCCACTCCCGGTCAAACTTCATAAAAATTCAACTTTCACTATTTCAAGCCTAAACTCACTACGGACCTCCAAATCACAGTCCGAACATGCTCCTAAGTCCAAACTCACCCAACGGAGCTAACAGAGCCATACCGGACCCGAACCCATTACCCCGGCAACTCATATAACAACTATAATGTACAAATTGAGCAGTAAATGTGGGAATATGGTTGTAATACTCAAAACGACCGGCCGAGTCGTTACATTCTTTCCCACTTAACATATGTTCGTCCTCGAACGTGCCAAGGGTTGTTTCCAAGCCATCACATCACTATTCCACCTTACCACGCACATACCCGGGGGTGATCCCTCGTCACCCTATCCCATATAGGTCTGACAATACAACATAAATGAAGATTATTAATTTAACCTTGGCCCGTAAACCTTGGAATTCAATTTCCAACATTCAGAATTTCTTTTCAAGACCCTAATCTTACATCTACACACTGTATAAGTCCGAACAAACTGTATCAAGCCATAGCTATAACTCAAGATGTAATCACATGATATATCACATAACTCGCATACTCGCAGCACCATTTTCGATCTCGGTAACTACTCCAAACCAACCAAGTACTATACTAAACACCACATTCCGCATAACCTCGTTCAAAAACTTCCGTACACTGCTGATAATAAAAGAAACACGCGGAATCTCATAACCCTTTATCAGATCAAAAAAATAATAGAGCTCTCTCTCCCCAACCAGAACCACAATCACTTTCTAAGCTGACTTTCAATATCATCCTCCCAAATATACCATAATCAAACATGATAGTACCCATTCTAGGTCAAATGACCATATATTATTAAACACAACTATCCCACATACATGCCATACCAATCTAATTTAAGCCGTAAACTGCGCAATCCGTGTAACCAAAAATGGAAAAATATTTCAAATAAGAGAACCGTTTCGCAAATTCAACAAGCACTACTACAACCGAAATGTTATGAGCTCATCATACATGGTAAAACCAAGACACACGAATCTAATAACGGTAACCAGCTCTCCTAGAGATCACATGAAGATCAACCCGCACGAAAAACTCATGTGCTATCGTATTAATATCTGGACCCGCACGGATAACTCACATGCCAATAATATAAGTATATGGATCCGTACGGACAACTCACGTGCCAATAACATAATCCGTTGGCATGGTCACATGCCTCCAGTCCAAGCATATCATACATGAGCAATCAAATAAGTACACATGTATATGATAAATGAAATAAAATTCACATGCTCCTGGACTGGTATAAATAACACGACATATAGTAGGCATGTGCAAAGTGCGCTACCACAACTCAAATCGGTAGTTAACATAGAAATAGTAACTACCCAGTTTATTCAGGTAATTAGCCCCTTTGTAACCTCAAGTATAACCCAGATAGTTCTCAATAAAGGTACGAATAAGAAAAATGTCATAACTTTACGCTTAACCGTCAACTCTAGGCATATCATAGCCTAAATATTTTCCTGAGTCTGAATACTTGCCTCGATGCCCGCACATGGGCTCAAACCTCATATATATATACGCACTCGTAGCGTGTAGTCATCACAAATAATTAACGCTACTAGTGCCTCCACTGAGTTTAAATAAAATACTCACCTCAAACAGGCTGCAGCCCTGAAACAATATGCTTCTGAGAACCCCCAATCTCCACATTCACAGAACACAGGAATCACCGTGACTGGTCCCAACTCCAGCACTCGAATGGCTAACATATCTTTCACGCACGATCATCCCATGAGGAATACTTCCATTTTTCCTCCTGTGCCACATAGCAATAATTAGAATATTAGCAGTCTATTAACCAGGTGAATATCGCAATACCAATGAACATCCGAAAGTCAAAATAATGCGCCTTTTGAAATGCAAACCCTTCTCAGGGATTACGGAGCAGTTATAATATCCGTCTAACATTTGAAATTGACCATTCTGTCCATAATTCGTGGTCTTCCTTTCCAGAATGAACTACCACCTTGTACATGTAAGCCTTAATCCCGCACACCACACCACATCTATCATGCCATAATGTGACAAGCACGAGAATCTCATTATCAACTCTGAGTCACCAATATATTACATACCCGGATAGTTAGAAGCCTTCCATTTTCTCTCTTTTATGAGGAAATCACAATACACAACATGCCTTCCACACCGGTAGAAAATTTATGGCTCAAACCATGGTAGGACCATCAAGAACACTTTCAAATCCATTTGCACATAACCAAGCTATCAAAACTAAATTCCTCTAACTCGACCAAGCCACGCACGTCACCAAACCCAAGAATATTGCCATCAAAACTCTATAAAGTCTCACCACATGATAACTACCCCATAAGTATGCCTCAGACCAAAACTAAAATTTAACATATATCCATGAAATTGAATTGTCAATAGCAGACTCCCCCACTTGGCTCAAATCCATAGAACAAAACACTTGATAACTCACAATACCCATTTATTATTGCCACAATATTGCAGTCAGTTCAACGAAAATTCTTCTCAAGCTTATATAACACCCACCATAAAATACCTCAATCATCCTCTAAGTTCTTATTTATTCTCGTGACAGTCAAGTCAACTTTCTCAATTGGATTCAAATTCAAATCTCAACACATATGCCCCGCTGGTAGAAAAGAAACTCTACACTCAACACTATAAGGAACACACCTAGGTAGATAACTCCGTAGGAGATAACCCGCGTGCTTAGTCTCAAATTGGCATTTTACTATACCCTTTCGCAACCACAATTACCATGGAATCACATAATATTTTTGAGTTTGAACTCATTTACACGACATGAAAATCTACTTCGATCCACAATTAAACATCATGACAGATCCCTCAACGCACTCACAACTCAAGATTGTACGTCACATCAAAACAGGAATCAAGTACTCAATAGCAGACTCTTGAGTCACAAAGTAAACTTTATTCATCTCATTCAATCCACCTGAACACATCCCGCATTCACATCATACTCATCATATAGTCATTCAACCGCCCATTGAGCCACAAATTCTACTTGTTGGGATACTACCTACGCATAAGTCCAAACGCACAAGTTCTTACATCCAAAACTACCGAGCTTAAGCTTCGGTCTAACCCTGGCCTCAAGTCCTCCAGACTGGCTCATTACCAAAACACAGAATACCGATCTCGAATCTCATTCATGGAATCACAATGGGCATAGCGGGTGCGTGAACTGGCCCCGTCGGCTTAACTATATCTAGAATTTGCTCTTGAGCTGGAGCAACTAGTGGTGCTACAGGTGATGTTCCAATTGCTATACGAGCTACACCTCGACCTATACCACGACCCCGACCTCTACCACGGTCGCGGCCTTTCGCGGCCCTAACTGGTGGCACTGGTGGCTGATGGTCCGATCCGACAGTACATGTCCTAACTAGCTTGAGAGAATAGAATCGTAGAAATTTAGTTTCCGGAACCAACAAATTAGCACGACAGAATACAATAAAGTGAATTTTCCTAAGGGTTCGACAACCTCTCGAGGATAAGCACAAACATCTCCGTACCGATCTGCAAGACTCTACTAAACATGCTCATGACTCGTGAGACCTATGTAACCTAGGCTCTGATACAAACTTATCATTACCTAAAATCTCACCTGTGGTGATGGCGCCTATCTCAATACTAGGTAAGCCGACAACCTCAATAAAACACAATATCTTTTAAGTTTGAAAAAATAATACTTAAAAGCAATAGAAAACCTCACAATTTCATATACAAAAAACTCCCAAAACTCGGTGTCACTGAGTACATGAGTATCTAAATGAATACAAAGTCTGACTGATAAAAACATTGTCAGAAAGTATAGAATAGTACAATAACTGAAAGAAATATAGTCAAGGTCAACGGACGCCAAGCAGCTACCTTGATAGTTTCCAACTAGTAACACACGGAGGTCTAACATTCACCGTGTCCAAAAGAAACTGTATCTGCACACGAGGTGCAGAGTATAGTATGAGTACAACCAACTCAATAAGTAACAAGACTAACCTCTGGGCTGAAAGTAGTGACAAGCTCCGCGGGTACAGTCCAGTACATAAATAATGGTATAGAAATGTAGGCATGCTTTCAAGTTCAATAGTTAAACTCAGTACAAGCAAAATATATCAATATTGTACGACATGAGGAATATGACATCTCAGTGGAAAACCTCGTGTACTCACGATCACTAATTGCTCGATCACTCGGTACTGTTTATGGCCAATCTAGTCTAGGGATATTCCATCCCGTATATATATATATATATATATATATATTCACTCAGTACCGTATAAGGCAATACAACCCTAGGGTAATTTATCCCCAAATGAAAATGATACGAATAAGATCCATGTCCAAGGATATTCATCACAATATAACTAAGTAAGGCAAATCCATGCCCTGGGAAGTCCATCCCGAATATATAATCATCTACGCTCACTGAGGGTGTTGTACAGACTCCGGAGGGGCTCCTTCAGCCCAAGCGTGATATAAAGCCGATATGGCCTACTACATGAGGGCAGCCCCGATCCGTATAATAATAAATCCTATAAGTCCTGCTGCAGGCGGGCAGCCCCGTTCCATATAGTAATAATATATATAAAGCCAATATGGCTTGCTACAGGCGGGCAACCCCGATCCCATAAATATCCTCACAATGGATGAACATGACTGAGTATGAAATATACATTTTTAAAACAATTAAATTTAACAGCAACACGACCCTGTGGGTCCCAAAAAATCGGCACGTAGCCCAATCATGATCTTTAATACGAGTCTTAGCTCAATTTTCCTAACACGTGGAAAATGTTCGGATAATAACATGATTCTTTAATATATATATTTTTACAACTTCACAGACTTTATTCAAGTCATAATTTCAATGGCGCACGTGCGCACGCTCGTCAACTATCGTGTGCGTCACCTCCAAACAATTTATATAACACCAAATTCGGGGATTCATACCCTCAGAACCAAGTTTAGAAGTGTTACTTACCTCAATCACGCTATCTCAATCCAATAGTAGAACTTTTTCCTCGATTATGTAACTCCGAAGGGCTCGAATCTAACCACAATTAGTTCGATACAATCAACACAAGCTATCAGAAAATCAATTCCAAATGATAAAGGGCGGATTAAAAACCTCGAAACCAACCATACGTGAAACTTACGGGGACATTATGGAATTCGATTCTAAGAGAGAAAATGCCAAAATGCTATACTTTTAGCACATTACTCACCCTATATTTTGTTGGTCTAATGAGTTATTGTGCGATATTTGAGCTAAATTTTTTATGTTTTATGTGTAGGAACATCAGAAGGAATCATCAAATAAAAATTGCACAAAAGAGGACAAAAATACAAGAAAAGAGCACAAAAGCATCAAGTATCCAAACTGTGCTATGGACCAGGCTTTGCAAGTTCTATAGCCAGGCCGACCGCGCTATAGACCAGGTTTCGCGAGGTCTATATCCAGATTGACAGCACTATAGACCAGGCTTCGTGAGGTCTATAGCCAGGTCGACCGCCCTATAGACCAGGCTTCGCGAGGTTTATAGCCAGGTTGACCGCGCTATAGACCAGGCTTCGTGAGGTTTAGACCGCGCTATAGACCAGGCTTCACGCTTCACGAGGTCTATAATACGGTAATTAAAAGTCACGGGTTAAAAGACCCAAACCCAAAATTAGACTGGGAGATTGACATAAATACTCCCCAAATGAGTTATTATAGGGTTGGACACGATTTTGGAGAAGAAAGATTCTGCCAAGCACAGAAGGAGCTGATTTTAGGGTAGATTCAACCAAATGGGGCATATTTGGAGGCCTAAGGAGGCAAGAACACACTAGGAGCAAGGCGGCGAATTCTTCTATGAGTTTTTCACTTCCTTCTTCCTATTTTCATTATTGGTTATGAATTCTAGTATTGTAGTTTTGCATACTATTATGAATAGCTAATTTATTATCTAGAGTTTTGATAGAACCTTTTGTAGGATAAATTCTTGTTATGTTTTTATATAATTGAGCCGTTGGATTCCTCTACTTGTTCAACTATATTTTCATTATTGTTAATTGAATAGCTCTCAATTAACTGGGTCTATTTAGTGTGTATATTGCTCGAGAAAGAGTACACATTTAGGTAGTTGTTGAACAACACCACTCCTAACGTAGTTGCGAGATCGATATTGAGGGTTTAAAGGTGGGATTAGAGATAACAAAGCCTTGGTGTGATCGTAGTGAGTGGTAAATTAGTGCCTACTAGCGTAGTTCGAGAGAATACGTATAGTAAATTATGGTATTTGCTCGAGAGAGAGCTATGAAAATCAAAGTACTCACGATTGGTAGAGAATACTTAGGCAAAATTATCGAAGGTGTAGCGGGAAGGATTCCGACAATTGGGGAAATCATAACTCTAGACCTCCTTAGGCTTGTCTCCAATTTCATCCTTGTTAGTTGATAATTTTGTTGCTTTATAATATTTGTTAGTTAAATAAAAATTAAATCTTTATAACTAGGAAATTGTTTGGACTTGTGTTTCTAAGCAATATTGAACAATTGTAGCTAAGCCTTAGTTCTCTGTGGGATTTGACTCCGGACTTGTAAACTAGATTATATTTGCAACGACTGCTTAGTTCTTTTTATAAGACATAATTGGGCGTGATCAAATTTTGGCGTCGTTGCCGGGGAACTAATGGTGTTGCTGTATGTGTACATATTGCTAGGTTGCAAGTTTGAACTTTTATTTTTGTTTTCTTGTATTTGATTTTTAAAATTTTATTTTTACTTGTTGCTTTTAGAAACATGGAATCTTGGAATTATGAGAGTTTTGATATTGGTAATTCTACTTTTGATCATCCTTATGCATATTGTGGAGGAAACCACCCATGGCAAAATTATCAAATATTTCCGAGAGCGAGTTATGTGCACCAACGCAATCTTATGTGTGATATGTGTAGTGTTCAAGATGGTCACTTTCATGATTGTGCTTATATGTCTTATCCTCCCCCAACCCCTTACTATGATGGTTCTACTTTTTTTGGTGAAGTTAATAGGAACAAAGAACCCATGGAAACTGACATGAAAGAGATTAAAGATATGTTAAAGTATTTCATGGAACAAAGTAATGAGAAACAACTGCAAATACAAGTGCTATGTGATACTATCCAAAGGCAAGAGACAACTATTCATAACCTGGAGGCATAAATGAGTCAATTAGTTGAAGCATTTAATGCTCAACAGGTTTATATTGTGGATATTAGCCAAAATGAGCATGCATTAGATGCAGCAATTGAGGTACCAATAGAGGGGTCCATAGTAGAACACCAACAATCAATCAAACTAGAATTTGAGGATGTCGATGTTGTAGAAGAGATACTAGAGTCAACCAAGGATATTGGGGATATATATTTAGTTGACTCTAGTGTCATTGGTGTTGAGGATGTATAATGTCCCAATGTTCATGTAGTTGAGCGCATTGGTCTACACTCAAGTATTTTTTTCACATTGTGTTTGGATGATGATATAGAAATAGAGTCATCCGAGCCATTTGAGGAGTCAAGGAATGAGGAACAAGGTGACTACATTCTGGAATTCTTCTTGCCAGAAAGTCGGGATTACACACCTCATCTAAAGGCCAAGAAGTGCAGAATACTACATTGTTTCCTTGGGCTAGTTAGATTCGTTTCACCACCCCATGAGCATAATCATAAGCTTGA
This sequence comes from Nicotiana tomentosiformis, assembly GCF_000390325.3. Taxonomy (NCBI): domain Eukaryota; kingdom Viridiplantae; phylum Streptophyta; class Magnoliopsida; order Solanales; family Solanaceae; genus Nicotiana; species Nicotiana tomentosiformis. The sequence continues at coordinate 154,239,659 of NC_090812.1, forward strand.
AGCAAAACTTGGGGTCCAATTCATAAGTTCGAAGTGGAGAGAAAAGTGGTAAAGTTGATTCACGTTGTGTCGCGGCGTTAAATTAGGCGCTCGTTGGGAGGCAACCCAATTCGTAGTTTATTTTAGCTTACCTAGAATTTTCTCTTTGTTTTTACTCACTAACAAGTTTTAGTTAAGTTTTGGTTTGAACAAGTAATGGAGCACTTTGGGATGTCATTGCGCTTGGAGTCGAGCACAACACGAATAAAATTCACATGAGTACTTTCTAAAACTCGACGTCTACCCCGTGCCAAAAAAACTAAGGAATAACGGACCTCGCGACAGCCCTCACGACGCCTGGTTCTCAGCTCGCTAAGGAGCTCGCGTCGCCTGGTTCTCAGCTTGCTAGGAGCTCGCGTCGCCAGGTAATGTAAAGTTTTAATTTTTTGTAGTTTTGTTTTATAACTCCTTTATATTAAAACACTACACAAACATACATCTCACTTAACACAATACACTGCCTGTCCCTTTTTCCCCCTTCCCCCTCACACACAAATTCCATTGAAGACATTCACACATTATCTTCTTCATTCACTTGAGACATCAATTGAAGAACACTGCATTCCTCCTAAGCATCTAAGGTATGTTTCTAACTCTTTTCTTTGTCAAAAATTCGAATTGAGTTAAAGAATGCAATTCCACCACTATTGGGTATATCTTCATATCAAGAATGTGCTTGCTCACCCTAATCCCATAAACCCCATATGATCGGTATTGATGTTGGGTACAAGAGCGACAACATGAAATCCCCAAGCCGATTTGGGAAGGGCAAGGCAATCCCTCATCTCTACAACCACTTTGACAACACTAGTGCACGCTAAGTGTTTGTCGAAATGCCTCAAAGGCATTCTTTGCCCAAATGGAGTTCTACTCTCCGGGATTGTTATACTAGTGCTATGTCGCCTTGAACCACCTCAAATTGCAAGTTTAGGTGGTTCACTGGTAGCTATATGCATCACAAATAAAGTAAACATCCTTTTGCCATTGTATGATTCTCATGCTAAAATTCAAGAGGTGAAATCTCAGTAGCCTCAAAATGGCTGTACATCATGTCGTGAACTCTTAAGTGTGGGGTCGCAAGACCATATTTTGAATTGATTCATATAATTTATCACTGAGGAACGTTCACTTATGTAGGTACGAATGATGATGTCGAGGAGGGAGCAGCGGATGACGAGTGGACAGCTGCAGATGGAGCCTTTGACGATGAGGGCGATGGCGATGAATGATCAGGGAGTTTTTCCTACCACCTTACATGTTTTGTTTTGGTGCTTATGAATTTGTAAATGCATTGCAGACAATGCATGAACTAAGTGTGGGATGGAAGTTATTCTTTGTCATTTGTAAATATTAGATAAACTAATTAGTTTGTGTGTTTAATTTTTTTTATTTTACTTTTTAGCTTCGTCTTTCCTTTTATAAAAAAAAAACAAAAAACAAAAAATAATTGGACTTTTCCCGACGATGGATATCATAGACAATTTTCTTAAGGGTTTAAAGTCTAACCAAAAACACACAAAAAAAATATTAAAAAAATAAAAAAATCCAAAAAAAATGTCTTTTTATTATTTTAGGTAGTAATGATCCCTCGTGGTTTTTCTTTGTGCCTCGATTCTTTTTCACGGGATGTAGTTGAACCGGGTAGTAGTTTTTATTTTTTATATTTTTAGAGTAGATTAGGATTTAGGGAATAAAAGAAGGAAGATGAAATTTTTAGGCGTTCTTTTGACCTGTTTGATAGTAGCATATTTAGGCTCTAGCATGTGTATTACCTTCCCTATGGTTTGAAGTTGCTTATGATGCCTTGTTGAATTAGATAGCATGTTTATGCTTAATATTTTGTGGCTCCATGAATACTTATAATTGTTTGAGAATTGGAATGAAACCGTCCTTAGTGAGTCATGTGCCATGTGTGGTGAGAAATTATATAGTTTGTGCCATTGCATCAGAGTCTAGAACTTGCCAGGCATGTGATTTGAAGCAAAATTTTAGGTTTTGCTCGGTTTAAAAAATGATATTAGGCTTTCTTTGATTTGTTTGAGCTTAATGCTTACCACAATAAAAATTATCCCTAGTCAACCCTTTTGAGCCTATAAACTTTTATTTGACAACCACATTACAAGCCTATACCCCTTTGATCTTAATTATCATTGTTTTGATCCTTTTACCTCTTAAAGCACTTTAATTATAAAATAAGCGGTAAAAGAAGTAAGGATAAAACTTGGGTGGCTTTTGAGTGGAACCAATGAAAGAAAGAAAGGTACACTTGTATTGTAAGGAATACACCACTAGCAGGAAGGGTAGGGAAAAAAGTATTGTTGAAAAGAAAAAAAAAATGTAGCAAAGGAAAATAAGCATATCTTGTCCTTAATAGCGTGTATGGATTAATGTGGTGCTTAAAGAAAAGGAAAATATTTTTGGGGGTGATAATGTTTGTGAAATTGAAGTATATTGAAGAATTTGCCCTTACAGTTTATTATGTGATGTGTTAAAGTGCTTGGGATGGTTAGTCAATATTCCTAAATTTATCCTACTCGCCCTTAAGCCAACATTACAACCATAAAAAGTCCTAATTGATTTTAGATCGAGCAAGCATACGTTAGAGGTTTACATAATGGGCAAGCATAAGGTACTTTGTGCATGCATGCGACTTCTTTCTGAGAGTGAGGAATTTCTTTGATATATGAGAATCCTTAAAATATATTTGAGCATTTGATTCGAATGCGTGAATTCAATTTACTCTATTGTTCTTGTTGTGAGGGCACATGATTTTGCAAGAGATAGGTGATGTTATTAGATTTTTCTATGATGTTAAATGTTCAAGCCATGAATGCATCGTAATATTGAGTCGGTTTGTGAGGTTAGGATTGTTAGAAACATATTATCCTTTTGTTGAATAAAGATTTGAAGTATGGCATAAAGTAAAGGGAAATGTGTGTCGAAGATATATGCTAAAGTTTAATTGTTGCTATCAACCATAGTCATAGGTATGGTGTGCTTCAGATGTGCTAAAAGAAAATAAAAGTGCTCTAGGAATTGGTAGTTGACTCGAGGATGAGCAACATTTAAGTATGGGGTGGTGATGTGATGCCAAAATGCTATACTTTTAGTACATTACTCGCCCTATTTTTTGTTGGTCTAATGAGTTATTGTGCGATATTTGAGCTAAATTGTGTTGTTTTAAGTGTAGGAACAACGGAAGGAATCATCAAATAAAAATTGAACAAAAAGAGGACAAAAATACAAGAAAAGAGCATAAAAGCATCAAGTATCCAAACCGTGCTACAGACCAGATTTTGCAAGGTCTATAGCCAGGTTGACCGTGCTATAGACCAAGCTTTGTGAGTTCTATACCCAGGTCGACCGCGCTATTGACCAGGTTTCACAAGGTCTATAGCCAGGTTGGCCGCGCTATAGACCAGGCTTCGCGAGGTCTATAGCCAGGTCGACCGCGCTATAGACCAGGCTTCTCGAGGTCTATAGCCAGGTTGACCGCGCTATAGACCAGGCTTTGCGAGGTTTAGACCGCGCTATAGACCAGGCTTCACGAGGTCTATAACACGGTAATTAAAAATCGCGGCTTAAAAGACCCAAACCCAAAATTGGACTGGGAGATTGACATAAATACTCCCCAAATGAGTTATTCTAGGGTTGGACACGATTTTGGAGAAGAAAAAGTTTGCCAAGCACAGGAGGAGCCGATTTTAGGGTAGATTCAACCAAAGGGGGCATATTTGGAGGCCTAAGGAGGCAAGAACACGCTAGGAGCAAGGCGGCGAATTCTTCTATGAGTTTTTCACTTCCTTCTTCCTATTTTCATTATTGGTTATGAATTCTAGTATTGTAGTTTTGCATACTATAATGAATAGCTAATTTATTATCTAGAGTTTTGATAGAACCTTTTGTAGGATAAATTCTTGTTATATTTTTATATAATTGAGCCGTTGGATTCCTCTACTTGTTCAACTATATTTTCATTATTGTTAATTGAATAGCTCTCAATTAACTGGGTCTATTTGGTATGTATATTGCTCGAGAAAGAGTACACATTTAGGTAGTTGTTGAATAACACCACTCCTAACGTAGTTGCGAGATCGATATTGAGGGTTTAAAGGTGGGATTAGAGATAACAAATCCTTGGTGTGATCGTAGTGAGCGGTAAATTAGTGCCTATTAGCGTAGTTCAAGAGGATACGTATAGTAAATTGTGGTATTTGCTCGAGAGAGAGCTACGACAATCAAAGTACTCACGATTGGTAGAGAATACTTAGGCAATATTATCGAAGGTGTAGCGGGAAGGATTCCGACAATTGGGAAAATCATAACTCTAGACCTCCTTAGGCTTGTCTCCAATTTCATCCTTGTTAGTTGATAATTTTGTTGCTTTATAATATTTGTTAGTTAAATAAAAATCAAATCTTTATAACTAGGAATTGTTTGGACTTGTGTTTCTTAGAAATATTGAACAACTGTAGCTAAGCCTTAGTTCTCTGTGAGATTTGACTCCGGACTTGTAAACCAGATTATATTTGCAACGACCGCTTAGTCCTTTTTATAAGGTATAGTTGGGCATGATCATGATAATAAAACAATCAATTACACTAAGAAACTTCAATCTACAATATCAACATCCCATGGGACCAACATTTGTAACAATTCCATAGTTTAGGCCATTTAGACAATTTATCAAATACCTAGTAGGCATATATTTCTTCATCTCTTAACCATAGAATTAGTTCATCCAATTACCACTATTTTTCAATAATTTATTTCACCATCATTCTTTAATAATTTATACTCCCAACATCACATGTGTGACCAACCATTCACACACAACCAACAAAATTCAATCAAATAATCACTTTTCAATCTCTACCATGGTTATGCATTTAATTTGGGAATTTATGGCTTCCAATCACCATACCATGAGTTCTAATACTTGATTCATACTCATATTTTCATAATAAATCCGTGCATATAAGTCTACGGGTGTAGGATTACTTTTTTGGAAGAAATCTTGCAAAACCCTTCCTTGAGTTCTTGAAGAAATTTCTTGAAGATCTAAGTATTTTATGTGTAGATTTCATCAATAATAATGTAAAAATAATAGAATTTCACACCAAGATAATGGGGATTGCTTACCTTGAAGAAGAGAGGAGTTGGTGGTCTTGAGAGAGTTGAGGAAAACCCAAAATTCGTCCCAGATGAATGAGGGAAATGAACCCCCGAAATGAGTACTTTAAAGAAAAGCTTCAGGTGGTAGCGTGTCAAGTCTAGTGCCAAACCTCTATAATGCACTGGTTTTCAAAGTTGCTGAGAGGGATGGCGTGCCATAATCCACGCGTTGCACGGACTCTAGCACGCTCCTAGTGGTCTTATTTTCCATTTCTTGCTTCTCTACTCACCCTCACTTGATACATTTCTATGATATAGATCCAAATTGACTACAAATTTTGCACACAAGTCTCATTTGACATTACATACCTACTCCAACTTCTGGAATCGAAATCCGACCCCGATATCAAAAAGTCCATTTCCGGTCAAACTTTTCAAAAATTTAACTTTCACTATTTCAAGTATAATTCCACTAAGGACCTCCAAATCACAACCCGGACACGCTCCCGAGTCCAAAATCACCCAACGGAGCTAACAGAACCATCAAAATTCAAATCTGGGGTCGTTTACACATAATTTAACATGTGTCTCAATTCATTTCAAAACCTTACCGGACCCAAACCCATTACCCCGGCAACTCATATAACAACTGTAAAGTATAAATTGAGCAGTAAATGTGGAAATATGGTTGTAATACTCAAAACGACCGCCCGGGTCGTTACAATCTCAAATCCTGGTTCGTAACAGAGGATTACATCTCTTTATATTTGAGATATTCTAGATATTGTAATCCTCATCACTTGTTAAATCAAGTACTCCGTATTATCTTTGTCACTTTTTTCTTGTTTTTAATTTTTCATATGAGAAATATGATGTTACAATTATTTTTTACTATCCAATGACAAAAACATAGTTGACCAACCTATATCCAAAGGTATTACTGAGAGGCTTGTAGAATTTGGACTAAAATTTGATTGGATAATGATATAATGATTCTTTTATGGGATGATATTTGATCACACCAGTCTTATTAAAAATACATATTTGTATTGATGAAAAGTAACATATATTCGATGACTAGAACATTAATATTATTTAAAATAGAAAATTGCATGTGTATTGAACCAAATAAAAATGAAAAAGATGATAATGTAAGAAAAATGAGCTTACATTATTAAATATTTTATTTATATTTAAATTTTCGGATTTAATAATTGTCCATAAACATGAACCCAATTGTAAATGTGATAATTGGTTATTAGGTTTAAGGCCCCATAAAATTTTATCAAGAATCCGAAGTTTTCGTGGTGCCGAGGTACGAACTTTTTGGGTTGTGCAATGCGTTGGGGGTTTGTGGAATATGTCTTGCAGAACATGGCATTTTTGCGGTCCATTATGCGGATCGCAGATTCACCGCGGAGTGGAACAGAAAACCCCCCATTTTTTGGATGTCGTTTTGCAGTCAATTATGCGACTACATAATCATTTCGCGGGCCGCACTTCCATTGCAAATTCAGCATGAGAAATTTTGGAGGGTGATTATGTGGTCCATTTTGCGGCCGCATAACTGGTTTGCAGACCATAGACCTACCACATACCTGACCCGACCAGCCCAACTTTGGAGGATGATTTCGGTTCCCTTACACATACCGCATACCTACTTTGTGGTACATTATGCGACCGATGAGTTAAATTCGGAGGGTCCATTTTGTGCTTTTATTACCCGACCCTATTTTAATAAATAAACTTAAGGGGCCATTTTTAAGGAAAATTCTGATATTTTAAGAGAGAGGGGAGGAACTCTAGAGAGAAAGAGGAGCTCCAAAACCTTCCACTTTAATTCCTTGCTCAAGCCTTGGAGAATTCACAAGTAAAGCTTGCAAAATTGTCTACTAAAGAGGTAAGGTTCTAGCCCTAGCTTTCAATTTCGAAATTGGTTGGCTAGGAATAGGTAATGGGGAATGTGGTTCTTGAGAATAAGAGTCGGTTAATTATACATGCATGTGCCAATGAAGGTGATAGGGAGGTTGCAGAACATATATGGGTGACCTATTGTTGTGGGGATTGATTGTGGAGTAAAGGAACATCACCACCCTATAGTCGAATTTGCACACCTAGTGCTTGATGAAATGCCTAGGTGAGCTGAACCCATGAACCCTTTCCTAATTATGGTTCAATTTTGTAATGTCTCTAAATAGATTGAAGTCGCTAGCAGTTTAGGAATGTAGTAGTAATCTAAGAAAAGCTCAAACGAGGTATGTTGGCTAAACTTCTCTCACATGATCAAATTCCATGATTTTCTCATAAGTTTCAAGCGTGGTTGGCCCAAGTTCTTATTCTCGCTTGTTCAGATCCTTTCCTAAAATATTCAGTTATTCCAAATAAGCATTATGTCGAGAATTATATGCTCAAAATATGTTCCAATTGCTCATATCACATTATGCTCTGTGTCGAGAATGTATTAATGTCACGCCCCGAACTCGGGGAGTGCGACCGACGCTCAACAAAGTGAACCCGGCCGAGCAAGCCTGTTAGATTTTCTTCTACCCAAACTCATCAATGAATAAAGAGGAGATGCACTCCATTAATCAAATACTAAAAAGATTTCATTAACAACTCCCATTTCATTTCCATTAGCAGCTTCATTCATAATTTCCAAAATATTACAAGTTTATATATATAATAAAAAATATGTTTGCCAAATACCAACATTTCTAGTTCAATTTCCCACATCAAACACCACCCACAACCTGTCTACGAAGCCTCTAAGTACAGCATAAGAGTAATATGGAAATGCCGGCAATAAGGCCCCGTCTACACCTAAATATACAAAGTACAACATCAAATGACATCAGGCCCGGAATAGAGTAGGGCTCACCAAAACCTGCTGAATAAGGAGTAACTTCTAACGAGGACCAAAGTTGCCCGTTGATGAACCACCTGCATCCATTGAAGATGCAACACCCCCGACAAAAGGGACGTTAGTACATATGGAATAGTACTAGTATGTAAAGCTAAATATCCTCTTTCAAAATAGAATGCCCATATAAGAAAGGGAAAATATCATAGAAACAACAAGTCACAATCAACCATATCCAAATGTCCAGTTAAAACATAACAATTTTTAAAATACGAAATTAATATATATTTTTGGTTGGGAGATCATTAGCACCGATATACCATCGTGTTTTTAGCATGGAGCCCGATCACGCCCTATCGGCTAGGCCATCTCCCCATGAACAATGTGATTTGACATGTGATGCGGAAAAAAATATTACCAAGAGTAGTACCACCATGTGCGCAACTTAACGTCCGATCTCCACCCAATCAGCTAGGCCGCCTTCCCACACATGCCGTGTGGGTTGACTTTTCCAATTCAAAACTATTATCAGTTTCATTCCAATTAAGGGGAATAATATCAACCCATCAATCACATCCCAAATAAGGGGAATAATCACAAATCCACTCCTACACCGACACATGTAGTTTTAGGGGTGGGTTGTTACAACTCACCCTTCCTCGTTTGCTAATGATACTCCCAAAAATATATTTTTGTTTTTGCACCCAAAGGTAACATAGATACAAATATTTTACCTCATCATCTTTCACATTATATAAATTTTCACTAGTATTTTCAACCAATCACAACAACAATATTTTCTTAGCTCTTTTGGCCATTCACAAGATTCTTTATTGATAGAACGGTGGCCGTATTTCATATTTCACACTTTCATATCTTTCCTTCCATGGTTCATCATCATAAATATCAGCATATGTAATATTCCAGAAATCACAACTTTAAGTTCGTTATAAATGAAGGCTTTAAACACAATGGAGTTCTTTCCAAGAAATGGAGTAAAATGATTGAAAATCGAAGAGCAAGTGAAAATCATAAACAAGTAGCACACCGTTTATTCTTGAAATACTTTTCTCCAAAAAGGGCAATACACAATTTCCACTCACAAATATGTAAGAACGCAAAATACATTGAAAATACTCACAAAGCATAACATTAGTTAAAACAACCACATTGGGGCATGGTTTGGGGACATAATCTTTTAGGCATATCTACTTTTGAAGTAATTTTAGAACAGTTGAATCAAGGCTCATTTCATAATCTTTCTCACATCATCTCATTTTATTAGCACCACCTGCCACAAGTATAACTTTCATTCTTTACACGGTGGACACACTTTATATCTTCAACTCACTTCTTTAACTTTCGAGCATATTTATAGATTATCAACAACAAGACATTTCCAATCAAGACTTTAGGTACACATATGAGCAATTAAGAGTCTTAAGCATATCAATTTTTCTCACACAATTTGGCATACTAGCTTTCATTTGGAACATAACTTAAAGCCATAACATTTTAATATATAACCCATACTTTGAACATATATATTTCGACATAAGACTCATTCGAAATAGTCAAGTTTATAAGGAATAACTCGGAACATAGGAATTAGGAACTTGAGCCGACCATACTTGAAACTTACGGGAACATCATGGAATTCATTTCTAAAAGAGTAATTTAGCCAACATACCTTGATGAAGCTCTTTAGTGCTACTAAAACCACCCACTACTCTTACAACTTCAATCTACATCAACATAATTCAAATGGACCAATATTAGTAAGAATTTCCAGGTTTTTGGTCGTTTTGGCATTTTATCAAACACCTAGAGTGCATAACATTCAACTACCTCTAGTAATGATGTTTCTTCATCCAACAATCCCTCCTTACCACCAACAAGATATAATACAATATCCTTTGATTACTAACTGCCTTCTTTAGCACCATTATAATCATCAATGAACTCACGTCCAACAAATTTTACTAATTAACTCATTATAAAATCTCTATAACACTCAATAATCTAGTTTAAGTATTTATGACTTCCAATCACCATCTCATAAGTGCTAGTACTTATTTCTTGCTCATATCCATGCATGTAGGTTTAAGGAAGAAAAATTACCTCTTGTAGACCAAATCTTGAAAGTTAATTTTTGGGGTGTTCTTGAGATTTTGAAGAAATCATATGGAATCCAATACAAAACCTTGTTGTAACTAGTGATTGAGAAGTGGAATCATCATAAAAATACACTTAAAAATTTACCTTAAGTGTGTATTGGAAGCCTTGACCGGATGTGTGATGGAGAGAAAAACCCTATTCTTGGAATCCTTTTATTCTTCTCTCTCGCCGCTTATGTATTAATAGGCCCAGGTAAAATATTTTTCTACTGGTGCTATCCCTGTGCTTTAAGGCTGTAGCTCACTAGTTTGCTAAAATTTTCAGCTTCCCTCCTCTGCTATAGCTACGCTATGGGGAGATAGCTCACTATATTTTCTTTAGTCTTATTGGTTTGAAATTAACATCCAAGTGTTCCCCACTATTGCAACACTCAAAGATTAATAAAATAATTATCCCCAAGTATCCAAATAACTTTATTCACTCTTGTAATTCTCATGTGGTTCGGGTCTAAATTAAATTGTATTCCTATGCTAGAAATCGCTCGAATTAGCAATAAAAATTCAAGGGGCCTTACACATTCAAACCTCGAGTTCTTGGTAAAATTTTATGGAGCCTTACATTCTTCCCTGCTTAGGATCATTCGTCCTCGAATGAGGAGTAGAGCCCGTCCAAAACACCCAACATAATTCATCGCCTCCTTTCACACATCGCAATCCCCTAAATTTTACTAACTCCCAAATTTTCCAAAAGTTTCGGCAGAGTCTTCTCTGTAATTGGGCCTATCCACCTGCTAGAGAATCACAAAACTACCCTAAAAGTGGTATCTAGACATGAGTTGCACATATTTAAATCATACCATATAGCAAGTACCCCTTTGAACCACAACCATTTGGTTATACAGGCAAGTGAGAATACTTCCTTTACTTTGACGGAGGCAGATCTCAATTTTCGGACTTATATAATAGGGATAACAACTATGTACCTCTTATAAGACAATTACCCATTAACTTTACCTTCAATAGTTTCTACCGCAACGATAGGCAAATGATTTCCAACAATCTTCTAGAACCTAGATACATGATGCATCAGGTGCATGGAGGACAAAAATGGGAAAATATCATACTCATAGTTTGGCCTATTTCCTTCAATATTTCATAAAGCCTAATGTGACTACACATACTTTACCTTCCTTAACAAATCACCCAATATATTCATAGAGAAAATCTTGAGAATAACCCGTTCACTTTCTTCAACTCTAAATCCCTATGTTGAACACCCAAACTAAAACTTTGGCGACCTCCAACAACTACTCTAAGATGTGCTAGATTGAATATTACCATAAAACTTCCTATCCAATATATTTGATCATAGGATGATGCTTCTTCTTTGACATGTTTGAACCTTCAACCCCCATAGGTTACTATAAATAGGAACAACGAGGTTCGAGATTGGGATGGAATTATTCAAAATCCATCAATGTGTTAAGCACGACATTTCAGGAGGTTATATCCTAAGAGACATAAAGGTTACTACAAATAGTACTGACATGGTTAATCATGTGATGACTTCATTGATTCGACAAATGAGGCATAGAGTTGCCTAGTAGGCATTGATAATGTAGGGACCATGTTCATGATTCTGAGATTTAAAAGAAATGAGTCATTTTAGATATGTGACATATGGAAGGCATGATCGGGAGGATAAATATATTAGCGTCAGTTATTCTTGGAAGACTATGAGTCATTAAAAGGAAAACAACAACTGTTTAATTCCATATGTACCTTGTTCGGCAATAGTAGGCCTCAAAGAGAAATAACCAAGTACGTGACACCAATCGCCTCTTGGAATGTAGGAAAAATCAGTTTAACTCGAAATAAGAATGTTCTAGAACCCTGAATGTGATATGGGTTTCAAAAGTGAGCTACTTACTGCAGAATGATCTAAGTTGACATGAAAGTCATACTAAGATGGGCAAACAAAAGATCTTCCTGTGATGAATTTGTGAAAATCTCAAATTTCCCAGAAACTTTATGCGGATAAGTGACCCCTTTCAATTGACAGGTACACATATGATAGGTGCTGAGATAGGCTCTCATGTTACTAGACAGTGAAAATGATTCATGATAATATTCACAAGGGAGTAAAGTGATTGTTCAAACCATATGAGCCACATACACCGGAGAGAAAAAGAGTGGCTCACGAAGGATCTCAACACTAGGCCTTTATACATTGGATTTGATACCACATAGGTAAACTTTATGGCGGTGCATGTATAAGCATAAGCGAGCAGATGTTATCCGTTTGAATCAAAAGGTTCTATAAGTAATTCATCAGGTATAGTCCCTTGTTGAGAATTTAGGAAAGCAGTGGAAAGTATTAACCTAGGGTTATAACTCATTCCAAGGAAATCATTATAGAACTCAATTCCTCAAGAGGTTGAAAATAAGTAAATTTGTGATAGAATGGCTTCACGAATAATGCGTCTCATTAACTACATACAATGTTTTGTGATTCAGTTTCTTGTTAAGACCATGTTTATATAGGCTCTTCAATATAGATGTACATATACATCCAGGAAAATCATGTGGTGCTCAGAATGATATACTAAGGAATGACTTACTTGGTGACTTTAGATTGACGGGGCAGTGCCTTAACTAATGCCCCTCGACTCCACATATGTAACATACATTGGTACCATAATGACATACCCCTGAATGACATCTCCTACACTTCTCACAACGAGGATGGGGTCTACTAAGCTGACTCGCCCCACTGACCTGATATTTACCCTTTTTTGCATAAGTCATAAGAATCCCTCTTATCTTTCCTCCAAGCCTTCACGGCGGGAGTAACAATCTCTGTACCGGTTTGCTTCGTGGGCCTTTGGAATTTCCCAGGCCTACCACCCCTAACACACTCCTGAGCATACTCACATCACGACGTAAAATATTCCCGCACGCATATCGGGCAGATCGGTCTAGGTGTACCCAACCTATGGCATTTGTTCTTCTTTTGCCCTCTCTTTCCACGACCATAACATATTTCAAGAGTCATCCAACACGTCCCCAAGTGGCGCTTCTTACAAATATAACATTCCGGCTTATTGGAACAAACAAACCTCTTTCGTTTCTTAGGTGCTCTCACCACATGATCTAGTGGCGTGGTGACATTAATAGGAACAAGGACATTTTCCCCTAGCAACTCGTTCTTCCATTCCCTCCTCGCTGCCCCGAACCCGTGGGTTACTCATATGGAAAATGAGATATGATGAGGAAATTATCTTCCTATCTTGAGCTCTATCGCACGATCTGGAGTACCAAAGAAGGGTGACATTCCTAAATGCCCATGTAACCTCCTAATTATAGATGTGGTCTACAACACACCGATAAGAAGGACTATACTAGACACGGTTCCGAGACATCCTAGGACACTTTAAAACCTTAGGCTCTGATACCAAGTTTTTCACGCCCCGAAATCGGGGAGCATGACCGGCGCTCAACAGAGTGAACCCGGCCGAGCAAGCATGTTAGATTTCCTTCTACCCAAACTCATCCATGAATAAAGAGGAGATGCACTCCATTAATCAAACACTGAAAAGATTTCATTAACAACTCCCATTTCATTTCCATTAGCACCTTCATTTATAATTTCCAAAATATTACAAGTTTATATATATAATAAAAAATATGTTTGCCAAATACCAACATTTCTAGTTCAATTCCCCACATCAAACACCACCCACAACCTGTCTATGAAGCCTCTAAGTACAACATAAGAGTAATATAGAAATGCCGGCAAAAAGGCCCCAGCTATACCTAAATATACAAAGTACAACATCAAATGACATTAGGCCCAGAATAGAGTAGGGCTCACCAAAACCTGCTGAATAGGGAGTAACTGCTAACGAGGACCAAAGTTGCCCACTGATGAACCACCTGCATCCATTGAAGATAAAGCACACCCGACAAAATGGACGTTAGTACATATGGAATAGTACTGGTATGTAAAGCTAAATGTCCTATTTCAAAATAGAATGCCCATATAAGAAAGGGAAAAAATCATAGAAACAACAAGTCATAATCAACAATATCCAAATGTCCAGTTTAAACATAACAATTTTCAAAATACTAATTTAATATATATTTTTGGTTGAGAGATCATTAGCACTGATATACCACTGTATTTTTAGCACGGAGTCCAATCACGCCCAATCGGCTAGGCCATTTCGCCACGAACAATGTGGTTTGACATGTGGTGTGGAAAAAAAGTGTTACCAAGAGTAGTACCACTATGTGCACTACATGGCGTCTGATCTCCACCCGATCAGCTAGGCCGCCTTCCCACATATGCCTTGTGGGTTAACTTTTCTAATTCACAACTATTATTAGTTTCATCCCAATTAAGGGGAATAATATCAACCCATCAATCACATCTCAAATAAGGGGAATAATCACAATCCACTCCTACACAGGCACATGTAGTTTTAATTGTGGGTTGTTACAACCCACCCTTCCTCGGTTTGCTAATATACTTCCAAAAATATTATTTTTATTTTTGCACACAAAGGTAACATAGATACAAATGTATTTACCCCATCATCTTTCACATTGTATAAATCTTCACTAGTATTTTCAACCAATCACAGCAATAATATTTCCTTGGTTCTTTTGGCCATTCACAAGATTCTTTATTGATGGCACGATGGTCGTATTTCATATTCCACACTTTCATATCTTTCCTTCCATGGATCATCATCATAAATATCAACATATATAATATTCCAGAAATTACAACTTTAAGTTCGTTAGAAATGAAGGCTTTAAATACAATGGATTTCTTTCCAAGAAATGGAGTAAAATTATTGACAATCGAAGAGCAAGTTAAAATCATAAACAAGTAGCACACCATTTATTCTTGAAATACCTTTTCCCAAAAAGAGCAATACACAATTTCCACTCACAAATATGTAAGAACGCAAAATACATTGAAAATACTCACAAAGCATAACATTAGTTAAAACAACCACATTGGGGCATGATTTGAGGACATAATCTTTTAGGCATATCTACTTTTGAAGTAATTTTAGAACAGTTGAATCAAGGCTCATTTCATAATCTTTCTCACATCATCTCATTTTATTAGCACCACCTGCCACAAGTATAACTTTCATTCTTTGCACGGTGGACACACTTTATATCTTCAACTTACTTCTTTCACTTTCGAGCATATTTATAGATTATCAACAACAAGACATTTCCAATCAAGACTTTAGGTACACATATGAGCAATTAAGAGTCTTAAGCATATCGATTTTTCTCACACAATTTGGCATACTAGCTTTCATTTGGAACATAACTTAAAGCCATAACATTTTAATATATAACCCATACTTTGAACATATATATTTCGACATAAGACTTATTTAGAATAGTCAAGTTTATAAGGAATAACTCGGAACATAGGAATTAGGAACTTGAGCCGACCATACTTGAAACTTATGGGAATATCATGGAATTATTTACAGCCTATATTTTCGTACGTAAAGGTGCGTCGTGAGCAAACTAAAGTAGGACCAAAAATGAGATCATCTTTAAAAATATATAAATTAAGTTAATCATGTTACCTCAAAGGTTACAAATATTGAAGATCATGAACAACAAGTACACAGAGGGTTGGAAGGTTCAGAAGCTAAAGGAATTGAAAAAAATAATGTTTCGTCGAAAGTCGACAAGTTGGGAATGTTAGAACATGTACTTTTGGGGTGAGACTAGGGTGCTTATGATGAAAATGAGCTTATGTTATGAGTAATTTTAGTCGTATGATAGTCGTGTGTTAAGTTTTGAAGTCAAGCGAGTTATGAAACAAAATTCGATGAAAGTCATCACAAGTTACGTTCATAAGTTTTACTGAAACTTTGGGTCAAATGTAACTGCAATTTTCTCTCAATATAGTTAGAGTTACGGGGTGTTCCACCCATAAAATTGAATATATATGAGTCTAATTTCTAACGCACTAGACCGTTTATCAATACGATATCAGAGTAGAGAGATATGGGCATTTTTGTGAGACTGGACAAACTGCTAGGTGACGAGTAGGTGTGTCACCTACTTTCTTAAATGAGAGTCCAAAAATGGGCCAGTTCGAGTCATTCAAAAATGGGCCAGTTCGAGTCGTTCAAAAATGGGCCAGTTTGGGTAGTCAAAAGAGGCATTTAAAGGCCTATTTACTTCATATATTAGACTGATAATAGGGCATAATAACCAGACATAGGCTCTACAAAAATCCTCCCAAAATTGCCCACAAACCCCAATAGATTTTCTCTCCCTTTCAAGTTCTAATTGGAGGTAAAACCTAGAGACCAAGATAGAATCTGAGTTATTCAACAAATAAGTTAAGTTTACTTCTCTCTTTCATCCATTTTTTTCTGCTGTAAATGCATGGTAAGTCATTCTATATTTGTAAGAACTCACGGGACAGTGATCGGAAGCCGTGAGTTAGAGTTATTCACTTGTAGCAGACTGTTTTGTGGATTATTTTGTGTTGATGTTGGGCTGTGTGTTTTACTACTATTTTGTGGAGTTTTGGAGGATGAAGGTTGTGGAGAAACACCACATAAATGCAGGGTGGTGGGCTGGTCGTTCGTTGTAATATTTTTGGGTTGTTTGACACTACTACGGTGGTTGTTTTGTATATGAAGAGATTAGGGTGTGTTAGGCTATTTTGTAGTATTTTGTGGTATATATAAGGTTAGAAAATAATGTATATATGCTGTTACTGTTGTGTTCTTGTGTTGTTGGTGTTATCTTGAATTTGGAGGAAGTAAGGATTATAGGGGAGATGTTTCCCGTTTTAATACAAAATAAGCTTGTCGTTCGTTGTGCGATAGTTGTACCTTTCGTAACTTAATGATAGTATTATTATTGTTGTTGTAAATTAAGGTGCGAAGAAGCGAGTTCAACTTGGTGATTGGAAAGATTGTGATAAGGTATGTTAAGGCTAAGCCCTTCCTTCATTTTTGGCATGATCTCGTAATTACATGTGTTTGCTAACGAGGCATAAAGAGATGTTCATGCTCCCGAATTTATATACATTATCCTAGTCTCATAAGTTACAGTATTCTCCCTTATTGGGACTTTATATTCAATTGAGTATTGTCTTCTTCCTGTCAAGAGAGCAAAGGGTCTATGTATATACAGTATTGTAGTATTTTCACCACCATCGAGCTATAATCGGTGGGCAGGCCCCTATTGGGTGACCTCTGATCAGATGGTAAGTTATATATCGAGCCTACTGTGGCCGACTCCTATGAGCGAGCCTAGAATGGCCGATATACCTAGACTAGTATGGCCGAGTGCCTATGAGCGAGCCAACTATGGCCGAGCAGTTACATGTACTGAGTCTTATAGGGCCGGACATTTATTTTACTTACTATATTGAAGGAGTTGAGTCTGTATCAACATGTAGGTATATCTCCTGATCATGTTTGACTCCCAGTTACTTTCAGTTATTATATTATCACTTCCGTTTCAGCTTTCAGTTATGTTATTGCCTTACATACTCGGTACATTATTTCGTGCTGACGTCTCTTTTTGGGGACGCTGCATTTCATGCATGCAGGTTCAGATAGACAGACGGGTAGACCTCCTTATTGGGTGTTTCCCGAGTTCAGCCTGATCGGTAAGCTCCATGTCCTTCGGAGTTGTCGGGTCTAGGGTTTTGTGTACATCTTCTGTATGTATGCATATATGTTATGGGTAGGTCGGGGCCCTGTTCTAATCATAATCCATCCATTAGTAGAGGCATGTGGACATATCCTGTCAGTTAGTGCAGTAAGTTAGGCTTGTAGGCCTGGTATGTATATTTTGTTGGTTTGTCAGCTATAGTAGTTATGACGGCCTTGTCGGCCCAGCTTTATATTGATGTTTAATCAGCGCTAGTTTCCGTTCAGTTTTATATTTTGCAACGCAAATTGTCTTGCAATGTGGCCCCATGGCCAAATTATGACATTATATGTTCAGAGTCCCTTAGTCGCAAGTTGGTACGCTAGGTTAGGTGAGGCACCGGGTGTTGGTCTCACCCCCAGGTTCGGGGCATGATAAACTTGGTATCAGAGAAATTCTGTCCTAGGGAGTCTACAAGCCATGTCTAGTAGGGTCTTGTTTATAGATGTGTTGTGCACCACACTAAATAAGCATTGAACTACACGACATTTAGTAGTTGGTTACCCTTTTTCAAATCTAAATCGTGTTGTAGAACTGAGTTAAAGGAAATTTGAGTTAAACTTACGTATTGGTGTTTGCATACACAGATGACGATGACTAGGAAGACTACGGCTAACCAGAGGGAAGATACAACAATAGGTGAGGGGACCAACATGGTACCCCCAGTAGATGGGTCCCAGTTTGAAGCCCAGAGCGAGACCCCTACTCAGCCATTGCCGACTCCTCTACCACCTGAGGAGATTCTTAGGGATATCGCACATC
Organism: Nicotiana tomentosiformis; assembly: GCF_000390325.3. Lineage (NCBI taxonomy): Eukaryota > Viridiplantae > Streptophyta > Magnoliopsida > Solanales > Solanaceae > Nicotiana > Nicotiana tomentosiformis. Next base: position 154,258,274 of record NC_090812.1, read on the forward strand.
CAGTCCCCCCTCGACTTCTATCAGATCAGGACTTGAGGAGTGCAGTGCATTTGTTGACACAGTTTGTAGCTACCCAGCAACAAACTAGGGCATCAGCTAGTGCAAGATCTTCTGAGGGTTTATTGCTTTGAGTCCCCCAGAGTTCACGGGGACAGATCAGAGGGAGGACCCACAGGATTTCATAGATCAGCTTCACAGGATCTTTTGGGTTATGCATGCCACAGAGAAAGAGGCAGTTGAGCTAGAAGCTTTTCAACTCTGAGATATAGCCATCATTTAGTACGAGGAATGGGAGAGGCCCATGGGACGTGATGCATCTTGAGCTATTTGGGAGAATTTTTCAGATGCCTTCCTTGACTAGTACTTACCGCGGGAGATCCGACATGCTTGGGTCGATCAGTTTCTAGACCTCAAGCAGGGCAATATGAGTGTTCGAGAGTATAGTCTCCATTTTGACTCATTGGCTAGATATGCACCATCTATAGTTGCTACTATGCAGGAAATGATCCACACGTTTATAGCAGGGTTAGCCCTAGAATTGACCGAGGCATGTGCCACCACTGCATTGCAGGATAGTAAGGATATCTCCCGGATTCAGGCATTCGTTCAGAATATAGAAAGGGGTAGGCATTGACAGCAGGGTACAAAGAGGATTGAGCAAGGGCAGCGTCAGAGGATGAGATTTCCCAGGTCTCAGGAGTAGTCTCAGGGTAGTTATATGCCCCAGTACTTCGGATGGCCACCTAGGACTCCACCACCTCAGTTACAGGGTTACATGTATGACCGATACACTCAGTCAGGAGCAGGTGAGAGCTCACGGGCATCGGGTTTGCAGCGACAATGAGGTTCAAGGAAAACATGGTCATTTCCGTCGCGGTGTGACATCTGTGGTAGAGGACACTTAGGCCAATGCCGAGCAGGTTCTTATTCTTGTCATACATATGGGCGTCCGGGGCATATGATGTGAGATTGCCCAAATAGAGATTCTAGGGGTATGGCACAACCAACGAGTTTAGCAACAGGACCATATATGTCCGTGCATCCTTCAAGGCACGAGTCTCAGTCTTCGGCTGGTAGAGGTCGAGGCAGAGGTAGAGGTTCCAGTTCAGGTGGTAATCAGAACTGTATCTATGCTTTAGCGGGTCGACATGACCATGAGTCTTCACCAGACGTTGTGACAGGTATATTGACCATTTGCTCTCATGATGCTTATGCCTTGATAGACCCAAGATCTACTTTATCATATATTACCCCATTTGTCGCGGGGAAGTTTGGTATAGTGCATGAAATACTAAGTGATCCTTTTGCGGTATCTACACCGGTCGGAGAATCGATTATTGCTAGACTTGTTTACCGAGGTTGTACGGTGACAGTTTGTAGTCGTCAGACATCAGCCGACCTAGTTGAGCTAGAGATAATGGATTTTGATACTATCATGGGCATGGACTGGTTGGCAGCTTGCCATGCCACAGTTGATTATCGAGCAAAGGCAACCAGATTTCATTTTTCGGGGTGAGCCAATCCTTGAATGGGTAGGTAATACAGCGACACCCAGAGGTAGGTTTATTTCCTATCTAAAGGCGAGGAAAATGATCGCAAAAATGTGCATTTATCATATTGTGCGAGTTAGAGATGCAGATGCTAAGATACCTACACTTCAGTCTATACCCATAGTCAAAGAGTATGCAGAGGTGTTTCCAGATGAGCTTCCAGGTATTCCTCTAGAGTGAGAGATTGATTTTAGCATCGATTTGCTTCCAGGAACTCAACCAATATTCCTCACTCTGCATAGAATGGCACTTGCCGAATTGAAGGAGTTGAAGGAACGGTTAAAATATTTGCTAGAGAAAGGCTTCATCACAACCAGCACCTCACCTTGGGGTGCACCGGTACTATATATACGGAATAAATATGGCTCATTTAGTATGTGTATCGATTATAGGAAGCTGAACAAGGTAACTATTAAGAATAAATATCCACTTCCAAGGATCGATGCCTTGTTTGATCAGTTGTAGAGGGCTAGATTCTTTTCAAAGATAGATTTGAGGTCTGAATACCACCAGGTCAGAGTTCAGGAGAAAGATATTACGAAGACAACCTTCAGGACGCGATATGGTCACTTCGAGTTCTTTGTCATGTCCTTCGGGTTGACGAATGCACCCGCCGTATATATAGACTTGATGAATAGCCTATTCCAACCATTTTAGATCTGTTCATGATAGTATTTATTGATGATATTCTTGTTTATTCAAGTTCAGAGGATGAGCATGCGGACCACCTGCGAACGATATTCCACACCCACCGTGATCGTAAGTTATATGCTAAGTTTTCTAAATATGAATTCTGGTTGAAGTCTGTAGCATTATTGGGCATATTGTATCCGATGAAGGTATAAAGGTAGACACTCAAAATATTGAGGCCGTGAAATATTGGCCTAGACCTACCACTCCGATAGAGGTTCGTAGCTTTCTAGGCTTAGCGGGATACTACTGGAGGTTCGTAGAGAGTTTTTATTCCCTTTCGGCACCATTGACGAAGTTGATGCAAAAAATAACTAAGTTTCAATGGAAGGAGGCTTGCGAGCGGAGTTTCCAAGAGCTTAAGAATAGGTTGACCTCAGCGCCAGTTCTAACACTTCCAGGGGATCCAAAGGGTTATGCCATGTATTGTGATGCCTCAGGTGTCGGGTTAGGATATGTCCTGATGAAACATGGGAAGGTAATTGTGTATACTTCAAGGTAGTTAAGGAAGCACGAGAGGATTATCCAACCCATGACCTCGTGTTAGCTGCGGTTGTCTATGCACTTAAGATATGGCGACATTAATTATATGGTGTTCATGTTGATGTATTTACAGATCATAAAATCCTGCAATATATCTTCAAGCAAAAAGAGTTGAATTTGCGACAGAGGCGATGGCTTGAGTTACTGAAAGATTACGATCTTAACATTCTCTACCATCCAGGGAAAGCTAATGTTGTAGCAGATGCCTTAAGTCACCGATCTATGGGTATATTAGGATATGTAGAGGACGAGAAAAGACAATTAACTAGAGATATTCATCAATTGGCTTATTTGAGAGTTCGATTAGTAGATTCTGACGATGGTGGAGTTGTACTCCAAAACACTACAAAATCATCTCTTATAGCTTAAGTCAAGGAATGTCAGTACGAGGACCTAGAGTTGGTCGAGTTGAGAGGGCGAGTTCCGCAGCAGAAGAAGCCGTTGTTAGAGCTCAAGTGAGATGGGGTTCTCAGATACATGGGTCATCCATGTGTTCCAGATGTAGCAGGGCTACGAGAGAGGATTATGTCATAGGCACATTATTTGTGGTACTCCATTCATCCTGGGTCGACGAAGATGTATCATGACATTAAGGATGTGTACTAGTGGAACAATGTGAAGAAGAATATTGCTGAGTTTGTCGCCCAGTGTCCTAGTTGCCAGCAGGTGATGGTAGAGCATCAGAAGCCCAGAGGGCTAATGCAGACTATAGAGATACCGACGTGGAAATGAGAGGCGATAAACATGGACTTTGTCACGGGTTTACCTCGTTCTCATCGTAAGTTCGATTCTATATAGGTGATAGTCGATAGGCTCACAAAATTAGCTCATTTCCTACCGGTCAGATCTACATATACAGCAGAAGATTATGCAAAGTTATATATTAAGGAGATAGTACGGCTACACGGAGTACCAATATCTATTATATCTGACCGTGAGACCCAGTTTACAGCACATTTTTGGAGATCATTTCAGAAATGTCTAGGGACTCAGGTGAATCTCAGCACAACTTTTCATCCACAGACTGATGGATATGCCGAGCGCACAATTCAGATGCTCGAGGATATGTTACGAGCATATGTGTTGGATTTTAAAAGACGTTGGGATGAACATCTACCTCTTATCGAGTTTGCAAATAATAACAATTGCCACTCCAATATCGAGATGGCTCCGTACGAGGCTTTGTATGAGCGTAAGTGCAGATCTCCTATAGGGTGGTTTGATGTTGGAGAATCTGGGTTACATGGGCCAGACCTGGTTCAGCAGGCCGTAGAGAATGTAAAGCTTATTCGGGAGTGACTGTTAACAGCTCAGAGTCGTCAGAAGTCATATTCTAATGTGCGGCTATGAGACTTAGAGTTTAGGTTGATGAGTGTGTATTCTTAAAGGTATCACCTATGAAGGGTGTGATGAGGTTTGGAAAGAATGGAAAGCTTAGCCCACGGTATATTTGGCCTTATAGGATCATTCAGAGAGTGGGCCAAGTAGCTTATGCGTTAGAATTACCCTCAGAATTGGAGTCAGTCCATCCGGTTTTTCACGTATCTATCCTACGGATGTGCATTAGCGATCCTACCCGAGTGTTGACCATGGATGATGTACAGATTACGGAGGACTTGAAATACGAGGAAATTCCAATTGCCATCCTAGACCGACAAATTTGCAAGCTACGAAATAAGGAGGTAGCCTCCATGAAGGTTTTATGGAGAAGCAAGAATGTGGAAGAGATGACGTGGGAAACAGAGGAAGGAATGAAGTCTAAATACCCCCACCTATTTCAAACTGAAGATATGGCTTGAGATGGGATGCTACAACACATCTCTATCCAGGCTAGTAGGTCATCAGGTAAGCTCTTATTTCTTGACTTTCAGTATTTATGATTTATGGTTATGTGAGGCAAAATGTTGCTTTTTATAGACATTAGCCATGCGTGGCATGCATAGTATATTTTCTAGTTGCGTGTAGGTTGGTTTTAGTCTAGTGTACGGAGGAGACTCTGGAAAAAAAAATTCAAAAGTCTCTAAGAGTAAATACTCGAGAACGAATGTTTCCAAGGGGGGAATGATGTTACACCCTATATTTTCGTAAGTAAAAGTGCGTCGTGAGCAAACTAATGTAGGACAAAAAATGAGATCATCTTTGAAAATACATAAAGTAAGTTAATCATGTTACCTCAGAGGTTACATATATTGAAGATCATGAACAACAAGTACAAAGAGGGTTGGAAGGTTCAGAATCTAAAGGAATTGAAGAAAATAATGTTTCGTCAAAAGTCGACAAATTGGGAATGTTATAACATGTACTTTTGGGGTGAGACTAGGGTGCTTAACATGATAAGGAGGCTATGTTATGAGTTATGTTAGTCTTATGATAGTCGTGTGTTATGTTATGAAGTCAAGCGAGTTGTGGAACAAAAATCGATGAAAGTCATCACGAGTTACGTTTATAAGTTTTACTGAAACTTTGGGTCAAATGTAACTGCGATTTTCTCCCAATAGTTAGAGTTATGGGGAGTTCCACCCATGAAATTGAAGATCTATGAGTCTATTTTCTAACGCATTAAACTGTTTGTCAATACAATATCAGAGTAGAGAGATATAGACATTTTTGCAAGACTGGACAGACTGCTAAGTGACAAGTAGGTGTGTCACCCACTTGCTTAAATGAGAGACCAAAAATGGGCCAGTTCGAGTCGTCCAAAAATGGGCCAGTTCAGGTAGTCCAAAGAGGCATTTAAAGGCCTATTTCCTTCATATATTAGACTGATAATAGGGCATAATAACCAGACATAAGCTTTGCAAAAATCCTCCCAAAAATTGCCCACAAACCCCAATTAATTATCTTTCCCTCTCAAGTTCTAATTAGAGGTAAAACCTAGAGTACGAAGAACAAAGATAGGAGCTGAGTTATCCAACAAATAAGGTAACTGCTCTCTTTCATCCATTTTTTCTGCTGTAAATGCATGGTAAGCCGTTCTATATTTGTAAGAACTCACGGGACAGTGATCGGAAGCCGTGAGTTCGAGTTATTCACTTGTAGCAGACTGTTTTGTGGACTGTTTTGTGTTCCTATTGGGCTGCGTGTTTTGCTATTGTTTTGTGGAATTTTGGAGGAGGAAGGGTATGTAGAAACACCACATAAATGCAGGGCGTGGGCTGGTCGTTCGTTGTAACATTTTTGGGCTGTTTGACACTACTACGATGGTTGTTTTGTATATGAAGAGATTGGGGTGTGTTGGGCTGTTTTGTAGTATTTTGTGATGTATATAAGGTTGAAAAATAATGTGTATATATGTTGTTATTGTTGCTTTCTTGTGTTGTTCGTGTTATCTTGAATTTGGAGGAAGTAATGATTATAGGGGAGATGCTGCCCGTTTTAATACAAAATAAGCTCGTTGTTCGTTGTACGATAGTTGTACCTTTCGTAACTTAATGATAGTATTATTATCATTGTTGTATATTAAGGTGCGAAGAGGCGAGTTGAATTTGGTGATCGGAAAGATTGTGATAAGGCATGTTAAGGCTAAGCCCTTCCTTCATTTTGGCATGATCTCGTAACTACATGTGTTTGATAACAAGGCATAAAGAGAAGTTCATACTCCCGAATTTATATACATTATTCTAGTCTCATAAGTTACAGTATTCTCCCTTATCAGAACTTTATATTCAATTGAGTATTGTCTTCTTCTAGTCAAGAGAGCATAGGGTCTATATATATATATATATATATATATATATATATATATATATATTATTACAGTATTTTCACCACCATCGAGCTATAATCCGTGGGCAGACCCTTATTGGGTAACCTCTGATCAGATGGTAAGTTATATACCGAGCCTACTGCGGTCGAGCCCCTATGAGCGAGCCCAGAATGGCCGAGATACCTAGCCTAGTATGGTCCTATGAGAGAGCCTACTACGGCCAAGCAGTTATACGTACCGATCCTTATAGGGCCGGACATTTATTTTACTTACTATATTGAAGGAGTTGAGTCAGTATCAGCAGGTAAGTATATCTCCAGATCATCTTTGACTCCCAGTTACTTTCAGTTATTATATTATCACTTCAGTTTCAGCTTTCAGTTATATTATTACCTTACATACTCGGTACATTATTTCGTACTGACGTCCCTTTTCTGGGGATGCTACATTTCATACGTGCAGGTTCATATAGACAGACAGATAGACCTCCTCAGTAGGTGTTTCCCGAGTTAAGCCTGATCGGCAAGCTCCACGTCTTTCGGAGTTGTCGGGTCTAGAGTTTCGTGTACATCTTCTGTATGTATGCATATATGTTATGGGTAGGTCGGGCCCATGTTCCCATCACAATCCATCCATCAGTAGAGGCCCGTAGACATATCATGTCAGTTAGTGCAATATGTTGGGCTTGTAGGCCTGGTATGTGTATTTTGTTAGTTTGTCAGCTATAGTAGTTATGACGGCCTTGTCAGCCCATCTTTATATTGATGTATAATTAGCGATAGTTGCCATTCAGTTTTATATTTTGCATCGCACATTATCTTGCAATGTGGCCCCATGTCCAAATTATGACATTATATGTTCTAAGTTCCTTAGTCGCAAGTTGGTACGCTAGGTTAGGTGAGGCACCGGGTGCCGGTCTCGCCCCCCAAGTTCGGGGCGTGACATAATTCATTTCTAAAAGAGTAGTTTAGCCAACATACCTTGATGGAGCTCTTTGGTGCTACTAAAATCACCCACTACTCTTACAAATTCAATCTATATCAACATAATTCAATTTGACTAATATTAGTAAAAATTTCTAGGTTTTTGATCGTTTTGGCATTTTATCAAACACCTAGAGTGCATAGCATTCAACTACCTCTAGTAATGGTATTTCTTCATCCAATAATCCCTCCCTCCCACCAATAAGATATAATACAATATCCTTTGATTACTAACTGCCTTCTTTATCACCATTATAATCATCAATGAACTCACATACACCAAATTTCACTAATTAACTCATTACAAAATTTCTATAATACTCAATAATCTAGTTTAACTATTTATGGCTTCCAGTCACCATATCATTAGTGCTAGTACTTATTCCTTGCTCATATCCATGCATGTAGGTTTAAGGGTAAAGGATTACCTCTTGTAGACCAAATCTTGAAAGTCAACTTTTGGGGTGTTCTTGAGATTTTGAAGAAATCATATGGAATCCAATACAAAACCTTGTTGTAACTAGTGATTGAGAAGTGGAATCATCATAAAAACATACTTAAAAACTCACCTTAAGTGTGTATTGGAAGCCTTGACCGGATGGGTGATGGAGAGAAAAGCCCTAGTCTTGAAATCCTTTTATTCTTCTCTCTCCGCTCATGTATTAATAAGCCCATGTACAGTACTTTTCCACTGGTGTTATCCCTGTGCTATAAGGCTTTAGCTCACTGGTTTGCTAAAATTTTCAGCTTCCCCCATGTGCTATAGTTGCGCTGTGGGAGATAGCTCACTATAATTTCTTTAATCTTATTGCTTTGAAATTAACATCCAAGTATTTTTCATTATTACAACACTCAGAGATTAATAAAATAATTATCCCTAAGTATCCAAATAACTTTATTCACTCCAGTAATTCTCATGTGGTTCACATCTAAATTAAATTGTATTTCTAAGCTCGAAATCGCTCGTATTAGAAATAGAAATTCAAGGGGCCTTACACATTAGCCTACCTCGGCACCACAAACCTCGAGTTCTTGGTAAAGGTTTACGGGGCCTTACAATTCAAGTATGGGTTATATATCAAAATGTTATGACTTCAATTCATGTTTCAATTGCAAGCTTTATTATGCCTTATTTTTTTTTAGAGGAAAACTCAATGCGGTTAAGACTCCTATTGCTCATATACATATTTAAAGTCTTGATTTTAAAATTCTTTTATTGTTGATAGCCTATGTTGATACTTGAATGTGAAAAAAGTGAGTATGAAATACAAAGTGTGGCAATCGTGCCATGAATAAAAATTACACTTGTGGCCACTACTGCCAATGAAATGAAAGAAAGTGTGAAAGATTTTACTTTGGGGTGAGACGGCTTAGCCGATCGGGATGAGATCGGACTCCGTGCTATAAGCACGGTGGTATATATAGATCTCCCAACCTAAAACCTGAATTTTACTTAAAGATTTACCCTACTCTTGACTTGGTAATGTATTGTTATTTGGGTTTCTCATTGATTTCATGTTCCTCCCTTTTTGTACTGTTACTCCATTTATTGAGAAAGTGTTTAGCCTTACATACTAGTACTATTCACTAACGTCCCTTTTTCTGGGAACGCGACATCTTTAATGGATACAGGTGGTCCCACAGCAGGTGGCATTGATAAGTGATAGCGGTACAACCCTCTTCTCAACTGACTTGGTGAGCCATACTTCATATTGGGGTGTTGTGTCTCTTTGCTTCATGTGTATAGTTTTTTTTAGGTATAGCCGGGGCCTTATTGCCGATACTATCATATTACTCTTTTGTATCAATTATGTCACGATTTAAACCGATGGGCCGCGATGGGCACCCGGTGCCTTCCCTAACCGAGTAACAATGTAACGTATCTTTCTTATCACACCATCATGGGTAAGTGGGATAGAAGGGCAGCCATGAGTTAACTAGAATAAAACATAAGGGAATACTAGACATAGGACAACCCAACATGATATAGAAATTTATATATGTGACAAACGGGCCTATAAGGTCGACATGATCATTTGTATACTCAAAACATAGGCCGGCAAGGCCATACAAGTATCCATATATATGACATATGTATACAAGCCTCTAAGAGTACATAAATGTTATAAAGGCCAGGACAAGGTCCCTCCATACCAATCAATACATGTCCAAAGCATACTAACCAAATAGGCAACTCCGGAGCAAGTTGAGTACACTAACACCTTCCGCTGAGATGATAGCCTACTAGGAGAACTGTCAACCTGTCTATCGGGACCTATGGGCATGAAACACAGCGTCCCTAGGCAAAGGGACGTCAGTACGAATAAAGTACTAAGTATGTAAGGCATAAAAAGTAGTATATAAAAGAAACACGGAATAAAGGACTCAACCTGTAAGTCTGAATAGCTCTGTGAATCATGAGACATTTATAATGTCATGCATGTGCATATAAATGTCATATCATGTATAGGTATATGTGTACATAACATCATCAAACCTCTTAGGGCATCCCATTATATTATTTCGGCTTCTGTAGGCGAAATCATCAATGTATACCAGCTGATCAGGTGGTGGTGCGTATATAATATCGTAATCTTTCCCCATACCCCACATATATATATAATACATGGGTATATAATGCCATATGTTCATGGATCAATGTACATGTATAAATGAATACAACGCATAATGAAGTAAGTCAATAAGATCTCTCGAAATGTCATAAGATCAATATGCCTTCAGATAAACTTTATCAACTTACGTATTTTTTGAGACCCATGAACATACGATATAATAATAGGACACGTGGAGAATTAAGAACATAGGCACCCCTAGTACTTCTATGAATAGAGTTATTTATGAAAGTTGCACGTTTGCTCGTTTTATTTATCATATGGATCATGCCAAAAGGAAAGAAGTGATTGCCTTAACAGACCTTATAGAAATCTGTCCAATAACAATGCTAAACTCAACTCATTGCACCTTAATCTACAACAACGACAATGAAGTTATTGTCAAGCTACGAATGACTCTCTCATTTATATAACGAAAGTAACTTAATCAGTAACAAAACGGGCAACCTTTCCCCTGATTTTACTACGTCCTCAAGCCTACTATAGACAAGACAACAACATAATACAATCAGCAACTCGAAAACAACCTAACTACAATTCAAGGCCTATAATACAACAAAAAGCCCAAATATGTCATAACACACCCAATCAACAAGTTATCAATTAGCCTGAAATTGCAACAACGAGTGACCAGACACTATCCTACCACATGTGGAGTTTCTCCACGCCCTTTATCCTTCCAAACTCCATAAATCAGCAGCACAAGAGGCCAACGCGAGTGGACTACAAAACAGTCCACTACAAGTGAAATAAATCGAACTCACGGCTTCCGATCACTGTCATGCGAGTTCTGACTATTAAAAAAGGAATTTATCAACCTTCCTTGATATTAAAAAGCTTAAATACATCAAGTAGGTATTTTCTTAACCATGAAGTATCTTTCAAAACTCAAACTACAAAGAAAAATACAGGCGTTCTAATGTTATTGCTTCTTGCTTTCGTGAAAGGGATGTTGATCTTGCTTGGAATTTTTTGGAACAACCTTGGAGAGCTTGAGAGTGTTTTGATATAATTACTATCTGTATATTGACGATATATAAGGAAAAAAGATCACTTATAAGCCCACCGCCTCAATTCTCCAAGCAGGTGGGTAAGCTGCCTGCTTGGTAGCTTGAGTGGTGCAATTTCGGACATCGTATTGACAAACGAGTAACATTGAAAATTAGACACATGGGGATTTAATTTTATATGAATATATCCATGTAACTCTCAATAGATTGGGAGAAAATGGCCTCGCAACCTGTCCTATAAACCTGCCAGTTTCTCCGAAGTGCGGTGATGTGACTTGGCGACCCTATTTTAAAAATTTATATTTTTCTACCCCGATGTCATATGAATAAATGGTTTGAACAGTTTTAAACTAGGTTCCAAGACCTTCATTTTGGCATGAGATATGTCCCAAAATGACATGATAAAACTTACAAATTTTATTTCTCAAAACGGCTCGTTACAAGGCAAATCTTAACTCGCTTTTTCCGTAAGTTAAATTCGATTTTCCAAAACTTTATATTTTATATCCAAACATTAGTCATATTATGACTTTACACTAATTTAAATTATGGTTAAGAAGTCTCGTATTTATTATACATCACCTTGGGATGCAATGGATGTAACAATTATCTCATTTGTTTTTTTTTCCAGTCTCATTCATCTTAACTTATTTAAGACTTTGATAAACCTTCCTTATCCTTGTAGAAGAATTTTATCCTTTTTGAGCTTACATTAGATAATCTTATAATGGCAGTGATGTTTGTAGTACGAGGTGTAACAAATTCGAGGCTCCGTAGACATAGTGTGGGTTATATTTTGATTTGGGTAAGTTAAAACTAGAAATGTTGTACTTGCAACACATGTTTTCACTACTAAGCTACAAATGTGTAATATATTTTGGAAATCGTGAATGAAGTAACTAATGGTAATGAAATTGATGTTGCACATAAAATCCTCTCATTGTCTAACTAAGGATATACAACTTCACTTTATTCATGGGTAGAAAGCATCAACTAGGCTTGCTTAACTGGAATATCTCGGTTGAGCGTCGGTCGCACTCCCCAAGGTCGTGGAGTGACATTGGGTCGTGCACTTTATGTGTTTTTTTGGTCTAGTACGGTGATGAGTGTAGACTCAACCAAATGAGGCCCGTAATGGGATATCCTATCAGGGTTTCATTAATTAGAGTTAGGTCCCCGCTCTAGCCCTTATATAAACACATAGTCAGAGTAATTTCATAACATCTGTTGTGTGTGGTAGGTGTCCCATTGACACTGCCATATTAGAGAAAGGGTAGTAGAGAGGAAGACCAAGTCATTCGTTAATTCGCGATATAGACCAAACACGAACACAACCGTTCTTGCTATTCTTGATTTATTTTGTGTCTTAATATCAAGTTTGATCTTTGGTTATATTATGTCAATATTCTCACATGTGTTATCAGAGCATGGAGAACATAATTTAAGATCAAAATACCTTGATTAGTAAGGTTTTATATTTGAAAATCCGAAATTAATTGCTGTAATTTCGCGATGAAATTTTTGAAATTTCGAATTGAGATGTTAATGCTTTTATTCATCTCGTTTATAGCTTTGATTCGATATGTTGTACATGAAATAACTCTCAAAATTGAGGAAGAAATCAAGATTTTATGAAGCAAGGGTTTCATGTTTCAAAATGTAGCGACTTTCGATTTCACACCATTAAATATGTGTTTTGATTCGATTAAAAGGTTCTAGTGAGTTTCCTCAATGTTTCTAAATGTTTTTTGTTGCTTCTAATAGAATTTTACGTCACAAAACAAATCGAGTTTAAAATTAGGGTTCTCGTATTTTTTGAAAGCTTGAATCCGAATTTGGAACCTCAATTGTATTGAATTTGTTGTGTGTTTCGACAATTTTTTGTTATAAACATTTTTAGAAACATCTTAAGAACAATATCCATGAAATTAATTGAATCAAAGCTATCAAAACTCCGGGTTAGAAAAACGGGTTGAAAAAATCTAATTTTCTCCAAAAACTCGCTCGAGGTTGAAGAATTTGAAATTTTAGCTTTTCAGTGACGCCCACTCTCGCACAGAGGCACGTGGGCGCGTGGGACAACTTCATTAGCTCTGATTTTGCTGAAATATTTACTGTAGAATCAAAAAATTATTCATGATTTTCTTGTATTGTTTCATAATTTTTGGAATTTGGGAAGTATTTCTTTTAGATTTATTACTTCCGAAATTTTGAAAAATTACAGTAAATAATTTTGGCCCCAAAAAAAACTGAAATTTTAATGGAAATTATTCAATATTATTCTAAAGATATTTGTATGCTTTACTCTCCTTGTTATCATTAGATTAATTATTCTCTTATTTTCGAGTATATTAAGCTCACTTTATAATCCAATAAGAAATATAATTTCAAAATTATATTATTTTCCAATGTAGCAACTTGGTATGACACACACAATCGTTGCACGAAGGTAATATTATTATTAGTATTATAAAAATATAATTCTATTAATTTATAAAATTACCAGCCCAATGGAGGGTGATATTATGAATTAAAGTTTTTGTTCATGGAGTATTTGGAATTGAGACTTGATTGACAAAATATTTCTCTCAAAAGGAGATTATTTTTAAAATTATTTTGTCTCGTAGAAGATGTGTGATTTGAATAGTTTGCCTGCACAAAGGGGATATTTTTTTTTATAAAACAAAAGTTATTGTATCTCATTATTATATATTTTGAACTTCATGATGTGGTGAGTTGTTGTATGTATTTTCTCTGCTCAAAGGAGAGACAATAATCTTACAATTAGTTTTACAAAATATGGTGGATTATATATTAATTTGTATATTGTCATAACTAATCAAATTATATTTCTTACAGTATTGCTACGGTCTCCTTTACAAAGAACAATAAAGTTGTTGAAATTAAAATTTTGACTGGGTCAAATGATAAGAAGTAGAAACGTGATATGGAGTTTACTTTTGAATTGGTTGAAATGGATATGGCTATCCTAAGGATGCACCGCCAAAATCAATTGAGGAAAACAATAAGAAAAAGATAAACTGATATGCTAAATGGGAAATATGCAATAGGTTATGTTTAAAAGTCTTAAAAAGGTCAATTGATGAGCATTTATTGGGGTTTCTACCATAAACAGACAACGCCAGAGAATATTTCGAGAATGTTGGTGAGCGTTTCAAGTTTCTGATAACGTTGAAGTTTCAAGGTAGATGGGTGAGCTAAGAAACTTAAAGTATGATGAAACAGTGAGAGTTCCCAACTTATTTTGATCATGATTTCTATCCAAAGCAAGTTGAAGAACTTGGATGTGACTCTTCCGGATAGTCTCATCGTTCATGATGCTCTTTTACAACTTCCATCTCAATTTAATCAGACGGGGGATGTTTATAAGACTAGCCGTCAACCATGGACTATTAATGAGTTAATAACTAAATGTGATATTGAGTATGCAAAAGTAAAAAGAGAAAAAGTGGAGTCTACTATTGAAAAGGTAAAATCTGTTAACGTGGTTGTTCAGGCTAAATCTTCCGCTAATAATTTAAAGGGAAGAAAAAGTGGCAAGGTCCCTAAAAAGGCCCAAAGCTTCAAAAGAAATGGTAAAAGTGGGCCAGTCAATGGAAATGACAATGAGAATCAAAGAGGTACTTATATGAAATGCCATTTTTGTGATAAGAAGGGTCACAAGATCGCAAACTGCTTCAGGTTTAAGGCTTTTAAAGAGAACAAAAGGGTGATCAAGGTGAGTCCACTTATATTTAAATAGAAACTAATTTTGTTGATTCACCAAAAAATACTTGGTGGTTAGATAGTGGTGCAACTATTCATATAAGCATTGTTTTGCAGGAGGTAAGAAGTTAGAGGAAGCCAAGTCCAAAAGAAAAGGTTAGAGTCGGTGGTAGCACTCTTCTTGATGTTGTTGCTATTGGGATGATAAATTTTGAGTTAAATCATGGTTTTCAGCTTATTATAAAAAATGTGTTTTGTGTTTCGAATTTTGGAAGGAATTTAATTTCTATTCAGTTATTAGACAAGAATGGTTATTTTGTTATTTTTGGGAATAATAAAGCTGAAATATTTTATGACTCTAAACGTGTTGGGGTTTATCCTTTAGTAGTTGATTTATACAAATTATATCTGGCTCTTAACTCTTTATTTCATGTTGAGACTGTGAATGCTAAGCGATTATTGAGAAGTCTCGAACACTTTGGCATAGACGATTGGATCACATTTTGAAAGAACGAATTGATAAACTGGTAAAGATAGATATTCTTCCTCCCCTTAATAATAATGATTCAAAAATATGTGTTGACTGTGTTCGTGATAAATTAACCAAGATAGAAAAGAAGGGTTCCACTCGAAGTCAAAATCTCTTAAAAATTATTTATACTAATATAAGTGGACCATATTTACCACTTTGTGCGACAACAAGTACTTCATCACAATTGCTGATGATTATTCACGTTATTGCTATATTTATTTAATTAATGAAAATCTAATTCTCTTGATATTTTCACAATTTTCCGGGTTGAAGTTGAGAAGCAATTGGGAAAAGCTATCAAGGTTATGAAATCTGATTGTGGTAGAGAGTATTATGGAAGATACGTAGAAACTGGTCAACACATGTTACCACTTGCTAAATATCTTCAAGACAATGAAATCATTGGCTAAGTAACCATGCCTGCAGTCCTTGAGCAAAATGGTGTGGAAGAAATGCGTAATCGCACATTCATGGAAATGAAAAAGAAGCATGATGAGTCAGACCAATATGCCAAAATTCCTTTTGGGGTAAAACTATTAAGGCTACTACCTATATCCTGAATCGAGTTCCGAGTAAAGTTGTTCCTAAGACTCTTCTTGAGTTGTGGACTAGTCGGAAACCAAGTTTGAGTCATTTTCGAGTTTGGGGATATCTTGTAGAAGTTAAGATATTTGATTCGCTGCAAAAAAAAAAACTAATCTTACGATTGTTCGTTATTATTTTATGGGATACCCAGATCATTCAAAAGGGTACAAGTTTTATTGTCCCTCTCAATGCACTAGAACTATTGAATCACGTAATGTTAAATTTTTGGAGACTAATTTTGATGATAGAAGCAACTCTCAATCTAATGAGCCAAGAGGGAGCAGTGCATATGATATTGACCCTATGGTTATAGAAGATGAGAATATTCAAGCTAATGATAATTCGCTTCATAGATCACAACGAGAGAAGATATATGCTATTTCTACTGATTATCAAGTATATTTGGGTGAGACTGATTATGACATTTGCTAAATTGAAGATCATGTGACATATAATCAATTGTTAATAGTCCTGAATCAGAAAAATGGCTTAATGTTATGAAAGATGAGATAAAGTCCATGTATGACAATAGTGTCTAGGATATTGTTGAGTTACGGAGTGGGAGCAAACCAATAAGTTGCAAATAGGTTTACAAGACTAAGAAAGATAGTTATGGAAATATTGATCGGTTTAAGGCTCAATTGATTGCAAAGGGTTTTACTCAGAAATAGGGAGTTGATTATAATGAGACTTTTTCTCCTGTATCTAAAGATGGTTTCAGAATTATCATGGCATTGGTGGCTCGTTTTTACCTCGAGATATACCAGATGGATGTTAATACAACATTTCTAAATAGAGAGTTGTCTGAGAAAATTTGTATGAAACAGCCTAAAGGTTTCATCGAAAGTGGAAAGGAACACTTAGTGTGTAAGTTGAAAAAGTCTATATATGGCCTGAAGCAAGCGTCTCGTCAATGGTATTTGAAATTTGATAGTGTTGTGACATCATTTGGTTTCAATGAATGCATCTATTTGAAGATTAGTGGGAGCAGATTCATTTTTCTTGTCATTTTTGTTGATGATATTATACTAGCCAGTAATGATCATGGATTGCTTTTTGAAACCAAATAATTCTTGTCAAGATACTTTGAGATGAAAGATCTTGGAGATGCATCATTTGTTCTGGGCATTGAAGTTCTCCGTGATAGATCTCGTAATGTTCTTGGGTTGTCTTAGATGTCCTATGTGAATTGTATTCTTTCTAGATTTAATATGCAATCTTGCAAGACTGGAGATATACCGGTGGTCAAGGGAGAAAAATTGAGTACGAAGCAATGTCCTAAAAATGATATTGAAAGGGAAGCCATGAAAAATATTCCTTATACTAGTGCAATTGACAGTTTAATGTATGCTCAGATTTGCAGTAGACCTGGCATAGCTTTTGTTGTAAATGTCCTTGGCACATACTTGTCTGACACCAAGCACATGCAAATCAAGTTGTTTACCTTCAGAGAGCTGGTAAAGCAAGGAGACATTATTATCCAGAATATTCGCACAAATGAAATGCTAGCTAATCCACTAACTAAAGGTCTCAGGCCCATTGATTTTAAATGTCACGTTATAAATATGAGTGTTGTAGAGTCTTTTGATTATTTAGTTTAGTGGGAGTTTTAATATTTTATGATTGTGAACATTTTTTACATGGAATAAAATGCACATTTATTCTTATATATTATTTTTATGATGATCATCATTTCTGTTCACATTATTTGTGCGTCACATCATGGTATTTTGAGATGAAAATAGGTTCACCCAAGAGTTTTCAGATGTGCAATTATATGCAATTTTGGTTGCATATATATATATATATATATATATATATATATATATATATATATATATTGGATGTATTTCGGTAATATGGTATCTTGAGATGAAAACTGGTTCGTCCAAGATGGCATCCACTTTTGGTATATGATGCAATTCAGTAATACGATATCTTGAGGTGAAAATTGGTTCGCCCAAGATGTGCATATGTTATATGTATTTATGATATATAAAGGACCGATAAGGTAATAGTGCATGAGTACATACTATTGTTATGTCAAAATATCATGCTTGGCACTATTCCTTACTACACTACTAGACCATGATCTTGTTGACTTAATTGAGATTGTTGTGATTATGGAAGATCATGTGTTGACAATAATACATAGATCGCCATAGTCTAACGTTCAAGGTTGAGTTAAAATAGATCGATTAACGTTTATGGACTTGTTTAAAAATTAAATAAAAATGTGGCCAGGTAGTTCCTTGCTAGAGTCTGTTCTTCCTTATGTGTCATATTCGAGTTGTAGCTTGTTGGCACATTGATAGCGTCATGTGATATTTTAGTCAGTGTTTGAGGTGGCTTATTGCTTGAGTAGCTTGTTCTTGGTAAGGCGAGGCCATTAGACCCGAAATCAGTGCGATCGAATTTATGTAAAGTATATTAAAGAGAAGATGTCACTATTCAGTTCAAAATGGGGTAATGGTTCTTGTCAAACGGGGAAACTCCATGAGATATTGATTCGATGGGTAGTTATGAGTTCCTGCACATCTCTTTAATCGTTGCAGTATTGTGAGGGTTGAGACCAAACTTATGTGTGTTATGATGTATACTACGGGCATCTGGTTCGTGAATTTACAACTATTGTAGTCGGACAATGTTATTATAAACATACGAAATGTGTGGTACATTGGGTGATCTCAGTATGGGTGAATAATCATATTTGGTACAGTGGGTGGAGACTGTTACAGTGTTCGTATGTTGGAATCAGACCTCGTAGAGATTTTCGGATGTTAGAATTTGGTCCTAAGGCTTGTTGGCTAAAATAAACGGGAGGATCTTCCTTCTGGCTCGAGCTAATGTGCTCACTTGGGTTTTGGTGGCACGGGGTAGATGCACAAGGTGTTGAATAGTGATTTTTGGGGCAACTCCGAAGCAGTTTTGCACGTTCGAGGACGAACGCATGTTTAAGTAAGGGAGAATGTAATGACTCGATCGGTCGTTTTGAGACTTAGAGTGTCGTTAGTCGGTTTGAGACTTTGAGTATCTCCACTTCAGGTATTATGAATTGTACGTATGATTAGAGTTGAATTTCAGGAAGTTCAGAATTTATTTGGATGAAAAATTCTCAATTCGAAAGCTTTAAATTGGAATAGTTGACCAAGGTTTAACTTTTGAATAAACGACCTCAGAATAAAAATTCGAGGGTTCCAATAGGTTCGTATGATGATTTTGGACTTGGGCGTATGTTCGGGATGAGTATCGGGTGGTCTGGGAGCATTTCAACGCTTATTATGGAAAGTTGGCATTTTGAAAGTTTTAAGATTTTTTTAAGTTTGAGTTGAAGTGATGTTTGGTGTTATCGATGTCCGTTTGGGGTTCCGAGTCTTAGAATAGGTTTGTATTGTGATTTATGACTTGTGCGTAGAGTTTTACGCCATTCCGAGATGTTGAAGTATTATTCGGACGCGTTTGGCAAAGTTTAAAAGTTTGAAAGTTTAAAGAAAGGTTTCGACCGTCGATTCCTAGTTCTGACGTTGTTCGATGTGATTTTAGGCCTCGATCAGGTCTGCGTTATATTATGGAACTTGTGGGTATATTTGGATGGGGCCTCGAGTATCTCGGGTGAGTTACGGATGTGGTTTGGATCGTTTCGTCGCGTGATTTCTATGCTGAAGGGGTTTGGTGCTAGTGCATCCGCTTTCGCGGAAATTTGGTAGTAGAAGCGACTTCATTTGTCGCACATGTGATATCGCAAGAGCGGGACTTTGTCCGCATGTGCGAAGGGGCGGACTACAGTGCTTTCCACAGAAGCGGACTTATTGTCGCAGAAGCGACCATTAGCTTTGCAGATGCGAAGATCGCCTGGGTAGAACCTATATGTTAGCCAAATCGGGTTTTGGCTCATTTCACCTCATTTCTCTCATTGGAGTCGGCCTTAGGGGTGATTTTGGAGTGCCATTTTTATCATCTTTCATGCAGTAAGTGATTCCTTCTCATTCTGAGTTAAATACATGATTTACATATAGTTTTTAACATGAAAAGATTATGGAAAATGTGGAATTTTAAGAGAAAACCAAGAAATTGGTATTTTTGGATTCTACCACGAAATTGGATGTGGAATTTTTAATAGGTCATATATTTGAGTTCGTAACGTTACGGGTAATATTTATCTTCAAAAAGTTTCGTAATTCGGACACGTGGGCCCGAGGGTTGACTTTGTTGACTTTTCGAGCGGAGCTGGGAATTTTAATAAATTGATTAATTATGAGTATTAGAGTATATTTTTATTGGTTTGCACATTGTTTGACTAGTTTCAGATTTGTTGGCGACCGGTGTGAGGTGTTAGAGAGGCGTTGGAGCTGGATATAGAACTTCAGAGCAAGGTAAGTCTCATATCTAACCCTCTGAGGGGGAATTTACCCCTTAAATGTTATTCTTGTTATATGCTACATGTTTTAAGAGCTGCGCACGTATGGGGTGACGAGTGTCCGTGCGTATGCTAGAATTCCTGATTATGTACGAGTAGACTTAGGTTCATGCCATGCTTTAATTGTACTAATTGAGTTATCCTTATATGTTTAATTCCTTTATTTCACGTTACAACCTGAGACTAGGCTTGTGTAGGGTGACATACTCGCTATTGTAGAGATTTTACGAGCTACTTGATTAGCCGCGGAATAATTGTGTTTTCCCCTATGAATTTCTCCCACGTTGTGCGTTTTCATCGGAAAGCTTCCTTAAATTCTATAACTCACACGTATATTCGTGAGTGGGGTCAAGGACTCATTAAAGATTCTTATTCTAATGGGATCGGGTCATTCGCCTCAGCATGATTATGTAACACACTCTTATGGGATCGGGCCGTTCGCCTCGGCAATATCATATTCTTATGGGATCGGGCCGTTCGCCTCGGCAGTATTATATTTTTATGGGATCGGGTCGTTCGCCTCGGCAGTATCATATTCTTATGGGATCGGGACGTTCGCCTCGGCAATATCATATTCTTATGGGGTCGGGTCGTTCACCTCGGTAGTATCATATTTTTATGGGATTAGGCCGTTCGCCTCGGTAGTATCATATTCTTATGGGATCGGGGCATTTGCCTCGGCATTTTTATAAAATACTCTTATGGGATCGGGGCGTTCGCCTCGACAACTTTATGAAATACATCTTGCGGATCGGTACGAAGATGTCTGTACTTATCTTCGAGAGGCTACAATGTTGTTAGGACCACTTCCCTTCTTGATTCCCCGTCGTACGATTTGATTCCATTGAGGCTTATACCTTCATTTCCTTTCTACTCCTTCTTATACGATGTGAAGTGCTGGCTATCAATTGGGCACCGACGAGTTATGAAGATGCTACAGATGCAGTGCATGATGCTATTCCCTGCGAATGCGGGCGGATCATTATCATCGCCTTGTGGAAGGGTATTCTGTCATTTCAACCAAATGTTGGTATGGCCTATGGTCGAAATTTGATATCTCCAAATTTAGTATAACTCTTGTTAATATTGTGGTGTTGTCATCCTTGATTGAATGCATTGAGGCTCATCGGCAGGTTGACCTTCATTTGGTTGCCTCTGGGCACGGTGTTGTGAGTTGGAACCTAAGAGGAAGTTATCAGAGAGGGTTGTGTGTTGCGACTTCAGTATCAGACCAGTGTTTCTAGTGTTGATGGTTCGAGGGAAATAATCTCTGAGGTGTTTTCAATGCTTAGGAATTTTGATTGTGATGAGAAGGGCTTGATTGGAATGTAGGAAAAAGTGATGTATTCGATCGTGGTCTTGGGTGAGTTACGACTTCGAGTTTCAAACACGTTGTTGGACCTTCGGGTGATGTTAATGGATGAAGGGAATCTTATAAATGACGGATCAGTGCGGATCCAGGGAAGTTAGTTGATTTCATGATGGATGTAACTATAGCAATGACGTTAGAGGAGGTCGATATGAAGTTACACATGTGGGTTATCTCTTGTGAGCAGGTTAGCGGTTGTGTGGTTTTGATGAAGTTCTTAAGTAGAGTTATACTTTTTGCCCAACATGGGATGCATGTACTGCGATGTGAGCATGGATCTCTTGAAGAAGATGGTACGGCGGTTAAAAGGTTGAGCGTGCGATGGTGGCTGATAATTCGGGAGGTGTTATGATTGGTGCAATAAGAGCTCGCGAGAAGTTGGCCTAGTGATGGTGTGGAATCATGGTAACTGGGCAAAAGAGGTTGTTTTGGGGTTTGGATCTATGTGGTTGTAGCGCAAAGCTATGTGAGGGAGCCCACCATTTACGATTGGGTCACGTGGTTGTGTGCCTGTGCAGTTTCTGGTTGTAGGTGCATTCGTAGACTAATCTTGACTAAGGAAAGAAAATCTCAGGGGTAATTCTGGAAAAGGACTCAAGAAAGGTGTTCTACATCTCGCCTTATCGATTCATGTGCATGTGTTGGGATGACTTAGAATTTATGCTTCCTGTGGATGTGGTGTGCAAGGAAAATAATTCATCCGGTTGATTCTTTGGAAGTGTTCATGTGCTAGCAGAGCACTAGAGTTGGTTATGTATTTGGGACCAGGTCAGAGTGGGTGACTCTCAACAATGGTTCTAGTGGATTCAAGAAGTAAAGTGCGATGTTTAAAGATTTTGGATTCGTTAGGTGGCTAAGGACCGGGTTTTGCAGCAGAGTGTGAAGAATACTTGGGAAAATTCTATGTTATCATCGGGTCTGTGGTGTAGTATTAGAGAAATGGGAGAAACTGCTTCGAATTCGTAGGAGGTCTTTCAAAACGGGCGTATCAGTTGGAGAAACTATGGAGTGCACGAGGAGGGTATGAAATGGCTTATGGGTATTGAAACAACGTGGTCTCGCGATTTGTGTCACTCGGGATGAGTGTTGATTGGGATCCATTATATGATTGAATAGAGGTATTGATTCTGAAGGCAAGTCAAGGAGAGATCGGAAGAAGGTGAGTCAGCCTAGTAGTGGTTTGGATCGGCATGGTTAAGAAAATGATCGGTTCCTTCAGTGTGGTAAGACTATACAAGTGGTTTCTAGTTGTACGTGCGGGATTGGTAGCCTCCGTGATTTGATTGATTTGGAGGTATTTGATTCTGATGGTTTTGTTATGTGTAAATAGATTCTGGAAGAGTTATGGTAATTTAGACTACAACTTGAGGTTTGATTTTCTGTGATTATGGGAATTTGGTTGCGTGTTGCAATTGTTCTTCTGAAATAAGTGGAGTGAAAGGAGGTTATAGCCGATGAATTATTTATTCTACTTGTGGTTCAGAGGATTTTGATGAAATTCTTGGACTCTTGCGTAGAGACATGATGGGTGCAGTGAACAATATAGAGATTGGAAGTTGAGGATCAAGGTTGCGGTTCAGTTTTGATAAGAATGTCACGATCTCGGAGGAGCGGGGGAAGGTTTAAGATGTTCAGAGTATGCTGGCATTATTTTCGGGCAGTCTGAGGATGGTTTGTTTTGTGGAAGAAGTGTTGGGTATTGAAATGCGGATGCTTGACTAGTACTATGGAAATAGCATGGTCGATGGCCTTTAATGTTCAGATTTTACTACCTGGTGCGGAAGGTCGTGGGAGTATATCCCACGGGAAGATCGTTTAAGTGTGATGTGTTAGTCATTTGATTGTTATAGATTGAAATCAGGTATGGAGATTTTAGTATTGTCGCCAATGAGAGAGGTTATGACTGAGAGGTGCTCTATTCCTTTGATTGTGGTCATGTGTAGCTTGTCGTTATTGCACCTTAGCCGTGCTTGAGTTTTTGTAGAGCGTGGCGCTATCCGTCTCCCCAGGGTTGTATTTATGCACTTGGCGTGCTTGTGGTCGATATTCGGGAATTTCGTAGGTATGAAAAATATGGCTCGATGAGTATTTCCTTATGGATTGTAATGTATGGATCGGGTGGCACGCCGCCACAAGTATGATATTTGGATCGGGTTTGTCACGCCCCAAACTCGGGGAGCACGACCGGCACTCAACCGAGTGAACCTATTAGATTTTTTTCTACCCAAACTCATTCATGAATAAAGTGGAGATGCACTCCATTAATCAAACACTAAAAAGATTTCGTTAACAACACCCATTTCATTCCATTAGCAGCTTCGTTCATAATTTTCAAAATGAAAAAGGGTCAAAAATACCCCTAACGTATTGAAAATGGCTCAAAAATACCCTTCGTTAACCTTTTGGGCTATAAATTCCCCTAACGTTTTTCTTTGGCTCAAGTATACCCTTACGTCTAACTAACCAATCTGACTACTTTAAAAAAATAGCCTCATGGCACATTATAAGCCTGCCACATGTCTTTCTCAACAATAAAATTAAACTCACCCATTTATTTAAAAACACCCAAATCCTGACCATTACCCACCCGACACGTTTTTCCGTTAAATAAAGTCACGACCTCATATTTTTTCTTGTTCAATCAGGTAAACTTCCTGTTGGGATTTTAAGCTTGTGTAGCTTAAAGAAGGTGAATGAGAAATGGAGGGAAAATGAAATATTTGAATTTCCCTTGGGAAAGGGACATTGTCCCATATCGGAGGAAGAAAAGGCTTTTGATGGGTATATATATAATTGCTCTTCTTCTAGCTCTTAAAGAGTTAAAAAAAAAGGCAAGCCTCGTGCCGTCGTCGTCGTCACTCGCTCGGCTCGGTTTCGGCTTCGGCTTCGGATTTGGTCAACGATTGATTGATTAATCTTTTTGGACAAAATTTCTTTCAATTATTTAATTAATTAATTAAATAATTAACGAAAAATTCAATCCGGAATAACCCATGACCCGCGACCCGGTTCGGTCAGGCCCGTTTTCTTTCTCGGATTATTTTAAATATATTTTTCCCGCAATATTTCAAACACCCCTTTTCCAACCGCCATGGCTGTTTCTGAAAGGTTGCAAACCTTTTCAGAAACAATGCCAGCAACTCTATAAATAGAGTTTGAATCCCAGAATCTCTCCTAACGAAATTTTCTGAGCTTCTTCTTCTTCTTCTTCTGCACAATATTTTCCAGTGTGTTTTACGACCATTGAGTGGTTCGCAGTTCATCAGAGTTTTTGGTACCAATACACTGGTGAGTTAAATCGTTCTATCCTGGGAGGATATATTCCAGCATCTCGGGTACTTGTGGGGAATAATTTCCTTAAGGCCACACTGTGTATTTAGTGGGCTCGATTTATTCCTATACTGTTTTTCGTTTTTTAGAATCTATTTCGTTAAACAAGTATTACTAACTTTCTGTTTTATTTTTCTAAAAAGTTTAATTGTTTATTACAGCAATACAGAATTATAACATTCTTAAGGAATTTTTTTTTATATTCTGTATTTTGTTCGTGGAGATTAAAACCTGTATGGTTTTCTACTCCTTCTGAATTTTACTATTCTAATTTGAAGATATAAAAAACTTCATCAGAGTATTGAAATTCGTAAAACGATTTGAAGAACATAAAAACTTCATCGTTTTTCTGTGAAACAGTATATAAAAACTTCGGTTTTATTTATTATACATATTGTTTTTGTTAATAACAGTATTGTTTACTATTCTGATTTTGCCATTAATTGAACTCTTATGTTGTTTACAGTAAGAAATGGCAATTGATAACGGAAATTCTTCTGCGACTATTGCGGCAATGATGATAGCCTCGTCAAGCCGGACTGTTGTTCCACCGGCAGAGAAACCGGGGAAATTTTTCGGAGCCAACTTCAAAGGATGGCAGCAAAGGGTGTTCTTCTGGCTTACCACACTTGGTATGTAGAAATTCACTAGTGAAGAACCTCCAGTGCCTGCTGCGGATATGCCGGACAACGAGAAATTCATGGTTGTTGAGGCATGGAAGCAGGCAGATTTTCTTTGCAAAGGCTATATCTTAAGCGCTTTAGAGGATGACTTGTACAATGTGTACAGTGCGATGAATACTTCGAAAGAATTATGGGACGCACTTGAGAAGAAGTACAAGACTGAAGATGCATGCTTGAAGAAGTTCGTGGTTGCCAAGTTTCTACACTATAAAATGATAGACAGTAAAACTGTTGGAACCCAAGTTCAGGACTTCAACTTATTTTTCATGACCTTATTGCTGAAGGTATGGTCATGAATGAAGCATTTCAAATGGCTGCAATGATTGAAAAATTGCCTCATTCGTGGAGAGATTTCAAGAACTATCTTAAGCACAAGCGCAAAGAAATAAAGTTTGAAGATCTTATGATTCGTCTCAAGATTGAGGAAGACAACAAAATAGCCGAGAAGAAGTCTCGTGGAAATTCAACGATCATGGGAGCTAATATCGTTGAGGAGACTGCTCCAAAAAGTATGAAGAGAAAGAGGTCTTCTAGACAGACTAAGGAGCAAAACAAAAAGAAATTCAAGGGCAGCTGCTACAATTGTGGAAAAACCGGTCACAAAGCCCCTGATTGTCGTCTCCCGAAAAAGTATAAGAAGAAGGGACAGGCCAACATAGTGGAGAAGAATGATGATGATCTGTGTGCAATGCTTTCGGAATGCAACCTAGTTGGAAATCCGAAGGAGTGATATATTGACTCTGGAGCCACTCGACATGTTTTTGTTGTCAAGGAAGTATTTGCGACTTACTCTACTGCTGGACCCGAAGAAGAGCTTTCCATGGGAAATACTGCAACAACCAAGATTGAAGGTTATGGGAAGATATTCCTGAAGATGACTTCCGGCAAGGTGTTAACGCTCAACAACGTTCTTCATGTTCCTACTATTAGGAAGAATTTAGTTTCTACTTCTTTGCTTGTTAAGAATGGATTCAAATGTGTATTTGTTTCTGATAAAGTTGTTGTAAGCAAGAATGAAATGTATGTTGGAAAGGGCTACCTCACAGAGGGCCTCTTCAAACTAAATATAATGGTTGTTGACAGTATGAATAAAATTGCAGCTTCTTCTTATTTATTGGAGTCAAATGATTTATGGCATATTTGTTTAGGACATGTCAATTACAAAACCTTGCGAAAGTTAATTAATTTAGAAGTGTTGCCTAAATTCGAGTGTAATAAATCAAAATGTCAAATATGTGTTGAGTATAAGTTTGTAAAACATCCTTATAAGTCTATTGAAAGGAATTCAAATCCTCTAGACTTAATTCATATTGACATTTGTGATATGAAGTCGACACCATATCGAGGTGGAAAAAAGTATTTTATTACTTTTATTGATGACTGCACTCGATATTGTTATGTTTATTTGCTTAATAGTAAGGATGAAGCAATTGAAGCATTTAAGCAATACAAGAATGAAGTGGAGAATCAACTGAATAAAAAGATCAAAATGATTAGAAGTGATAGGGGTGGAGAATATGAATTTCCATTTGCAGAAATATGTTCGGAATATGGAATTATCCATCAAACTATTGCACCTTACACACCTCAATCCAATGGAATTGCGGAAAGAAAAAATCGTACATTAAAGGAAATGATGAATTCTTTATTAATAAGTTCCGGATTACCGCAGAGTTTGTGGGGCGAAGCTATCCTTACAGCTAACCGAATACTCAACAGAGTACCCCACAGCAAAACGCAATCTATTCCATATGAAAAATGGAAAAGAAGAAAACCCAACTTGAAATATTTTAAAGTGTGGGGGTGTCTAGCAAAGGTACAAGTTCCTTTACCTAAAAGGGTTAAAATCGGACCAAAAACTGTTGATTGAGTTTTCATTGGATATGCTACAAACAGTAAAGCATGTCGGTTTTTAGTTCATAAATCTGATAATCCCGAAATTTACATTAATACGGTAATGGAATCAGATAATGCTGAATTCTTTGAAAGCATCTATCCATATAAAACTGAATATGAGTCGTTAGGTGAAAGACCTAAACGACCTCGGGAAGAACCAAAGGAAAATACTCCAAGTATAGAAGATCCAAGGCGTAGCAAACGTCAAAGAACATCTACTTCCTTTGGACCAGATTTTGTGACATTCTTGCTTGAAAATGAGCCTCAAACTTTTAAAGCAGCTATGTCATCTTCTGATTCAGCGTTTTGGAAAGAGGCAGTCAATAGTGAGATTCAATCAATTTTGGATAACCATACATGGGAATTGGTAGATCTTCCTCCAGGAAATAAGCCTTTAGGTTCGAAATGGATCTTTAAACGGAAAGTGAAAGCTGATGGCACTATTGACAAATATAAGGCAAGACATGTTGTCAAAGGTTATAGACAAAAGGAAGGCCTTGGTTACTTTGACATTTACTCGCCAGTAACGAGGATAACATCTATTAGGGTGTTAGTGGCACTAGCGGCCGTGTATGGTCTTGAAATCCATCAAATGGATGTTAAAACAGCTTTCTTAAATGGAGAATTAGAGGAAGAGATTTACATGGAACAACCTGAGGGTTTTGTGGTAACTGGTAAAGAAAAAAAGGTGTGCAAACTTGTTAAGTCATTTTATGGACTTAAACAATCACCCAAACAATGGCATGCCAAATTTGACCAAACAATGTTGGCAAGTGGGTTTAAAATCAACGAGTGCGACAAATGTGTTTACATTAAAAACACTCCAGGTCATGAAGTCATTGTTTATTTATATGTTGATGACATGTTGATAATGAGCAAAAACATGGCAGATATAAATACTACTAAGCATATGTTGGCTAGCAAATTCGATATGAAAGACTTAGGAGTTGGTGATGTGATCTTAGGAATCAAAATTCACAAGACTCCACAAGGTCTAGCATTATCACAGTCTCACTACATTGAAAAAGTACTTGACAAGTTCAAGTATTTGGATTTCAAAATTGCCAAGACTCCAATTGACGTGACTTATGCACTTCAAAAGAATGAAGGTGAAAGTGACTCACAATTGGATTATGCAAGAGTATTGGGAAGTTTGATGTATATCATGAATTGTACACGACCAGATATAGCATGTGCTATTAGTAAACTGAGTCGGTTTACAAGTAATCCTAATCGGATGGCAATGAAACGAGTTTTGGGGTATGTCAAACATACCCAAAATTATGCTTTGCATTATAACAAATATCCCTCCGTGATCGAGGGATATAGTGATGCAAATTGGATCACTGGATCATCTGAAGTTAAATCCACGAGTGGATATGTTTTCACAATTGGGGGTGGAGCAGTGTCTTGGAAATAATCCAAACAAACGTGCATCGCCCGTTCTACAATGGAATCTAAATTCATAGCTTTAGATAAGGCTGGTGAAGAAGCTGAATGGCTCCGGAATTTCTTAGAAGATATTCCATTTTGGCCCAAACCTTTGGCACCTATTTGTATACATTGTGATAGTCAAGCGGCAATAGGCAGGGCATGGAGCGTTATATATAACGGAAAATCTCGTCATATACGACGGAGACACAATACTGTTAGACAACTACTCTCTAGTGGTGTTATCACAATTGACTACATAAAGTCAAGAGATAACGTGTCGGATCCACTTACAAAAGGCCTATCTAGAGAGGCAGTTGAAAGATCATCAAAAGGAATAGAGTTAAGGTCTAGGACAAGTCATCATGACGGTAACTCTACCTAGCAGACTGGAGATCCTACGAGCTAGGTTCAAAGAGATCAAACAAAGTTATGAATGACGATTCAACATTGTCAAATAAATCAACCCATTCTCGTGATGAATACAATGTTCAGAAATCGAGGTAAAGCATTAAGGCTTTTTGATGAGTCAACAAAGCTTAAAGGTTTTTTAATGATTTGCTAAGTCTGGCAGGATATGACTAGATAGTGTGTCTATAGGATTACACGTTTAGAAATCACCTATATGAGTGTGAAGTGTAAGCCGCTTCAAGGGGAATGAAAGTAAAGGCCCATTCTCTAAGCACTCATGAAACCAGACGATGTTCATGGCTGAAACGAACACAACCGTGAGAACCATAGATGGTTAAGGATTGATTGTGTGACTTATGTTGTCTAGGTATACAACAAAGCTCGACGGTTCAAAGATATCAAATCTACCGATTGACCGAGTATATCCGATATAAGTTTACTACGGAAAGTTCAAAGGGAAACCTACTTATCCAGATGCAATTAATTCATGCATGTAAAACACACACGCATCCGTACATTCCTTTATTTTATAGCCATTCCCCATTCATGTGGGGGATTGTTGGGATTTTAAGCTTGTGTAGCTTAAAGAAGGTGAATGAGAAATGGAAGAAAAATGAAATATTTGAGTTTCCCTTGGGAAAGGGACATTGTCCCATATCGGAGGAAGAAAAGGCTTTTGATGGGTATATATATAATTGCTCTTCTTCTAGCTCTTAAAGAGTTAAGAAAAAGGCAAGCCTCGCGCCGTCGTCGTCGTTGCTCGCTCGGCTTGGCTTCGGCTTCGGATTCGGATTTGTTCAAAGATTGATTGATTAATCTTTTTGGACAAAATTCCTTTCAATTATTTAATTAATTAATTAAATAATTAACGAAAAATTCAATCTGGAATAACCCATGACCCGGTTCGGTCAGGCCCGTTTTCTTTCTCGGATTATTTTAAATATATTTTTTCCGCAATATTTCAAACACCCCTTTTCCAACAGCCATGGCTGTTTCTGAAAGGTTGCAAACCTTTTCAGAAACAATGCCAGCAACTCTATAAATAGAGTTTGAATCCCAGAATCTTTCCTTACGAAATTTTCTGAGCTTCTTCTTCTTCTTCTTCTGCACAATATTTTCCAGTGTGTTTTACGACCATTGAGTGGTTCGCAGTTCATCAGAGTTTTTGGTACCAATACACTGGTGAGTTAAATCGTTCTATCCTGGGAGGATATATTCCAGCACCTCGGGTACTTGAGGGGAATAATTTCCTTAAGGACACACTGTGTATTCAGTGGGCTCGATTTATTCCTATACTGTTTTTTATTTTTCAGAATCTATTTCAT
The DNA here is from genome assembly GCF_000390325.3 of Nicotiana tomentosiformis. NCBI lineage: Eukaryota > Viridiplantae > Streptophyta > Magnoliopsida > Solanales > Solanaceae > Nicotiana > Nicotiana tomentosiformis. Next base: position 154,289,094 of record NC_090812.1, read on the forward strand.
TAAACAAGTATTACTAACTTTCTATTTTATTTTTCCAGAAAATTTAATTGTTTATTACAGCAATACAGAATTATAACACTTCCTTCTTCCTCTTCTTTCTTCCCGCATGGTAGTGCTTATACTCATGTATAGCGTATGGCATGAGTATACTCATGTTAAAATAAGGGAGCTACTTCGCTAGACATGGGTCGCTCCCTTATTTTTACATGTTATAACTTTGACCGATGGTTCTTATATATTTTCTATTATAATAGTATATGTGATAAATTATATAATAGTGGTATATATAAAGTATAAAATACACAACTTTAAAGAATATGTATGGTATATTTTGTTTGTTTACATTTATTATGATGTATATATATAATTTATATATGTGGTATAAAATACATATAAAAGAATATATGGTATATTGATGGAAGGTGAACCAAAATTTATCATCCATGTTTTGTTAGTTTCAAGGGTATATGTGAGCCAAAAATAAAACGTTAAGGATATATGTGAGCCAACAATAAAATGTTAAGTGTATTTTTAGACCAAAAAGTTAACGGAGGGCATTTTTGAGCCATTTTTAATACATTAGGGGTATTTTTGGCCCTTTTTCGTAGTTTCAATTCTACACCGGCACGTGTAGTTTCTGGGTTAGGTTATTTCAACCTACCCTTCCTCGGTGACTATCGATACTCCCAAAAATATTTTTGATTTGCTTACAAAGTAAACAACAATACAAATGCATTTACCTCATAACATTTTATACCGTATATAGCATAATTGGCACTTTCAACAACTTTCAACACCATTATTTTCTTGGCTCTCTTGGCCATACATATGATTCTTCATTCATGGCACAATCATATTTCATACTTCACACTTTCATTTATTTCCTTTCATGGATCATCATAAAAAATATCAACAAAGAGAATATTCCGAAAATCACAACTTTAGGTTCATTAGTAATGAAGACTTTAAACACAATGGATTTCTTTCCAAGAAATGGAGTAAAATTATTGGCAATCGATGCGCAAGTTAAAATCATAAACAAGTAACACATCATTTATTCTTGAAATACTTTTCCCCAAAAAGGGCAATACACAATTTCAACTCACGAATATGTAAGAACGCAAAACACATCGAAACTACTTACAAAGCATATCATTAGTTAAAACAGCCACATATGGGCATCACTTGAGTTCATAAGCTTTTAGGCAATTCTATTTTCGAAGTCAATTTCGGAACAGTTGAATCAAATCTCATTTCATAATATTTCTCACATCATCTCATTTCACTGGCACCATTGGCCACAAGTATAACTTTCGCTTTTGGCACGTTGGCCACACTTTATATCTCCAATTTACTTATTTCACTTTCAACCATCTTTATAGATTATCAACAATAAGACATTTTCAATCAAGACTTTAGATACACATATGAGAAATTAAGAGTCTTAAGCATATTGAGATTTTCTCACACAATTTGGCATCATAACCTTCATTTGAAATACGACTCAATGACATAATATTTTAATACACATATCAATCTTGAACACATTCTCAAAAGATAACATAATGTGATAGGAACATTCAGAACACGTTTTGAATACATAATTCTCGATACTTTGCTTATTCGGGACAATCGAATTTATTGGGAATAACTCGGAACATAGAATAAGGAACTTGAGACAATCATACTTGAAACTTACGGGAACATCATGGAATTCAATTCAAAGAGTAGTTTAGCGAACATACCTCGCTTTGAACTTTTCTTAAATTACTATAATGTTCCGGAAATCCTAGCAATCCCAAACTATTTTGAGATATAATAAGATTGAACACAAATTAGAAAGATATTCATGGTTTCAACTCATTTGAGCATTTCATCAAACACTTGATGTACAAATTTGACTAAAAGGTTCTTCTACAATATTTCCTTCACTTCAAAATAGGGTCGGATAAGAATATTTTAAAAAATGACCCCCGAAGCCAATTGTGTGGTGCAATTATATGGTAGCATAATCGATTATGTGAGCAGCAGAATCAATTATGTGGTAGCAGAACCGATTATATGGGCAGCATAATCAATTATGTGATAGCAGAATGATTTTTTTAAAATTTGTCAATCTCTGCTCCACTTTGCGATGCTTATGCGGTCCGCAAAACCATTCTGCGGCCGCGAAATTGACAGCAAAGCCAGCCTTTGGGAGTTGGTTCATAACTTCTTGTAGGAGTATCCAAATGACGAACGGTTTAAAGCGTTAGAAACTAGACTCAAAGATTTTTCATTTGATAGATTGTCCATCACATAAATCCATATATATATATATATATATATATATATATATATATATATATATATATATATATATAATATATATATATATGCGCATTCAAAGTTTGGTCTTGTGAGTACTCATTTGGAACTTTAGTCTAGCATGTAATTTCCAACTTGACTTAGACTTAGGACTCTCCTTAGACCCCATATCACTTATGATATGCTTCGTACACTTATTATCATATCTAGTTGATATACATCATATTAATAGTCCTCGTCCGCACACAAAATAATATAATTAGCACACATCAACTTTCTTAATAGCGCTTAAGTACTTCAAAATTTTTTGAGATACTACAGGGCTGCACGTCGCAAAAGTGAGATGTTGAGTACGGTTCCCTATACTTATTTTTGTGTGGCTTGTTTCTCATCTCTTAGAAATGTTCATAGAATCTATTGACCGTTTTATTCGTTACACGGGCTGGGTAGTTCCTTGCCGAAGCGTTCTTCCTTATGTGTCATATTCGAGTTGTAGCTTGTTGGCACATTAATGGCGTCATGTGAGATTTTAGTCAGTATTTGAGGTGGCTTTTTGCCTGAGTAGCTTGTACTGGGTGAGATGAGGCTATTGGACCTCAAAATTAGTGCGATCAGATTTATGTAAAGTATATTAAAAAGAAGGTGTCACTATTTAGTTCAGAATAGGGTAATGGTTCTTGTCAAAAGGGAAAACTCTATGAGATATTGATTTGACGGGTGGTTATAAGTTCCTGCACATCTCTTTCATCGTTGCAGTATTGTGAGGTTGAGACCGGGCTTATGTGTGTTATGATATATACTATGGGCATCTAGTTCGTGAATGTGTAACTATCGTAGTCGGAGGATGTTATTATGAACATATGAAATGTGTGGTACATTGGGTGATCTCAGTATGGGTACATAATCATATTTGGTACAGTGGGTGGAGATAATTACAGTGTTCGTATGTTAGAATCAGACCTAGTAGAGATTTTCGGATGTTGGAATTTGGTCCTAAGGCTTGTTGGCTAAAATAAAAGGGAGAATCTTCCGTCTTGCTCGAGATAATATGTTCACCTATGTTGTGGTAGCACGGGTAGGTGCACAAGGTGTTGAAAAATGATTTTGGGGCAACTCCGGAGCATTTCTTGGCACGTTCGAGGACGATCGTATGTTTAAGTAGGGGAGAATGTAATGATACGACTGATCGTTTTGAGCTCTAGCGCATCGTTCGGCGGTTTGAGGCCTTGAGTAGCTTCATTTCAGGTATCGTGACTTGTACGTGTGGTCAGAGTTAAATTTCGGGAAGTTCATAATTTATTCAAATGAAAAATTCTCAATTCGAAAACTTTAAATTGGAAAAGTTGACCAAGGTTCGACTTTTGGGTAAACGACCTCCGAATAGGGATTTGAGGGTTTTAATAGGTTCGTATGATGATTTTGAATGTGACTGTATGTTCGGGTTGTGTATCGGGTGGTCCGGGAGCATTTCAGCGCTTATTATAGAAAGTTGGAATTTTGAAAGTTTAAGAATTTCTTAAGTTTGATTTGAAGTGAATTTTGGTGTTATCGATGTCCGCTAGGGGTTCCGAGCCATGGAATAGGTTTGTGTTGTGATATATGACTTGTGCGTAAAGTTTGGCGTCATTCCGGGATGTTTAACTATAATTCGAACGCGTTCAACGAAGTTTAAAAGTTTAAAGAAAGGTTTCGATCATCGATTCCTAGTTATGACATTGTTTGATGTGATTTGAGGCCTCGAGCAGGTCCGCGTTATGTTATGGATCTTGTAGGTATATTCAGACGGGGTCCCGAGTGGCTCGGGTGAGTTACGGACATGGTTCAGATCGTTTTGTCGCATGATTTCTTTGTTGAAGGGGTCTGGTTCTGGTGCAGCCGCTTCGGCGGAATTTTGGTTGTAGAAGCAGGCTGCTTATCGTGGAAGTGGGGAATGTTGGGTGGTGAAAGATCGCAGAAGCAACGTTTGGACCGCATCTGCGAAGGCGCAGATGCGGCTTCTTGGAATGCAGAAGCGAGGGTGTGAAGGGGCGGCCTCCAGTGCTTTCCGCAGAAGCGGACTTATTGTCGCAGAAGCGACCATTAGCTTCGCAGATGCGAAGATCACCTGGATAGAACCTATATGTTAGCCAAATCGGGTTCTGGCTCATTTCACCTCATTTCTCTAATTGGAGCCGACCTTGGGGTGATTTTGGAATGCCATTTTTATCATCCTTCGTGCGGTAAGTGATTCCTTCTCACTATGAATTAAATACATGATTTACATATGGTTTTTAACATGAAAAAATTATGAAAATTGTGGGATTTTAAGAGACCTAAAAATTGGTATTTTTGGATTTTTACCATGAAATTGGATATGGAATTTGGAATAAATCATACATTTGAGTTCGTAACTTTATGCGTAATGTTTATCTTCAAAGAAATTCGGAATTCGGACATGTGGGCCAGAGGGTTGACTTTGTTGACTTTTCTAGCGGAGTTGAGAATTTTTATAAATTGATTAATTATGAGTATTAGAGTATATTTTTATTAGTTTGCACATTGTTTGACTACTTTCGGATTTGTTGGCCATAGGTGTGAGGTGTTAGAGGCGCGTTGGAGCCGGATATGGAACTTCGGAGCGAGGTAAGTCTCGTGTCTAATCCTGTGAGGAGGAATCTACCCCTTAGATGTTATTCTTATTATATGCTATATGTTATGGGAGTTGCGCACGTATGAAGAGACGAGTTCCATGCATATGGTAGAATTCCTGATTATGTACGGGTAGACTTCGGTTCATGCCATGCTTTAATTGTACTAATTGAGTTATCCTTGCCTGTTTAATTTCTTTATTTCGTGTTACTACCTGAGACCAGGCTTGCATAGAGTGACATACTCGCTATTGTAGAGATTTGACGAGCTACTTGATTAGCCGCGGAATAATTGTGTTTTCCCCTATGAATTTCTCCCGTGTTATGCGTTTTCATCGGAAAGCTTCCTTAAATTTCATAACTCACACGTATATTCGTTAGTGGGGTCAAGGACTCGTTAAAGCTTCTTATTCTAATGGGATCGGGTCATTCGCCTCAGCAGGATTATGTAACACTCTTATGGGATTGGGCCGTTCGCCTCGACAATATCATATTCTTATGGGATAGGGTCGCTCGCCTCGGCAGTATCATGTATCATATTATTTTGGGTTCGGGTCGTTCGCCTCGTCATTTCTATAAAATACTCTTATGGGATCAGGGTGTTCGCCTCGACAACTTCATGAAATACTCATATGGGATCGAGTCGTTGGCCTCGGTAGAATCGTGCATAATATTTGACAAGGAGCCAGTATATTCATGAGTTTTTCTAACATGAATTATGACGACCTATATGGTGGGGACTATTTTATATGTATACTTCGGTTGAGGAGGTAACTGATAATTGAGAGCTTATGTTTATTGTTCAGAGGAGGATTGCACCATGTACCTATATTTGTTTATACTATTTATTTACCATGCCTCATACTTGTTTACTTTCTATTGTACTTAATTTATTGGACTACTAGTAAGTGTCAATGTCGACCCCTCGTCACTACTTTTTCGGGGTTAGGTTAGATACTTACTGGGTACGCGTTGATTTACGTACTCATGCTACACTTCTGTACGTATTGTGCATGTGTATATATATATTCCTGGTGATCTTTTGGGCGCAAATGCGCGACTATTGCGGGGACTTTATGGTGAGTTGCATCACATGTTACAATCCGCAGCATACAGAGTCTCCATCAGAATTATTTATATTTTTCCTGTCTAACTTGTATTCTAGAAAGATATTGTATTGTTATTGTACCTTCTAGTAGATGCTCATGCACTTGTGGCACCGGGTTTTGGGGGTATTCTTGAATTTGTTTATGGATTGGTTACATTGATATATTTTTACTTATTATTTTAATTAAATTGCGTAAATACGATTTATTTTAATGCACTGACCTCTCTCTCTAAATAAGATTCAAGATTTCTAAAATAATAAAATGAATAATTAAGTGTTGGCTTGTCTAACGGCAACGCCGGGCGCCATCACGACCTATAGTGGATTTTGGGTCGTGACAGGTTGGTATCAGAGCGATAGGTTCACTTAGGTCCCACGAGTCATGATCAAGTCTAGTAGAGTCTTACAGATCGGTACAGAGACGTCTGTACTTATCTTTGAGAGGCTACAGGGCTGTTAGGAGCACTTCCCTTCTTGATTCCTCGTCATGCGATTTGATTCCATTGAGGCTTATGCCTTCGCTTCCTTTCTACTCTTTCTTATACGATGTGGAGTGCTGGCTATCAATTGGGCACCGACGAGTTGTGAAGATGCTACAGATGCAGTGCAGGATGCTATTCCATGCGAATGCGGGCAAATCATTATCGTCGCCTTGTGGAGGGGTATTCTGTCATTTCAGCCCAGCGTTGGTATGGCCTAATATCATGTTTTTGGGTCTTAATATCATGTTTGATCTTGGGTTATATTATTTCAATATTCTCATAGATAATAGATCATCCAAAGTTAAAAAACTTTAAGATTTATTTCAGATATAAGTGGTTAACAACACTAGATTAAATTCATAAAAGATTAATTAAGTCAATTTATTGATTATCTTATGTAAACCAAATACAGAGTAATAAAATCTTAATGAAGTGACATAATGCGACTTGATTCGACTTGTGCATTGTTTTTTTTAATTGGCCGACCACAAAACAGCTGAATTTTTGGATAACAAATAATATAGCTGGACCATAAGACAAACATGTGTGTCGTACATAGTATTAGTATTTATATAAACTTGAATTCAATGTTTAAATTCTTTTACAATAATCGAAAAACTCGATTTTTATTGGTTTTATTTGGTTTATAGGTTTAAAAATTCGACATAATTAATTTGGTTTGGAAAAATAAAAAAATCAAACTAAGTCGACCTATAACACCCCTAGTGATTCCATTATTTGTTATCTCATTACTAATTTTTTTTTGAGTCAGGAAAAGTACAACTGCCAACTAAATGGATTTTGAGTGACTCAAATTCTTGTCCTTAGTATATGACTTGTAGTTGCATTACTGAGCTCTTAGGAATGAGGGCTAATTGCGCGAAAACTAAACAGTTCTCTGCTTTATTATTTTTGTAATACAATAAAAAAGGATGAATTCATGATGCACACATTTATTTTTTATATGAATATTTTGCCTGTAATTTCTATAGGAAACTGTAATTTTCATATGAATATTTTGTACCATTTAGGTGTGATTTTATTCACAAAGTTTAGTCAGATTATTAATTGTTTTATGTTAATCAAAATAAAAATTGCATTTATTAAACATAAATTTATCTAATTAGTATATAATTTAATGGAGTAGAGAAATAAATTAACTTGTATTTTGGTCATTTTTGAAGTAAAATCATGCGATAATCTACTCTTTTTAAGTGAATAACTTTCAGGGTATTCATCAAATGTATAAACAAAGTTATTTTCAACTCAACACTTTTGCTTAAACATATAAATGTTAATGCATGTAATCAATTTCCATCACATAGTGTTTGAAACTGATCTACAACTTTCGTCCGGTTATAAGAGTATAATATGTGATGTGTGAGTTATATACATGTTCTGCCGCAGAAAAAATTAATATTTAAGTGAAAAATATAGTACCAGTCAACATTATTCAGTAAATTTCGAGTTATGAACCACTAGCCCTCTAAAATTCCTGGACCGAAACGAAAAGATTCTATCTTTTTTTCTCGCGGGAGATTGAAAGGAATAGTCCCTAAGGGGTTGGTCTTAGCTGGATGTCCCCGAAATTATGAAGTGACACCAGGTAGCCACTCTAAAGGGCTACTATTTAGGCGTTAGCCAGTACGTCCTGAATTTCAGTTTTTCAGTTTAACTTTTGGGACAAAAATGTCTTGAAGTTAAGATTTTTAGAGTACTGGTGAATATCTAAATAATATCTCTGAGAATGATTATCTGTGCACTCGCCCCAATATAGCCCCCGGACCTGCACACAATTATTGCTCTTCAATATATTTCTACCGGATTAATAGAGTTTATGCTATTTACTTTACTTATCTGTTAAGTTGTTCATCAAAGTCTACCAGGCTGACATGATTTTGTTCTTCAATGATTTTTCTATCAGATTGGTAGAATTTATGTTATATTTACTTTACGTGTCTATAAAATTATTCATCGAAGTATACCCGATTGGTATAATTTTTTGTATTATTTTAATAAAGTGTTCTTCGAATTGCAACTTTAATTTCGATCAAATCACCCCCAAAATCTGATCCAAATGATCTCAAATTTAAAATAAAGCTTCCAAATACCAACATAATCAATTCTCAATCACCAATTTAGTCAAATAATAATAAATTAAAAGACCCACGTATCATCTTTAATACTTTATAAGGTCAAACAATGAAGTTTTGAGCTTTTTATAATAAAATACTAAATTAATATTTGAACTAAAAATTTAAGCATAAATTATCAACATTCGAACAATTTTAATAATAATGGACCATTAATCTTTTACTTTCAATGATATGTTTTTTTATAGAAAACTCTCTCCCCGTCCTCTCGGCGTAGTTTAAGCTAACGTGCGCCGACCTCATCCATGCCAGGAAAGAGATCACGCGGTCAGCCTAGGAAGGAACAAATTAAGGTGGATGACAATATACCAAGACTAAAAATATCACGACTCAATTTCACATATAGGTCGTGATGGCGCCCAACACTACAACTAGGCAAGCCAACTATTAATTAAACATATATTGATTAAACTTTGAATCCAAGAAAAATAATAAAATACCAAATTCTACTAATGTGTGTGTGCCAAGACCTGGTGTCACAAGTGTATGAGCATTTAGTAGATTATAAAAAACTTCAAATACTGTCTGAAATGAAATAGACAGAATGTAAATATAAGAAGAGACACCGGTAGCTGCAGAACGGCTCAGAAAAGCAGCTCACCACTATGCCTCGGGATGACGTGGATATGTGATGATAGGTCCTCCATTAGTACCTGTCTCAGATCCTGCACAAAAAGTGCAGCAAGTGTAGTATGAGTATGTAAACAACGTGTACCCAGTAAGTATCAAGCCTAATCTCGAAGTGGTAGAGACGAGATGGACGACTTTGACACTCACTATGGATCAATAATAAAACTTGAAATAAAACTAGAATATCTAAATCAACATGATTCACATAATTTATAATAATTTATTTAACCAGCAGAAATAATTAAATTCCTTTAAATGCAACAATCCTCAATATATTAATTAAATTCCTTCAATTTCAATAAATTTACAATTTACCAATTAGATTCGCAAGCTGAAATAAACTATCATAGTATCGTGTAATTATTATTATTAAGCACGATTTCTTCCAAGGTCGTTCGGCCCGATCTAGAGTATTGTGTACATTGTCGAGGGACGTGCGACACGATCCATAGAGGCATCTATCATGCCGAGGCATTCGGCCCGCTCCACAAGAAAGGAGGACATTTTCTTATGTACCTCCGGAATGAGAGTATATTTATTATAAGATAAATTCGCGAGGAAGAACAATTTCTCTTAGCAATTGATTAATTTAAACAGAAAATCAAGTATATGAGATTTCCATCATTTAATATTTTTAGCTAATAATTCATATATATATATATATATATATATATATATATATATATATATATCAAGTAATATTAATTAAACAATGAATATAATTTACACAAGTAATTTATGCTTTGAATCCTAAACTACCCGGACTTTAGTATTAATAGTAGCTACGTACGGACTCTCGTCACCTCGTGTGTACGTAGCCTCCACAATTAGCAATAATTATTTAATTTTAATCACCTATAAGGTAATTTCCTCCTCACAATATTAGACAAGAGACTTACCTCGTTTTGCTCCAATTTAATCTACTAGAAGGCCTTTTCCACGATTATCCAACTCTGTCTAGCTCGAATCTAGCCAAAATAATTCGATACAATCACTAAAAATTATAGGAATCAATTCTATAAGAAAATACTATATTTTAAATAAAAATTCCTAAATTAATTAAAAATTTGTCCGTGGGGCCAACATCTCAGAATCCGGTAAAAGTTACGAAATCCGATAATCCATTCAATTACGAGTCCAACCATACCAGTTTCACTCAAATCTGACTCCGAATCGATACCGAAATCTCAAAAATTCGTTTCAATGAGATTTCTAAAAATTTCCCAAATTTCAATCTCAAAACACTAATTAAATGATGAGAACAATGATATATTTGTATTTATAGACCAAATCCAAGTTAGAATCACTTACCCCAATGTCTTTCCTTGAAAATCTATTCAAAATCGCCTCTACTCAAGCTCCAATTTGTTAAAAATGGAGAATGGGACGAATGCCCTCTTTTTATAAAACTGCCCAGACAGCCTTCGGAACTGGCCTCGAACGGGGCCTTGATCGTGGCTTCGATCATGGCCCACGAGCCCAGGCCTCGATCGTTGCTTCGATCACAAGCTCGAGCCTGGACCTCGGTCATGGCCTCGATTATGGTATCGAGCCTGGTCCTTCGATCATAGCCTCAGTCATGGCATCGGGCTTGAGCCTTCGATTGTGACCCTCGATCTTGGGTCTCGATCCTGGCCCTCGAGCCTTGCCTTCGATCATGGCCCTCGAGTTGGACCTTCGATCACGGCCCTCGAGCTGGACCTTCGATCATGGCCCTCGAGCTAGACCTTCGATCATGGCTTCGATAGACAAGCTCGAGCCTGAGCCTCGTCAACCCTAGGCTCGATACCTGGGCTCGATATCTGGGCTCGATACCTGGGCTCGATATCTGGCTCGATATCTGGGCTCGATCACAGCCCAGAATGTCCATCAGAAGAGAAAACAATTGCAGTAGCTTTTTAAGTCCAACTTTTGATCCGTTAACCATCCGAAACTCACCTGAGGCCCTCAGGACCTCAACCAAATATACCAACAAGTCCTAAAACATCATATGAACTTATTTGAAACCTCAAATCACATAAAACGATGCTAAAACCACGAATTATGCTCCAATTCAAGCTTAATGAAACTTAAAATTTCTAATTTCTACATTCGAAGTCGAGGCCTATCAAATCAAGTCCGATTGACCTAACATTTTGCACAAAGTCATAAATGACATAAGGGAGCTACGAAACTTTTCGGAACTGTATTCCGACTCCGGTATCAAAAAGTCAACTCCCCGGTCAAATTTCCAAACTTAAATTCTTGTTTTAGCCATTTAAGCCAAATTTCACTACGGACTTCCAAATAAAATTTCGATCACGCTCCTAAGTCCAAAATCACCATACGGACCTGTTGGAATAATCAAAATTCTATTCCGGGGTCGTTTGCACATACTTCGATATCCGGTCACTATTTAAACTTAAACTTTTAATTTTTCATCAAAAATCCATATCTCGGGTTAGGGACCTCGAAATTTAATTTCGGGTATACGCCCAAGTCCCAAATCAAGATACAGACCTACCAGAACTGTCAAAATACTGATCCGAGTCTGTTTGCTCAAAATGTTGACTAAAGTCAACTCCGTTGAGTTTTAAAGCTCTAATTCACATTTTAATCCATTTTTCACATAAAAACTTTTTTAGATATTTTACGAACTGCGCACGCAAGTCGAGTAGTGATAAATTATGTTTTTTGAGGTCTTAAAATATATAATTAATTATTAAATTTAAAGATGACATTTTGGGTCATCACACAAAAACACTAGAGGAAGCTCATCTGCGGTTATGACATCCATTTCTAGAGCTTCAAAGACACATGCAGACTCTGGAGTCTCGTTAGCAATAAAAGACGGCTAATCATAGTCTTATCCCTCTGCATGGTGACCTATTGGGTAGTATTATGCCTCCTGCTTCTCAAAGTGCTACTGTTCTATTGAATGACAAGGAACAAGAGGTTGGAGATCCATCTCAGTTACCAGCAGTAAACATGCAGATTATGAAACTTGGGCATGTGCCTACTCATATGCAGCAGATGAGTCTATGCGTTGTGCCACTGACCAAGAAATCTATGATGGACTATGTTCCATTGGAGATGATATAGCACTAGGGTTGATGAATATAATTCTCTATTCTTTAAAAGAGCTTGGCCAATGATTAACAATGAAATATGTCATGTAGTAAAGAAATTTTTTCAATCGGGCAAGCTATTCAATGTTGTTAACTGCACAACTATTACTCTGCTTCCAAAGGCGCCTAACCTTTCCAGTATTAATGAGTACATACTTATTGCCTATTCCGCAGTTCTGTACAAGCTAATAGCTAAAGTGCTTGCCAATAGGTTACAAAAGTAATGGCTTCAATAATATCACATACTCAGGCACGTTTTATCCTTGGCAGAAAGGTAGCAGACAATGTCCTACTTGCTTATGAACTAGCTAAAGCATGTTATAGGAAAGATATACCAGATATCTCTTAAAGGTAGATATACAGAAGGCATTGATACTGTTGATTAAAGGTGCCTGCATCACGTCCTAGAAGGTCTAGGCTTTCCAAACCAATTCAGTAGGTGGATCCTTGAGTGTGTGTCAACCGTGAACTACACTATTACTATAAATGGAGAAACTACAAAACCTTTTGATGTTGCTAGAGGGCTTAGGCAAGGAGACCCATGTCTCCTTTCCTATTTGCCATAGCAATGAAATACCTGGGTTGTCACGGCCCCAAATCCACTAGTCGTGATGGCACCTATCTTAACCCGTTAGGTAAGTCAACTAGTAACTACCCAATTCCAAAGATATTAACAAATCAAATAAACGAAAATAATTTACTGAATTTTATACATTTCTCAAGGACTGGTAGTACAAATCATGAACTTCTAAAAATAGAATTTACAAAGTTGAAATGAAATAAATACATCGTCTATTTGAAAAGTGCATAAACAAAGTTTTATAGATCTAAAGCTACCGCGAACAAGAGGTAGATACAACCGGGACGCAGATACATCTTCAATCCATCTCCCATCGCACACAGCAACATCATCAACCAATATCTGCACACAAGGTGCAGAAGTGTAGTATAAGTACAACCGATCATATGTACTCAGTAAGTAACAAATCTAACCTTAGGTTGAAAGTAGTGACGAGTTAACACAAGGTCGGGTCCAATACCAATATCCCACAACAGTTCATAATAGCATAATACAAGTAATAAAAGATGTATCTCAGAAGTAAAATGCTCAGCCCATTCACTGTTCTAGAAAATAGTCATGATTTTTAAGTATCTTAGTGAAAACCCAAATCTTTTACCGAAAATGCCAAAAATACTAGTAAGTTTGAAAACTATAATTTTTCCAAATATCCTTTCCATAATAAATAAGATGTTTCATTTTCTTTCCAGATAGCAAGTGTGAAATACCTCTCTATGCCCACATATCAATGTGTGTAAAAAGTCATGAATGACGTGATACCGTACAACATGAGAAAAAATACATCTTTATGCCTGTATGTCATGTGTGCATGTCAATGCCATGTATCTCAGAGATGAATCATGTATTCACACACTTAGAGTACTCAATCTCACTGTCTCACACTTTCCACTTATCATGCTCAACCACTCGGTACTGTATATGGCTCATACGACCCAGGGAAGATCCATCCCGGAATATATACATCACTGACTACCAGTCACTCAGTACCAAGGAAGGCTAATCCGGCCCCATGGAGAAGATCCATCTCCAGGTATATAAATATTTCGGACAATATCCATGTCCAGGGAAGATCCATCCCTCAATAAAATCAATCGCGCTCACTAGGGGTGTGTACAGACTCCGGAGGGACTCCTACATCCCAAGCGCTATCATAAACCAGATCCAGGCATAAATCAATATAGCATACGGCGACGTGCACTCCGATTCCATAATTGTCACTCATAATCAGGCTCTCGGCCTCACTCAGTCATCAATCTCTCCAGTCTTACTCACGGGATCACAATGTCATGAAACTTGCCCGACAATAATGATATGATGTATCAATAAATAATAACTGAGACTGAGATATGATATATGTCACGACCCAAAATTCCACCAAATGCGTCGTGATGGCACTTAGCCTCTAAGACTAGGTAAGCCGATTTCAATTACATTTTGAAGCCATTTCTTTTTGAATAAGTAATCAAAACTAACAACAGAACAAATATGAATATACAACCTCCCAAGACTGGTAGTACTGAGTCATGAACTCTAACTGAATACATGGTATGATCACCAGGACCAAATATACAATATTGTTTGATTAAAAATTAATAGTACAATGAAATGAACAGACTCCAAGGGACTGCGACGACCAAGCAGCTCTACCTTGAATCCTTGCGATCACACTCTAACTATGTCCGGGTCCGATACCTCCAATACCTGGCTCTGCACAAAAATATGCAGAAGTGTAGTATGAGTACACCATGGTCGGTACCCAGTAAGTATTAAGACTAACCTCAGTGGAGTAGAGACGAGGTACAGTCAAGACACTCACTAGTTAAATAACCTGTGCAATATAGCAGTATACAATAGTACTGAAAAAAAACTAGCAATGATAACAACAAACTCAACCAGTGATATAACAACAAGGCAACAAGAACATCATAATTAGTACTCAGGCGAATAAGGAACACAAGTACAATCAGTAAGTCAAGTCCTTCAAATATAAATCCTTCACATAGTATCCTTTAAGATAAATATCTTTCGAATATACTTCTTTTGAATAATTATCTTCCGAATATACTTCTTTCCAATAAATATATTTTCAAGTAAAAGTCACCATCTGACGCATCATTTCACAATCATAAAAATTACGGGTCTCGACCCACTTTCATATTTTTCACGGCACCTCGTGCCCATATTTCTATCACCATCACACAGACAACTCACGTGTCAGTAATAAAATCATCATATTTTCTCTGGAACCTCATGCCCATATTATTTTCATAAATGCACGGATAACTCACGTACCAAAATATCAATGTATATCAGATCTGCATGATTAATTTATTTTCAATAAAGTAAGGTTAAAATCTTTAAATCAAGTAAAAAAACAACAAAAGGATAAGTTTATTTTAGAAATCGTTTGAGTGAGAAAAAATGACATTTCCATTAAAATAAAGCATCAGATAAAATACTAATTTGGATATAGAATTTATTAATTTAAACATACTAGAAATATTTTTTCTTTTATTTAAAACAACTCAATCATCAAAAATAAGTATAACCCAAAAATACAAATTCTCAAAGTCTCGTACGAAAAAGTCAAGGTCAACACAATACATCAAGGAAAACACAAAAATTAACAAATTACGGAAAACAAGATAACTAAAGGCAAGTGCATCCATAGAGAAATATCAACAAAAGGGCACTCCCGAGGTACCGCCTCGTAGTCCCAAATCATAAATAAATTCACAATCTTTTGTTATATCACCGCGGGAACCTTCACATATTATTCTTTAAAAATTATTTTTCCCAAAATAGCATCCCGCGTTTTAGCCACCCTTATCACACCACATGACTTCTAGTAGTTCCCTTACTAGCTACGCGTTTCAAGCCACCCTTATCTCACTGCATGCGTTTCAACACCCTGACCTTATATCACCGCATGGCTTCTAGTAGTTCCCCTACTAGCCAAGCGTTTCAAGCCACCCTTATCTCACCGCATGCGTATCAATATCACAATATTTCACAAATCGCACCTCAAGTGCCCAAATATCATAGCATAATACAACTTGCACCTCAAGTGCTCACATATCACAAATTGCACATCAGGTGCTCAAATCTTATCACATATCACAAATTGCACATCAAGTGCTCAAATCTTACAACATATCACAAATTGCACATCAAGTGCTCAATCTTACAACATATCACAAATTGCACATCAAGTGCTCAAATCTTACATCATATCACAAATTGCACATCAAATGCTCAATTCTTATAACATATCACAAATTGCATATCAAGTGCTCA
The DNA here is from genome assembly GCF_000390325.3 of Nicotiana tomentosiformis. Taxonomy (NCBI): domain Eukaryota; kingdom Viridiplantae; phylum Streptophyta; class Magnoliopsida; order Solanales; family Solanaceae; genus Nicotiana; species Nicotiana tomentosiformis. Next base: position 154,305,385 of record NC_090812.1, read on the forward strand.
ATTCTTACAACACATTATTTTTTCACAATAAGGAGACACGACTCGATCATAATGTGCACAACATCATAATAAAATATTCGGGAGTGAACAAGTCAACCGAATAATATTTCACAATTCTTTGCCTCAATATGATTCACGGCCTTTATAATTCAATACCAAATTTTCAACAACGTGAACTGACAAGTAATTCATCCAGGAACAACACCTCTTTAAATCACAACTTCAGGGAATAAATAGATTTATTCATCTTATTAACTAAATTTTCCCTTTAAATTATATGTAGGTAAAATCAATAATGAAAGTATTTTCCATAAAAATGGCAACTCAAACAAACACAGAGTTCACATAAAAGTCAAACGGCAATCACACCAAATTATCATATAAAAACAACCTCGGCAAACAAGGAACTAGGCATGACAATAAGGGATTTAATAAATTATAACAATTTTCCAACTTAATACTTAAGGGCGTCCATGAATTTCAACCGATATAATTTGCACATATAAACCAAGTACATACTCGTCACCTCGCGTACATGGTTTTCAATTACACAATTTTCATATAAGACTCAATGCCTAAGGGGTAATTCCCCCACTCGAGGTTAGGCAAGATACTTACCTCGTTTCACAAACAAATTTCAAGATTCCAATAAACCTTTGCCTCGAGAATTCATGTCCGAAAGCTCCAAATCTAGTCACAAACAATTCAATATACTCAACACGAATCGTGGGAATTAATTCCATATGAAAATATAAATTTTCCAATAAAATCCGAAATTTAACTCAAAAATCGCTCGTGGAACCCACATCTCGGAATCCGACGAAACTCTCCGACAACCCATTTAATTATGAGTTCACCCATACCAATTTTATCAAATCCTTCAATTAAATATCCTTCAATCCGATAACCCATTCAATTAAAGATCGAATCCTTAAATAAAAATCCAAAACCGGCCAAAACTCACACACAGGCCCACGCCTCGGAACCCAACAAAACTCACAAAATCCGATAACTCATTCAATCACGAGTCTAACCATACTAGTTTCACTCAAATCCGACTTCAATTCGATGTTCAAAACTCAAAAATTCATATTAGGAACTTTAGGCCAAAAACCCCAATTTCTCTTTTAAAAATAATCAACCAATTGCCAACAATGAAGGTAGATTCATGAAATATAACCAAAACCGAGTAGAGAACACTTACCCCAATTCACAAGAAGAAAATTGCTCCAAGAATCGCCTCAATCCGAGCTTGGAAGTGTTAAAATGAAGCCAACATCGTGAACCCTTGTATTTAACATTTTGCCCAGCACTTTCGCACCTGCGGCACATTAGCTGATTCTGCGGCATCGCATTTGAGACCAAAACATGCTTCTGCGAAGAAGCAATGGAGGTCTGCCTTCGCACCTACGATAAAAACTCCGCTTCTGCGCACACGCAAGTGCGAGTCCAATTTGCGCTCATGCGCTTATGTTTGCTCATGCGCCTCTCGCATCTGCGCCTTCATAGATGCGAATAAATCCTCCGCTTCTGTGGACTCTTGCTCCCAGAAACACCTTCACTCATGCGGCTCCTTTGTCGACGCACCTGTGCAAAACTAGCCGCAGGTGCGATCACACGAGAACCAGCAGCCTTCAGCAATGCACTATGCAATGAAAGTGATCCGAACCTCGTCCGAAACTCATCCGAGACACTCCGGACACCGTCAGAATATATCAACAAGTCCAATAACATAACACGGACCTACTTGAGGCCTCAAATCACACATAACAACATCAAAATGACGAATCACACCTCAACTCAAAATCAATGAACTTTGAAACTTCAAACTTTCACAACTAATGCTGAAATCTATCAAATCACGTCCGATTGACCTCAAATTTGGCACACAAGTCACATTAGACATTACGGACCTGCTCCAACTTCCAGAATTAGAATCCGACCCCGATATCAAAAAGTCCACTCCCGCTCAAACGTTCCAAAATTTCCACTTTCGCCATTTCGAGCCAAATTCAACCACGGACATCCAAATCACAATCCGGACGCGCTCCTAAGTCCAAAATCACCCAACGGATCTAACATAACCATCAAAATTCCAATCCGAGGTCAAATGCCAAAAAGTCAATCTTGGTCAACTCTTTCAAATTTAAAGCTCCCTAGTTAAGAACCATTCTTCAAAATCAGTCTCGAATAACCTGAAAATCAAAACCAACGGTTCACACAAATCAAAATACATCATAAGGAGATACTCACACCCGTAAACTACCGAACGAAGTGCAAATTCTCAAAACGACCGGTTGGGTCGTTACATTCTCCCCCACTTAAACATACATTCGTCCTCGAACGTGTCCAGAACTGTTCTCAAAGCCATCAAACTGTCATATAACCTTGCCAGGCACATACCCGGGGGTGATCCCATATCACCCTATTACATATAGACCTGATAACATAACATAACTGAAATTTCCTTAATTCAACTTAGCCCATAAGCCTTAGAATCCAATTTCCAACATCCGGAATTTTCTATAAGATTAGAATCTTGCATCAATACTCTGTATAAGTCTGAATAAGTTGTATCAAGCCATAACCATAACCCAAGATAAATTCGCATGATATATCACATAACACAGATACTCGAAGCAATGATTTCTAATCACAGTAGCTGCTCGAAACAACCCAACGCCGGTAATAAACCTCATATCAAACAAGACTCCATTCTAAAACCTTTCGTACACTACCGATGATGAAAGGAACACGCAGAAACTCATAACCATTCATCAGATCATCCAGTCATGGAACTCCCTCTCCTTCGACAAGAACAATAGCAAATTTCTAAGACGACCTTCGATATTATCCTTCCAACCATGTTGTAATCAATTCCGATAGTATCCATTCTAGGTTCAATGACCTCATATCATCCAACACGAACACTCTAGTGACATGACACTTCAATATAATCTAAAGCCATAACCCATGCAATTAGCACCAATAAGCAACATTCCAAATGTACTCAATCATGGAAAATGACTCAAATGAGAGAACTGCCCCGCAAGAATAACAAGTACCGCCACAAAGAAATGCTAAAACTCCATCACACACCGTAGAATCATCACACGATCCTAACACAAGGTTCATACCTTAACATAACTACGTTGCAATGCGTGACCCCATCCAAACGCTAGTCCATATTATATACCTCGAGCCACCTTGCTTAAATCAATAACTACGGATAGGCAAATGACACAATGCCACACAAAACCCAAAAGAACATAACCCATACGCCATTAACCATGCAATACCCAATTACTCATCTCGCTCAAATTCCTCTATAAAGCGTAAATAGAACCACACCAGGTGTGCTTATAACCAATGAATCACAACTCCTCGTAGCATAGAAGAGTAACTCATAGATCGTTTCAGAACACGATTAAGCTCAACAATAATCGAATTTCACATCCTTCAACCATAGCAGTATAGAGCCAGTCAATCCGGCTCGGTGTAGAATACACATCCTAATTGGGCCTACCAATGGACCCCCAAATCATCCCCCGGGCAACCACAAATAGATAATTAACCCTACGAAAGTCCACAATGATTGAATCATAACACATACTATTATCTGGCTAGCTTCGGCCACAACCTCACAGTCCACAACCATAAAACAATCTGCTTATGAGAACTCTCAGCCTCCAAATCCATAAAACACATGAATCACCATATCTGATTCCATCCCCACCGCCCGAATGTCTAACACATCTCTCATACACGATCATCCCACGAGGACTACTTCTAAAATTATTCTGTGCCACCTAGCAAAATTTGAATATCAGCAGTCGATCAACCAGGAGAGTGTCGCAATACCAATGAAGTATCCATAAATCAAAACATATTGCCCTTTTAAAATGTATACTATCATCAGGCCATACCGATTAGTAATATCATTTACCTAGTCATCTGAAACCATCCATGTTGCCTACGAATTTATGTCCTTCCCTTCAAAACTGAATTGTGACCTTGCACATGCAAATCTCAATCCCACACAATACACTGCGTCTACCATGTCATCTTGTGAAGAGTACAAGAATCTTATAATCAACTTTGAGTCACAAGTAGAATACATACCTGATTAGTCAGAAACCTTCCATTTAATCTCATCCCGGAGAAAATCCCAATACGCAACATATTCCTCACGCCGGTAGGAAATATACTCCTCGAACCATGGTAAAAACCATTGAGAACTCTTCGAAACCCATTTGCACATAACTAATCTACCAGAACCTAATCTCTCTAACTCAACCCAGCCATGCAAGTCGCCAAAACCCAAGAGCATTGCCACGAAATACCTGTGGAGACTATCCATATCATAGGTACCTAAAGAACCGATTATATCTATTATTGTGTTGATCCAACCTACTACCACGTTGTCATATTTCTCCAAGTCCCTTCCAAATTGCCTTCAAATTAATACTTCTCCTTGCTGGAACACCACGATCCTTAACCAAAATTCACCACACAAGAGACTCTAGTATAAAACCACAATACCCAAAGGCCCATAAGCCGCTGACTTCCCTCTTAAACACCCCAAAGCACCACAACCACGACACCCACTCTAAAGAGACCTTATGTGAACCTGAAATTATTTTCTTCACCTTCTTGATACTAAAATACATAATCCCCAATGATATAAAAATGCCACAAGTCTCGACACCGTCCAATGCACTCTCAGTTTCTAGCCATATACCAATCCTGAAAATTCCAAATCGTTACATTTAAATCTTGAATCCATTAGAACCATTCGCGAGAGTCATCCACTACCAAACAGACTGAATGAACCACACTCCTAAGCAACCGAGCAAATTCCTACTCCATGCACACTACATCCTTCATGACTAACCACTCAATCATTTCATGATTCCCATTTACCCATAGAGTGTAGTACAACCCATATCAAGAAATTCTTTTACTCGAATCATCCTCGATCTCAACCTATGCAAGTCATAACCGATTCACAAGTATACCTTGAAACGAAACCAATACAACACATAACCATGCAATCAACTCGTCGATAAAAGACTCCCCCACTTGGCTCAAAGCCACAGATCAAAACACATAATAACTCAAAATTCCCATACTCTAGTACTGCCACAATACCGTAGTGAAATTCAACTAAATCCTCCATAAGCTCACGTACATAACCCACATGGTACCTTAAATCATCTGCAAATTTCACATTCACCCTAGTAACAGCCAAGTCAACTCCCATAAGCGATCCAAACTCAAATTGCAACACATATAATTCACTGACAAAAGGGAACTCTTTACAATACAACATAGGGATCACACAACCTCAGGACACCTCGCAGGAGATAACCCACCTGCTTAGCCTCAATCTGACATCTCTTCATACCCTTTCACAACCACAACTACTACGCAATCGCTTAATCTTTCTGAGTATGATCTCAACAATAAGACATGAGAACCTAATTCATCCCGGCATTAAGAAACATGAAATATCCTTCAATACACTCATAACCCGGAACCATACGTCGCATCAAGACAGAAACCAAACACCTAATAGTCCTTTCTACATCTCAAGTAAACTCTTCTCGTCACATTCGAACAATCTGAACACATCTCGCAGTCACATCATACTCACCACATAGCCATTTTACCGCTCATCGAGCCACAAATTTCACTCATAGGGACACTACCGGACGTATAAGTCCAAAAGCACATGCTCACACAATTAAAATCTTCGTGCCCAAGCTACAGTCAAAACCTAGCCTCAAGTCCTCCAGAACTGGCCCATCATCAGCACGCCAAAACCACATCTCACACCTCAACCATGGAATCACAAGCCGCCGGTGCACAGCCAATACCGAGCACTCACATGCGCATACGAATGCGTGGAAGGAATTCAAAGAGTTACGCTTCAAGCTGAATCAATACCGCACGATAAGGAAAGAAATATGGGAAGTATATCCTAAATGTCTTGTAGCCTCTCGAAGATAGGTATGGACGTCATCATACCGATCCACAAGACTCTACTAGACATTTGCTCATGACTTGTAGAACCTATGAACCTAGAGCTTTGATACCAATCTGTCACGACCCCAAATCCACTAGTCGTGATGGCACCTAACCCAACCCGTTAGGTAAGACAACTAGTAACTACCCAATTCCAATGATATTAACAAGTCAAATAAACAATAGTAATTTACTGAATTTTATAAATTTTTCAAGGACTAGTAGTACAAATTATGAGCTTCTAAGAATAGAACTTACAAAGCTGAAACTTAATGAACAAGGGGCAGCTACAACCTGGACGCAGATATATCTTCAATCCATCTCCCGTCGAACATAACAATATCAGCAACCAATATCTGCATGCAAGGTGCAGAAGTATAGTATAAGTACAACCGACCCCATGTACTCAGTAAGTAACAAACCGAATCTTAGGTTAAAAGTAGTGACGAGCTAACACAAGGTCGGGTCCAATACCAATATCCCACAACAGTTCATAACAGCATAATACAAGTAATAAAAGATGTATCTCAGAAGTAAAATGCTCAGCCCATTCACAGTTCCAGAAAATAGTCATGTTTTTCAAGTATCTTAGTGAAAACACAAATCTTTTACCGAAAATGGCAAAAAATACGAGTAAGTTTGAAAACTGTAATTTTTTCAAATATCCTTTCCACAATAAATAAGATGTTTCATTTTCTTTCCAGATAGAAAGTGTGAAATACCTCTTTATGCCCACATATCAATGTGTGTAAAAAGTCATGAATGATGTGATACTGTACAGTATGAGGAAAATGCATCTCTATGTATGTATGTCATGTGTGCATGCCAATGCCATGTATCTCAGAGATGAATCATGTACTCATACTCTCAGAGTATACAATCTCACTGTCTCACACTTTTCACTCATCATGATCAACTATTCAGTACTGTATATGGCACATACGGCCCAGGGAAGATCCATTCCGGAATATATACATCACTGACCATCAGTCACTCAGTATCGAGGAAGGCCAATATGGCCCCAGGGAGAAGATCCATCTCCAGTTATATAAATGCTTCGGACAAAATCCATATCCAAGGAAGATCCATCCCTCAATATAATCAACCGCGCTCACTAGGGTTGTGTACAGACTCCGGAGGGGCTCCTATAGCCTAAGCGCTATCATAAGCCAGATCCAGGCATAAATCAATATAGCATGCTGCGGCATGCAGCCCGATCCCATAACTGTCACTCATAATCAGGCTCTCGGCCTCACTCAGTCATCAATCTCTCCAGTCTCACTCACGGGTTCACAATGTCATGAAACTAGCCCGACAACAATGATATGATATATCAATAAATAACAACTAAGACTGAGATATGATATGAATGTATAAATATGACTGAGTACGAAATATCAACAAAATTAGTGAAATGACAGCAACAAACGACCACTATAGGTCCCAACAATATCGGCATAAATCCTAAACATGATATCTAGCATGATTGATAGCTCAATTACTTTATCCCATGGTGAAAACACGGATATCAACAAAATAGGGCCACTATACAGTGCTATGGAAACAACGGAGTCCCAATTCACATGGTGCACGCCCACACGCCCGTCACCTAGCATGTGCGTCACCTCAATACCAATCGCATAACACGTATTAAGGGGTTTCGTACCCTCAACACTAAGTTTAGAAGAGTTACTTACCTCGAACACGCTAATACCGTTATCGGGCAAGCCAAGCGATGCTCCAAAGATTCCATCACGCGTGTAGCGACCTCCGAACGGCTCAAAACTATCCAAAAGCAAATCAAATACATTAACTAAAGCCCAAGGAAATAATTCCAAATGATAAAGATCAAATCCTTAAATAAAAATCCAAAACCGGCCAAACATCACACCCGAGACCGCGCCTCGGAACCCAACAAAACTCATAAAATTCGACAACTCATTCAATCACACGTCCAACCGTACTAGTTTCACTCAAATCCGACTCCAATTCGATATTCAAAACTCAAAAATTCATATTAGAAACTTTAGGCCAAAACCCCCAATTTCTCTTTAAAAATTCATCAACCAATTGCCAACAATGAAGATAGATTCATGAAATATAACCAAAATCGAGTAGAGAACACTTACCCCAATTCACAAGATGAAAATTTCTCCAAGAATCGCCTCAATCCGAGCTTGGAAGTGTTAAAATGAAGCGAAAATCGCGAACCCTTGTATTTAACATTCTGCCCAGCACTTTCGCACCTGCGACACATTAGCTGCTTCTGCGGCGTCGCATTTGCAACCAAAACATGCTTCTGCGGAGAAGCACTGGAGGTCTGCCTTCGCACCTACGATAGAATCATTCTTCCAAATCAGTCCTGAATAACCTGAAAATCAAAATCAACGGTTCACACAAATAAAAATACATTATACAAATCTACTCACTCCCGTAAACTACCAAGCGAAGTGCAAATGCTCAAAACGACCGATTGGGTCATTACATGAGTAAGAATTTGAAAACACTTAAACATGAGGGTTCCTTTTATTATCATCCTATGTGTTTCAGACTTGATATTACTTATTTGAGTTTTGGATATGATATACTCTTATTTACAAGAGGAGATTCTACCTCTGTTGCATTAATTCACAGTAAACTCACCACCTTTTCAGAAGCATCTGATATCAAAGTCAATCTGGCTAAGAGCTCAATCTACTATGGAAGGGTTAGTCTTGAGTAGAAGCAGGAGGTCCAATGGACATTGAGATACAGCCATGGTGCACTCCTTTAAAATATCTAGGCATACCATTAGCTACTAAGAAGCTATCAGTCTTACAGTGGCAACCACTCATTGACAATATAGTGGCTAAAGTCTCCTCATGGACAACAAAGAAACTCTCATATGCAAGCAGAATTTAGTTGGTCCAGACAGTGACATTTAGAATACAAGCTTACTCGGCTCAAATTTTCATCATACCTACCAAAGTTATGAAAACAATTGAAGTTTATTGCATGAGCTATATATAGCCATGGGTAAATATAATAACCAAACAATCTTTAGTTGCTTGGGATATGATGTGTTAACCTAGAGATGTTGGAGATCTAAATTTTATCAACCTGACACTATGGAATAGGGCTGCTATAACCAAAACCTGCTAGGAACTAGCCAATAAACAGATAAACTTTGGATTAAATGGATTCATAACTACTACATCAATGGTAAGGTATTTGCAGACATGTGAGTTCCAAAACATCCAGCTGGATGGTTAGGAAAATATTGGGGGCAAGAAATAATCTAAGCCATATCAGCAACAGACAAGATAACCATAGAAATTTAATCAAGCATGTATACTTACAATTGCTAGGAATCTTACCAAAAGTATCATGGAAAGGTTGATGTACCAGAATCAAGCAAGACCAAAAACAATCTTTACCATGTGGTTGAAAGGTCATGGAAGAATCCTCACCGGTGTTAGATTGAAGAAATGAGGTGTTCCAATAGATGATACAAGCTGTTTGTAAAGCCCCATAAAATTTCGCCAAAGAATTTAAGGTTTTTGCGGTGCCGAGGTGGACTAATGTGTATGGAGGTAGTAGCTCGCACCGGTACAAACTTTTTGGGTTGAAGAATGTGCTGAGGAGTTGATAGAAATTTTTGGCAGAAGAAGGTAATTCTGCAGTCAATTTCGCGACCGCCGAACCATTACGCAGACCACATAATCATCGCGAAGTTGAACAGAAAAATAGTTGAATTTTGAAGGTCGTTTTGCGGTCCATTATGCGATCGTATATCCATTTCGCGGTCCGTACTTCCATCGCAGATTTGGCATGAAGAATTTTGTTGGGTAATTATGCGGTCCATTCTACGGCCGCATAATTGGTCTGCTGACCGCAGACTTATTCAGAACAGTCCAATTTTTGGCATCACTTTCGTGGATAATTCTGCGGGACGCATATCTATTATGCGGTCCATTCTACGACCGTATAGTTGAATTCGGAGGGCTCATTTTTTAATTTTTATAACCCGACCCTATTTTGATTAAAAGCATTTTTGGGCTCATTTTGGAGCATATATCTGACGATTTTAGAGAGAGAGAGAGAGAGAGTGAGAAGACCTAGCCATTCTAATCCTTCATTATTGCCCCAATCTTCAAGAATCATGGAAGTCACTCCACTCACTAGACCATCATCTATCCGGTTAAGTCCTTCTCCTAAGCTTTCGTGCAAGAGGTTATGGGTTTAAGTATATTGTGGGGTTGGAGATAGGCCATGCATGTGCCAATAGGTGGTAGTATATGGGGTTGTTGAACTATTTTGGGTAGTTTCTTGTTGAAGTTGGTTGGGGGGGAGGAAGGGATTACCATTGTAGAGCTTTGTAGTCAATTTTGCATAATAGGTGTTTGACAAAATTCCCAAGAGATTTGTATCATGAGAATCCTTCTAATTATTATCCAGTTTCCGCTATCTTCCTATAGATTGATATTGCTAGAAGTGTAAAGACATCATAGTAATCTAAGAAAAGCTCAAGAAAGGTATGTTGGCTAAAACTTCTCTCTTAGAATTGAATTCCATGATGTTCCCGTAAGTTTCAAGTATGGTTGGCCCAGGTTCCTAATTTCCATGTTACGAGTTGTTCCTAATAAATTCGTACCACCGGTCACACTAATGTTGTAAAACAAATCAAAAAGCTGCAAATCAGTACACAAAGCCTCTTACACAGGACATCGATCTCAGGTGACGCTAAGGACAATACCAACTTACTTTAAACATCTGAATTCTTCCATGATCATCCGAGCTCGTGACATTCTTGTCAACACCGAACCACTCAGCCTCCAATCTCTCATGCCGCTCGCTGCACCTAACATGCCAATACGTGAGAGTACCAAAATTTTATCATAACTCCCGAACCACCAATAATGTACACACTCCATCATATAGAAACTTCTCACTTAACTCATTTCAGAAGAACCATTACCCCACGTGACTGAATTCCCATAACCGCAGAAAATACAAACCTAGAGTGGTGGTTTAAACCACCACAATTCTTTCGAGCTCCATCTACACATAACAGACCATAATACTTGCATGCATCCAAATAAGATCAATTACGGCGGCCGTCAAACCTCGCACGTACTGCCACAAATCTCAGGTATACATAACATGCTGAAGGAATTGATCATTGCCATCATCATGCCAATTCAACCATTGCTAACCGAATCCAACTTCTTCTAATTTACTCTGGATCTTCCTTAGCAATAACAACAACTCCTTTATCAATATAACGAACTCAATCCACACTCAGCCTGAGTGACCCCATTTCACGAGTCTCCAAAACCCACTAACCATCTCATGCCCTCCTTGTACGTATATTCGCGTCTTCAACTGGTACACCCATTCTGAAAGTCCCTCTATGAATCCAAAGTTATTTTCTCCCATTCCTCCAATGCCACAACACAGACCGAAGATAACGTAGAATACACCAAGTCACTTTTCATAATCTGCTACAAAAGCTTAATACTTAACCATACTACTGGCTCGAAATCCTTAGGCATCACGCTTTGAACCCACTAGAACCAATGTTGAGAGTCATCCACTCTGACTTGTTCCCAAATATGATCAAACTCCAAGGCTCTGCTAGCACATGAACACCCTCTCAAAGAAGTACCAGGTTGAATCACTTTCCTTATAAATCACATCTACGCAAAGCATAAACTCCGAGTCTTCCCAAAGCCTGAACATGAATCGATAAGACCAACTATAGCACACATTCCTCAAATCATTGGCTCAAATCACCACTGATGTCCTCTTTCTTTAGTCGTAACCCACCAACATGCCGATAACCATAAATCTCATATGTAGATAACCATGCAATCCAATTATAGACGGTGGGGGCTCTCCCACTTAGCCTGAAGCTACCATTGCATAACTTTGGAACCTACCAAGATTCCTTCTTCCTTACTGACATGACCTTGCGCAATCCACCAGCCAAATTCCTTGAAATCTTCATGTTAACTATTTTATGAACGCCTTGAATCACTAGCCACATTTACATATTCGACATCTTAGCGTATAACCAGTAAAATTCTTCGTAGAAGTTTCATCAACACCGCATAACAGTTAATTTGCCTACCAGAAATAACCAACATGTGGAAATTCCATGCTGACATCTTCGAACAACGTTGCACCGATACAATCACTATGAAATCCTTAAACCATCCTAAGCATGTGCTCATTCACCAACCATGCAAGCCCGCTCACTCCCCATTGACATCAACTAGATGTGCGGCGATATTGTCACGCCCCAAAACCGAGGAGCGCGACCGGCGCTCAACCAAGTGAACTCAACCGAGCAAGCCTGATAGATTTCATTCTACCCAAACTCATCCACGAATTGAGATAATACATATTTTTATTAATTAGACGAAAATGTGTTCATGTCTATAATACCAATTCATTTCCAATAGTTTCATCATTTTTAAAGTCTCAAATGGACAAGTAATACAACCATAACATAACATAGTTTGTCTTTTCTCAGCACAAATACATAACCTACACTATGTCTACGGAGCCTTTATAGATAAAGAAGAGTACAATGATAATGCTGGCAACAAGGCCCCGACTATACCTCAAACCGAATACACAAAGTACAAAAGATATATGACCCCGGGATGAAGTGGGGCTCACCAAGTCAGCTGGGAAAAAGGTGTACTGCTATCATTGATCAATATCTCCTGCTGTGGAACCACCTGCATCCATTTAAAGATGCAGCGCCCCTGGCAAAAAGGACGTTAGTACCGTCGAATAACACTAGTATGTATAACTAAACACCCTCTTAATAGAATGACAAATAATACAAAGAAGATTATCATAATATCAATAACAGCCTTAATCAACATCAAACCTAAATTTAGGATCAAGACAGTGTTCAAATTAATTTCCATATCTCACATTAAGAGATTTTTAGTATCGATATACCATTGTCCACAATACCATTATTCACAAAACCAGTACCACCGTACTCTTAGCACGGAGTATGATCACGACCTGATCGGCTAGGCTATCTCATTAGAGACATCAACCACAATTTCTCTCAATATCAATACCACCGTCTTTAACACGGAGTCCGATCACGACCCGATCGGCTAGGCAATCCATTAGGGACATCGACCACAATCACAATTTCAATTATAATTTCCAGCACAATCACCACCATGTGTGCGGCATGGTATCCGATCACGATCCGACCGGCTAGGCTGTCTTATTTGAGACATCAACCTTTTTATATCAATCATCGCATTTTATATTACTTTCACATCTTTCCATTTCATTGGCACTAATGGCCATAATTATAAGATCATTCTTGGCACGTTGGCCATATTCAATATTTCATGCTCACCTTATCAATTTCAAATATCATTATCATCATCAACAACAAATACAATTCAAATCAAGGTGTGTAGTACACATGTGAGCAATTTAGAATCTAAGGCACATAGAGATATTTCACAAAATTTGGCATAATAGTCTTTATTTGAACTTGACTTAAAGTCGAAATATTATTAATGCACAACCCGTATTTTAATACATCCTCAATTGGTAACATAACATGAATAAAGCATTTGGGATGCTTGTTGAACATATATTTTTTAACCCAATCTTACTCGGAATAGCCAGTTTCATAATGAATCGCTCGGGACTTACATAATTTACATGAATATCGTGGGATTCAATTCTAAGAGAAGAGTTTAGCCAACATACCTCAATTGAGCTTCCTTAAACTCTAAAATATCCCGGAATTCTTAGCAACTTCAATCTATTCTAGAAATATAACAAATTGAATCAAAATTAGGAAGATGGTCATGGTTCTAGCTCATTTGAGCATTTTATCAAACACTAGGTGTGTATAAGGTTTTAATGTCCTTTTTATGAAGGATTCCATCATCCCACAACCCAATCTTTATCATTTTTAGCTCAACAATCTTCCTACACCCTTTGATAACACATGCATGTAAAATAAACAACTCTCATGCCCAAAATTTATCTTGCTAGTTACCCATTTTCAAAAGATTTCGAGATTAGGGTTTAGGATGTAGAATCTTACCTCTAGGATAAAGACCTAGTGAGCTTCCCTTCTTAATCTTCCAAAACTTGAGCAAGAATTGAAGAAAAAAATTATTGAATAACACCTTCTCACTCTAGGGCACTCTCTCTCACTCTAAAATATCAGATTATGTCTCAAAAATGGCCCAAAGAGTGTATTTAATGAAATAGGGTCGGGTTTTAAAAATCCAAAAATGGAGCTCCGGAACGGTTCGGTCACATAATTGCTGACAAAATGATAAAATAAAATTGTTTGTGTATACGGTCACTATGCGGTCGCATAGTCGACCACATAATTGCTTCCAACTAACCCTATTAATTGCCTCATTCTGCTGCCATTATGCGGTCCGTAGAGTAATTATGCGGTCGCATAATGGACCGCAGAAATGCACTTTTCCGCCAAAAATTTTCTTTTACTTTCCGGTGCATTGTTCAACCCAAAAATTCCGAGCCGAAGAATTTCTACAATCCTCAAACACGTAAGCCTAGTCCGACACCATAAAACATTATTTTTTTTGCATATTTTACCGGGCTTTACACTTAAGTACTTCGAAATTTTCCGGGGTGTTACAGATACATTCCAATCCAAAGTGATGATGTATCCTTCTTCATATCATGCAACTCTTTTCCGTCGTATCCAACCCTTCTCCGTATAGCAGCCAATATTCCAAATTAAGTTCATAGACTTAGTCACTGTCCACCATGAGTTCCAAATCACTCTAAATTTTTCCCAAGGTGTATGACTATCCTACAACAGAACCCATCTGCTACTGTGCCACTCTCCCACTTTGGTCAAACCATCTTCTTTAAGAACCTACTCGACTCTGTATCTCACACTTGGCCTTCTAGAAATTTAACCACTGCAAGACACATCCCACGTGTTCTTCCTCATCCTTCGCTGCCCAGTTGTTACCTTAATTCAAAATCTACCTTTGTGGCACTTGAACCAATCGATCGCTACCAACTTTAAACCTTTTCGAAGATCATCTTCCTTGAGCCCTCAACACACGGACCACCGATTAAATTCTGAACCACCGCACAATGCGATCTCTGACAGCCACTTCCCCAGCACTATTTCACACCACCCTGCCCGAAGGCAAATTGATGAAGACCATAACACCAACGAACTTAACACATTCAATCCAGGGCGACGACACCACATCACAGATGAAAATTCCACCAAGCTCGAAATACCAAGTCTCGTTACTCCGTCAACCCAAACCTGAACATTCATAGTCTGATTGTCTTTACTTCACCGGAAATAAAATATTGGATATCCGAATCATACACTGAGTAAACCTTTTTTCCAAGTCATTCACCGCTTAGATGCATAGATAAACATCCTACCATTACACAAACATGGTGCGATAGGAATGCATGAATTGTCATAACAATCCATGCCAAATCTCAAAACCTTAGGTAATACTGATACCGAGCTGCAACGATAGAACGACCTTCCGCAAGGCGACGACAATAGCCCAATCAAATACGCAGGGAGAAACATCCTACACCACATCTGTAGTACCATTAAAATTCCTCAATTCCCAATTTATAACAAGCGTTTCACGTCGCATAAGACTGAATAGGAAGGGAATGAAGGCATAAGCCTCAAAGGAATCGAACCGCACGATGAGGAATCAAGAAGGGAAGTGCTCCTAACAGTCTTATAGCCTCTCGAAGATAAGTACAGACGTCTTCGTACCGATCCACAAGACTCTACTAGACTCGCTCATGATTCGTGAGACCTAAGTGAACCTAGTGATCTGATATCATGTCGTCACGACCCAAAATCCATTAAAGGTTGTGATGGTGCCGGACACCGCGGTCAGGCAAGGGAAAAATAAATACTTAATTTGGTTCTCATTTTTAATATTTCTGAAATCATATTTTCTTCAATTAAATAGTAAAAGATGGAGTTTACAAAATAAATAATAATATCTTTAAAAATTCCAACACAGTGCAACCCATAATCGCCCAAAACCTGGTGTCACAAGTGCTTGAGCATCAACTAGGAATATAAAATAAAATACAACATATATCCGGAATACAAATTGGAAAGGAAAATATAAATACTCTGAAGGATACTCTGCTGGTTGCGGACTCGTAACGTGGAATGCAGCTCACCTAAGTCCCCGCAATAATCGCGCCTCTGCGCCCACGAGGCCACTAGACATATATGCACATGCACAAAAACGTGCAACAAGTGTAGCATGGGTATGTAAATCAACGTGTACCCAGTAAGTATCCCGCCTAACCCCGAAGAAGTGTTGACGAAGGGTCGACTTCGACAGTTACTAAGGGCCAACAATATGATAATATGAAATTCTAATTAAGCATGATATATATAACAATAAAACTCAGAACAAGAAATAACTAAACAATTCATCACCCTATTTAAGGACCCAAATCACTTCCTTCATTTAAAACAAATAATATTTCAAATAATGAATTTATACCAATTATAAAAGGAACTTCCAGTTCTATTATCACACATAAATACCACCGAGAATGTTCGGCCCGATGCAATATAAATGTAAATTGTGCACTGCCGAGGGTCGAACAACGCGAACTATAGATGCATCTATTATCCCGCTCGCGAATCATACATGCGACGCGATCAAATATAAATTTATCAATAAATCATAACCCTTTCTTGATTCTTTTCAAAATAAAGACAATTCGACTCGAAGCTTTTAAATCCTTAAAAATACTCAACTCAGTTCCATTTGATACAGTTAACAAATATAATCAAATAACAGTGTCCACAAGCATAGTGTAAACCTAAAACTACCCTGACACAAATAGGAATAGTGGCTACGTACGGACTCTCGTCACTTCGTGCATATTAATTAAGTTCACCTATGGGGTATATTCCCTCTTACAAGGTTAGAAAAGAGACTTAACTCGCTCCGAAATTCCATAACCGGCTCTCAATCCCTTCCAACAACCCAAACTGATGCCCAACGCTCCAAAACTACTCAATAAATGTGTAAACCCATAAATATATATACTATAACACTCATTATAATTCAATTTACTACAACTCCTAACTCCGCTTGAAAAGTCAATAAAAATCACCCACGGGCCCACATGCCTGGATTCTAAAAAATTTCGAAGATAAACTTTACCCATGACACTACGAACTCAAACATATAATTTATTCCAAATTCCATGTCCAATTTCGTGGTCAAAATCCCAAAATTCTACAAATTTTCAAGTTTAATTCCTTATATAAACCATGTATTTAACTCACAATATGTGAGAATCACTTACCTTGACATAGATGACGAAAATCCTCCTTCCAAGAGCTCCAAAAATCGCCCATCCAAAAGAAGAAGAGAGGAAAATGGCCAAATCTCGTCTTAAAATGACACTGCCCAGCCCGACTTCTCGCTTCTGCAGTCCAATAGCCGCTCATGCAGCTCCGCACATGTGGAAATTCCCTCGCAGGTGCGGTTCAAGCTCGCCCCAACATCCCCCGCATATGCGCCCCTTACGCGCTTCTGCGACTCCACGTGCGCAGGTGCGGTCTCGCTTCTGCGGAACTCGACTGCATCTGTGATCCCAGCCTACCTCAACCAGAACCGCTTTTGCGACCCTCTTGGCCGCTTCTGTGGCTCCGCACCAGCGGCCAAAACCTCGCAGATGTGGTTACACCAGAAGACAGATGCTTCAGTTTTTCTTCCAAGTCCAAACTCGATCCGTTAACCATCCGGAATCCATCTGAGGTCCTCGGTAGCTCAACCAAATATACCAACACGTCCCAAAACACATTAAGAACTTAGTCGAGGCCTCAAACCATGCCAAACAATATCGAAACTATGAATCATCCTCCAATCCAAACTTAATGAACTTTGAAATTCCAAACTTCTCCAATCGATGTCGAAACATATCAAATCACGTCCGATTGACCTCAAATTTTGCACACAAGTCATAATTGACATTACAAATCTACTCCAACTTCCGGAATCGGAATCCGACCCTGATATCAAAAAGTCCGCTTCCGGTCAAACTTCTCAAAAACCTTCAAATTTCTAACTTTCGCCAAATGACCCTAAAATGACCTACGGACCTCCGAATCCACTTCCGAACGCACTCCCAATACCAGAATCTCCATACAAAGTTATTCCCAGTCTCGGAATCCCAAACGGATATCGATAACATTGAAATGCACTTCAACCCATATTTATGAAATTCTTTCAAAATGCCAACTCCCACAATAGGCGCTGAAACACACCCGGATCATCCAAAACCCGATCCGGACATACGCCCAAGTCCAAAATCATCATACGAACTTGTTGGAACCTTCAAATCCCGATTCTGAGGTCGCTTGCTCGAAATCCTACCTTGGTCAATTCTTCCAACTTAAAGCTTCTCAAATGAGAATTTTCTTTCCAAATCGACTCTGAACTTCCGAAATTCAATTTCGACCACGCGTACAAGTCATAATACCTGAAGTAAAACTACTCAAGGTCTCAAACCGCTGAACGACGCGCTGGAGCTCAAAACGACCGGTCGGATCGTTACATCTCGGTTGAGCGTCGGTCATGCTCCCCGAGATCGGAGCGTGACACTGTTTCTGCAAACATGCTCATGAAACAATAAAAAAAACCACATCTTTGCAAAATGTGGATATGTCATAAATCTATGGAACATGTTGATGCATTGGATTCAAATCCAACACTCATATGCACGCTCATGCCCTGTAATGCAACAATGGGTCATTCTGAAGACTAAAGGAAGATCACATTTAGCCAGGCTGCTCAAACTAGTCTATACAGAGTTTATTCATATTGTGTGGCTCGAGAGGAATGCAAGGATCTTTGAACATACATAAATTCCATGGGAGGTCCTAGCTAGGAGGATTGCTTGTATATGCAACATTAGGGCTGAAGGAAAATCTATGATTACTACTTAGTAAATGTAAATATTAAGTAGGTAGTAAGATCCTTAGTTTATTTACTTGTATAAATGAGGCTAGGTGGATAGGAATTATTGTTTGAAGGTTAGTTTTCAGTTTTTGAAGCAGGTTATGGTGATTTGCTATGCTTTGCAAATATTTACATTGGTTGGTTATACGAAAATATTTAATTACCAAAAAAAATCTTTTATTTTAAATATAAAAAGTTATGGCGTTCAAATAAAAAACGAAAATATTTTGCCAAGACTGTTAAAAAAAGGGACATTATGCCAAAACCATTCGTGAGCAATTTTTTGCTTTCTCGCTTCACTAAAACAATGGGCCGGCCCCATCAACAAACTCATATAGGTGGGAAAAAAAAAGGAGGAGAAAGGCAGTTTCAAGATTTGAACAAAAATACACTGATACGTGGATTCCCCATACGAACGACAAGCAGTTCCCTGTGTTTTTTTCACTAATTCATCCTCTTCTTCTGCCAGGTAATACCCTCTCTCTTTCTTCCTTTTTTCCAATAATTATTTTTCTTTCCCTTTTTTTGTTGAAAAAAAACAATTAGTCTGTTATTCAGTCATCTAGTAAAATAAAAATTTCTTTGAGCTTTCTGGGGTTTTATTTATTTCGTTTTACTTCTGATCTTCTTTAAATTTGTGTATAGTTTGTATTGTTCCTTAATGGGTCTGCATATTTCTTTCTATTATGTTAAATTGTGAACCAAACTAGTTGAATATTGGAATGAGAGGGGTTCAAAATGGAGTGGAATTAGTATTCTGGATTTGTAAAGCTAATTTAACTAGTTTGAGATTAAGACGTAGTAGTTGCAATTTTAGTTGCTTTTGAGTCTTTTAATTATTTGGGATTCAGTGGTTATTCTATTTTTATTTTGATAAGCAAAAGGGAAATTTGGTGAGTGAAGATTCGTATAGCCGACCTCAACTTGTTTCGTACTTGGACTTGGTTATTGTTGTTGTTGTTGTGGGATAAGCAAAAGGAGGGTTCAGGGGTTATTCTATGTATGATTCAGGAAGGTATCCCGTTTATAGTACCCACCCATCAACTAGTGGGGATGGGGAAAGAGTGTGTGTGTTTTGGGGGTTTTTTTGGGGTGGGGTGGGGTTATGGAAGATTTTTCCAGAAAAGTGAGAGCTTTTTGGTAGTGAAGGATGCAAATATGGTAAAAATCTTTCCTTTTTGGTCTTAACGGGGAAATGGGCCTCATTAGAGCTAAATGGATATATAGGATTTAATATTCATATAACTCGTTTCAATTTTCCTTGAGCCGAGGGTCTATCGGAGACCACATCTCTATCTTCACAAGGTAGAGTCTATCGGAAACCACATGTGTGAAGGTAGGGGTAATGTCTGCGTATACACTACCCGCCTTAGATCCCACTTGTGGGATTAACTAGGTTTGTTGTTGTCTGTGTGTTATAACTGGTTTCAACTTATTTTAAAGGGGGTTTACAAAGGTAGATCTTCCAGCAAAGTTGAAGCTTTTTGATAGTGAAGATTGCATATACAAGTAAAATCTATCTATCCTTTTTGGTCTTGATGGGGAAATGGGCTTGAAGTAGAGCAGAATAGATATGGATTATGGAGGATTCATTTAGTAGAATTCAACTAGTTTGGGATTATGTCAATTTTTTTATATTTTTCCTAGATAGGTAAGGGATTGATGCCCCAGGCTTTGGTTCAGTAGTACGAGCATAAGTAATGTGTGGGGTTAGGTGAAAGTCAAACGTTCAAACCATGCCGTGGTCAAAAGCCTGGTATTTTAAGTAGAGAAGGGTATGGGGAAGGCGATTATCTACCAAGTCTCGAGCCGTGCGCCAGCTGGTTCTTGGGGATTTCTTGATTATAAAAAAGGGGTTAAAAATTAATGTGTGGTTGATTGATTGGTTGTTTTGGTCATAATGGGGATGATCAAGAATGTATTTTCTTTTATATTTGACCAAAAGTGTTATTTTTTAACAGAGTAGGTTTTCCATTAGGGGTTAAGGTTGGAGGTTTTGATGAATGGGGATTCAGACCATGAATCTCATGGGAGTGTGCGACAATCTCATTTACACTATTGGGCAGGCAAAAATTATGGTTTAACCTCACAGTTGACGAGGTTGAGAACCAGTTTGTTTATTTAGGTAAGCCTCCGGGCAGCATGAATCTTGATGAGTTATTAATGAGTGTGTGGAATGCAGATCTAAATCAGTTTGCTGGTGTGGATATTGATAATACTTCCCCTACCGACTTCTTTTCAGCATCAGGCTAGCTTAACTCTGGCGAAGGCAATTAGTAGTAATACAGTTGATAAAGTGTGGAGAGACATACAACAAGGCCAAACGGTGAGAAATCTCGACGGCATGAACGATCAAGAGAGAAAGCCAACTCTTGGTGAGACAACTTTGGAGGACTACTTGGTGAAAGCTGGGCTTTTCAGTGCTGATGCTTCTTTAGGACATACAATGTCATTGGATAATCCTACGGCAGTGCAAAATTTTGTGCCTCCAATAGGCTTGTCACCATCTCCTTCGATTGATGCGCTGTCCGATACACCGTTCTCTGGTCGGAAGAGGCATGCTACGGACATCGATAAGACCCTTGATAGGAGACTAAGGAGAAAGATCAAGAATAGAGAGTCAGCTGCACGCTCGCGAGCTAGAAAACAGGTGTGCTGTCCACTAATTTATTGCTCGCAATCTCAGTTTGCATTTGTACTTCACATTTTAATCTATTATTTGCATGGTGTAGGCTTACCAGAATGAGCTCGTGAACAAGGTCTCACATCTGGAAGAGGAGAACATGAAGCTTAAGAAAGAGAAGGTAGGGATCCTCTCATCATGTATATGAGGCTTCAACCCCTAGTTATATATATTTTAAAGAAGGATTATTTGTTGTGTTATTGGCTTCTGATTTCATTCATGAGCTTAGCAAGCTGATTTATAACTCCTTATATTCCCTGTGCCATTTGTCTCAAATAACAGTTTGGAGATCTCTGATGATCAATAGTTTATCTTAAAGGGAACAGTTGTTGACGGTAGAAAGATGAATCGTCTTAGAAGTGAGATAATTAATATCTGAAGGACTACTGGCTTTGCACTGGAATTAGAGAGGTCATTAATAAATAGGCTTGTAAAGAATGTGGAGTTACCAGAGAATACTCAAAATGTGAAAAAAGGGCTGAGCCTTAAATCATATCAAACATATCCTGTATTTTTTTAGTAACTCAAAGAAAGAAGTAAAAGTAGACTGGTCATGAGTCTTTATAAAAAAAAAGAGTAGACTGGTCATGAGTAGCAGTTTATGTCTGAAGTACACGATTTAAGATACTTCTCTTGTTAATGTTATATCAAATAATCTAGTAGGTTTTTCCTCAAACTAGCTGTTAGCACCGGTAATCGTTCTAAAGTTTATGAATGTCCGTGATTAGCTAGCTTTCTTTGAATAAACCTTGTGATTTGGCATGGATCCCTAGTTCTTTTTTTTGGGGGGTGGGGAGAGCTGAAAGGGGAGGAATGTTCTAGTTTTGTACTGTGTAGGCAGAAAATGGGTTTTCTTCGGGTAGAAAAGTCACATTTTCATTCGCCGAGTTTATGCTTGATCTGGGTTAGAGCTGAAATCCTAGTTCAACCTTTGGCCGTTAAGGAAAAATGCGAATTCGAAGATCAAGAAGTTTACAAGTATAGAAAGGTCAATTTAAGCTGACTAAAAAAAGATGTCATAAAATGGAAAAAAAAAGTTTTCATCAAATGGAACCAAGGGAGTTGTTATGTATACATGTCATTTGGGTTGGAAAGGTAGGTTCAAACTTGGTTTTAAGTTCCCCTTTCCCCTCCAAAGTCGATCTTAGTGATGGGGTGCAGGTGCCCATCTCTGTAGCTTAACTTGGAAGGTGCAGAGGTACATATTCCTCAAATTTCTGGTTAGTTTGTTGGCATTTTGATATTTTGACCATGCTCCAAAGATGGAGGATAAAAATGCATCACCATGGATAAGGAACCACCTTTTAAATTTAACGTGAAGCACATGCTAGCTAAAAAACAAAACCACAAGCTAGCTTACTACATATGTGAAAAGCAGTTGCATTAGATTAGAGTGAGTATGAGATCATCTTATAAATGCTTTGAGAATATTATTTTATTAGTAATGCTTTGAAGCTCTCTATTATAAATGAAGTACCCAATTACCCAATTAATGTGCACTTAGTTATGTGGTTAAAAGTATTGTTTGTCATCACCAGTGTCTTTAATAAATTTAGTGGAGTGGTTGTAGGGGGTGTGTTTAGAATATTTTGCTTTTTAGTTTTTACCCAAGTTGAAACTCTTGCCTTTTTGAACAATTGACGCAATGGTGAAAGTGAATGCTGCCTCTGATGATTGATGTGAGAAGTGAATGCTGCCTTTGAAAGTTTGTTTTATTCTGCCTTTTTTTCGAGTCTCTCTCTCTCTCTCTCTCTAGAAAAGAAAGCCTGACAGCCTAGTCGTACTAGTGACTAATTAGAAGTAGCCTAAAGCTGAGGGGTATTGAATCATGGTATCTGCCAAATCGAGGATGGCTGTGGTGTTGGTTCCATAGGATTAGCGTTCTAAGAAATTGGACCTTTGACGTTATACATGTTTGATATCCCTCTCCTAGTATCATATAGACATAAGCTATGTATATGAATCTTTAAACAAGTAACTAATCATACTAGTGCCTTTGTTCATGCTTTAAGAATTTCCAGACCATGTCTTTCATAATTGATTTATGGGAATTTGTGACGCTTTTTTTTTGATAACTGTGGTATCCGGGCCAGCTTGTGCTCACCTCGACTAATTCCATGGGGTACCTGTTGCCTCACACCAGCACAGGTATTGTGTAATTTTGTCCACCAATGCTTGGACAAATGGGGGTTTGTGAAAATCCTACCGCAATAGCTGCTTTGGCCGTTTTAGCTGTTTCATTGGTGCTGATAACATTAAGCATTTAGTGGATGCCGATGTATATATTTCTTCTGGTGTATTAATAAGTCCTATTGTTTGGTGCGGCAAATCTAGTTGCTCCATGCTCTGATCTTACATGATGACGAGGATCTTTTGCCGTATCTAGTTTCGTGCTGACTAAGATATTTGGATAAGCACCTGTTTCCTGTGGATGCCATTCTTGAGTTCTGTCGCTTGTCGAAGAGTGTTACAAGACATGCAAAATGTAAAATGATGCTACGTTATAACAGCGATTATTTTTTTTTTGACCAAGTCTTGCTTATAATGGCTTGTACAGTGTTGCTGAATACTTGGAATCTTGTTGTATATTTCCTACTCAGTTTTCTAGATGTCTTGTGACTAGGGCTAATTCCGCATAGTGGTGTGTATATCAGTCCGAACTTAGCAACACGCGGTACATCTACATGTTATAGAAGACACCTTTACTTACATCTGTTCCTAAGCGTAGCATTACATCTTGCATTGTTTTTTCAACCAATATGTTACTGAACTATACCTTGCAGGAGCTAGAGAAGATGTTATCCGAGTTGTCATCTGAACCAAGATACCAGCTCAGACGAACGAGTTCAATCTGATGAGAGTGCGTTCTCTAGTTATTTTGTAGAAGTTACTGTAGTTTTGATAGGCATAGGATTGTGTATCCTCTATGAAAGTTATTAAAAGTTGGAGATAGATCTTAGCCTCTTTACTTCTGTTGGTGATGTGCTTTGCTTCCCATCCCATAACTTAGTTTTTTTGTTTATATGTATATGTTTTATTTAGAAAAACTGATGATGAAATGGACAGGAAAATGGACTCTACATTCAGTAGAAAGAGAAATCAGTGTCTTTTCACTTGGTAAACAAGTCTGAAATCACAGGTGGTCTTATTACCTAAAGAAACCCAGATAAAGGACTGCCTTTTTACTCTTGTTTAAAATTTTCATATACTGTATGAGTTTCCGCGATCTTCTTGTATATATATATATATATAAAGTTATTCATTAATTGCAACAGAAAGTAGACCCATATATTTTATTATTAATCAATTGCAACAGTAAAAACAATTGGGTTTATTATGTAAGGAAGAAAGAATAAGTTTTGGCAAAATACATAGTTTGCCCCCTTAACTTAGGATCAAATTCCCATGAAACACTTTCTGAGCACGGACAACCTTTTACACACCTAACTTATTTAAAGATACACTTTCTTGTTGATGTGGCCGGTACGTGTTTTACCAATACAATAAGGTGCGTGAACAGTAAAAAAATATTTTCTTTCTTAATTGTTTATTTTTTTCCATTTTCCTAAACAATGGGGGGGGGGATTAAACCCTTAGAGGAGGAAGCCGATGGGAAGGGGGCTTGGAGAAGAGGGTTGATGGCGGTGGGGGAGGGGAGGCTTGGGGAAGATTTTGGAGGGGGAAGGTGACATAATATTTTGTTGGAAAAAGTTTAATCAATTAAGGTTTATTTTTTAATATATATTTATTTACAGTTGAGTTATGACATGTGTAAAAGGTTGTCCGTGCTCAGAAGGTGTGTCATAGGGATTTGATCCTTAGTTCCGGGGATAAACTATATATTTTGCCATAAGTTTTCGATAACTTTTCAAGTAGGAGTATAAAATAAGACTTGTGATTGTTTCGGGTATTCCAAAAATAGTGTAGTACTAATAGTTTTTAAAACTTTTTTTCTTTTTTCATTTATTGAGTAACTTGGTTCCGACTACCGAGAGTATTTTACAATATTTTAAATGGTTGTTAGCTTTATTTGGATAGTACACAGCATTTAACTTTTTATTTTATTTTATTTACAATAAATGTTCAAAACATCTTTTTTGGACATTTCTCAATCATGAATATGCTTATTTTCGATTTTACTTTTTATATTTTTGTTTGTGCTTACTATATTACTCCTAAATAGATAATGGGCGATTCGTATAATAGATTTGCATGAAAAACTTGAGGAAAACCTTTGTTCATTTAATTTGCTAAAGTACACAACTAATTAACTTGATGATCTTTTTTAACTTTCTTAAAATTAGTAAAATTCATCACTCTTCCTTTTCTTTTTCTTGCTTTTTTGGGTTAACATTTTGTTTAAGCTTCAATTATAAGTGATCTCCTCTTAATTTACATGGCAAAGATAAAAATATGTTCCATATTAATTCCAAAGTTTTGAAAGAAAAGAATCCTAATTATTTAGACCCGAAAACGAATAGAAAATGGTAGACGGAGAACAAAAAAGTAGCACTTTATATCCTACGTTATGTAAACTGATTTTTATGCCATTTAAAAGCATAATTATATATTTCTTCTAGAAAAAAAATTCCATTGGATGGATCATAATATATAAAACTTTAGCTACTACGAAATTGAATCAAAATTCACAACTCACTAATGATATAATAAAATAGTTTACAAGTAAATAAAGTCCAAATATGATGCAAATAATGAACAACCACATTGATTATTTTGATAAAACAAAATAAGAACACGTATATGTAGGTATATGATTGATAACGGATGTTTGGACGTACAAAGATATTTCATGCACGAGCACGTACACTTAAGAATGAGACACATGATTGAACTTTAATTAATCAGAATTGAAGTTGAATCTAGAGTTTACCTAATGACTTTTTATCTTTGTATTCTTCGTTATTAATGTATCTTAATCTAATGAAATATGACTTCTATGTACCTAATCATGTCAGGCTTAACTAAATTAAAGTAAATCAACCGATCACTAAAATAATATTAAGTATTGTTGCATTCTTTAAGCGATTTACAACTTTAATTGCATAATGATGTCATTTTAGAATGTTTATTACTTTTGAAAATTGTTTAGTAATATTTGAGGATGTTGGTATTCAGTATATTATTCAAGATGTATGTACGTTGATCTGGACATCATTAGTGGTTAAAAAAAAAAAACAATAATTTCTTTAATTTCGTAGTTCTATAATCGATGAAGTGGTCATTCAAGATATCGCTAAGGGAACCAAATAATTTTTGACATTTGATAAAATAACATAGATTTTCTTTATTATCTCAAACTAGAGTAGTTGTGTATGCATTTGTAATTATTACAAAATGTATATACAATGAAAAGGGGATTTTTTTTTTTTTTGATGAAAAAAAGGGGAATTTTACTAGGACTAAAGTTAGTATTTCAGCTTTCGTTCACCAAAACTGCTTTGCAACAAACTGACATTCACTATCAAAAGACAGAAAATAAAATAGGAATATAGATAACTATGACATTTTCATTAGCGTTAATTCAGTTCAGATCCAAATGAGCTTCTGTCAATGATCGGTCATACAACACACGAATTCACCATAATAATAATACTTATAAATCACTTAAATCATTATATGATAGTCCTAAAGGTCACCAATTCTATTGAGCCGCTATTGTCATTACATTATTCTGCCCCGTAATTTGGTTGCGATTTGGGAGCATAAATAGACTTCATATACTGTGCACTGCACCTCCTCCTCGGGAAAAACTACCGAAGAATACCAGATTGGCCGCACTGAGCCGTTTGCAAAGATAAGTTTCTTAATATCAACTCCAGCTCTTCTAGTGAACTGGTCAGAAGACTTGACTCTAGCCCCATTTCGAGTCCATGAGACATGACTTATTGGTACCTTCAGAGTCCGATTCAAGATTTAAACTTTACGAGTTCAATTTTTAAAGTTTTTACCATTGAACCTATTATATTTATAAAATTATGGGTTCATATCTATTATTTTATGTATTTTTCATAAATTTTACACATATTTAAAATAGGCATAGAAAGAACCCGGTGACAATGAGCTGCATTCGCCATTGGGTACCTCTTAGCAAAGATGAAATTAAGATTTGATAGCTACAAGTGTCACAATATTTAATGCAAGTCTACCACTAGTCAAAGAGATTGCATTAGAGTATACATTTGGTCGGGTCCCTATGTCTTAAATTAATTTGGTTCGGGTTTCATTTTGAATTATTTGTTTTCTCTTTACAATATTTTTGGTGCATAAATAAATATATAATAACCAAATTGAAGATGTTTGGTTCTTTATTTGAAATAAAGGGAAAAATAACATTAGATGATTAAGATCATATTCAAATAAGTATTTGTTGAGATTTAGAAAAAGAAAAAGGAAGCAAATAATATATTTTAAAAATATAATAAAAATGGGGTTGTACAAAAAGAGGAAATACGCAGATGAAGAAAATAAAAGTTTTTTTTTTTTAAAAAAAGAGAAGAACAGGAAAAAAAAAAAAAAGAAGGGGAAAGGTATACATGAAATTTTATTTGAGCTTGCGGCATATATCACCCCCCTCTCCTCTACATAGATATGTTCCTGTGTGAGTGAAGTCTTCTATGTATATATATTGATGTATGAATGGACACTAAATATATACATACAGTAGAATGTGTGTGTACTTGTGTCAATTGATTTATGAAAGATCAATTTGGCCTATTCTGTCATAATCTTTTTTATATTTTTCTGATAGTATTTATAATTTATATTTGTACCTAAATTGATTTATGAACGATCAATTTGGCCTATTCTGCCATAACTATTTTTATATTTTCTGATAGTATTCATAATTTATATTTGTGCCTAAATTAATTTATGAACGATCAACACATTCACGCTCTATATTTGTAAATAACTTATTTAGAATTCAATTAAATGTCGAGCAAATCTACCTCCATATTTTAATTTTGATAGTACATCTTAATTTTAGATATGGAATCTCCTATTATAACCGATAGTGGAAATTTGAGAACATTTGGAAAGAAACTCTCTTCACAAATTAAATACTCTTTTAATTTTAATTTATATGACATCATCTTATTATTATTCAAACCAGATTAGGATGATAAATTTGTATATTTAAAAATAATTTAATTTTAAATTTCTAATTTTATTACTAATGAGAAATTTTGATAGCCATTGTCACACCTCTTTTTTTTCCGAAAAAATGAGTATTTTCACTTTAAGTAACATTATTGAAATAAGTTTTTTTTTTAATTGAAAGCAAAGAAAGCATTAGGGAGTGGTGTACCTTTTAAAATGTGACTAGGGAATGGTGTACCCTATATTGATAACGGAATTAGGGAATGATGTACCATGCAGTTAAGATCATCAACTAGGGAGTGATGTCCACTATTTCGGAAAACACAACTAGGGATTGATGTACCCTATACTGGTAAAGATACCAGGGAGTGGTGTACCCTATTTAGTAAAGATATCAGGGAGTGGTGTACCCTGCACTTAAGATCGATCAACTAGGGAGTGGTGTACCCTCTATTAACAAAGATATTTGGGAGTGTATGCCCCGTATTTAAGCTCAATCAACTAGAGAGCGGTGTACCCTATGTTGGAAAACACGCCAAGAGATTGGTGTAACTTATATATTTTTACATTTTTATATTTTCTGATAGTATTCATAATTTATATTTGTGCCTAAATTAATATATGAATGACCAATGCATTCACGCTCTTATATTTGTAATAACTTATTTTCAAGTCAATTAAATGTCGAGCAAATCTACCTCCATATTTTGTTGGATTCCTTTTGACAGTATCTTAATTTTAGAAATGGGAGTCTCCTATTATAACCTATAGTGGAAATTTGATAACATTTGGAAAGAAACTCTCTTCACAAATTAAATACTCCATTAATTTTAATTTATGACATCATCTTATTATTATTCAATCCAAATAAGGATGATAAATTTTTATATTTAAAAATAATTTAACTTATTTAATTATTACTGAGAAATTTTTAGAGCCATAAAAATATTATAATATTTTAGAATACTACAAGTGTAAATTAAAATGGCGAATTTAACTAGTTATATCGAATATTGAATCAAAAGATTAACCTTATCAAAGGAAAAAAAAAAGAGGAAGAAAAGACAGAAGTGGGGTTTACAAGAACAAAAGAAAAAAGAAGCCAAAACCCCTGAGATCTCGCCCTTAATCCTCCGACTAGCGAGAAGCAAGAACAAAGGCTTTTCACAGTGAAGAACACGAGGGTTTTGCTCGCAAAGATTTTCTCTATCTCACACATTCACGTATAACTCTCTCTCTCTCTCTCTCACACACACACACACACACACACACAGTAATTGTTGTTTGCAGCTGTAATTGATTTATTTATAGTTCACAAATAAAATAGTTTTGGAGGATTCATATTGCCAATTTCAGACTATTTGATTTATTTGTAGTTCACCATGTTTTTGTTATTTCTCTAAATTGTCCTTGTTTAGGGTTAGTGGTGCATTTTGTATGGATTTCCTTGAAAGACGTTGTACCTTGAGAAATTATTTTTGGATCATTTTTTAGTATTTGGTTGGATATAGAAGTCAGGGGTCAATTGAACCCATAACTATCTACGCGGAGTAGAAATTTATGTGTAAAATTCATTAAAATTGTAAAAATAATGGATATGAATCCATAACTTTAAAAATATAATGGGTTCAATGTTAAAAATCTTAAAAGTTGAACACATAGAGTTTAAATCCTGGATCCGACTCTAATAGAAGTGGTGACTTATGGTATTCCTATAAACTACTAGCATGGCTGGAGCTAAATTGAAGAAAGGGGCGTTCAATTGAATCTACTTTGTCAAAAAATTACACTGTGCTAATAGGGAAATATCTTACTATTATCTTACTATTATATTTACACTGTGCTACTAGCATGGGCGGAGCTCAATTGGCTTTTGTTGGTCTGCAAAGTTTTTCTTTCTACACGTGTCAAATTGTCCTTCTCGTATTCTTATAGGGTACCCTTTAATTTATCAACGTCTTTAGGGAATTTCCCTTGTGGAAAGATTTTATTGTTCAAGTTACCTACAAAAGAGAAAATGAGTGTTTTCTACTTTTCAAGTTTGTTACCAATCACAGTGATTACAAATTGTTTTTTCGATCTAACAAAAATTATTGAAGAACTCTGTCTATGTGAGTTTTGGATAGTTGGCCTGAGCCTAAATGAAGGAGGAGGGTTGCAACAAGTTGACATGCAACATAAATGTTAGTCATAATACGTTGAATCTCTAAAGATTATATAAGAAGGAATCATAGAACCTACTACCACTAGTTTTGGATCGAGGTTTAGTTGATCAAACAATGTTTCTGCATAGATCTTGCTGTCTTTTCTTTTTCTTTTTTGTCTAGATGTCACTCTTAGAGGTTGCTACTTCAAAAACGGAATCCATATCTGTCGGAGATGGTTTTTCTTTCAGGATAGGAAAACTAAATGTTGGCCAGAAGCAGAAATGTTGGCCAGAAGCAGAAAAGACTTCTAGTTAACAAATATTTAAAATTCCAGTCATTTTTGTCAACAACTGCACAAACATGATTAGCCATAAATTTGTAAGCCCAAATTCAGTCGCGTATACTTAAATTGTCCAGACAAAAATATTTGAAGTTTGCTTACACAAGCAATATGTTAAACTCTAGATCCAATTTGTAATTTCAGACGGGGATTTTTTCAACTTCAGTCTTTGTATATCTGAATTAAAATAAATTCTAAAGTGACTATACTTACAAAAGTTTATTAACTTCTGCCACACCTTAAATAAGAATTCTGAAATCAGCTATCTATGCACTATTGCACTTGCTCCGCTTTTTGCTGGCTAAAATTTATTCCCAAAGTTATTCCCAATCTCGGAATCCCAAACGGACATCGATAACATTGAAATGCACTTCAACCCATATTTATGAAATTCTTTCAAAATGCCAACTCCCACAATAGGCGCTGAAACGCACCTGGATCATCCAAAACCCGATCCGGACATACGCCCAAGTCCAAAATCATCATACGAACTTGTTGGAACCTTCAAATCCCGATTCCGAGGTCGCTTACTCGAAATCCAACCTTGGTCAATTCTTCCAACTTAAAGCTTCTGAAATGAGAATTTTCTTTCCAAATCGACTCTGAACTTCCGAAATTCAATTTCGACCACGCGTACAAGTCATAATACCTGAAGTGAAACTACTCAAGGTCTCAAACCGCTGAATGACGCGCTGGAGCTCAAAATGACCGGTCGGATCGTTACATCTCGGTTGAGCGTCGGTCATGCTCCCCGAGATCGGAGCGTGACACTGTTTCTGCAAACATGCTCATGAAACAATAAAAAAAACCACATCTTTGCAAAATGTGGATATGTCATAAATCTATGGAACATGTTGATGCATTGGATTCAAATCCAACACTCATATGCACGCTCATGCCAACAATGGGTCATTCTGAAGACTAAAGGAAGATCACATTTAGCCAGGCTGCTCAAACTAGTCTATACAGAGTTTATTCATATTGTGTGGCTCGAGAGGAATGCAAGGATCTTTGAACATACATAAATTCCATGGGAGGTCCTAGCTAGGAGGATTGCTTGTATATGCAACATTAGGGCTGAAGGGAAATCTATGATTACTACTTAGTAAATGTAAATATTAAGTAGGTAGTAAGATCCTTAGTTTATTTACTTGTATAAATGAGGCTAGGTGGATAGGAATTATTGTTTGAAGGTTAGTTTTCAGTTTTTGAAGCAGGTTATGGTGATTTGCTATGCTTTGCAAATATTTACATTGGTTGGTTATACGAAAATATTTAATTACCAAAAAAAATCTTTTATTTTAAATATAAAAAGTTATGGTGTTCAAGTAAAAAACGAAAATATTTTGCTAAGATTGTTTTAAAAAGGGACATTATGCCAAAACCAGTTGTGAGCAATTGTTTGCTTTCTCGCTTCACTAAGACAATGGGCCGGCCCCATCAACAAACTCATATAGGTGGGGAAAAAAAGGAGAAAGGCAGTTTCAAGATTTGAACAAAAATACACTGATACGTGGATTCCCCATACGAACGATAAGCAGTTCCCTGTGTTTTTTTCACTAATTCATCCTCTTCTTCTGCCAGGTAATACCCTCTCTCTTTCTTCCTTTTTTCCAATAATTATTTTTCTTTCCCTTTTTTTGTTGAAAAAAAACAATTAGTCTGTTATTCAGTCATCTAGTAAAATAAAAATTTCTTTGAGCTTTCTGGGGTTTTATTTGTTTCGTTTTACTTCTGATCTTCTTTAAATTTGTGTATAGTTTGTATTGTTCCTTAATGGGTCTGCATATTTCTTTCTATTATGTTAAATTGTGAACCAAACTAGTTGAATATTGGAATGAGAGGGGTTCAAAATGGAGTGGAATTAGTATTCTGGATTTGTAAAGCTAATTTAACTAGTTTGAGATTAAGACGTAGTAGTTGCAATTTTAGTTGCTTTTGAGTCTTTTAATTATTTGGGATTCATTGGTTATTCTATTTTTATTTTGATAAGCAAAAGGGAAATTTGGTGAGTGAAGATTCGTATAGCCGACCTCAACTTGTTTCGTACTTGGACTTGGTTATTGTTGTTGTTGTTGTGGGATAAGCAAAAGGAGGGTTCAGGGGTTATTCTATGTATGATTCAGGAAGGTATCCCGTTTATAGTACCCACCCATCAACTAGTGGGGATGGGGAAAGAGTGTGTGTGTTTTGGGGGTTTTTTTGGGGTGGGGTGGGGTTATGGAAGATTTTTCCAGAAAAGTGAGAGCTTTTTGGTAGTGAAGGATGCAAATATGGTAAAAATCTTTCCTTTTTGGTCTTAACGGGGAAATGGGCCTCATTAGAGCTAAATGGATATATAGGATTTAATATTCATATAACTCGTTTCAATTTTCCTTGAGCCGAGGGTCTATCGGAGACCACATCTCTATCTTCACAAGGTAGAGTCTATCGGAAACCACATGTGTGAAGGTAGGGGTAATGTCTGCGTATACACTACCCGCCTTAGATCCCACTTGTGGGATTAACTAGGTTTGTTGTTGTCTGTGTGTTATAACTGGTTTCAACTTATTTTAAAGGGGGTTTACAAAGGTAGATCTTCCAGCAAAGTTGAAGCTTTTTGATAGTGAAGATTGCATATACAAGTAAAATCTATCTATCCTTTTTGGTCTTGATGGGGAAATGGGCTTGAAGTAGAGCAGAATAGATATGGATTATGGAGGATTCATTTAGTAGAATTCAACTAGTTTGGGATTATGTCAATTTTTTTATATTTTTCCTAGATAGGTAAGGGATTGATGCCCCAGGCTTTGGTTCAGTAGTACGAGCATAAGTAATGTGTGGGGTTAGGTGAAAGTCAAACGTTCAAACCATGCCGTGGTCAAAAGCCTGGTATTTTAAGTAGAGAAGGGTATGGGGAAGGCGATTATCTACCAAGTCTCGAGCCGTGCGCCAGCTGGTTCTTGGGGATTTCTTGATTATAAAAAAGGGGTTAAAAATTAATGTGTGGTTGATTGATTGGTTGTTTTGGTCATAATGGGGATGATCAAGAATGTATTTTCTTTTATATTTGACCAAAAGTGTTATTTTTTAACAGAGTAGGTTTTCCATTAGGGGTTAAGGTTGGAGGTTTTGATGAATGGGGATTCAGACCATGAATCTCATGGGAGTGTGCGACAATCTCATTTACACTATTGGGCAGGCAAAAATTATGGTTTAACCTCACAGTTGACGAGGTTGAGAACCAGTTTGTTTATTTAGGTAAGCCTCCGGGCAGCATGAATCTTGATGAGTTATTAATGAGTGTGTGGAATGCAGATCTAAATCAGTTTGCTGGTGTGGATATTGATAATACTTCCCCTACCGACTTCTTTTCAGCATCAGGCTAGCTTAACTCTGGCGAAGGCAATTAGTAGTAATACAGTTGATAAAGTGTGGAGAGACATACAACAAGGCCAAACGGTGAGAAATCTCGACGGCATGAACGATCAAGAGAGAAAGCCAACTCTTGGTGAGACAACTTTGGAGGACTACTTGGTGAAAGCTGGGCTTTTCAGTGCTGATGCTTCTTTAGGACATACAATGTCATTGGATAATCCTACGGCAGTGCAAAATTTTGTGCCTCCAATAGGCTTGTCACCATCTCCTTCGATTGATGCGCTGTCCGATACACCGTTCTCTGGTCGGAAGAGGCATGCTACGGACATCGATAAGACCCTTGATAGGAGACTAAGGAGAAAGATCAAGAATAGAGAGTCAGCTGCACGCTCGCGAGCTAGAAAACAGGTGTGCTGTCCACTAATTTATTGCTCGCAATCTCAGTTTGCATTTGTACTTCACATTTTAATCTATTATTTGCATGGTGTAGGCTTACCAGAATGAGCTCGTGAACAAGGTCTCACATCTGGAAGAGGAGAACATGAAGCTTAAGAAAGAGAAGGTAGGGATCCTCTCATCATGTATATGAGGCTTCAACCCCTAGTTATATATATTTTAAAGAAGGATTATTTGTTGTGTTATTGGCTTCTGATTTCATTCATGAGCTTAGCAAGCTGATTTATAACTCCTTATATTCCCTGTGCCATTTGTCTCAAATAACAGTTTGGAGATCTCTGATGATCAATAGTTTATCTTAAAGGGAACAGTTGTTGACGGTAGAAAGATGAATCGTCTTAGAAGTGAGATAATTAATATCTGAAGGACTACTGGCTTTGCACTGGAATTAGAGAGGTCATTAATAAATAGGCTTGTAAAGAATGTGGAGTTACCAGAGAATACTCAAAATGTGAAAAAAGGGCTGAGCCTTAAATCATATCAAACATATCCTGTATTTTTTTAGTAACTCAAAGAAAGAAGTAAAAGTAGACTGGTCATGAGTCTTTATAAAAAAAAAGAGTAGACTGGTCATGAGTAGCAGTTTATGTCTGAAGTACACGATTTAAGATACTTCTCTTGTTAATGTTATATCAAATAATCTAGTAGGTTTTTCCTCAAACTAGCTGTTAGCACCGGTAATCGTTCTAAAGTTTATGAATGTCCGTGATTAGCTAGCTTTCTTTGAATAAACCTTGTGATTTGGCATGGATCCCTAGTTCTTTTTTTTGGGGGGTGGGGAGAGCTGAAAGGGGAGGAATGTTCTAGTTTTGTACTGTGTAGGCAGAAAATGGGTTTTCTTCGGGTAGAAAAGTCACATTTTCATTCGCCGAGTTTATGCTTGATCTGGGTTAGAGCTGAAATCCTAGTTCAACCTTTGGCCGTTAAGGAAAAATGCGAATTCGAAGATCAAGAAGTTTACAAGTATAGAAAGGTCAATTTAAGCTGACTAAAAAAAGATGTCATAAAATGGAAAAAAAAAGTTTTCATCAAATGGAACCAAGGGAGTTGTTATGTATACATGTCATTTGGGTTGGAAAGGTAGGTTCAAACTTGGTTTTAAGTTCCCCTTTCCCCTCCAAAGTCGATCTTAGTGATGGGGTGCAGGTGCCCATCTCTGTAGCTTAACTTGGAAGGTGCAGAGGTACATATTCCTCAAATTTCTGGTTAGTTTGTTGGCATTTTGATATTTTGACCATGCTCCAAAGATGGAGGATAAAAATGCATCACCATGGATAAGGAACCACCTTTTAAATTTAACGTGAAGCACATGCTAGCTAAAAAACAAAACCACAAGCTAGCTTACTACATATGTGAAAAGCAGTTGCATTAGATTAGAGTGAGTATGAGATCATCTTATAAATGCTTTGAGAATATTATTTTATTAGTAATGCTTTGAAGCTCTCTATTATAAATGAAGTACCCAATTACCCAATTAATGTGCACTTAGTTATGTGGTTAAAAGTATTGTTTGTCATCACCAGTGTCTTTAATAAATTTAGTGGAGTGGTTGTAGGGGGTGTGTTTAGAATATTTTGCTTTTTAGTTTTTACCCAAGTTGAAACTCTTGCCTTTTTGAACAATTGACGCAATGGTGAAAGTGAATGCTGCCTCTGATGATTGATGTGAGAAGTGAATGCTGCCTTTGAAAGTTTGTTTTATTCTGCCTTTTTTTCGAGTCTCTCTCTCTCTCTCTCTCTAGAAAAGAAAGCCTGACAGCCTAGTCGTACTAGTGACTAATTAGAAGTAGCCTAAAGCTGAGGGGTATTGAATCATGGTATCTGCCAAATCGAGGATGGCTGTGGTGTTGGTTCCATAGGATTAGCGTTCTAAGAAATTGGACCTTTGACGTTATACATGTTTGATATCCCTCTCCTAGTATCATATAGACATAAGCTATGTATATGAATCTTTAAACAAGTAACTAATCATACTAGTGCCTTTGTTCATGCTTTAAGAATTTCCAGACCATGTCTTTCATAATTGATTTATGGGAATTTGTGACGCTTTTTTTTTGATAACTGTGGTATCCGGGCCAGCTTGTGCTCACCTCGACTAATTCCATGGGGTACCTGTTGCCTCACACCAGCACAGGTATTGTGTAATTTTGTCCACCAATGCTTGGACAAATGGGGGTTTGTGAAAATCCTACCGCAATAGCTGCTTTGGCCGTTTTAGCTGTTTCATTGGTGCTGATAACATTAAGCATTTAGTGGATGCCGATGTATATATTTCTTCTGGTGTATTAATAAGTCCTATTGTTTGGTGCGGCAAATCTAGTTGCTCCATGCTCTGATCTTACATGATGACGAGGATCTTTTGCCGTATCTAGTTTCGTGCTGACTAAGATATTTGGATAAGCACCTGTTTCCTGTGGATGCCATTCTTGAGTTCTGTCGCTTGTCGAAGAGTGTTACAAGACATGCAAAATGTAAAATGATGCTACGTTATAACAGCGATTATTTTTTTTTTGACCAAGTCTTGCTTATAATGGCTTGTACAGTGTTGCTGAATACTTGGAATCTTGTTGTATATTTCCTACTCAGTTTTCTAGATGTCTTGTGACTAGGGCTAATTCCGCATAGTGGTGTGTATATCAGTCCGAACTTAGCAACACGCGGTACATCTACATGTTATAGAAGACACCTTTACTTACATCTGTTCCTAAGCGTAGCATTACATCTTGCATTGTTTTTTCAACCAATATGTTACTGAACTATACCTTGCAGGAGCTAGAGAAGATGTTATCCGAGTTGTCATCTGAACCAAGATACCAGCTCAGACGAACGAGTTCAATCTGATGAGAGTGCGTTCTCTAGTTATTTTGTAGAAGTTACTGTAGTTTTGATAGGCATAGGATTGTGTATCCTCTATGAAAGTTATTAAAAGTTGGAGATAGATCTTAGCCTCTTTACTTCTGTTGGTGATGTGCTTTGCTTCCCATCCCATAACTTAGTTTTTTTGTTTATATGTATATGTTTTATTTAGAAAAACTGATGATGAAATGGACAGGAAAATGGACTCTACATTCAGTAGAAAGAGAAATCAGTGTCTTTTCACTTGGTAAACAAGTCTGAAATCACAGGTGGTCTTATTACCTAAAGAAACCCAGATAAAGGACTGCCTTTTTACTCTTGTTTAAAATTTTCATATACTGTATGAGTTTCCGCGATCTTCTTGTATATATATATATATATAAAGTTATTCATTAATTGCAACAGAAAGTAGACCCATATATTTTATTATTAATCAATTGCAACAGTAAAAACAATTGGGTTTATTATGTAAGGAAGAAAGAATAAGTTTTGGCAAAATACATAGTTTGCCCCCTTAACTTAGGATCAAATTCCCATGAAACACTTTCTGAGCACGGACAACCTTTTACACACCTAACTTATTTAAAGATACACTTTCTTGTTGATGTGGCCGGTACGTGTTTTACCAATACAATAAGGTGCGTGAACAGTAAAAAAATATTTTCTTTCTTAATTGTTTATTTTTTTCCATTTTCCTAAACAATGGGGGGGGGGATTAAACCCTTAGAGGAGGAAGCCGATGGGAAGGGGGCTTGGAGAAGAGGGTTGATGGCGGTGGGGGAGGGGAGGCTTGGGGAAGATTTTGGAGGGGGAAGGTGACATAATATTTTGTTGGAAAAAGTTTAATCAATTAAGGTTTATTTTTTAATATATATTTATTTACAGTTGAGTTATGACATGTGTAAAAGGTTGTCCGTGCTCAGAAGGTGTGTCATAGGGATTTGATCCTTAGTTCCGGGGATAAACTATATATTTTGCCATAAGTTTTCGATAACTTTTCAAGTAGGAGTATAAAATAAGACTTGTGATTGTTTCGGGTATTCCAAAAATAGTGTAGTACTAATAGTTTTTAAAACTTTTTTTCTTTTTTCATTTATTGAGTAACTTGGTTCCGACTACCGAGAGTATTTTACAATATTTTAAATGGTTGTTAGCTTTATTTGGATAGTACACAGCATTTAACTTTTTATTTTATTTTATTTACAATAAATGTTCAAAACATCTTTTTTGGACATTTCTCAATCATGAATATGCTTATTTTCGATTTTACTTTTTATATTTTTGTTTGTGCTTACTATATTACTCCTAAATAGATAATGGGCGATTCGTATAATAGATTTGCATGAAAAACTTGAGGAAAACCTTTGTTCATTTAATTTGCTAAAGTACACAACTAATTAACTTGATGATCTTTTTTAACTTTCTTAAAATTAGTAAAATTCATCACTCTTCCTTTTCTTTTTCTTGCTTTTTTGGGTTAACATTTTGTTTAAGCTTCAATTATAAGTGATCTCCTCTTAATTTACATGGCAAAGATAAAAATATGTTCCATATTAATTCCAAAGTTTTGAAAGAAAAGAATCCTAATTATTTAGACCCGAAAACGAATAGAAAATGGTAGACGGAGAACAAAAAAGTAGCACTTTATATCCTACGTTATGTAAACTGATTTTTATGCCATTTAAAAGCATAATTATATATTTCTTCTAGAAAAAAAATTCCATTGGATGGATCATAATATATAAAACTTTAGCTACTACGAAATTGAATCAAAATTCACAACTCACTAATGATATAATAAAATAGTTTACAAGTAAATAAAGTCCAAATATGATGCAAATAATGAACAACCACATTGATTATTTTGATAAAACAAAATAAGAACACGTATATGTAGGTATATGATTGATAACGGATGTTTGGACGTACAAAGATATTTCATGCACGAGCACGTACACTTAAGAATGAGACACATGATTGAACTTTAATTAATCAGAATTGAAGTTGAATCTAGAGTTTACCTAATGACTTTTTATCTTTGTATTCTTCGTTATTAATGTATCTTAATCTAATGAAATATGACTTCTATGTACCTAATCATGTCAGGCTTAACTAAATTAAAGTAAATCAACCGATCACTAAAATAATATTAAGTATTGTTGCATTCTTTAAGCGATTTACAACTTTAATTGCATAATGATGTCATTTTAGAATGTTTATTACTTTTGAAAATTGTTTAGTAATATTTGAGGATGTTGGTATTCAGTATATTATTCAAGATGTATGTACGTTGATCTGGACATCATTAGTGGTTAAAAAAAAAAAACAATAATTTCTTTAATTTCGTAGTTCTATAATCGATGAAGTGGTCATTCAAGATATCGCTAAGGGAACCAAATAATTTTTGACATTTGATAAAATAACATAGATTTTCTTTATTATCTCAAACTAGAGTAGTTGTGTATGCATTTGTAATTATTACAAAATGTATATACAATGAAAAGGGGATTTTTTTTTTTTTTGATGAAAAAAAGGGGAATTTTACTAGGACTAAAGTTAGTATTTCAGCTTTCGTTCACCAAAACTGCTTTGCAACAAACTGACATTCACTATCAAAAGACAGAAAATAAAATAGGAATATAGATAACTATGACATTTTCATTAGCGTTAATTCAGTTCAGATCCAAATGAGCTTCTGTCAATGATCGGTCATACAACACACGAATTCACCATAATAATAATACTTATAAATCACTTAAATCATTATATGATAGTCCTAAAGGTCACCAATTCTATTGAGCCGCTATTGTCATTACATTATTCTGCCCCGTAATTTGGTTGCGATTTGGGAGCATAAATAGACTTCATATACTGTGCACTGCACCTCCTCCTCGGGAAAAACTACCGAAGAATACCAGATTGGCCGCACTGAGCCGTTTGCAAAGATAAGTTTCTTAATATCAACTCCAGCTCTTCTAGTGAACTGGTCAGAAGACTTGACTCTAGCCCCATTTCGAGTCCATGAGACATGACTTATTGGTACCTTCAGAGTCCGATTCAAGATTTAAACTTTACGAGTTCAATTTTTAAAGTTTTTACCATTGAACCTATTATATTTATAAAATTATGGGTTCATATCTATTATTTTATGTATTTTTCATAAATTTTACACATATTTAAAATAGGCATAGAAAGAACCCGGTGACAATGAGCTGCATTCGCCATTGGGTACCTCTTAGCAAAGATGAAATTAAGATTTGATAGCTACAAGTGTCACAATATTTAATGCAAGTCTACCACTAGTCAAAGAGATTGCATTAGAGTATACATTTGGTCGGGTCCCTATGTCTTAAATTAATTTGGTTCGGGTTTCATTTTGAATTATTTGTTTTCTCTTTACAATATTTTTGGTGCATAAATAAATATATAATAACCAAATTGAAGATGTTTGGTTCTTTATTTGAAATAAAGGGAAAAATAACATTAGATGATTAAGATCATATTCAAATAAGTATTTGTTGAGATTTAGAAAAAGAAAAAGGAAGCAAATAATATATTTTAAAAATATAATAAAAATGGG
This sequence comes from Nicotiana tomentosiformis, assembly GCF_000390325.3. Lineage (NCBI taxonomy): Eukaryota > Viridiplantae > Streptophyta > Magnoliopsida > Solanales > Solanaceae > Nicotiana > Nicotiana tomentosiformis. Next base: position 154,346,962 of record NC_090812.1, read on the forward strand.
GTTGTACAAAAAGAGGAAATACGCAGATGAAGAAAATAAAAGTTTTTTTTTTTTAAAAAAGAGAAGAACAGGAAAAAAAAAAAAAAGAAGGGGAAAGGTATACATGAAATTTTATTTGAGCTTGCGGCATATATCACCCCCCTCTCCTCTACATAGATATGTTCCTGTGTGAGTGAAGTCTTCTATGTATATATATTGATGTATGAATGGACACTAAATATATACATACAGTAGAATGTGTGTGTACTTGTGTCAATTGATTTATGAAAGATCAATTTGGCCTATTCTGTCATAATCTTTTTTATATTTTTCTGATAGTATTTATAATTTATATTTGTACCTAAATTGATTTATGAACGATCAATTTGGCCTATTCTGCCATAACTATTTTTATATTTTCTGATAGTATTCATAATTTATATTTGTGCCTAAATTAATTTATGAACGATCAACACATTCACGCTCTATATTTGTAAATAACTTATTTAGAATTCAATTAAATGTCGAGCAAATCTACCTCCATATTTTAATTTTGATAGTACATCTTAATTTTAGATATGGAATCTCCTATTATAACCGATAGTGGAAATTTGAGAACATTTGGAAAGAAACTCTCTTCACAAATTAAATACTCTTTTAATTTTAATTTATATGACATCATCTTATTATTATTCAAACCAGATTAGGATGATAAATTTGTATATTTAAAAATAATTTAATTTTAAATTTCTAATTTTATTACTAATGAGAAATTTTGATAGCCATTGTCACACCTCTTTTTTTTCCGAAAAAATGAGTATTTTCACTTTAAGTAACATTATTGAAATAAGTTTTTTTTTTAATTGAAAGCAAAGAAAGCATTAGGGAGTGGTGTACCTTTTAAAATGTGACTAGGGAATGGTGTACCCTATATTGATAACGGAATTAGGGAATGATGTACCATGCAGTTAAGATCATCAACTAGGGAGTGATGTCCACTATTTCGGAAAACACAACTAGGGATTGATGTACCCTATACTGGTAAAGATACCAGGGAGTGGTGTACCCTATTTAGTAAAGATATCAGGGAGTGGTGTACCCTGCACTTAAGATCGATCAACTAGGGAGTGGTGTACCCTCTATTAACAAAGATATTTGGGAGTGTATGCCCCGTATTTAAGCTCAATCAACTAGAGAGCGGTGTACCCTATGTTGGAAAACACGCCAAGAGATTGGTGTAACTTATATATTTTTACATTTTTATATTTTCTGATAGTATTCATAATTTATATTTGTGCCTAAATTAATATATGAATGACCAATGCATTCACGCTCTTATATTTGTAATAACTTATTTTGAAGTCAATTAAATGTCGAGCAAATCTACCTCCATATTTTGTTGGATTCCTTTTGACAGTATCTTAATTTTAGAAATGGGAGTCTCCTATTATAACCTATAGTGGAAATTTGATAACATTTGGAAAGAAACTCTCTTCACAAATTAAATACTCCATTAATTTTAATTTATGACATCATCTTATTATTATTCAATCCAAATAAGGATGATAAATTTTTATATTTAAAAATAATTTAACTTATTTAATTATTACTGAGAAATTTTTAGAGCCATAAAAATATTATAATATTTTAGAATACTACAAGTGTAAATTAAAATGGCGGGAATAACAAAATTTTGTTATAAGAAAAATCAAATTATGGTGGATGTCTACTCTTCCTTCATGATCTTCTCAAATGCTTAATGACATATTCAATGACATATTTCTATGCTTTTCATGCCTATATAAATGTCTTGTAATAGATAGGAAAATACACACAATTGAAGAAGAAAACCTCTTCCTTCTCTCTATCTCTATTTTTTGTTCATGTTTTACTAAATTGCTTTTATTTCATAACAACATGTCTTGTTCATGTTTTACTAAGTTACTTTTATTTCATAACACGTTATCAGCACGATGCTCTAACCAACTGAGATTATGTGCTTTAATCGAATTTTATCTTCTTTCAACCAGAGTTAGTCAAATTTTTTTTCGATTTAGTAAGCTTTACTTTTAAATTCTTATGTCAGCATATGTTTGCTAATTCATGTCTAGCTTTGAGTTTACACTTATATGCAATATGACAACATGATAATCAAACCAAAAATCTTAATCTACATATATGTGTGACACTTAGCTTCAATTATTTTTTTATGCCTACATGGTTAGAAAAGAAAAAGAATTCCTAACACTTGTGTTCCATATATATTTGATTAGAGCATTGTTGTCTTCTTATATCAAAAGTAGCTTTAATGTTTAGTAAAATTTATTTGTGGATTGAGTAGGATAAGTAGAAAATTATTTTTTACTATTTTAATGATTCATGCCATTAAAATATAATAATAATAATAATACTCATAACTATTTTATTTTAATAAGATAAAATATTAGTACAAGAAGTATGTACTACACCAAAATTTTCATTTGTGATAGTTCTTATCAGATTAACACGTTGAATCATTTCTATATGAAAAGCATATAGTAGTAGATAGTAGAGAGAGATTTGTCCCCTAATTTTTCTTTGATTCCCTGATTAACCTAAAGGTTCTGCTATATCTCTTTATTTTTCTAGAGAGCATAATACTTAATTTTCACAAAAATATATGGTAACTAGTAGTACTATATTATTCTATTTGATATATCATTTTTCTTTAATGTTTTGGTCATATCACTTTCATCTTGAAGTAAGCTTATTGCAGCAAAGACCACATGTGAATTTTCAATATTATTTTATATTTTCATATATCTGTTTGACACTAATTACTTAGCTGATTTGAGTAAACGAAAAGTCTATTATTGAGAATTATATCCAAATGATATTATGAAGAGTTTAACACAAAAGGTAAGCATTTCTTTCGTATTTGAAATTATTTTTGTCATTTGCTATTAATGATATCAACTTCAATGAGTTCAAGTCACAATGAACCATGAGGGTAAGACATCAGGATCAAGTCTTGATGCTCCATGATGATAAGAGTTGGGTTTGAGTCACAATTCATTATGGCCTAATATGCCTTTATATTGGCAAGATATTAGGTTTGAGTCCCACTATACCATATTGATGATATAATAATGACTAAAGAAATTTAATATATTTTTCATGAAAAGGCATGAATATTGCCCCACTTGATTTGCTCCATTCTTGAAGTGAATGTGGTAGTGGCACATAACAAGTCTAAATAAAGACAAGTGGTTGAGTTCCAAATATCAAAATAATAATAATTATCACTATGATTATAAAAGGAGAACAATATGGGTTCTCAAAATAGTCCTTCAAAATATGAAGGCAATGTTTACCATTAAATTGATATGAAAAATAATAAAGCACGGCGTTGATTATGATCCAAAGAGAATGTGACTTGTGATAAGCATTAAGAATGAAGACTCATTCCTAAAGGTGAATGTGGCAATATATGATAAAAGTGATAAATAAAGACATGCAATGCATGATTAGATGAATACCACACAACTCACCTCTGAGGGAGGTTTGAGTGAAATAGAGAGAATAAATATTATTGTGTGGTTACATGAATATGTCATTGGTCGGGTACATGTGATACGCCAAAAAAAAATAAAAAATTGGTGTGCCTTATAAAAGGTTATTAAAGGCAAAATTAAAGCAAGAAGTGATTTTGCTTATGATGATTTTAACCATGATAATTTATTAAGATATAAGTTTTTCTGTAAAGGAGACATTTATCATATGAATGGTGTGATAAAAGATCTTGTAGTACAAAAGTTATTAAGAGCTCCGGAAAAATTAATTTATTACTACCCGAATGAATAAAATTATTCACGATATTAATATTATAAAGTCTCAAAAGAAACTTTTTGAGTTTCAAATGTATAAGCCAAAGTGGTTGGCATTTTGAGACTATAAATGAATGAAATATTGAATATCTTCATATTTCTATAATCATAACGGATAAATATGAAAGATTACCCGATTTTCTTTCTATTTGTACTACACAAATATAAGCATGATGATGGAATCATATGTCGCAGGTAAACTAGAGGTTTACTAAAACAAATATTAGCTGGCATGACCGGTTGACCATCTCGGTTCAATTATGATGCGAAAAATTAATTGAAATTTATATTGGCATATATTGAAGAAATGTAAGATTCTTCAAGAATTTTTCTGTGCTGCTTATTCTCATGATATACCAGTTAAGGTTGGGATTGAATCTCTTGATTTCTGGAATGAATAAAAGGTGATAAATATATGGGCCCAGTCATCTTCCACGTGGACCGTTTACTATTATATGATTTTAATAGATGCATCTATTCTATGGTCACATGTGCATTTGTTATCGACTTGTAGTTTGGCTTTTACAAGATTGATTGCTCAAATTATTAGAGCACAGTTCCAGAATATAAATTATGATGATTTATCTTGATAATACTGGTTTAAATCCAAGTTTGTTTAACAGAAATTATATACCTCTAATTATATCTAAACCATTGGTTATGAGAACAAAATTGTCAAAAATAAAATTTGGTATGTAATGTATTATTTAATATACAACAGCACTTGTACGCATCTAGCCAAGTTATGATAAGTTCTCCCTACCACAATCGGTTCAGGGGTCAGGAACTAAATAATTTCCATCTAGAAATATGAATGTGCTACATGATTTAATTGTTCCAACACAATGCACAAAGATGGATCCCCAAATAAGGCTAGTGATATGTGTTGGTGATCCCAACAATAGGGGGAGAAAATGGGCAGCTGAAAAAGTAATGCATATAATGAATTATTATGTGTACACCGAGATCCTCGTACGACAAAATGTGGACTTGAAGTTCAAGTGATAATTCATTTATAAAATATTACCAGGTGTATTTGCTGACCCAAAGCTAAATGTCATATTCAGCTGCTAATGCTCCAAGTAAAATAAAGTTCATAATGAATAGAGTCCATGGCATGCATAAAGCATAATAGACTAATCGGTTCCAAAGATAAAACTCCTTGAAGAAGGAGAGGAGCAAATGTTCAAGATGGTCATAATAAGGAGGCAAGTGCTCTAAAAGAGCACCACGACATAACACTTTATAAGACCTCATGGGAGAGACTAAGGTACCTGAAAATAATAAGATAAAGAGATCTCAATAAGTTATGTCTTTATTGGGTAATAGTTGAACCGATATAAAATAATCGTCGACAATATTGTTAATATAATGTAGCGCTCAATATTATTAATATTGACGAAGATCTTGAGCTCAAATCTGTCATGAAATTTGGACAGATAAATGATTGGCCAAATGAAAAATACGCAATGAAAATTGATTTCACATGAAAAATATGAAGTTGAACAGATAGTCCCAACACCTGAAAGTATAAAGCCAGTGGAAGTATAAATGTGTTCTTGTGCGGGAAAACAAGGGTCAAGTCGATAGACATAAAGACGACTTGTGTCACAAGAAGATTTGTAAATATCCTGGCATTGATTATATAGAGACATGTTCTCATGTGGTGGATATCGTCATTTCAGGTTTTAATCTGGCAATACAAAAAAAAACGTGATATGCGTATAATGAAAATCATTGAAGGATTTAAATTATTCTAAAGCATATTAAGGTTTCCAAGAAATTTATTAAATAAAGCTTCAAAAATTCTTATACGGATTGAAACAATCAAGGCACATGTGGTATAATCGCCTGAGTGAGTACCTGTTGAAAGAAGGGTACAAGAATGATTCAATTTGTCCTTGTGTCGTTATAAAAAGATCTGAATTTAAATTTGTTATAATCACCGTGTATGTTGATGATTTAAATATCATTAGAACTCCTAGGGAGCTTCCTAAAGCAGTAGAGCTTCCTAAAATAGTAGACTATTTAAAGAAAGAATTTTAAATGAAAGATTTTGGAAAGATAAAATTTTGTCTTGGTCTACAAATTGAGTATATGAAAGATAAAATTTTTGTCCATCAATCAACATACACTAAAATGATTTTAAAGCGATTTTATATGGATAAAGCACATCCATTCCGACCTCATGAAAATAATGAAAAGCTTTTTGGTCCCAACGTACCATTTCTTAGTGCAATTGGTGCACTAATGTATCTTTCTAACATTACAAGGTATGACATAACTTTTTCAGTTAATGTCTTAACAAGATATATCTCTGCTCCTACAAGGAGACATTGGAATAGAATTAAACACATATTACGGTATCTAAAAGGGACTACCAGTATGAGATTATTTTATAAAAATGATTGCAGTCCTGATCTTGTTGGTTATGCCGATGCTGGGTATTTATATGACCCACAAAACGTTCGATCTCAAACAGGCTATGTGTTTACATATGGAGGCACTGTCATATCTTGGCGATCGACTAAGCAATCAATCGTGGCTACTTCATCTAATCATGCTGAGATAATCGCTATTCATGAAGCAAGTCGAGAATGTGTATGGTTGGGGTCTATAATACATCTTATTCGAGACAAATGTGGTTTGAAGTGTGACAAATTATCCATAATTTTGTATGAAGACAATGCAGCATGCATAGCCCAGTTGAAGGGAGGATTCATAAAAGGGGATAAGACAAAGCATATTTCACCAAAGTTTTTTTTTTTTCACACACGATCTTCAAAAGAATGGTGATATCAATATGCAACAGATCCGTTCAAGTGATAATATGGCTGTTTTGTTTACCAAATCTCTACCGACGTCAACCTTCAAGAAACTAGTGTACAAGATTGGGATGCGAAGGCTCAAGGATGTGAATTGATGCTCTAATCAGGGGGAGTTAATACGCGTTGTACTCTTTTTTTTTTACAAGGTTTTATCCCACTGGGTTTTCCTTGCAAGGTTTTTAACGAGGCAACCAAAAGGCGTATTTCTAAACATGTGTACTCTTTTTCCTTCACTAGGATTTTTTTTCCATAGGGCTTTTTCCTAATAAGGTTTTAACGAGGCACATTATCTATGGACATCCAAGGAGGAGTGTTATAAGAAAAATCAAATTATGGTGGATGTCTACTCTTCCTCCATGATCTTCTCAAATGCTTAATGACATATTCAATGACATATTTCTATACTTTTTCATGCCTATATAAAGGCCTTGTAATAGATAGGAAAATACACACAATTGAAGAAGAAAACCTCTTCCTTCTCTCTATCTCCATTTTTTGTTCATGTTTTACTAAATTGCTTTTATTTCATAACAACATGTCTTATTCATATTTTACCAAGTTGCTTTTATTTCATAACAAATTTAACATATTAGCAATTTAACTAGTTATATGGAATATTGAATCAAAAGATTAACCTTATCCAAGGAAAAAAAAAAAAGAGGAAGAAAAGACAGAAGTGGGGTTTACAAGAACAAAAGAAAAAAGAAGCCAAAACCCCTGAGATCTCGCCCTTAATCCTCCGACTAGCGAGAAGCAAGAACAAAGGCTTTTCACAGTGAAGAACACGAGGGTTTTGCTCGCAAAGATTTTCTCTATCTCACACATTCACGTATAACTCTCTCTCTCTCTCTCTCACACACACACACACACACACACACAGTAATTGTTGTTTGCAGCTGTAATTGATTTATTTATAGTTCACAAATAAAATAGTTTTGGAGGATTCATATTGCCAATTTCAGACTATTTGATTTATTTGTAGTTCACCATGTTTTTGTTATTTCTCTAAATTGTCCTTGTTTAGGGTTAGTGGTGCATTTTGTATGGATTTCCTTGAAAGACGTTGTACCTTGAGAAATTATTTTTGGATCATTTTTTAGTATTTGGTTGGATATAGAAGTCAGGGGTCAATTGAACCCATAACTATCTACGCGGAGTAGAAATTTATGTGTAAAATTCATTAAAATTGTAAAAATAATGGATATGAATCCATAACTTTAAAAATATAATGGGTTCAATGTTAAAAATCTTAAAAGTTGAACACATAGAGTTTAAATCCTGGATCCGACTCTAATAGAAGTGGTGACTTATGGTATTCCTATAAACTACTAGCATGGCTGGAGCTAAATTGAAGAAAGGGGCGTTCAATTGAATCTACTTTGTCAAAAAATTACACTGTGCTAATAGGGAAATATCTTACTATTATCTTACTATTATATTTACACTGTGCTACTAGCATGGGCGGAGCTCAATTGGCTTTTGTTGGTCTGCAAAGTTTTTCTTTCTACACGTGTCAAATTGTCCTTCTCGTATTCTTATAGGGTACCCTTTAATTTATCAACGTCTTTAGGGAATTTCCCTTGTGGAAAGATTTTATTGTTCAAGTTACCTACAAAAGAGAAAATGAGTGTTTTCTACTCTTCAAGTTTGTTACCAATCACAGTGATTCCAAATTGTTTTTTCGATCTAACAAAAATTATTGAAGAACTCTGTCTATGTGAGTTTTGGATAGCTGGCCTGAGCCTAAATGAAGGAGGAGGGTTGCAACAAGTTGACATGCAACATAAATGTTAGTCATAATACGTTGAATCTCTAAAGATTATATAAGAGGAGTCATAGAACATACTACCACTAGTTTTGGATCGAGGTTTAGTTGAAGACAATGTTTAGGAAAACTTCTGCATAGATCTTGCTGTCTTTTCTTTTTCTTTTTTGTCTAGATGTCACTCAGAGAGGTTGCTACTTCAAAAACGGAATCCATATCTGTCGGAGATGGTTTTTCTTTCAGGATAGGAAAACTAAATGTTGGCCAGAGGCAGAAAAGTTGCTGGGAAGGGGGAGACAGTGGCTGCACATTATGCTTTTGGCCCACTTGAAGATGATTTTATTATTAAGCATAGACTTCTTACTCGCACAACAACCACCAGAGGCGAACCGCCGTTGAAGAAACTTCAGAAAAAGTTTAATGCTTTTGCTTCGGAGGTAGAGAAGGAAGCTGATAACTATGGCGATTGTGAAAAACTTGCCAAAGCTTTTTTGCAAGAGCTAAATACGTTTGAGATTCCGCTCCTAAAGAGCAAAGCAGTCATAGATGCAAACCTTAGAGAGAAGGAGAATTTCAATGACCTGAAAGATGAGATAAATGGACAAATATTACAAGCTCAGGCCGATATAGAAGATCTCAAGAGGCAACTTGAAGAAAGCAAGATAGAGAGGCAGCATAAAGAAGAGTGTGAGGCCATCAGGAAGTTGGTTGCGATGCAGCCTCCAAGATCTGAAACTCAGAAAGTTATTACAGACCTTGAGAAAGAGATAGCCATGTTGGAGGCGGAGAATACTGCTAGTTCAAGAACATTAGAGCTTCGTAAAAAGCAATTTGCGCTTCTATTACACGTGGTATGTATCTTTCCGTAGAATCCATCTTGTTTGCGCTGTTGATTTTTCACTGGAAATTCGTTAATAGATTTGATTGAATTATATAGCAGCCAAACAACAGACCCAGTTTTATCCCACAAGTGGGGTCTGGTGAGGGTCGTGTGTAAGCAGACCTTACCCCTACCTGGTTACCCCTACCTGGTAAGGTATATAGTAGCGAAAGACTTAGGAATTAGAGATAACTGACATAACACTCTAATGACCAACAGGTCCACAACTTATTTAGAGAATTGCAAGATAATTCTCCTTCAATAAGCTTTTTACTTCGGCATTTACATTTCACATTCTTTATTATGTTCTTTAAACCTGTAAAATCGGATAGAGACTCTCTTGAGCTGACTTTTCCTATTGGCTTTGACTGTTTTTATTTTTTGTATTTTTGGTATTATTGTCAACTCTCTAATTGTCGCTAGACCAATGGTGAAACTTTGAATGAATTTATATGAAAAAGTAACCATTAACCATCAACAGTAGGTGAAAATCCCAGGCTTTTCAAAGTTTTCATGACTTTCTAGTACTGTTTATCTTTATTAAGCATCATCTTGAAGGGCAGCTCGGTGCACAAGGCATTCCACGCTCACGTGGGGTCCGGGGAAGGACCGCACCCCAAGGGGTGTGATGTAGAGAGCCTACCCTAATGCAAGCATTAGTGGTTGTTTTCACGGTTCGAACCCGTGACCTATAGGTCACCTGGAGACAACTTTAAGCATCATCTTGAAATCCTCTAAACTTAGCTAGCTGCTCTCATCATTGCCTTAGCATTCTAGTTTTTGGCCTAAAAGTCAATCACACACTTTCTTTTTTAAAACAATTGCATTTCTTTATCTATAAAATCATCAAATATTAGTATATCTCAAAGATGTTTGGTGAAAGTTATGTAAGACCAACTAGGGAACTTGGTTTTAAGTATTTTTGTCTGATTAACAATTATGAAGAGACTTCCCTGGATTTTAGTCTCTTAAATTGGTTTCTTTCCATTACCCTGGCATTATCGGGGGTCTATACGGTTTCAAGTTACATGATCTGAATGTTCATGAAGGGTTTCGTGACTTGAACATAACTAACAGATAAGAAGAAATAGTTTAGAGCATCCTTGCTGATTCTTATTGTCAGAATTAGGTATTATGGAAGAGAAAATAATTGATTTTCTTTTTGTTTCCTTTTGACTTTCTTCATCTTATACATGCATTTTTTTTTGACAATGAGAAGTGTTACGCGGCGCCTTCCTGAAGTTCCTTGGAAGGGCGACGTAAGGCTAAGCAACCGATGTCAGTGCGGTTGCTATGCGCCAACTGAGGCCCTCGCCGTACGCTAGACTAGATTGTCAGTGCCGTACGGGAAAGCCAATGTCGTGAGCAATTGAGCAGCGGAAAATGAGCAACTGATGATTGTATTGATGATGATGAAAGCTATTACAAGATGAAATGCGGTGTCGGGGGGAGGGGGGGGAGACACCAGTACAGAGAATTGTTTGAATGCTTGAATGTTTGAATGCTTTGGTCCCCCTTAATAATGCTTAAAAAAAATAAACCAAAGTTACATGAGTTGACCTAAGAAAGCTGTAGAAGCACACTGAAAATGAATGAAGTAAAACTACTCTATAATTACAATGAAAAGGACTTAGTCTTCTATGGAAGCAAGTCCGATGGCAGCAACTTTGTCTTGAGCAGCAGGGTCTGCGCGCGCATTGCTGTGGGCGCGCGCGGCACTATTTGGATCTGCCAGCGGCTGGGCGCTGGTGCTTGGCATTGGGTCTGCGCGCGGGGCACTGTTTGGGTGTGCGGCGCTGATGGCAACAGGATGATTTGTGCACGCGGCATTGTCGGTGCGCGCGACACTGATGGCATTGGCCAGCCGCTGGGCGCTGGCATTGATTATCGGTGGGGCGACAGAGGCGCATGCTCGCTTGTCACTTGGCGCTGCCGAGACCACGGGGCCGACCGTGGCGCTAGGCGTTGGGAGGCTTGCCGGGACGCCACGGGGCGCGTCCAAGGGGTCATGGGTCGATGATGGAAAGCAGCCCATGACATTCTTCCCCACCTGAGTTGGCGACGTCCTCGGAGCCTTACCTGCAGGATGATGATGGTTGGTCAGGCTCTTGATGGCTGGGAGGTCTGTTCCCCTCGGTGCTGTGAGATGTCTTTCTGAATGATCTTCCATGCATTTCTGAAGTGGCCTGAGGCGGCTGACATGGAAGACTGGATGGATTTTCCACCAGGCTGGTGTGTTCAGCTGGTATGTGGATTTCCCGATGCGCCTTTCAATGGAAAAAGGCCCGATGTTGCTTGGCAATAGGCGAGGATCTTGGGTCCTCTTTGCAAACAAGTTCCGCCTTGGGGTTTTTACCATCACTTTGTCCCCTGCTTGATGTTGGGCAAAGTGACGGTTTTGTTCGGCATGCCTCGTTGCCCTGTCTTGGCCCCTGACAAGATAGCTCCGCACTATCTTCAAAGTTTGTTCCCATTCTGTAGAGAAACTGGCAGCTCGATGAGATGATGGTATGGTTGGTGCATTCACATTATGTGGGAGTAGCGGTTGCTGTCCGGTAACAATTTCAAAAGCGCTTTTGTTTGTATGGGCGCACTTTTGTGAATTGAAACACAGCTGAGCAGCATCCAGAAGCTTCACCCAATGTGTTTGTGACCCGGTAGCAAATTTGCGGAGATATTCCTCCAGCATGTCATTGAACCGGTCTGCTTGATCATGTGTTTGCTGATGATGATGGTTTGAGTTGTAACTCAATTTGGATCCGAGGCAACTGAAGAGTTGGGTCCAAAACTTGCTAGTGAAGCGTGGGTCGCAGTCACTGATGATGTTGCTGGGCATACCCCAATGTTTGACAACATGGGAGAAGAAGAGTCGAGCTGTTTCTTCTGCCGACATGTTCTGTGGGGCTGCGATGAAGGTAGCATACTTGGAAAACAGGTCTACTACCACCATGATGGTTGCATGATTTCCGACCTTGGGTAATCCTGTGATGAAATTCAGGGAAATGCTTTCCCAAGGTCTCTGTGGGACAGGTAGCGGCTCCAAGAGTCCCGCTTGTGCTGGGTGATCCGACTTGTCCTTTGGGAATGCTTGACAAGTCTTCACACAATGAGGGGCGCCATGAGCTGTTGGACCCCGATGATGTGATGCCTGTTTGATGATGTTGAGGGCAGCCGGAACTGTGGGTTCAGGTCTGTTGATTCCCTCCTTAAACTGCATGGCCGTGATGTTTCCAGCGGCCATCTTCTTGGATATGCACGGTATGGTGTGGGGTTTGGCCCCGTTGTCTCCCATCATTAGGAGCATGTTGGCATATGGTACCGGGATGGTGTTGGTCTGCCTGAGGAATTCCAATCCCACTATCAGTTCGAAGTCATCGATGATAGCTATGCGTAGGTCGAATATTCCCTTGTATGGGCCAAGCTGGATTGGCGCTTCTTTGGCTATTCCACTCACTTGCTGAGATGGAGAGTTGATAGCCTTGACACGACCCTTGCATTTTTGCACTGCTAGACCGAGGCGTTGCACCTGAGTTGAGGCCAGGTAGTTGTGGCTAGCACCCGTGTCTATCAATGCCCGAATAGGTCTGCCGTTTACTTTCATGTCAACGAACATTAAGGTCCTCTTTTGTGATGTGGGAGGCCTCTCGTCCGCCTTTCCTTTCCCTTTCTTGTCGATTGGGAATGCCTTCTTCTTGGGGTTGCCAGTGCTGGTTCCCGCCGAGGTGTCATGAATGGAGCCGACAAATGCGTTGAAGGCACCTACTTGATCGGCGCCGTCTGAGTTGTCGGTATTTGTCTCGTCATCGTCAACAGTTTGTTGAGCATTGACTTGTGTATTGGGGCATTGATTGTTCCAATGTTCCCCGCCGCAATGACGGCATTCTGATGGGGGCTTTCTCCCCTGATGATTGTTGACTGATATAGTAGTGTTACTGCTTGAGGAAGGAGTCTTGGCTTTGGATGTACCTCGATCTCCTCCGTTTCTGTTGGGGCCACCGTTGCTAGGTTGGCTCCCGTTATATCCCCTTCGGACAGGCGGCTGGGGCCTATCCTTCTGAGTTTCCAACTGATAATCCCCAAGGCACTCTGCAGCTTGAATGGCCTTGGGAAGGGTATCTACCCGTTGTCTTTGCAGTTCCATACGAGCATGAGGTTTCAAACCTTCTATGAATGCGAATAGTTTGTCTTTGTCCCCCATATCCCGTATGTTTAGCATGAGTGCGGAGAATTCACGCACGTAGTCCCGCACCGACCTGGTGTGGCGGAGTTCACGCAACTTTCTCCGTGCATTGTATTCCACGTTTTCGGGGAAGAACTGCAGGCGTATGGCGGCCTTCAGTTCTGCCCATGTCTGGAGAGTATCCTCACCGGCCCTGATGGCTTCGTATTTGACTCGCCACCAGAGTTTTGCATCGCCTTGAAGATACGTGGCAGCAGTTGCTACCTTTTTGGATTCTTCCAAATGTCCAACGGCATCGAAGTATTGTTCGATGTCGAAGATGAAATTTTCCACTTCTTTAGCGTCCCGGGCTCCGTTGTATGGCTTGGGCTCCGGAATTTTCAGCTTTTGTGGAGTGGGGGCAATGTTCATGGCACCCCTGATGTGGTTTTCGCCTCCTTTGAGCAGGCTTTGTAGTGCAGCATTGACAACATTGAGCTGGCCTGTCAAGTTGTCTATGGTTTGCTGCATGACTGTCAGTCTGTCTGCCTCTAGTTCCCGATGGGCTAAATCCTCGGCACGCTCCTGTTGGAGGTCCTCGAATTGGCCATGAATTTTGGTTGCCTCGACGGCAGCCGTTTGTCGGTCTTCCTCAGAGTCTTGACTGATGTTTGCTATGTCATTTTCGGCCTGCCGCATTCTGCGGTCCAGGTCGTCCAACCTTTGCACTAGGCTGGTTTTTAGATCAGGCAACGTATCCACGATGGGCCGTAATGCGTCAACCGTCTCTTCTAGGGTCGTGATGCGATCCCCGTGATTCACCATGGTCAGAAATGGTGATGATGATGCCAATGAGTTCCCTCGTCCGATGTCGAGCCTAGGCTCTGATACCAACTGTTACGCGGCGCCTTCCTGAAGTTCCTTGGAAGGGCGACGTAAGGCTAAGCAACCGATGTCAGTGCGGTTGCTATGCGCCAACTGAGGCCCTCGCCGTACGCTAGACTAGATTGTCAGTGCCGTACGGGAAAGCCAATGTCGTGAGCAATTGAGCAGCGGAAAATGAGCAATTGATGATGAAAGCTGATGATTGTATTGATGATGATGAAAGCTATTACAAGATGAAATGCGGTGTCGGGGGGGAGAGACACCAGTACAGAGAATTGTTTGAATGCTTTGGTCCCCCTTTAATAATGCTTAAAAAAAATAAACCAAAGTTACATGAGTTGACCTAAGAAAGCTGTAGAAGCACACTGAAAATGAATGAAGTAAAACTACTCTATAATTACAATGAAAAGGACTTAGTCTTCTATGGAAGCAAGTCCGATGGCAGCAACTTTGTCTTGAGCAGCAGGGTCTGCGCGCGCATTGCTGTGGGCGCGCGCGGCACTATTTGGATCTGCCAGCGGCTGGGCGCTGGTGCTTGGCATTGGGTCTGCGCGCGGGGCACTGTTTGGGTGTGCGGCGCTGATGGCAACAGGATGATTTGTGCACGCGGCATTGTCGGTGCGCGCGACACTGATGGCATTGGCCAGCCGCTGGGCGCTGGCATTGATTATCGGTGGGGCGACAGAGGCGCATGCTCGCTTGTCACTTGGCGCTGCCGAGACCACGGGGCCGACCGTGGCGCTAGGCGTTGGGAGGCTTGCCGGGACGCCACGGGGCGCGTCCAAGGGGTCATGGGTCGATGATGGAAAGCAGCCCATGACAGAAGACATGTGGCCAAATGCATCTTGTTCATTTCCACTTTACCTCTTGCAGTAGCTTGCCAACAATGTGGTCTTGCATAATATAAGATACTCAAAGAATGGACTTTAAGGTTACTAATCGCAGTAAGAGATCACCACCGTCATCAAAAGGTTGTGGTAAGATATAAAAGAATTTCCTATAGCCATAGGTCTACACCAAATTTGCATGGAGCCCGTACTTGTTTATCCTAATTAAGGATGAGATGGCTAACAGTTTACAAGATAAGATCCTATGGTGTAAGCTATTTGCAGAAAACATTTGTGTTATGAAACTAGCGAGGGTGTTAACCAAAAGTTTGAACTACGAAGAGGAGCTCTAAAAATTTCGGTAAAGTAAGGCATAATATGTGCACTATTGCTGCCACGATCCGCCAGTTGCTCCGATTGATAACAAGATAAAAAGAGAAAGATATAATATATCCATTGCAAGTTTAAAGCAGAAGAGTTAAATTGATGCGAGATTAGTCGGGACTACGGTGCCTGAAATTTGAACAAGATAAAAGAAAAGACATAATATATGCATTGCAAGTTTAAATCAGAAGAATCAAATTGAAGTGATATTAGGCGGGATCATGGTGCCTAAATACAAATAATTTAATTATCTTGGCTTGATGTTCCAGAAGGATGGTATGGGATGAAGATGAATGCATAATTAAAATAGAGTGGTCGAAATGGAGAAGTGCTATTAGATTGTTATCTGATAGGAAGATACAAGCCAACGTGAAATGCAAGTTTTATAGAACGGTCTAAAGCCGGTAATTTTTATGGAAGTGAATATTGAGCCTCTATGGTCCAATATATCCATAAGATGGATACTACAAAAATACAGGTATTAAGATGGATGTGTTGTCATATAAGATTAGAAATGAGTACTCCCTCTATCCCATTTCATGTGGCATGTTTCCTTTTTAGTCCGTCCAAAAAAGAATGACACATTTATACATTTAAAATTTTAATGAACTTTAAACTTCCATTTTACCCTTAGTGATATGATGTTATAGCCATACATGTTTATAACATGTTTTAGACCACACGTTTTAAATTCATTCACTTATTCTTAAACTCAATGCTCAGTCAAAAAATGCCATATAAATTGGGACAGAGGGAGTACATTCGACAAAAGGGGCAAGTAGCATACATAGAGGATAAACGAGAGAAGGTCGCTGAAGATAATTTGGTCGTATTCTACGAAGGGTGAAATGATGACAGTTGAAAGTGTTAAAGAATGAGAGACAAATCACATGGGAAGAAGTTGTCTAGAAAGAATTGTGTTGGAATCCATGTAGAATTGGTGGAAAGTAAAACACAATAGAATAAAAAGATACATATAGGCAATACCAGCTAGTTGAGATTAAAGTTTAGTCTCGTTGGTGTGCTCGCATATGTCCAATATTTGCTAGGAGTCTTTTGATCTTGTTAAAGAATTTGTATGTCAGAAAAAAATGTAGAAAACTTTAAGGGCTAGAAAACCTTATTTATTTAATATTAGCATGAGACGGGTCTAAAGAAGCGAAGTGGAATGTGACATTTGGTGGAATAACATTCTCGTCAAAATTTGAGTATTTTTACCTTATGAGTATGATAAGTGTAGAGCTACAAAATTGACAAAATTAAAAATAATTCCCATCTTGAGAAAACTGAAAACCGCATGATACCTAATACTCCAATAAAAGAAGTGAAAACACGTGTGTGTATATATATATATATATATATATATAATATATATATATGTATATGTGTGTGTAAAAGGTGAAAGATTGCAGTTTATGTCTTGGAGAGATTTGAGAGTTTGTGGCACATAAATTGCATCATCAAAATTATTTCCAATTTCTTTTACCTTTTTTGTGATTCTACATTTATCATTTTGCTTTGTAAGTTTAGCCTCTGACGCAGCCAAAGCCCATGGCACGTATTGTCTTCTTTGGTCCAATAGATTGACGAGCGCAGAACACACACTTAAATTGTGCTCGCTAGTCAAAGATAGTATAGTATGATATCGTATCCACAAGAATTGGATTTAAACAATATTCTCGTAGTTTCTAGTTTGATTGCTATCCAGGAGGATCAACAATTGAGATTTATATGACTAAGAATCTAAAATCTACAGCTATTGACTAGTGACTATCGAAACAAGGAATAAGCAATTAAGGTTATCTGTGGGAGAGGATAGGGTTTTGACGGAATAAGTGCAAGATAATTGTTCGGGATCTAACTCTAGATAATTCACTTCCAATGTTCAAGTGATTCTCTCGAATTCACTCTATTATTAGTTCAAACGTTTAGCAAAAACTCCTCTCTCGATTAAGTTTTAACCGCACAAGATGAACCAATTTAAGCACTGTGAAGATATGCAAGAATGCGTAATGAATCGGTCTTTAGGAAAACCTCTTTCGATTATTTTCCTAACTAGGTTTAAATTTAATCAATGATTCAACTAGCCTCTTTCGATTACTTAGAAGAATCTATGAACTCAACTAACAATATAATGCAAAGATATCACAAGTTATGCCTCTCTCGATGACATGGACTACTGAATATAGATGCAACAATTAAATCTTCCAAAACAATTCAAATACATAAAAATAGAGTTATAATCCACAAACAATCATCAATACACCAAATCTATCAAAACCCAAAAGGAACTACTCCACAAACATAGAGAAGTTCTTCACAAATATAACTAAAGTATAGGAAAACATAAATTCAATCCAAACCCGGATCTTGAGTGAGGAAGGAATGATGAAATCCTAGTGCTTGTGTTCTTCCCACTTCTCCTTAGGTCGAAAAATATGTCAAAAGTCCATCTAAAATGGTGTATTTAAGCCGCCCTCAATAAACCCCGGACGAAATTACCCCTTTCTAGCGGAAATGGGAAGTTACTCTAATATTTTTGTGCTACCGCGGCGCGCCTGTAGAGAATTCCAGAACATTTTCAAAATTCATTTCTGGCCATATTTCCTCTTGCCGCGTCGCACAACGCGCCGCACCAACTGTATTGCTTTTGTTGCCTTACGCTATTGCCTTTGGAATTTTAAATCAAAAGCTCACTTTAATGCTTTTTGCCTAACTCTCCATTATCTCTTTCCATTCCCAATTATTTGTGTTTGTTTCTAATATTAGCTTTAATCCTTTGTATGATGCATTTTTCCACTAGCACCTCATTAGTCACGTTAGCTTGCACCATAAATTCATCCAGTTTCTATGCATACTTAGTTTTCGACCCCGAACTCGATCCCGACTTAATCCCTTGGGCCTTTACTCAGACTTCAAAGCTCCAAATAGCTCGAATTAGCTCCATAATGTCTACATAACTCGGAATCACTCATACAAGGCATAAAATACACAATAAGTGTAAAACACTACCAATTAACGCTCAACACAATTAAAGTGCAACGAATTAGAGTGCAATAAGCGACTAAAATACGGGATTATAGCCTACTATCAACACCCCACACTTAAACCATTGCTCGTCCTCGAGCAATCAAACTACACTTCACATAGACACGACCACAACTCTCTTAACTCATCGTACCAAGAATAACCAAACAGATTAAGCACAATACCGTAACATCCTCGCCTCAAGAGTTGACTCAATATCACCACGCATTTTTCACAACCTGCTCACTTACTCTAATATAATCTCGTATTTTAGTCGCTTATTGCACTTCACTGCACTTTACTTGTGTTGAGCGTTAATTGGTAGTGTTTTATACTTATTGTGTATTTTATGCCTTGTATGAGTGATTCCGAGTTATGTAGATGTTATGGAGCTTTGAAGTCTGAGTAAAGGCCCAAGGGATTAAGTCGGGATCGAGTTTGGGGTCGAAAACTGAGTATGCATAGAAACTGGATGAATTTATGGTGCAAGCTAACGTGACTAATGAGGTGCTAGTGGAAAAATGCATCATACAAAGGATTAAAGCTAATATTAGAAGACAAACACAAATAATTGGGAATGGAAAGAGATAATGGAGAGTTAGGCAAAAAGCATTAAAGTGAGCTTTTGATTTAAAATTCCAAAGGCAATAGCGTAAGGCAACAAAACCAATACAATTGGTACGACGCATTGTGAGTCACGTTGTGCGACGTGGCAAGAAGAAATATGGCCAGAAATGAATTTTGCAAATGTTCTGGAATTCTCTACATGGCGCGGCGCGGTAGCACAAAAATGTTAGAGTAACTTCCCATTTCCGCTAAAAAAGGGTAATTTCGTCCGGGGTTTATTGAGGGCGGCTTAAATACACCATTTTAGATGGACTTTTGACATATTTTTCGACCTAAGGAGGAGTGGGAAGAACACAAGGATTTCATCATTCCTTCCTCACTCAAGATCCGGGTTTGGATTGAATTTATGTTTTCCTATACTTTAGTTATATTTGTGAAGAACTTATCCATGTCTATGGAGTAGTTCCTTTTGGGTTTTGATGGATTTGGTGTATTGATGATTGTTTGTGGATTATGACTCTATTTTTATGTATTTGAATCGTTTTGGAAGATTTAATTGTTGCATCTATATTCACTAGTTCATGTAATCGAGAGAGGCATAACTTGTGATATCTTTGCATTATATTGTTGGTTGAGTTCATAGATTCTTCTAAGTAATCGAAAGAGGCTAGTTAAATCATTGATTAAACCTAGTTAGGAAAATAATCGAAAGAGGTTTTCCCAAAGACCGATCCACTACGCATTCTTGCATATCTTCACAGTGCTTAAATTGGTTCATCTTGTGAGGTTAAGACTTAATCGAGAGAGGAGTTTTTGCTAAACGTTTGAACTAATAATAGAGTGAATTCGAGAGAATCACTTGAACATTGGAAGTGAATTTTTTAGAGTTAGATCCCGAACAATTATCTTGCACTTATTCCGTCAAAACCCTATCCTCTCCCACCGATAACCTTAATTGCTTATTCCTTGTTTCAATAGTCAATAGTTGTAGATTTTAGATTCTTAGTCATATAAATCTCAACTGTTGATCCTCCCATAGCAATCAAGTTAGAAACTACGAGAATACTGTTTAAATCCAATCCCTGTGGATACGATATCATACTATCTTATCTTTGACTAGTGAGCACAATTTAAGTATGTGTTTTGCGCTCGTCATAGACCTCATGGATTTTTCCCTTGGGCTACACCATCATCGAGCCCAATAGCGCGCGTACCATGTAAATTTGTGTTATGCATGATAAAGCTTTTCATTTTACTCCCATTCAGTTGTAAGATTCACCTAAGGTGTCATTTGCACCCCTTATGTAAAAGCTTGCCAGATAGAAGCTTGCCAGTTCTTCTATGACCTGTCCTTATCGGCCTGCCCTCCTTCATGGGCATCACATACGCCCCCTTAGGGATTCAACGAGGAAGAGGTTTGCACTACCACCGTATTGAGGGAGTATCCGGCTCTGATACTATATCTGTCACTGCTTAAGCCCATGACACGTATTGTCCTCTTTGGTCAAATGAACCTCACGGATTTGTCCCTCATCGTCGTGCCCAAAAGCAAGCATACCATGTGAACTTATGTTATGCCTTATAAAACTCTCCACTTTCTCCTCTCATTCCGATTGGAAATTGAATTCGCCTAAGGTATCATGTGCACCCCTTTGAAGTCTGCTAGTCCTTCTATGACCCGCCTTCTGGGCCTCACAACCTTCTTTTCTTTTCTGTGTGGCTCGTTCTATCATATTTATTCTATTATTCTTTTCTTCCTCCTCCTGCCACCCAGGGTGGTGGGGGGTTGGGAGATCTCTTCCCATCTTTGCATCAGGATCAGCTATGATTCTATTTACACGTTGGATAAACACCTACATACTAGTGGAAGGAGAGCCAACACATAATTAAATAATATGGAACTTAAAACTGAGACCTCATAGGCTCATACTCACAGTGTCACAGGTTGAATTACAGCACTACTAGATCAAGGCCTCATTTGGCCATTGGCAAGAATCTTATTTTTCCATCCATGCCTTTAGTTTCCCTTTTCTTAAGATTAATGGGCTGAGTGTCCAATGATTAGAAGGACTACGTAATAGAGATTGGAAGGGCCTTCATAGCACCTTTTACTGATCATTCTATTTACTGTGGTTTTGAGGGACTTAAATCGTGTCAAATCTTCCACTGCTGCTCCATCACTGTGAAGGGCTATGCTAAAATTTGATCCCTTCCTCCTCCTATTATCTTCCCGATTCACGCTCTGAGCTTTCACAGTTTCAGACATATTCAATTATTCTCTAATTTATTGCAGCTATTGTAACTTCCAATTACTATATATTAAGTTTCGGTAGAATTTTTCTAACACCCATGATAAGCAACTATGTGTGATAAGCAGATGACTGGATCATTGTAAAACATCAATTGTCAAATTTTCCATGTTGTAGATAGATAGGTAGTTAAAGTTTTTGTAAATGCTTAATATTTTATATGTATTTTGCTGATGTTCAAACTTCTTCCTTAGGTTGATGAGTTGCAGAACACGATAGAGGAAGAACATAGGAGTTTGGTTGAAGAGATGAGGAATGCAGTTGATGATCATAGTAAGAGTGGGCTGGAGGATGCTACTGGGGGTCTTGAAGCAATGGCTGTGGATTAGCGAGTGATTTACGCCTAGACTCCGTAATTATAAGTTCTCTTATTGGAATTCAAGCCTTTAAGTGCTGTAGCTTTTCTGTGATGCTTTTCTTCTTTGTAACACTTTCTTTCAGGTTATACCTAGGTTTTCTTTGATTGTCAACAAAGTTTAACCCTTTCGAGATTGCTCAGAGTCAAGTCAATGACTTTTGGCAATCTGAGCTTTATCCTTAGAAGTATAGGATAAGTTGGCTTCATTTTGATTTGGTGCTGTCACCAGGTCACAACCTTGTCCTGTAGTAGAAGATAGTCTGCAGGAATCATGTTTGGTAGGGTCGAGGTGCTGTGAAAACTGAGCATGAGAAATAACATATCACATTATGCTGCACATGTAGCTTTTTAAGTGTCATCTTCTGGCATCTTAGACACACCTTTCACCTACATGCACCACATATCTAAGAATGTTAAGATCTTTAAGATTATCAATAGAGAATATTTTATTGTCTTTCTATGTTTCAGTTTAATGACTTCAGTTTTCATTGTTGCAGTTGGCATACTAAGGACAAGACTTTGGCCGGATGACAAATAGCTCCTACCAATGTCTGTATTTTACTTGGAAAATTTCCAAACTTTTAAAGGCATATTGTAAATTTATGTCACTTTTTATCAGATGCCAAATGTAGAGATGTAAGTTCAAGGACCTGGCTACTTGGACCTCTAATGTGCCTGAGAATCAGCCTCTACTAATTTTGATATTTCTTTCAGAATTATGATATCATGTTGATTCCAGTCCTATAAAATATCAATCATTGAGCCCTCCTCTGTCCCCAACCCCTCCCCCCACCCAATGCCCAAACTGTTCTCTTTCTTCCTTTTTGTGATAAAGATGGTATTTGATCAACTTGAGTATACATTATGTATATATGGACTATTCTACCTGTTGCTTGGTGTTTTCAACTAGTATAGATACCGAATAACTCTGCCCCACCAAGTTAAGGCAGATCGGAAGAAATTGCCTTGTGTTTTTTTTGGTCTGGTGATATTTGAATCGGGGTCTCCCATAGCTCTACTCATTTCATTACAATCTTGTACTAGTAGCTTTCCTCATTTCATTACAATCTTGTACTAGTAGCTTTCCGTCATGCTATTTAACAATGTTGCATTTCTATGATAGTGTAGAAATGCAGTACATACTACCGTCCCCAAACCCCACGTCCCAAGACCCCACTTGTGGAACTGTGAGATTACACATTGTTGTTGTATGATAGTGTAGAAATGCTGGATATGACAGTTTTTTTAATGTACTCTGATTTTGACATGCACAAATTGGTGTGGCTAAAACGAAATATGGATTAAATTCTGATAGAGAACAGTCACCCTGACATCTAAGTTCTTTTATTATTGAGGGACCTTCTGATTTTGGTTGAGATGCCACATTCAGTTTTGTAATTTGATTTTCTTGTCCAATTCACTTAATTTGAGATAGTCAAAATCTTAAACATGAAAGGATTGACTCTATCCAACTTTAAAAAGTTCTAAATGGACTTTAATTAATTAACTTGATCTAAAGTCCAATTTGTGACCAGTTATTTAAATTATCAGATTTATTGAGCCTTAAGGAGTGTCATAGAATAAAGTCTTAGATGTAAAATTCATTGTGTATTTTTTTTTGTTAATTTGGATGTAAATTGTCGATAAGATGAGCAAGAGTTCAATTGAATTGAAATGGACGTGAATAAAAACTACTTTTATAATCGACTATAATTATTTTGGAATTAAGATGTGGTTAATTGCTATTACTAATATTCTTATTTTCGACGATGCAAGGACCTCAAGATTAGAACCTTAACCTCCTAGAGATGGGCTTTATTAACAATCAACAAAAAACCTCCTCGAAATGGAACTATTTTCACTTTGAGGTGGAAAAACATAAACTTATGGTACCAAAGTGTAATTTTCTCTAATTGAAATGACTTATTGTTAACCTTACCAGTCCACTAGGCGTTTTGGCATGTAGTTTGAACTCTTTTCACTTCAAACTTGAATAAACACAAACTTATGGTACCAAAGTGTAGCTTTCTGTAATCAAAATGATTAACTTTGTTAACCTCTCCCATCACCATTTTGGCATGTAGTTGGTGAGAATATATAAAAAGATAAATAAAAAATGCACATAGGAAACACTTTAGTACATATATCTACTGTAAAACAGCACATATCTCATCCCCTTTTTGTCCTTTTTCTTCTTTTTAGGGTTCATTCCATTTTCTCTCTCTCTCTCTCTCTCTCACACTGTTCATCTTCAGCTCATCTTCTTGGTAAGAACCCAAATCTCAATTTTAATTTACATAATATTTCATGGGTTTTAATTCCAATTTGCCATCAAGTTGACTTTTTTTCTTTTTGTGAATTTCTTTTTTTTTTTTTTTTGATGGGGATTTTTTCTTTCTTCAAGATTTTGTGTTATATGTATGTTATGATTTGATTAAAGTGTAAAGGAGTTAGCTTTGTTAGTAATTTTAAGAGGGTAGTTTTTGGATTGATTATATCTGGTTAGTTACTGTATATTTTGCTAATAACTTAAATTCTGCTTAGAATACCTTTTGGCAAAGGCCTCACTTTACAAAGTTACCAGGTACTTGTGGTCGTGTGAGGTAGCAGTCAGTGTCGAAGCCAGAAATTTCCCAAGGTTGTTCAGACTTGAAAGAAGTAAACAAATTTTCCGACAAAGTGTGTTCAATATATGTTATTTACATCTAAAATCAATATTTTACTTATATACACAATGTAATTTTTCGTAATATTTCGACGATCCTTGGCAAAAGGTGGCTTCGCCCCTGGTAGCAGGTACCTCGGGGAATTGTCGAGCTGTGCACAAGCTGACTCGTACACCACCGTCGTTACCAGGGGGGGGGGGTAGGAGGAGAAATGTGTGCATATAATATGCTGCCTTCCCCTTGAATTTATGCAAAGAGGATGTATCCATTGCTCAAAATCCATGTTCTATATGGAACAAGGAGCAACTGTAGTGTTGCACCGACTGTTGAAATTTTAGTGAATTAATAATTGGGGTTTTGAGAATTCTTCACCATAAAACTGGGATGAAGAAGAAAGTTAAATGTTAGTGAAATTTATAATTCTGGTTTCGTTAGAAGTATGCTCAAATTTGTGGTTTACTTCTTTAAGAAATCTTCGCAAAGAGATCTATAAAAAAAAGCACCACATTCTTGACGAGTGAGGGTTCCTCTAGAGGGAAGAGGTTGATAAACCACAATTTACATTTATCTAATCAAGAAGCCTCAGATATACTAGTACAAATTGTCATCGATTCTCTTGAGAGGTCTCTGGGGGGAGCCTTTTTTGGGGTGGTGGATTTACCAGCTCCGACAGAAAAAAAGAGAGATCTTTTCAATAAGGGAAGGGGGGGGGGGGTTAAGGTTTGGATGGTCTAATATGATGATTTTTGGTGAATGCGATTGACGTATGAGATCACTTTTGTGCATTGCCTGATTCTTTATCTGACATGGTTGTCTTATTTCATGTAATGAAACTGGTAATAATCTCTATTATAGTTGAACTGTTAGTTTGTGGATGTAGGATGATCTGCAGCTTGGTTTAAAAGTTTCAAGTTTTGTTCAGGAAACTGCTGATAAGGGATGTCGAGTGGGAGCTACACACACTGGTGCCACAGTTGCACGCAACCGATTCGGCCTCGAGGGGCTAGCTGTCTTTGCCCAAATTGTGGTGGAGGTTTCGTTGAAGAGCTTGATGACATGCTAGGTGCTAGATCTACTATTGAGGATGATCCTCATTTTGGATTAATGGATCCTTTCCCGGACCCAAGATTTGGTATAATGGACGCCCTTGCTCAATTCATGAGGCAGAGAATGGCAGGAAGAAACCCGAACTTTGACATTAGGACAAGATCTGGCATTGTTCCTGGACAAGGGAGGGGTTTCAGTTCTGGTCCATGGTTGATTTTTCACGGCCAAACTCCTGTTAGTATGACCGAAAACGATGCATTTGAGTACTTTTTCAATGGAAGCCCGGGAATGGGGCAGCGGCGACCTAATTTGGATGATTTGATGGGGCCCGGTCTGCAACAGTTAATCGAGCAGCTCAGTATGAATGATAGGCAGGGCCCACCCCCGGCACCTCGTTCCGCAATAGATGCTTTGCCTACTGTCAAGATCATACAGAGGCACCTCAACACGGATTCTCAGTGCCCAGTTTGTCAAGATAACTTTGAATTGGGTTCTGAAGCAAGGCAGATGCCATGTAAGCATATTTACCATGCAGATTGTATTGTACCTTGGTTGGTTCGGCACAACTCGTGCCCTGTTTGCCGCCTTGAGCTTCCTTCGCGACCTTCTGGAAGTGCCCCGACCAATTTGAGTTCAAGAACTGGAAATGTTAGCAGTGGCAGCAACAGTAGCGGCAGGGACAACTCTGCTCAGAGCCAGGGGAGGAGGAACCCCTTTTCATTTTTGTGGCCTTTTCGCTCGTCCAACCAAAACACAGGCAATTATGCTGAGAGAGGAGGAAGCAGCTCGACAGCACCCTACGAGGAGAACAATGAAGCGAATTACCCCGCTTGGCGTTTTTAGTTACTAAGTTTTGTTTCCAGCATCTTTGGATTTTGCCTATTTTCGACTATAAATTATCCTTAGATGGTGTTGGAAGTGTTTTTACAATTTCTTGTACTATGGGATGGAAGCTGTTCTTGAAAGGTGTATAGGTGGAAAACATCTTGAAATGCTTAAAGGACTTATGTAAATGATGTTCTAGAAATGTCAATGATACATTACTGTTGATAATAATTTTGCTTTTAGTTAGCAGGTATTTGGTGAGATAGTCGAGGTTCAATCTTTAAATTGTCACTTATTTTACAAGTATTACACACTTGGAGGAAAATAGAGATGGTTCCTGCTTCAAGGTGTGCGCAAGTTGATCCGAACTAAAAATAGGGATGGATCGTGTTTCAAAGTGCACACAAACTGTTTCGAATTAAAATGATGCCTTTACCAAGGCATTCTTTGAATTATAAAAGGGAAAGGTTATAGGAAAACTTAGTACTATATAAATATAGACGTACATGAGAATTATTTTAGGGAAAATTGATAACAGGATAACGTGCTATGTGTAATAAAGTTGAAAAACTAGTGCAATTTGAACTAGAAGGAGAGTGTAGTGACCAAGATACTTACTCTGTACTTATTACGTAAAATCAAACAATAAAAATAAAAATTAAAGTGACTACATGTCACTAACTGTAGTTAAGTATCAAATAACGAGTGCGGACTAATTTTTGTGTGCGATAATTAAACAATTTATGTAATTTACCTTATCTTTTATTAGAGCTGCCTAATGTTAGGTAAATCTCCCCTCTTTATCTGTAGCCTGTAGGCACAACACTTCCTTGTAGGGAAGATTATCATACATATAGTTGACTCTAATGACTAGTTAATTTAATGAAATGTCTTTCACTTTACTTCTCATTAATATTAAGTAAGAAGCTGATATTGTGGACTTATTCAGTATTTATTAGAGAGGGACATATGGTATCACACATTCACACATTACTTGTTGAATATATATATATATATATATATTTATAATTTTTAAAAACCAGTTTTAACAGTATGCTTAAGAGTATTTTCATGTGCATAATAAGTGCATGATTTATCTCTCTCTCTCTCTCTCTCTCTATGAATATATATATATATATATATATTTATAATTTTTAAAAACCAGTTTTAACAGTATGCTTAAGAGTATTTTCATGTGCATAATAAGTGCATGATTTATCTCTCTCTCTCTCTCTCTCTATATATATATATATATATATATATATATATATATATATATATATATAAATTTTTAAAAACCAGTTTTAACAGTATGCTTAAGAGTATTTTCATGTGCATAATAAGTGCATGATCTGTGCCTTTTAAATACTACATAGTTTATCACTTAACACAGTTAATCAATATGTATTATTTTCTTAAGTAAAATCATTATGATAAATGAACACAATTTGATGCATATATTAAATTTGGATAAGTAGCACATTTTTTTCTCTCCAAATGACACGACATTTGGAGGGTCAAACAAGTTTTTTTTTTCAATTTTAATTCTTCTTATTTTCAACTGTACAATATTAAGCTTTATTGTTTGTAAAAAACCAACCTTCAAATTTACACTGAAATTTTAGATGTGTTGACTGATGAATTCACTAAACAGTTGACTTTTACTTTCAGCTTCATTTTCTCTTAAGTCTCAATTTATCCTAACAAAAAGAGCATCAAAACTTCTTTCCTTATTTCAAATTCTTAAGTACAGAGATTGAATAACGACAAGAACCATAAAAAAATCATCTTTGAAACGTGCACTTACCAAAAATAATAACTTTTGTACACTGAAAAAAGATTGAAACTTTTTAATTGTTTTTACAAGAAACACATTTTCTTGAAATGGGGTTTTGAATTTTGACTAATTGAATCATCTACTTCCATTTTTTGCGTTTAATTCACTTAAAATTCTGCACAAAATAGCAAATTGAAACTCACTCTATAACCATGGCTTCTTGTAATTTTCTAAGTAGTTACCAGCTTAACACTTGTTGTAATGTCAAAAAACCCCACATTGGTTCCTTTAAAAAGAGTTCTTTTTCTCAATCTTGGTCAAAAAGGCCAAATGGGTCATCTTATTTTCACAAGAATTCTCAAATTGGAAGAAGCAATTTTGTTATAGTGAAGGCTTCAGATTCAAGAACTACCAGAAAACAAGTTGAGGTAACCCTATTGTTTTGTTGAAAACATGGAATGGAGCTGTAATTTTATTAAAAAATTTGGCTTTTGTAGTTTGAATTTGATTTTCTTGTTTTCCCCCCCTTTTTGAGCTGTAATTATGTAAAATATTTTGAGCTTGGATTCAAGAGCTAGCAGAAAACAAATAGAGATAAGTGGCAACCCAGATTTTGTATATGGTTTGAATTTGCCTTTATTTTTGTTGGAATGGAGCTGTAATTTTATTGAAAAATTTGGGTTTTTTTGTAAATTTTTGTTCTATAGCTAGGTTTGAATTTGATTTTCTTGCTTCTCTTTTGGTGTAATTGTGTAAAAGTTTTTGAGCTTTCTGTGAATCTTGTTTTGGGGTGCTTAGATAACATATGATCCTGAGTTTGACTTTATTTGTTGGAATGTAGCTGTAATTGTACAAAAAATTGGGGGTTTTGAACTTTGTTCTATAGCTAGGTTTGAATTTGATTTTTCTTGTTCTTTTTAGGAGTAATTGTGTAAAACATTTTGAGCTTTGTGTGAATCTTGTTATGGGGTGCTTAGATAACATATGATCATGAGTTTGACTTCATTTGTTGGAGTGGAGCTGTAATTATATAAAGTTTTTTGGCTTTTGTAGTTTGTATTTGATTTTCTTGTTTTTTCTTTCTCTTTTGAGCTGTAATTGTGTAAAAGGTTTTGAGCTTTGTGTAAATTTTGTTTTGGGGTGCTCAGATAACATATAATCCTGAAGAGAAGTTTAATAAGTTAGCTGATGAAGTGGACAGAGAGGCTGGACTTTCAAGACTTACTCTCTTTTCACCTTGCAAGGTAATGCATATCAAGTTACAATCTTTGAGTATCAGTACCTATGTTGCTTGGACTCTCCGAAAATGTTACCGGGTGCGTGTCGGATCCTCCAAAAATAGTGTATTTTTGGAGGATCCGACACGGGTGCGGCATCATTTCTGAGACTGCGCGCAACATTGATCAGAACTCCTTTGTGGATTTTACCCTTATTCTTTCTTTTTTCTTGGAAAATTTGCCGTCTTTTTGTGTCGCAGATAAATGTTTTCTTGAGAATAACGGGCAAGAGGGACGACGGATATCATGATTTGGCATCTCTCTTTCATGTAAGTTTTCTTCACTTCCTGTTTTCTGCTTCTGATTTTTGTCTCGAGAGAACTCAGAATATGGTAAAGCTTCAAAGAATTCAATTGGGATTACACCATATTACTATATTTCAAGTTCCTGTTACTATGGTATTTATTAATGAACTATTAGGTATATATATAGCTTATGAAATCCATTTTGTTCCTTCAGGTAATCAGTCTAGGAGATAAAATAAAATTCTCGCTGTCACCATCGAAATCAAAGGATCGTTTATCTACTAATGTTGCTGGAGTTCCCCTCGACGAGAGAAATTTGGTAACGCAAGAAGCTAATATGGTTATCCTTATACTCGTCAAGTACAATTATATTATTGGTAGATTCATGATTTTGCCACTACCTTTGCAGATTATAAAGGCCCTCAATCTGTATAGGAAAAAAACTGGAACAGACAATTACTTTTGGGTACAGTCTTTCAGCTGCCAGCAAATTAATCCGTTTGCAATAGCTTTTGGATAAAGTTCGACTGAGTTAACTTTATGACATATTTGGATGACCAGATTCATCTTGATAAGAAGGTGCCTACTGGGGCTGGTCTTGGTGGTGGGAGCAGTAATGCGGCAACAGCTCTGTGGGCAGCAAATCAGTTCAGTGGTTGTCTTGCCACTGAAAAGGAGCTCCAAGAGTGGTCTGGTGAGATCGGTTCTGATATTTCTTTCTTTTTCTCCCATGGAGCAGCTTACTGCACGGGTAGGGGTGAGGTATGCTTTTGCCGTTGTACTTACTTTCAAGTGTCTTATTCCTTCCAAATCTGGGTGAGATTGTGGTTTTTCTTGCATATCTTCGGATCTCTATTGCCGTTAATCAGTCTTTGATAAGTTGGGTGGTGTTGAGCCCCACACCGGTTCTAAAGGGGTGGGATGGTCTCTTTATATGGTGTTGGCCAATCCTCACCTCATGAGCTAGCTTTTGGGGTTGAGTTATGCTCAAGGTTCATTTCTTTAACAGGCGGAAAGCTGTATTGCCAAGAAGAATGTTGAAAAACACGTGTGGGTGGAAAGCTGTTGTTCAACTATGGCGAGACTCTAAGCCGTGTTGGGCCAGAGTTACCCGTAAATGTGTTGGTGGGAAGTAGAAGGTACCTTATGGAATAGTCGAGCTGCATGCAAGTTAACCCAGACACCACCATTATTAAAAAAAGTAAAAATAAAAACTATGGCGAGGCTAGAGAGGGGTAAATGAGGTCATTTGACTCTTACTAGCCTGAAGGTTAGAAACATTTAAACTAGGACTAGTTGTTGTGCTTTAAATCCTTTAACAAAACTTCAGATTCATTAATGCTGGCAATTTTTTTTTATGAGAAGTCAGATTGGGTTACATCCACAAAACTGTATTAGTATCAGATTAGCACCTTGTTCCACTCATTCCTTTCACTTGAGAAGTATAATTTCTGGTGATTTCCAGATAGAATTGTAATTTAGGGAGTTGATGTAATGTATGGAAACCTTAGGCAGATCCCTTACTTTGCAGTTAACAAGAGATTTGGAACTTTTTTGCAACTCCATCCTTTAACCTGTGAATTATAATTTCGAACTAGTAAGCATGTCTCTTATGCGATAGTGAGAGGTACAAGTGTAATTTATTCAGACAAGCAGGGTCTAATCACATTTTCTTGGGAAAGAAAGTAAAAAGAAAATATTGATGTAAAAATGAGCTAATATCACATAATTACTTTTAACGAGTAATGCGATAGTCACTTAATAGATTGGAGATTTGACCGTTAATGGCGCGAGATTCCACATATAACCAATAAACTCAAATTTGATGGGAAATTGAAACCTTGCAAAAATGATAGTGAGGAAAAACTTCTTGAAATTTTTTGGAACTGCCTTTCTGTCTTTAGCTATCTAGTCATGACCTCCCAAAGTTACATGTTTGTTTATATATATAAAAAAAAAAAAAGAGGTGCATGTGAGCTGCAGTAGTGATCTGCATGAGAAATGGCTTGGGAATTGCTAGAAAGTTATTAGTTGAACTTGTCTCTCATAAATTCAAATTATTGAAATGTGCATTTGTTTGTTCAGATTGTTCAAGATATCCCATCGCCCATAC
The DNA here is from genome assembly GCF_000390325.3 of Nicotiana tomentosiformis. NCBI lineage: Eukaryota > Viridiplantae > Streptophyta > Magnoliopsida > Solanales > Solanaceae > Nicotiana > Nicotiana tomentosiformis. Next base: position 154,378,746 of record NC_090812.1, read on the forward strand.
CATTTGACATTCCAATGGTTCTCATAAAGCCTCAGCAAGAATGCTCTACTGCTGAAGTTTACAAGGTGATACAAAATGAAGTTAGCGAACAAGTTTAGGATGAAACTATATGATTTTGGTTGTCAAAATCTAAGAGAAGATTTGGTTTTGCAGCGTTTTCAATTGGATCAGACTAGTAAAGTTGATCCCTTGAGCTTGCTGGAGAAGATCAAAACTAGTGGAATATCTCAAGATGTGTGTGTCAATGATCTAGGTACGAGATGAAGATTAAACACATTAACATTTGTTCAAACTCACCTTACCAAAATATATATACATATATATGTGTGTGTATTTATGTATTTATTCTAGCTTCATGTGTGTTGAAGTAACTTTGCTTGTGACCAAGCTCGGAAAAATAGGAAAACTTCTTAAAGAAGACCATTCTTGTAGTTGCTCATTCCAGTTCCGGCATGTTGTATGGGCGTAGGTTCAGCTGACCAAGGACATGACCCTTAATAGGAAGGTGTGGAGGTCGAGGATTAGGGTAGTAGGGTAGGTGGTCTAGATTGTTCATACCGGTAGTATTAGTACACACTCTCGCATTCTGTTGGTAGTAGGTTTCTATGACTACCCGTCGTTTTCTTTCATTTTGGTCATCTTACTATCTTGTTATTTTTTTATGCTACTTTTGTATGGCTTTGTGGTGCTTTCCCTTCATGTCTATATTTTCATTAATGTGGTGCTTATGCTTTCCTGAGCCGAGGGTCTATTGGAAACAACCTCTCTATCCTCACAAGGTAGGGGTAAGGTCTGCGTACACACTAACCGCCCCAGACCCTACGGCATGGGATGTTGTTGTTGTTGTTATTGTTCATAGACTTGGTGCTGATCACTAACTTAGAGCCAAAATTCTGAAAGCATACTTTCTTCATTCCTTGATTTCACAGTGGAAAGGACTAATCTTCCTTTCTCTACTTGAGAATATCTCCTCATGTAGTGTGTGAAGATGAGCACTTCACTCAATTGATTGCAATCATGCAATATGAATCTGAAAACTTTTCTCCTTATAATGATAGATCAGTTTTGAACACAGTTGTGAAACATATTTCAGGTCCTTGTTGAAGGGCCTTCTTGTCGATTACCGGCCACAGTTGTATGTTGTGCAGGCAAAGTAAACAGATGATAGTCTTTAGTATTCCCTTTTCCTCTTTTGCTGCAGCTAGCATTTGTTTTTGCTGGCAATATAAGCCAGATTCAAAAACTAGACTGCTAAATTGAACACATGAAGTAAATTACGAAGCCAACCTCTTCTTTTTAGCAGTTCTTTTTTCATGCTTACGTTTTTGAAAGAATATCAATTACTTTTCATCCTAGGTCATTGAGTCTGTATATGCGATTTGGGAATCATTATTGGTAGAATGTAACTTTTGTATATCCTTCCATTCGGGAAGCAACAGAGTGGATCTTGCACTTTTTAACTTTGTAGATTTTTTCGGTCAGAATTACACTCCTTTGACATTATCGATATTTCTTGCAGAACCTCCTGCCTTTGAAGTTCTTCCATCTCTTAAAAGGTTAAAACAGCGAGTGATTGCTGCCGGCCGAGGACAGTATGATGCCGTCTTCATGTCTGGAAGGTATGCTTTTGTCTTAGTCTGGTTCATATTCTTACTATCTCTTTCTAGATTGTCGTAATTTTAACACTTTGCTCGCGCTTAAGGGTTTTCAAGCAGATGGGTGTGACAATGTGAATTAGGCATGTTGAGACAATAGGAGAAATCGAAATTAAGAGTGTTGTGCCAATGTTGGAGTTAGATCTCACATGGAAGAAGTTGTTTCTATTAGTCGTTATGGTAATTTATTCCTAGCTCTAAATTTTTAATAGAAACACTAAGTCATGCCTGCAGATTTTATCATCATAGCAAGTGAGGGGCTTTTCAACTACTGAACTCAAGAGTTAGGCTGAATGGTTAATACATACGACAAAAATTGCAACTAAATTGAAATGATATATAATCATTCTTGAAGGTTTGATCGAACCACTCTAATTAAATTATCTAGCAACAACAACGAAAAAAAACCCAGTGGAGTCCCACAAGTGGGGGTATGAGGAGGATAGTGTGTACACAGACCTTTTCCTACCCTTTGGGAGGTAGAGAGGTTGTTTCCAATAGACCCTCGGCTCAAGAAGATGAAAAGAAACCATAGAAACAAGCAATAACAACAACAAAGACCAGAAAGATAATATCAACAATCTAAGAGCCAGAAAAATAGATGGGAGAAAGCAATAGCAACAAGCAGTAACAACGGCAAGGTACTACGAAAACAACATGTAATACTAGCAATCTAAGACAAGACACCATTGACTAGCCCTAAGGGAGCAAAATTTGCAAAAATGTTTTCAAATAATGTATTATATGAAGTGATCTTTTTACTTGATCATAAATGCCTAATGACTAGTTTTAGTTGTGTAAGTTGTACACATCCCTCTTAGTGGACGAGCATTTCTTTGGAAATATAGTATTAAGCCTTTTGCAACCAACCACTTGGGAGGAAGGTATGAAATGCCTAAGGGCAAATTGGACAATGGCGTTATATGTCGTAGCTTTCTCGCATGGTCCTGTAAGCCGTAGCTCATGGCTGACAATTTATCTTCTTTGCTGTCTCTGACACAATAAAACTTAAATGGCGTCTTTTGTCTGTACTTTATCTTTAGTTTTAGAATGTTACTAATTCCAAAACTGAAATGCAGTGGAAGCACAATAGTAGGAGTTGGCTCTCCAGATCCTCCACAATTTGTCTACGACGATGAAGAATACAAGGATGTCTTCTTGTCAGGTAAATAACAAACATCGCGACTACATGATAACGCAATCTGCATCTAGTTAGTCCTCATTATTCTAACTCTCTACAAAGATCTTATCGTTCTTTGCTATGATCACAATATTTGATTGTGAAGTTTACTCTAGACATTTGGAAATAATGTGTGTTATCCAGTGACGAAGCCAGGAATTTTGCAAAAGATGTTCAAAATTTAATCTACACATAAAAAATAATTTTTGACCTATATACACAATATAAATTTTTATATACACAGTATAATTTTTGGATGAAGGACGTTTTATTGACCAACCATCAATGTATGCGGCTACGCTACTGGTGTTATCAGAAATTTATAGCCCGCGATAGAAATCAATTGTTTTCTGCATAATTGTGCATCCGCTCTCTTTTGAGATACGCTGTTATGAATTGCAGAAGCTAGTTTCATCACTCGGGCACCCGATCAATGGTACGTGGAACCTGTTTCAGCTAGCAATTGTGGTGATCAAGCCGAGTTCTCCAGATCATTTGAAGATTCTTAGGCCTCAGAGCCTATAAATTGAAGCAATTAGGATAAGTGTGTAGTTGTATATGTAATGTGCAATAAGGACTAATTTCTGTAATCTCATCCTTTCACTTCGGATGATGCACTATTCAAAAATGGATAGAGAAAAATCAGTCACAGTCTATTTCATGTTGCTAAAAAAGGAAGATACACATTCAGTCTATGCTCTTTTATTTTAGTCATCAAGGGCAAATTTAGAATATTCTATAATATAACTAAACTACATCATTAGAAAATATGGCACTAGTGCTTCTTGTCTCAATTTATGACACTTTTTGCTTTTCGAGATGTAAATTTTTAATTTTGACCGTTCATTTGGACATAATTTTTTTAACTTTTTGAAATAAGATTTACATATTTAGAAATTGCATAAAAAGTATTATAAGTCATAGTAATTAATAATTTAAAATATTTAAAAAATATATGAAAAAATTATGATAAAAGAATAATTCGTTTGACTCGCGAAATTCGAATACCGTCACATAAATATTTCTAAGCTACTAACTAACCAAAGTAATTCAAGTGTTGCAGGATTTTTATGACAAACTTAATTGCAATTGAACTTCCCTTTATATGCCTATCAAAATTAAGAAGGAAAGTGCAAATGATGAGTATTGGTTACCGCATGGTAAAAACTTCCACATCAGCTTACCATGACTAAGTAATTTAAGGAGGATGGGAATATGTATTAATTAATAACCATGATCAAGTAATAGAAATTACTATATAAATACAAGTCACGCAACTATTGATTTAGTATAAACATCTTGTTTGGATGGTTGTTATCTATTGTATTGTGTCATATTGTTACTTTAAATTCAATGTTTGTTTTGACTGTTATTTAAATTTTATTGTATTATATCATAAAATCCATTGTTATGTATTGCCACATTATGTAACGACTGATTTGGTGTGGTCGCATCGTTACCTTATTTTTTTCTCTCATCTTTCCCTTCCTTATTATTTCTTTTACCATATCTTTTTATGTAATAATTCTACCCGTACCTTACTTTTTCTTTGTAATATTGCAAGTTTAATTTTTATATTGCTGATGCATGATGTCATGAAAAAACGATAAATAATACAATATATCCAAACATTATATACATTAAAACGATACAATACAATATAATATATTATGAAATAACACGTAACAATCATCCAACAAGTTGTAAGTTTCAATATTTTCATACAGGTGAAAGTGCTTTCATAGAAGCAAAAATGGAAGTGAAGAATGTCAAAATAAAACCAACTAGGAAGGGCTAAAAACATGAACCCCAACTGGAAATTCTCCTTTTCCAAATAAAATAACTCAATGTAGCTAGTTGCAAATTTAACTAACTTTTTCTAACTGCAATTACTTGAGTACACGTTTTTATATATATTTTATTATCAAATCTAGTACTGATCAAACTTTAAAGACCAACCAAATAGATGCAAATTGCAATACATCACCCATATATATTACACCACCTTTCCACCTTTTCGTTTTTTTCCCCATGATCTGTCTCTTTCTTCTTTAACCAAATAACTTCCTCTTCTATCAACATACCATGATAACTTTAAAAATAAAATATTTTCAGGTGAACTTGCAAATTTCAGTTTCCATCCACAAACTCAGGCAGGGGCAGATGTAGTTTATTACCGACGGGTTTAACTGAAGTCATAACTTTTTAGGCGGAGTAAAAAATTATATATATATAAAAATTCATTAAAATTGCCAAAAATCGTAAATATGAACACATAACTTTAAAAATATAATAGGTTCAACCACCTTTCCACCTTTAAAAATATAATAGGTTCAACCTAAGTTGCTCGGACTCGGGTGCGAGTGTCCGATACAGATGCTGATCTAGAGCTCAGATTCTTCATGATCTAAATTTAAAGATTCGGGGGTATGAATCCAGGTACGGATACGGGTGCGGGGATTCGGCTAAAAATAATTCAATTATTTAAAAATAGAGTTATAAAAATATGGCTAAATTATGAGACATTATGTGAAAAACTTACAAGGTATTCCGAGAAGGAAAAAATATTGAACAAGAGTAGAATTTTAGAAGGAGATAAAAGAAAAAGGACTGACATAGAAATTTATATATACAGGGTATTCTATTTTCTTCCATATCACCCTAACTTTTGATTTGTTTTAAAAAATTATTGTATCTGTCCCAAATTTCTCCGTTGATTTTGGTCAAAGCACCCAAAATCGGTTGACCAGATCCGACACGGATCCCACACCCATACCCACACCCACGTCGTGTCGACACGGGTGCGGCACTGAAAGTGAAGAGTCCTAGCAACTTAGGGTTCAACCACCTTTCCACCTTTTCGTTTTCTTTTTCCTTCTCTTTTTTTATTTTTCTTTTTTCCCCATAATTTGTCTCTTTCTACTTTAACCAAATAACTTCCTTCCTCTTCTATCAAATAACTTGCAAAATTTCAGTTTCCTTCCGCTTGGGAAGTCTTCTTAGCTCCTGCAAATTTGCTATTTTTAGTAAATTTCCTTATCTTCAACTCATCATAAACTCACTAACATATCACATCTCTTCCAATATTCTCTATAGAAATTAAATTACAAAATGTCTTTTACAAAAACAAGCTGTATTTCTGGGATCTTGTTCTTGTTCTTAGCTCTTGCATATGAAGCTACGGTTCCAAGAAATGCTAATGCAGGGTTTATAGCAGTTAATGATGCTCAGAGGTACAAAGTCTCTGAGGTTCTTAAAGATGCATTTGTCGCTGGTATTTCTGTTTGTCGTACGTGGGCTTTCAGTGATGCACACTACCAGAAATTTGGCCTATCGCAACGCTAATAAAACTGTTGCAATACATAAGAAAACCGTTGCAATATCCCTATTGTAACGGTTCTCGGTAGTCCCACCGGCTCGCGTGCCATAGGTCTATTGTAACGGTTTCGTGCAACAGTTATACAACCGTCGCCATATGTCTTATTCAAGTGGAACGGTTCAAAACCATTGCAATAGCATTTTAAGCAACGACTATTTGTGTCTATTGCAACGGTTTGAATACATATCGCAACAGTTGTGTAGCTATTGCAATAGTTATTTAGTGCTGCGCAACGATTTTTTTAAGGTTATTGCAACAATTAATGAAATTTATGGAAACTGTATAATAAAGTAAGATGAATTGATTACCTATATAATCATCAAAGGAAACTAGTATTAATCAACAAAATTATATTCCAAAATATCCAACTATTATTATTCACATATAAAAGTAAAATATACAATATTGTTTAACTATTTAAGAGTTTACAGAAGCTTGAACAAAGTTTCAAATAAATAAAAGATTCATAGAACATGCAAGAGTCTAGCACCGATCAACCAAATCTTAAGTATCTTTACTGCTTTTATCTTCTGCTTGTTTATTTGATCAACCTACAAAAGATGATAACTAAATATTAGAAAAGCTTGAGCAAATATAACTGTACAATTATAGACTCAGATAACAACTAAAAAGAAAATGTGATATAACAAATATTAGAAATTGGGATAAAAGGTTCATTATATTGTAACTGTTATATTTACAAGAGCCAAACCACTCTATTGCAATTTTTGATGGACATAGAACCACTATACTTAGAGAAGCTCAAGTACAATGAGTTAACTAACTTTTTTATTGTTACTATCAATTAACTATTTGTTTTGTTGTTATTATCAGTTAACTATTAAGCCACTCATTGACCAAAGTCTTCAGAATAGTTCTTAAAATGACCTCAATCTCCAACTTAAGAAACAACCGAAGTACCAAGTTCTAGCTTATAAAAAGGGCATTACACCAGAAAGACTGACCAATTATGAAGCATAAAAAATAATAGATCAAAAGAGCTTAACATTTTTGGATGATAAAGGTAGGTGATAATGGATAAAAGTTTTGGCACAGGGTACATAAAGCTCACTAGCTTCTAAAACATAATGAATTCTACAAATTGTAGATAGGGAAGAACTGATTCTTGGTTTTGCACTCACTTGTTTAACTATCATTTTTAATTTAAAAACTTTAAGGTGTTGTTATACAAGAGAGGGAAAATGAACTATCTTTATTCATAAATTGGTAGTTCTCTCGTTGTTTATTCTATGCCAACGTCTCAAAAAGACCTCTCCCACCACACAGCTCTTGGGGTAATTGAGTATTTTGACAATTCTTTTATTTGTAAGAACATGAACTTTTACTGAGTAAAAAATTAATATTAAGGTGCAACTGTCATAAAAGCCCGTCAAATTAACTTTTGTGAGTGACAGTCTTTTGACAAGTCTAACTCTTTCAATTGATTTTAGCATGCGACTTCTTAGAAATACTTCCCTCAGATTTTTCCCATGAAGTCCAAAGAGATTGTCCTATGAAAATGCAGTATTCCACTACAACTACTCATGAAGACATCATATATATGAATATAAATGTGCATATATCGAAAAGAGATGTTGAAAAGAACACACCATCACATATCAAAGTGGCAGCAAAAAATATTAAAGTTCTTACCTTATCAAAGGAAGAAGAGAACTATCACCATTACCAGCAGTTTTCAAGCAAGAGAATTACATCTATCTCTAACCCGAGTTTTGTCAAATCCCATTAACTGCAGCAAGGTGACAATCTTTCAGAGAAAATGAAGTTGACTTAATTACTAACAACACAAGTTCATTAAAAGATTTGCTTGAAGTGGGATTTCACATTACCATTTCCATACTTTCTCTATATCTGAAGTGAAAATTTTAGTATTCTTAAATCCTACCATACCAGTCACCTTTTCATATATGTGTGCTTATGCAAAATATTGCCATACTAAATAATATACAATCCAACAGAAGAGATTAAAAAATGAAGAAAAACTGCCCAAGTAAGTCAAATATGGCATTAAGTAATAGTATAACTGAGAAACTAATGGAGGAGCCAAAGGAAAATGTCCCACCACTACCACAGATGACATATCCAGCTTATGACAATATGAACAACATACCTTAGGTTTTTGTTGAATAAAGTATAGTGAACCATACCTTCAGTTGTAAAATTAAACTCTTTGATAGAAGCTGCTAAAAAATCCTCTTTCCAGTGTCTTCCCAGTTGCACTAGGAACAAATAATTTTTCTTTTGACTGATATTCACTTCCTCCTTCCCTTCATTTTCACTTCATTCTTTCTGTAATCAACCAAATCAGATACCAAAATAACAAATCAAATCCACAAATAGCAGTAGTACACTTTTCCCCTTAGCATATCTTGAAATAGGACTAAATAAAACTTAAGAGAAAAAATATACAGCATCCAAATTTCGTCTTCGGCAGATCTAATAATTAAAATCCACCAACTCAACTTTAATTTCTCAAACTAGAAACCCTACCAAATTAAACTCCCTTTTTCCAAATTAGAAATCATAATCACAAAATGTATCGGCATAATACAAAAGAAAAAGAGAAACAGAAGCACGAAATTTCTAAACAAGAATAACAGATTTATGAGAAAAAAGTTACCTCTTGTTCAAACTCCAAAATCCTCAATCTCAGTCATAGATGAGAGAAAGCAAGAACAACGAATAGAAGGAGATGGTGGAGGGGAAACCTATGCCAGAGGGGAAGTCTACGTCGTAGGTCGCCTTGCCTTCGCTGCAGCGTCGATGCTGGCTGTGTGAGAAGTGTTTTAGGGCAAGGGGTTTTAGCCTTTTAGGTGAATTAAGACTTAGAAAAACCAAAAAAGCTATTTAAAAAATAGGTCGTGGCTGTGTATTTTATTGATGACCCTTTTTGTGTGTGTGTGTGTGTGGGGGGGGGGGGGGGGTAAGAACCTTCTCGATAGCCCTTTTTTCGCATAACCGTTGCAACAAGGTCACCTACTGCCCCGGTTTCCAAAACCGTAGCCATAGGCTACTCTATTGCAACGGTTATTTTACTACTGCAACGCTTTGTTTCGAATTGTTCCTCCCATAAGGCTTATGCAACGACTACAACCGTCGCAATAGAGGTTCTGTTGCAACGGTCTTATAACCGTTGCTAGAAAACTGTTGCCATAGGCCAAATTTCTGGTAATGGAGGTCACAGAGCATTACAAGTATCACCTGGTGTTTATGATGAACGTGTTTTTCAGGTAAAGGTTTATGTTCTGTCCAATGACTGTATAAGAATTTATATTACCAAGATAAGTTAACATACAACAACATACATGTTGTTATATAATATATAATCTGATATGATAACCCGAAAAATATATATATAGAGTAATAATTCATTAATCGGGGACATGACTCTTGATAGGAAGGTATGGAGGTCGATGATTAAGGTAGTAGAGTAGGTCGATGATTCTGTTGGTAGTAGGTTTTTATGACTAACCGTTGTTTTATTTCATTGTTGATCACCTTGCTATCTTGTTGTTTTTATTTTGCTTTTATATGGCTTTTTGGTACTGTCCCTTCTTATCTATGTTTTCATTAATGTAGTGCTTATGTTTTCCTGAGCCGAGAGTCTATTGGAAACAACCTCTCTATCCTCACAAGGTAGGGGTAAGATCTGCGTACACACTACCCTCCCAGATCCCACGGTGTGAGATAATACTGGAAATGTTATTGATGTTGTTGTAATTCATTAAGTTAGGCTATGATAATGTAAGAATCCTTTGTCATCGCCACATGTGTATACCTTAAATTCCGTGATTAGATATTTTTTTGTTTAATTATTTAAGCAATATGAAGTGTGTCATTAGTTAATTAGACACTTTTTTTTAATTGTTTCTAATTTAGGGTTATTATTGTGTATTTTCTGGATTTAGGGTTTGGATTTTGTGATCTCGGAAGCTAAAAAATATGGTGTTCGCTTAATCTTGAGCTTTGTAAACAACTGGAATGACTTTGGAGGGAAAACTCAATATGTTTAGTGGGTGCGAAATGCAGGGACTCAGATCAATAGTGACGATGATTTCTATACTCATCCTACACTCAAAGATTATTATAAGAACCACATTAAGGTATTGATAGCAATACATGGAACTTTTTTCACTTAAATAACAACTTTTTGATATTTATGCAATCTAATTCTTAATCTGCATAATATCTTCATTATTAAGTAAATTTGAAGAAGCTAGTTTAGTGGTTAATAAAATTATGTTTTTGTGAAATTACTACAGAAAGTAATTACGAGGTTCAATACCATTACTAGGGTTTCTTACAGAGATGATCCAACAATTATGGCGTGGGAACTCATTAATGAGCCACGTGACCAAGCTGATTATTCTGGAAAAACTGTTAATGTGAGTCTCAAGTAATGACTTTTAATTAATTCCAAATTAGTTAAAGTTTAAAAATATCAATGACTGACTTTTTGCTGTGAAATTTTGATTTTTTACTGATATTACTCTAGGTTTGGGTTCAAGAAATGGCAAGTTTTGTGAAGTTACTAGACAACAAACACTTGTTGGAGGTAGGAATGGAGGTATTTTACGGCGATTCAATTCCTGAAAGGAAACAAGTTAATCCTGATTATCAAGTTGGAACAGATTTCATTAGTAACCATCTTATCAATGAGATTGATTTTGCCACTATCCGCGCTTACACTGACCAATGGTATATTAACATATTTTCTCCACTCAAAAATTCATATACTTCCGTTATATTATAATATATATATACTATGAAAAGGAAAGAACTCTAAACTACAGGGAAAAAAAGAGAATTGAATCCTTTATCTTATCTTACTAGTTAGACAAGTTATAAAGAGACTACGAAATAATGCACATGCTATCTAGTGATCACGTGGACTTGGCAAATATTTTTGCTTATAGGAAAATATTTAAATCTTTGGATCTAATTAAGTTATATATGTTAGCAATATAAATATATTGTACACGATTAGTATAGTTTAACCTATTAGCAGTTATCATTTTATCAAGTTACCAAAACTAAATATAGAGATTTACCTATATAATTATCTTATAAGTGACCTACTTGTGTACATATTTATTATACTGTCAGTAAATAAAACGTTTTTACATTTACAGGGTATCCGGACAGAGCGATGATACCCAATTGGCATGGATGCAAAGATGGATTACAAGCCATTGGCAAGATGCAAGAAACATACTAAAGAAACCTCTAGTTCTAGCTGAATTTGGAAAGTCTAGCAGAGGTCAAGGATACAATCTTAGTTCAAGAGACACATTTATGAGTAGTGTATATAGAAATGTCTATGATTTGGCAAAAAGAAGGTGGAACAATGGCAGGAAGCTTAGTATGGCAACTTATGGCACAAGGAATGGAGAATTATGATGATGGTTATTGTATAGTTTTGGGACAAAATTCTTCAACTTCAAGAATAATTTCAGGTTAATCGTAGTCCATAACGTCGTTAGCTCATCTAGTTCATTGACTGAAGGCATGAAGATTATCAATAATTATTTTTATGATTTTAAAATTAATCAATTTATGATAGGATTTGACATCCTAAAGATTAAATATTGAGTTCATGGTAATAGTGCACCCATCTTCTTGATATGCTGCGTATACCGCAAGTGAGCAAAACTCAAATTGCAATGCAAACACTCGTGGGTCGTTTGGTTTAAAGACATGGATTAATAGTGAAGAGAATAATTAATAATGCAGGAATTGCGGTGGAGAGATTATTTTTTATCGAGCGTTTGATCTTTATATTGAAAACCGAATATATAGAGTAATTTATAAAATATAAGTTTATTGAAGATTGTTTAATTTTTGTGGCAGAATTTCAAACAGGGTACTGTCACAAACTCGTTTTAGAATATGAAAAAGGTAAGTATTTAACATATATGCGAAATGAAATCGGTGGGCATGAAGTCTACGATACACTATCCTGGAAATATTTTGACTATGATGTATTTACAAATTAGAGTCAGCTCATGAGTAAACAAATATACCAAGTCCTGGCTAGCGGTGTTAATGGATATTTGAAACCGACTAAATTGACTGAACCGTACCGTATCGAATCGAATTTTAGGTTTCTTTTAATAAAATCGTATGTTTTTATATAAATCTATAATCATACCGATAATTAGGATAGACTTTTTATTTTATGAAAATAAACCGAAAAAATACCGAATTGTACCGAATAAATCTACATGTGAAAAATATATTTATATATTAATTTTAAAAATAATAAAGCATTAAATTTTTCTATGGGTCTTGGAATTATGAAACCAGTTACAAGCCAACAAGTAATTAAACTCAAAATCCTAATTCCCAAACTTATTATGATACTCCTATTGAAACTAAATTATTTCAAGCATATCACTATCAAGCTAAGACACAAGGTAGTGTAGCGATTATGAGTAGCAAACTACAATGTATTGAATATGTTTCCTTTCGTATGATTTAGATTTATCTTTTTGAATATTCAATCTTCTATAGACTTTATTCTTGAGTCTCAGTTCCAGCTAGGTTAACGTCTTTCCACTCGTGTGATTTATATTTTCTTTGTATTAATTTGCTTAGTTTCTTTTACGCTGCTGTAGAATAGTTGATCGATCTATACTCCAGCCATCTTTCATAATAGATACCGAACCGTATCGATACCGAAGAGAAACCTATATGATTGAGACGGTTTTGAAAAGTCTAATTTTAGTTATACATAATAGAATAACCGAAAAATTGGCGTGATACTAATTTTAGAAAATAACCGGCCGAACCGAACCAAACCATTGACACCACTAGTACTAGCTATACAGTGTTCAAGAAATTTACATCAATGTTTTACACCAAACCATACTAGTTAATCTCTGAATAAATGATATATTGAGGTAACCAGCGTATACATCAATTGATCTTAGTGATCAAAGTATGTGTCAAAACCACAGGGACTAAGTGAAGCCTTATTTGCCTAAGTCTTGGAGTTACCAAGTACATATTCGGTGGAATAGTCGGATTGCACGTAAGTTTAGGAAACTATAATTATAAAAAATAAAAACTAGTTTTGGCTAGACCTGGTTAAGTTTGGGCTTATTTTAGATATTTTCGTAAGATTCTCTTATTTTAAATATAATATTTTTTTTAATTGTTATTTAAATTTTATTATATTATATTTATAAATATGTTGTTACGTAACGATGAAAAATGTGACTTTATATAAGGACCGATTTAATGTGGTTGCATTGTTACCTTATTTTTTCTCTCATCTTTCTTATTTTTAAATAATCATATTTATTCTGTATCCTACCTTTAATCTATATATCTATATAATTGAGGGGGAAAGAGTGTTGATGTGGCACTTCTCAAAAGTTAGGAATTCCATTTATCTTTTCCCACTTTTTTTGGATTATTCTCTTATTTTAGCCGTTTACCTCATTGGTAAACCATTTAGCCAAACGTTTCATTGAAACGTCACTCACTTATTGAGTCACAATTAAAGCACCGTTTCAAATCTTCCTTCTACCTTTTCAATTATACGTTTGCTTTCCCTAAGAAAGCCAAAAAATCTTGATTTCCTTTTCTTCCCATTAATCTACTTAATTACGCTTCTTTTATTTTCTTCTTTCTCACACACAGTTTCACATACATTTACATTTGTATATTAGAAAATACAGATGCATTACATAGCATCAGTGGAAGAAGGATCGAAGAAACAGAGCACAAGAAGAGTTAGTAAAGGTTGTTTGATGAATTAATTATAATGGAGTCTTTTTTTTAATGATACAATTCAGGAGATGATTTGTAGGAAAAACATGAAGACCGGCAAGAACAAGATTTTTGGTAAATAGTATTACAAGTAACCTTTTTTATTTTCTTCATGTTAAATATTAGATTTTATTGCGTATAGATAAATTTTGTGATACCATAATTAACGTAAAAGAATTAAAGTAAACTCTTTTATAAGTATTCTCACATTTTCTAATTATTATATTATCCCTCAAATATTTTCTTTTATTCTATTTAGATTACTACAACTGAGCAATATTAATGTGATTATATGAAGTTGTCATGATTTACTATTTACATGGTAACATCATAAGTTTGAACTGTTTTGTTACATATTTTTTAAAGTCTGTATTAATAATGTGAAAGGATAAATAATTTTGAAGTGTTAGTGGAGCAGAAAGAAACAAGAACTCTAAAAGAATTCGACTAGATACTTTTTCCTCCATGCTTATATGTGAAACAAAAAATATTATCTTGAAACAAAAGAAGCAATTTTGAATGTTTTCTCAGAGAAATAGGAGAAAATAAAACTTTTATAGGCATGAAGAGGGTGAAGGGATGGGCCAAAGCTTCTGTCTTTTTCAGTAACAGTAGAAAAGAGGAGAGAAAAAGGAATTAGCCGTAGGAAAAGAAAGAAAAAGAATAAAAAATGATAAACGATACAAGAGATAGTATTATTTTTGCTCGGATGAGAACCTTATTAATTTAGGGGATGAATAATATCATTATTTCTTTGTGCCTTTTTTTTACTAATAATTTCTTTTTTATTATTTTCTTTGTCATATTTTCCTGTTTTATTCTTCGTATGCAATTTTTTCCTTGTACATTTTAATTTTTCTTCATATGCTTTTGCATATTGTATTTTGTGTGTTTCGAAAAAGTTTTAGATCAATAAGCAATTTCATAAAATAAATGCTTGAAGTAATTCTATATTTATTTTGGTACGAGAACACATATTATCTTACAATAGATTGACTTTATACATTTTCTTTGTCCCTTCATATTTGTTCCATCCCTTTATCATATATAATTATTATTTTTTGAATTATTTTAGAAAAATTTTCACCCGATCTATTATTGTCATGTAAACTACTACATCATTTTCATGATAGACAGACATAACACCAAGTAAAACACATCTATAGAAGTTAGAAAGTAAGTAAGAAAGTGTAAAATTTTATTATTTCTATTTTATGATTTCACCTATACATATTATAATAACTATCTAATGAAATTTTTTAAGTTTCTTTACTATTTCTTGTGTATTTTAATGGATTTAAAATATATACTCCCTCCGTTTCAATTTATGTGAACCTGTTTGACTGAGCATGGAGTTTAAGAAAAAATTAAGACTTGGAATTTATGGTCCTAAACAAGCCAAAAATGGGCCCAGAATATTTGTGTGGTTATAAAAGCTTATCATTAAGGGTACAATTGTAAGTTTAAGCTAAATTATTATCAAATTTAGAAATGGGTCATTCTTTTTTTAACGGACCAAAAAAAAATAGGTTCACATAAACTGAAAAAGAGGGAGTGGTATGTTTGAAAAAGAGGGAGTAGTATGTTTTGCGGTTTGAAGATTGGAAATGATTATATAATATAGTGCTTTGAATATTTTTTCATAGTCTGCTAGAATTTGCTTTTTAGTAAGTTTGATTATGTCGGTACAATATATACTATTAAATATAGTAGAATTATTAATATATATAAGTGCGTGGATACTTTGAAAGCTAAAAGTAGATGTTTGCGGTACTAAAAGTTATGTTGGATACTTTGAAACAAATGCTTCAAAAAGACACTGCTAATAGGTCTTTATTTTAATAAGGTATATATCTCTTTAATATCGGGTTAAGAAGGTGCTAAGCAAGTACTCTTGCTCCTTTTTCCTAAATGTACCTTTCTTTTTTTAGAAAATTTATTTTTGTAAATACATATAGATATGAAATTTTTATGTCTTATATATCAACTATATTTATAAGGTAACATTTGGCAAATTTATTGATATCTTTTATAACGAAGCACGGTATATTCACTACTAAATATAAAATTTTAAGTCACTATCAAAACAAATTTTATATTTAGAATAACTGTACAATATACCAGTTGTAAAACGGAATAGGAATTATTCAGTGCAGCTTTAATCAAAACGCGTTCCATTACCATTAGATTCGTAGACAGTGACTGACGATTCTTTCATCTTCTTTGCACTTGCTTTAGTCTCTATATATTTATTCTTCTTAAAAACCCATTTACAGAAAACCCAAAATTAGTGCAAAAATTGACAATTAATGGCAACTCTAGGAGGAATTCGTGAGGCAGGAGGATCTGAGAACAGCCTTGAGATCAATGATCTTGCTCGCTTTGCTGTTGATGAACACAACAAGAAACAGGTCCCTCTTTTTTGCTTTTCCTTATTCTGTTATATTTTGTGGTTATATTTCCTATTTGTGAATTTGTTGGAGCTAGGGCTGTCAAATTTGGCAAAAGCCCAAATGACCCGCTGTGAAAATAGCACGAGCTAGCCAATTTTCGGACTGGTAATTGAAAAATAGTCCGCGTTTGCCAAGTCATTGGAAAATAGTCACTATTCCTGCCTATTATGCTGTTTTTGTTCCAGCATAATATACTGGAGATTGGAGCACGTGTGCATCAACTTCCGTCATATTATGCTGGACCATTATATTATGCTGGAACTCCAGTATATTATATTGGAACAACAATATATTATGCTGGAATATTTTTTGGATTTTGAACAGTGTTTTCGTTCAGATTTATCTTTACATGAAAAGTGGCTAAATTTCGATTACTTTTGAAACTGTGGCTATCTTTTAATTATCAATAGTAAATCTGGCTATTTTTGAATTTCACCCCAACCCGCTCAAGGTTGGACTGATTATTTATTGAACTCAGTTCATCTTAGCCCAAATCATCTCAACCCATTTAAAGTTGGGTTGATTTTTAACCCCAATTAATACATGAGTAACTTTGACCCAAAATATCTTAGAAATATTCAATTCATAAGAAAACAATGCATCTTAATTAAAGCTTTGGTAAGAGTTGGATGGGTAGGGCTATGACCTAAATTTTAGCCCTTCTTGACCCAACCCAAGTAACATTTGAGCAGGTCATTAACTCCAACCATTTTAACCGCCCAAAATCGATTCAATCCGCCCATTTGACACCCCTAATTGGAGCTGAACTTTGTTTTTATCCCCTGATTGTGGAATTGATTTTGTTTGTTCCTCTTATATTTACATAGGGTTGCAATGTGTTTGTCAAATATTCCCATGTTCAAATGTTTCTTTTACCTGTGTTATTTTACTTTTTAAAACAAAAGAAACTGTTATATAAAAATGAGTTTGTTGTACTCACTGTCACTGTAAGCCTTCTTAAAATGTGTGATTTGATAGGTTACTTGCTACAACATGTAAATATGACTTGATAGTGTAAAAAATTTTTTAAACTGAAGTTGTATGTAACTTAAACAAAATTAAAAAAAAAATCAAGTTATTAATCCACTATGTCTCAATTTTCTTTAAAAGGGAGATTTGATTTTGTAGTTCATTACAAATGTTATTTTTAGTTATATGATCCTTGAAGATCAGCAAAAATAACAACGGAGATCTTTACATAAAACACAAGAGATCATAGTTGGAGCAATTTCTTCTATAAAAATCTTAAGTGGGTGCAGCCGTACGAGAGATCATTTTCTCTAAATTAGGTGAACTCAACTTACTGCAATCCTCCTTCTCAATGGCGGATACCTTATTACAAGCGGTATCATCGAACATGACAATGCTTCATCGAAAGATGTCAATGAATATGTGTAGATTAATTTTTTTTTAAAAGAAAATAATATGTATAGATACAATATGCTAATGCAAAGTAACATCTTTCTGGAATAGGAAGTAAAGCCTCAAAATCTCCACAATCCCAGATCTAAACTCATGTACAAGCCGAATTGTGATAATGTACTGATAACAGAATATCCTCCAAGCACCTACATTGTTAGTTGAAGTTTTAAGCTAGGTGCCAACTATGATAAGTGGCTATCTAGTGGTTACACCAAAAACTTGTATGAACAAGTGGTTTGACCATTTAGCACAAATATTTAATGCCTGACCTGCTTATGAATAGTTTTAAGGCTACTAAGCTAAGAGCTGGGTAAGTAGAGAAGGGTAGATGGGTGGATCCATTGCCGAACCTAGCGCCATCAGCACTCAGGGAATTTCTCGGTTATCAAAAAGATATTTTCTTGATCCAAAATTATGTGACACTATTTGTCTTTCAGGAGTTAATTTGATCAGTTTGCCTCAAACAAGCGATAAACTTATTAATCTTTTCAAATGTAAATGTTGTAGATATATTCTGAAACAACATCATTTATAGTAATGATTTAGACCTTTAGTCATTAGCTTCATAGGTAATGATTTAAAGAAAATTTCAGTCGGAGTTTCATCTTTTTGAATCTTGAATGTTGAATTGCATCTCATAGTTTTGGAACAAAGTGAGTACTAGCTTATAAGTTGCTAAACTAATTGAGATAAGCTTGTACAAATGTTCAAACTTCTATCTTGTTTAAGTTCATTTTTCATTAGGATGCGGTAGTTTAGATAGTGCTTTTTCATGGTGGGAATGAGAGCCAAGAGAAGAGAAGAGAAGAGCTGCATTCTTCCAAACAGAAATAACAAAATAAGTATTTTAGTCTTTTTGATGCACATATTTATGTTTTTTTACCACTTTAGTAAGTCTAAAAAATAAGGGAGCCCAGTGCACTAAGCTCCCGCTATGCGCGGGGTCCGGGGAAGGGCCGGACCACAAGGGTCTATTGTATACGCAACCTTACCCTGCATTTCTGCAAGAGGCTGTTTCCACGGTCGAACCCTTGATCTCATGGTCACATGGCAACTTTACCAGTTACGCCAAGGTTCCCCTTCCACTTTAGTAAGTCTGAATTGCATAAATCTTTGCTAGTGTCTCTGTGATTAAGCATGTACAGGGACAGCCTTTATCTTCTTTGCACTTCGTTACGACAGAGATTGATTGCTTCAGCACTCATGGATCACTATTCTTGCTTTTTGAACAATGTTCTATATCAGAATGCTCTTTTGGAGTTCGGGAAGGTTGTGAATGTGAAGGAACAAGTGGTTGCTGGAACCATGTACTACATAACACTGGAAGCAACTGAAGGTGGTAAGAAGAAAGCATACGAAGCCAAGGTCTGGGTGAAGCCGTGGCAGAACTTCAAGCAAGTTGAAGACTTCAAGCTTATTGGGGATGCCACTAGTGCTTAACAACTGCTAAATGAATGCCTCTTATGTTTGTGAAAATAAAGGTAACATATTTTAGCTTGCCAATATTTGAATATCGTAAAGTAAGCTTTTAACTATGCCGTAGTGTTAAGTTACAGGGATCTGTAACTTTACAATGTTCCATATTTCATATTATATGGTCCTCCATATGATAGTTCTATGCTATATCTTGTATATGTACTGCTTTTCTGTTGCTAATATATATCTGAGAAGCATAAGCAATTGCCATTTTTCCTGAGCTTTGCGTGTAGGTCAACAACCAGCATAAAAATAGTTATAATGAATCTTCATATTAATGAATGCATTCAGGTCCCTACTAAAAGTTTCAACGAACATGGATAATTGTTTCTTCAAGCTGTTTGCTTTGCTTTGGTGCAGTATACTCGACATTTGGTTTCTAAATGCTTTCCAATAGGATGGGGAGCCTTGGAGCAACGGTAAAGTTGTCTCCGTGTCACCTATAGGTCACGGGTTCGAGCCGTGGAAGCAGCCACTAATGCTTGCATTAGGGTAGGCTGTCTACTACACACCCCTTGGGGTGCGACCCTTCCCCGGACCTTGTATAAATGCGAGATGCGTTGTGCACCTGGTTGCCGCTAGCACTTGGTGTTGGTAATGCTTGTTTCTACTATTTCTTTCTTCCTTCCTGAGCTGAGTATTTATTGGAAACAGCCTCTCTACCCTCCCACGGTAGGGGTAAGGTCTGCGTACACACTACCCTCCCCAGACCCCACTTATGGGACACTACTGGGTGGTTGTTGTTGTTGTTTGTTGTTGTTGTTTGTTGTACAGATTGAGGATCTGTAATCGTCATGAGTTGTTGGTTGGGCTGGATGGATCGAAATTTTCATAATTCATTCTTTTTCTTATGTTGGCGTGAAGATGTAGATATACTTCTTTTGTGCTTATTATCCTGACATGGCAGGTTTTAGACATTTAGTACAACAAACTACAGAAATGCTAAAAACTCATTTGTAGCACAGTTGATTTTGTCACAGTTTCATTCTCAGGTTTTTCTGGCTATATGAAATGTTTATTCTTCCACCTCCGTGCCATCCATGAACGCGAGAATTAGAGCGGGGGAATGAAAACATATAATTAAAGACGTTTCCTGTTGCGAGTTTGGTAGCATATTGTTACAGTCTCGATACTGTTGAATAGTTTACAATGTTTTTCTCCAGTCAAAAAAATAAAGTTGATTTGGCAGTGCCGTAATTTTATTGTGGTCATCAATATGGAGTTCTTGAATTGGTCGATAGTAGGCAGCTATATTGCATGGACTCTTCAAAATGTTGCCTCACCTGTGTCGGATCCTCCAAAAATACACTACTTTTGAAGGATCCGACACGCACCCGGAGAAATTTTCAGAGGGTCCGAGCAACATAGGTAGGCAGAGATCATTCTGCTAAAAATTATCCTATAAATCTCTCCGAGGGAGGAGCTACAACATGCGAAGGGTGGTCAACTGACCATCTTTCACTTTTGCTGGAAAATTATAATGTATATATAGGTCAAATATGAACATTCTTAATGAAATTTTTGGCTTTGCCACTAGTGCTAACAAGTAGTGGTATTGTGATGTTGATGATATGTTGAGAGAATTAGGTAGAGGAAAGGCTCTTTGTTGCTACACAAGAAATACAGAGTATGACATGCCATGGAGTAGTATAATATTAGATTAGTAAAGAACAAGGAAAAGGAAAAAATACTTATTGTTATGCAAGAATTGAAGTATAAAGTTTTAAATTCTTAAAAAAATATGGATCGTCAAGAAAAAGAAAATGGTACACAAGCTATGTAGATGAGCCTCCATCCTTTAACTTCCAATAACTATAGAATCCAGCAATAACATTCGACGAACAACCAAAGGCGGATCTAGAATTTGAAGTTTATTGGTTCCTGCAGTGATCTCAAGTTAATATACAACAATAACTGGGATAAGAGTCAAATATTTATAGATAGTTTAGAATTTCTTAGTACATGAGTATATAGAGTCTGAGCAAAAGCTACTGGGTTCACGTGAACCCGTAACTTTCATGCTACATCCGCCTACGTCGAACAACTACTGATATGGTCAAATGCTACTGAACTTTATAACTTTTTTCTTTCAAAACGAATATGAAATTAAAATACCTGATGTCATGTCGTAAGGTCGTTCGATAACATGAAGAAAGCTTCTGTTTGATCTTTTTCAATGCTGCTACAACATTAGTCATGTTCATCCTTTCAGCTGCAATATTAGCTGTGCAATTCATGGCTAACTCCATGATTGCTGATACACATTGCAGCTTTTGACTTAAGTTTTCTTCATCTAGTGTTAGTAAGTTGGCATCTATGATTTTATTCAGCTCATCAGGAAGCGAATTATGCACGAAACTTCTCAAATTCAAATCTCCGAACATTTCATCATTAGGTTTCTTCTTTGTAAAGGTTTCCAGCAACATGATACCATAACTATAAACATCAGACCTCTTGGATACAATGCCTTCCAAACCATACTCTAACAAAGAAAAGAAAAATATGTCAGCAAGTAAACTTATAACGCGTTAATCAATTACATTTTATTATCGTATCTCTTTTTGACTATGCTGTGAATTTGTTTTTCCTGAGCCGAGTGTCTATTGGAAAGTACCAGTGGCGTAGCCACATGTATTGAAGGGTGGTCAACCGAACACCCTTCATCGAAAAATTATACTGTATATACAACAACAACATCAACAACATCAACAACAATAACAACAACATCATCATCAACAACAACAACAACAACAACAACAACAACAACAACATACTTAGTGTAGTCCCACAAGTGGGGTCTGAGGAGGGTAGAATGTGCACACACCTTACCCCTTCCTTTAAGAAGGCAGAGAGACTGTTTCCGGTAGACCCTCAGCTCAAGAAGGAAAAAGGGGTGGGGCAATAACAAACAAACCAATCTGACAACCAAAGCAAAAACTGTATATATAGAAACATATATTTTGTATATAGGTCAAAAATTATTTTTTGTGTATATTAACTTTTGAACACCCTTTGCGAAATTCCTGGCTTCACCACTGTCGGAAACAATCTCTCTACCTGCACAAGGTAGGGGTAAGACTCAAACCCCACTTTTGGGATTACACTGCGTATGTTGTTGTTGTTGTTGCGTTAATCAATTACATTGTTACAAAGTTAAATAAAGAATTCACCTGGAGCAATGTAACCAATAGTGGCAAAGGTTGTAGTGTGAGCAATAGATTCTTCCTTAGTCAAAAGTTTAGCAATGCCAAAGTCAGTTAGGTGTCCCACCATGTCATTGTCAAGTAACACATTGCTAGGCTTCAGATCACAGTGAATAACCGGTACTGAGTAACCATGATGGAGATATTCTAGAGCAGATGCAACATCAACCATGATATTCAATCTCTGCATTATATTTAAACAATAATCTCGCGAATGTAGCAACTTGTCTAAGCTCTCATTTGGCATGTACTCAAGTATCAGTGCTTTAAAATCCAAGTTACAACAACTGCTTATGATTTTGGTGAGATTTCTGTGGCGAAGAGTCCGCAAGATTTCACATTCTCTGTCAAAAGTTTGAAATGTACCTTCCATCTGCACATTAAAAACTTTAACAGCTACTATCATCCCATCTGCCAATGTCCCTTTGTAAACAGAACCAAAACTTCCACTACCTATCAAGTTATTTCCATCAAATCCCTGAGTTGCTCTTTGAAGTTCATAGTAAGAAATTCTTTGTGGCGCTATCTCAGGCGACCACTCATCTTCAGCATTGACTGTTTTAACCCGACGTCTCATCAATATGAAAACTATTGATGAAACAACCCCTATTACAAAGATAACCAAAGAGGCAACTAAAATCCATATCAATCTTCTTTTCTTTGAATTAGAAGGACAAGCTGGGACATGCTTTTGAGGGTTACCACATAATCCTTCATTCGACATGAAAGATTGGAAAGGAAGATGGACAAAAGGTCCTCCACTCGGAATTTCCCCGTGTAACCTATTGAATGATACATTAAAGGAGTGTAGTTGCTGAAGTGCCTCTAATGACTTTGGAATCACACCAGACATATTGTTATATGAAAGATCCAACGCTTCCAAACTTACGAGTTTCCTAAATGTTTCAGGTATTGATCCTTCAATTCTGTTATGAGCCAAAGATAGTTGAGTCACCTTCAGTAGACTTCCTAATGTATTAGGTATGTTACCAGATAATTGATTCCAAGAAAGATCTAGAAGTATTGCAGCCTTGAGATTTCCAAATTGTGGTGGTAGAGAGCCATTGAAGAAATTAGAGGACAAGTTCAACTTCAAGATGTCTTTGAGATTCCATAGACTTAAAGGTATGTTAGCAGTGAGGTTATTTGAATCAAGATAAACCTCCCTTAGGGAAGTCAAATCCCCTAAACATGTAGGAATACTTCCCCTCATTTGATTTTGTGAAAGTTTTAGAAAAAACAAGCTAGATAGCTCACACAAACCATTTGGAAAAGGACCACTTATTCTATTTACACCAAGTGAAAGTTGTTGAAGGTTTGTCAAAGAACTTATCGTCGTCGGGACAATGCCAGTAAAGTCATTGTCTTCTAGCTCCAAAGAAGATAAATTTATCAAATTTCCAATTTCATTTGGAATATGGCCCTTGAGGTTACAACCTATCGCCGAAAACCACTGAAGAGAAAGATTGCCAATAGACTTTGGAAGCACTGCATTTAGGGGATTGAAAGATAACCTCAAATCTACTAAGTTTATCAAAGGAGTAATAAAGCTCAGTGTTGAAGTTTCACCAATAAAGGAGTTGCTTTGTAAGTGGAGAACTTCAAGAAGTCTTAAGTTTACTAGAGATTTAGGAATAGAACCTGTAAGTTCATTTCCACCTAGTTCAAGAACTGTAAGCTTAGACAAATTTGAGATGGAACTTGGTAATATACCATTAATATTGTTTTCACCTAGAAATATTCCTTCAATATTAGGTAAACCATGGCCTATAGTGGAAGGAAGATGACCTGAAAAGTGGTTATCTGATAGTGAAATAGATACAAGAGTAGAGATATTGAAGATACCAATAGGGATAGAACCACTAAAGTTATTCAAATACAATGAAAGGTCCACCAACTCTTGAAGGTTACCAAGTTCATCTGGAATTACACCTGCAAAAAGTAAAGGTGAAAGAAAAGAACTGTCATATTTTTTCAGAGTATTCGTGTGACTGATAGGTTACGAGTTCGAGCCGTGGAAGCAACTATTAATGCTTGCATTAGGATAGGCTGTCTACGTTACACCCATTGGGGTGCGACCCTTCCCCGTACCCTGCGTGAATGCGAGATGCTTTGTGTACCAAACTCCCTTTTTTTATAAATAAATATAAAACTGAACTGTAAAATTATGTGGATTGGATTTTTTATCGATACCTGTTAGGAAATTATTTCCAAGATCAAGTGTGGTAAGCATAGTCAAATTTCCAACGTCTCTTGGTAAAGGTCCTTCAAGCATGTTACCACTCATAAATAAAAATTCAAGTGATGAAATGTTGAATATGGTTAAAGGGATCGAGCCCTTTAATTTATTTTTTTCCATGACTAACAGCTTCAAGTTATAAAGATGACCAATCTCGTATGGAATTGTGCCTGTCAAAAAATTATCACATTAAAAAAAATCATATATTTAACAAAAGCTTAATTCTATACAATAATGCTCATAGAAAATCAAACCAACCATATATAATATATTTGCAGCTGACAATAGCTTAAGCACAGGGCAGGCTGGAGCCTAACGCCATAAGGCAATGGCCTTAGGACCCAAAATACTTAGGGCCCAGAATCTTTAAATAATATATATAATATTTAATAATTATGCACTATTGATAGAACTTTTAAAGCATTTGGTTAAAATAGTTATAGCTAAATAATTTACACATCTTAAATTGTAGTTACTAGTTGTTTCCTATCTTTAATTTGTCCCAACTTAAATCGATCTTCTTACAATGTTAGTTTAGATCGAATAATTTTTCTTAATTCTTTGAGTGTCTTTATAGACATTTTTCAAGTTACTTTGATAAGTAACTATTAAAATTTGTCCTTAACGTGGAATGACTCTTGAAACATAGTAGTTACTAAAGTATTATTTGTTTCAACTTGTATTTAGAATTAAAAGTACTAAGAGAAAACCGTATGAGTAGAAAAATACTCTAATGGACAAATTCAATCAGGTAAAAAGTATTAATTCAGTTACCATTAACAATTTTTATATCATTGCCTCGGCTGAAAAAGTTTTTCAAAACTAAATCAATAAAGTTCAACATGATAACACAAGAGATATTAAACAAATTGGTTAGACATTGACAATAATTAAAATTGATTATAACTTCTTTAGATTTCGATAAATTATAAGAGAGAAAAATAATTACAAAAACTTAAGGCCTCACTTTTTATTTTCGTCTTTGGCCCTATATTATGTCGAGTTGCCCTTGCATAAGTAACATATATAGTGCTAGTTTACATTAAATAGTTTTTAATATTTGAAACCTAATTATTTCTTTCGTACCAATTTGTTCGTGTTTTTCTCATTGTTTTCACATAATTTTCTTGGCTCATGTCTTTAGCTTTTAAAGTCCGATTCTTGGTTGCATAACTCCACTCTTAAAATTGATTTCAAGAAATTCATTATGATCACTGCCTCATTGTATTTGAGATCTCCGCAGGGAAGGGGCTTGCTATCGTAACCTTTTCTCCCGGTGTATGTGAAAAAGCCTATAGAAGAAAATCATAAACTTGAAAAAAAGAGAAAGGAACCCTTGGATGATGCAAGCATCCGAGGTTTGTGAAAAAACTTAGATATCTTACTATCACTAAACCTGACATAACCTATTTTGTGAGGTTGGTAAGCCAATATATGCATACTCCGGATGACTCTTTAGCAACCAGGGTAATCCGACCCCTTCGATGCTTTTTTTGGCTATATACCCCCTGCATCCCAGGTCCGGATATTCGCTAGCATCAGTCTAAGCAGCTTAAGTTTTTGAAGAAAAAAGTGGAGAGAAGAAAGGATGGTTGGGTAGTTGAAGCATATGTGATTTTTGAGTTCGGTTCGAACCTTGAGGGGCTTCCAAGAGAGTGAGGAAGATAAACATGATTAGAAAAAAAAATTATAATTCTGAGAGAATGTCTGGCGTTAAGGATAGTTCCAGTGGTTATTAAGACTCCAGTTCAAGCCGAAGGAGCTGACGACATCTTGCAAGCTGTGATGCAATAAATATAATATCAACATGGTTTAAGGGGAGGCAAGAGAGGAGCTAGGCATGACAGAGGATTTGGTATGCGATAATAGAATTAACACAATAGAGAAGATAGAATTTATGATAGTTGGAAGGTTAAAAAAGAAGATGAATAATGTTGAGTAATAATTGGGTCTTGTTATAACCCAAGTAGCATTAAGACCTTTCAAATAAGGGGGAATGGGTTGGCATATCAAGATTTCACTTCAAGCTTAAAAGTGAAGACTTGGTGGCTAGAACCAATCACTAAGGCCCAAGCAGATTATGTGGAATTTGAATTGATAAAATTGATGTTATGTTTGTTAAGATTGAGGCTATGTTTTTGGTATGAAGGAAAATATTTTTTAATTTTTTCATATTTTATTGGCTTAAATATTTTGCAAAATATTTTTCTTATGAACTCATTTTCCTCCAAATGGAGAAAAATAACTTTCCTATCAAGAGAGGAGAAAAAATATTTTCTAAAACTTTCTTTCTATCTTCCCCACCCCCAATCCACACCCTTACCACCCCAACCCCCATACTCCTAACCCACCACCACCACTATATCCTCCACCCACCCTCCAACCCCCTGCCCCGACTAACCTCCCACCCCGTCCTACCACCCACTCTTCCCTGTTTCCCTTCCCCTAGGGTGAGGTCGAGGTCGGGGTCGAGACTTGGGGTCAGGATTGGGGTCCAAGGTTTAGGTTGGAGTCAAGATCGAGATTAGAGTTGGAATCGAGGATTAGACATCATGATCGGGTTTTGAGATTGAGGTTCAAGGTCGAGGTCGATTTTTGGGTTAGGATCAAGGTCGAAATTCATGGTCAGGGTCAAGCTTATAACCGAGGTTGGAGTCGAGGTTGGGGATCAAGGTTTAAGGTCGGGTTCGAAGTTCAGAGTCGGGTTTGGTGTTCGAGGTCAGCATTGGAGTTTTAGGTTCAAAGTTAGGGTCGAGTTTATGTGTCGGTTTCAGGGTCGAGGTCGAGGTCGGAGATTGGGGTCGAGGTCGGGATTTAGGGTCGGGTTCGAGGTCTGTGGTTGGGGTTGAGGTTTTGGGTCGGGGTAGGGATTCGGGTTCAAATTCGATCTCGACCCCGATCCTCGAACCTCAACCCTGAATCCATCCTTGACCCTGACCCCGATTTGATCCCCACTCTAATCCTGAACCGCGACTCCTGACCCCGAACTCCTACTTGAGTTGGGCCACAACCCCAACCTCGTTCCTAAACTCGAACTTCTGTTCATGATCTCGACCTTGACCCTTGTCCCTAATATATGCTTAAGTTATATATTTTTCAAAAAAATATTTTCTGTTAGGTAACCAAACGTTAGAGAAAAAGTATGAAAAATATTTTCCATGCAAACTATTTTCAGTCATACCAAACCGACCCTGAATTGAGCGCAGTGAATCGTAGGAGCGTTATTTCATGAGGCATGTCACGGTTTAGCTATGGTCTTCGGGAAAAGAAATATGATTCTTACAATTTAGCTATAAATGCTCTTACATGCTATGTTTCATGCCCTACAATACTAGGGCTTGACAGAAATATCGGCTGCTGACTACTAGAATACTCCCTCCGTCTCATATTAACAGTTGTGGTTATTAAAAATAGTTGTCTCAAATTATTTGTCATTTTAGAAGTTCAAGACAAATTCATTATTTTTTTCCTTTTTTACCCTTAGTAATAATCGTTCTTGAAGATGGAGATAACACATGAATAGAATAAATATTCAATGAAGAGATATTATATCTTATAACATAAATAATGGTATAATAGTCCAATCACTTTCCTAATTAATATTTTTAAGGGCATGTAAAAGAGAAACACGACACATAATATGAGACGGAGGGAGTACAAAGCTACATCAGAAGAAGCTAAGGGTCCGTTTGGTCATAAGAAATTATTTACTTTTTTTTCAAAAAAATTTCATTTTCTTTCAGAATCGGTATTTTTCCATGAAAATTTCAAATTTCACTTGAAGTTTGGATTTCGGAATTTTGCGAAAATTTTAAAAACTCCAAAAAATAGTTTTTCAAAATTTTCACTTCAAATCACTCACTAAAATTCAAAAACATCTCCAAATTGTATTCATGTCCCAACACAACTCTAATTTTCAAATATCATTTTCACCTAAAAAAATATTTTTCACTTTTTTTCGAAATTTTACAATTCTTATGTCCAAACGCCCACTAAATAGTTAGTGAAAAACAAGTAAATTTTTAACTCTCGTCTCTTTTCTCACCGTTACTATTTTTAGCTATTATCTTCTACGGTTCAAAGGTTTAGTTTGTGATGAGAGGACCTTAGAAAAAAAAAATAGAGAGGAGAATAGGTTTGTATTTATAGGGAAGGGTATCTTTGTGATGGAAAAAATTAAAAATGGCTTCTGACTCCAAGGAAAAGCTACTTTCTTTCGGCTTCTTCATAGCAGAAAAACTACTTTTGCTAGGTTAAAAACTGTGTGTTCAGGGCACTTGTATATTTTTCGACCATTACAACTGCTACATATATCAATTCTCTAAAATAAGCACATTTTAAGAAAGAAAACATTAGCTTCCCAGAAACTTGACAAACATGCTGTAAAAATTGTCAATATATATATATATATATATATATGTCAAATTCTATAATAGTATACCAAAAATTGAACTCCCAAGAAAAATGGTAAACACATACCTTCTAACGTATTATTTCCAAGAGTTAAATCTTGCAACAGCTGTAAGTTACCTAGTTCTCTTGGAATTATTCCATCTAAGTTATTTTCCATCAAAGATAGGACTTGAAGTTGTGAGCATTCAGAAATGGTTCTTGGTATCTGTCCTCTTAACTTATTAAAGTTAAGTTCAAGCTTTCGCAATCTGGGAAGGCGACGACACAAATCAGATGGAAGATTACCAGTTAAACCAGATTTTTCAAGATCCAAATCTTCTAGTAATGAGATGTTGAACACAGATAGCACATTAGAGCCATTGAGTTTATTGAATCCAAAGCTCAACAATTTCAAACTGTGAAGATTAGTAGCTATTCCTCTAGGAATATTTCCTTCCAAATTGTTGTAACCTAATTTCAAGAATCCAAGATTCTTCATTCTTGAGATAGAAGAAGGAATGAACCCACTGAAACTATTCATTTCAAGAGACAACATTCGAATATCACCCGAAAACGAAGGAATTTGACCAGTTAAGTAGTTGTTACTAAGATCAATGGCTCTCAATCTTGGTAAATGAGAAATTTCTGGTGGAAGTTCGCCATGGAAATCGTTGTGGCTTAGATCAAGTGAAACAAGAAAAGAGAGATTTCCAAGTTGTGGAGGGATAGTACCATTAAACCCTAAACCTGAAATATTCAGTACAGTAACTCGTTGATGACGAGAGCCACAAGTGATTCCAATCCATTTACAAACTGTGGTTGAAGAAGACCAATTTGTTGAAAGAATGTGATTAGGATCTGAAGTGATGCGCGCTTTTAACGCTAGAAGAGAAGATTGATCTGTGCTTATATTCATGGCTAAGCATGTTGTTATAACGCGAAGAGATATTACTAACAATGCTAATAGCGAAAAGGCGGAGGTGGAGGAGGAGGAGGATTTCTCCATTGAAAGGAAGTGTGTTTGTTGGTTGGATCTCTGCAACACTATACGGTCTTTCTCTCTAAGACAACAGTTTTTTTCAGAACCGATTTTTATATTATGTTGTAATATATGTCTTCTATAACAATATTTTACTATAACAACTAAAATATGTTAGAACAAACACAATTGTTATAAAAAAGTTTGACCGTAATCTATATGTATTGGAACTGATTAATGATAATTGAGAAGATAATGCTAAGAAGTTCTATTATTGAAACTAATTAAGAATATAATGCTAGCAATTATTAACTTCGTTATGCACGCTTCATGCTATTAAAAAGGTGGAAAATATGTTCAAGATCTAGTACTAAATGCTAACACATGAAAAAGAATCTTCACCACCTTTGCAACGATTTTATATTTAGGCTTCATTTGTTTTTGTTAAGACTAATACTTTGAATATTAAAATATGTATTAAGATTGACATGTTCTCTGAATACCATATAGATATTAATGAATTAATTAGATCTGAATAATGAATAATTAACATTGTTTACTTTTTTAACATCTGAATGTATATAACTTATTTTGATTTAAAATTAATAAATATAAAATCTAAATTAAATACTAATTCATCTAATTCTATATCAATAAAATATAGTTGGTGGTGATAATGGCTAATAGTGGCTGATAATAGTAATGACTAACGGTATTGATTGTAGCATGTGCTAATATTTAGGAACTTCATTAATCCTTCAATCCTTCATTAATCTAATTTAAATACTAATTCATCTAATTCTATATTTAGGCAAGTGCATGAAGCATCGAATCATTGGTCAACTATTTCATAGGAGGCGTACCCACAAAAATTAGGAACTTGTAACAATGTAATTCAGCATTAGCTATTAAGAATTAACAATTTAAATGATAGCTACTTTAATCACAAATCTCGAGTTCAAACCTTTTGTATAGACCCGTTTTTGTTAGGGAGTAATTCAGGCACTGACATCCAGCTTTTATTAAGTCTTTTAATTAAGTGATTGGAGTATAAATAGAACAATTTTTATAACTTAGGTTATCTTTTTTGTTTCGTAAAAGCAATTGAGTAACACAATAGGAAGGTTTTCACGTTGGAGAGGAATCTTCAACATCTCTATCATTGTCACTGGATTTGTATTAATCTTTCCACTGTGAATAATAAGTTCTTATTATTTTATTGTTGTTATTACTTTAAACATGAGTAGCTAAACTCATTATCTAGTTTTTTTTTATGACCGTTAGTTGAATTCTTTGACTGTTTTTCCTATTAATCGAGTCATTTTAATCCCGTTTGTTCAACTATGTGTTAATTCTTGTTTAATTGAAGACCTCTCAATTAAACGCGTCATTATATCATATTTTACTTGGAACAAATCATAAGATTAGGTAGATGTTGAACAACGGCACTTCCGAAAATTTTCTTTTCATTCTCTCATCTTTCCTTCTTTCTTTTCTTTTTAGATAATTCTTCGACATCCTTTTAAGAGAAATCTATCATTTCCAGCTGAAATCTTTTATTAACTTAGAAAATATTGAAATAAAATATTCAGTTCAAGAATTCCACAGTAGTATTGACTAGTTACTTTTTCAATGCAATGCAATATATCACATTTCTTTCCTAGTCAGGGATTACACAATCGCAGAAGCAGCTCCGCTAACAACTCTATACAACAGGTAAAAATAAATAAATAAATACACACACACACACACGCCTATATATATATATATATATATATATGTACTTACTTTCTCAACAAAGGAACCAGGTCTCCTTAAGATGTGCAACAATTGGCAGCAGAAATTTTGATGGAGTCCACAAGTAGGACAATAATATGAGGTTTTTCGACTTTCTTTGGATGAGTATATCCATCTAAATTGTTTTAATATGAGTAAGATTGAGAATATGAGATGAAAACTCGGTAGCGACATGAGTGAGCCTAAGAATTCCTTCTTTAAGATCCTTCCATGTCGCCTCAGCCATTTCTTGAAATTTATCCATTGCCTCTTTTATTGATACACTATAATCTCTCATGCAACACTCAATTCGTGTTGTAATTTATATCATCAATAACTCGACATATAATCACACTAGCTTTAAGAATTTTAGGATTCTTTGATTACCACTCAAAATTCTTCTCCATGTATAGCAGACTTTATGCCCAAATACGATGTTGACGCAAGAAAATAATAAGTGGTAGTTGCTAGTGCATTGCTTAGGTATTCAGAAGCATGTGGCATGCATCTTTCAATAAACTATTTTGACTCAACATTATAATTCCTTACTACTTGTTTTATCTATGAACAACAATCATATGAATTCAAGTGTTAGAAAATTTTAATTTGACGGCTTCAGGTTTATGATCACTAAAAGATATACGCAAAGTAAAACAAAGTGTGAAATAAATTAAGGATAATTAGGTCTCTTTCTTTTGCATGGTAGACAACAAGAGATATTCTGTTACACCCTGTGCGTCCCAAGGTGACGTAATGAATATGAGACTTGTTAATCATTATTTCAATGAGTTTAAAGTCATAATATGTCTATATATGATATTTGGATAGAAAATATAAAGTTTGGAAAAAATCGGATTAAAGTTGCGGAAACACCGACTAAGGATTTGCCTTGTAACAGAGCTTTTTAAGCAATACATTTCATGTGTTGTATGGGGTCTTTTTGGGACATATTATATATCAAATTGAATGCATTAAACCGTTCTTATAGAGATATTCACGTTTTCGCGAGACTGCGCAAGCACCTCGGTTGGGACCCACTTAAGACGACCACCTACCTAACGTCTTTTAAAATATTTTTCAGCCTCATTTGGGTCGTTTCTCACCCAAATTTTGTCCAACAACTCTCCAAAACCCTCCCTAACATATCCCAAGATCCCAAGAACAAAACTCAAGGGAAATCAACTCAAATCATTATCAAAGATGTTAAAGACTACAAAAGAATGCTTCTATGATGTTGTGCTGTGATTGAGGGCTATTGTGAGCTAAGTTGAGACAGGGTTTCGAGTTGCAGCTGCTTTCCAAGGTATGTATAACATCTTCTTGATTGTGCCTAAGGTTAATCTTGTGTTGGTTGTGTTGTTTGAGTGAGAAATGATCACGCCCAACTATGCCTTATAAAAAGGACTAAGCGGTCGTTGCAAATATAATCCGGTTTACAAGTCCGGAGTCGAATCCCACAGAGAACTAAGGCTTAGCTACAACTGTTCAATATTGCAAAGAAACACAAGTTCAAATAATTTTCTAGTTATAAAGATTTGATTTTTATTTCTACTAATTAACTAGCAAATATTATAAAGCAATAAAATTATCAACCAACATGGATGGAATTCTAGACAAGACTAAGGAGGTCTAGAGTTATGATTTCCCCAATTGTCGGAATCTTTTCCGCTACGTTTTCTACAAATTTGCCTATATCTTCTCTATCGACCATGAGCACTCTAACTGTCGTAACTCTCTCCCGAGTAATTATCACAATTTACTAGACATATTCTCCCGAATTACGCTAGCTAGCATTAAGCACAGCTCACTCAGATCGCACCAAGGTTTTGTTATCCCTAAATCCACCTTTAAACCTCCGTATTGATCCCTCATATACGTTTAGGAGTGATATTGTTTAACAACTACCTAAATATGCACTCTCTCCCGAGTAATATATACTAAATAGGCACAGCTAATTGAGAGCCCTTCAATCAACCACAAGAATAATATAGTTGAACAAATAGAGAAAATACTACAGCAAATCTATATTAACATAACAAGAAAATCATCCTTCAATAGGTTCCATCAAAACCCTAGATTAGAAAGTTAGCTACTCATACTCATAGTAACAATATCCCAAATATTTTGCATAATTAAAATAGAGAGTAAAGATGAAAAGATGTAAAAATGATATTTCTAACTCCAAGGAGTGATTCCACAAGCTCTTCTTGCCTCTAGCTGCCCAAAAACGTTTTGGCTCCTCCAAAAACTGGTCTCCAAGTGGTGTTTTAGGTCTATTTATATGTGTAGAAGAAACCCTAAATGTGTGGGCCGGGTCCTAGTCAAACCCGGAATGAATTAAGTCTTCAAAACTCGGATTAGACCTGGCGTTAGGCCTGGCGTCGCCAACCTAACGCCTGGAATCTGGCTGGCCTTGCCAGGCTAAAGCCTGGTCCAGCCTGGCCTTAGGCTGGCCTCGCCATGCTAAAGCCTGGTCTCTCTTTTTCACTGTTCTCGAGCACACTTTCAACGTTTAAGTATCCTTTTGCTCTACTTTAATCTTCAATTTACCTACACATAAAATAGACTCCATTATGCACAAATAAAGTGTAATTTATCATTAAAGCATGTAAAATGCAAGACACATAATGTACGAAACTATGAAATTATAGCCGCACATCAATACCCCACACTTAAACATTGCTCGTCCTCGAGCAATCAAACTACACTTATAGATACGGCCTTTTTAAGCAATTATCCTAACTCATTATACCAAGAATTTTTAAAACAGTTTAATCCCACAAGTGTGACATCTTCGCCTCAAGATTCGACTCACAAATACCATGCCTTATTCACAATTCACTTACTTACTCTGACATGGATATCAACAACATTACCTTTCCTTTATGAGTCATGTGCCCTCACCCAATCAAAGAGCTTAGTTCCACACACAATGAATTTTTAAGAACATAGGAACTCAAGATAGACAAAATTCACTCGCTCTCAAAAATAATATTTATATGCTACAAATGATGCACCATAGGCTTGCCCGTAGTGTAATACTCTACGAATCGAGTTCATTCAGTCTAAGATCAAGTAGGACTTTCATTGGTTGTAATGTAGGCTGCGGGTCGGGTATGATACATTTGGATATGAGTGACTACACCTCCCTTAGTACTTTAATACATATACTTTAACACACATCCCATACTTGTGCCAAACCAAACATTCCACCTTCACTTCATTTTATATTACCCCATATTTCTTTAAGCATAATTACATTAAGAGTCGCCACTTTTCAACGAATATTCTCTTCAATTTTTTTATTTTTTTAATTATTTTTATTTTATTTATTTTTCGATTCAAGCAGCTCTTACTTTTTCAAAACAGTTCACCTTTCTCCTTATTTCATTGGTTCCACTCAAAAACCAAACCAATCACCCCACACTTTAACTTTTACAAAGTTCATAACAATTCAAGTGCTCATTCGAGGTGAAAAGATTCAAATAGACGGTTAATTCAAACAATTGGGTAAGGCTTGTAGTGTGGTGGTTGCCAAAGAAACAGGATTATAGGCTCAAAGGGGTTAACTACGTTACATAACTTTTAGGTGGGTAAACTATATATATCTGGCTTAACAAAGAAATGTCTATATCACTTCTCAGACTGAACAAGACTACTATTTCGCTTTGCACACACACAGGACAAGTTCTAGACATCAAATGCAATGCACAGAATACATACAAAACTCACACACGCATGGCACATAACTAACTCAGGATTGGTTTCATCGCGACACTCCAGTTAAAGCAGCTAAGCAAAATTAGGAATCTACGATTTAAGGTACTTATGCGAGATTCAAAAATTGAGCCTAAGCGTCACAACCTTAGTGCTAACTATTCTCAAGGCATAACAAAGCTAAGAGATATTGCTACAATTAAATGCATAGCTTTGTGGTTTCTACTCCTAGAAGTTAAAACTAACTACGCCCCTGAAAAAGAACCGCGGCCCAAAGAAAAACCAAGGGGAAATTACTACACTACCTGCACACAACAAAAAAAAATCTTTTTTTTAAGCCAAATCACTTACTAAACTACTAACAACACATACTAACACGATTAACATTAAATAACTAAATGACTAAAATTAACCATGTACAAGTCCCCACCCCACACTTAGATCATGCAATGTCCTCAGTACATGCACAAAATGACAAAACAAGAAAAATGAGTAGGGTGTGAAGAGACTCCCTGATCAAGCAACCGCTTCATCCTCATCATGTTTGTCCTCCTCATCATGTTCGTCCTCCTCATCATCATCATCTCCCTCACCATCTGACTGCTCTGGCTCAGCTTCAGACTGCTCTGGTGTGTTGATATCATCATCATTGGGTAGTCTGTATCCATCTCCTAACCCAACCAGCTGCTGGGCATGAGCATTGAGCGGGTACCGGTGCTCCAATTCAGTTCTCTCCTCAGATGTGGCCTGTCGACCTCCTATCCTTAGCTGCAAATCCATCATCCCATAGAGATGGGCCATAAAACTATCATCCCGAGCGTTGCGCTCGGTACTTGTCAACGAAGTCATGGCAGTCTCTTCTTTCAGTCAGAGGCTAGTGATGTCCGTTTGTCGTAGGGGCTGATCAATGGTGTGGTCAAACTCTGGCTCCTCCTCAACCTCCTCGTGCCTTAAATACTGAGTGAGAAAATTGGCAAATGGCATTCGATCGATCTTTTTACTCGTTCTGACTACAGACATCTGGTAGCGAATCAGATGATCCACATTTACCCTTTGACCCGTCATGAGGAAGTAGAGTACACAAGTCCTCTCACGGCTAATGAGTGTGTCATGATTGCACGGTAGGAGCCGTGCATTTATCAGTTTAAGCCACACTTGAGCCTCCGCCCTCATCTTCTTTTTGGGAAACCTCTTGTGGCGATTAGTTATCTTATCCCGGACCCATGCTGCCGTAGAATCGGCACCACAAAGCATGTGTCTCAACTCTCTGTATGTAGGCCGGCAAATGAAGTGGTCTAATGGCTCCACAGGAACATCCCAAGCACCTAAAAAGTTACCCATGGCCGTGGGTGAGAAATCTATCAATCATCCACGAATCGGCACCAGCTGTTCAGTACTCTGCAGATCAAACCCTGCATAAAATTCTCGGACTAAGTTGAGATTAATGTTCCCTGTGTTCTTGAATACATAACTCAACCCCATATCCTGAATGCCCCTCCAAATTGCCTGATACTTTGCTTTCAAGCTGTGTTCATTGATAGCTGCTTTCGGGTGTACATGTTTAGGCCTACAACGCATGTACCAATCCTTAGTGTGCGGTGGTATGCTGTTGATGCCAAACTCCCTTTGGCCTTGTGGTTGTTGACGCATAGCTGCCACAGATTGTATTCCACTTAGATTGGAGGTAGCTCTCCCCCTCCCCCCTCCATTTTTTCTCTTCTTTGGGGGAGGTGCTGAGGTCGCCTTTACTTTAGCCGGCGCAGTGGGAGTAGCCTTGGCTTTTCCGGTGTCTTTTCTGGGAGGCATCGTTGTTCCTACACAAATAAGCAGTAGTCAGATCAAACTGCATTACACACTACACACATAATTTTTCCCGGCTTTCCGAGGTTACTCAGACTTCACCTCGTATTTCCTTAATATTAGAATCAAAGAACAATATATGGGTTACCCGCGAGACACCCCACACTTAAGATTTTATCGTGGTGTATGACTTCATAACACTATTAATCCCGGAACTCGGGCTCCAATGGGGACAAGGAATGCCATTGAGGCATTATATCAAATATTTAACGTGCAATAGTGCCATGGTATTTCTTATGGACATGAGGGATTGCCTCATCCTCCCAAATCGGCTTGGGGGTTCCGTACTACCATATGTTTTCATAGTCGCAGCACCATTCCTATGGGGTTTCATGGGGTTGGGGCACACAAACTCAATACCACAATGAAGAACAACCACCAATTTTTGTGTGTAATATTATACATGTACCTCTGCCGAAATTGCAAAGGGAAGAAGTGAAATCATACCTTTGAAGTTTTTGAGTGGAAGAAGCTGCCTGAGAATTTCTGATTAGTGTGAAAGAATAGCAAGACTAAACTTGACTTCAATGGGTATGGGGGATACCACTATGGCAATGTGTTGTTGAGTGTTTGTGGATGAGGGCAATTCATGCAGTGTGTTTGGTTGAGAGCAACATTGATGAGAAGATGTGTGTGTTTGTGAATTTCTTTTCTAAAGCTTAATATGTTTTGGTTTAAGTGAGGTTAGGGTTATGTGTATTGTGTTCAGTGTTTAAGGGAGGTGTAATGTGAGGAGGTTCGACTAAAATATCGTGAGTTGGGCTGAAATAACTTACCTGGCGTCGCCTGGCCCAGTACCTGGCATTAGCCAGGCGTCGCCAGCCCCAGCGCCTGTTATCCGTCAGTTGATGCTGAAACGCTGTTCGACTTTCCCAACTCGCCTGCATACTTGTTAGTACCTAAAAACAAAAACAAAACAATGAAAAATTCTAACTACACTAAAACCAACTACGAATTGGGTTGCCTCCCAATGAACGCCTGATTTAACGTCGTGGCACGACGCAGATAATTGCACTTTAGGCTCACTTAACCTTGGTGGCTCGAGCAAATGAGTCACCAATACTACCTTCACATCTTCCATGCCCAAATAATGTTTTAACCTGTGCCCATTGACTCTAAACGTGCGAGAGTCATTTGATGCAACAATCTCTATGGCTCCGGTGGGGTGAATCTCCACCACACTAAATGGTCCCGACCATCGTGACTTTAACTTACCCGGGAATAACCTCAACCTCGAGTTGTATAGCAATACCTTATCTCCGGGTTTAAAACTCCGCTCAAGAATATTTTTATCATGCATTATTTTCATTCTCTCCTTGTATAATCTTGTGCTCTCAAAAGCGTGGTAACGAAATTCATCAAGCTCGTGCAGCTCTGTGACTCTACTTGTGCCCGCAGCTTCTATATCAAGATTCAACTGTCGCAGTGCCCATAAAGCTCTATGCTCCAACTCCACTGGTAGGTGACATGCCTTCCCAAATACCAATTTATATGGCGTCATACCAATCGGAGTTTTGAAAGCTGTATGATAGGCCCAGAGTGCATCATCTAACTTTCTTGCCCAATCCGTTCTTGTAGCATTCACAATCTTTGTCAAAACACTCTTTATCTCTCTGTTCGACACTTCTACTTGCCCACTCGTTTGAGGATGATATGGGGTGGCAACTTTGTGACGTACACCATACTTTTCTAACAGCTTTGCGAAGGCTCGATTACATAAGTGAGTGCCTCCGTCACTGATTATCGCCCTTGGAGTGCCAAATCGGGTGAATATATTCTTTCTCAAAAAGCCAATTACTCCCTTAGCATCATTCGTCGGGAGCGCTGCAGCCTCCACCCATTTCGACACGTAGTGCATAGCTACGAGTATGTATTTGTTGCTATATGAGCTGATGAAAGGCCCCATGAAATCGATTCCCCATACGTCAAACACTTCTACCTCTTGAATTGGGTTCATAGGCATCTCATGTCGACGGGAAATATTCCCAGTTCGTTGGCATTTGTCACAACCTTTCACCCATAAGTGTGCATCCTTGAACATTGTCGGCCAGTAGAAGCCTGATTCCAGCACTTTCGCGGCGGTCCTTACTCCTCCGAAGTGGCCACCATATGGTGATGCATGACAAGCCTGCAAAACAGAAGATTGATCTATCTCGGGGATACATCTCCAGATCATGTTATCAACACAAATTCTGAACAGGTAAGGCTCATCCCAATAATACATGTGACAGTCACGAAAGAACTTTTTCTTTTGAACAGAGGAAAGATCATAGGGGATAATACCGCTTGCCAGATAGTTTGCAATGTCTGCATACCATGGCGCTTCCTCCAATATCACTGCTAGCAATTGTTCATCTGGGAATGTCTCAGTTATATCTTCTACCTCGACTTTCTTTTCAGCTCCCTCCAACCTTGAAAGGTGGTCTGCCACTTGGTTCTCTACCCTTTTTCTATCGCAAATCTCCAAATCAAATTCTTATAGCAAAAGAACCCAATAAATCAAGCGTGGCTTTGACTCCTTCTTTGCTATCAGGTACCTAAGTGCTGCATGGTCAGTATGAACAATCACTTTTGAACCAATCAAATAAGACCTGAATTTGTCAAATGCAAACACCACAGCCAACATCTCTTTCTCAGTCACGGTATAATTGAGTTGTGCACCGCTCAGCGTTCTGCTTGCATAGTAAATTGGGTGCACCAGTTTGTCCTTCCGCTGCCCCATAACTGCTCCTATAGCATAGTCACTTGCATCACACATGAGCTCAAATGGTTGCTCCCAGTTGGGTGCAACGATGATTGGTGCAGTCACCAGTCTCCTTTTCAGCTCCTCAAAGGCTAACCTGCAGTCATCAGAAAACACAAAAGAATGATCCTTTTCAAGGAGTTTACATAAGGGGTTAGCAATTTTTGAGAAATCCTTTATAAATCGCCTGTAGAACCCGGCGTGCCCAAGGAAACTTCTTACTGTCTTAACTGAAGAGGGCGGTGGCAACTTCTCAATCACCTCAACCTTAGCATGGTCAACTTCAATACCCTTACTGGACACTCGATACCCCAGCACTATACCTTCTTGTACCATAAAATGGCACTTCTCTCAGTTCAACACTAAATTTGTCTCCACACACCTTTTTAATACTCTTCTTAAATTGTGCAGACAGTCTTCAAACGAATCCCCTACCATAGAGAAATCATCCATAAAGACTTCTATAATATCTTCAACCATGTCAGTAAAAATGGCTAACATACACCTCTGAAAGGTAGCCGGTGCATTGCATCGGCCAAATGGCATTCTCCGAAAGGCAAAGATACCATACGGGCAAGTGAATGATGTCTTCTCTCTATCCTCAGGGGCTATAGAAATCTGATTGTACCCCAAATACCCATCCAAAAAACAGAAGTGAGACCTCCCTTCCAGTTTATCCAACATTTGGTCAATGAATGGTAAAGGAAAATGGTCTTTCCGGGTGGCTGTGTTCAGTTTTCTATAATCCATACAAATTCGCCAACCCGTAACTGTACGAGTTGAGATCAACTCATTATTCTCATTGGGCACTACAGTCATTCCACCCTTCTTTGGCATACACTGAACTGGGCTAACCCAATTACTGTTAGAGATTGGAAAGATGATTCCCGCATCTAATCACTTGATCACTTCTTTCTTCACCACTTCTTTCATGTTGGGGTTTAGCCTTCTTTGATGTTCTCTGGAAGGTTTGTGCCATCTTCCAATAGAATCTTATGCATACAAAATGTCGGGCCGATCCCCTTAATATTTGCAATGGTCCAGCCAATTGCAGTCTTGCATTCCATTAACACCTACAAAAGTTGTTCTTCTTGCACATCTAACAAACTGGATGAGATAATAACAGGTAAAGTGGATTTAGGTCCTAAGAAAGCGTACCTGAGGTGAAAAGGTAATGGTTTTAGTTCCAACTGTGGTGGCTCTTCAATTGACGGCTTAGCTGGAAATATTTCTCTTTCTTCCAAGTGTAAGGGCTCGAATTCGAGCTCTCTTTTCCAGTACCCTCGCCCTTCAAGGGCCAAAACCCACTATGTCAAGTTTTCACCATTCATTTCTTCTAAGTTCATAAGACATGCTGCTAGAGGGTCTTTTGCATTCAGAGTCTCATCTTCCTCCTCCAAGATCACATCCACAGCTTCTATCATAGAGCAGTTAGCAAACTCACTAGGTCGCCGCATAGATTTTTGCACATTAAACGTTTTTTCATCGTTCAATCTCATCTTTAGCTCTCCAGTTTCACAATCAATTAGGGCTCTCCCAGTGTCCAAGAATGGCCTTCACAAAATTATGGGGATCTCCTCGTCAACCCGGCAGTCTAAAATGACAAAATCTGCTGGGAAAACAAACTTCCCCACCTGTACTAATACATCATCAATGATACCAGAGGGCCTCTTCACTGTCCGGTCGGCCAACTGTAACAACATAGACGTGGGTCTAGCTCTTCCAATACCTAACCTTTTGTAGATAGTCAAGGGCATCAAGTTTATGCTTGCCCCCAAATCACAAAGTGCCTTAGCAAACGCATAGTTGCCTATTGTGCATGGGGTTGTGAAACTCTCTGGATTAGATAACTTCTCAGCTATGGGTCTTTTCACAACAACACTACATGTCTGAGTCAGTGTAACCGTGGCCAAGTCTTGAAAGTCGAACTTCCAAGACATCAAGTCCTTCATAATTTTTGCATAACCAGGCATTTCCTTTAAGGAATCAATCAATGGAATGCTTACCTAAATTTTCTTCAACATCTCCAAGAATTTCTTATATTTCTCATCTTTTTGATATTTGGCCAATTTTTGGGGGAAGGGTGCTGGAAGCCGCTTCTTTAATGTGCTTTGATTTTGAAGCTGCTCTGGCACTGTTTCTGCTGCCTTCTCTTGCTCTGACTCAGTTTCCTTTGCGACTTCTTTTTCTTTGCTTGTTTCGACTGGCGCATATTGTACCATCACCTCTGTTAACCCCGTTGAGTCATCTATCTCGATGGGTATAGGCACAAGTGTTTCAATAGGCCGGCTTTCGCGAGCCATCTCTTGCTCCAGATCTAGGTCTCTACCATTTCGTAGACTCACTGCCATAAGCTGTTTTGGGCCCTGTTCTTTTGGATTGACTTGTGTATCTGCAGGTAATGCCCCTTGGGGACGATTGTTTAGGGCCATAGAAATCTGTCCTAATTGAATCTCAATACCCTTTATTGTTGATTCATGCGAGTCTACCCTCTGTTGCATTTTTTTCGTGGATCCAATCAATTGTTGCAGTATTCCCTCAAGTTTAGTAAATCCATCCTCTGGTCTCATAATCTGTTGTTGTTGAGGTTGTTGATAAGTCAGCTGCTGATTTTGCTGGATGTAACCTTGTTGCCTTTGGTAAGGCACAACTTAACCAGTTGGTCGCATAGCTCCAACATTGTTGTTGTTATTGTACTGTTGCTGCGCTGGTCTATATTGTTGATTATGTTGACCCCAATTCAAACCACCTTGCCTTTGTCCCCCATAGTTGGCTACATAATTTATAGCTTCATGATATTGTTGGTTATCACCTTTCGCACTCCACGAGCAAACATATGGTTGGTTAATGCATGGTGTACATAAGCCCCCATTAGTTGTGTCAACTATGTGAACTTGCTGCTTCTGGCCCGATTCATCAATCTTTTTGGTGAGGATACTCATTTGTGTCATTAGGATGGCCACATTCTCAGCTATGGAGTTGTTTGGATCCAACGCCACTGAGTGAACTACCGAAGTGATCGTGGAAGCTCTAGTCATCCAACCTGAGTTTTGTGCCATCTTATCAAGTAGGATCTTGCATTCTGGGAATGTTTTACTCAGAAATGCTCCACCCGCTGAAGCACCAACATTGGCCTTTAAGCTGTCAGCCAATCCCATGTAGAATCTCTGCCCCAACATCTGATCTGGGATACCATGATGTGGACACTTAACCAACATGCCCTTGAATCTCTCCCATGTTTCTTATAGTGATTCTGTTGGTCTCTGCCTGTAGCTCAATATATCATCAATCTGTTGGGCAGTTTTATTTGGTGGGTAGAATTTGTTCAAAAATTGCTTGACTAATTCCTCCCAAGTAGTGATGGAATTTATGGGGAGCGAATTAAGCCAAGTCTGAGCTTCTCCTGTCAGCGAGAATGGGAACAACAAAAGCTTTATTACGTCTGGTGTTACGTTGGGTTGCCTTTGCGTTAAACATATTGACATGAAATTCTTCAGGTGCTGTTGAGGATCTTCAATGTGTGACCCAGAGAACAGTCTCTTGTTCCGCAACAAATGTAGCATGTTATTTGTGATTTGGAGTGATTCTACTTGTATCTAAGGGACTGCAATTGCGGTTGCCAGATTGTCGGCGGTGGGTTGTGCCCAATCATATAATGTTGTTTCTGGTACAAGAGGCACCACACCCCGAATGTTTGGTTCATTCTCATTGTTTCTGTT
The DNA here is from genome assembly GCF_000390325.3 of Nicotiana tomentosiformis. Lineage (NCBI taxonomy): Eukaryota > Viridiplantae > Streptophyta > Magnoliopsida > Solanales > Solanaceae > Nicotiana > Nicotiana tomentosiformis. The sequence continues at coordinate 154,422,736 of NC_090812.1, forward strand.
GTTTATTGGATTTTCTATTCCGTCAGCCATGTTTGGTTCGATTTGTTCTCTCGAGTTTCGTTGTTGTTTGCTTATCTTGTTTGCACGATTTAGTGCCTTGAAAACTTTCTCAGGATCTGATATCGCTTCAAGCAATTCACCAGTTCTTGAGGAATTCCTAGGCATGTACCTGTAACACCCAAGACCACAAACGTTAAAATTTCAATGTATTTGGTTTAGAATGGGGAAAATTGACTACACTAAGAATTCTAGCACTTTTTTTAGCTGTAATTAATACCGTTAACTCCCCGGCAACGGAGCCAAAATTTGATCACACCCAACTATGTCTTATAAAAAGGACTAAGCGGTCGTTACAAATATAATCTGGTTTACAAGTTCAGAGTCGAATCCCACAGAGAACTAAGGCTTAGCTACAACTGTTCAATATTGCAAAGAAACACAAGTTCAAATAATTTTTTAGTAATAAAGATTTAATTTTTATTTCTACTAATTAACTAGAAAATATTATAAAGCAGTAAAATTATCGACCAACATGGACGGAATTCTAGACAAGACTAAGGAGGTCTAGAGTTATGATTTCCCCAATTGTCGGAATCTTTTTCGCTACGTTTTCTACAAATTTGCCTAAGTCTTCTCTATCGACCATGAGCACTCTAACTGTCGTAACTCTCTCCCGAGTAATTACTACAATTTACTAGACATATTCTCCTGAATTACGCTAGCTAGCATTAAGCACAGCTCACTCAGATCGCACCAAGGTTTTGTTATCCCTAAGCCCACCTTTAAACCTCCGTATTGATCCCTCATATACGGTTAGGAGTGATGTTGTTCAACAACTACCTAAATATGCACTCTCTCCCGAGTAATACATACTAAATAGGCACAGCTAATTGAGAGCCCTTCAATCAGCCACAAGAATAATATAGTTGAATAAATAGAGAAAATATTACAGCAAATCTATATTAACATAACAAGAAAATTATCCTTCAATAGGTTCCATCAAAATCCTAGATTAGAAAGTTAGCTACTCATACTCATAGTAACAATATCCCAAATATTTTGCATAATTAAAATAGAGAGTAAAGATGAAAAGGTGTAAAAATGATATTTCTAACTCTAAGGAGTGATTCCACAAGCTCTTCTTGCCTCTAGCTGCCCAAAAACGTTTTGGCTCCTCCAAAAACTAGTCTTCAAGTGGTGTTTTAGGTCTATTTATATGTGTAGAAGAAACCCTAAACATGTGGGTCGGGTCCTAGTCAAACCTGGAACGAATTAAGTCTTCAAAACTCGGATTGGATCTGGCGTTAGGCCTGGCGTCGCCAGCCTAACGCCTGAAATCTGGATGGCCTCGCCAGGCTAAAGCCTGGTCCAGCCTGGCCTTAGGCTGGCCTCGCCAGGCTAAAGCCTGGTTCAGCCTGGCCTTTGGCTGGCCTCGCCAGGCTAAAGCCTGGTCTCTCCTTTTCACTGTTCTCGAGCACACTTTCAATGTTTAAGTATCCTTTTGCTCTACTTTAATCTCCAATTCACCTACACATAAAATAGACTCCATTATGCACAAATAAAGTGTAATTTATCATTAAAGCATGTAAAATGCAAGACACATAATGTACGAAACTATGGAATTATAGCCACACATCAAGAAACCATAAGATAGCACTTGAAAGAACATGGGATGTGGTTGTCTTTTTAGTTGGACTGTTTTGTGGCTAAATAGATAGTTTGTGGTGGCTGGAAATTGTAAGAAATAATTTGATAATATTACGGCTGCTGTTGTTAAGCTTTTCTAGGTGTTAATTAAGTTGATTGAAGAAGAAAGGATGAAAAACAAGTGATTGACGATAAAAATTAAGGTGCTAGACGTATGGGGCTGTTTTGGAAGGCATTTTGTGGATGTTTTGAACTAGAAATAATATAGTACATATAAGTATAATGTTCTGAAAGTTATAAACTAATTTATGGAATAAGATTTGGATTCAATTTATATCTTGTTATGAGTAAAAACGAGCTTGCCGTTCAATATGATTGTTAAGATAATCGGAGAAACTCATATTGGATTATATTGTTGTGTTTGCTATTGTTGGTTATAGTTGTTGTTGTTGGGCTATTGATGAACCTTATTGGTCTTTGGGATGTATTAAAAATAGGGGAGTTGCTGCCCGATTTTCCTTAAGCCATACGACTAGCCAAATACGATGGTACGACATTATATGTTAACGGCAATATCATTTCGCTTGTTGTAGATGCAAGAAGTTTTGTTGAGCTTGGTTGAGTAATAAGGAAGAGATCATACAGGTATGTTAAGGCTATACCTTCTTTCCTTTTGGTATGATCCATATGATACAATGAAACGAGCAAGCATGCAACTTTCACAAATGATTCTACTCCTAGAAGTACTAGGGTTGTATATGTTCTTGATTCCCCATATGTCTTACTATCATATCGTCTGTTCATGGGTCTTATGATATTCCGAGAGATCTTATAGACTTACTTCCTTATGCATTGCATTCATTTATACATGTATATTGACACATGATCAGATAGCGTTATATACGCATATATTATATGTATATGGGATATGAGAAAATGTTATGGCATTATATACGCACCACCACTTGATCATCTGGTATACGTTTATGATTTTGCCCACAGAGGATGAGATGATATGATGGGATGCCCTCACATGCTTGATGATGTTATGTACGCATATACCTATGCATGATATGATATTTATACGCATGCGCATGACATTATAAATATTTTCATGATTCACAGAGCTATTCAGACTTACAGGTTGAGTTCTTTACTCCATGTTTCTTTCATGCCTTTTATATATTGATTTTTATGCCTTATATACTCAGTACAGTATTCGTACTGACGCTCATATTGCCTGGGGGCCTGTGCTTCATGCCCGTAGGTGCAGGTAGATAGGATGACGGTCCCCCTCCTTAGGATCCTAGCTCAGCGAGAGTTGGTGTGCTTCATTTGATCCGAAGCTGCTATTGGGTTTTGGTACGATACTTTTGTATATATATAAGGGTATGACAGAGCCCAGTCCCATCCTTTATACAGTTTTACACTCTATTAGAGGTCTGTAGACAGTCATGTATAGTTGGATAGTATGTGGCCTTGTCAGCTTGCCCTATGTATTCCGCATATATATATATATATATATATATATAATCATGTGAATAACATACGTGAGGAGACATACTCAAAAATATATATATATATATATATATATATATATATATATATATATATATATATATATATATATATATATATATATATATATATATGTCTTTTGAGTATGTCTCCTCACGTATGTTATTCACATGATTCAGCAGTTTATAGGCAGATGTTAAACATGACCTACACTTATTTCATGTTTATATCTTAGACGTATGCTTAGGGGTGTTCGGTAGGTAGAACTCGGGCACTCGTCACTGCCCATCGATTTGGGTCGTGACAAAAGTGGTATCAGAGCAGTTCTATCCTAGGGTTATCTACAGATCGTGTCTAGTAGAGTCTTGTTTATGAGTGTGTTGTGCACCACACTTATAAACAGGAGGCTACAGGACATATAGGATGTTACCCTCCCTTCTTATCTTAGATCGTGCGATATAAGAATTCATTTTCATAACGATATGTTATGTTTTCAGCGATACCCAAGAAGGCTATAGCTGCCCAGAAGGGCAAGTCTGTGGATGATGAGACTACAAGTCGAGCGCCACGAGTTACCAGGGCTCGGGGAGAGTCACATAGTGAGACTCCATCTCAGACTTCACATACCCTACCCTCTCTGGAGGAGATCCGAGGGGCACCAGCTCCAGTACCCCCAGTTCCTCATCCAAATGTACCGGGTCAGGAGATGCGAGATGATATTAAACTAATAACTCGATTAGTGATCGCACAGGCTCGGCGTCAGGAGGTAGGTATCGGTCATGCAGATAGGGCCATCAGTGCAATGGTTCACGATTTCATTAATTTGGACCCTACAGTATTAACTGGAGCAGATCCAAACGACGACCCTCAGGTATTTATTGATAGGATGCAGAGAACTTTGAGGGTAATTAAGGCCACTGCAACTGAGTCAGTTGAGCTAGCTTCTTATAGACTTCGGGATGTTGCAGTTAATTGGTACGAGTCTTGGGAGTTGTCCAGAGGTAAGGATGCCCCTCCAGCAATATGGAAAGAGTTTATAGAGGATTTTCTTCACCATTATTTGCCACCAGATCTTAGACATGCCAGAGTTGACAGGTTCTTGACCCTTCGACAGGGTAATATGAGTGTTCGGGAGTACAACCTTCAGTTTGATTCTTTGTCTAGGTATGCTCCCACTACTGTAGCTAAGATGGAGGGTCGGGTTCACCGGTTCGTGATGGGGATGAAGCTGTACTTGCTTAATAATTGTATGTCGGTCTCACTTTAGCCAGGCATAAATATTTCTTGTATTCAGGCATACGCTCAGGGTGTAGAGGAGCGTAAGCAGAAGCATAGGGCCGATCGTGAGCATGATAGGGTCCAGAGTAAGAGAGCGAGATCTTCAGGTCCTTCTAGTGAGTTTCAAGGTGGTCAGTGACAGAAGTACCCAAGGTATCCAACCCAGCTATCGGCTAGTGCACCCCCTCAGTTTACCGGTAGGAGATTTGATCGTTCCACATATTCAAGGCCCAGTCAGAGTTCCAGTTCATCTAGTTCTCAGTATAAGGGTGAGTCAAGTCAGATGAGGCCACCCTTGCCACTATGTGCTCAGTGTGGTAAGAAGCATGTCGGGCAGTGCCTTGTAGGGTTGGGTGTTTGTTATACTTGTGGTTATCCAGGCCATGTTATGAGAGATTGTCCGACGAGAGGTGGTGGAGGTATAGTTCAGTCAGTGAGATCTGTAGCCAGTTCGTCATCATTAGTACGCCCCCTGGGCAAGGTTCACAAGAACCAGCTGGTCGTGGTAGAGGCAGAAGTGGGTATTAAACCGTTCGTCAATACGACATCGGAGTATAGAGATATCTACGTTTTCGCGAGACTGCGCAAGCACCTCGGTTGGGACCCACTTGAGAAGACCACCTACCTAACATCTTTTAAAATATTTTTCAGCCTCATTTGGGTCATTTCTCACCCAAATTTCGTCCAACGGCTCTCCAAAACCCTCCCTAACATATCGCAAGATCCCAAGAACCAAACTCAAGGGAAATCAACTCAAATCATCATCAAAGGTGTTAAAGACTAAAAAAGAATGCTTCTATGATGTTGTGCTGTGATTGAGGGCTATTGTGAGCTAAGTTGAGACAGGGTTTCGAGTTGTAGCTGCTTTCCAAGGTATGTATAATATCTTATTAATTGTGCCTAAGGTTAATCTTATGTTGGTTGTGTTGTTTGAGTGAGAAAACATAAGATAGCACTTGAAAGAATATGATATGTGGTTGTCTTTTTGGTTGGACTATTTTGTGGCTAAATAGATGATTTGTGGTGGCTGGAAATTCTAAGAAATAATTTGATAATTGTGGCTGCTCTTGTTAAGATTTTCTAGGTGTTAATTAAGTTGATTGAAGAAGAAAAGATGAAAAATAAGTGATTGACGATAATTAAGGTGCTAGACGTATGGGGCTGTTTTGGAAGGCATTTTGTGGATGTTTTGAACTAGAAATAATATAGTACATATAGGTATGATGTTCTGAAGGTTATAAACTAATTTATGGATTAAAAGTTGGATTCAATTTGTATCTTTTTATGAGTAAAAACGAGCTTGCCGCTAAATATGATTGTTAAGATAATCGGAGAAACTCATATTGGATTATATTGTTGTTGTTGCTATTGTTGGTTATAGTTGTTGTTGTTAGGTTGTTGATGATCCCTAGTAGTCTTTGGGATGTATTAAAAATTGGGGAGTTGCTGCCCAATTTTCCTTAAGCCATACGACTAGCCAAATACGATGGTACGACATTATATATTAACAACAATATCATTTCAGTTGTTGTAGATGCAAGAAGTTGTGTTGAGCTTGGTTGAGTAATAAGGAAGAGATCATACAGGTATGTTAAGGCTATCCCTTCTTTCCTTTTGGCATGATCCATATGATGCAATGAAATGAGCAAGCACGCAACTTTCACAAATGATTCTATTCCTAGAAGTACTAGGGTTGCATATGTTCTTGATTCCCCATATGTCTTACTATCATATCGTCTGTCCATGGGTCTTATGATATTCCGAGAATCTTATAGACTTACTTCCTTATGCATTGCATTCATTTATACATGTACATTGACACATGACCAGATAGCGTTATATGCGCGTATATTATATGTATATGGGATATGAGGAAAGGTTATGGCATTATATACGCACCACCACTTGATCATCTGGTATACGTTTATGATTTCGCCCACAAAGGCTGAGATGATATGATGGGATGCCCTCATAGGCTTGATGATGTTATGTATACATATACCTATGCATGATATGATATTTATACGCATGCGCATGATATTATAAATACTTTCATGATTCACAGAGCTATTCAGACTTACAGGTTGAGTTCTTTACTCCATGTTTCTTTCAAGCCTTTTATATATTGATTTTTATGCCTTACATACTCGGTACATTATTCGTACTAACTCCCCTATTGCTTGGGGGCCTGCGTTTCATGCACGCAGGTGCAGGTAGACAGGCTGACGACCCCCCTCCTTAGGATCCTAGCTCAGCGAGAGTTGGTGTGCTCCATTTGATCCGGAGCTGCTATTGGGTTTTTGTACGATACGTTTGTATATATATAAGGGTATGACGGGGCCCAGTCCCACTCTTTATACAGTTTACACTCTATTAGAGGTCTGTAGACAGTCATGTATAGTTGGATAGTATGTGGCCTTGTCGGCTTGCCCTATTGTATTCCGCATGTATATGTATATATATATATATATATATATGTCTTTTGAGTATGTCTCTTCACGTATGTTATTTACATGATTCAGGAGTTTAGAGGCAGATGTTATGCATGACCTACATTTATTTCATGTTTATATCTTAGACGTATGCTTAGGGGTGTTCGGTAGGTAGAACTTGGGCACTCGTCACAGCCCATCGGTTTGGGTCGTGACATCTTCCATCACCAGACAATTCTTTCTCATAATCTTTTAAAGATTTAGAAGAGCTTTATAACTGATTTTTGTATAATTGTGGAGTCGATCAATTTCGCTAATATCCCATCTGCAAGGTGAAAAAATTAAGGCAAATTTATTTGTTTTAAAAAGCATAAGTATAATGAGTATAAGCTTGTCTTATTCTTTTTCACGATATTCACTTTCAAGGAATATCCAAATAATTGATTTGATGACGTTCATACATTTGTAAGGCATCCGTGTATGTGTCAAGTTTTTTACTGTATCATAAGCATCAACGATGTCATCCACAATAAAAATTATTGCTATGGTATTAACAAGCATGACGCGAGCTTGAGAATATTGTGGCTCAAAATATACTCCTAATGCCCAAACAATAGCATTCAATTGCTCTATCTCTAGCATGTGGAAGTGTTGTCTTGAAATCCAAATTGTTCCATCATTTGCAGCATAATAAATTAACATCAGTACTTAATAAATGATCAACCAAAATGGGTTTATCATTTTTCTATATCGCACCTTGATATTTCAGCAAGTTCTTATTTGTGCCACATCTGAAGCAAATTGAAATCCAACTTGGCAATCAAATCGAAGTAACATATTTTTCGTCAATTATTCCTTCTCATAGATTGATGAGATGAAAAATCGCGTCTCAACTTTGGAACGCCCTAAGGTCGCTCAAGGGCATATGTCACTTGTTTCCTAAATAGAGATTTCAAATATGGAGCTATAGATTCAAGATGAATAGTAGAAAAAGCAAGTGCATATTCTAAGATGTCGTTACCATGAGTCTCTACATGTAAAGCATCATACAAACTCAATAATCCTAAATCTGGAAAATTTATATTAGTATGAGCATTATATTGTTTAGAAATATTACAACACATAGTTATGTCTCTTAGGACATTTTGATTACCAAATTCAGCCAACTTAATACAGATACTATTCAAAATAAGTTTAATAACATGTATTCCTTCTCTATTCGCCAATAATTTGGACTTGACGAGTAGAGGTGGAACTTCAAAATAGACTAAATTATATTGAATTGCTTGGAAGTTTCCTTAGACAAAAGATAAGCCACTTCATTTCCAAGTCTAACTGCCACCTTCTCCATGTTCGATATCCTATTTCTAACATTTTAATTACCTTTGTTTAATCAATTTCAATTTCTTGCGGTACGAGTTTTAACTCTCATACTATTTAGAGACCTAGTTTCAATGCCATCAACTTGGATGGGTGATGTTGAAGCATTGTTACCTGAAAAAATACATATCCACGTCCTATGCCATAGTATATTTATTTGGTTTTAGTAAAATAAAGGAGTTTAACCAATCACATTTTTACATGTAGGCATTAAACTAAATAGTTATTGTCCAGAACCAATAAGATTTTTCCACATGTGGTGTGAGTGGTTGATGTTAGAATAGCTTTGTGAATATATATGTAATTAGTCCGAGTCCTGTATGTAATAGGAGTAGGTTATATATTATGTGTACTTATAAAAAGTGTTCATTGTATTATAATTAATATTAATAATAATAATATTTTCTCTCATACTTCCTCACATGGTATTAGAGCATTAGTGAGAAAAGATCATTGTGCGTCATTCCAGCGTTAACCGGGAAGAAAGAACTTAGTCATCGTGCAATTTTTCCGGTGACCTAAGACCCGTCTATGTGAAAGTCACTTTCTGTAGGTGTTGTGCAAAAAACTAACACCACCACGAGGTAGATCACCCTCCAGCGACCAATCCCTAAATATTTCTCCAGCAGGAAAGCTGCCGCGTGCCGGCAACAGAAACTTTTCCGGCGAGGCTTTTGACCCACGTACCGGCGCGTGGACCTCTTTCCGACCATTTTTTCACGAAACTTCTTCAGTAGAGTCTGCTCTCCTCACAATTCTGAGCCTATCCATCTAATTCAAATTAAATTTCTACCACTTATATATTTTTTTGGTGCGAGCAGTGATTTTTTTCGTTGTGAACAGTAATTCCAGAAGTTTTCTGCTTTTTCCGGCGTAAATATTATAATGGCATTCGTATTAAAAGCCTTTGACTCTCAATCCGTTGGATCCAATACTGATGGTTTCTTTACCGGATTATATTGAGCTCCTTCAGTATAAAGCATGTAAACACACATTTTCAAGGATAGCTTCCGTTGTTCAAACAGATAGTAGTGTGACTTGTGTCTCCCATTTTTCAACCTCTAAGTCTTGGGTCATAGATTCAGGTGCATCTGATAATATTTCTGGTAACAAATCTCTTTTCACTACTATTTCATATTTTCAATCTCTTACAATAGTCATAATGGCCAACGGGTCTCAAACCATGGCAACTGGAATAAGTCAAGCAAGTCCACTTCCTTCCTTACCTTTAGATTCAGTTCTTTATGTTTCCGATAATCCTTTTAATCTCATAGTCATTAGTTGCTTAGCCAAATCACTTAAATGCTCTATTTTATTTCTTGATGATATTGTTTTTATACAGGAATGCAGTGCAGGGCGGATCATTGGTACCGGGCGTGAATCAGATGGACTTTATTACCTTATCCTTGTAAAATCACATAGACTCACTTCTTGTCTTCCTTCAACAACTTTTCTTGTTACTGATTCACCGGATTTATTACATAAACGGTTGGTACATCTCAGTTTGTCAAAATTTCAGAAAATGGTACCTGATTTATCTCACTTGTCCACTCTAGAGTGTGAGTCATGTCAGCTCAGTAAGCATACCCGCTCCCATTTCCCTCGACGTCTTGATAATCGAGTAGAGTCACCTTTTAATTTAGTCCATTCAGATGTTTGGGGTCCTAGTGGGGTCAGTTCTACTTTGGAATTCTGCTACTTTGTCATTTTTATTTATGATTATTCCAGGTGCACTTAGATATTTTTGATGAAAAATCGGTCTGAGTTGTTTTCTATTTTTCAGACCCTCCACTCTGAAATTCAAAATTAATTTGGGGTTCCTATCCGCACATTTCGTAGTGATAATACCCTAGAGTATTTGTCTTCCCCATTTCAACAGTTTATGAACTCTCATGGAATTATTCATCAAACATCTTGTCCGTACATATCTCAATAAAATAGTGTAGCTGAAAGAAAGAATAGACATCTTATTGGAACCACTTGTACCCTACTCATACAGTCTCATGTTCCGTTGCATTTTTTGGGGGAATGCAATTCTTACATCTTTCTATCTTATTAATCGTATGCCATCTTCAGCTATCCAGAATCAAGTTCCATTCTCTGTCCTCTTTTCCCACTTACCTTTGTTCTCTCTTCCACCCCGTATCTTTGGGAGCACGTGTTTTGTTCATAACCTTACTCCAGGAAAAGATAAGTTGGCTCCTCGTGCTCTTAAGTGTATATTTCTGGGTTATTCGAGAATGCAAAAGGGGCATAGATGCTATTCTCATGACCTTCAGCGGTACCTTATGTCCGTTGATGTTACCTTCTTTGAAACCCAATCATACTTTACATGTCCAGGTAATCACTTAGATATTTCTGAGGTGCTACCAGTTCCATCTTTTGAAGATTCAGTCATTATCTCCCATTCATCTTCCTCTACAACTCCAGTTCCACCACCTACAGCTCCAGTTGCAGCTCCACCACCTACAGCTCCAGTCCCACCACCTAGTCCAGTTCAACTTTCTACAGCTCCACCACCTAGTTCAATGTAACCTTCTGTAGCTCCACCACTCCTAACTTATCGTCGCCATCCACGCCCATCATCAGGCCCATCTGATTCACGTCCTGCTCCTGACCCTTCTAATACTGCGGACTTGTCTCCTTTTAGTCAACCGATTTCACTAAGAAAATGTATACAGTCTACACTTAATCATAATCCATATTATGTCGGTTTAAGTTACCATCGTCTGTCATCACCCCATTGTGCATTAGTATCATCTTTGTCCTCTATTTCCATCGCTAAGTCTACAGGTGAAGCACTATCTTATCTAGGATGGCGATAAGCTATGATTGACGAGATGCCTGCTTTACATACGAGTGGTACTTGGGAGCTTGTTCCTCTTCCTTCGGGTAAATTGACTGTTGGTTGTCGCTAGGTATATGCAATCAAAGTTGGTCCAGATGGCCAGGTTGATTGACTTGAGGCTCGTCTTGTTTCCAAAGGGTATACTCAGATATTTAGGCTTGATTATAGTGATACTTTCTCTCCCATGGCTAAAATAGCATCAGTCCGCCTTTTTCTATCCATGGTTGTTGTTCGCCATTGGCCTCTTTATCAGTTGGATATTAAGAATATTTTTCTTCACGGTGACCTTGAGGAAGAGGATTATATGGAGCAACCACCCAGTTTTGTTGCTCAGGGTGGAGTCTAGTGGCCTTGTGTGTCGGTTGCGCCGGTCCATTTATGGTCTAAAGCAATCTCCTCAAGCCTGGTTTGATAAGTTCATCACAGTTATTCAGGAGTTTGGCATGACTCGTAGTGAAGTTGATCACTCTAAGTTTTATCGGTATTTTATTTCAAATCTCTATATTTATCTGGTGGTTTATGTTGATGATATTGTTATCACCGGCAATGATCAGGATGGTATTACTAAGTTGAAGCAACATCTCTTTCAACACTTTCAGACTAAGGATCTGGACAGATTAAAGTATTTTCTAGGTATTGAGGTCGCTCAGTCTAGCTCAGGTATTATGATCTCACAACAGAAGTATGCCTTAGACATTTTTGAGGAGAAATAAATGACAGGTTGTAAACCAGTTGATACTCTTATGGATCCGAATTCTAAACTTCTACCAGCGTAGGGGGAGTTGCTTAGCGATCCTGTAAGATATAGGTGACTCGTTGGTAAATTAAATTACGATATGCTTCTTGTGAGATGGGACAGAAACAAAATCCCATGTATTATTTTCCTCAAGGGCGTGGAACTCTTTGAGCAGGGCCTCTTGCCAAGTAGGGTGAGAAGTTGACTGCTAGTAAAACTGAGGCTCAAGCATTTGTAATGCAACAGTAAAAACCTTGGCAGTCATAGAAGAAGAAGAGTTGGAAATGGGGAGAGAAGGACAAATATAATCAGCTAAATGAGGAGGAGGATGGGTGGTTCGGACAGAACTTCTAAGGATTGGGGAAGAAGGTGAAATTAGTGGAACTGGAGAAGAATAAAAGTGGGTGAAGAGGAAGAGGATATGCTAGAGGTAGGAACAGAAGTGGGAGAGGAAGACTGATTAGGTATAGAGGAAGATACATGAAATGAAGTAGTAAGGGGAGGAAAAGAAGAAGTGGATGGATGATGATAAGGAAAGATATGTTCATGAAAGGACACATCTCTCGAAAAGAAAATAGAATGGAAAGACAAATTAAGCAACTTATAGCCCTTTTTACTACATGGGTATCCCAAAAAGACATAAGGAATAGTTCTGGACTGGAATATGTCATTTCCAAGTCTTGGACTAGCAGCATAACAAAGACAATCAAATGACCTTAAATGATCATAGGAGGGAGTAGATCCATGTAACTTCTCAAAAGGAGAAAGGTTATTTAGGACAGAAGAAGGGATCCTATTGATGAGATAAGTGGTTGTGAGAACACAATCATCCCAATACATGAGGGAAATTTAAACTGAATTAACAGGGCCCTAGAGACCTCCAAAACATGTTTGTGTTTTCTTTCTATCACTCTATTATGTTGAGGGGTATGGGGAATAGTTGTTTGATGAAGAATGCCATTTGCAAAAAAAAATTATTGTGCCTCAGAACTGCTATGTTCATAGGAATTATCATATCTGAAACGTTGTATATTAGTTTTGAAATGATCTTGAACCATGGCTAGGAAAGCTTTAAGCACAGAACGTGCATTGCTCTTACAGGAAAGCAAATGAGTACAGGTGACTGAAGAAAATCATCAACCAAAGTTAAGAAGTATCTTAAACCATTATAATTCTGAGTATTATAGGGACCCCAGATATCAATATGTATTAGTTGAAAAGAAGTGGAAGAATGAATATTACTATCAGAAAAAGAAAGCCTTTGTTGCCCTGCCATAGGAGAAACATCACATAAAAATTATTGCTTAGAAGATATTTAATCAGACAAGAAAGGAATGCACTTCATCCTATTGAAAGGCATATGATCCAATTTTTGGTGCCAAAACAAATCAGTTTTCTGTATTAACTGGGGAATTACAGGTGAACAATGACTTACAATAGAAGCAACATTACAAGGAATAGAATTAGAGACATCAGACTGAACAGAATTAGAAATAGGAACATGAAATGAAGGAATAGATTTTGAATCATCTGAGTGAAGGAAATATAATCCATTGGCAGCTTTACTAATTTTCAGTGGCCTCCTCCGAGAAGGGGCCTATATAAAATACAAACATAAATAATAAAAGTTGCAATGCCTTTATATTTACTAAGAAGTTTGTGTACAGAAAGTAGATTAAAATGGCAGGAGGGAACTACTAGAACATTGTGTATAAGTCATATCTTGCCTGAGATGCAAAGAACCAGCGGATATGACTTTCACTATATATTCATTAGGTAGAGTAATTAAAAATAGTATGGTGAGTGGTGTGAGATTGTGGAGAAGGTGTTTGTATTGTGCCATATGATTGGCGACACCTGAATCTATGATCCAAGGGTTTGTACCTAATTAGGACACTGCACATGCATAAAAACAACAGAATTAACAACAGGATGGTAGTACACACCTGCAAAATGTGCAAAGCATGTGTTATCGTTATGTGCAGATAACTGAGCTTGTTGAAATAAGGTCATGAGGTGCTAATAATATTCCCTGCTCAAACCATGATCAGTGCTCAAGAGACTGTTTAATAGAGACCCCAGAATCCTGAATAACCCTCAGATTGAACACAAGTAGCAACCTTTTTATTCCTAGTGAACATAAAATCTGGAGGGAAATCATAAAGTTTGAAACACTTCTCAATAGTGTGACTAGGTGTCACGACCAAAAATCCGCTAGTCGTGATGGAACCTAACCCAACCCACTAGGTAAGCCAGTGGTCACATAATAACTATGAAATCGAATAACATAGTTTAATAACTCAACTACCAAAAAATATCAAAAAATATCTGAAAACATAGCCATAATACTACTACAACTATCTCCAAAACCTGGTGTCAACGAATACACGAGGACTATTGAATAACAAGATACAAGAAAAATTCTCTAATACAATTGTCTGAACAATAGAACAGTAAAGACAAAAATAACTAAAAGAGAACTTCAAGGACATCGGACGACATAGCAGATACCTCGTAGTTGTTGATACCCAATTTTGCTCTCATATTTTTTTAATAGTATATATATTCTCAAATTTTCATTATGCATCATTACTCAATTTACAAGATTTATAAAGATATTCTTATAATTTTTTCATGATTTTAGGGCTTTAAAATTAATTTTCTTGCATTTAAATTATTTAAATATTTAATAATTATTACTTAAATTATTTTATGATGACTTAATAATCCAAATTACTATTTTTCATCTACATATATGTTTCATAATATTTTACTTCATTTCATATAATTACATTTGTATTTTAAAACTATTTACATAATTTTGCAATAATAGCCTATATCCACGTATAATTACGTTTTTATTACATTATTTGTGCCAAAATAGAATTTTATATTTTTATAATGTAAGTTATTATTTTCAATCATTTTATTGTATAAGTGATATTTTATTATTTATTAATTACTTTTATAAATTATTTTTTGATAAATTTTGTGTATTTAAATTATGGCCCAGTTTTAAAATAATTTTCGGACCAAATTTGGCCCAAATCCTTAGCTCAATAGATCCATCCCAAGCCAAATGACCCTTTAATAAACCTGGTCGGTACCCATCTCCATGACCCGCCCCGTTTAATTTTTTAAGATCTTGGTCGTTGATCTCTCAAGATCAACGGTTATCGTTTATTCTCCCTATTTAACTAACCTAACCTATAAACCCTAACCCCATTTCTCTGAGACCGCCACCCTAAAATCCTCTCTACTCTCTCCTCTCAAACCCTAGCCGCCTCACTCAAATCTATCCCAAATCCGATCAATCATGGATTCTTCCTACGATTCTCTTACCTTTTGTGGATCATCTCATCGTTTCTTACAAGGCTATGGTGTTACATAGTACTTGCCTCAATTTTGGCAAGTACTAATCCCCAAATCGGGTGCCACCGCCTTCAGCCTTTGATATTTAGACGTTATTTCGTCTATATGCACTCACTACCAGGCTATATGGTCTGATTCAATGAGATTTTTGACCATCTGTGCTTTCCTTTTGAACTAGGGTTTACTTGATTTTTTCTTAAATTAATTCTGAACAATTTTGCATGCTTCTGCTTCCTTATTTATGTTAATTTTGGCTACTATATAAACCCTTCCCGATTTCCCTTTTAAGGGGACCGAATTTACTGCTATTACACTCGATATACTCTTCCATCACTCGTTCACTTCTTCTGAGACACTTGAATATTTTCTGAAATCATTGGATTCTTGGCCGGCTGAAAGCCAAGGCCATAATATTGTTAAAATGACCTCCTCCGGTGCAATCACTACTCGGAGCCCTTCTCGAGGCTCTTGTGAACTCTGAAGCATCGGGGATTTGGGGTTCTCTTTTAATTGATGCTACTGAATCCCTGACAATATTCTAAACTCCTCACTCTTTTGTTCGTTTAACTTTGCTACTGGTTAGTGTCCTTGACTCTTACAATGTTAACTATTTTCTTTCCTGTCTGTCTGTGACATGTGTGTTCTATGTGCTAATGTTGTTTAAATCTCGTAAGCATGAGTCAGTTTCCTTGCTATTCATGGATCCTTGATACTGTATTCTCTGCTGCCATGATATTGTTTTTAACAATCCCCTGCATTTCCATGGTCTTTATCAGTTGAATTCAGTAGGCTTCAGTACATGTAATATGCTTTCATTATCGGAGTGGATTCCAGCTTTCTTGAGTGCTTCTAGACTAATATGGGTTCCCTACCTTATCCTGTATTTCTATGTTTGTGTTATAGACCTTGTTGAGTTCTTCTTGCACAATATGATAGATCTTTGTGGCTGTATTAATTAGTTAAACATGTTTCCATGCTATTTAAGTTCTGTTGTATGTTTGGTCTGTTAGAATAGATTCTATGGAAAATTTCTATGTCAGTTTCCCTTCTTTCTAGGTGATTGGTACGAATGACTATGCTTGCCTGTCTCATTCCCCTTAAGTGTTGTATATTCTCATGAGTTAGGACACTGTTGAGGTTTGTTGTAGACCATGCTACTAGTTTGTTGTTATGTTGTTTGTGGTCATGTCAGGCTCCCATATTAGAAATCTTCATGTGAAATTGCATATCCCACTAACTATAATTATTTTGAATAAGACTCTCTTGTTTAAAGTCTTCTCTTGCCAATTTGGTTAATACTTTGTGCTAAACTTAATTTCTGGGAAATTAGCATGTGTGTGTGTTTGTCCTGTTAGCTTAATAGACTTGCTTCTTAAGCCCTCTTAAAGTGTAAATGTGTTCAACATGCTACACCCTTTTCTTTGTTGAATAATTGCTCAACATGGTGTTAGTTTTTTCTATGTTAAAGTTATCCACCTAGTCGGCATGTTCAAGCCCTCTTGTTTGATCAATCTTATTCCCTTAGCTTCTAAGAATGATAATATGTTTATGTAATCGTGCCTCTATGAGGTATCACTGTTAATAGACTTTAGAGTTGTCAATTAGTTGCCATGTATGGTCCCTCCCTCTAAGACTGGTGCGAGTTCGTGTGTGATCCTGGATTGTGTAATTGATACACTCTCACGTTTGAGGTGTGCTTGGATTTGGGTCTACTGTTCGTGTGAGCTTACTGAAGGCCCAGGTGTTACTAGGTTATTTCTCTTCTGGGCCTGCTCTGTTTATTGGTCCTATAGTCTTTCAATATGTAATATTTGCATTTGTATTCATTATTTTGGGCCTGTAATAATTTACAAACAAAACAGATGGTGGAATTAGTATAAAGGGGGTAGGGTACTCTAATTCTCATAAAAATGGGTAAAAAGCATGCCTATAGGACCTATGTGGTTTATTTGTTTATTTTCTTTACACGCTTTTAATTTCATGTGTAGAAAGCATGCCTATAGGAGTCACGCGCACACCCATCACTTAACTTGTCAAAACATGTTATTTCAAGTATTTGCTAACCTGTCTTCACTACTGTGCACACTTAGACAACATGCCTATAGGATGCAATAGCACATGCCTCACTTATCTAGATACCATGCCTATAGGACTTTGAATAATCAATCAATCAATTGCTTCAATTACTTTTAGTGTACTACTCATCTAGATATCATGACTATAGGGTTCTAATATTCTAATCGAGTGTTCCCATTGTTTTCTATTACATTGCCGCCTGTTTAAGATGCATGCCTATAAAACCAACATTAATAATTCAGAACTATGATTGTTTCCACTAACTTTTTTTACGCAAAACGATTAGATATCATGTTTATAGGACTATGCAACATTCCATTTTGCCAATGCGTTAACCCAGAAATTGTTGCACTGTCCATGTATTAGTGGAATCAAAATCACTTAGAAACCATGTCTATAGGACTTATAACCATCTAATCTGCCCGTACATTAGCCTAAAAAATGCAACATTGTTTGTTTGATACCGGAATCATATAGAGATCATGCTTATAGGACTAAAGAATTCTAAGTCTTAATTTTGAGATGTTCTACTGCCTAATACCATAAATCAGTCTGTGTGCTTCTTTGTTTATACGTGGAGGCTAACATGAGCCATTCTTTGATATTATGTGCGGTCCTATTTGTTTTTGAATGTGCGATTAGTTTTATCATTTTTGAGCAACCTAAGTAAGTCTAGAACCACCCCAATAGAGGTCTAAAACCTCCTGGATCATAGGCATGGGACGGGTAGTGCACGCATAGGATGCGACTTAGAATTGAATTAGAACGCTTTAGGTAAACAACTTTAACATAGTAATCGAGTAGCAGGAGATGATAGTCTGTGCCCGCTGAATAATATGAGAAACTCCTATCTAAAAGGAGTTGCAAAATATTATTTATGTTGCACGGGGTGATCATTTAGGCTAAAAAACTTAGGACCCCCTTCCTTTTATATACTTGCTATTTACACTTAGTCATCCAACATAGACCAATATGTATGTACCCTTGTAATAGCTAAGATTTGTATCAATTCCCTTTGTGTTATAATAAAACTCTTCGGCTTTTATACTTTCTTTGTCTATTTGATCACCTAGCCTAATTACATAATCCACACAGTTTAAGTTCGGCCGGGACCCTACAATTGTGGACCTCGAAGAGTGCCTAATACTTTCTCTTTGAGGTAATTTGAGCCCTTACCCGATCTTTGGTGGCGTTGACTAGTAAATCAGAGTCATTCATAAATAGGTGCCCTAACTCACCTTAAAAATCGTTCGATGGCGACTCTCCTCTTTTAATACCCGTTTAAAAGAGTTGTCACACGTCGAAACCCGCTTTCGCGAGAAAATGGGGCGCGACAGTAGTCTCCCAATAGCTAATAGCAACTCAACTCTGGAAATCACCTCGGCCAGATGTACCTGGATCTGCACACGAAGTACAGAGTATAGTATGAGTACAATCAACCGCATGTACTCAATAAGTAACAACACTAGCCTTGGGCTGAAAGTAGTGACGAGCTCAGAAATAATAAACAGATGACAATATTAACAACTAGTAATAGTTTAAAATATAAAGGGAAACTAGTAGAAACATGTAGCTCAATGATATTGTGTTTAACTTGTTCACATTTCAGGAATTTAGGCACACTTTCGAATATAACAGTTAAAGCCCAACACATATAAAGCATTTCAATTATCAGTTAGCATGAGAAACTACATCTTTATGCCTACATGTCAAGTATACATGTCAATCAACAATATCATAATGGATCTATCAAAATATTCACACTTAGCACTATAAGGGTGCCTGACATAAGTGCCCATCATCAAGCACGTATATAAAATATTGTGCCTACGCCCACTGTTGCTATATCAGACTCTGGAGAGGCGAATCCTGCCCAAGCGCTAATCATAGTCATATAGCCCAATAGTGTGTCCTAGTGCACGCGTCACCTCAAAAAAATAACATTTAGCCCAATATGGGTCTGGCGTATGTGTCACCTCAAAATCAATACCAAATCGACTTTATGGCCAAACTCAGTCATAAATTATTCAAGTCTCAGATAATCACGTCTCACAATACCCAGTTCAACAATGGTGCACATATGAGGCATATGTGAGGAATCAAATAAGCAAGTAGTGAGACATATTTCATATACGGGTATAGTATCATGACTGAGAGCATGTGTACAATTAAGGCATATAGCTCATAACAGCAAGAATAGCCCTATCAAGTCTCAAACAATTAGCACACAACCTAGACATGGTATCTAACATGAATCACAGTTCAAATAATCGATCAAGTAGGGAAAACATGGGTACAATAGGGTATGATAGCAAAACAAGTCCGGAAATAGTCTAAAAGCCTTTCCAAGCCATGAGTACATCGGTGCATATATACAGACCCGTCATCAAGCGCATTTGTCACCCCAATACCTTTCATACAACATAGTCCCCAGGGTCAAGTACCCTCAAATCCAAGTTTAGATGTGTTACTTACCTCAATGAGCACAATAATAGCTTAATACCATCAATAATAACTATAGGAAATAATTTCAAATGATAAAGCTAAGATCTTTAACTCAAATAAAAAAGTCAACACAAAAAGTTAACCTCGGGCCCGCACCCCGGAATCTCACAAAATTCACAAATTTCGAACACTCATTCAATTACGAGTCCAACCATACTAACTTCATCCAATTCCACCCACAAGTCGACCCCCAAATCACCAAATATTGCTCTCCAACCACATGGTTTAAACTCCCCAAATTTAACTTCAAATTTACATAAACTAGGTGTAATAATCAATGAGTAATCAATATCTAACAACAAAAGTGATTAAACTTCACTAACCTCTTCAATTGTAGCAAAAACCCTCTCAAAAATTGCCCTTAGCCGAGTTCGAAATCTCCCAAAATAAGAAAATACTCTAACCCTTCGATTTATAAGTCTGCCCAGCAATACCGCATCTGCGGTCCAAAAGGTCGTACCTGCAGTGCCGCACCTGCGGAAAAACCATCATAGGTGCGGGAATTCATTAAACTCCGACCATTCACATTTACGGCTCAAAATTCGCACTTGTGGGACCGCTTCTGCGGTCAAAACCTTGCTCCTGCGCACTCGCACCTGCGGAGACCTTCCGCTTCTGCGACTCCAGCTCATCCGGTCTATATCCACTTCTGGGGAACATTCCTCGCATCTGCGGGCTCGGAGATGCGAAAAATACCTCACATTTGCGGCTTTCCCAGCTCCAGCCAAAATGCGCTTCTGCGACCACAGGGCCACTCCTTCGGTCTCGCACCTGCAGCTAATTCCTCGCAGGTGCGATTGCACCAGAACTTGCAACCTTCAGCCTTTCTACTAAGTCCAAACATGATCCGCACATCATCCGAATTGCAACCAAGGTATCCGGGACCCTATCCAAATATACCAACAAGTCCTAATACACTATACGAACTTACTCGAACCTTCAACTCACATCAAACAACACCAAAATCTGGAATTGCACCTCAATTCAAGCCTAACGAAACTAATGGACTTCCAACTTCCAAAACTAAGGCCGAACCATACCAAAAAATCTCCGAATGACCTTAAATTATGCATGCAATTCCTAAATGACATAACGGGCCTTTCCAACTTCTGGAATTTAAAAATTCAAATCTGATATCAACAAAGTCAACTCTCGGTCAAACCTCTCAACCTTCCAAACCTTCAACTTCCAACTTTTGCCAAAAAGCCTCAAACCAGCCTACGGACTTCCAAATCGACATCCGGACATATGCCTAAATCCAAAATCACTATACGAAGTTATTAAAATCATCAAAACTCTATTCCGGAGTCGTCTACACAAAAATTTAAACTCTAATAAACTCTTTCAACTTAAGCCTTCAACCTTGGGACTAAGTGTCCCACTTCACTTTGAACCAACTCGGAACCAAATTTAACCACTCCGATAAGTCACATAAATCACAAACGAATATAGAAGAAGCAATAAATAGGAAAATGAGGCTACAATATACAAAACGACCGACTGGATCGTTACACTGAAAGTTTTACAATACCTGCAGGACAATTAAAAACCTGATATAGTACCCTTTTTTGATAAAATTGGACTCTTAGGGTGAACTTCCTAGTGTTGGCATTAATAGGACTAGAAGGAGAAATGAATGAATCTGACTTATTTGAAAAAGTTGGCATAGGAGCAAAAGTTTCTATCTATTTTTCATCATTTTGGAGCATGGAGTATGCGTTACTTAAAGAAGGCAGAGAAGGCATCATCAGGGTGTTACTTTTGCAAGTTGAGTAAAGACTTATTCAATCTACAAAGAAATTGGAAAATTTTCTGTTCTTCTATGAATTTTGGTAAGGCTCCACAGGAGCATACTCGACCAACATAGACTTTAGATAGTTTATCCTATAGACTTCTTAGCCTAGTGAAGTAAGCAACAATGTTTGATGGCCCTTAGGAAGTACTACTAATCTCTCTTTGTATCTGGATGTATTTGTATCTATTGGATTGACCAAATATTTTATTAATGTCAGTCAAGATATCCCTAGCGGTAACATATCCCATCACACTAGTAGCTATCTCTCTAGACAATGAGTTGGTTATCCAAGCAATAACCATGTCATTACAATATTTTCAAGAAGGACAATAAGGCGATCAAAATATGGCTTAAGAATTCTACTAGTAATGAGGCCTAATTTATCCTTAGCAAAGAGCAACCAACATGTTCTTTCTCCTAATAAGAAATCCACTCGCATCAAATTGGGGAGAAACTAGGTGAGTTCCTGGGCTATCTGAGAGATTGACATAAAAGGGATAAGAAGGAGGTATAACAAAGCCTTCAAAACCATCTACTGTCGAAGAATGAGAATTAGCTTCGGGGCTACTCATGGCTGAAATAGCTAAGTACAACTAGAAGATACTGAAAACATGCAAATAGGAGAACTTGCAATACAATGCTAGTAGAAGCGAAGAGAATCGTTATCATCCTGCTTCGCTACCTGAAGAAAATAAGACCTTGGAAATAAATGTGAAACCCTAGAACAAAAGGTGTTAACGGAACTCTTCGTGAAAATCACAAGCTAATAGGAAGACCACAAAAGTGCCTGAAACCACTGCAAATCTCTAGAAACGGACTTACACACCATAAAATGACGAATTTTCCCACAAAAATTGAAATCAAAACCAAAATTGAGCAAACCACCGCAGAATCGTGTGAATTTAGTACCGATCGAAAGAGCTGAGCGAGCAGATGCATAATCCTTGCTCTGATACCATGTTAGATTCAAGGATAACAACAATCGCACAAAATAGATTATATGAAAAAAACTAGAGAGAGAGAGAGAGTTTTATTTTATCTAAACTGAAAATGAATAAAAAAAAAAATTCACACGTGTATCTGGAATGTTCTAACCTTATATATACATACATTTAGTATCCAGAATACAAGGACTAAATGTGCAAAGAATAAAATATCACTAATCACTACATACCTTCGAGTCTTCTTTAGTAAGTGGCCTAGAGCTGCAGATGTATTTGGACCAGTGCTAATAAAGGAGAGGGCAAAAGGCTTTGAAGAAACTAAAAAGAATATGAATGAGTAAATAGAAGATAAGTTGTTTTGTCCGAATTCTGTATTCATTTTAAATTTTTTATTGATATATATAAATTATTAATTTAAAAAAAATAAAATATTAAACTCATAAGCGTCAAATCATGGCTTCGCCTAATATCGGTGTTATATCAGATTAATTTATTCTGTTTGTCGATTTGTGAATATATAAACTGATCAACGAATCAAAATTAATTCATCTTAGTTTAGTGTTTCTTTTTCCGCGCGAAGATGAGAAGTAAATAATACGACGCAAAAGGAAATCCTAATAAAGTTAAATATTTGTAAAATATAGTATTTTCCCAGTAATGTTAGTTAAAGTAATTATTTACCTCAAAATATTTATATATCTTAGTGTAGTATTTTTTGGGTTAAGATGATATATTTTAATTTCTATATTCGCCTTTCAAAAATTGAGAGAGATGGAAAATCCTTATGCGAGAAGCAATAAGCTTTCTCATGAGAGAAATTGAGCAGAAATAGATAATTGAGGCAACAAAAGAAAAAGCTTTTACCAACATTGAATTTTTGTAAAATTATTACGTAATTTTTCTGATAATTTTAGTGAAAAACTATATACCTCAAATTATTTACATATCTTGGCCATGATTTTGGAGCACTGTTTTTGAAATTAGTATGTTTTAGATAAGAAGGAAAATGATTGTGCAGGGTACGGGGGTGCATTATTCGGATTAAACCGAAAAATCAAATTGAACCAAATCAAATTTTTAGTTTGGATTTATTTTTTAGTTTGGTTTCATATTGAGAAATTAAAATTTTTAATTTTTTGGTTGGTTTCAGATTTAAGAAAATAAAAGCCGAAAATAGAAAAAATCGATATATATATATAAGTAGAGTGTTAGAGTTAGTGTTAGAGTGTTTTATTACTTTTAGCTTTGCTTACTTACTTGTCTGTTTGTTCTTGGGTGTATAACGCCTCGTTATTCATCTTTAAAATATAACTCCTTATTTCTCGTCTTTACTAAGTAGTATTTTGATTGCGAAGCTTTCATCGAAACTTTCATTGTTTCTTCTGGTTTTAATATTGCGAGCAAGAATTAATTTCATTTAAACTTGGATTCTGATTTAAATTTTATGCTAGACATGTTACTTTAAATGTTGTGTTTTAAAAGTTTTACTCGGGACTAATATTAGAAAATATATTTGTGAGATTTAATATTATTACTTCTCATTCTATATAATATTTATTTTTTTGCCATAAAATTTTAATATTCGGTTATTTTAATTATCTTAAGTGACATAATCGAACAATCGAATAACCAAGCCGAAAGAAATCGATCTAAAAAGAGAAAAGCCGTACCAAACTCAACTTATTTTGGTTCGGATTAGATCACATTTTTTCAAAACCAAAAACCGAATATTGCAAAACCGAACCGAAAAATTGAATGCACACCCCTAGTGTGGGGCTTGGTTTCCTTACATGATTTATAGTTATTTATAAAAAAAATTAATAAATTTTATTATTATAAACTTTTTAAATTATAAAATACACACATAAGTTTCCATCAAACATAATTTCGACGGTATATTCCTTCGTGTTAGTTGGCTTTATATACGAGAGTCTTATGGAAATGTCCAAAATAAGCCCAAACTTATTAATCTCTAGCCAAAATTAGTCAAGTGCATACAAAAATTAAAAACACAGATGAATAAGAATTCTTTCTCTCTAAGAATCATACGCAAAAATCTTCTTTCATATTTTTAAGCGTGATTAGCAACATTAGATGCAAAAAAGATACAAGACGAAAAGAAAATTCCATAGATATGGTAGCAAACAAGTTGATGAAACATAAATAAAAAACGAAAAATAGTCAAATATGCCCCTGAACTGTTAAAATAGAGCAATTATGCCCTCTGTTTGCATTTGGGTACAAAATTATTCTTACCGTTAATAAGTGGTTCACTTTTGACCCTCCCCACTAAGGGTGGACGTTCGGTCGGTTCGGTTCTGTTTGAAGAAATTCGGTTCGGTTATTTGGTTTTCAGTTTTATAAAAGTAGTAACCGAAACCGAACTGAAATAAGTTCAGTTTTCTAATTTCGGTTCGATTTTTGGTTTGAACATTATCATATTGGGCTCTCCCTATGTAATAATTTGACTGACGAATTTGTTGGAGGGTTTTTAAAATTTCGGTAAATTAGACTGAAACCAACCGAAAATTTGTTAGTTTGCTAATAATTCAATTTTTCGATTAACCGAACCAAATAAATTAATAACCGAAAATCGAACCGAAAAACTGAAATTTTTAAAATTTTAAACTGAAACCGACCGAAAAACCCGAATAACCGAAACCGAAATCGAAATAAAAATATTTTCGGTTCGGTCAATTTTTTTGGTTCGGACCAAAATATGCCCACCCCTACTCCCCACTAACAGACTCCACATCCAGAATAATTTTATACCCAAATACAAACGGAGGGCATGATTGCTTTATTTTTAATAGTTCCGGGCATATTTGACCCTTTTTTCGTATAAAATAATACTTTTTTGCTGAGTTGAAAATCCATGTTGGAGAAAAAGTCTTCTCTGTAAAAAAAAAAAGGGGGGGGGGGGAGATAAAGGAATGTCTTGCCATATCTTTTACGTAGTAATTACTACAATGACGAGAAATCTCACCGAAAAATCCCTCCGGCCAGTTGATCACAACCTCCTGCTTCACTTTTTTTATTTATTATTTTCTTATTGGATCAAATTCGTGTGATTCGATTTTTATATTTTTTGAACTCCTAAGTCATAACATGTAAGATAACCAAACAATACCCCCATTAGAGGGACTCGAATACGGGTCTACAATTTTTTTCATTTCGTCTTCCTATTTTTAATTTGCAACCGCATATGACCTTGAATACGTTTCGATATGCGGTTGCAAATTAAAATAGAAAGCCGAAACAAAAAAAAAGTCACCATTAATTACTTGGTACTCTAATAATAAGATTTTGCATTAAGAATTGATATTACAATGTCAAAGGTCATTTTATTACGGATATATCAATGATGAACAATGGCATTATATCCTTTTAGCAGATCCGGATTCGAGTCCCTCTAATGGGGTATTGTTTGGTTTACCTCACATGCTAGGACTTAGGAGTTCAAAAAATATAAAAATCAAATCACACGAATTTGATCTAATAAGAAAATAATAAGTAAAAAACGTGAAGCAGGAGGTTGTGATCAGCTGGCCGGAGGGATTTTTCGGTGAGATTTCTCGTCATTGTAGTAATTACTACGTAAAAGATATGGCAAGATATTCCTTTTCCTCTTTTTATTTTATTTTATTTTATTTATAGAGAAGATTTTTTCTCTAATATGGATTTTCAACTCAGCAAAAAAATATAATTTTATACAGAAAACGGTCAAATATGCCCCTGAACTATTAAAAATAGAGCAATTATGCCCTCAGTTTGTATTTGGGTACAAGATTATCCTTGATGTGAAGTGTGTTAGCGAGGAGAGGCAAAAGTGAACCACTTTATTAACGGCAAGGGCAATTTTATACCCAAATGCAAACGGAGGGCATAATTGCTCTATTTTCAATAGTCCATGAATATATTTGACATTTTTTCGAATAAAAAAATATAGAAATTTTTAAAAATCTAAGCAAAAAGGGACCTTTTTCAATGGGTATGTTTGAAATTTATTGACAACATACATATGAGTCAATATACAAAATTTGAGGAAGATTGAAAGTGATTTGATATCAAATTTTGTAGTTAAAATCGAGTTTAAAAAATTCTTCTATAACACATGTATCACACACAGGAACACGTGGATATATATGTGAAATATATTTGATACACATACGATACATATGTGATATACAATGTAATACACATATCATCTTTTTCATGTTTATATTCTACTTCGAATTTTCAATTCAGACCACCTCAAAACTTCACCAAATTATCCAAGAACCGAGTACAAAATTCTTAAAATGTACCCAACATTTTAAGCAACAACATCCACTCAAAAGAAAGCAAAAATTTGATATTTTTTTGCTACAAATAACTAAATTGGATAATATTTTGTAGTATTTGGTTAATATTAGTAATATTTTATGAATTAGCTAATTTTTATACTAATTGCTTATGGCTGACATAACTAGTAGTTTCTCTTAAAGTAACAACACGTATAATAGGTAACAACCATCCAAACAAGATGTAAGCGAAGGAAAATTATTGTATTTTTCTTTCAACTTTTGTAATTTTATCATTTTTTCATGTTTCAATTACAGACTTTACTCTAATTATTATAATAAATATTCTATACTTTATTTAATTAAATAATTGAGATTTATTCAAAAATCTTATGCTATTTTTGCTTAAATAAAAACCTTATATTGTATATTTCGGAAAAAATCTTACAACTTACTATGAGTTAAAGCATAAATTAATTTTTATAATTGCTTTAATTCTGAATTACTCCATTCCTTCCACTTTATATGATATGATTTAGAGTAGGATGCTCAAAATATGCGAGTTCAAATATAGAATCTTTAAAAAAATTTTAAAATAAAACTTATATATTAAGAAATTATAAAAATATTATAAATTATAATAATTAATAATTTAAAATATTTAAAATAAAAGGTCACGGTACAAAAACGTTTTTTGACTTTTCAAATAGTAAATTTCACATAAAATAAGACAAAGGGAGTAAAAGTTTTGCAACAATATCTACTTTTCTAAAATGAAAAGGTGCTATTTTTCCAATTTCTATCCAAACACTGTTTAAAATTCAGCAACATTTAAAAAGTGTTTTCAGGTATTTTAAATCCAGCTAACTCGACACAAGCTCTCCGTACTCATTTTCCCGATCACCGGCGTTGGTCAACTCAGTGAACTCAGCAATGGATTCTCCGCCGCCGGAAAACGCCGGAATGGGCGTAAAACCTACTACTATCTCCGTCTACACTGACTACCTTTTGAATCGAATTTCCAACTACTTTCCGGCGACTAATTTCGTCAACAGAATTTCCAATTTCTACCGTGGCAGCAGATCAGGCGCCAGTAAACGACGTCGTAAGAAGATTTGTCTCCCGCTTCCTTTCCCTTCCTCCTCTCCTTCCCCTGAATCTTCTACGTAAGTCCTCTCTACTCTCTAAATTTAGCATTTCATATGTGCATTATCCAGGGATAGAATATATAAATATAAATATGCGTGTGTTTTATATGTGCATTATATATATATAAATATGTGTGTGTGTGTGTTGAATTTTTTTAAAAATATATCTTTAGTACTGAAGAATGAGAGAACAATTTGTTCATAAGAAAAGTTTCTAATCTGGGGATCACTAAGATGCAGGGTTGTATGTGAGGCATCTAAAATTGTTGGTACATTGGAGGACATTATGGAGTGCGTCTTTCTAAATTTGCATTATGTCCAGAAGAACTTAGAATATTGGCAATCTAAAGCAGAGGTTAGCTACTTTGTTTGTTTGAAACTATATTCTTATATAATCTTTTTTTCAAACAGAATTCAAGTGAATTGTTATGTATGTACAATTTCAGGGATCAAATGCTCTAAAAGCATACTTCATGATATGTGAGAGAGGACCATCTGCATTTCTCAATGGTACAGCTCAGCTGATACGCGATTGTGTTGGTGAAGGTTCTGGGGTGCAACATACATATTGTTTGGCATCTTCTTATATATCCGAGAGGATAAATTTCTTGATTAGCTTAAGATATCGTTTGGCTACATTTTTGGCACAGGTTAGTCGCTTATCAAGTGAACGATTAATCATATAACATTAATTGGTAGTTTATTCCATCAATCTTTTCTTTGATGCTGTAAGAGTGTTCCCGTTATTAAAGAAAAAGTGTTCCCTTTATTGGTTTTCTCATCCCATACTGGTTTATGTACATTTATTATTGCTATGTAGAAAGGAAATGAAAATCTGAGCCATTTGTTTTGGATACCTTAAGAGTTGCTGAGCTTCTAACCAAGAGGGTATGAACTGAAGCTTTTCAAGTTTAGGGTCCAGTTGGATACTGTAATTCGTCCACAAGATGATCCTTCAATTTTGATTTTCCTCTTTAGTTTACTTGACATTTTGCAGTGCAGTTCTCTATCAGTCCATATCCCAGCCTTCATACCACACTATTTTTTTGCTTTTATAGTTGCAATATATCTATGAGATGATTTCCATAAATTTCTCATAACATTTTCTCCGTTTGTATCTCTTCACTAGGAATTGTCCCTGTAAAAATATGTCACTTTCTGGAATAAACAATATGTTTTTAATCACTTTTATAAGCGTTCTAAGATGGCTATGATTGAGTTTTGTCTTTCTAGTTAAAAGCTCTTTGCTATGTGTACCATAGGTTGGGCACTTCATTTAGCTTAGATGGCACTTTAGTGCAGCACTAAATTGCGGAGACGCGCATCTCAGTGCCCAAGGGCTCTATCTTGAGAGGGCAATAACAAATAATATATAGCGTGTAAAACTAATTTCTGTATTAATTGTTAAGGAAACATTATGGCACATATGTTAGAAATTAAGAATAGGAAACTAGAAATTTGATATAAGAAAAGTAATCACCAGTATGAACCAGAAACTTAAAGGTATGCATCTTTATATATGCATGTTTTAAAACTTACTTCACA
This sequence comes from Nicotiana tomentosiformis, assembly GCF_000390325.3. Taxonomy (NCBI): domain Eukaryota; kingdom Viridiplantae; phylum Streptophyta; class Magnoliopsida; order Solanales; family Solanaceae; genus Nicotiana; species Nicotiana tomentosiformis. The sequence continues at coordinate 154,452,243 of NC_090812.1, forward strand.
CTTCACATGAGTTTTACTGAATAATTTTCACTTAATTTGATTGGTCGATATATAGATTACTAGAGAGCGCAGAGTTTTGGTTTTGGCATCATGTCCTATAGCATTCCATAGAGTGGTGTTCCCTTCTTTTTTTGGGTTATCAAGTTAAGATCTTGCTTCTTAGTTGGATGTTCTTGGAAGAAATAATCTCTCTAAGGAGTCGGTTAATGTTGCATAGCTTGATGATTTAAGTATATTTCAATGCTGTATGGTAATAAATCCTCAATTTATATCTTTCCTTGCATATGTATAGGTCTATATGAAGGTTGACAAAGCTGGTGAGGAATTGGTTAAGGATACTGAGAAGTCATTGACATCATTGTTGGTTGAAATGAATGATCTATTTCTTAAGTTGGAGGCATCAATTGGCCATTTCCATGCAATGCGCCAGGTGAGGGAAATTGTGTAATGATAAGGTTTCCCACCTAAAATGTTTGAAAATGACATTTGTTTTGCTAGCTACATGTTTGTCAAATATTGGTATTTGACGTTGTCCATTAATTGATTCTGCAGCAAAGCTCTTCTGTTGATGAAAGCTATTCTTTTCCCTTGATATTCGAGAAACTTCCAGAAGTAAATCAAGAAGGCTCTCGATGGACTGATTGTGAGATTAGAGATGCCACCAATCTGATCTACCAAAATATAGACAGATTGAACACGTATTTGGCTGCCATTGTAAGAGTTCCCTACTGACTTGTAATAAGATAACTTTATCTTTTTTATGTTAAAGCTCTGTTCATCTTTCAATGTTTTAGCATTCGATTTAGTTTCATCATCATCAAATTATCTGGTATGCTGTATAACATACGTGTCATTCCTTGAAATTAGTTGTCAACTAAGATCTGTATAGCTGAAGTACATATATTAGTATGTATGTGGTTGGGATACAACACAAAGTCCTGAAAATTGTAAAATTAGGGATACCATATTAATCTGGAATACATCATTTGTTTTGTGTTCTTAAATCTCCATGGCCTTATTTCTAACCAACATTTTGTACAAAAAACATTCATAAATTTCAACTATGGACAGAAAATTCGAGTACAGATATTCCTCAAACATACAGAAATCAAATTCAAAAACTGTGTATTTAGGTCACTCCATAAGGTTTTTATTTCTAAACTTTTGTTGTTACAAATCACCCCACAACTTTATTTTTCAAAATGTTGAAGTTTCTATCTGGTGCCCCCTTGAAGGATTTATGTATCCCGGTAGAGGGATGCGCATGTCACAAATAAAAAATTCAAGAAAAGTAAAATACATAGTTCGTATGAATATCAGTAGCATCTCCCAAGTATCTGATACGAGCGCACTGAGTGCGTCGCCTAAATATCGGTTTTTCAGTTCCCATACCAATATCATGCAATTGTTTTATTGAATGGCATATCTTGGATAGATAGCCTGTGTAATGATTTTATACTCTGTGAAGATACAAAGCAGATGCATAAATCTGTACAAGAACATGAATGGACGATAGTATCTTATTTTAGAAATCCAACTGATTTGTTACTCTCAAATTAAAATCTATTTTTAATTGCCAAGATTTATCTTAATTATGAGTTATCAAGTTGTAATGAAGTGGATTATATTAGGGTTGCATCTAGTATCTTATTTTAGAAATCCAACTGATTTGTTACTCTCAAATTAAAATCTATTTTTAATTGCCAAGATTTATCTTAATTATGAGTTATCAAGTTGTAATGAAGTGGATTATATTAGGATTGCATCTAGTGGAGGTTGTTTGTCTTAGAAGTTATTATTTAAGTGGATTATGCTTGGTTTGCATCTAGTGAAACTTGTTTGTTTTAGATGTCAGAATTATCTGATTAGGTTGTATTAGGTAACATTGTGGAAGAGAAGTGGCATAACTGATGTTTGCTGCAGTTATCAGGAGGCTATCTTATTGAAGGGGAAAACAAGGGATTTTGCTTCTATTCAATGCAGCTCATTGCTGTCATATGTCTGGAAATTATGATCCTAATATCTTTTTAACTTTAAACGGGTGCTTGGCAGAGTGTGATGTTTAAACTGATATTAGGGCTGTCTCTTGGCTTTCATTAGGAAAGTACTAAGAGGTTTTTGGTCAAAGTTGATAAAAGATGAGGGAAGAAAGTGAAATCAAGAGGTTGAAAATGAGGGTGATGAAGCAAAGCGAGCAACTTAAGGGGACTAGAACTTGATCAGTTATTACCAAAGCAAAAGAAACAAAAGCGAAGAAACACAAATCTGGATTTGCAAAAGAGCTTTGTTATTCTCTTTATCACAGTTTTAAATCTTAATCTGTATCTGGCCGGGTTTAATCTCTTGATGCTTCTCTTTTCTTTTTGTTTCTTTCTTTTGGCTCTTGGGTTGTAATTACACACATACAGGACTCATATTCTCGTATTGTTTTGGATGCTGGGTTTGCTGCTAACTTTAGACAGAAGGAAGTTTAGTGGTTGGCTAGATCAGGACAATTAAGCTGTGGCAATTCATAAATATAATGCTTCCTTAAAGCCTTTTGGTTCCAATAAGTCCCACACAAATGTGTAGGAAAAGCACTATGTTATCATAATATATTTGTAGTTTGACTCTTCCTTTGAGGACCTTTTTTTCAGATTTTTGAGGAATGTTTGTTTGCCATTAATTTTGAAGGTTACAATTCACCGAAAGCCCAGGAGAGTTACTCGTTACTGGATACCATATACCTGTGGGATTGTCGGCATCTCTATTTGTTCATTATGGTTTCTTCGCCATAGCAGTTTAGTAGGAAGCTCTGACATTGACAATTGGATTCGTGAGGCAAAGGACTCAACACGTAGCTTCTGGAATGACCATGTAGAGCAACCGGTAAGCTGTGTGCTTATATCAATCAAGCAACTATGCTACAATGCCAAATTTGTTGTGTTGGCTGTGTAAATCCTTTACATCTATAATGCACATAAATAGGACTAGAACACATATTTCCTGACTGCATAGATATAGGACTTTTTCAAGTTCTAATGAGAGGATAAAATTCTTGATTTATATTTAATATCATATTAATCTCTAACTTTTGGACAATATTGATTGCTTTCTTGTTGATGCCAGGTCAAGATTACTTTGATTTTTTTAATCTTCTTAGATATGTAGATTCTTACATTGTACATGAATATAACACCAGGAGAATATTCACTCCTTGATTTTCTATTTCTGTTTGTCTGATCATACTTTCTAAGAAACACTTCTTTAACTCATGTTCGTCTGTTTTTTTCCATCTTACATTTTAATTCTCATTTATTCTCTGAGAATGAGATAGCACATCTAGGATATTTTAATGATCTTTGCATTCTGATGGACTTTTGAAATGATGAAACTCTTAATCTCTTCTATTTTTTGTCTGTTTTTGCTGACATGAGTAGGTTCAGCAGGTTAGATAAGGCGAGATCTTATATTTGAGTTATGTGTTAGTGGTTTTTTGTGCTAAATATCTCTTGTTTTCACCAGCTTCTCTCTATTAGAGACGATCTTTTCTACACTTTCCGGAAGAGGCAGAAGGGTGCAATGGAACCTGAAGAGGTGCAGTTAACTGCCGACTCTCTACACAGGTTAGTTTAGTCAACTATAACTTTGTTTACATCTTGTGCTCAATATGTAAACTCAGATAGGTCACAAGATACAGTAGTATGCTTTACTAATGAGTTGCTTTTATTATACTTGTACATCCATTTTTTATATATGAAAAAAATATTGACAAGTTACTGGACGTCTATACAATGCATATACTCCTAGGTTTTGGACTGTTTTTGCTGCTCAATACTCTTAGCAATGACACAGAAGTAGTCTTACGGGGAAAAGAAGGTTCTAAGTTGGACAAGCTCTTTTATATATTTTCTTAAGAAACTCTATGTTTTTTTTGATAAGTTCTTAAGAAGCTCTATGTGGTTGTAACTCCTCTGTAATAGATGTTTCTCCAGTTTGTTTTGGCCGAAAAATGCTGTGTTTTCTATTAGCATTTTCTTTCAACATTTTTTTGTAGAATATTATACGTGGTCCTTGTTGAGAAACACCATGCTGCTTTATGGTCTATATGATGCTCTAGCAGTGCTTGTTCTCTTTCACTCTTTTAATAGTTACTGTCTTGTCTTCTTTTCTTATGTGCAGAAAACCAATTTCTCTTAAGCATTTAGTGCTTTGGGATAAACCTGTTACAATAATATTGGTTTGATATTGATTTGCAGAATGTTGCAAGCTTTCACTGAGCAGACAAAGGGTGAGAAGGCTCCACCTAATGCAACGGATCAGCAAATGCTTGAAATAGTAATGATGAGGTGTGGCTTCCTTCTGGTTTTGTTTGTTGCTTATTTAATATGTAGGGATTGAATAATACTACTCATTGTAGAGGATTGTATTTGCCTTCCGTTTTGCACGATATGGTTGCAACCTAATAGATTCATATTTCACCCTTGTTGTTTTTTAGATTTTTAAGAAAATACATGCATGTTTTATTTGATCCTTTCAGATGCTATGAAACACTTGATATGCAGGTCTTGAATTGCTTGTAATCACATGTATCTTTAGTTTCTCTATGTATTTATTTTTTTGGAATGAGGATATACAAGTAAGGAAAGAGATACAGATCAGAATGAGTAACACAATATTTGCGTAGAGAGGAGATTTTAGAGGTTGTGAGCATTTGATTCTTGATATTAGAGCTAGAAGGTTATTATATGGGACAACGAGGATGGTAGACTGTGGATGTGCACGACATGGGGACCTCAAAAATTTCTTAGATATAGCTCTGTTAGGACGGAATGTGGTGCCAATAAGGTATTAAGGCCACTCAGAAGACAGACATAAGTATGAAGCCTACTAGTAATCGCTGATGCATTGTCACGACCCAAAATCCCAAGTGCCGTGATGGTGCCTATCATGATACTAGGCAGGCCGACAACTCACACATACCAGCATCTTGAAATTTAAAATATACGGAAATAAGCTTACGTAAAAGTTTCATAAAAATGAGAGAAAACGTCACAGCTCAATACAGAATTTCCCAAAACCCGGGTGTCACTGACTACATGAGCATCTATACAATAACAAAGTCTGAAAAACACTGTCTAAGAGAGTCGAACAGTACAAATAGAACTAGATGATAAATGAGGAGAGTCAAGGACTGCAGACGCCAAAGCAGCTACCTCGAGGATCTCCGAATTGAATGATAGCTCCGAGTCAGCAACCACCGTACCTAGAAGCACCTGGATCTGCACACGAAGTGCATGGTGTAGCGTGAGTACAACCAACTCAATAAGTAACAAGTCTAACCTTTGGGCTGAAAGCAGTGACGAGCCTCACAGGTACAATCCAATTACAGGAATACAATACAGAAATGTAGGCATGCTTTCAAGTTTAACAGTTAAAGCTCAAACAGGTAAGATATGTCAAGTGTAACTGAAATAAGAAATGATACGTCTCGATATCTACATGTCAGTTATGTATGCCAACTGAAATACAAAACAGCGATGAGATCATATGCATACTCTCAGAGTATCAATCACTCAGTCCTCCCATTCACTCCATCCTCACAATCACTCATTCCTTACAGTCACTCAATCCTCCCAATCGCTCGGCACTCGCACTCGCACTCAGTAGGTACCTGCGCTCACTGTGGGTGTGCAGACTCCAGAGAGGCAGATCCAGCCCAAGCGCTATAATAAATCAATCATGGCATGAATCAATAAAGCCTGCTGCGGCGTGCAACCCGATGCGATAAATATCCCCACAATCAGGCCCTCGGCCTCACTCAGTCACCAATCTATCCAGTCTCTCGGGCTCACAATGTCATGAAAATCAGCCCAAACAATGATGATATGAAGTGTCAATAAATGGCAACAGAGACTGAGATATGATATGCGGATGATAGGTGTGACTGAGTACATAATTGCAAATTAAGCAAGTAATTTAGCAGCAATACGACCTTTGTGGGTCCCAACAGTACCAACATATAGACTAAGCATGATTTCTAACATGAATCGTAGCTTAATTTCTCTAACACATGGAGAATATACGGATAATAACAAGGTTATTCAACTATACAGTTCCACGGAATCGACCGAGTCACAATTCCTACGGTGCACGGCCACACGACTGTCATGTAGCATGTGCGTCACCTCAACATCAACCACATAACACGTAATTCAGGGTTTCATACCCTCATAACCAAGTTTAGAAGTGTTACTTACCTCAAACCGTGCAAATCTCTACTCCAACAAGCCCTTGCCTCGCGAATCGGCCTCTGAATGCCTCGAATCTAGCCACAAACAATTTGATACAATCAACTCGAGCTATAGGAATCAATTCCATATGAAAATGCTAAGTTCTTAATCAAAAGTCAAAAAAAGTCAACTCAAAAGTCAACCCCCGACCCCACGTCTCGGAATCCAATAAAAGTTACATAATCCGAAAGCACATTCAACCACGAGTCCAACCATACCAAATTTCGACACCAAATCGTCACTCAAATTCCCAAATTTAACTCTCCAATCCCTAGCCTAAGACTCCCAAAATTACACCTCAAAAACACACAAACTAGATGGGAAATTCAACGGGCAAACAATTTTATTGAATAAAAATGATCACAAATGACTTACCTCAAGAAACCCCTCGAAATCCCTCTCAAAAATCGCCTTAGTCCGAGCTTGAAATGTCCAAAATGATTAAAAATCACGAAACCCTCGAATTAATATTCTGTCCAGAGGTCTTCGCTTCTGCGTACTATTTTACCCGCACCCGAGGCCCCCGGGACCTCAACCAAACATACCAACAAGTCCTAAAACATTATACGAACTTAGTCAAGGCCTCAAATCACATCAAACAACATCAAAAACACGTATCACACCTCAATTCAAGCCTCACGAAAACTAAGAAATTCCAACTTCTACAATCGATGCCGAAACCTATCAAATCACGTCCAATTGACCTCAAATTTTGCACACAAGTCGTAAATGACACAACGGACCTATTCCAACTCCCATAACCAAAATCCGAGCTCGGTAACCACAAACTCAACTCTCAGTCAAACTTCTCAATTTTCCGAACTTCTAATTTTTTCAACTTTCGTCATTTCAAGCCAAAATCAACTACGGACCTCCAAATCACTATCCGGACACACTCCTAAGTCCTAAGTTCAAAATCACCATACAGAGCTATCGGAACTATCAAAGTTCCATTCCGAAGTCGTTTACACATAAATCAACATCCGGTCAACCTTTTCAACTTAAGCTTCCAACCTTGAGACTAAGTGTCTCAACTCATTCCGAAACATCCCCGGAACCAACCCAACTACCACGGCAAGTCACATAACGACAATTGAGCATAGAATAAGCAATAAATGGGGGAACGGGACTACTACACTCAAAACAACCGGCCGGGTCGTTACACGCATTTGGGTCAATTCGGTAGCTAATTACTCATTAATAACTATTTACTCTAGAGTATACCGACTTCTTTGTTGTATTCATCTACCTGTTTCTTATTGTTTTACCAGTGTATTTTTACATCTAATCATTGTCCTATCATCCGATCTGAGTTATTCCTTTCGTGTACTCACTTGTTTATGCATCTCTGAAGGGAAACACTATTTATATACCTTCTTCCTGTTCCATGTGATGTAATTTGGTTGAGCGTGGAGATAAAACAGTTAACCTGATCTGACTTGAGATACTTTTGATAAATAAAGCATTTTATGCATGTAAAACTGCACCAAGTAGGTGCACGTATGTACAAGCGAAAATTCAATTCCTATTACAAATGGGGGGAGCTGTGGAATTCTGAAAAACTGTGCTTGTCATACACTTTTCAGTATTTACACCGAAAAGCCAGAAAATACAAGCCCTTGTATTTAAGCTTGTGTATTGGTTCTGCCTTTCTTCAAAGCATCTGTGGTTTTGGTCCAGCAAATGCACAAGAGGATGGTAGAGTCAGTAGACCACTGGCTCTTGATGTCTTTCTCCAACGTCCTTCCAGACCATCACCATATAAGCTCCTTAACTGATTTTGGCATTACGCAAACACTCTAAATGGGTTAAGAAATATGTGCCAGATCTGTTTGGTCACTTGACAGTGCAGAAGAAGGCGATTTACATCCTCTGCTTCTTTCTCGCGCAGAGAGCACCTATTACGAATGCTGAAGCCCCTTTTCTGCCTAACTGTTGTATATAAACTGATAATCCGAGAAAGATAATATACTTCCAGTGTCTTGGAGTTCTAGAAACTGGTAACTTTGAATCCAAGGTGCTGACTTGGTTGGCTGATCAATAATCACCCAAATGGTTTCATGTTGCCTCGCAGTCTTCGGCAATCCAGAGAGAAAGTTCATAAGCCAAGGTTTTAGTAGGAAGTAAAGGCAGATAATCTAGATTCTCATTGAGATACTTGAGGCAGATAATCTAGATTCTCATTGAGATACTTGAGGCAGATAATCTAGATTCTCATTGAGATACTTATGTGCATTTCTTTTCCTTATCAAAAAATGCAAATAAGTATTTTTCCCTTATATAAAAAAATACTTATGTGCAACTTTTTATAAAAGTTTTTTATAAAGTACTTTATGGCTTCTTATGTTTCAAGAATTTGTTGTGCTGCTTGCCTGCTCAGCCAATTACAGGTTGTATCGTGCAGATTTAAGAGGTTTTTCAATATGTGGAAACTGCAGGACAAGTTTTTGAATGATTTGAACCTTTTGGTGTGATGGCAGAATGGACCAGCTATTTGCTCATTCTTGTTAACAGACTAGGGTTTCTGATGTAACAGCAGAATCTTTAACTTTCAATAATAATAATCGTAACTGCATCAGTTACAGTTGCAAAATAATTTTGTATACTTTCCTGGTATATGTTGAACGTTTATCAATGCAATAATACAAGTCTATTGCATAGTTTGGATATATGTTAACAGATTACGTTTGAAGCAGATTATTTTTTCTCACATTACTAGCAGTTGGGTCCACAGTACAACAAGGTGTGTGCTTTTATGTCTCTCTGCTAACTGATTTTTCATTTTAGGTACGAAAAGGAACTGATGCATCCAATTCAAAATCTTTTTTCTGGGGAGCTTTCTCGTGCTCTTCTTATCCAGGTAATATACTCCATACTCTTGTAATCAATTCTTTCTGGTTTTGGCATATTTCTAACAATATCTTTTCTGCATTACAGGTTCAGAAGCTGAAGCTTGACATTGAAGAGTGAGTGAGAGCAACTGATATGCTAGTTCTGAAATTCTGAAATTCTGAGAGTTTAAGGCTTTTCTTGTTTTCTTCTCTGATTTTCATACGTTAAACAGGGCTATGCTGGAGCTGGATCAAATTCTTAGGGCCAATGAAATCAACTTTGCTATTTTAGCTGCTTTGCCTGCTTTCTTCCTCTCCCTAGTTGTGATCATGTTGGTGCGTGCTTGGTTTAAACAGGTAAACTGATTTCACTGTGTGATTGTTTTTAGTGCATAGCTAAAGAATTCTCCTAAATACTTGTGATCCTGGTTTTTTCGTTTATGTTTGATTTCTATTCAAGAATTGAGCTCACAATACCGTGATGAATTTTTTATCATACTTAGAAGACCCCCCCAACCAACCAAGAACGTTTATAGGAATACAGAAAATTGACCCTAAGGCAGATCAGTGCAACATCAAAAGTATGAAGCCATTGTCACTTGAGAAACATACAAGGCATATTAATTGTTAGAAGCCCAAAATAATACAGAAGTTGAATTTTTGCAACATAATATTAGTCCATTAAAAATAACTGTAAGAGGGATTAGGATTTTTGTCGCATGAGAGACAAAGAGGAGGAACTGTAGGGAGAGGGGAAGCAGGGAGAGTATTCCAGCACTGCTTAACTGTGCCACTTTTGTATAAGACCTTCTCTTCTACCCACATCCCGTTCACACAGTTCTTGAAGCCTCTGCTTTTGATGATTATCAAGCTATGTCAGTTGGTTCAGCTACTACTCTTTCTTCTGTTGTCCTGTTTGTTGTAAGATTACTGAAGGAAAGGATGGTCATAAATTCAGAGAGTTCTCTACACAGAGTATTGGAGTATAGGAGAGAAATAAGGGAACCTATTTCCAATCTCATCAAAGAAAAAGATAGAGAGGAGTCTTCCAGAGAAAAAGATGGAGTGAAGCAGTTTTCTGATGAGGAAGGCTTGTTATGCAGTTCACAGAAATAGTTTCTATTATATTATAAAAAAATGAATTCTTCGTATTTGTAAGCAATTGTTAGATCCTACTGGATCGGGCACTTCCAATTCCATCTTAAACCTAAAAAATGGACTCTACTGTAATTCAGGATAGCTTCAGCGAATATTCTCTTCATTTCTCTTTTCCCCTTCTAATGCTATTGACATAAGGAAGTGATTATTTTTTGAAACTAAGAAGAAAGGAAATGGAAATTACTGGTTGAGATGTTTGATGGTTAATATGGTTCTCTTATTTTAAGAGTCTTGACGTGCTGTGCAAAATCATATAATGCCATTAATTTTTGAATGAGATCAGGATAAGAGAGCAGAAGGCAGGGGAAGGGTTGCTCGAATTCAACGACGACTGCTAATTGTGGAAATAGAGAGAAAGATTATGCAATTAGAAAGCTGCAAAGATCAAGGACAAGTAAGGCCCTTTGAACTTTATCAGCATCTTTATTTGATCCTTGTACAGTAGTATTTGTGCCTTCGAGAATCTCATATTTCTTTCACTATCATAAAATCCATTTTCATCTAGTAATTTAGAACCCTTTACTCAATCCTGCTCTCCGTAACAGTAATGCGATAAATATCTTTTGGTCTCCAACAAGTTAACTAGGTGCTTGCATGTAATGCTGCCATAGCTTGGAGTTGAGTTCTTGTTTTTGGTTTTACTGTTCCCTGTTTTTTTTATTTTCCCTGAACTCTTCAGGAAAAAGATGCTCAATGCATGTTGGGATTGGCATTATATTATCTGGATCGTTTATACTGTGCTGTGGAAGGACATGCAAGAGCGACTGGTGAATGGATAAGGTTTGTTTCTCTTTGTCCTTTATCTTAAGCCTTGCTTTGTTCAAGGCGTGAGACATTTGTTGATTTTGAAAAGTATATTTTCTGAAATTTTACAACTCTAACATGGCGTTTGCATGTTGTATAGTTTGAGGCAGGATATCATCGATTTGGCGAAGCCAGATATTCAAACTGCGCATAAACTCAGGATTACATCACGGATGGAACGGGTATATGATTGCTTGCTTCCTTTACCAAAACGACAGTAGTTGTGCAGTCTTCGCATTAACTAATTCATTCAAACAACTTTTCCCTGTTGCATAAATGAGGGATGATGCCCCCTTACGCTCTCCACCCTTTTCTTTTGTTTTCTGGGGTGAGATTTTGTCCACAAGCATTATTTGCTGCTCGTTACAGTGTCCTCCACGAGATCTGAAATTGTAGAACTCAAGAGACAACAAGCTCCTAATATATTCCCCAGCAAAGAAAAAGGGAATACATCCGTTGAGGACTTATTTGTGTTTCTGCAGTGACTTCTAAGTTGACATGACTTATAAAAAAGATGCTCCCTATACGGTTTCCTTTGATTGACAATTGCTAACGCCCATATAAAATAGTCAAAATTTTTGGATTGCTTCATGTATGAACCTTCTTCACTTCATCTTACTCCTTTGGAGACATTCTGGAGAAAATTTTCAAGCTTGTTTTGTCCTTGTTGCACTGGCAACTTTCTCAAACAATGCATTATTCGAGGTAGGGTAAATAATTCTGAGAATACTTTCATCCTTTTTAGGTGATTTTGCTCCGCTTTCTTCAAGTTAGGGGCTGATGGCGCCGCGCCCCCAGCTTCTTAAGTTAGGGAATTGTGCTAGACCAATGCTACAAGCTTTTGGATCCAATAGAATCTTCGTAAAATTGATCATTATGAGTGTTACGATTGATGTGGTAGGCAGGTCCAGTCGATTATTGTGAGTGTTATGATTCATTCGGTTGCCAGGTCCAATCGATTCATAGCCTCTCGAGCATGGTCAAATATTAGAGTTGGCAATCATGGCATTGAACCCAAACTCAAAAGCATTATCCTATCTATGAACTAATTGCATATGAATAAACCCAACAATCCTACTTATGCATGAACATGGAAATGCAAGAACAAGGATGTGAAATGTATTTACTTTTCCAAGAGATGCCCCTTCCAAAGCCAACAAGTGTTACCTAAGCTTTAATCTAAAAGTGAAAAGGTTTTTGAACACTGTTATTCATGTGTTTCATTGATGAGAAGATAGTTCTTAATAAAAGTTAAGTAGGAAAATTGTAATTTCGAAAATAGTATATCTATAATATAGGAAAATTTCTTCATATAAAGAAAATGAAGTCGAAGCAATCTTCTTGCATATGTTTTTTGTATACGTTATATGTTGAATTCTATACGAATTTCTGAATGGAACAATTCTTACACATCGGCTAGATTATGGAAAGATGGATGAAGTACTGCCTATTTGAAGGTTGCTGAAACTAATATTGAAGAGGATACATCGCACCCATTGAGGTACAACCTTCTTCGGATTTTGTGTAAATGCGGGATACTTTGTGCATCGAGTTGCCCCAAATATCTTTAAAATAAAATATTAAAAAATTAATCAAACTTAATTGATATAGAAGAAAATCAGAGACTACTCAAGCCGTCTAATTTAGTTACACGCAAGAAATTAACCAAAAGCTCGAAAATTTTCTTTTAAATTAAAACAAAATAACCGATGGGATAACGATTTTTCAATATCCGATTTCAAAATATGAAGTGAATATGTGATGCTCGACTTTATAGAGCATTTAGTGGCTATGGTATCAGATGAAAAGAAAATCCAAACAATCTATTTCCATAATTTTTCACGGTAGCATTATAGCAACAAGATCTTTTACTTCTCAAATCGTCAAGTACTTCTTTCAAATGGTGATGAGGAAGCATAAGAAGTATTCCCTCCTTTTCAATTTATTTGAACCTATCTAGAGTACGAGGGCCAAATATTAATTTTTGGTGTAAAATCGGACATACATTCTTGAAATTTTTTGAAAATAAAATTTATATGTTTAGAAATCACATAAAAATTATTATAAGCTACATAGTTAATAATTCAAAATATTTAAACTACTTGCAAAAAAAATGATCAAAGAAAATCTTGAAACGAGGGGAGTATAAGTTAAAAGTCTATTGTGGAAATAAGAAATAGTAATATAAGAAGTGTATAACGTTCAAAGAAATGGGGATGTAGCTCAAATGGTAGAGCGCTCGCTTTGCATGCGAGAGGCACGGGGTTCGATCCCCCGCATCTCCATTTTTTTACTTTAATGATTTAATATTTGGGCTAAATGAATAAATCTGAATCATTTGTATATTAACAAATAAAAAATTATCTTGTTATATACAATTGGTAACATTCTGCGGAAAAGAGAAGCATCTTCTTCACTTGAATTAAGACATTGTAACTGAAAGCAAGATTTGGAGATGGTATAGAGTTGTTTAACATTAATCTAAGCCTAATATTGAACAGCTACAATCGTACGTTTACAAGAATTATAAGTAGGGGCAGATCTATAGTATTAAGTGTGATTCACACGAATCCAATAATTTTTGCGCATATTCTATATTTGTATTAAAAAATTCACTAAATTTATTCTAATAGTTAGCTCGGAATACTAATTCGTTGATTGATTATTATCGTATATTAACTTGAGATTTCAATAAAAACCCAAAAACTTCAAATTGTAAATATGTCTCATATTATTGGGTACATCATACATGGCTGGGCTAAGCCTCAATTTAAACTAACTAGATTAGACATTTTTTTACCTACACATAAACTACTAGTTCATATATTCGAATTTCCAAGAATATTTTCTTGATTTTTCCCTTAAAAGTAGATCAATATACAATTTCACAACATCTTTTAGGATTTAACTTGTATATGAGAGACAGAATACAACAACAACAATAACAACAACAACACAGTAAAATCACACTAATGGGGTCTTGGGAAGGTAGTGTGTACGCAGACCTTACCCCTACCCCCAAAGGAGTAGAGAGGCTGTTTCCGAAAGACCCTCGGCTCAAGAAAACAAAAAGACAAAAGGACAAAAGGAGACAATATTAGTATCACCACAATAATCATAGGAAAAAAAGGAACACCATGAAATGCAGAAGAAAGATGCAGAGCAAAAGTGATAGCTAGTAAATAGGACATGCACTGAAAAGCGAAGTAGTAAAACACAACATAAAGATGAGAGACAGAATAAAGATACTTTTAACAATATTGGGTTATCTAATAGTCAATGCCATGTAATTTTTTATAATAAGTAATTGATTGATAATCTAAAATAAAATAACTTTTTATAAACAATTAAATAGTTTTAATACTGTAAAACATCTTTATAGAGCACGTATATGAATTGGTAGGGCTAAAGGCTCGTGATATGTATTTATTAATTTAATTGGTATTTTTATTAAATCATTTTTACTAATTATGATATGAATATTTTCTAAACCTAATATCTAGTAATAATTTAATAAACATAGTAAATTTAAATTAATTATAACTTTTAATGTTTTAAAAAAATGCTACTTCTTTTAAGGAAGACCGTTGTTTCAGTTTTTATATACATTAAAAAAAATACTAAGATTTGTGGTAATTATTATAACACCATTGCCCTAATTTTATTCTAAGATTTATGGTAGGGTTGTTCAAAATCGAACCGAAACCGCTAACCGAACCGAAGGCTTATTGACTAACTGGTATCGGATTATCGAGGTAATGGATGGTGAACATATTAAGATTTTATAATTAACGGGTTAACGGTTTGGGGACGGATTACTCAATTTTCTTATCGGGTAAACCGTTAACCCGTTAAGAATTTTTATATTTACACGTTTACCCCTATGTATATAAAGTACTATTGAAACCCTAAATAGCTAAATCCCTAATCTCTATTTTTCTAATTGAGAAGTTGAAAAATCGAAATCTGAATGATTAATACGTGTATGTCTGTATGAGTAGTCTTGATGGTATTAAAAATTTGGTTAATACGTATATGACAATATGAGTAGTCTTGAATACTCTTCAATTCAAAAATATTATTTGGTTAGATCTTAGGTGGTATTAAAATTTTGGTATTGATTTGAATACCAAGATTAAACAATTTTGTTTTATACCAATTAAACAATTTTGATACTATAAAAAATCTTTATAGTGCACGTATATGAACGGGTATGGCTAAAAACTCATTGATATGTAAAAGTGCTTATGTATAAAAGATTGTTTTGTTAATTTAATTGCTATTCTTATTAAACTATTGTTACTAATTGTGATCTGTAAATTGTTTGTTTATTATGTAAGATAATATAATTATGGCCAATATTTTGGCTAATGAAATCCATCTCACATAAGCATAAACATCTTTGCAAAGTGTAGATTTTGTTGGCAATATTCTTTGGGACCCAAAAATATTGCATTATGTGGTGGACATCATTTGCACAAGTTGTATCTCTTCTTTTACACCTAAGAGGCCAAGACTTTTTTGCCTATAAAAGGGAAAGCCATTAGTTCATTTTAGACACACCAACAAGACTTGTCTTCAATTCTTGTTTCTTCCTTTCTTCCTTTCTTCCTTTATTAAGAGTGTTTTGTATGAGAATTAGTGTTGGGAAGCACTTGTGTGAATCCTTTCTTTGGAATGATCTTGTGAGATTATTCTCTTAGGATATTTGGGATTAATTAGAGTGTTTACTCTAATTTTGTACTCTCTTTTGTACTCTTATTTTTATAGTAAACTGCTCATCTCCGCTTGTGGACGTAGGTGACTTTGACCGAACCACGTTAAATTTGAGTCTTCTTTATCTACTTTAATTGTCGTTGTTATCAACTTTTATTGTTTTTGTTATTGCCATTATACCGTTGTTTGGCTATATTCTGCTATACTATTATTTGGCTATATTCTGCAATACCCGGGTTCCCGATCCTAAGAGATAATTTTAAAATCAAATACCTAATAATAATTTAATGAAATTATTACTCACTTCTAGTCCGAATAAATATTATTTTCAATGTTTTTTTCCTTAAAAAAAATAACTAGGACCATAAGAGAACCATTTCTAAATAATTACCTACTTTTCGCAAAGGAACTTTATAAATAATTATAAGATTATTTTTACTAATTATGATCTGTAAATTGTTTGTTTATTATATATGAATAATTTTAAAATCAAATACTCAAAATAATTTTATAAAAAATAGTAGTAAATGTAATTATTGCTCACTTATAGTCAAAATAAATATTACTTTCAATGTTTTCAAAAAAGCGCTACTTCTTTTAAGGAAGACTGTTATTTCAGTTAATATATACATAAAAAAAAATAAAAAAGCAAAAATTATAAATGCTGAAAAAAGAGAACCATTTCTAAATAATTACGTACTTTTCCAAAAGGAAATTTATAAATGGCTGAAATTTATTTACCAAACGGTAACATCCAATATCTTCTCCCATAAGCTCACTACCGTCTAACGGCTAGTTAAAAAAAGCCTTTAAACTAATATCAACCGTCCGATCATTTCCCATCTAACGCTCCTGATTCAAAACGCCAAAGAATATGACCGTTAAAGTCAAAAGCGCTCCTTTTCGCCCAATTTTGCCCCATATAAAAACCCTAATAGTATCACCAAAATTCTCTCTCACTCACAAATATCTGAAGAAAAACTCAAAAGAAAGAAAATTTTACGAAGAAGAAGAAGAAGAGAAATAGTGGCGACTCAGGATAGTGAAAGAGGAGGAGAGGCGGGTAACGGTCGTCTCCAATCGTTTATTTCGTCGATATTTGCGAGTATAGGTGGTGTTTTTAGTCAGTATAATAATCAAGAACAAGAAGAAGATCTTCAAATGGATAACAATAGTGTTGGTGTTCCTCACAATTTACCCAGAGGTTAGAATCAATTTCTGCTTTTTTTTTTAACTGAATTTTAATTAAATTTCCTTTTCTGACAAGGTAAAAATATATCCTTTTGTGTATGCTTTTAACCGAATCTCATTTGGTTTTTATTTTTTCTTATCTGACAGAAAATATTTTTTTGTGTGTGTGCTTATAGTGGATTTCTTGAAATTTTTTTGGTATTGTTTTCCTATTTTTGACTGAATTTTAATTGCAGTTCATTTGGGGTTTATTCTTTTCTGACAAAAGAAAATGATCTTCTAAAGTGTGTGCTTATTGTGGGTATCTAGGAATATTTAGTATTGTTAGTTTCAACTGAATCTCTGCTATTTTTTCAAGCTTGATGTAAGTTTTGATTTTTTTTTTATTTTGTGCTTACAATGTTTTTTTCTTTTTGGAATTATTTAGTATTGTTACATTCTTTTTTTTCCTTCCAATTTTTGACTGAATTTCAATTGAATCTCATTTGGATATTTCCTTTTTTAGACAAAAAAAAACCTACAAGTAATTGTTTTGTGTGTTTGTGCTTGTAGTGGGTTTCTTGAAATACTGTGTATTGTTATATTATTTGTTTTAATTAAGTGTCAACTGAATCTCTATGTTTGGGTGTGGGGGTGGGGGGGTGGGGGGTGGGGGTATGCTGAATTTATCTTTTGTTGTGTGTGCTTATAGTGGGGTATATTTTCCAGTGCTGGAAAAGATATAGAGAGTGGATTGAAAATTAGTTTATGGAACTTTCTGCTAATGAGAATCAATTACATAGCTGCTGACCTTAACTGATATGGAATTGAGGCTTAATTGGTTGACTAATTTGAAATATTGAAATTCTTTATCCTTTGTCTCATGAGAATTCTATTGCATCTGTAGGAGAAATGGGAGGAAAACAGAAAAATGCACAAGCCGATGGAAGAAATAGGCGTGCTCTCGGAGACATTGGCAACCTTGTGCCTGCTCCTGCTGCAGAAGGAAAGCCTAAAGCAGCTCAGATTTCTCGCCCTGTGACTAGGTAAATAGGCGTAATAGTAGTTGTTTTTGTATTGTCTTTGGTTTCAAATATCTGTCTTTCTGCAACTCCTATCTTTTTTTTCAGGAGCTTTTGTGCACAGTTGCTAGCTAATGCACAAGAAGAGAAGAACAAGGTGGAAATTTGCCTAAACAATTGAATTGTAAATGGTTTTATGAAACTTGCAAGATTCTTGAAATGGTGGATATAATTTATTTTTATTATTTTGTAGAAACCACTAGCAGAAGTTGTCAATAAAGATGTACCAGCCAAGAAGAAGGCATCAGATAAGGAAATGAAGACTGTTGGGGGAAGTCCATTGAGCAAAAGAAAAGCAAAGAAGTCTGGAAAGACTCTCACTTCTACTCTCACTGCTAGAAGCAAGGTTATATACATTTACATTTTCTCTCTTTAGATCAATAGTACTCTGTGTAGTAGTATCAAGATTTTGATAAAATTGGTTTCTTTCTCAGGCTGCTTGTGGACTTTCCAATAGACCAAAGTATGAGATTGAGGACATCGATGTCGCTGATGCTGATAATCATTTGGCTGCTGTAGAGTATGTTGAGGATATCTACAACTTCTACAAGCTCACTGAGGTATATTTGTGAATCTCATTCTCTTGTTCTATTTCTGTTTAGAATCTCATATGCTCTATGATTGTATGATCCAGGGTGAAAGTCGAGTGGATGACGACTACATGAACTTTCAACCAGACCTGAATCATAAGATGAGAGCCATTTTAGTGGACTGGTTAATAGAAGTTCACAGGAAATTTGAGCTTATGCCTGAGAGCCTTTACCTTACAATTACCATACTGGACCGTTTCCTCTCGCTGAAGACGGTTCCAAGGAAGGAACTTCAGTTAGTTGGCATTAGCTCAATGCTAATTGCTTGCAAGTATGAAGAGATTTGGGCACCAGAGGTATACATATATGTCCTTTCAGATTTGCCCTTTATATCTATTATTAGTCTGTTGTGTGCATATGTAAATCAGATTTTATTTTCTTGATTTTTGCAGGTGAATGATTTCATTCATATATCAGACAATGCATATGCCAGAGAGCAAATACTTCAGATGGAGAAAGCAATTCTTGGGAAGTTGGAATGGTATTTGACAGTTCCAACACCATATGTTTTTCTGGTTAGGTACATTAAAGCTGCAACACCATCTGATAATCAGGAGGTACTTTACTAATTCCATCTTTTGACATGAATTCTTGTTTGGGATAATTACCTTATTGGGCCCCGCCCTCCATAAATAATAGCCGGCAAATCTATATGTTTCGTATATATACATATAATATATAAAATATACATACTATATACATATTATGTACATATTATTATATACATATTATGACATACATATTATGTACGTAATGGACACATATGTTTTGACATGAATTCTTGTTTTATCTCAAGTTGGCTAATAATATTTCTGTTGCTTGTTGTAGATGGAGAACATGACATTCTTTTTTGCTGAACTTGGTCTTATGAACTACAAGATCACAATATCATACCGCCCATCAATGCTAGCAGCATCGTCCGTTTATGCTGCTCGTAGCACTCTCAACAAAACTCCACTATGGACTCAAACTCTGCAGCACCATACTGGCTACTCAGAAGATCAGTTGATGTAATTTTCCTCAAGAACGAACTCATTTCAGTTTTAGTATCTTAGGTTGATATTATGTTTCTAGTCTCATGTGTTTTACTTTTTGTGTAACAGGGAATGTGCAAAGATATTGGTTAGTTATCACTTGGATGCTGCAGAAAGTAAGCTGAAAGCAATTTACAGGAAGTTTTCGAGTCCAGATAGAGGTGCTGTTGCATTCTTCCCACCAGCAAGAAATCTCCTACCTACTACTACTACTGATGCTGCTTCCTCCTCTTCTTGAAGAATTTTATTTTTTAGTTTGGGAAGCTTTTTGGGATCATTTTACTGCTGTGATCTCTCTAGCTTAGACTAAGTAGTGGTGTGATAGTGTGATTTGATTTTGGAGTGTGAAACTTTTGTATGGTTGATGATGATTTTACCTACTAGTGAAGTCATGTAAATCCAGAATATATATTTTTTTGTGAATATAACTAGTTCATTCTTTTTTTCTGAATGTGTCGATACTCCATTTACTTTCTTTATATTAATTCTGTTCAGTCATTGTTTCTAGGGGGGTGTCCATTTACTTTCTGTATATTAATTCTGTTCAGTCATTGTTTCTAGGGGGGTGTCTGTTCAGTCACTGTGTCAATACTCCATTTACTTTCTTTTTTCTGAATGATACATTTGTTATGAATAGATGTAACAAAAATCTGTTACATAAGAATTTGTCAGTTCCGTTTGCATATATAGAAGAAATTGTCAGTTCGTCAATTGGAAACTTCATCGGATGCATATATAGAAGAAAAGGAAGGGTTTGAACTTCTATTCCATATGCAAGAAAAAAAGACGGAGAGACATAAAGAACAAAGAACTCTATTATTTATGAACATATCCCAAAAAACAAAGATTAGCAATTTTCAATAGAACTTATTTTTGACAAGAGTGGGTGTGGCTCTAGTGGTGAGCACCCTCCACTTCCAACCAAATGTCACAAGTTTGAGTACCCCCAAGGAGTTCTTGGAAGGAGGGAGCCGGGGTTATATCGGAAACAGTCTCTCCACCCCACGTAGGGGTGCGTAGCATACCTTCCCCAGACCTCGTTAGTGGTATTATACTGGGTTGTTGTTGTTGCAGAGCTTCAATTCTCCCCTACTTAATAATATACGTTCGTTTCAGTTAGACTCGTGTTGGAGATATATAAGTGTTATAAAAGAAATATACGTTCGTTTCAGTCGTTGTTCGATGGCAACTTCTTGGGTTTTTCTCTGTTATTCTGTTCTGGGCGGCATGGTCTAATATAAGTCAACTGACTCACATGAAACATAGAGTTAGTTTGCATCGGTCACTTGAGACAACGGCCATGGCTAGCACCCATGGAAGTATATATATCTTGAATCCAAGACAAAGGAGTTTTCAGAATTTCATTTTTTTTTTATCATAATGCCAACAAGAATTTGGTTCTTTTTACGAACAAGATGTCGACAAATCTGCGAATCTAGAAATTCATTTTGGCCAATTCAACCTTCTCGAACTGTTTGTTTTTAAAAGCCAAAAAGAATTGTGCCAAAATAACAAATGCTAAAAAGAACAAAAGTCCTTGGACACGCAATGGATCTTGAAGTACCATTTCTCCATCACCCTGACCAAATCCGCCTACATTAGGATTACTCGTTAATGGTTGATCAAATTTGATAGATTCGCCTTCGGAAACAAGAAGTTCTGGTCCAGGAGGGATAATACCAACCACTTGACGTCCATCCGACGCATCCCTTATGGTTATCTCATATCCACCTTTTTCTTTTCGTGGCAGTAAACAAAGAAATAGATCAAAGATTTTCTCGTAACTTGTCAGAAAACAGAAAATTCCAACAAGGAATATTATGTGACGCTATTAATTTTCCTTCTCTGGTGCATATTGTCCAAGTAGGAAGTAAACTTTGCCAAGTATATACAAAGATACTTCAGTAACCTATTAACAACATAACTCATTGGAAAATTCAGAGTCATATTTTAGTGGGAACACGAACAACCATGTTCTTGGACACCACTCGAAGCCAACTTGTAACTGCGTTCCCAAGTATCTGTTGGAGCAGCTTGCGCGTGAGGAACGTGACGAGGATGTTTCTCTCTTTTGTCACCCCTTACCTGTTTCAGCGCATGCTTAAGGGAAGGCAGCAAAGCTTCCATGCATTCTGCAACTGCATTTGGATTGCCTGGCATATTGATGATCTGAGAACATTGTGAAACATACACACAGGCAAAATTTCAGGTTCAGAATTTGACATAAATTTATAAGAGGGTCAAATAACATGGAACAGCAGTCAGAAGAGCACAATAGCCGTCCACCAAATCGCTTAAACTAAAAATAGCCGGCAGATGTATAATATACGTATAATTCATGTATAACTGTAGAACATGTGTATAGTCTATGTACACCGGAGAGCAAAAGTAAACAGTGAATTTGACCGACTATTTGCGTAAAAATCCCAAATTTAAGAGGGTCAATCACTTCGATTTTGTACATGTACCCTTTCAACATAATGAAGGTCGCACTTGGCTCTAAGAAAGAAAAGAGTGGCTGTACTTCACAGATTGAACAGCTTCCCTATTTCTAATAGAGAAGACAAGAGTTTCCCAATGCCTAACTAAATCTGAATCCTCTACTTGGCTATCCAGTAGCTAGGTCTACTTATGATTGCCACTGGTTCGGATAAGTCGAGTGATTTAAGAACATGAGACAAAAAAGTGGTAGGAAGGAGATTGGGAAAGCAGAAGCAGGAATATGACGTTGATTACTAGAAAGAAAACAACAGCAACTATGCCTAAATCGCAAGCTAGTCGGAGCCGGCAACCTAGGAAGAGAACCTGCAAAATATCCCTTTTCTCTAAATATGTCAAGCCATCTTTTATGGATCACATATAAAGAAATCCATCAAAACTCAACACCCACTTTAAGTATTCCCTTTCTAGTAAAGTTTGAAACATGTGTAAATCTTAGGAGATTTTACCATAGCAGCAGAAGTAGCTATTTTCTGGAAATTTTGCTAATTCCATGAGCAATCAATTGTCAACTGCCAGCTAATTAGCTACCTTCTGCAGTTAACTAGGTGATTCGGAGGAATTTTAGATGACAAAACAAACAAGTCGCTAGGCGCAATGGATTTAAAATTACATTGAAGATCTTCATGATTCTTTTTCCCATTTTTTTCAATTATGGAAGTGTAATAGAAGATCAGCCTGTTGCCGCAGGCAAAACATTGTATACCTAAAACATAAATGTACAGGAAAACCAACGGACAAGCAAACAATAGAAATAATCATTGGATTAGGGAGAGAAAATGTATGATTGATGGCAATACCAACCATAGTTCTAAAACTCAACACTCGGATTCGACTTGCTAAAGAAGTTCATTATTCAACAAAATGAAAGACTAAGCATAGTTTTAAAACTCAACACTCAGATTCGAGTTGTTAAGGAAAGGAGTTCAGTAAATTGGAAGACTAAGAATGCAAATACAGAACCAGAAATGCCTTACCTTTGTGTTACTCAAGGAAACAATTTTAGGTTAAGCTTATCAACCATATGAGGGAACTTTGGGCTAACTTGTGTTGGTGTGTTTTGTGGTGCATGATAATAAAGATGCATTAGTTTGGACTTGTGGCCTTACCAATGTTGATCCTCTTATTCCAGCTGCTGCACGTGAGAGCATTGCAGAAGGCGTTACCTGTGTGAAGTCAGATGCATCATGAAATTAGAAGAAATTCAAATATTTTTCTAGGTCAGGGAAAAAATTTATAGCTGCCTTGCGTAAGCATGCGAAATGTTCAACCATCGGAGAAGGGCTAACAGAGATATATAGAAATCCTGAGGAAGATTAAATATCTGATGTTATCTAACGAAGGTCACGTCATTAGTTGTTTGATAATACACATCCCTCGTTGCTTTTATACAAGAAGGCCACCAGAAAGGCAGACAGAAAAATTCACTTGCTTAACTTGAATTCTCTACGTTCATTTTTATACTTGAGGAAAAGAGTCAACTTCAAAGCTTGAGATACTTTTCGTGGTGGGTGGGGTGCAGTTTGGGATACAGCTCTTTTTGGGCTAGAACAGAGTCAGCTTCAAAGCTTGCTCCTTCTCCCTTTTATTTCATTTATATACT
The DNA here is from genome assembly GCF_000390325.3 of Nicotiana tomentosiformis. Taxonomy (NCBI): domain Eukaryota; kingdom Viridiplantae; phylum Streptophyta; class Magnoliopsida; order Solanales; family Solanaceae; genus Nicotiana; species Nicotiana tomentosiformis. The sequence goes on from NC_090812.1 coordinate 154,476,002, forward strand.
TTTTTGGATAACAGTTGTGTCTGGGCCAGCTTACAGACACCTCGACTATCCACCGGATAACTCTGTCTATCAAAGTTAGGCAGACAGGAAAAATTCAACTAAGTACTTGGTCTGTTGTTGTCTCCCTACAACGTCATAGAATGTCTTCTTATCCTAATCTTTTACTTGTAAAGTAAATTATCTTCTTTTCAGAAGTGGTAACAAACGACAAAGATCTTGTGACATGAGCATGTGGTTGTGCACCTAGTTCTATCTTTTCGTTGTTTTTCAACACCCCCATAGTTTCGGCAATGAACTAGGTGAAGATTATACAGACAAGGGTGTATAAACTATCTGCCAAATTTTACCACATTTAATACATATGCAATTGAATAAAATGCCCATGGAATAACAGTGATGAGAACTTTGATACCTTCAAACTTTCTCGCATCATAACATAGAGAAGACCAGGTGTTTCTTTCTGTATCATACTTTTGGTAGCTTCAGGGGTAACATCCCTTGGCGTACAGCCGGTCCCACCTGACTCATCCAGTAAGAGTAATTTATAAAAAAATATTATCAGCTAGGCAAAGAAATGGGACCATGACCATAATAACTTAGGAGCATACCAAGGGTAAGAATAAGATCCACTTTGTCAACGTCACTCCACTTCTGCAACATGTCTTTGATCTTTTGCTCATCATCTGGCACAACAGCTGTTGCAACTATACTTGTCCCTCCAAGCCTTTCTGACAATGAATTGACGACAGAAACTGCCCTTGGACCACTGCGAGATCATATAGCATAAAGAAACTCAAACCAGTTGATAATCAAGGAAGGGGAGCCTTTCTAATGGGTTCTAACATATTACGGGAGCAAGAAAATATCAAGCAGCCATGTAAATTTATCCAAGGTGAAAACTGTGAAGAGTCCCATATCGGTGCTTAAAGGGATGAGTGGTCTCCTTAGGCTTGGGCAATCCTCACCTCTTGAGCTAGCTTTTGGGTTGAGGTAGGCCCAAGATCTATTTCTTTACATGGTATCAGAGTTGCACTCATCCCAATTCTCGTTTCCCGATGTCGGGCCCCCATATTAAATTCCCACGCTCCAGATGTCCATCCCTGGGCGTGAGGGGTGTCGTGTGTTAAGAGTCCTACATCGGCGCTTTAAGGGATGAATGATCCCCTTAGTATGGCTTGAGCAATCCTCACCTCTTGAGCTAGCTTTTGGGATTGAGCTAGGCCCAAGATCCATTTCTTTAACAAAAAATAATGTTAATGCATAGAAAGGAATCAGCCTATGGAAGGGGACCTTGGCGCAATGATAAGAGTTGCCTCCGTGTTACCAAGAGGAAGTCAGGGGTTCAAGCCGCAGAAACAACCTCTAGTAGAAATGTAAGGTAAGGCTGCGTACAAAAGACTCAATATGCTTTGGCCCTTCCTCGGACCCCGTGCATATAGCCGGAGTTTAGTGCACCGAGTTGCCCTTTTTTAAAAGTAATCAGCTTATGATGAACCCAAAATAGAATATCTACGCATTTGACAAAATGTTCACTTGCAAATGAGACATTTTAAGTGGAAAGAAAAGAAATACCATCAGATCAAATCAATTGCAGTATTGTCAAAGGCGCGCTTAAGCCCTGAAGCGAGGCTCAAAACATGTTGAGCGTTTCGCCTCGCTTTGTGGGCGCTTTAGTATCGCATAAGCGCGTTTTAATGCCGCATCAATGCTTCAAGGCATATTTTTCCTTGCCAGTGAGTGTAATCCTGAAAAATGTGACATTAAACAATTGATATTTCACTTTATCGTAATTTTTTAAAATTTCTTGTCCATATCTTTGTTATTCATGCTTATAATTATTAGTCTTGGACTACATATACATATTTTTACTTTTTCTCTAGTTGCGCCTTTTTTAATTTAAGTCCACACTTTATTTGCGCTTTGCGGTTAAAGCCCCAACGAACCTTTGAGCTTTTTTGCGCTTTTCGTTTTTGATAACATTGGCTTAAAGCACGCTTAAGCCCTGAAGCGAGACTCAAGGCTCTAAGGCATACGTTTCCTTGCCAATGAGCGTAATTCTAAAGAGGCGACACTAAACAATTGATATTTCACCTTGTCATAAATTTTTTTCAATTTCTTTGTCCATATATTTGATATTCATGCTTATAAATATTAGTCTTGGACTACACATACATATTTGTCATTTTTCTCTATTTGTGCCTTTCTTCATTAAAGCCCACGCTTTATTTGCGCTTTGCGCTTAAAGCCCCAACAGACCTTAGAGCTTTTTTGCGCTTTTCGCCTTTGATAACACTGATCAATTGTACAGTAGTAGTTCTTTTATCTCTGTGAAAACCAAGGAAAAAAATAGAAGCAGAGCTAGTTCTTCTGGGGAGAAAGGCTTGTCAAAGTGCACATGCCTACCGCGAAGTTTCAACTTCTCAAACAAGGCTACCACAAGGAATCCTCCCAGTTGTTTTATCATTTAGGATCGCAAACCTTGCCTCTTCTGGAAGCTAGAGTGATGGGTTCCTAATTAACGATACACGAGCCATTCAAACACCAAGTAATACTGTACTAGCAAGTAGCTTAATATTTGTAGCAAAGAGTCTGTGTACTCACATGGTTCACTTTTACATGGAGCAATATCAGATTTGCCTTTTTCCTTTTGCATAACTAAAGTGACCCTTTTGGAATCACGAACCAAAAAGGTGTATCTTGATGCAACTTCAGTCTTTATATAAAGAGGTAGGGGAAGGGAGACACTCAAACACCAAGTAATAAAGTAACTTAATATTTGTAGCAAAGAGTCTGAGTATTCACATGTTTCACTTTTGCATGGAGCAATATTAGCTTTGCCAATTTTCCCTTTGTATCACTAAAGTGACACTTTTGGACTCACGAACCAAAAAGGTGTATCTTGATGCAACTTCTCTTTTTATGTAAAAGAGGTGGGGGAAGGGAGCCATTCAAACACCGAACACTAGGAAGTAGTTAATTTTTGTAGCAAAGAGTCTGAGTACTCACACGTTTCACTTTTACATGGAGCAATATCAGATTTGCCGCTTTTCCTTTTGCATCACTAAAGTGACCCTTTTGGAACCACGAACCAAAAAGGTGTATCCTGATGCAAGTTCTCTCTTTATATAAAAGAGGTGGGAGAAGGGAGACATTCAAACACCAAGTAATAGGAAGTAGCTTAATATTTGTAGAAGAGTCTGAGTACACACGTGTTTCACTTTTACATGGAGCAATATCAGATTTGCAACTTTTCCTTTTGCATCACTAAAGTGACCCTTCTGGAATCACGAACCAAAAAGGTGTATCCTGATGCATCTCTTTCAATTTTAAACTAACTGACGTGGCAGTTGCTCCAATATGTCTCCGGACAAAGAGTGGTAAACCCAAGACATAGAGTGGTTAGAGTAGTCATTTACGGACAAAGAGAGGTAAAACTCAAAAGATAAGTAGTTAGAGTAGTCATTTATAGTGGCCGTGGAAGCAAATGAAGTAACTTTTACCAAGAGATAGATGTAGGTCATTTATAGTGGCTATGGAGGCAAATGAAAATAAGAGTTTCATTCTTAACAATGGTTTCCAATGACTATAAGGTTTGAAGTACTTCCTCTTTTCTTGCAAATAGTTAGACATACCGTCTTTCCTGAGTAACTTTCAGTTTAACAAGCTTAAATCTTACGATATGCATGTCATTAACAAATTACAAGCTAACAGAAATTTGCATGCCAAAATGGCAGTAATGAACTCTTTCTCTCTCAACTGTTTGCATGAATGCAGAATAATAAGGAAATAGAGGATTAGAAAAATAAGCAGAAGGAAGAAAGGAGAAAAGATAAGCGCGCATATAGTAAGATATTATGAAATATTGAAATATATGGAACATAAGTTCGCAACAAAGGAGCAACTTGATACAATGGCAAATATAGAAGAGAAGCAGCTCCCTACTATAAATTACCTGCGATCAGGTCCCAATCCTGCGGCAACAGTATCACTTACTGTAAGAATAGCTACCCTAAATTCAGAATCTTCACAACTGCCAGTATTTGCAGCTGCTGGCTTATGTTCTTGTTGGATGCTACTTAAGTCTGGCAATTGCAAATTCCTGCTCCCTGGCGAATTGCTTATATCAGAAATCAAAATTGCAGGCACTAAAGCACCAGCCGGTAATGAAGCTTCTGAAGCCGGAAGCTCTAACAAAGCATTGGCTGACTTCATACTGAGAAGCCGACTGCTAATTTGATGACCTGTACTCTCAGCCATGAACCTGTAAATCATAAACGGGAAAAAGAATCATTTGATGCCATTCGCTGCAACAGTCTGCTAATAAAGCATGAACGAGGTATTGGACATCTTAACCTTGAACCCTCTTCCCTCCTTCCCCCATAAAAAATATCAACCGATATATCAATAGCCTGCTCTACTTGGGGTTCAACTAAAATGAATTTTTTAGGATTTGAACCAAACAACCCCTTGGGATTTTACAGGGGAAACAATGAAGAAGCAAAAATGTACAATCTTGTGATCTATGAACCGGTTAAAAGCACGAACATGTGTTACAAATAGGTCAAATTTGGAATTTTTGAAATATTGTACATCCAAAGACTACAAAGCAAAGTGAAAAGAATAGCATTCACATCAAATGATTTTTATCACTGAAAAGATCGTATATTAAGCACTTCACAATTTGCAATATGTGATACATCCGACAAAGAAAAAACAAGAAGGGAGCTACTATAGGCTAAAACCCAGGAAAACCAGCATCTATGACACCAGTAAGTGCATTTGGAAAATGATATTTTGATGAATGCATTTGAAAATCAATATGAACTACTAAGCTCTCAAAATTTACTCTTCAAAGATTATAGTTGGATGAAACTGCATGTTCTGAAAGAAAGAGAAACAAAAGAAAATAAGACGCTTACCCTTGGGAACCCGACCCATCATTCAACTGCCAGGAGATAACAGCTCGATGGTATTCCGGACGGAAAGGATATGTCTTAATTGAATGCTTTACACGAGCTTGCACTCTAAAATTATCAGAAACAGATACTCCTTTAGTGAAATTGGACAACCATAAATCAGCCAAACGTTGAATAGAAAAAGGATTGAGGGGCACTCTTGGCAACCTTGGAAGATGAGGGTTTCCCCACCCAGAGATGTGTCGAACGGCTGGAACCACAAAGAGATGGAAACAGACCAAACAGCTCACAGGATTTCCAGGTAGTCCAAATGCAAGAATCTTACCGGAAGTCCCATCGGATGATCTGGGAACGATCTCAGCAAATGTGATAGGCTTTCCTGGTTTCATGAGAACCTGGATTTGCAAAGAATGCCAATAAAGTAATTATTTCCCTGATTTCATAGATACAAGACATGTGTATATACAAACAAGAAACACTGATGTATATCTGTGTATATACATACAATATACATATCATATACATAATCAGTGTATATGTGTTGTATATTTGGGCTACAGCCTGTAAGTATATTGGGCCGCCGGGCCAAAAGTGAAAAAAGCCTAAAATAATTATTTCCTTGATTTCATAGATACAAGACATGTAGATACAAGCAAGAAACCCTGATGTATAGCACAAGCTCCCAGCTCAATCCCATAAGCGTACACAGTGAGCATTACTCTTTGAAAATACAAGTTTCCAAAATCTGTAAACAGAAATTGCCAGCATTACCTTCTGAAATAAGATTCTCCCTTTCTTTTGAAGTAAAGGCTTCACAAAATCCCGGTCTCCCATGGAAACACCTCCAGAGCAGACAAGGATGTCAATTCCAGAAGCAAATGCATTGTCTAGTGTCGTCTCAATCTCCTGCTCATCATCACGAGCTATACCGAGATCGAGAACTTTGCATTGCTGCTGTGTTGCAGCAGTTAGGATCATCGCACGGTTGGAGTCCCTAATCTGCTTGTGATAGATAGAAATTAAGTAAAACACGCCAGAGACGAATATCTTTGCAAATAATCTAGTCCAATTACAAGTACTATAGTAACCATGCAATGAACAGGAAGGAATCATGTATAAGATACCTGAGCATAACAAGAAAGAAAGGAAGACAGAATCCTCAACATTTAGTTGACGAAATCTCATCAATATACGAATAATAGAAAAAGGAAATTTAATGAAGAATTTCCATGAAAGAAGAGCTGCACGCTAGCGAAAGAATAACACCCAATCCGACAAGTACCATTAGGTTATGGATGCACAAGTGAAGGTTCTATAATTGATATTCCTCAATATTTAGTTGACGAAGTCTCACCATGGTTTTGTTGATTGTAAGAGAGGAGGTTCAAAAGATAAAGGTCTTCGAAGAATAATATCACAAATTGGTTGCAATATTTGTTGATATATCAACAAATTAATATAATGCAAGAAGAGGTCCTATGGTATATGCTATTTGCTGGAATATTGTGCTTGATAGGAAGGTGTGGAGGTCGAGCATTAAGGTTGCAGGTTAGGAGGTAGTTGAGCATTTCTCTACTTTGTACCGGGTGGGAGGCTAATCTGATAGGGTTTTGTCTTAGACTGCTAGTGGTTAGTATTGTATTCACACTATTCTTCCGTTTTTCATAGCACCGGGGTCCAGGCCTTACTTATAGGTTATTGTTGTTGCTTTTCATCTATTTTCTGGTTCATATGATGTTGTTTTATTTTTATGGTTTCTGTTGCTAGTACTGATATAGTGTCTCCTTTCGTCTTCTTGAGCCGAGCGTCTATCGGAAACAACCTCTGTACTCCCTCGGGGTAGAGGTAAGGTCTGCGTACACACTACCCTCCCTAGACCTCACTTGTGGGATTTTACTGGGTTGTTGTTGTTGCTGAGAATATTGTGCATGTGAAGAAATAGACCTTTGGTCTAACTGTTGAGGGGAGGATTACCCAAGACATATTACGAGACTACAACCCACTCTCTCAATCAATGTGGGACTTAACACCCCCCCACCCGCACCCCCAAGACTGGGCAATTGGAGCATGGATAACATAACATGGGGCATAACATATAGAAACCCAACAACAGGGATAGCTTGGGTCTAGCTCCAATACTATGTGTAGAAATGGACATTGGCCCTAACTGAATCTCAAAACCTAGCTCTTGAGGGGAGGATTGTCCAATATCATACAAGGAGACCACAACACATTCCCTCAATTAATGTCGGACTTAATAGTGCTAACTGACGAAACCAGCGGGGCATCAATCAAAAGCTTGTATTTTGGAGAAGCACTCAAGACAATAAGGGTTTTAGGATAAGTAGAAGTAAAGCTAAATATATGCACTGCAAGTTTAGTTAGCATAAGAAGAGCAACGTTGAGGTAAATTAAATGGGATTTCGCTGCCTGAATGCAAACAATTTAGATATTTAGACTCAACGTTCCAGAATAATAATATTATAATGAGATGTTACAAATATAACTAAAATAGGATCGTTGAAATGGAGAAGTATTAGCATTTATGAAGGATGCTAACATTTGGCAACGATTTGCTACAAATTTCAAGATCGGATAAAGTTATTTCTCATGTGTAGTAGATAATATGCAACCTATGAGTCTCACCCACATTTGTTTATCAATGTTTTTTGGAAAGAGAAATATGGAGGTATAATTTTCAATTATAAGAGAATCATGAGTTATTCTCCATAGTTTGAGTACTTTTTAACTAACACTTGTTGCTTTGGGCTTAGTAGAGAAGAAAACCTTTTTTATGGAAGTGTGCTATGCTAGGTACTGTCTGGTGTATTTGGCTTGGGAGAAAACTGCACTGTCCCACCAAAACAGTTTTCTAACCATCAGGACCTTCACATGTAGTTGTGGGAAATCCATGTATCAAAACTGCTTTTGTTTTTTATTCACCAAAAGCTCATAGGCTAGACCTATTCAACCACCCACAGAGGGCCTTTCTCAGAGAGGTGCTACTTGACAAAAGTACTTTTCAATTTAAACATAAGTTCTAATAGTTTCTGGTAGAAATACTCTACCAAAAATAGTGTCTGATGGAATCCCATAAGTACTATGATCAATGTTAATTTTAGCGTAAAAAATCCTTTTAGAGAAAATAGATATTTAAATTAAGATCCTTTTTTTATAACCGTTGTGTCCAAGCCAGCTTGCCCGCACCTCGACTAATTACACGTGATACTGCCTCCCATCAACATCGGGTACCAGGTAACTCTATCCACCAAAGTTAAAATGCTTCTTTTTAAGTCACAAAATAATGCAGATACAAGTGTCATTATCATGGAAACTATGTCGCCACCGTGAGCATCAGATATTTTTTTCTAAAAAGGAACGTCAAAGTAGCTTCCACAACCTGACCACGATCTAACCTCCCAACTGTTGGTTCTACAAGCTCATCCCCTGTTGATAGGACAGCAACTGTCGGACTAGGGTAAACCTGTATATCAGCAATCCAAAATACAACATTATTGCATAAGAAGCAACATCGAAAAGAGGAAGAAATAGGCAGAAATCTGGGGTTATAGCATTGAAACTGCAAGGAAATAAAAGAAATACCTTCACTGTGACAACACCCACTGTGGCAAGTAGACCAATTTCTGCAGCACCTAATCGCTCTCCAGATTTCAATACAATACCACCCTGTGCAATGTCAGATCCCTGGAAAAGATAATGTTAAATCAGTTAAAAAGTCCGACTGAGCATAAATGGTGGTAGTAAAAAATGAGTTAAGTAATTAAAAGCAATTGTTCCATTTTCAAGGTCAATAGCCTCCTTCTCAACAAGAGGACCCAAATAATAAAATTTAAGCAGCTATAGGGAGAACACTTTTTAAAACACACTTTTATCAAGAGAGAAAAAAATGTCTCTTAAATGTGCAGCATTCGTAAAGAAATATACAATTTATGGCTCCCAGGGGTCTAAAGAATTTTATGAAGATGCATCAAACCTGACTTGACTCAAAATTAGTGGGTCGTCGTATTCGAGCAAAAGATAACAAGTTAACATGCATTACTATGCTGAAAGCTATCGCTTGTCCAGACGAGCAAAAACACCAAAATGCCTATTAAGCTCACTTCTCCATCAAATGGGACTACCCCAGGGTGGCACAAATTGCCGATAGCCGCACCAAGCAGCAGTAGTGCCGAAACAAAGTTCAGTCAGCTTAATGATTCATTAGGTCAGAGGGTGCAGCTCATTGCCAAACATTTTATGTACTCGGCTCCAGTTAATATAACTAGTCACTTCAAAATATAAAAACACTTATTAAAATATGTGGATCATTGTTCCGAAGATATTCATGCAAATATCGAGATTTGATTTTCAGAAAATGAAAAACAATTAAAAGGTTGTTTCCAAAAGCAAATTTTCCAGCTTCAAGCAGACATTATTTTCCAGAAAACAAAATAACACTAAAAACAAGCCAACAATAAAACTGCTTTGCAATTCGAACTCCATTCTACCTACGCAGAAGACATACCTAAGGTAAAGCATCAAGTTCTTACCACTGGACGAATATCGACTCCAGGGCTAGTTTGCTTCAATATTTTCACTCGCTTTGTTTCCGCTGAAGCAACTGAAATTGATTCAGTGTCCTCTACTTGCACAACCGCATCAGCACCATCAGGCACTGGACCTAGATAGGGGGACAACATGGAGAAATCAATTGACACACAAAACAGTACTAGTTGGATGACCATTTGTCGAAAATTAACAGAGCCGCCTAGCTTCTAAACCCATTACAATATAAAATACTTCCACTGAACTGGACCAGCTTGCTCATTATCTTCAAGCGGCTTGTGAGCTACACGCTCAAGTTGCAACAGGTTAATAGTACATTAAGGGGTTGTTTGGTTCGCGGATAACTTATTACTTAGATTATAAATACGAAGATTGTAATACATGGATTAATAATTCATGTATTATTTAGTGCATATGCATTTCTTGGTGGATGTTTGGTTCATAGTATCACAAATGGGATATATGGTGTATAATCTAAAACATGTGTGTGGTTTTAAACTGGATAAAGTCTTGTTTTCAATTATAACCTTGGAAATGGCCGAAGGTATAAAGAAAGGGCTTTGGAAGAATGGCAATTTTGTCATTTGAATATTTTATCCATGTATAGCTCATCATTGTATTGTTGTCGCACCCTGAAGCTCAAAGCAGAGCCTCACTTTCACTGAGGATATCACGTTCTAGGACTTCAAATTTTCATGCCTAATAAGAGTAGAGCTTTTCTAGAAAACGCCAAGGCCAATTTGACCTACCTCAACTTCATCCCTAGAGATTCAATAAATTGAAGTTTAGTTTGAACACGACATCAAACAAGTGGTCACACCCGCATCCACCACCAGCACAGTATTTGATACGGGTAGATGTCACACGTCAATTTTTCCCTATAGGGATGTCTCTTCTTATTTTTAGATATAATTCTAAATATCTTGCCAAGATCAACAAGAGCAAATATATCGTCTAGGCATAAAGATAAAGATTTTAACGATATCGATGGAAACACAGTGAACAAACAAACCTCCGGTAGTTACATATGCAACAGTCCCAGAGGTAACCGTCACACCAAGTCCATCATTTCCTGCTCTTGATTCAGCAATTACAGGATATTCTCCAGGTCCATCAGCGGCAACAACGGCATACCCGTCCTGCAACAGATCCGCCCAAAAAGGAAGTTAACCATCACCTCATGAGCTAGCTTTTTCAAGGACGAGTTAGGCTCAAAGTCCATTTTCTTTACCAATCCCAACTACTTAACACGAGGCCTGGTCTATTGAATGATTGATTGATTGAATATGGTAGAGGGAAGCCCACTTAGACAGAAGTAGCCAAAGGCCACCAGATTGGACCTCGTGATACTGTCACTCAAACAGTGGCTCTTAACCATCAGGCTGTCCCTATACGGACAACTATTCTGCCTTCGCCACCTATCCCACCCCCCCCCCTCTCCCACCACCACCACAGTCTAAGCAACCCAACCTGGGAATAGTGCCAGAAAGAAAGCATTGAACCAATAAAGACAGCAACTTTCACACAGAGTGCATAATTCCAAGAGTCAATTTAAGCCCCAAAAAAGGTCAGTCAACATTAACAAGTAAAACACACACACACACACACAACACACAAGCATGTATATATAGCATAATTCCAAGCTTCAGTTTTTAAGCATCAAAAATAGTCAATTAATATTAACATGTACGACACACACACAAAAAAAAAACATATCTATACCCTTGACATGTACAGAAAATATACAAAAAAGTAGCAATACCCAATTGATAAAACAGTACATAAATGCGAAAAAAATACCTTAATAGAAGCAGGGTACGGAGGAAGAGGGTCAGGGGCAGTAATATCCTCGGCCAAGATTTTGCCTAAAGCCTCGTGTATAGGCAAAGCTACAGGTGGCAGCCGCTGAGCTACACTTAGAACTATGTCAAGTGCTTCTTCAACAGGTATCATCTTGTTTGAGATTTGGGTTCCTCCATTTTCGCCCATTCTTTTGCTTTTTTTGGCTCTTCAGTTCTACCAATGAGTCAATGAACTAGTAGTAGAATGGAGGGGTATATGAATATTTCCAATACTTGGACCAACGAAGAAATAAGTAAATCAATAGATAAAATGTGAAAAGTGACATAAGAGTTAGTAAATTACATGCTTTACCTATTTACTTTAACTAGTAAAAATAAAATTTTGATGGACGAGAAAAATAAAGTTTTTTACTTTTTATTATTGTTAATGTTTGGACATGATTTGATTAACATTTGAAAAATTAAAAAATTTGAGTTGAAGTTGAAAAGGGATATTGGAAAATAAAGTTGAAGTTTCGGAACGAAAATTTAAAAATAAAAATAAAAAATTCTCAAACTTTTTCTTCAATTTGTACATTTCAACTTTGAAGTTTAAATATTGGTCATTTGATAAACCATTTGTTATTTAAAATAATCGTCAAATATTATTTGTTCCGTAAAGTTAAAATAAATCCTAAAACTATATGTAGAATATACATAATACATAGTTGACCCATGAACTTGTCCCATAATTTTATTTAGACAACTAAGCAAAAAATATGTGAATATGCATATTTTCAAAAGCTAAATAAAACCTAAAACTAACTTAGGATATGCATAATATATAGATGCATATTGAACTTGTCACGTAATTTTGTTTATATAACTAATTTAGGAGACCGCCTTATTAAACACATTTTATTTGTCGAAAATTTACATATTGAATACATATTTTATAATTTTTTAATGTTATTGTTGCAAATAAGGATAATAAGAAAAAGGTATGTTTACATTTTTGGCTCTGATACCATTTAAATTCATATCTCTGTATTATACTATATATTAGAAAAGTTGTGTTTTCAACCTGTATGCTTAAAGTCTTTTTTGTAACACCCCAAAATTTTACTAATATTTACATTCTAGATTGGGCATCTTTATAATGAAGAGATATTTTACTTCGTACTTCCTAAAGGTGAAATCGACAATATATGAAAATTCCTTACTTTAGGTTGTATTAATATTGACAAAGAAATTCCATGGTGTTGCTATGTGTAACACTTAATATTATTTTGATAAATTATTATTAAATACATTATATAATTAAAATTTTGGGTTGCCACCCTTTTGTATTTATCTAAAGATATTTAGTAGATTGGGCAGTCACATTTTTTATATTTATCTAAAGTTGACTTGTTTTTCCATAACCTCCTCTCATATTTCATTCTTTCAAGACAAAAAAAATCTCTGCCCTCTCTACTTCTTATTACCTGAAAAACTTTATAAAAATCATCATAAATTTCCACTAAACCAATCAGCAAAACTCGTTCTTGGTGAAGCTCAAGTTGCTCCTCTCTTTTGTGGTAAGTTACTAAATTCATTTTTACACTAGACATCTATTAGTGTTTTCTTCATATCTTTTTGTATAGAGCTCCATTTTAAGTGATCCAAGACTTTATGGAAAGCTATTTCATAGATCTATAACTCTTATTCAGGAACCAAAATTTAGTGTTTCCTGTATTTACCCGAAAAGGGATCATAAAATGCAGGACAGGTGTTGCCCAGATTTTCAGTTTTAAAAATACTCCATGTACTACTGTTAGTAATTTTAGCATAACTTTTTGTAAGAAACTGATATTGGGGTGATTCAAGATGTTAGAAAATGCTAAGACATATATCTACAACTGTAATGAAGACCATACAGTCTAGTTTGTCCTTTTTCATCTTCAAAACTGAGTCACAACACAAGACAGTGATACTGTCCAGAATTTTTGTTTCAAAAATTTTGGGTAATTTTTACCAATATCATGTTTAGTTTGACATGTTAAATCACTGAACTTATATAGATATTTGATTATGTATTTAACGTATATATACCCTTGTAAAATTTAAGGAGAAATGTTTGAAGAAGTGGACGGATTTGGTTTGTCTATGGCGTAGACGATTCAAACGTTCTCAAGTTGTGGTTGAACTGTTTTGTGGTAAAACACCAAGGTTTGTGTATAAATTTTGTACTCTTTTTACTTGCTGAAATATTTTGAAATAACATATTTTTTTTTCTTGTCTTCAATTTATATCGTTGTATTCGTGTTATATCAAGTATTGTAAGATATTCGCTAAATCGCCCACTCGTACGGATTGCTTGATCGTTTTACATTCTTATTGGGACTTTATCCTTCTTGTGGCAGTGACTTTGTCACTCATCTTGGCATGCCTCTTGATTCGGATCTTTTGCCATCTTGACTTTGGATTTGTAGTTCGTCTTAAAATTATGGAATTTGTTTGTGTTAAGTACGAACTAGAAAGCCATTTTTAATATGGTTCTTGATTCTCTTGACTATTGGGTTTTGACCCTACATGATTTGGGGATTCAGTCCATCTTGATATCTGACTATGCTTAGTGTGATGGCATGACGTACATATTGGGCGAAAAATAAATATTTGGCAAACTCTCTCAGATTGATAGTATACGTTTTCTCGACTTTTGAACATTGTTATTGATATTTGGAAACACTTTAAGGTTTGATATTTGATACTTTTGATATATTTGTTCACTTGTTTTAAATTATGTTAAATTTGAGCTACCTATGACTGAAAAGAGAATTTAATGGCTCTCAAAGTTTATACGACACTAAGTTTTATGCTTAGCGGTAGTTGTTTTCTATCGTAGATAATGTACGGGATGAAATTTAAAGATGGCCTTATGAAGTAGTCTTTTTGGGAGCAGTTATGGAGATCACATTTGCATATGCACTATGGTTTTGTATAGTTTTGGGACATGTACATGATATATATGTCACACTTATATATGTTATTTGGAGGCTTGTTGGATCTTAAGACCAAAATCTTGTAACTTTAATTTGGTAACTTATTTTATTATTTTAGGGTATATTAATAACTAAAGTCTTGTAATATTCTGAATTTACACTTTGTCTTATAAATATGTACAGAGGAGAAAACTAGTTTTTCTTTTTATACCCGATAGTTTGAAATTTATGTACAATACAAACTTGTAGTGATTTTGAATGAAAGTATAATTTTGTTAGGAAGTTGCTTTAACGTGTTGATTATTCAAGAAGGGTTATCTCGTCTTATATTGATATTTTGACATTGTATTTTATTTTTAAAAAAAGAATAAAAAATTATGAAGAATATTTTCAAAAATAAAAATATTGCACTTTGGACCTCATCGCATGGGCCTATTTTTGCTACTAAATTATTCTGAATATTTTTTTAATTAATATCTTCTTAATGTCGTAAGTAGTAAATTATATTTGTTTCGTAAGTAGCACCTTTCCATTCTAGAGGGGTTGCTACACTTTTTTATAAAGTTTGAGGGCATTTAAGTTATTTCATATCAACTCTTACAAATATATCATATACGTGACTTTTTTCGCTACAAATACTACGTGTAACTTTGAAATGACTCCAGGTGTAGGTTTTCCTCCAATTTGTTTATATAATAAACTTACAAAGTTTAGATTGCTTCTCAGATTTTCTTCGTCTTCCTTAAATTCCTTCTACTTGCAGGTACATTTCAAACAAATTTGGCCATGTTTTTCGCTATGCATCTGATATAGAAACAATCCCTTCCTCTTTAACTTCAATTTTGTTGTTTTGTATTTGTTTCTCCTTCTTTTGTTATTTCAATTAGTTTCAGCCCACATGCAATTTTTTTTAAGATCAATAGTAAAAGCACTACACAATGGAGCTTTACCTCAAATTCGTGAAAATAAACTGAATTAAAAAGACAGATTTTGTATATATTCCAGAAGATTCGAATAATTTTTGAGTTAGAGTTTTGATGGACTAAATTGGGGGAGTTTTATTTTTTTTCCCTGAAGATGAATTGAAATTAAGAGCTCAGGGAGAAACTATGAATGTTTTGAAATCATAAGGAATCATTTGCGCTAGTTGAATATATTGCGAGAGATTGTATCTTTGTATTTTAACAATATTATAGTAGTCACTATAACTAGTCACACTCTTTATGCAAAAGAATTGAGTATTTATTTGTCTTGCGAGTATTATGTGATCACGCCCAACTATGCCTTATAAAAAGGACAAGCGATCGTCACAAATATATTCCGACTAATAAGTCCGGAGTCGAATCCCACAGGGAACTAACCTATCAACCACAGCTGCTAGACCTGCACAAATTCACGCAATCAATCTTCAAAAATATTTGAATAATAATTTGGATGTTTATTAACTAAACATTACGTAATAAAAATGCACTAACAAATGACTAACTACGGACGGTTTGTAAACAAGAATTGAAAAGATCTAAGGTTGTGATTTCCCTTATTGTCAGAATCTTTTCTGCTATATTTTTTATAAATTTGCCTAAGTCTTCTCTATCGATCATGAGCGCTCTGAGTGTCATAATTCTCTCCCGAGTAATTATCACAATTTACTAGACATATTCTCCCGAATTACGCTAGCTGGCATTAAGTACGGCTCACTCAGATCGCACCAAGGTTTCTTTATCCCTAATCCCACCTTTAAACCCTTCGTATTGATCCCTCATATACGTTAAGAGTGATGTTGTTCAACAACTACCTAAATATGCACTATCTCCCGAGTAATACATACTAAATAGGCACAACTAATTGAGGGCCCTTCAATCAACCACATGAATAATATAGTTGAACAAATAGAGAAAATACAACAGCAAATTTATATTAACGTAACAAGAAAATCATCCTTCAATAGGTTCCATCAAAACCCTAGATTAGGAATTTAGATACTCATACTCATAGTAACAATATCTCAAATATTTTGCATAATTAAAGTACAGAGTAAAGATGAAAGGATGTAGAAATCGATAATTCTAACTCCCAACGGGTGATTCCACAAGCTATTCTTGTCTCCGGTTGCAAAAGTACTCCAAAGTGGCATTTTTAGGTCTATTTGTATGTTTAGGAAAAGACCTAAACGTGTTGGCAAAGTCCTAGTCAAACCCGGAGACGAAATAAGGTTTCAAAACTCGGATTGTGCGCGCTGAGACCTGGCCTCGCGAGGCCTAACGCCTGGTGGACCTCGCCCCAAGCCTGGCGTCGCCAGGTATAAAGCTTGGTCAATCTCGCTTCTGCCTCGCCTCGCCAGGTCTATCACCTGGCCTTAGCCTGGCGTCGCCAGGTATAAGGCCTACTCTAGGCTTGGCTTCGCCAGGTATAACGCCTGGTGTAGGCCTGGCTTCGCCAGCTTCTCCTTTTAAACTGCTCCCGAGCACGCTTTTGACTTTTAAGTATCCCTTTTTCTCTACTTTCATCTCTAATTTACCTATACATAAAATGGCCTTCATTACGAGCAAATAAAGTGTAATTTATCATTAAAGCATATAAAATGCAAGGCGAATAGTGTGCTAAACCATGAATTATAGCCACACATCAATACCCTCACTTATACATTGCCTGTCCTCGAGCAATCAGACCACACTTACAGACACAACCTCACTAAGCAATTCCCTTAACTCCTTGCACCAAGAATATTTAAAATAGTCTAAGCACCACGGTGTAACATCCTCGCCTCAAGATTTGACTCACATACCATGACTTATTCACAAATCACTTACTTACTCTAACATGGAGGTCAATGACATTACCTTTCCTTTATGAATCATGTGCCCTCACCCAACAAAGAGCTCAGTTCCACACACGATGAATTTTAAGAATGTAGGAACTCAAGATAGGAAAAATTCACTCGCTCTCAGAAATAACATTCATATGCCATAAGTGATGCACCATAGGCTTGCCCGTAGTATAATACTCTATTAATCGAGCTTATTCAGTCTAAGATCAAATAGAACTTTGATTGGTTATAATGTAGGTTGCGGGTCGGGTAGGATATATTTGGATATGTGAGTGACTACACCTCCCTAAGCACTTTAATACATATACTTTAACATTCAAGCCCATACTTATGTCAAACCAAAACTCCACCTTCACATCAATGTATATTACCCCATACTTCTTTAAGCACAATTACATTAAGAGTCACCACTTATCAAAGAATATTCTTTTTCACAGCACTACAACTATTTTTTTTTCTTTTTTTAATTCAAGCGATTCTTACTTTTTCAAAACAGTGCACCTTTCTCCTTATTTCATTAGTTCCACTCAAAAGCCAAACCAACCACCCCACACTTTAACTTTTACAATGTTCATAACAATTCAAGTACTCATTAGAGGTGAAAAGGTTCAAATAGATGGTTAATTCAAACAATTGGGTAAGGCTTGAAGTGTGGTTGCCAAATAAATAGGATTACAGGCTCAAAGGGGTTAACTATGATACATAACTATTAGGTGGGTAAACTATAAATATCTGGCTTAACAAAGAAACACCAATATCACTTCTCAGACTGAACAAGACTACTATTTCGCTTTGCACACATACATGGCAAGTTTTAGACATCAAATGCAATGCACAAAATACATACAAAACTCACACACATATGGCACATAACTCACTCAGGATTAGTTTCATCGCGACACTCCAGTCAAAGCAGTTAAGCAAAATTGGGAATCTACGATTTAAGGTACTTATGCTAGAGTCAAAAATCGAGCCTAAGTGTCACGACCATAGTACTAACTATTCTCAAGGCATAACAAAGCTAAGAGATATTGCTACAATTAAATGCATAGCTTTGTGGTTCCTACTCCTAAAAATTAAAACTAACTACATCCGATTCAAATAAAAGCCCTTGGAAAAGAACCGCAGACCAAAGAAAAACCAAGGCAAAATTACTACACTACCTAAAAAATCTTTCTTTTTTTGTGTTTTTCTCTAGACTTACTTCCCTCAAGAAAACTGTCTAGAAGATCCATCACCGGGAAGAGTCCAGTTATTCCTTCTTTTTTTTAACTAAACAAATAACAAAAACAAATCACTAAACCAAATTCTTAAAACAAATAACTAAAACAATTATCTAACAAAAGCGACACTTACTAAAACAACAAAACAACAACTACAAGTAATTTCTACAAGTCCCCACCCCTCACTTAGATCATGCATTGTCCTCAGTGCATGCACAAATTGACAAAACAAGACAAATGAGTAGGGTTCAAGGAAAATCCCTGATCAAATTGCGTCCTCCTCCTCTGAGGCTCTCCACTCTTTATCATGTGCTTCCTCCTCCTCATCTGACTGCTCCGGCTCGGCCTCGGACTGCTCAGGAGTGTTGACATCCTTATCGTCGGGGAGTCTATAGCCATCACCTATCCCAACCAGCTGTTGGGCATGAGCATTGAGCGAGTACCGCTGCTCCAATAAGGTCATCTCCTTAGATGTGGCTGGCCGACTCCCTATCCTCAACTGCAAATCCATCATCCCATGGAGATGGGCCATAAAACTATCATCCCGAGCATTGCGCTCGGTACCTGTCAAAGATGTCATGGCAGTTTCTTCTTTCAGCCGGAGACTAGTGATGTCCGTTTGTCGTAGAGGCTGTTTGATGGTGTGGTCAAACTCTGGCTCCTGCTCAACCTCCTCGTGTCTTAAGTACCGAGTTAGAAAATTGGCAAATGGCATTCGATCGACTTTTTTACTCGTTCTGACTAAAGACATCTGGTAGCGGATCAAATGACCCACATTTACCCTTTGACTCGTCATAAGGAAGTAGAGCACATAGGTTCTCTCACGGCTAATAAGCGTGTCATGATTGCACGGCAGGAGTCGTGCATTTATCAGTTTAAGCCACACTTGAGTCTCCGCCCTCATCTTTTTCTTAGGGAACCTCTTGTGACGATTAGTTTTCTTATCCTAGACCCATGTTGCCGTAGAATCGACACCACAAAACGTGTGCCTCAGCTCTCTATATGTAGGCCGGCGAATGAAGTGGTCCAATGGCTCTACATGAACATCCGGAGCACCTAAAAAGTTACATATAGTCGTGGCTGAAAAATCTATCAATCGCCCACAAATCGACACCAGCTGTTCAGTACTCTGCGGATCAAACCCTGCATAGAATTCTTGGACTAAGTTGAGATTAATGTTCTCTTTGTTCTTGAATACAAACCCCATATCTCGAATGCCCCTCCAAATTGCCCGATACTTTGCTTTCAAGCTGCGTTCGTGGATAGCTGCTTCTGGGTGTACATGTTTAGGCCTATAACGCCTGTACCAATCCTTAGTGTGTGGTGGTATGTTGTTGATGCCAAACTCTCGTTGGCCTTGTGGTTGTTGACGCATGGCTGCTATAACTGCCACAACTTGCACTCCACTTAGATTGGAGGTAGCTTCTCCCTCTTTTCTCTTCTTTGGGGGAGGTGCGAAGGTCGCATTTGCTCTAGCCGGCGTAGTGGAAGTAGCCTTTCCTTTGCATGTGTCTTTTCTCGGAGTCATCTTTGTTCCTACACAAGTAATCATTAATCAGTTAAAACTATAATACACATTACACACATAGTGTTGCCCAACATTCTGAGGTTACTCAGACTTTACCTCGTATTTTCTTAACATTAGCATCAAACAACAACCCATGGGCTACCCGTGAGCCACCCCACACTTAAGATTTTAACGTGGTGCGCGACTACACAACACTAGTCTATTAATCCCGGAGACTCGGGCTCCGATGGGGACAAGGAATGCGATTGAGGCATTATAGCAAATACTTAGCATGCAACTAGTGCCATGGGAGTGCTTATAGGGGTGAGGGATTGCCTCACCCTCCCAAATTGGCTTGGGAGTTTCTTACTACCACTTATTTACACAATAACAACACCATCCTATGGGATTCATAGGGTTGGGACACAGAAACACAATATTACAATAAAGAACAACCCCAAATATTTGTGGATAATATCATACCTTCATCAAACTCGAAATGAGAAAGAAAGAAGATGAAAAATCATACCTTAGATGTTGTAAGATGTGGGCTTTGCCTTTGAACTGTTGTTTCCAGTAATTAGAGGAGGAAAAAAAACTTGCTTGACTTCAATGGGGTTGGGATGGGGATGGATGGCAGTGTACGTGTGTGAGTGTTTTGTGAGGAGTGTAGTGATTTAGGTTAAGGTTTTATTCTATATTAGTTTGGGCGTTTAAGTTAGAGTTCAAGAAGGGAGGGGTTAAAAGAAATAAGGGACAAAAATTAAAATAAGTTGAAGAAAAATACTTACCTGGCCTTATCCCATACGGCACCAGGCTTAGAGCCTGGTGCATCTGGCCTTAGCCCAGGTGACGCCAGACATAGCGCTTGATGCACATGGCATTAGACCAGGCGACGCCAGGCATAGCGCCTGATGTACCTGGCCTTAGACCCGGCGACGCCAGGCATAACGCCAGGTGTGCCTAGCTTTACCCCTCGCGACGCGAGCTATTGCGCCTGGTTTCCTTCATGTGATGCTTAAAGCTCTGCTCGTCTCGCCCAAAATCACCTGCAAACTTGTTAGTACCTTAAAACAAAAAGAAAAATTCTAACTACACTAAAAATCAACTACGAATTGGGTTGCCTCCCAACGAGCGCCTCAGTTAACGTCGCGAGTCGCGACACGACGAATACAACATTACAACGTTACAATGGGTTGCCTCCCATGAAGCGCCTGATTTAACGTCGCGTCACGACGTGGATAATTGCACTTAAGACTCGCTTAATCTTGGTGGCTCGAGCAAATGAGTCACTGACACTACTTTCGCATCTTTCATGCCCAAATAATGTTTTAACCTGTGCCCATTGACCCTAAACGTGTGAGAGTTATTTGCTACAGCAATATCTACGGCTCCGGTCGGGTAAATCTCTACCACACTAAATGGTCCTGACCATCTTGACTTTAATTTACCCGAAAATAACCTCAATCTTGAGTTGTATAGCAATACCATATCTCCGAGTTTAAAACTCCGCTCAAGAATATTTTTATCATGCATCATTTTCATTCTCTCCTTGTATAATCTTGTGCTCTCAAAATCATTGTAACAAAATTCATCAAGCTCGTGTAACTCTGTGACTCTACTTGTACCCACAACTTCTTTATCAAGATTAAGCTGCCTCAATGCCCACAAAGCTCTATGCTCCAACTCCATTGGTAAGTGACATGCCTTCCCAAACACCAATTTATATGGCGATATGCCAATTGGAGTTTTGAAAGCGGTACGGTAGGCCCAGAGTGCATCATTTAGTTTTCTCGCCCAATCCGTTCTTGTAGCATTCACAATCTTTGTTAAACGCTCTTTATCTCTCTGTTCGAAACTTCCACTTGCCCACTCGTTTGTGGATAGTATAGAGTGGCGACCTTGTGGCGTACATCATACTTTTCTAACAACTTTGCGAAGGCTCGATTACAGAAGTGAGTGTCTCTGTTACTGATTATTGCCCTTGGAGTGCCAAATCGGGTGAATATATTCTTTCTCAAAAAGCCAATTACCCCCTTTGCATCATTTGTAGGGAGTGCTACAACTTCCACCCATTTGGACATGTAGTCCACAGCTACGAGTATGTACTTGTTGCCATATGAGCTGATGAAAGGCCCCATGAAATCGATTCCCCATACATCAAACACTTCTAACTCCTAAATTGGGTTCATAGGCATCTCATATCGGCGGGAAATATTCCCGGTTCGTTGGCATTCATTACAACCTTTCACCCATAAGTGTGCATCTTTGAACAATGTCGGCCAGTAGAAGCCCGGCTCCAAGACTTTCGCAGCTGTCCTTACTCCCCCGAAATGGCCACCATATGGTGACGCGAGACACGCTTGCAAAATAGAAGATTGGTCCATCTCGGGGATACACCTCCGGATCATATTATCAATACAAATCCTGAACAAATAAGGCTCATTCCAATAATATATGCGACAGTCGCGAAAGAACTTTTTCCTTTGAACAGAAGAAAGGTCATATGGGACAATACCGCTTGCCAGGTAGTTTGTAATATCTGCATACCATGGCGCTACCTCAGGACTCGTGGCTAGTAGTTGTTCATCTGGGAAGGTCTCCACAATCTCTTCCACTTCAACCTTTTTCTTGGCTCCTTCCAGCCTGGATAAGTGATCATCCACTTGGTTCTCCGTTCCCTTTCGGTCACGGATTTCCAAGTCAAATTCTTGCAGTAGTAGCACCCATTGAATCAGGCGTGGCTTTGAATCCTTCTTATTAATTAAGTACCTGAGAGCATCATGGTCAGTATAAACAATTATCTTAGAGCCTATCAGGTATGACCTTAATTTGTCAAATGCGAACACCACTGCTAGCATCTCCTTCTCGGCCACCGTGTAATTTAGTTGGGCACCACTCAAAGTTCTACTAGCATAATATATTTGATGCATGACTTTGTATTTGCGCTGTCCAAGCACTGCTCCCACAGCATAGTCGCTTGCATCACACATCAGCTCAAACGGTTGCTCCCAGTCAGGTGCAACTATGATGGGTGTTGTCACCAGCCTCTTCTTCAATTCTTCAAAAGCTACCCTGCAATCATCAGAAAACACAAAATGGTGATCTTTTTCAAGCAATTTACACAAGGGGTTAGCAATTTTGGACAAATCCTTTATAAATCTTCTATAGAAGCCGGCGTGGCCCAGGAAACTTCTTATTGCTTTGATGTACGCCGGTGGTGGAAGCTTTTCGATCACATCAACTTTGGCACGATCTACCTCAATGCCCTTACTCGGCACTAGGTGCCCCAAGACTATACCCTCATGTACCATGAAATGGTACTTTTTCCAGTTGAGTACCAGATTCGTCTCAACACATCTTTTCAGCACTCTTTTCAAATTCCTTAGACAATCATCGAATGAGTCTCCCACCACCGAGAAATCATCCATAAAGACCTTCATGATGTTCTCAATCATATCAGTGAAGATGGCCATCATGCACCTTTGAAATGTGGCAGGTGCATTACATAGACCGAATAACATCCTCCGAAAGGCGTAGATGCCATATGGACAAGTGAATGATATTTTCTCTCTATCTTCCGGGGCAATGGAGATTTGATTATACCCCGAGAATCCATCTAGAAAGCAAAAGTGGGACTTCCCTGCCAATCTATCTAGCATTTGATCAATGAACGGGAAGGGAAAATGGTCTTTTAGGGTGGCTTTGTTCAATCTTCTGTAGTCCATACAAATTCGCCATCCCGTGAATGTTCTTGTTGATATCAACTCATTGTTATCATTTTGCACTACAGTCATCCCACCTTTCATAGGCACACATTGGACTGGGCTGATCCAGTTGCTGTCTGAGATGGGGAAGATGATTCTCGCATCTAACCACTTTATCACCTCCTTTTTTACAACTTCTTTCATGTTGGGGTTCATCCTTCTTTGATGTTCTCTGGAAGGGTTGTGTCCATCTTCCAGTAGAATCTTATGCATACAGAAGGCCGGGCTGATACCCTTAATGTCTCAATGGTCCAACCAATTGCAGTTTTGCACTCACTCAATACCTGCCAAAGTTGTTCTTTCTGCACATCTAACAAACCAGATGAGATAATAACAGGTAAAGGTGAGCTAGGTCCTAAGAAAGCATACCTGAGGTGAGGTGGTAGCGGCTTTAGCTCCAACTTTGGTGGCTCTTCTATCGATGGCTTAGCTGGAGGAATTTTTCTTTCTTCTAAGTGCAAAGGCTCAAATTCGAGCTCTCTTTTCCAAAAACCTTGGCCTTCAAGAGCAAGTACCCATTCCGCTAAATCCTCTTCATTTACTTCATCTAAGTTCATGAGACAAGCTTCTAGAGGGTCTTTAGCGTTCAAGTTTTCATCTTGCTCCTCTAAAATTACATCCACGACTTCTATTAGAGAGCAGTTAGCAAATTCATTTGGTCGCCACATAGATTTCTGCACGTTGAATGTTATTTCTTCATCATTTAGTCTCATTTTGAGCTCTCCATTCTCATAGTCGATTAAAGCTCTCCCAGTGGCCAAGAATGGTCTTCCCAAAATTATGGGAATCTCCTCGTCAACCCGGCAGTCTAGAATGACAAAATCTGCTGGGAACACAAACTTCCCAACCTGTACTAATACATCATCAAGGATATCAGAGGGCCTCTTCACTGTCCTGTCGACCAGCTGTAGTAACATGGACGTGGGTCTAGCTCTTCCAATGCCTAACCTTTTATAGATAGCCAAGGGCATCAAGTTTATGCTTGCCCCAAAATCACAAAGTGCCTTAGCAAATGCATAGTTGCCAATTGTGCATGGGATTGTGAAACTCCCTGGATCAGATAACTTCTCAGTTCTGGGTCTCGTCACAACAACACTACATGTCTAAGTTAGTGTAACTGTGGCCAAGTCTTGAAAGTTGAACTTACGAGACATCAGGTCCTTAATCATTTTTGCATAACCAGGCATTTCCTTTAAGGCGTCAATCAATGGAATATTAACCTGAATTTGTTTCAACATCTCCAAGAATTTCTTATACTGCTCATCTTTTTTATATTTGGCCAATCTCTGGGGGGGAAAGGTGCTAGAGACCGCTTCTTTCCTGTGATTTGATTTTGAACTTGCTCAGGCACTGCTTCTACTGACGTTTCTTATGTTACCTCAGTCTCCTTCGCAACCTCTTTTTCTTTGCTTGTGCTCTCTTATGCATGTTGTACCGTCACCTATGTCAACCTTGTTGAATCATCTATCTCAATTGGTACTAGCACAAGTGTTTCAGTAGGTCGAATTTCACGAGCCATCTATTGCTCCAGATCTAGGTCTCTACCATTTCGTAGACTTACTGCCATAAGCTGTTCCGGGCCCTGTTCTTTTGGATTGACTTGTGTGTCTGCAGGTAACGTCCATTGGGGACGATTGTTTAAAGCCATAGAAATCTGTCCTAATTGAATCTCAATATCCTTTATCACTGATTCATGTGAGTCTACTCTCTGTTGCATATTTCCCGTGGACCCAATCAGCTGTTGCAGCATTCCCTGAAGTTCAGTGAAACCATCATCTTGTCTTATAATCTGTTGTTGATTGGATTTTCTATTCCGTCATCCATGTCTTGTTCGATTTGTTCAGTCAAGTTTTGTTGCTATTTGCTTTTCTTGTTTGCACGATTTAGTGCCTTGAAAACTTTCTCAGGATCTGATGACGCTTCGAGCAGTTCACCAGTTCTTGAGGAGTTCATAGGCATGCATTTGTAACACCCAAGACTACAAACGTTAGAATTTCAATGTATTTGATTTAGAATGAAGAAAATTGGCTACACTAAGAATTCTAGCACTTCTTTTTGCTGGAATCAATAACACCGTTAAGTCCCCGATAATGACGCCAAAATTTGATCACGCCCAACTATGCCTTATAAAAAGGACAAGCGGTCGTCGCAAATATATTCCGGCTAATAAGTCTGGAGTCAAATCTCACAGGGAATTAACCTATCAACCACAGTTGCTAGACCCGCATAAATTCATGCAATCAATTTTTAGAAATATTTGAATAATAATTTGGATGTTTATTAACTAAATATTACATAATGAAAATGTGCTAACAAATGACTAACTACGAACGGTTTGTAAACAAGAATTGGAAAGATCTAAGGTTATGATTTCCCCTATTGTCGGAATCTTTTCCGCTATGTTTTTTATATCAGTGAAGATGGAATGACTAACCATGAAATGGCACTTTTTCCAGTTGAGTACCAGATTCGTCTCAACACATCTTTTCAGCACTCTTTTCAAATTCCTTAGACAATCATCGAATGAGTCTCCCACCACCGAGAAATCATCCATAAAGACCTTCATGATGTTCTCAATCATATCAGTGAAGATGGCCATCATGCACCTTTGAAATGTGGCAGGTGCATTGCATAGACCGAACAACATCCTCCGAAAGGCGTAGATGCCATATGGACAAGTGAATGATGTTTTCTCTCTATCTTCCGGGGCAATGGAGATTTGATTATACCCCGAGAATCCATCTAGAAAGCAAAAGTGGAACTTCCCTGCCAATCTATCTAGCATTTGATCAATGAACGGGAAGGGAAAATGGTCTTTTAGGGTGGCTTTGTTCAATCTTCTGTAGTCCAGACAAATTCGCCATCCCGTGAATGTTCTTGTTGATATCAACTCATTGTTATCATTTTGCACTACAGTCATCCCACCTTTCATAGGCACACATTGGACTGGGCTGATCCAGTTGCTGTCGGAGATGGGGAAGATGATTCTCGCATCTAACCACTTTATCACCTCCTTTTTTACAACTTCCTTCATGTTGGGGTTCAGCCTTATTTGATATTCTCTGGAAGGGTTGTGTCCATCTTCCAGTAGAATCTTATGCATACAGAAGGCCGGGCTGATACCCTTAATGTCTCGATGGTCCAACCAATTGCAGTTTTGCACTCACTCAATAAACCAGATGAGATAATAACAGGTAAAGGTGAGCTAGGTCCTAAGAAAGCATACCTGAGGTGAGGTGGTAGCGGCTTTAGCTCCAACTTTGGTGGCTCTTCTATCGATGGCTTAGCTGGAGGAATTTTTCTTTCTTCTAAGTGCAAAGGCTCAAATTCGAGCTCTCTTTTCCAAAAACCTTGGCCTTCAAGAGCAAGTACCCATTCCGCCAAATCCTCTTCATTTACTTCATCTATCTCAATTGGTACTAGCACAAGTGTTTCAGTAGGTCGAATTTCACGAGCCATCTATTGCTCCAGATCTAGGTCTCTACCATTTCGTAGACTCACTGCCATAAGCTGTTTCGGGCCCTGTTCTTTTGGATTGACTTGTGTGTCTGCAGGTAACGTCCATTGGGGACGATTGTTTAAAGCCATAGAAATCTGTCCTAATTGAATCTCAATATCCTTTATCGCTGATTCATGTGAGTCTACTCTCTGTTGCATTTTTCCCGTGGACCCAATCAGCTGTTGCAGCATTCCCTTAAGTTCAGTGAAACCATCATCTTGTCTTATAATCTGTTGTTGATTGGATTTTCTATTCCGTCATCCATGTCTGGTTCGATTTGTTCAGTCAAGTTTTGTTGCTGTTTGCTTTTCTTGTTTGCACGCTTTAGTGTCTTGAAAACTTTCTCAGGATCTGATAACGCTTCGAGCAGTTCACCAGTTCTTGAGGAGTTCCTAGGCATGCATTTGTAACACCCAAGACTACAAACGTTAGAATTTCAATGTATTTGATTTAGAATGAAGAAAATTGACTACACTAAGAATTCTAGCACTTCTTTTTGCTGGAATCAATAACACCGTTAAGTCCCCGACAACGATGCCAAAATTTGATCACGCCTAACTATGCCTTATAAAAAGGACAAGCGGTCGTTGCAAATATATTCCGGTTAATAAGTCCGGAGTCAAATCCCACAGGGAATTAACCTATCAACCACAGTTGCTAGACCCGCACAAATTCATGCAATCAATTTTTAGAAATATTTGAATAATAATTTGAATGTTTATTAACTAAATATTACGTAATGAAAATGTGCTAACAAATGACTAACTACGAACGGTTTGTAAACAAGAATTGGAAATATCTAAGGTTGTGATTTTCCCTATTGTCGGAATCTTTTTCGCTATGTTTTTTATAAATTAGCCTAAGTCTTCTCTACCGATCATGAGCGCTCTGAGTGTCGTAACTCTCTCTCGAGTAATTACCACAATTTACTAGATATATTCTCCCGAATTATGCTAGTTGGCATTAAGTACGGCTCACTCAGATCGCACCAAGGTTTTGTTATCCCTAATCCCACCTTTAAACCATTCGTATTGATCCCTCATATACGTTAGGAGTGATGTTGTTTAACAACTACCTAAATATGCACTATCTCCCGAGTAATACATACTAAATAGGCACAGCTAATTGAGGGCCCTTCAATCAACCATATGAATAATATAGTTGAACAGATAGAGAAAATACTACGGCAAATTTATATTAACGTAACAAGAAAATCATCCTTCAATAGGTTCCATCAAAATCCTAGATTAGGAATTTAGCTACTCATACTCATAGTAACAATATACCAAATATTTTGCATAATTAAAGTACAAAGTAAAGATGAAAGAATGTAGAAATCGATGATTCTAACTCCCAACGGGTGATTCCACAAGCTATTCTTGCCTCCGATTGCAAAAGTACTCCAAAGTGGAATTTTTAGGTCTATTTATATGTGTAGGAAAAGACATAAACGTGTTGGCAAAGTCCTAGTCAAATCCGGAGATGAAATAAGTCTTCAACGAAATAAGTCTTCAAAACTCGCACTGTGCGTGCTCAGACCTGGCCTCGCGAGGCCTAATGCATGGTGGACCTCGCCCTAGGCCTGGCGTTGCCAGGTATAAAGCCTGGTCAATCTCGCTTCTGCCTCACCTCGCCAGGTCTATCACCTGGCCTTAGCCTGGCGTCGCTAGGTATAAGGCCTGCTCTAGGCCTGGTTTCGCCAGGTATAATGCCTGGTGTAGGCCTGGCTTCACCAGCTTCTCCTTTTGAACTACTCCCGAGCACGCTTTCGACTTTTAAGTATCCCTTTTTCTCTACTTTCATCTCCAATTTACCTACACATAAAATGGCCTTCATTACGAGCAAATAAAGTATAATTTATCATTAAAGCGTATAAAATGCAAGGCGAATAGTGTGCTAAACTATGAATTATAGCCACACATCATTATGCCTTGAGATATCACAGCTATTGAATAACGAATAGCTGTCAGTTTGTGTTAATGAGCCTAAAAAGATATAGAATAACTGTTATTTTACTTGGAGAAGCTAAGTTAATTCAAATATGTAGTGGTATGTACTTATCAAAACAGATTTTTACATGCACATGATATGTGGAGGAGTGGATCTGTATATAGCAAAAGATTGACAAGAATAGAAATGCTTTTCACAAAAAATTGAAATGACAGGTTGAATATGCCGAGAACTGACTCCCTCTTTACTTTCTAGAGTCTCCTATCACGCAAAAAAGGATGAAATAGTCAAGGTAATGGAGTTTGTTAGTGTGTCGAAAATTGAGTTGAGAAAGACTGTGATAGAGACCTAAGAAAAGAGATGAAGAAGGAAATAAAGCCACGTATAATAGTGTTACTACATCTTTAGACACGTAACTACATGCTTAATAAAGTTTGGAAGACTTTCGTTCATCTTCTTCAGTTCTCTGCCTCTGTTTCTTTAGTGATTTTTTCCCATAACTTTTGGGTTTTGTTCATAAATTTTAATTTTGCAACTCGATGGTTGGTGTGTATTAAATCGAGTGATAAAACTGCATTTTTAAACTCGACGCATGCTGAGTTTTGGATTTTTTTTATTTTCTCAGTTCTTTGCATACGTCTTGATTTTGCAATTTTCTGGCTGAAGGTTTTTATTTATGAAATTATTTGTGAGGCGCTTTCTATATCCCTAAGTGGTAAAGACAGTATAATCAAATTGGTTGTTACTTAATCATCACATGTATGACTACTTCTAACTCTTATGATGTTCTAGCTTTACACCTTTCTCCTCTATTTTGGTTGGAGTTATCTATTAATGACACTATTTTTCCCGATTTATTATCTTTGTTATTGCCGTTCTTGCGATCCGTTGTGATGGTTGTGTATTTGTGTTATTCAGTAATGTTTCAATCAAAAAGTACCCTTTCTGACCAACTTCTTACTTTAAAGCTTTTGATACCATCATCAATATGTTGCCACTAAAACTACAAAGAAAGCAATATGTTTTTCATTTAAATCAAAAGGAAGTGAAAATTAACCTTAATCTTTTTACCATTCCAAGAAAGCAAGTTTCGTTTGTTATTGTTTAAATGTTCCTATTGATTTTAATGTTCAATTGGTATTTTCTTACTGATTAATCTTATTCGTATCATCAGTTTTGCGATAATTCTTTGAACGTTCACACAATAGGAAGTTAACGCTTTAATTGATATTTTAGACTCGATAGCCTTTAAAAATGTCAAAATGTAGTGTTGACTTTAATGACTTAAATGGAAGAGGACCTTTCTCAACTGAAGTTTAAAGTGGACCAAATAATGGCAAATAGTAATTCTAGGTTATGCAATTTTTGTTTTGTTGGTTTTAAAAGTTATCTTACAGTTTTATGTTTAAGCTTCTCTCCTTCATTTTTTCCCCTCTGGTTAATAGATTTTGTTCGATTTCTAGATTTCTCCATTTGCCCTTTGCTTTTTGGCCTCTGTTGTGCACGTCACAATTTGTTCTCTTTATTATTGCAGTTCTTGCGATCCATTGTTGTTGTTGTTGTTGTCTACTTCTGTTATTCAGTAGCGTTTTAACCAGAAGGTAAATTTTATAAACTGAAGCCACTTCTTGTTGTTGTTTCTGAATACAGTTAAGTTCACTTTTGCCACTGCTTTCTGGATGCTCTTATAGTCGGAAATATGTCGTTGTGACACAAGGTGGGTTTTTTCAAAATCCTTGATACCAACCGGTATAAAGTGAGTACAAAGAATAATAAGGGAATTTTCTGTGTATTGAGTGAAAGAATTCTTTGTACAACTCGCATATATATATATATATATATATATATATATATATATATATATATATATATATATATATTTGCAAAATGAATGTAATCTATTTCTAACTAACTATGACACTTGTCCTTATTTTACTAGCTTCCTAATAACCAACTATGGATAAGTATCAAATAAGCTAAATTATTTACAGCTGGAAATTCTATATACAACATCTGATATGTTCTAGCAGGCCCAAGAGAAAGCTGAGCCCAAAGTGTTGAATGCTTTAGGCCCAAGTGATCATAAAACGGGTGCAACCCAATAGATCAAAGATAAAGACCAAAAACTTAGGTGTTCAGACAAAAGCTAAACCCTTCGATATGTCCGATATTTTGGTCTTCTTAGTGTCGTCTTCCTCAATCTTTTCTCTTCTATGTGAAACACCATAACCATCTGATAAATTTGAAGACCTAATCCTTACATCCCCCCTCAAGTTGGAGGGAGGTGAAGCAACCCCCAACATGCCCAAAATCGATCGATGAACAGGGCCAGAAAGGGGTTTGGTGAAGACATCGGCGATATGTGAAATTAAAGGCACAAAAGACAGAGCTATAAGCCCGGCGAGGTACTGCTGCCTAACAAAGTAACAATCAAGATCAACGTGTTTATTGCGTTCGTGAAACACGAGGGTTTTGGAAATATGGATTACCGCTTGACTATCGGAATGAAGAGGACCCGGAATAGAGGGGTAAATGGACATATCGACAAGCAAACGAAGAAGCCAAGTCAGTTCTGCTAGAACTCTACTCATTGAACGGTATTCTGCCTCAGCATAAGACAAAGACACCAAAGACTGCTTCTTTGATTTCCATGATATCGGAGAAGAACCAAGAGTGATGTAATAACCACTGATGAAGCGGAGTGTTTGGGCATCTACCCCAATCGGAGTCACA
The DNA here is from genome assembly GCF_000390325.3 of Nicotiana tomentosiformis. Classification (NCBI taxonomy): domain Eukaryota; kingdom Viridiplantae; phylum Streptophyta; class Magnoliopsida; order Solanales; family Solanaceae; genus Nicotiana; species Nicotiana tomentosiformis. The sequence goes on from NC_090812.1 coordinate 154,507,755, forward strand.
AAAAGCAAGTAAATTGAGGGAAGAGCTAGAGGACAATAGAATGCCCAAACCCGAATCCACGAGAAGATAACACAGGCAATGTAAAGCAACATCAAAATTGTCATGACCTAAAATCCATAATAGGTCGTGATGGCGCCTAACACCGCTGTCAGGCAAGCCAACCATAATTAATTAACTTAATTACTCCTTTTAATATTTGAAATCACGATTTCCTTCAATTTAATAATAAAAGAAGAACATTACGGAGTAAATAAAAATATTTTCATAATTTCAGTACCAAACAGCCAATAATCACCCCAAAACCCGGTGTCATAAGTGCATGAGCATCAACAAAAAAATATAATAAAAATACAACATCTGTCTAGAATACAAATTAGACAGGAGAAACGTAAATAATTCTGATGGAGACTCTGCAGGCTGCGGATCGTAACATGAAATGCAGCTCACGGTAAGTCCTCGCAACATTCGTGCCTCTGCGCCCAAAAGACCATCTGGTATATATGCACCTGCAAAAAATGTACAGCAAGTGTAGTATGAGTACGTAAATTAACGCGTACCCAGTAAGTATCGACACTTACTAGAGGTCCAGTTAAATAAATAATATGATAATTCATACAATTGTAAAGTACACAGCAATAGGGGAGAAATCTGAAGTTTCTTAATGTTTCAATTATTTCCTTTTTATCAAAAGTTTATCGATCATGTATCCTACCTCGATATCTCAGAGTAAATGCCAAGTGTCAATAACAATCAGATAAGAAATACCATAAAATACCTGGTGTCAGTGAAAAGTTTATCTCGTGAATATTCGGACTAATAGCGGTATAACGCACGATTCTGCCGAGGTCGTTCGGCCCGATCCGGAGTAGTATGTATACTACCGAGGGTCGAACGATAGGAACCAGAGATGCACCTCTATATACTGCCGAGGCGTTCGGCCCGCTCCACAAAAAAGGAAGGAAGTTTCCGAAGATACATGCTTACAATAAAGTACATGAACACAATAATAAGTACATCTCTTTACATTTATCGAATACCTTAGCAACAACTCAGGGTATTAAAGCTTGACCTGATACTTTTATTTCTAAATCAATTTCAGTTATAACTTTAATTAAATAAGCCAGCAGAACAAGTTCAAATAATTCAATTATTACAGGATAAGGTCCTAAGTTACCCGAACATAGACATGCTTTAGCTACGTACGGACTCTCGTCACCTCGTACGTACATAGTGCCCACAAATAGTTGCACATAACAATAAGTATCACCTAGGGGTGGTTTCCCCCTCACAGGGTTAGACATGAGACTTACCTCGCTCCGAAGTTCCATAACCGGCTCTAAAGCCCTCTAACAACTCAAACTGATGCATGTATCTCCAAAAGTAGTCAATTAATGTGCAAACCAATAAAAATATACTCTAATACTCATAACAAATCAATTTAGACAAATTTCCAACTCCGCTCGAAAAGACAACAAAGCAACCCTCGGGCCCACGTGCCCGGATTTCAAAATATTTTGAAGGTAAACATTACCCATGACATTACGAACTCAAATATATGATTTATTCTCAATTTCATGCCCAAATTCGTGATCAAAATCCAAGAATACCAATTTCTAAGTTTTTCTTCAAAATCCCAGATTTCTACTAATTTCTATGTTTAAATACATATATAAACCATGTATTTAACCCAAAATGAGAAAAAGTCACTTACCCCATAATAGAGGATGAACATGGCACTCCTAACCAGCTCCCATGGACAAAATGAAGTGAAATTGAACCCAACTCTCGTTTTAAAGAAAACACTGCCCAACCACGATTTCCGCTTCTCGGTTCATCAGCCGCTCCTGCGGCTCCGCACCTAAAATTACATCGCAGGTGCGATTCAAGCTCGACCCAACAGCCGCTGCATCTGTGCCTCCGCTTCTGCGATCCCCAAGCGCATCTGCGCTCGCGCACCTGCGCGTTTGTGCCCGCTTCTGCGACCCCAAGCCTTTTGGCCAATTTCTCTTCTGCGCTTGCCTTGCCGCTTCTGCGGCTTCGCACCTGCGGCCCTTTTTTCCGCAGGTGCGATTACACGAGAACTCAGGCCCTTCATCAACACAATAAAACTCCAAGTTGATCTGTTGACCACCCGAAACCACCCCGAGGCCATCCGGACCTTAACCAAATATACCAACACGTCCCAAAACACATTACGAACTTAGTCGAGGCCTCAAATCGTGCCAAACAACATCGAAACTATGAATCACCCTTCAATTCAAACTTAATGAACTTTGAAATTTCAAACTTCTACAATCGATGCCGAAACCTATCAAATCATGTTCGATTGACCTCAAATTTTGCACATAAGTCATAACTGACATTACGAACCTACTCCATCTTCCGGAATCAGAATCCGACCCGATATCAAAAAGTCCACTCCCGGTCAAACTTCTCAAAAACCTTCAAAGTTCCAACTTTCGCCAAATGACCCTAAAATGACCTACGAACCTCCAAATCCACATCCGGACTCGCTTCCAATACCAGAATCACCATACGGAGCTATTCCTAGACTCAGAATCCCAAACGGACATCGATAGCATTGAAATGCACTCCAACCCAAATGTTTGAAATCCTTCCAAAATATCAACTTCCACAATAGGCGCTAAAACCTTCCCGGTCATCCAAAACCCGATCAGGATATATGCCCAAGTCCAAAATCATCATACGAACCAATTGGAACCTTCAAATTCTGATTCTGAGGTTGTCTACTCAAAATCCCACTTTAGTCAATTCCTCCAACTTAAGGCTTCCGAAATTAGAATTTTCTTTCCAAATCAATTTCGAACTTCCCGAAATTAAATTCCGACCACGCGTACAAGTCATAATACCTGAGGTGAAGCTGCTCAGGGTCTCAAACCGCCGAATGGCACGCTAGGGCTCAAAATGATCAGTCGGGTGGTTACATTCTCTCCCACTTAAACATACGTTCGTCCTCAAACATGCTAAGAATTACTCAGGAGTTTGTTTGAAATCATTGTTTGACACCTCGTGCACCTACACATGCTACCACAACCCAGTTGAGCACATTTGCTCGAGCAAACCTGAAAATCCTCCCTTTTATCTAGTCAAATAAGCCTTAGAGCCAAATTCCAACATCTGAAATTCTCTACCAGGTATGTTTCCAACATACGAACATCGTATTAATCACTACACGATGCACTAATACATGTTTGCATACCTTCGCGGAATCCACACCATGCACCGCATAATTTACATGACCATAATAACATCCCCTGTTAACAACAGCCGAAAACCCACGAATCCAATGCTCACAACACACCTCATGACCCATATAAGTCTTGTTTTAACTCTTGCAATACTGCCACGATGGAGGAGATGTGTAGGAATTCATAACCAACTGCCGAGTCAACAAATTATTGAGTCTCTCCTCCGGACAAGAACTATTACTTCATTATGAACCAAATAATGATATTTGCTTTTTAATATGCTTCATATAAATCTGATCGCACTGATCTCAGGTCCAATAATCTCGTCTCACCCAGTACAAGCTGCTCAAGCAATAAGCCACCTCAGATATTTCCAAAAGTCTCATATGATGCCACAATGTGCCAACAAGCTACAACCCCGAATGTGATACATAAGGAAACGAACTTTGGAAAGAACTACTCAACCCACGTAGCTAATTTAAACAACCGAAAAGATGTCATGAACCTTTCTCAGAAAATGAGAAGCAAATCACACAATAATAGATATGGGAAACTGTACTCAATATCACATTGTTGCGGCATGCAACCCGATCCACACATGATACCATTGCGGTGTGCAACCCGATCCAACCATGATACCAGTGGTTGCGTGCCACCCGATCTAAACAACGTATCCGTGGCGGTGTGCCACCCGATCCAACCATATACCCGTGGCGGCGTGCCACCCGATCCACACATAATAATCAAAAGAAAATACACATCGAGCCATAACACTTATACTCACGAAATGCCCGAATATCAACTATAAGCACGCCAAGTGCATAATACAAATCATGGGGAGACGGGTAGCGTCATACGCTATAAAACTCAAGCACAACTAAGGTGCAATAAATGACCTGCATCTCGAGAGCCATCCTGCTCATATAACACCACAAACTATATGGGATCTCAATACTAGTGTGAGTAATCAAACCGCCTCACAACCCACATGGCACAATAGAGTCTACACGGAAGGGCCGACAATAGAAATAGCATCCAGGGCCCGAATACCCCTCCGAAAATAGTGCTATGCTGAAATGAACACATCCGGCATGATATAGAGCCCGTATTCACATTTAGATCCATCCACAGACCTCAAGTCGATTCCGATTGTACCGCATTGGGCTAATGACCTTTCAAGGATCCACAACAACCCTTTTTCACATGACACACAAGAACAGCCGCCAAATCCGGAACAAACTTCCATAATTCACAACCAACTGAATAGAGTGTCTTTCAGGCCTAAACTCTCACATTAGCGATAATACCAAATCTCCATACTTGGTTTCAAATCTTTAATCAATCAAGTGACTACATGTCACACTTATCAATCTTCCCGTGAGATACGCTCCGACGACCTTTCGCACCAGGTAACCAACCTACACATCCATACCACCGGCCACACTAATGTTGTAAAGCAAATTAAAAAGCCGCAAATCAGTACACAAAGCCTCTTACACAGGACACCAATCTCAGGTGACGCCCAAGACAATACCAGCTTACTCTAACCATCTGAATCATTTTCTTGCTCATCCGAGCTTGTGATATTCTCGCCAACACCAAACGGCAACCTTGATCCTCAACTTCCAATTCCCATGCCGCTCACTGTGCCTAGCATGCCAATACGCGACAGTACAAGAATTTCACCATAACTCCTGAACCACTAATAGAATAAACACTTTATCATAAAGAAACTTTTTACTTAGCTCATCTCAGAAGAACCATTGCAACACGTGACTGAATTCCCATAACCGCAAAAATACAAATCCTCAAGTAGTGGTCTAAACCACCATAACTCTTCTAGGATCCATATACACATAACAGGCCATAATACTCGAATGCCTCCAAATAAAATCAGTTACGGCGGCCATCAAGCCTCGCACGCACCGCCACAAACCACATGTAGAACTTAGCAAACTGAAGGAACTGATCATTGCCACCATTATGCCAATTCAACCATTGCTAACCGATCTGACTTCTTCTAATTTACTCTGGACTTGCCTTAGGAATAATAATAGTTCCATTAAAAACATCATGAACCCAAATCCGCACTCACTCTGAGTGACCTTATTCCACGAGACCACGTTATCTCAAAACCCACGAACTATCTCATACCCTCCTTATGCGCATATTCACATCTTCAACTGGTATACCCATTCTGAAAATCCCTCTATGAATCCGAAGTTATTTTCTCCCATTCCTCAAATGCCACACCGCAGACCGGCGATAATGTAGAACACTCCAAGCTACCTTTCATAATCCACTGCAAAAGCTCAAATAATTAACCATACTACTGGCTCGAAATCCTTAGGCACCGCACTTTAATTTTGAACCTACTAGGACCATTATTGAGAGTCACCCACTTTGACTTGTCCCCGAATATAATCAAACTCCAAGGCCCTGCTAGCACATGAACACCCGCTCAAAGAAGCAACCAGCTGAATTTCTCTCCTTATACATCACATCCACACGAATTATAGAATCTGGGTCTTCCCAAAACCTGAACATGAACCGATAAGGTCAAAGATAGCACACATTCCTCAAATCCTTTGCTCAAATTACCACTGATGTTTTCTTTCCTTAGTCGTAATAACCTATCAATACACCGATAACCAGAAACCGCTCAAGTTGACAACTACGCAATCCAATCATAGATGGTGGGGCTCTCCCACTTAGCTTGAAGCTACAATTACATAACTCTGGGACCCGCCAAGGTTCTTCATTCCCCATTGACATCGGCTAAAAGTCCAACAACGCATTCCAAACTCGAAGTCATGTTGCATCCAAATAAAATCCACGGTCCTAGTCACTGCCCATCACGATTCCCAAATTGCTCTAAGCTTCCCTCAAGGCATGTGGTTATCCTACCACAGAACCCATATGCTACTCTGCCACTCTCCCACTTTAGTAAAACCCTCTCCCTTAGGCAACTCCTCGACTTCTACTTTTCACACTTGACCTCTTGACAATTCAACCACCGTAAAACACCTACCACATGTCCTTCCTCGCCCTTCGCTGCCCAATTGTTGCTCCAAACCCGCATCCATCTCTATAACATCCGAACACATGAGTCAACACCAACTCTAAACCTCTTAGAAGATCATTTTTCTTGATCCATCAATACTAGAAGTACCAATTCGATTCCAAAATCGCTACACTTCTTTATCTCTGACAACCGCATCTCAGGCACCATTTCACAATACCCTGCCCCACAGGCAAATTGAAAAAGGCCATAACGTCGGCGAACCTTAACGCATTCAATCAAGGGCGACGACACAACATCACGGATGAAAATTCCACCACACTCAAAATACCAAATCTTGTCACTCCATCAACCCAAACCTGAGCATTCTCTGTCTGATTGCCTTTCCTCCGCCGGAAATAAAATACTAAATCTTTGAATCATGCACTGAGTAAAACCACCTTTCAAGTTATTCACTGCCTCGACGCATAGGCAAACGTCCTACAATTACACAAATACTGTGCGATAGCAACACACGAATTATCATAACAATCAATGCCAAATCCCAAAACCTTAGATAATACTGATACTGAGCTGAAACGACAGAACGACCTTCCGCAAGGCAACGACTCTAGCCCAATCAAATACGCAAGGAGAAATATTTTGCACCACATCTATAGTACCATTACAGTTCCTCAATTCTCAATTTATAACAAGCGCTTCACGTCGCATAAGATTGAATAAGAAGGAGATGAAGGCATAAGCCTCAAAGGAATCAAATCGCACGATGAGGAATCAAGAAGGGAAGTGCTCCTAACAGCCCTGTAGCCTATCGAAGATAAGTACAGATGTCTTCGTACCAATCCGCAACACTCTACTAGACTTGCTCATGACTCGTGAGACCTAAATGAACCTAGTGCTCTGATACCATATTGTCATGATCCAAAATCCATAATAGGTCGTGATGGCGCCTAACACCGTTGTCAGGCAAGCCAATCATAATTAATTAACTTAATTACTCCTTTTAATATTTGAAATCACGATTTCCTTCAATATAATAATAAAAAAAGAACTTTACGGAGTAAATAAAAATATTTTCATAATTTCAATACCAAACAACCCATAATCACCCCAAAATCGGGTGTCACAAGTGCATGGGCATCAACTAGAAAATATAATAAAAATGCAACATCAGTCTGAAATACAAATTAGACAGGAGAAACGTAAATAATTTTGATGAAGACTCTGCAGGCTACGGATCGTAACATGAAATGCAACTCACGGTAAGTCCTCGCAACATCTGCGCCCAAAAGACCACCGGGTATATATGCACCTGCACAAAATATGCAGCAAGTGTAGTATGAGTACGTAAATCAACACGTACCCAGTAAGTATTTAGCCTAACCTCGGAGGAGTAGTGACGAGGGGTCTACATCGACACTTACTAGAGTTCCGGTTAAATAAGTAATACGATAATTCATACAATTGTAAAGTACACAACAATAGGGGAGAAATCTGAAGTTTCATAATGTTTCAATTATTTCCTTTTTATCAAAAATTTAACGATCATGTATCCTACTTCGATATATCAGAGTAAATGCCAAGTGTCAATACCAATCAGATAAGAAATACCATAAAATACCTGGCGTCAGTGAAAAGTTTATATCATGAATATTCGGACTACTAGAAGTATAATGCACGATTCTGCCAAGGTCGTTTGGCCCGATCCAGAGTAGTGTGTACATTGCCGAGGGTCAAACGACAGGAACCAGAGATGCACATCTATATACTGCCAAGGCGTTCGGCCCGCTCCACAAGAAAGGAAGGAAGTTTCCGAATCACAAGATACGCGCTTATAATAAAGTACATGAGCACAATAATAAGTACATCTCTTTACATTTATCGAATACCTTAGCAACAACTCAGGGTATTAAAGCTTGACCTGATACTTTTATTTCTAAATCAATTTCAGTTATAACTTTAATTAAATAAGCCAGCAGAACAAGTTCAAATAATTTAATTATTATAGGATAATGTCCTAAGTCTACCCGGACATAGACATGCTTTAGCTACGTACAGACTCTCGTAACCTCGTACGCACGTAGCGCCCATAACTAGTTGCACATAACAATAAGTATCACTTAGGAGGTGGTTTCCCCCTCACAAGGTTAGACATGAGACTTACCTCGCTCCGAAGTTCCATAACCGACTCCAAAACTCTCTAATACCTCAAACCAATTCTCGTCGCTCCAAAACTAGTCAAATAATGTGCAAACCAATACAAATATACTCTAATACTCATAACAAATTAATTTAGACAAATTCCCAACTCCGCTCGAAAAGACGATAAAGCAACCCTCAGGCCCACGTGCCCGAATTTCAAAATTTTTTGAAGGTAAACATTACCCATGACATTACGAACTCAAATATACGATTTATTCTCAATTTCATGCCCAAATTCGTGATCAAAATCCAAGAATACCAATTTCTAGGTTTTTCTTCAAAATCCCAGATTTCTACTAATTTCTATGTTTTAATCTATATATAAACCATGTATTTAACCCAAAATGAGAAGAAGTCACTTACCCCATAATAGAGGATGAACATGACACTCCAAACCGGCTCCCATGGATAAAATGAAGTGAGATTGAACCCAACTCTCATTTTAAAGAAAACACTGCCCAACCACGATTTCCGCTTCTGCGGTTCATCAGCCGCTCCTGCGGCTCCGCACCTGCGAAAATTCCATCGTAGGTGCGGTTCAACCTCGGCCCAACATCCTCTGCATATGCGCTTTCGCTTCTGGGTTACTCAAGTGCATTTCTGCGCGTGCACCTGCGCGTTTGTGCCCGCTTCTACGACCCCAAGCCTTTTGGCCAACTTCTCTTCTGCGCTTACCTTGCCGCTTCTGCGGCGTTGCACCTGTGGCCCTTTTTTTGCAGGTGCGATTACACCAGAACTCAGGCCCTTCAACAACACAACAAAACTCCATGTTGATCCGCTGACCACCCGAAACCACCCCGAGGCCCTCCGGGCCTTAATAAAATATACCAACACATCCCAAAACACATTACGAACTTAGTCGAGGCCTCAAATTGTGCCAAACAACATCGAAACTATGAATCACCCTTCAATTCAAACTTAATGAACTTTGAAATTTCAAACTTCTACAATCGATGCCGAAACCTATCAAATCACGTCCGATTGACCTCAAATTTTGCACACAAGTCATAATTGACATTACGGACCTACTCCAACTTTTGGAATCGAAATCCGACCCCGATATCAAAAAGTCCACTCCCGATCAAACTTCTCAAAAACCTTCAAAGTTCCAACTTTCGCTAAATGACCCGAAATGACTTATGAACCTCCAAATCCACATCCGGACATGCTCCTAATACGAGAATCATCATACGGAGCTATTCCCAGACTCAGAATCCCAAACGGATATCGATAGCATTGAAATGCAGTCTAACCCAAATTTATGAAATCCTTCCAAAATGCCAACTTCCACAATCGGCGCTAAAATATTTCCGGGTCATCCAAAACCCGATTCGGACATACGTCCGAGTCCAAAATCATCATACGAACCTGTTGGAACCTTAAAATCCCAATTCAGAGGTCGTCTACTCAAAATCTCACTTTAGTCAATTCCTCCAACTTAAAGCTTCCGAAATTAGAATTTTCTTTCCAAATCAACTCCGAACTTCTCGAAATTAAATTCCAACCACGCGTACAAGTCATAATACATGAGGTGAAACTGCTCAGGATCTCAGAATGCTGAATGGCACGCTAGGGTTCAAAACAACCGGTCATGTCATTACAAAAATAAGGTCAATGAGGAGATTGCATGAACTGGCTGAGGTGTTGGACGGCAAAAGACAAATCTGGTCATGTGCGAGTTAGGTAATTGAGCTTACCTAAGAGCCTATAGTAACTTGTGGGATCAGGCAAAGGCTCCCTTTCATTGATGCACAAGCGAACATAAGGGTCAATAGGAGAAGAGGCAGGCTTTGAATCTGCACAACCAAATTCAGACAGGAGATCTAAGGTAAACTTCCGTTGAGTTAAAATTATGCCCTAAAGTTCCCTGATTATATCTATCCCCCAAAATTATTGAGCCTGCCCCAAGTCTTTGATTTTGAATTCAGTATCAAGGAAATCTTTAATTGAACTAATTTCTTCAGGATCATAACCCGTTAATAAAATGTCATCCACATACACAACTATAACCGTGATTTTTCCTGCCAATTTCTTGAAAAAGAGTGAATAGTCGTTGAGAGAGTGTGAATAGCCTTTAAAATTGAGGGATGTAGTGAGCCTGACATACCACTGCCTAAAGGCTTGTCGTAGTCCATATAGGGATTTTCTGAGTTTGCAAACATGATTGGGAGTGGGAGGAGTAAGGCCAGCAGGAAACTTCACGTAAACTTCCTCCTGTAAATCACCATGGAGGAAGGCATTGTTTACATCCAATTATAAACACAACCCATCATTTCTTAATGGCTACAACTAGCAAACATCTGATGGTTATTATTTTAACAATTGGAGAATAGGTCTCAGTGAAATCAATTCCTTCCTTCTGTATGTCACCCCTAATAACCAATCGAGCCTTGAACCTTTCAACTGTACTATCTTGTTTGTATTTGACCTTATAAACTCACTTGCAAGGAAGAGCCCTCCCATCCTTAGGTAGTTTTACAACTTCCCAAGTTTTGTTGGCTTCCAAAGTTGCAAACTCTTTGTTCATAGCTTCCTGTCATGCTGGATGAAGGGAAGCTTGGGAATATGTAGTAGGTTCATAAATATAAGAGATGGAATTTAAAAGGGACCGATTATCAGGAGATAGAATAGAGAAAGATAGAACAACAAGAGAAATAGTGGAAGAAAAACAACTAGGTGTGAGGTCAGTCAAGACTACAGAGTTGCAAATGTAATCACTGAGATAAGAGGGCAAATGATGGTCCCTGGTGGACCTTATAAGTGCAGGCTGAGGAGTTAGAGGTGTTGGAGAGGGAAACATAAGAGAATTGACTTGAGTATGAAGAGGTGAAATAGAGGTGGAAAGAGGAGATCTGGAGAGCGGAGGAGATGATGTAGGATATGAGGATATTGATGAAGGTGAGGGAGTTCTAGTCTGTGGTGAAGAACAAGAAAGAGGGGAAGGAGAGGAAGAGGAGTGTGTGGAAGGAGTGCGTTCTGGAAAAGAAGAAGACATAGGGGAAGGAAATATAGGTGTGGATTGTGTGGTTGGCACAAAAGGAAAGATAGTTTCATGAAAGATTACATCTCTAGAAACAAAAACCTTGAGAGTTTGAAGATTGAGTAACTTGTACCCCTTTTTCCCACTAGGATAACCTAAAATGACACATTTCACTAATCTGGGATCTAATTTAGTTTTGTGTACAGGGAGTGTGGAGGCATAACACAAACAACCAAACACCCTTAAGTTATTATAGATAGGTGGCTGACCAAACAATAGTTCATAGGGTGTTTTCATTTTGAGTACTTTGGATGAAAATCTATTAATCAGAAAGGTTGATGTCAACAAGCAATCACCCCAAAACTGAATAGGAAGATTGGATTGGTAGAGTAGTGCCCTACAAGTTTCAAGTAAATGTCTGTGTTTCCTCTCAACAATAATATTTTGTTGAGGAGAGGAAACACAAGTTGTTTGATATAAAATCCCCTATGAAACAAAAAACTATGAGGTGGTTTGACTGGAGCTTAATTCAAAAGCATTATCTGATCTCATAGACTTGACTTTGATGTTAAACTGTCTTTCAATTATAGTAAAAAATTGTTTAATAATTGTGAAATCATTGGTCTTAGAACTGAGAAGAAATAGCCATGTTCCTCTACTATAATCATCAACAACGGTGAGAAAGTATTTGTAACCATCATAGGTTTATGTTTTATAAGGTCCCCAAGTGTCAACATGAATGAGGTCAAAAATCCGCTTAGTGGTAATTGAACTAGAGGGAAAAGGTAATTTAACTTGTCTGAATTTAGAACAAATATCACAAGGTTGAATATTAGAAGGAGAAGAAGAATAAGAGATAGATGAAATACATTTCATATTAGAAAAAGGCATGTGTCCCAATCTATTATGCCACAGGCTTACATCTTTAGAAGTAGTTACTAAACATAAACTAGAATCAGAAACTGGTGCATAAGCACTTTGATTACATGCAAAATGGCTAAGAGCCTTGATTAAATTGGAAACCACTACTCTAGGCTTGACTTTACTAGACTTTTCTTGGTTTGAGATAACAGATTTGAAAAGGTAAATCCCCTTGCTGACTCTACCAAGCACCATTGGCCTCTTCAGTGAAGGGGCCTGCAAAGTAGCACCAAAAGAGGAGAAAATTAGAAGTGAGTGGAATTGCAAACACAATTTATGAACTGATAATAAATTGTAGTTGAAACTTAGGACAAACAGGACATGATGAAGTGTAAAATCATGTAAAATGATCACACAACCTGACTGGTAAACCAGGACTCTAACAGAATTAGGTAAAGTAATATAGACTGATTTTGGAAGCACCTTAATATTGAATAAGAGTTTAAGGTCTGAAGTCATGTGTTCTGAGACACCTGAATCTAAGATCCAAGAAATAGATTGTAAACACACACCGGTGTAAGTTTTGGCAGAAGGAAGGAAAGGTGATATACCAGCACAATTAGCAGTAGCAGTGTCCTCAGCAGACTGCTCACTCTGAGTGCCAACCTTGACATGTTGAAGTATATGATAAAGGCTGTGGAATTGATCCTGAGTCATTGGCTGATCCCCTGCACTATTAGTTTTTGAATTTGCAGCATCCAAAGAGAGAGCAGCATTGCTCTTAGCCCCATTAAACCTTTTAGACTTGGTAAACTTAAAATCTACAGGAAAACCAATTAGCCTATAACAATTCTCGATTGTATGATTCTGCTTCTTGCAATAATTGCAAAACTGACCCCATTTCTTTGGTGTAGTATTTCCTTTCTTACCAGAGGTGCACCTCTGTCCAGCATAGGGCTGTTGAGCTGCAACAAAAGCACTTTCAGCAGGGTGATGGGAGATCTATACCTCTCTTTGTTTTTCATATCTTATGAGCAAAGAGTAGGCATGGTTGGCTGATGGTAGTGGTGACAACATAAGCAAATTGCTCCTAGCAGCTTAATAAGCATCATCCAGTCCCATGAGGAACTGAACTAACCTCCCATCTTGCTGTGACTTGAAGTTTTTGAGCTTGCCACTACAAGTACAAGGACGGGTACAATGTTGAGTAACATCCAAGCTATCCAGTTCATCCCATAGCCTTTTCAGCTTGGTGTAGTAACCAGCTATATCCAGATTACCTTGTATTGATTCACTTATCTCCTTGATAGAGCTGAGGTCCATTACTTTACCCAAACCTCTCTTCTAGTTCATTCCAGATATCCTTGACTGTTTTAGAGTAGAGAATACTCCCTGCTATCTCTTTAGACAGAGAGTTTAACAGCCAGGAAATGACCATGTTTATTGCAGTGAGCCCAAGACTTGAAAGTATCAGAAGAGATCTTGGGTTGAATGAGGGTTCCATCTATGAAACCAACTTTGTTTTTAGCAGACAAAGCAATCGGAATCCCTCTTCTCCAACCTCCATACTCCTTTCCATCAAACACTGTGTTGACAAGGAGCATACTAGGGGAGTCAGAAAGGTGGAGATAAAGAGGGTGAGATGAATCAAGGAGGGCAGTCCCGGCTGTAGAAACAGCAACATTGGTAATCTGTGGGTTGCTGGTTCCTATTGCAGATGTTGGACTATTTTCAACTTCATCTCCATGAAGAAGATCGAAAGAACAAATAGAGAAGGAAGCAACAAAAAAAAATTGAAGAGAGAGAGATCGTCCCCTTAGAGCTCTGATACCATGTTAGAGTACAAAGAATAATAAGGGTAGTTTCTGTGTATTGAGTGAAAGAATTCTTTGTACAGCTTGTGTATATATGCAAAATGAATGAAATCTATTTCTAATTAACTATGACACTTGTCCTTATTTTACTAGCTTCCTAATAACCAACTATGGATAAGTATAAAATAAGCTAAACTATTTACAGCTGAAAATTCTATATACAACATGTGATATGTTCTAGCAGGCCCAAGAGAAAGCTGAGTCCAAAGTGTTGAATGCTTTGGGCCCAAGTGATCATAAAACGGGTGCAACCCAATAGATCAAAGATAAAGACCAAAAACTTAGGTGTTCAGACAAAAGCTAAACCCTTCGATATGTCCGATATTTTGGTCTTCTTAGTGTCGTCTTCCTCAATCTTTTCTCTTCTCTGTGAAACACCATAACCATATGATAAATTTGAAGACCTAATCCTAACATAAAGCTACTGCAATAATTTCATATTAGTTTAGGTATTGTGTCTATCGACTCTTTTTGTACATATATTCAATGCAAAAGTATCATGTTTGCTGTTGTTTTGGATGTAGCTACAATTAATTTAGCTGCACCTTTAGACATAGAACTTCTGCTAAGCTAGAAAGAAGTAAAGATCACTCTGTATGTTAACTAGCTCCAATTCTTTGTTAACCTTCTTTCTGCTCTTTCTCCGTCTTTTTTGTTTTTTTATGAAAATTACCCCCCCCCCCCCTCCCGAAGGTTTAGAGTAGTGACATTAAAGAACCTATTATATTTTTTTTATATGACACTTAAAAAGAAATGCTTAACTAAATTGTTAAAGCTCTTCTTGAACTATAATTGTGTGTGTCGAAATATATATGGTAGCTGGTTCTCTGCCTGAATTGTAGCAAACTATATATTTACAGGTTGGGTGACTTAAGAAGTATAATATTCATGTACGTCATACAAATTTTGCGGGGTTATTGTGTTGTGGCTAGTATGTCAGAATAATATCTTGGATAACATATACAATCTTCTTGACAATGAATTATTTTTCCTTTCACGATTGAAAAATCTGAGTTTGAATAAACGATAAAATCTTCTACTACCATGATTTTTAGTATAATTTATTATAAATTGCAGCTTCCAACTTTTCATCTTCCTACTTTTTTTACATGATAATACAAATATGGAACAAATAGGTGTCCTACCCTACAACTTTAATCTTTTTGTTTACTCTCTTTTACTTTTAAGGCACTAAAAGGTTATGGCCATTTAAGTTAATTATGACCGATATAAAATTTCATGGAAGGTCCTCCACGAAACTGAACTCTTCTTATCATGTAATATTTTCTACTCGATTTCACACTTACAACATTAATTTTTATTATATCTGCAATTAAAAATCATACAAAGTTAAATAATATTGGGCCTGTACTGGCACGAGATGACCCCACCTAGTAATATAACAAGATTAGCAGCTAATTAATAAACATATAAAAGAATTAGCGGGCAGTAAATAATTAGAAGACACATTACCAAGATATCATCATTATCCAGTAATCAAAGAGTAATCAACAAAAAAACTATATTTATCTATCTATATTGAAAAGGAAAGGCAAAACAATGTCATGATGCCAAGTGTCACCACCATAACATGACAAGTATAATATTTTTAGTACAAAGCTCCAATAAAGTTGGAGTTTCAAAATATTTTAAAACAAAAATTAGGAAAATAAATTTAAACTTGCCAATTCAAAAAATATTAATAGTCCTCCCACGTTTATTTGGTAGTTTCATGATTTATCTATTAAACCTGATAATCCAAAATATAAATACTTCCTCCCCATTTGGAATTAGTTGTTTTCTTAATTTATTTATATATATTTAGATACTTAGATTTGCTAAATTATTTTACAAAGAAACAGAAAAAATAAAAACAAAAAATAAAATAGTCGAACATTCAACTCCACGATTGATTGTCTTCCCAAACGTGGGCTTGGAACAACAATTTTAATCTAACTCCATAATTGATTGTTATTCACTCTCTCCTACGTAAATAATATTTATGTGGTTTCTTATTTCAAATTTCTTTTTCAATCCCTGTTTTTCTCTCAGAATAAAAGACTCCTTACTAAAATAACTTTACAAAGACGGCTACACCAGTTCATAAAACCAGACAATTTTCAAGCAACTCCATGTAATGGGATTTGAAAGTTAGAGTCGTTCAAATATAAAAATATGACGACCTGAACCAGTCGTTTTGAGTATTTTAACCTCGTTTTTTATGTTTGATGCTTTACATATGTGTATTTGTGATTACGTGTCTTATAGTGGTGGTTGGTTTGGCTTCGGCGAGGTTTCAGAGTAAATTGGGACACTTAGTCCCAAGGTTGGAAGTTTGAGTTGAAAGAGTTTACCAGAGTTTGACTTTCATATAGACGACTCCAGAATGAAGTCTTGATTGTTCCAATAGTTTTTCTTGATGATTTTGGACTTAGGCATATGTCCGAATTTAAATTTGGAGGTCCGTGGGTTGATTTGATATTTTTTGGCTAAAGTTGAAAAGTTAAAAGTTTGGAAGGTTGATAGGTTTGAGTGAGAGTTGACTTTGTTGATATCGTATTTAGATTTTAATTCTGGGAGTTTAAATAATACCGTTTATGTCATTTGGGACTTGTGTGTAAAATTTGAGACCATTCCAGGTTGGTTTGATGTGTTTCGGCATGAGGTTTTGATGTTGGAAGTTCATTAGTTTTATTAGGCTTGAATTAGAATGTGATTCGTGGGTTTGGTATTGTTTGATATGATTTGATGTTTTAAGTAAGTTCGTATTATGTTTTAGGACTTGTTGGTATGTTTGGATGGGGACCCGGAGGCCTCGGGTGTGATTCAGATTGTTGGCAAATCATGTTTGGACTTAGAGGAATGGCTGAAGGAATGCAGGTTCTGGTGCAATCGCACCTGCGAGGATTTGGCCGTAGGTGTGAGGTTGCAAAAGTGGCATGTGATCGCAGATGCGGGCTTGGTTAGAGCTAGGAGGAGTGCAGGTGCGAGGGATTTTTCCCATCTTCTAGCTTGCAGATGCGGGCAAGTGAGCGTAGAAGCGAATGTGGAGGCTATAAAGTAGGTTAGCATATGCGGACATTGGGGCTGTAACGACCCGATTGATCATTTTAAGCTCTAGCAGGTCATTCGACGGTTTGAGACCTTGCATAACTTCACTTCATGTATTTATGACTTGTATGTGTGGTCGATATTGAATTTCGGGATTTTTGGAGTTGATTCAGATGAAAAATTCTCAATTCGAAAGGTTTAAGTTGGAGGAGTTGACCAAAGTTTGACTTTTGAGTAAACGAATTTAGAATCGGAATTTGAAGATTCCAATAGGTTCGTATGATGATTTCGGACTTGGGCGTATGTTCGGGTTGAGTATCGGGTGGTCCGAGAGCATTTCAGCGCTTATTGTAGAAAGTTGGCAATTCGAAGGTTTTAGAATTTTCTAAATTTGGTTTGAAGTGGACTTTGGTGTTATCGATGTCCATTTGGGGTTATGAGCCTTGGAATAGGTTCGTATCGTGATTTATGACTTGTACGTAAAGTTTGGCGTCATTCCGGAATGTTTAAGTGTAATTTGGACGCGTTCGTCGAAGTTTGAATGCTTGAAAGTTAAAAAGAGGATTTGATCGTCGATTCATGGTTTTGGTATTGATTAATATGATTTGAGGCCTCGAACAGATTCGTGCTATGTTTTGGGACTAGTTTGTGTAATTGAACGGGTCTTGGAGGCCTCGGGTGTATTTCAGATGTGTTTGGGTTGTGTCGCGCTCTTATTTGATGTTTTAACGTCATTTTCTTGGGTATAAAGGATACTATATTGAGCAAATGAGATTTGATTTGTGATTCGATTGAACCATTAGATCCATATCATTATTAGGGAGTCATAGCAACAGAATCATTGAATTTCGATGTCGTATGAGAGAGTTATACCAATTTCCGTATCGGGAAAGATTGCTAGTGTTGGTGGAGCTCAGGTATCGCAATTGCAAAGATTGTAGATTTTTGCCTTGGTTCGCAATTGCGAACGACCTGTAGATTTTTGCGTTGGTTCGCAATTGTGAACACTTGTCTGCAATTGCGAGGGTCCGCAAATGTGAACCCTGTGTCGCAAATGCGACATCTACACCTAGTAAAAGGGCTAGGAGACGGGATTTTGGAGACATTCTCTCATTTTTGGAACCCTAGGCTCGGTATGAGGCGATTTTGAAGAGGAATTTTCATCTACAATCTTTGGGTAAGTAATTTTGTTCAATTTTCACAGATTTTAACATGGAATTGGTGGAAATTGTGGGATTTTTGAAGGAAAAAACCTAGAAATCATATTTTTGGATTTTTACCACGAAATTAGACATGGAATTTTGAATAAATTATATATTTGAGTTTGTGATGTTATGGGTAAAGTTTATCTTCAAAAAATTTCGGAATTAGGGCATGTGGACCCGAGGGTTGACTTTATTGACTTTTCGAGCAGAGTTGAGAATTGTTATAAATTGATTAATTGTAAGCATTGGAGTATATTTTGATTGATTTGTACATTGTTTGACTAGTTTCGGATCGTTTGGCTTTGAGTCGAGGTGTTAGAGAGGCATTGAAGCCGATTATGGAACTTCGGAGCAAGGCAAGTCTCCTGTCTAACCTTGTGAGGGAGAATTTATCCCGTAAGTATTATATTCTTATGTGCTACATGTTATGGGAGTTACGTACGTATGAGGTGACGAGTGTGAGTGAGTATTCTAGGATTCCTGATTTATCCGGGTAAACTTAGGTTTACGCCATGCTTTAATTGTACTATTTGAGTTATCCTTGCCTATTTAATTCCTTTATTTTCCGTTATGACTTGAGACTAGGCTTGCGTACAGTGATAGACTCGTTATTGTAAGAGATTTGATGAGCTACTTGATTAGCCATAGAATAATTGTGCTTCCCTTACAAATTTCTCTCCCGTTGTGCGTTTTCATCGAAAAGTTTCTTTAAATTTCATAACTCACACGTATATTCGTGAGTGAGGTCAAAGACCCGTTAAGGCTTTTTATTCTTATGGGATCGGGCCGTTCGTCTCGACAGGATTATGTACCACACTCTTATGGGATTTGGCTGTTAGCCTCGGCAAGATTATGTACCACGTACTTATGGGATCGGACCGTTTGCCTCGGTAGGATTATGTACCACACTCTTATAGGATCGAGCCATTTGCCTCGGCATTATCATATTTATATGGGATCGGGCCATTCTTCTCGGCATTATTATATTCGTATGGGATCGGGCCGTTCGCATCATCATCATCATATTCTAATAGGAACGGGTTGTTCGCCTCGACATTTCTATTAATACTCTTATGTGATCGAGTCGTTCGCCTCAGCATCTTCATGAAACACTTTTATGGGATCGGGTCGTTCACCTCGACAGTGTCGTGCATAATATTTGACAATAAGCTATCGTATCCATGAGTTTTCCTGATTTGAGTTGTGACGACCTATCTGGTGGGAACCATTTTACATATATACTCCGGTTGAGGAGGTGACCTATAATTGAGAGCTTGAGTTTACTATTTAGAGGAGGATTGTACCACATACCTATATTTGTTTATACTGTTATTTACCATGCCTCATATTTGTTTACTTCCTATTGTATTTGATTTATTGGACCACTAGTAAGTGTCGATATCGACCCCTCGTCATTACTTCTCCGGGTTTAGGCTAGATACTTAGTGGGTACGCGTTGATTTACGTACTCATGCTACACTTGCTTCACTTATTGTGCAGGTATATATATGTCTGGTGGTCTTATTGCAGGGATTTCACGGTGAGCTGCATTCCATGTTTAGACCTGCAACATATGGAGTCTCCATCTTAATTAGTTACATTATCCTATCTATTTTTTACTCCAAACAGATGTTGTATTGTTATTGTACCTTCTAGTAGATGCTCATGCACTTGTGACATCGGGTTTTGGGGGTTCCTAGTGGATGTTCATTATTGTAGTTCATGTTATTATTATCATTTCACCTTGTAATTTATATTTTATACGAGATTTGGTAAATAAAATCACAGGTTTCTACGAGTACAATATTTCACTCTATTTATTTAATGGGATTTATGATTTTAAAAAAATTGAAATGAGTAATTAAGTTGATAATTCACCGTTGGCTTGCCTGATGGAGACGTTGGGCGCCATCACAGCCTATAGTGGTTTTTGGGTCGTGACAGCTTGGTATCAGAGTGTTAGGTTCACTTAGGTCTCACGAGTCATGAGCAAGTCTAGTAGAGTCTTGCGGATCGGTACAGAGACATCTGTACTTATCTTCGAGAGGCTACAAGGTTGTTAGGAGCACCTCCCTTCTTGATTCCTCGTCGTGCGATTTGATTCCATTGAAGCTTATGCCTTCACTTCTTTCATACTCATTCTTATACGGTGTGGAGTGCTTGTTATCAATTGGGCACTGACGAGTTGTTAAGATGCTATAGATGCGGTGCAAGATGCCTTTCCTTGCGAATGCGGGCAGACCATTATCGTCGCCTTATGGAGGAGTATTCTGTCATTTCAGCCTAGTGTTGATGGTTCGAGGGAGATGATCTCTGAGGTGGTTTCTATGCTTAGGAAATTTTGAATGTTGTGAGAAAGACTTGATAACATATTGTTGGACCTTGGGTGATCTTAATGAATGAAGGAATTCTTACAACTGGCGGATCGGTGTGGATCTAGGGAGATTAATTGATTTTATGATGGATGTAACTATAGCAATGATGTTGGAGGAGGTCGATACGAGGCTACACATGTGGGCTATCTCCGGTGAGCAGATTAACAGTTGTGTGGTTTTGATGAGGTTCCTATGAAGAATTCTACGTTCTGCCTAACAGGATGCATGTACTACGATGTGAGCTTGGATCGCTTGGAGAAGATGGTACGACTGTTAGGAGGTCGAGTGTGCAATTGTGGCTGATAATTCGGGATGTGTTATGATTAGTCCAACAAGAACTTATGAGAAATTTGGCTGAGCAATGGTGTGTGACCGTGTTAACAGGGAAGAAGAAGTAGTCATTGAGGGGTCGAAATTTAAGTGATTGTAGCGTAAAGCTAATTGGGGGAGCCCATCGTCTACTATTGGGCCATATGGTTGTGTGCCTGTGCGGTTTTTGGTTATCGGTGCATTGGCAGATTAGTTATGACCAAGAGGTATTTTGGATAAGGAAATTTGATGTATATGAGTTGCATTCGCCTTATTAATTCATGTGTAGGTGCTGGGTATGGTTGAAGATTTACGCTTCCTGTGGAGGTGATGGGCAAGGAAAAGAATTCATCCGGCTGCTTCCTTGAAAGTGTCCATGTGCTAGCAGAGCACTAGAGTTTGGTTATATATTTGGGACCAGGTCAGAGTGGATGACTCTCAATAATGGTTCTAGTGGGTGCAAGAATTAAAGTGTGGTCTTTAAATATTTTGGGTTCGTTATGTGGCTGAGGACTGGGTTTTGCAGCAGAGTGTGGAGAATACTTGGGAAATTTCTATGTTATCATCAGGTCTATGGTGCAGTGTTAGAGAAATGGGAGAAAGGGTTTTGGTTCACAGGGGGTCTTTCAAAAGGGGTTTATCAGTTGGGAATACTATTGAGGGCATAAGGAGGGTATGAGATGGCTTATGGGTATTGAGACGATGTGATCTCATGATTTGGGTCACTCGGGATGAGTGCTATTTGAGGCTTGTTATGTGTTTGAATAGAGCTATTATTACTTCGAAAGCAAGTCAAGAGTAAATTGGAAAAAGTTGGGTCAGTTAGCAATGGTTTAAATCAGCATGGTTGTGGAAATGATCAGTTCCTTCGGTGTGTTAAGGATATACTGGTGATTCGTGGTTGTACGTGCGGGCTTGACAGCCACCGTAATTGGATTGATTTGGAAGTAGTTGATTCTGATGGCCTTTTATTTGTAAATGAATCCCGAAAAAGTTATAGTGGTTTAGACTACAACTTGAGGTTTGATTTTCTGCAGTTATGGGAATTTGATTGCATGTTGCAATTGTTCTTCAAAAATAAGTGGAGTGAAAGGGCTTCTAGCCAATGAATTATGTATTCTACTAGTGGTTCAGGGGTTATGATGAAATTCTTGGACTCTCGCATAGCTGCACGATAGGTGCAGTGAGTGGTATAGTAATGGAAAGTTAGGATCAAGGTTACAATTTAGTTTCAATAAGAATGTCACGATCTCGGAGGAGCACGAGAAGATTTCAGATGTTCGGAATATGCTGGCACTATTTTCGAGCAGCCTGAGGATAGTCTATTTTGTGGTAGGAGTGTTGGGTATTAAAATGCATATGCTTGGTCAGTATTATAGAAATAACATGGTCGATGGCCATTAATGTTCAGGTTTTACTACCTGGTGTGGAAGGTTGTTGGAGTATATCCCACCGGAAGATCATATAAGTGTGACATGTTAGTCATTTGATTATTAGAGATTTAAAACATGTATGGAGATTTTGGTAATGTCGCAAATGGGAGAGGTTATGACTGAGAGCAACTCTATTCCTTTGGTTCTAGATTGTGGGAGTTTGTTCCGAATTTGATGGTTGCTCTTATGTGTCATGAATAGGGCCATTGTGGATTCTTGGAAGGTTATTGGTCCAGTATGGGATAATTGGAATTAGTTTGAGGTCCGCTAGTAGATCTAATGTGAATGTATGCTCTACGTCAGGTCGAATGTCTTCATTCAACATAGCACTACTTATGGATGAGTCTTCAGGTGTTGTGGCCTTGTGTAGCTTGTCGTTATTGCACCTTAGTCGAGCTCGAGTTTTGTGGCGCATAGCGCTATCCATCTCCCCAAAGTCGTATTTATGAACTTGGCGTGCTTGTGGCCGATGTTCGGGTATTTTGTAGGTATAAGCATTATGGCTTGATGGGTATTTCCTTGTTTATTATCATGTGTGGATCGGGTGGCACGCCGCCACGGGTATGTTGTTTGGATCGGGTTGCATGTTGTAACGGTATCATGTGTGGATTGGGTTGCACGCCGCAATAGTGAGACGTTGAGTATGGTTCCCTATACTTATTTTTGTGTATTTTGTTTCTCATTCGCTAAGAAGTGTTTATAGCATCTTTTCAGCTGTTTTATTCATTACGCGGATGGGTAGTTCTTTTTCAGAGTTCGTTCTTCCTTATGTATCATATTCAAGTTGTGGCTTGTTGGCACACTGATGGCGTCATATGAGATCTTGGTCAGTGTTTAAGGTAGCTTATTGCTTGAGCAACTTGTACTGGGTGAGACGACGTTATTGGACCTGAAATCGGTGCGATCGAATTTATGTAAGGTATATTAAAGGGAAAATATCACTATTTAGTTCAGAATGAGGTAATGATTCTTGTCGAGCAGGGGAACTCCGTGAGTTATTGATTTACCGGGTGGTTATGAGTTATTGCGCATCTCTTTCGTCATTGTAGTATTGTGAGGGTTGAGACCAGGCTTAGATGTGTTATAAGGTATACTACGGGCGTCGGGTCAATGAATTTGCAGCTCTTGTGCTTGGAGGAGGTTACCATGGGCAAATGAGTTTTGCGGTACATTGTGTGATGTGAGTATGGGTGCATGATCATGTGTAGGTTCAGCGTGTGGAGATTAATACAGTGTCCGTATGTTAGAATCAAGTATTGTAGAGAAATTCGGATGTTGGAATTTGGTCCTAAGGCTTATTGACTAAAAAAAGGGGGGATCTTTAGTCTAGCTTGAGCAAATGTATTCACCTGGATTGTGATAGCACAGGTAGGTGCACAAGTGTTGAGCAGTGATTTTGAGGCAGCTCTGGAACGGTTCTTGGCACGTTCGAGGACGAACGTATATTTAAGTGGGAGAGAATGTAACGACCTGATTGGTCGTTTTAAGCTCTAGTAGGTCGTTCGGCGGTTTGAGACCTTGAGTAGCTTCACTTCATGTTTTATGACTTGTACGTGTGGTCGGAATTGAATTTCGGGAGGTTCGGAATTGATTCGGATGGAAAATTCTCAATT
This sequence comes from Nicotiana tomentosiformis, assembly GCF_000390325.3. NCBI lineage: Eukaryota > Viridiplantae > Streptophyta > Magnoliopsida > Solanales > Solanaceae > Nicotiana > Nicotiana tomentosiformis. Next base: position 154,531,889 of record NC_090812.1, read on the forward strand.
CGGAAGTTTTAAGTTGGAAGAGTTGACCAAAGTTTGACTATTGAGTAAATGACCTCGGAATCGGGATTTGAAGGTTCCAATAGGTTCGTATGATGACTTTGGACTTGGGTCGTACGTTCGTGTTGAGTAACGGGTGGTCCGGGAGCATTTCAGTGCTTATTGTGGAAAGTTGGCAATTCGAAGGTTTTAGAACTTCCTAAGTTTGGTTTGAAGTGGACTGTGGTGTTATCGATGTTCGTTTGGGATCCGCAAATGCAAACTGTGTGTCGCAAATGCGACATTTGCACCTCGTAAAAGGGATGGGAGACATTCTCTCATTTTTGGAACCCTAGGCTCGGCGGTAAGAGGCGATTTTGAAGAGGGATTTTCATCTACAATCTTTGGGTAAGTAATTTTGTTCAATTTCCACAGATTTTAACATGTAATTGGTGAAAATTGTTGGATTTTTGAAGAAAATCCTAGAAATCATATTTTTGGATTTTGATCACGAAATTAGACATGGAATTTGGAGTAAATTATATATTTGAGTTCGTGATGTTATGGGTAAAGTTTATTTTCGATAGTTTTTGGAATCCGGGCACGTGGAACTGAGGGTTGGCTTTATTGACTTTTCGAGCGGAGTTAGGAATTGTTATAAATTGATTAATTATAAGTATTGGATTATATTTTGATTGATTTGCACATTGTTTGACTAGTTTCGGATCGTTTGGCTTTGAGTCGAGGTGTTAGAGAGGCATTGGAGTCGGTTATGGAATTTTAGAGCGAGGCAAGTCTCCTGTCTAACCCTGTGAGGGGAAATTTACCCCGTAAGTGTTATATTCTTGTGTGCTACATGTTGTGGGAGTTACGCACGTATGAGGTGACAAGTGTTCGTGTGTATGCTATGATTCCTGATTTGTCTAGGTAGACTAAGGTTTACGCTATGCTTTAATTATACTATTTGAGTTATCATTGCCTGTTTAATTCCTTTATTTTGCGTTATGACTTGAGACTAGGCTTGTGTAGAGTGATAGACTCGCTATTGTAAGAGATTTGATGATCTACATGATTAGTCGCGGAATAATTATGCTTCCTTTATGAATTTCTGTCGCATTGTGCATTTTTATCGAAATCACACATATATTCGTGAGTGGGTTCAAGGACCCGTTAAGGCTTCTTATTCTTATGGGATCGGGTTGTTCGCCTCGACGGGATTATGTACCACACTCTTATTGGATCAGGCCGTTCGCCTCGGCAGCGTGGTGCGTAATATTTGACAAGAAGCCATCGTATCCATCAGTTTTCCTGATTTGAGTTGTGACGACCTATCTGGTGGGAACAATTTTACATATATACTCCGGTTGAGGAGGTGACCGATAATTGAGAGCTTGAGTTTACTGTTCAAAGGAGGATCGTACCACGTACCTATATTTGTTTATATTGTTTATTTACCCTGCCTCATATTTGTTTACTTCCTACTGTATTTGATTTATTGGACCACTAGTAAGTGTCGATATCGACCCATCGTCACTACTTCTACGGGGTTAGGCTAGATACTTACTGGGTACGCGTTGATTTACGTACTCATACTATACTTGTTGCACTTATTGTGCAGGTATATATATGTTTGGGGGTCTTTGGGGCGCAAAGGCGCGGCTATTGCGGGGACTTCATGGTAATCTGCATTCCATGTTATGACCCGCAACATACGGAGTCTCCATCTTAATTAGTTACATTATCCTATCTATTTGTACTCCAGACAGATGTTGTATTGTTATTGTACCTTCTAGTAGATGCTCATGCACTTGTAACATTGGGTTTTGGGGGTTCCTAGTGGATGTTCAAGTTCATGTTATTATTATCATTTCACCTTGTAATTTATATTTTATACGGGATTTGGTAAAGAAAATCACAGGTATCTACGAGTTTTAGATTTCACTATATTTATTTAATGGGATTTATAATTTTAAAAATAATGAAATATGTAATTAAGTTGATAATTCATCGTAGGCTTGCCTGACAGCGACGTTGGGAGATATCACGGCCTATTGTGGATTTTTGGTCGCGACAGGGGCACATGTGCGTATGCACAAAGGAGACTGCAGAAGCGTAAGGTAGCTGGAAGGTCAAGGTCCGCAGATACGGAAGGCTGGTCGCAGGAGCGGTCCCACAGGTACGGAGTGGGGACCTCAGGCGTGCGTGGTCGAGACTTAAGTGATTTCTACAGATGCAGAATTTTTACCGTAAAAGCGGCATCACAGGTGTGACAGAGCGAGCTGCAGATGCGAGAATAGCTGGGCAGAAGTATTAAAATGAGGGTTTAGTCATTTTTTTCTTATTTTGAATTTGTGGAGCTCGACTAAGGGCAAGTTTTGGGAGATGTTTTGCCACAATTGAAGATGTAAGTGAAGTTTAATCACTTTTGATTTTAGATATTGATTACTCATTGATTATTACACCTAGTTTATGTGAATTTGAAGTGAAATTTGGGAACTTTAGGTTATGTTATTGGAGAGTGAGATTTGGTGATTTGAGGGTCGACTTGTGGATGGAATTGAATGAAATTAGTATGGTTGAACTCGTAATTGAATGTGTGTTTGAAATTTGTAAATTTTGTCGGGGTGCGGGCCGAGGGTTGACATTTTGGGTTGACTTTGCATATTCGATTCAAGACTTTAACTTTATCATTTGGAATTATTTCCTATGGCTTTTATTGATTATATATAAGTTAATTTGGTTAGATTCGGATCGTATGAAGGTTGATTCACATGAGAAAGCGTGTAAGAGGAGTGATTTGGCTTACTTGAGGTAAGTATCTTACCTAAACTTGATTGAGGCACTAGTTGCCTGAGTTATTTGTGATAGCTATGTGCTATGGGTGTGCATATGTCCGTGGATTGAGCCCATGTGCGAGCATCGGGCTATATATCCATGCTCAAGGTAGTTCTTAGGCTATGACATGCCTTGAATTGATTGTTAAGCTTTACGCTATGATATTTCTCATAGTTGTACCTTATTGTGATCTATTTAATCCATTTTTTGAGATTATATAAAGTCTAATCCCTTAAATGAAATTGATAATTGCTAATTCCGTGATGAAACTACCAATTTGAGCTATGATAGCACACTTAGCACATGCATACACCTTAGCATATCAGTTATACCAGTCCAAAAGCATGAAATCCAATATTTATTGACTATATATATGTATTCTTGTATATTTGCTTATGTGTAATATGACTTGGACTATGTACCCATGACCATGGATTGTGTTGTTAGCCTGTGACTACACCGGGTGAATTATAATTATTGGCACGTGAGTTATACGTGCGGTTGGTATTATTGGCATGTGAGTTATCCATGCAACATATGAGTTGTCCGTGCGGATCCAAATATTGGTATTATTGGCACGTGAGTTGTCCGTGCGGTTGATATTATTAGTATGTGAGTTGTTCATGCAACACGTGAGTTATCCATGCAGCGTATGGATATGGATTCATACCTCTAGGTTCACCCTCTCATGTTTCTCTCTTGATGGTGTATACGTGGATTGAGGAAAACTAATCAGTGGTTTGGTTTTGTATTGGAAATTTTGAGGAAAATCTAGCCAGTGTTATTTTGTAATTGCATTTCATCTTTACTTGCAAATTCCATGATTATTTACCTAACTTACTTGCATATCATCTTTATATACTGGATCATTGTCTAAACAGAGTACTTGTGTAATTGTGGATACCAAGGTGGTTATTTGTGTTTTCATGCCTTGATCATATCACTGTTTGGTACTTGTTAAAATTATGAATTGTACAGGCTATAATGAGTATCATTTATAATTCTTGCTGCTTTTACCAAGCCAAGGTTAGGTATGATACTTGCTGAGTACATGGGGTCGGTTGTACTCATGCTAAACTTTGTACTTAATTGTGTTGATCCAGGTGTTGGACCCAGTAATCAGTAGCGGAGTTTGCGAGCTGAGTTGATCATCAAGAGACGAGGTAGAGCTGATTCTTCGACCGCAGACCTTACGTCTCGTTCCACATTATATTGTTGTCTTTATTTCAGACAGTGTTGCTATTTAACTTTCAAACTTGTATTTTCTATTTTTGAGCTCATGACTCTATAATTACCAATTCTAGGGGATTTATCTTGTATTGGTATCATTATGTTATGTTAAGGTTTAGGCTGATGTTAAATTCTGTCATTTATGTTATCTTGGTTCCTTATGGTTATATCTGGCTTGCCTAACAAGTGTGTTAGGCGCCATCACGATGGGTTGGGATTTTAGGTCGTGACAAGTTGGTATCAAAGTCCTATATTCATAGGTATTATGGGTCATGAGCAAGTTTAGTAGAGACTTGCGAATCGGTAGGGAGACGTCTGTACTTATCTTCGAGAGGCTACCAAACTATTAGGAGAAACTTCACTTTCTTGCATTCTTGTCGTGCAGACTTATTATTTCTGAAGTTTGAACCTTGACTTTTTATTCTCTCGCAGATGGTGAGGACACGAGTGGCCGAATCAGGCAAACGACCACCAGTACTACCAGTTAGGGCCACAAGAGGCCGGGGGCGCGATAGAGGATGAGGTAGAGCCACCAATTTCTCCAGCCGAGGAGTAGGTACCAGATATTGTTGAGCCGGTGATACCAGCTCGGGCACCGGCAATGGCTATCATTATTCATGGCCTTCAGAAGGCCTTATCCCTAGTTTTGACTATGTGCATGAGCCTAGCTTAGGCAGTTTTGATTACAGTTGCACCGGCTACCTCACAGGCTGGGGTAGGTGCCCAAACTCCTGTCGCTCATACTCCAGAGCAGATAGCTCAGGGTCATCAAATGCTAGGGATGTTACTAATTCAGCCGGTTGTTGTTGCATGGGCCAAGGTTGGTCCACCTATGAGTGATGAGGAGTAGAAGAGGTTGGAGCAATTTGGGAAGATTAATCCTCTAGAGTTAAGAGGAGGGGAGTCAGAGGATGCTCAAGATTTTCTATACCGGTGTTAGAGGATTCTTTGCACCGCGAATATTTTGGACACTAGTGGAGTTGCATTCACTACCTTTCATCTGACAGCGGCAGCCTATAGATGGTGACAGTCTTATAAGTGAGCAGGCCAGCTGACGCAGTGCCACTCACATGGCATGAGTTCTGAATTCTCTTCTTAGAGAAATTTGTCCCACACACTCGCAAAGAGGAATTGCGTAGGGAGTTTGAGCAGCTACTCCAGGAGGGTATGACTGTGACCCAGTACGAGATGAGATTTTTAAATTTTGCACGTCATGCTATATGGTTGGTTCCCACCGAGAGGGAGAAAATCAGCAGGTTCATTGATGGCATCAATTATGGTTTGCATTATAGTATGGCTCGAGAGGTTGCGACAGATGCTAGGTTTGACAAGCTGGTCAATATTGCTAGACATTTGGAGTAGGTTTGCAGGCTGGAGCGTGAGGAGCGAGAGGCCAAGAGGCCTCATGGTTTAGGTGGGTCCACTAGTGCCTCATCTGGAGGCCAGTCACACTATAGCAGAGGTTGTCCTTGTAGACCCGTTCAGGCAGCTCGCTATGTTCCTCGTGGCTCTTTAGTTAGCCACAGTTCCTACAATGCATGCCCAACTCACTCATCATTCAGTGCATTGCCGGCATAGAGTTAAAACCATGCTTCAACTGCATAGGGATCCATAGGCAGTTATTCAGATCATCAGGGTTAACAGCTCCATCTGAGGAGATGCTATTTTGAGTGCAGGGACTTGAGTCATCTCAAGAGAGATTGCCTAAGACTGTTGAGTAGGGGCCCACAACAGACCTCTCAGCCTATGGTTTTAGCACCATCAGCTACATCACCCACACAACCAGCTAGGGGTGGGGCACAATCAGTACGAGGTCGCCCCGGGGAAGGTCGTTCAGGCGGTGGTCAGGACCGCTTCTATGCATTTCTCGCCAGGCCAGAGGCAGTTTCTTCTGACGCCGTGATTACAAGTATTATTTTAGTATTCCACAGGGATGTTTCAGTGTTAATTGACCCTGGTTCCACTTATTCATATGTGTCATCATACTTTGTTCGTTATTTGGATATACCCCGCAATTCTTTATTTATATCTATTCATGTATCTATACCAGTGGGTGATTCTATTATTATGGACCATGTGTATCAATCGTCTGTGGTGACTATTGTGGGGTATGAGACGAGAGTTGATCTTTTATTGCTTAACATGGTTGATTTAGACGTGATTTTGGGCCTGAATTGGTTGTCGCCATGTCATCTATTCTTGATTGTCACACTAAAACCGTGACATTAGAGATGCCGGGGTTGCCTAGGGCTGAGTGGAGAGGTTCCCTGGATTATGTTTTGAGTAGGGTGATTTCATACTTGAAGGCTCAATAGATGGTTGAGAAAGGGTGTCTGCGTACTTGGCCTTTGTGAGGGATGTTAGTGTTGACACTCCAACCGTTGAGTCAGTTCAGGTTGTGAGAGACTTCCCAAATGTATCTCCACCAGACCTGTTGAGCATGCCACTCGACAGGGACATTGATTTTGGTATTGACTTGGTACCGGGCACTCAGCCCATCTCTATTTCACTGTACCGTATGACAAATATAGAATTGAAGGAGTTGAAGGAACAGTTGCAGGAACTACTTGATAAGGACTTCATCAGGCCTAGTGTGTCACCTTGAGGTGCACCGATTCTATTTGTGAGGAAGAATGATGGTACTATGAGGATGTGTATTGTACATGCAGTTGAACAAGGTTACTATTAAGAACAGGGTATTGACTACAAGCAACTGAACAATTTTACTATTGAGAACAAGTATCCACTACTGTGCATTAATGACTAATTTGATCAGTTTTAGGGTGCTAGAGTGTTCTTAAAGATTGATTAGAGGTCACGATATCATCAGTTGAAGATTCAGGATTCAAATATTCTGAAGACGGCTCTTAGGACCCGCTATGGTCACTATGAGTTTCTGGTGATGTCTTTTGGGTTGACCAACGCCTCAGCAACCTTTATACACTTGATGAATATCATGTTCTAGCCATATCTTGATTCCTTCATCATAGTATTCATTGATTATATATATGTGTACTCACGGAGCCAGGAGGATCATGAGCAACATCTGAGGATCGTACTCCAATTTGGCTTGATTCAAAGTGTTTTTGGGGCACTGGTGTTTAGTGAGGTGTTCAAGGTGGATCCGAAGAAGATTGAGGCAGTTCAGAATTGGCGTAGATCGTCTTCAGCTATAGAGATTCTGAGCTTCTTGGGTTTGGCATGTTATTATCACTGTTTCGTGGAGGGTTTCTCGTCCATTACTGCACCTTTGACTAGATTTACCCAGAAGGGTGCTCCTTTGAGATGATCCAATGAGTGTGAGGTAAGCTTTCAGAAGCTCAAAACTGCATTGACTACAATAGTGTTGGTGTTTCCAATAGGATCGGGTCTTATACCGTGTATTATGATGAGTTGTATATTGGACTTGGGACGATGTTGATGCAGGACGGTAACGTGATTGCCTACGCGTCTCGGCAGTTGAAGGTCCATGAAAAGAATTACCTTGTGCATGACTTAGAGTTGGTCGCAATGTTCACGCACTGAAGATTTGGAGGCACTATCTGTACGGCATTCCATGTGAGATCTATACCGAACATCGGAATCTCCAGCACCTGTTAAAGTAGAAAAACCTTAATTTTTGGCAGTGGAGATGGTTAGAGTTGTTGAAAGCCTATGATATCACCAAATTATACCATCCGGGGAAGGCCAATCATGGGAGAAAAAAGGAACAATTTATGCAATTTCTTTTTTAAGAAAGAGATCATAGTGATTGATGGATCTTTCAATCCACCGATGTAGTGGACGATGTTTTGAGTAGGAAGGCTGAAAGTATGGGCAGTTTGACATATTTACTAGTAACAGAGAGGCCACTACCCATGGATATTCAGGCTTTGGCCAATCAGTTTGTGAGATTGGATATTTCGGAGCTTAGATGGATTATTGTTTGCATTGTAGCACATTCATCATTGTTAGAGTATATCAAAGCTCACCAGTTTGATGATCCTCACTTGTTGGTGTTGAGGGACACAGTGCAACGGGAAAGTGCTCAGGAGGTTGTGATTGGTGACAATGGTGTTATGCAGCTTCAAGGTTAGATTTGTGTTTCAATTGTTGATGGGTTAAGAGATTTTATCCTTGAGGAGGCTCATAGCTCGCGCTATTCCATTCACCCAAGCGTCACGAAGATGTACTGTGACTTAAAACAACACTACTGGTGGTAGAAAATAAAGAAAGATATTTTTGCTTATGTCTCTCAGTGTTTGAGTTGTCAATAAGTGAAGTATGAGCATCAGAAACCGGGAGGGTTGACTTAGAGATTGGAGATATCAGAGTGGAAGTGGGAGGCTATCACGATGAATTTCATAGTTGGACTTCCACAGACCTTGAGGAAATTTGATGCAGTATGGGTTATTGTGGACAGACTGACCAAGTCTGCACATTTCATTCCAATAGTGACTACCTATTCTTCAGAGCGACTGGCTTATATTTACATTTGTGAGATTGTTCGCCTTCATGGTATGTCCATGTCTATCATTTCGGATCAAGGCACTCAGTTCATGTCGCAATTTTGGATAATGGTACAACGAGAGTTGGGCACACGGGTGGAGCAGAGTACAACATTTTACTCCCACACGTACGGGCAGTCCGAGCCCACTATTCAGATCTTGGAGGACATGATATATGCTTGTGTTATTGATTTTGGAGGCTCATGGGATATATTTCTTCCATTAGTAGAGTTCGTCTACAACAACAGCTTTCAGTCGAGTATCCAGATGGCTTCTTATGAGGCCTTATATGGGAGGAGATGTCGTTCTATGGTTATTTGATTTGAGCCCGGGGAGGCTAGGTTATTGGGTACTGATTTGGTCCGTGATGCTTTGGAGAAGGTAAAGTTGACCCAGAAGCGGCTCCGTACAACACAGTCCAGATAGAAGAGTTATGCTGGCAAGAAGGTTCGTGATGTTACATATATAGTGGTGAGAAGGTTCTGCTTATATTTTTGCCCATGAAGGGTGTGATAAGGTTCGGGGTAAGGGAAAGTTGAGCCCTCGGTATATTGGTCTTTTTGAGGTGCTTGAGATAGTTGGAGAGGTGTCCTACATATTTGCATTGACACCTAGTCTATCAGGTGTTCACCTAGTATTTTATGTTTCTATGCTCAAGAAGTATTATGGTGATCCGTCACATGTTTTGGACTTCATTACGGTACTGCTAGATGTGGATCTGACTTATGATGTGGAGCCGGTGGCCATTTTGTAATGGCAGGTTGAAAAGTTGAGGTCGAAGAATATAACTTCGGTGAAGGTTCATTGGAGAGGTCAGCCATTTGAGGAGGCTACTTGAGAGATCGAACGGGAGATGCGAGGCAGTTATCCACACATATTTAAGACTCTAGATATGATTTTAGACCTGTTCTAGGATGAACATTTGTTTAATGGGTGGAAAATATAAGGGCATGACCGATTATTTTGAGTATTTTAGCTACGTTTACCCTGTTTGATGCCTTAAATATTGTATTTGTAATAACATGAATTATCGGGGTGGCTGGTTTGGCTTCAGGGAGGTTTCTGAGAAAATTGGTATACTTAGTCTCAAGGTTGAAGATTGAGTTAAAAGAGTTGACCGATCTTTGACCTTTGTGTAGACAGAATAAAGTTTTGATGGTTCTAATAGTTTCACATGGTGATTTTGAATTTAGGCATATGTCCGAATTTAGATTCGGAGGTCCGTAGGTTGATTTGATACTTTTTGGCGAAAGTTAAAAGTTTGAAAGGTTGATAGGTTTGACCGAGAGTTGACTTTGTTGATATCGAGTTCGGATTTCGGTTCCAGGAGTTGGAATAGGACCATTGTATCATTTGGGACTTGTGTATAAAATTTGAGATCATTCTGTGTTGGCTTGATGTGTTTCAATATGCGTTCTTGAAGCTGGAAGTTCATTAGTTTTATTAGGATTGAATTGGGGTGAGATTCATGGGTTTGGTGTTTGATGTGATTTGATATTTCGAGTAAGTTTGTATTGTATTTTAGGAATTATTGGTATGTTTGCAGGTGAGAGGCCGCAGAAGCGGCTTGGTAATCGCAGATGCGGGCTTGGCTAGAGTTGTGGAGGAGAGCAGGTGCGAGGGATTTTCTGCATTTATGAGCCTACAGATGTGGGCAAGTGAGCGTAGAAACAAAAGGGGAGCCTACAGAGTAGGTTCGGAGATGCGGACATTGGAGCGCAGGTGCGTATGCGCAAATGCGCAAAGGAGACCACAGAAGCGGAAGGTTGCTAGAAGGTCAGGGTCTACATATCCGGAAGGCTGGTCGCAGAAGCGGTCCCGTAGATGCGGGGTGAGGACCGCATGTGCGCTTGGTCGGGACTTAAGTGATTTCCGTAGATGCGGAATATTTACCGCAAAAGCAGCATCGCAGGTGCGACTGAGGGAGCCGCAGTTGCGAGAATCATAGGCAGAAGTGTTAAAACGAGGATTTAGAAATTTTTTCTCATTTTGAATTTGTGGAGCTCGGCTAAGAGCGATTTTTGGGAGACTTTTTGCCACAATTGAAGAGGTACGCGGAGTTTAATCACTTTTGATGTTAGATATTGATTACCCAATAATTATTACACCTAGTTTATGTGAATTTGAAGTAAATTTATGGACTTTAGGCTATATTATTGGAGAGTGAGATTTAATAATATGAGGGTCGATTTGTGAATGGAATTGAATGAAATTAGTATAGTTGGACTCGTAATTGAATGGGCGTTGGAATTTATAAATTTTATCAAGTTTCGGGGTGCGGGCCCGGGGTTGACTTTGCACATTTAATTCGAGACTTTAGCTTTATCCTTTGAAATTATTTTCTATGGCTTTTATTGACTATATTAAGTTAATTTGGCTAGATCCGAATCATCCATAGGTTGATTCACGCAGGAAGTCTTATTAGAGGAGTTATTTGGCTTGCTTAAGTTAAGTATCTTACCTAAACTTGGTTGAGGCACTAGTTGCCTGAGTTATTTGTGATAGATACATGCTATGGGTGCACATATGTGTGGGTATTGAGCCCATGTTCGAGCACAAGGGGTATTTATACATGTTCGAGGTAGTGCTTATGCTATGACATGCCTTGAATTGATTGTTAAGTTTTAAGCTATGATGTTTATCATAGTTGTACCTTGTTGTGAACTATAAGATCCATGTTTTGAGATTACATAAAGGCTAATCCCCTAAGTGCACTTGATAATTGCTAATTCCGTAATAAAATTACCGATTTGAGCTATGATAGCACACTTTGCACATGCATACACCATAGCATGTCAGTTATATTAGTCCAGAAGCATGAAATCTAATATTCATTGATCATATACATGTATTCTTGTATATTTGCTTATGTGTAATATGGCTTGGACTGGGTGCATGTGACCACGCGGGGCAGATTGTGTTGTTAGCATGTTACCACGCCGAGCGAATTGTGATTATTAGCGCGTGAGTTGTCCGCGTGATTTGTATTATTGGCACGTGAATTGTCCGTACACTATGTGAGTTGTCCATGCGGATTCAGATATTAATATTATTGGCACGTAAGGTTTCCTTGCGGTTGATATTATTAGTACGTGAGTTATCTGTGTAGCACGTGAGTTGTCCGTGCAGTACGTGAGTTGTCCGTACAGCATATGAGTTATCCGTTCAGCGTGTGGATATGGATATATCCCCCTGGGATCACCCTCTCATGTTTCTCTCTTGATGGTATACACACGGATTGAGGAAAACTAATCACTGGTTTGGTATTGTATTGGAAATTGTGGGGATAATCTAGCAGTGTTATTTGGTTATTGCATTTCATCTTTACTTGCAATTTCCATGATTATTTACCTGACTTACTTACATATTATCTTTATATGTTGGATCACTGTCTGAAAAGAGTACTTGTGTAATTGTGGATACCGAGGTGGTTATTCGTGTTTTAATGCCTTGATCATATCATCGTTTGGTACTTGTTAAAATTATGAACTGTACTGGTTATAGCGAGTATCATTTATAATTCTTGATATTTTTACCTCGTCGAGGTTAGTTATGACACTTTTTTCGTATATGGGGTCAGTTGTACTCATGCTACACTATCCACTTAATTGTGCAGATCCAAGTGTTGGACCTGGTCACCGATTGTGGAGTTTGCTAGCTGAGTTAATCATTGAGAGACATGGTAGAGCTGCATCTTCGACCGCATACTTGACATTTTTTTCACATTGTACTGTTGTCTTTATTTTAGACAGTGTTGTTATTTAGCTTTCATACTTGTATTTTCCGTTTTAGAGATCATGACTATGTATTTACCAGTTCTGGGGAATTTATCTTGTATTGGTATCATTATGTTACGTTAAGGTTTAGACTGATGTTAAATTCTGCCATTTCTGCTAGCTTGGTTCATTATGGTTATATCCGGCTTGTCTAGCAAGTGTATTAGGCGCAATCATGACGAGTTGGGATTATGGGTCATGACTAAAAAACTCCGGATCATTTCGAGCCTGAAATACCATATTCCATAGAGTTGATTTTATAGGATGTAATGGGTAACATATTCAACTTTCACATATTTTTAACGTTTATCTCCTCTGTTGCTTTAATACACCATTTTTTTCACAATCCTCAAATATATGAAACTATTCACATGAAACGATTATGTGTAGTACCCGTATTTCTCCTTTTTGTTTCTAAATGTTGGTTTCACAATTGTGTACTAATTTCTACATATCTACAATTTTATCAACAATATGATATATCTTAATAATGGATAAGCCTTTTTAGGGTGATTGTATACATGCTTCAATCGGGAAAGTATGTTATTAAGTTCTTTAGTCAATTTTTCACAATCCTCAAATACATGAGACCATCTACATGAAACGATTATGTGTGGTACCTGTATTTCTATTTATGTTTCTGAAAGTTTATTTTATAATAGTATTCTAATTTCTTTGTATCTGCAATTTATAAGCATTATGACATATCATAATAATGAATATGCCTACTAGGGTGATTTTATACATATCTCAATCGGAAAGTATATTATTAAGTTCTTTAGGACCAAAATACAAGACCTCAGCTTATATCATATGCACTACTTTGTTATCGAACCAAATAACTTAAAATTAAAGACTACGGTACACAACCTGAGACTGACATTTATACGTAGTACATTTATCGAGGAAACAATTAATCCTTTATTTCATATAAAAATCTTTAATTTGCTTCTTTTTCGATCATCGAACAAATCATCATGATGTCGATGAGGTAGAATATTCGGTAATTCTTCTCTTTTATTCTATTCTAATACTAAGTTTTATAAAACTGTGAATTATAGGTAAATTATTAAATAAAAAAATCACAATAGAAGAAAAAAGAGGAACAAAGATAATGTGAGAATATTTATAATCTAACTTAACTTAAAAAGTAAAATAAACTAGGTAAATGGTACTAACAATACTATTTATAAATTTAGACAGTTTAATAATAATATAGAATAAAAGTTTATAAAACAAAAAATTATACCAGAGTATAAATATATTTATAAATAAAAAATTATTACTGTAGAAAAAATATACATTTATATAATATTAAAAGAAGAGATTTCTGAAGCTACCAAGCGTAGGGTTAGACTGTTGGCAGCTCAGGAACTACGGCTGTGCATTATTTGGAATAACCTAAAAATCCGAACAGATCCGTATCATTCGGATTGGTTTGGATTTGATTTTAGCTCTTTGGACCAGATTTCAGATCTTTAATTTAATTATTTTAGATATTGGATCGGATACGGTTTGGCTCAATTTACATCCAAACCGATCCGAAACTCGAAATTTATATTTCACATATAAAAGTGAGGGGTTTGCCGGACGTTTTGAGAATATTAGCCTCGATCCCCTATTTATTACTCTCTCTATTATATTTTATGGTTATGTGACTTGTCGGGGCGCTTGGTGTCGGGTTCGGGAGAGTTTCAGAGTGGAATGAGACACATAGTCCATAAATTGAAAGTTTAAGTCATATAAGTTGACCATAGTTTGACTTGTATGAAGACGATTCCGGAATGGAGTTTTGGCTGTTCCAATAGCTCCGTATGGTTATTTTAGTCTTAGTAGTGTATACAAATGTTGATTTGGAGGTCCTAGGTCATTTCGGCGTTAATTGGCGAACGTTGAAAAGTTGGAAGATTTTGAAAAGTTTAACCGGGAGTGAACTTTTTGATATCGGGGTTGTATTCCGATTTCGAAAATTGGAGTAGGTCCATGTGTCATTGGCAACTTGTGTGCAAAATTTGAGGTCAATCGGACGTGATTTGATAGGTTTCGGCATCAAATGTAGAAGTTAGAAGTTCAAAAGTTCATTAGGCTTGAATTGATGCATTATTCATGATTTTAGCATTGTTTGATGTGATTTGAAGACTCGACTAAGTTCGTATGATATTTTGGGACCTGTTGGTATGTTTGGTTGAGGTCCAGGGGACTTCGGGTGAGTTTCGGATGGTTAACAGATCAATTTTGGACTTAGAGGTATGCTGAAGTTTTCTAGTGTCTGTGTATCTGGTTTCCTCTTTTGCGATCGCAAAGAAAGGGACGCGATTGTGAAGAGTTGTTGTTGGGAGGGAGGGTTCACGATATTAGGCCTGCGTTCATGTACCTTTGAGAGTCTCAAGTCATCGCGGACGCGAGAAAGTTCACGTGTTCGCGTAGAGGAATTGGGCGCAGCATGTTCACGCGCAATTGTGCTTCGCGATCACGTGGGTGAGTTCGCGATCGCGTAGGTTGAGGAGTAAGTCCTTTGCGTTCGCGTGGTGACTGATAGTTTGCGTAGGGTTAAAATTTTGGGCAGCAGAGTTGTGCTTCTCAATCGCGAGGAAATTTCAGCGACCGCGATTAAGGATAACTGGGTAGTAGAAACTTAAATTTCAAAATGAGGGTTCATTCTCTTATTTCACATTTGGAATTTAAAGATCAGATTAAGGCGAGATTTTGATGGATTTTCAGAGGAAGTGTTGGGGTAAGAGTTCTTAACTCATTTTTGATTAAATTCTCTTAATCTATCATTGATTTTATCATTTAATTAGGGATTTGGGTTGAAAAAATGGAAAAAATTGGAGGAAACTTCTTAGGCCGAATTTTGGGGATTTGAGCGAGATTTTGGTATCGGATTTGTGAAAATTTTGTATGGTTGGACTCGATATCGAATGGGTGTTCGATTTTTGTAATCTTGGTTGGGTTCCGAGACGTGGACCCGGATCGACTTTTTGGAGTAATTTTTCCAATTCTTGCAAAAATTATTATTTTATTATTTAAACTAGCTTCCTATAGTTATATTTATAGTATGAAATTATGTTGTCTAGATTCGAGCCATTCGGAGTTAGAAAATCAAGGGAAAGGCCTTCTAATTAATTGATAGATTGTGGTTTGAGGTAAGTGACTTGTCTAACCTTGTGTGAGGGAAATTCCTCTTAGGATCTGGTATTTTAGTGATGATTTGTGATATGTGAAGGCCGTGTACGTAAGGTGACGAGTGCGTACACGGGATAAATATTGAAATTCCGGCTTTTGCTATGTAGTTTCCTTTTCATGCCTTAATTGAATTACTTTAGCACGTTATAGTCATCATGTTTAGCCTAATTTCACGTGTCTACGTGTCTTATCTCCTATTTGCAACTTGTATCACATGTTTAGTTGAATTACTTGCTTTTCTTGATTTTCATATTCATTACTTAACTGTGGAAGTTCTTTACTTGAAATTGCTATCCTTGAAATATCATTTATTTAGTTGTTATGTTTTGGCTTTCGTGTTATTGTTAAAGTGATTGTTTGGTTGTTTGCACGAGGTTTCTGCCGTGCAGTTGTTGCACGAGATTTCTGCCATGCTGTTGTGATTATTGATATGCATGCAGTGGTATAAGGTCTGGGTGTTGAAACGCATGCGGTGAGATAAAGTGGGCTTGATACACGTGGCTAGTAGGGGAATTACTAGAAGTCATGCGGTAAGATAAGGTGGGCTAAAATGCGGGATGCTATTTCAAAAAAATAATTTTCAAAAACCAAATATAAAGGCTCCCGCGGTGATATAAGGAAAGACTGTGATTTGTTTTTACGATTTGAGACTACGAGGCGGTACCTCGGGAGTGCCCCTGTTGATATTCTTTATTTGGACTATTGTTTGGTTCTTGCTTTCCTTAACACATAAAATTATTGTTTTCTTTCGTGTTGTATTAGCTTTTCTTGATTTCGTGTTGTTATTTCCCGTAAGTTTTTTATTGTTCACTTCCTTGTCATTTTCATTATATCATATTATCTCTGTCTTGTTTCTTATTATCTCCAGTAGGGCCCTGACCCTACCTTGTCACTACTCTACCGAGGTTAGGCTTGGCACTTACTTGGTACCATTATGGTGTACTCACACTACACTTCTGCATATATTTTTGTGCAGATCCAGGTAAATCCTATCAGCCTCGATATTGTTGTGTTGCTTCTTTGGAGACTTCAAGGTACACCTGCCCGTGTCCGCAGGCCTAGGAGTCCCCTTCGACCCTGTTTTCTTTATTTCCTTATGTTTTTTATAGACAGTGATGCATAGGATTGTTCAGCATTGTATCTAGATCTTATGACTTATATCTCACCGGGTTTTGAGAAATTGTACGTATTGAAGTTATAGTCTATTGATGATATTTTTGAAGTTTTGAAATTTTAAATTTTTATTTGATGTTTCTGCATATTGTTAGGCTTACCTAGTCTTAGAGACTACGTGCCGTCACGACATTCTACGGAGGGGATTTGGGGTCGTGACAAGTTGGTATCAGAGTCTCGCGGATCGATACAGAGATGTATGTACATATCTTCGGGAGGCTATGGAACTGTTAGGAAAAGCTTCACTTCTTTTATTCCTTATCGTGTAAAATCTTTGACTTCGGATTCTAAATTTCTGTCTTTCTATTCTCTCACAGATGGCGAGGACACGTACAGTTGGATCAGATGACCAGACACTCGCGCCCCTACTAGGACCGCGAGAGGTCGGGGACATCCATGTGGCGCAGCCAGGCACTCGCACGAGCTGCTACGGATGAACCACCAGTAGCTCCAGTTGGAGGGCAAGCACCTCAGATGCATGTTACTGCACCAGCTCTTCAGGAGACTCTCGCCCAATTTCTGAGCATGTTCGGTACTTTAGCTTAGGCAGGGTTTATCCCACTTGCTCCTGCTACATGTCAGGCGGGGGATGAGCACAGAATCGCGCTGCCTGTACCCTGGAGCAGTGGGTCCAGGTTGACCAGGTCCCTGAGGTCATGCATGTGTAGCCGGTAGACCCAGTTAAGCCTGAGGTTAGGGCAGCAGCTTCTGAGGAGGAGTAGATCAGGCTCAAGAGGTACCACCCTCTTATTTTCAGTGGCCCAGGGTTTTCTTGAGAAGTGCCACCGCATCCTCCGTACTATGGGTATTGCGGAGTCTAGTGGGGTTGTTTTCACTACGTTCCAGCTTAGGGGAGCGGCTTATCAGTGGTGGCGAGAATATGAGTTGGGTAATCCGGCCGAGGCAGCTTCACTCACTTGGACTCAGTTCTCGGATATATTCTTGAGGGAGTATGTTCCCCAGAGTTTCAGAGATGCATGGCGAGCAGAGTTTGAGCAGTTGCGCCAGGGTTCTATGACTGTGTCGGAGTATGCGGTTAGGTTCAATGATTTGGCTGGGCATGCACCAGCCTTGGTTGCTATTGTTAAAGAGTGGGTCCGTCGATTTATCGATGGGCTCAACCCCAGTATCAGATTTAGCATGGCCCGAGAGTTGGAGATGGACATCGCATACCAGCAGGTAGTAGGAATATCTAGGAGATGGGAGGGTATGTTGACTCGGGAGAGAGCGGAGAGGGAGTCCAAGAGGTCTCGAGAGTCTAGCACATATAGTGGTACTCATGCCCCAGCTACAGCTCATCATGGTAGGGTCTATGTGAGTCGCCCTATTCATTCCGAACTTCCAGCTTCCAGTAGTATTCCAGCCACTCCTAGGCCTTAGGATCCCTATTATGCACCGCCATTATCTAGTGCACCTCCTGCACTAGGTGATTTCAGCTGTCAGTCTAGCCGATCAGGCCCCAGCCAACCTTAGCAGCCACGTCCTCAAAGAGCTTATTTTGAGTGTGGTGACACTCGTTATATGGTGAGGGATTGCCTAGACTCAGGAGGGGTGCACCTCCACAGACTACTCAGGCTCCGCGTATTCCATCGGGCCCTCAGGCTTCTCAGTCCATGGTCACTGCACCAACTGCCACCCTACTTGCACAGCCAGCTAGAGGTGGAGTTCAGGAAGGTAGAGTGGGAGGCCATGTAAGATATTATGTTCTTCCTGCTAGGACGGAGGCAATTGTATCCGGCTCTGTCATGACAGGTATTGTTTCGGTCTGTCATAGAGATGCATCAGTCTTATTTGATTCAGGCTCCAATTATTCATATGTGTCATATTATTTTGCTCTGTATTTGGGAGTATCCCATGATTCTTTGTTCTGCTTCCTGTTGGCCCTCTCCTCCTGATAAATCCTCTCAAGATCCATTGCTAGATCTACAAAGTTAGTAAAGGTAGTGTTTTTTCTCCCACTAGCTGTATCTTTTCTGATTCCCGGAATCAAGCCACGAGCAAAGCGATCAATCTTCTCATCCTCAGTGGGGATAAGGTGGGGAGCATAACGGGATAACTTCTCAAATTTGATATAATTCTCTAAGACGGTCATGGTATCTTTCTTTAAGGTCTCAAACAATATTGCAAGGGCGGCTCTCACTCCCGGTGTTAATCACTTCTTAATGAAGATCTTCTTAAACTCCGCCCAAATCATTGGAGGTGCATCCTCCGGTCGACTTTTCTCTACCCCTTTGATCCAAAGGTCAGCAATGTCTTTCAACCAGTAGGTTGCCAACCGAACCACCCGGTAGTCTTTAACTCCAGCAAAGTAGTAGCCTTCTCAACTTCCTCCAAGAAATCCTGAGGGTCTCTAGTAAGATGTGTACCAGTGAAAACTGGAGGCTCAAGTCTTACAAATTTCATGGCCAACTGCGCCATGTCCTCAACCATTGGTGCTCTCATCCCTCCTTGTTGGAGTGCATGAATACCCACTTGAAGGTTCTGTTGAGTTTGCATAGCCATGAGGTCAACAAAAGTATCCATAGCCTTTCTAATATCAGTGAGGGTCTTCTCCAAGTGATTTGGTTCTTGAGGTAGGACATGTGCCTCGTTAACTTCTTCCTCGAGCTCCTGGGCCAACATTGGAGCCATTGGAACTGGCACAGTCCGTGCTCTTGCAACCTTCGGAGGTCGTCCCCTAGGTCTAGCGGGCACCCCTTCTGAAGCCGCATCAGGTATAAGAGCATCTTCCAGATTCATATTACTACCATGCGTGTTCACCATATTCTGCTAATTAATATAGCGCACGAGTTAGGAATTATTTCTTAGCTTTATTGCACGATTCTAGAACAAGAAGAAAGAGTGAAGAATTCTTATAATGTCCATATATCCTTCTCGATATAAGTGTGATGCACAACACACCAATAATGAAAACTCTACCAGACACTATTCCATAGACTCCCTCGGACTCAAATTAGAACCTAGGGCTCTAATACCAAGTTTGTCACGCGCTAAAACCACGTGACTGACACTCGGTACTCTACCCGACCCGAGTGAACCATCCCATAGATTAATACTCACCTATGTGCCTAACAGGAGGATGCAGAAGCCTCTTCAAGTACAATCAATTTTAAGATATAAAACAAAACATGAATAATATCTTTAAGTAAATATTTTCCTTTGAAAGAAAACTTCATAAAGATGACAGAAAGTTTCATTCATGCATGCCATATGAGTAACCAGAGGATTACAACCCAAAATGAATACTACTATTGTCTATGTAATCTCTATGACACGCAATAAAATAGCCAACCAAGGCATAACCCAGTGGCTCAAAAGAATAATAATATAATAAAGTCTTCCACGGGTAAGAGTGTGGAGTCTCACCAAAAGCATCAACAGAAAATGTAGAGCTGCCCTAATCACGCGGTCCAAGCTGCTCAGGTCGAGTCCCTGAAAATAGAAATGGAAATGTGGCCGAAAGGCCTAAGCTCCACATGCCTAGTACGAATCATGAACCGTTCCCCAAAAAAAAAATAGGACAAGACTTAAAAAGATAAAAGATATGCAATAACAATTGATATAAGAAAGAAGCATTTATATCAATTAACAATTTAGAAAACAAAATAAAATAATATGGTAAAACATACTTCAAAGTCTTCCTTTAGCATTAATCTTTACAAAATCATGTTAGAGTTTTCATTTACCAGGAGCAATATACCATCACCGACATAGAAGAAAGTCAACTAGGTTATGTACCTAGCGGCAAGTATTATATACCCTACTTGCTCAGGTCGTCTCATCGTTGTGCCACACGAATCGACTCAGCCATGCTAATAAAGTACCACAATAGTACCCCTTCATGGGAAGTACTTTGCCGTAGTTCCCAACTGTAAGGTAGGTTCTACGCCTACACCGGCAGGTGTAGTTTCATGACCTAATGAGGAAGAGTATCCAAGGTCAATCTCGGTGAACTTAAGTAACTCCCAAAACCTTTACATTTATCAATGATGGTGTTCATAGCCAAATCAACTATTTGAGAATAGTTAAATCTAAGATATATCGCAGCTCATGTATTTTCATTTCAAAAATACTACAAGTGTTATTCCGCATTCATTTAGTTTCAAAATTAAAATAAAACATTTCAAGAAAACAATATTCATAACACTTAAATATTTTATGATGCAAGAAGTGTTACAATCTCAACTCGCTCGTCCCCACAAGCTAGGAATCACATTTAGAATTTCTATTTAATCGTGTTTCGATATGAGTTTGGAGAAAAGCTCTGAGGGTAGTAAGTTTCAACGTACCTCAAATTGCTTCCAACCTTACCCCAAATGGTCCAATAATTCCAACGAGTCACAATCTACATATACGAACTCACATAATTTAATAACGCATTACAACAATACCAACTAAGCCAACTAAGTGTCTAACACTTAAGTTCCATTTCGTAAGTTCAGCAAAAATCTCCATTTCCTCATTTGAAGGTCAATCCTTAAATTTTAACTCCAATTATTTCATTAAACCTATTATGAGATCTAGTCATTCCACTAGAAACTCAAAATAATATCGTTCGAGCAAGACCCAGCACTATTCATCATCCCTACCAACCAACTCTTCAATTTCAAAACTAGCTTCTAGGGTTTCATGAATAGATGTTTAAATACAAATCTATCTTCATAAATATACTCTACTACGCCCATGGAGTATAGTACATAAGACTGAAGTAAAGAGATTACCTCTTTGTCAAACCCTAGAACTTTGAAGATTTGAGTTCTTGAGATATTCTTCAAAAAATTATAATTTTTATGAGATTGGAGAGTTAAAAGATGTAATAAATGAACCCAACCTACCAAAGAAATGGATTTAATATTCAACTCAAGACATTTATGGAGTAGTAGCTCTCTCTTCTTTCTAACCCAAAAGAACTTGACCCAAATAATATTTCTCACTCTCAGATAGCCTATAAAAAGGTTGCTTCACTGATTCTCGCGGAACATGTGCGACACATCCTCGTTGCGCGACCTATCCCTTTGCTATAAAATTTTGGACGCCTTCCTGGACGCCTTGGCCTGACTTCATTGCCCATTGCATTGCCTTTGGTCAATCACAAATAAGTTTTCCTTCAAATTCATTCTCTTTTGTTCCTCGTCTTTGACATTAATCCCCCCCACCCCCCATTTCTCGACAACATAGCAACCCCAATGTCTGTTTCAAATTCTATCAAATGTTTCAAATAACTTAGCTTAGTCACATGCTTCCTAGTTTCCATATTCTCCCCTTTTCATTCTTGCTAATCGATTTCAATTATTACTAATCAAATATTCTCAATCATTTTAAATACTTATCCCATGGAACTATAATTAATTCCAAACTATACCAAAGTTAAATACAAGCGCTCCCATGACTTTGTTCCATTCGTATAACCATATAGCTCGGATTTAATTACATTATATTCTCAAACTCAAAATTAGTAGGAATTAATTAAAAAGAATTTACGAGGCTTTACAGTACTTTAGATTATGTTCCTAGCAGGGTTATTTCATTTCTAAAGGCTCAGCAGATGGTTGAGAAGGGGTGTGATGCGTATCTGGCATATGTGAGAGATGTCAGTGTTGATACTCCTACCATCAAGTCAATTCCGGTAGTGAGGGATTATCCAGATGTATTCCCGATGGATTTTTCGGGCATGCCGCCCGACAGAGATATCTACTTTGATATTGATTTGTTACCGGACACTCAGCCCATTTATATTCCACCCTATCGTATGGCCCCAGCAAAGTTGAACGAATTAAAGGAACAGTCACAGGAGTTGCTTGATAAGGACTTCATTCGGCCTAGTGTGTCACCTTGAGGTGCTCCAGTCTTATTTGTAAAGAAGAAGGATGGTTCTATGTGAATGTGTATTGATTATCGCCAGTTAAACAAGGTTATAGTGAAGAATATGTATCCATTTCCACGTATTGATGAACTAATTGATCATCTACAGGGTGACAGAGTGTTCTCTAAGATCGACTTGCATTCAGGCTATCATCAGTTGAAGATTCGGGAGCCAGATATCCCGAAGACTGCCTTCAAGACTCGGTATGAACATTACGAGTTCCTTGTGATATCTTTTGGGCTGACCAATGCCCCAGCAATATTCATGCACTTGATGAACAATGTATTTCAGCATTATCTTAATTCGTTCATCATTGTGTTTATTGACAACATTCTGGTGTACTCCCGGAGTTGGGAGGATCATGAGGAACACCTGAGGATTGTGCTTCATACCTTGAGAGAAAAGAAGTTATATGCAAAATTTTCGAAGTGTGAATTCTGGCTAGATTCAGTGGCATTTTTGGGTCATGTAGTATCGAGTGAGGGGATAAAGATGGATCTGAAGAAGATTGAAGTAGTGCAGAGTTGGACCAGACTGTCCTCAGCTACGGAGATTTGGAGTTATCTTGGTTTGGCGGGGTATTACCATCGATTTGTAGAGAGTTTCTCATATATTGCAGCACCTATGACCAGAATAACCTAGAAGGGTGCTCCGTTCAGGTGGATCAAGCAGTGTGAGGAGAGCTTTCAAAATCTCAAGACTGCTTTGACTACAACCCCAATGTTGGTATTGCCAACAGGTTTGGGGTCTTATACTGTATATTGTGATGTGTCATGCATTGGTCTTAACATAGTGTTGATGCAAGACGGTAGAGTGATTGCCTACGCATCTAGACAACTAAAGGTGCATGAGAAGAATTCATGAGCTCGAGTTAGCAGTTATTCTTTATGCCTTGAAGATCTGGCGGCACTCTTTGTACGGTGTCCTTTGTGAGGTCTACACCGATCATCGGAGTTTACAACATTTGTTCAAATAGAAGGATCTTAACTTGCGGAAGTGGAGGTGGTTAGAGTTGCTTAAGGACTATGATATCACCATTCTATATCATCCTAGGAAGGCCAATGTGGTGGCCGATGCCTTGAGTCGCAAGGTGGAGAGTTTGGGTAGCTTAGCATATCTACCAGTAGTAGAGAGACCATTAGTCTTGTATGTTCAGGCCTTGGCCAAGCAGTTTGTTAGATTGGATGTTTCTGAGCCGAGCCGAGTTTTGGCCTCAAGGACAACCCCCAACTGCTTGTCCTCAAGGACACGGTTCAGCACGGCGATGCCAAGGAGGTCACTATTGTAGATGATGGTGTATTGCGGATGCAGGACATGCTATGTATGCCCAATGCAGAAGGCTTGTGTGAGTTTGAAAGGGGGAATGAACGTTTGGGGTGTGGGACTCTGCTTGTTTAGATAAATTGAAAAGGGTAGGCGGGTAAATAGTTTAGACCGTATAGGTAGGAAAAGTAAATCCTTTGAGCTCGGGTATTAGGGTAAATAGTTTGGGTTAATAGCTATAAAGTGAGATTTTCTCAATAATTAATGGGCTACTTCATTAATAGCAAACTATTAAAAACATAATACAAAAGATTAGCATTAATTAATGATTAATAAATATGCCAGTAAAATATTTATACATATAGCAGATTTTATTCAATTCAAATCAGCAAGAATGAAGCTACTTAAAAAGGCAGTCGTAGTATTTAATATCTTTCCCTATTTTTTCTCTCCATTCCATAACATGTTTTATGTTTTTGTTGGAAACCAATCCATTCCATAACATATTTTTTTCTTTCCACACATGGACCTTTTTATATAATGTAATGTAGCGAAATTATACATCTTTATATTCTGATGAAATAAAATATATATATTTCATAAAAAAAAAAATAATGTGTGTGTATGTATGTATGTATATATATATATATATATATATATATATATATATATATATATACACGTCTTTATAAATCATGGCTTTTTAGGAAAATTCATGTATATATGCATATGTTGTTTATACACGTCTTTATATTTAAATATACATCATCGATCCATTTCATAATAATTTTTTTCCTTTTTATACATGGACCTTTTTATTCAACTTAATCCTAGCAAAATTATATATCTGTACATTCTATAGAAATAAAATACATATATTTTGTGGGGAAAAAAATATAATGTATGTTTGTGGTATATTATAAATCATATTTCTTTTAAGAAAAAATCATGTATATATGCATATGTTATTCATACACTTATTTATATTTAAATAGATATTATTAATATACCATTTATATTTTGCACTAATATAACGTGCATATTTGTATAAATTATCCGTATATAAATAGTATATGCGACATATTTTTTTTCTTCTATATACTTTTTTTGGTAACTAACAAATTTTGTATTAATCACCAGTAACTTTACCTATCCATAGCCTGCTTATAACTCAGCAGCTATAACTCTTACATATTCTAAAGCCTACACTAACTGTCTATATCAAACATAAAATGTTGCACCATGCTACTAATCCCAGTGGTGGCTCGTACGTTACATATGTAGGCTAACTCACGTGCAATACTATCAACTCCTCTGCTTCTATTTTTAAACAACCGCAGGTTCCTTTTTATCCAAATAAAGTGAGTTATCTCAGCATATACCATCCTAAAGACTTGTGCTCGTTGTGTTTTACCCTTAGCACATTGTATAACCCATTGCATATGTTGTTCTCAATTTCCCCTAGCCATATCCTGCCTTTGCATCCAATGTGGGATTCTCTGCCACAACTCCTTAGTAAATCGACAGTTGACAAACAAGTGTTCCATGTTCTCATCATGAGCTTGTCATAAGGAGCACCTTGGATCTACAACTAATCCGCATTGTATCAACCTATATGTAGTCAGCAATCTCCCATGTAGTTGCAGCCACAAGGTAAATATAGATTTTGGCCTGGCATTATTTTGAAACATCAAGCATTTCCAGTTAACTCTTAGTCTGTCTTCCAACAACTGCAAGTAGAAGCTGTTGATCATACTCTTTCTTTGATGTTGCTGATGCTGCACATGTTGGAGTGTTGTTTTAGCATTTAGGATTTGTCTCGTCATCCAACTTGCTTGTTGGGGAATTGCCACCTCTTCAAAGTATTTGTCTTTGATGTAGAAAGCATGTATCCATTTTATCCATAGTCGATCTTGCTTGTTTGCTACATCTCAACAGACTTTAGCTAGAGCAGCCTTGTTCCATAGATGCAAATTAATCAGGTTTAGGCCCCCACTTGATTTAGGCGTACACATTTTATCCCAAGCTATCAGAGCCTTTTTGTGATCACATTTATCCCAGACCAGATGTAGCTTCAGCAGTATGAATCAATCATCTTCAAGACCTTTGAAGGCAGAGTAAACAGCTGCGACCGATAGGATTGAATACCAAATAACACGGTTTGAACAAGCTGTACTCGACCAGCATATGATAATTTCTTTGCTGTCCAGGAAGAGATCTTTGCAACTATCTTCTCTATCAAAGGTTGCCACTGTATCAATGAAAGCTTCTTGGTAGCAAGTGGGATACCAAGATATTTGAAAGGCAGTTCCCCCAATGTGAAACCTAAATGTTACAGTATATCCATTCTTATAGTCTGAGGGACTCCACCAAAGTACATTGAGCTTTTTCCAAGATTTGTTTGTAGCCCTGATACGTGGAAATTTGACTAAAACATCTATGAATAGCAAAGATTGAAGGAAGGTCACCTCTGGCAAATAACAGAAGGTCGTCTGCATAACTAAGGTGTGTGATCCCTAGTTTGTCACATCTTGGATGAAATCTGAAATTCTTCACTTCTTTGAGTCTATTTAGATTTCTACTAAGATACTCCATAACTATGGAAAATAGGAAGGGGGAGATAAGATCTCCTTGCCTCAAACCTTTAACAACATCAAAGGGTGGGGTGGATTCACCATTTATCATGACAGTATAGTTAACAGTGGTAACACACTCCATTATCCATGCTACAAATCTCATAGGAAATCCCAGCTCTATCAAGTTCTGCTCCAAAAAACTCCACTCGACTGAATCACAGGCTTTTTGAAGATCAATCTTGATCATGCATCTGCCAGAAATATGTTTCATTGTGTATGCCTTTACTAGCTCGTGTGCTAGTATGATGTTATCAGTTATTCTCCTGCCAGGGATGAAGCCAGCTTGTGCCTCACAGATGATAGAGGCAATGACTTGTTGTATCCTGGCTGCTAGCACTTTAGATATGAGTTTATAAAGTATGGTGCAACAGGCAATTGGTCGATAATCTATGACTGTATTAGGACTGGGTATTTTAGGCACCAGTGTGAGAGTCGTGCAGTTAACAACTTTATACAATTTTCCAGTAGTAAAAAAGTCTTTGACGGCTTGAGTAACTTCATCTTTAATGATCACCCATGACTTCTTAAAGAAGTAAGCATTGTATCAATTAATTCCCGGTGCTTTATCACTATCAATAGCACATAATCCAACATATATTTCATGGTCAGTAACCTCAGCACATAGAGCAATCTTTTGATGTTGTGACAGGACTGGTCCATTTCTCATAACCAGCCTGTTTATAGTAGGGAGAGAATGGGTTGTTGATCCCATTAGTGACTTATAAAACTCAGTGATCTCCTGTTTTATGCTGTCAGGGTGAGTAAGCTTATCACCTGTGAGGGCCACAATTTTATTTAGCTGTTTCTTCTGACTTCTTTCCTTCATGATAGCTGCAAAATACTTGGTGTTTGAATCATCAAGCCTAATCCATTTTGCTCTAGACTTCTGCTTCAATACACTTTCTTCTATGAGAAACCATTTTTCTAAATTCTGTAAGAGGCTCCTTTCTTCTTCAAGCAGTGAATCATTACATGTTGTATTGATCTCCTCCTGTATGTTTCCTAATTCCATTCTAACATGTTCAATCTTTGAGCTAATAGTTCTGAAATGTTTATTATTTAAAGTTCTGAAATGTGGTCTTAGGGCCTTCAGCTTCATCCAAACATTTTTTATCTGGCAAGTAGCATATGATTGTCCCCAAATCATTTCCCCAATATCAATAAAACTATCATGCTCACCCCAAACATTAAAGAATTGTACTTTGCCATGTTTTGGAGCTTAGTGTAAAGTTAGTGTCACGGGAGCATGATCAGAAATAAATGGCAACCCGTATTCAATAGTCACATAACCCTACTGCATTATCCATTCAAAATTACCAAGTGCTCTGTCAAGCCTGCTACACACTCTATCTGTACTATGTTGCTTGTTCGACCATGTGTAATACTCCCTTGTCCATTGTAGTTCATTCAGTGATAATGAAGTCAGGCAATCAGCAAAATCCTGAATTTCTGTATAGTTTATAGGATTACCCAGAAGTCTGTCATTAGAATACAATACATCATTAAAATCACCACATAGGAGCCAAGGTTTGGTAATTCTTACTGCTAACTCCTTTATAGATTCTCATAAATGTTTCCTATGTTCCAGAGTATTATATCCATAGATAGCTGTAATTTCACAATCTACCACACCCAGCCTATCCTGTACTAAACAATGTATAAGTTGAGCTTCTGTTCTCAGCAATGTAACAAATACTATTGGGGGTCCCATGTAAGCCATAATCTTCCATTTGGTGCATGTTGATAGTTTGTAATATAGTTCCACCCTGGGATTACATTTTGCACCACCTTGCTTGCATTATGTTCTTTGACTCTAGTTTCAACTATAGGTGCTAACTTTATTGTCTGGCTACTAATATATTTTGTAAACTCTTTTTGTCTGTATCTCGTATTTACACCCCTGATATTCCAGAAGAGTCACTTAATTAGCAAGTCATGTGACCCTTACCCTTATCAGGTGGTAGGGTGTTAACAATCCAACTTCTACTTTGTAATGGCTCAAAGGCATTTTTCACTGATACATCTGACAGTGCTGGAAAATTTACCATACTCAGTTCATGCATAGTTCCTGCAGGTTTACCCTTATCTATTGTTACATCCAAATTGTCCTTGTGTTGTTGTATAGACATTTGAAAATTGCCCTGCTTATCTTGTGCATGAACGCCAACAGTTGTCTTCACATTTCCTCTGCCCTGTGGGCCTTCTTTGCTCTGTTGAGGGAGAATGTCTTGTGTCTGTTGCTGAGCTTGGTCCCCTGATTGGTTAGCCTAATTGTCTCCTCCTTTCAATGGGCCTTTGTATCTCCATTCCATTATTATATTCTTAGGATCCCTTCTCCTTATAGGTTGCTTCTCTTGTTGATTGTTTGGTCATTGCTCTATGCCACACTTGTGCCCCACCACTAGGAATTTCTGGCAATACTTGGGTTTCCAGTCATATCTGACTAGCCGCGTGAATTGCCTGCCATTAGGATCTATAACCACTAACTCTAGAGGTAACTCTTTAGTGATGTTTACTTCTATCAGCATCCTCGCAAAAGACACTCTAGTTTTCTTTGCAGTACACTCATTTGCATAGATAGGAGTCTCAATTGCACTAGCCATTCTACTTAAAGAATCATGACCCCAACAGTTCATAGGCAACTTAGGGAATTGGACCCACAAAGGAATCTCTGTAGGAAACTCCTCATTGAAGTCAAAGTCTAGTATCCAGGGCTTTAGAATAATAGGTCTATTGTTGATCGTATATGGCCTAGAATAATAGATTTCCTGCATGTCTGCTTAATTATGAAATTTAATGATGTAATAGCCCTCCTTATGTAGGTATAACTCGGGTTCAATAACATTTGCCCAATTCATCCCAATATATCTATTCATAGTGCTGTAACCTGGCACTTCCCCAATGATATAACCTATCACTGCACTTCTCCGTCTCTAGATCAATTTCAGCTTTGTCTAATTGCACTACAATTTGGCCATCAATAATTTATGGAGGTATGTAAGATAGCGACATACCATTCTCAACTGCTCTGTTCCTCTGAAATAGATTTGTCCATGGTTTGGGCTCCGCAACAACTTCCTCATTAAGCTTAATATTCTCCACAATCTCCGATCCATTAGCAACACGCACAGGATTTACTGTCTCGTTGTCAGAGATTATTGTTCCCTTACTTGCACGTTGGATGGTGCTCCTCGGGGCTGTTGACTTCAGTTACTATTGGAGGAGTGTTCAGATCTAGCCTCTTTTTAACGCTAGAGCTTGTCGATGATGATCCCACTTCACAGCTCGTTATGCCCATTGCAATTCCAGTTTCCTGCACCACCTGTTTGTGATAAGGTGTGCCTAATTGATCCTTCTCCTTTCCATCAGCTTGGATTCGAGCACCCACAAAGCTACCAAAGATAGCTATGGGGTTCTTCTTGGGCCTACCACGCCCTCGACCCCGTCCCCGTCCTCTTCCGTTCGCCATGGATGAGCATAGTGAGCGCACGTTAACTATCATGCGCCGAGAGCATGAGCAAAAAGAAGCAACAAGTTTCTTCTATATACTTATTAGTGGCATTTTAGATTAAATTTTATGTAAGGTATTTGCTAGCTATATATATATATATATATATATATATATATATATATATATATATATATATATATATATATATATATATATATATATATATAAGTTATATATGGCAATATTGATGGAATATTTATATTGTAAATTATCACAATATAATATACTTGAAGTATATTAAAGGTATATTTTGAGTTAAAATAAAATTATACAGAAAAAGTTAAAAACTCAAAAAAAACTAAAATTCTCAGGGTCGAGAGGGAATTATTTTTTAGATGTTCTTCTTTCAGAATCTATGATATATTTGGGAAAGTGTTATTTATAGAAGAGAAAAAAGAATTTATGGAAGAGTGAGGGAAAAGGAAATGTGGTAAAAAATATATTAATGTAGAGAGTTCTTTACTTAATGGAATTATCAATGTGAAAGTGTTAAAATAGTAAAAAAAATATGCCTTTTGGAATAAATAAAGCCTACTATTATTTATGATAATAGTTTTTTAAAAAAACGAGCAATCATTCTCATAGTTTTAATTGGAATATTTTCGACCCTTCTCTTTCCACCAATTGCTATCTTCAATCTCTTTACAGAACCCGAAACAAAAATTCAAAAACCCTAACAGAATTTCTTCACGATCTTCCCAAATTTTACCCTCTCAATTCCTATTAATTCCCTCCAACTCCACTCCCTTTTCCCTCCCATGAATTTCTCCTTTCACAAACCCTAAAACCCCAAAAATCGCCAATTCACACAATGTCGGAGCAGCCAATAATCACTCACGTCTCCGATACGAGTCCATTGAACCGGCCAACGAGCTCCCGATCCGTGACGGAAACTGTAAACGGCTCACACCGGTTTGTGATCCAGGGGTATTCGTTGGCGAAAGGAATGGGAGTGGGAAAACATATCGCAAGTGATAATTTCACCGTTGGAGGTCATCAGTGGGCGATTTACTTCTATCCGGATGGGAAAAATCCTGAGGATACTTCGACGTACGTGTCGGTTTTTATTGCGCTTGCAAGTGAAGGAACGGATGTTAGGGCTTTGTTTGAGTTGACGCTTGTTGATCAGAGCGGTAAAGGGAAGCATAAGGTTCATAGTCATTTTGATCGGTCACTTGAGAGCGGGCCTTATACATTGAAATACCGCGGCAGCATGTGGTAATTTTCTTTAACTCCCATATTTTAGCTTTAATTTGAGGGCGAACCTCAGTGCAATGTAGCAATTTGTCATTTCTTATGTGATATGGTTTTAATTTGTAGTAGATTTGAAGTTTCCATGCTTTATTGCTGAGTTAGTTGTTGCGTTCTATTGGTTTATGTCAAAGATTGCTGTTGCAGCTGCTATTTATGAGCAGTTTAGAAAGTATTAATTCCCAATTTAACTCCTGCAATTTTGTTTTAGTTTGAGGGCAAGCCTTCGGGCTATGGTAAATTGGCAGTTGCAAAAAATGCTACTAGCTGATTTCTGTCCATCTGCCTAAGCCTTGATAGGCGCAATTACCCGATATTTGTGCTGGTGGGAGATAGCATGTACCTGGTGGAATAGTTGAGGTGTGTGTAAGCTAGCTTGAACATAAAATAAAGAAGAAAAATTGGCAGTGTGTTTGTGATTTCTTTAAATTATTTAATTTTACTTTAATTTGCAGTGAATAAGTTTTCATGCGTTATTGTTGAGTTTACCTGTTTCATTCTATTGATTTATGCAAAAGACTGAAATTTGTGCTGTTGCAAGTGCTATTTATAAGCATTGTGGAAAGTTTTAATTCAACTTGTGTTAGTTGGAATTTTGTTCGATCAATAAATATGCCTCTATCCTTCTAGCATCTATCCAAAATGATCAAACTCTGTCCTATGTGAAGTTGCGTGAGAAATTAGTTGGGACAAGCTATAATTATGTTTCGTTCGGCTTTATTCAGGGTTCAGTATTAAGAGGGCTAATTATAGCTAATAATAATTGTGAAGACATCAACAACAACAACGAATCTAGTATAATCGCACAAGTGGAGTCTGGAGAGGGTAGTGTGTACACAGACCTTGCCAGTTGCTCCTACCTTGTGAATGAATAATTGTGAAACGTAGTTAAATAAATAAAAGTATTCCTCTCAAAAGCTTAAGTTTTTACATGAAATGGTTTACACATCAACATGGTAAGCACGTTCACTCTCGTAAGTGCATATCAAGTCCACGTTTGAACTCCAAAAATCCCGGCTTACACGTGTAGGGGGATGTTGAGATGTATACAACCCCCACATTGGTTGTAAAGGGCATGCAAAATGTTTTATAAGGGTCTTGGGTTACTCCAT
Organism: Nicotiana tomentosiformis; assembly: GCF_000390325.3. Classification (NCBI taxonomy): domain Eukaryota; kingdom Viridiplantae; phylum Streptophyta; class Magnoliopsida; order Solanales; family Solanaceae; genus Nicotiana; species Nicotiana tomentosiformis. The sequence continues at coordinate 154,564,188 of NC_090812.1, forward strand.
CCATTCTCATAAATTAAAAAACAAAAAGAATCTGACTCGTAAGTGAGGGAGTGTTTGAAGGGTCAGCTAGAGACACTCTGTCCTTCTCGAAAACTCGATATTTTTGATGATGCGGTTCACTTCTTATTAGAATGTCTCACATTGGTTCAGAGAATGAGTCGTTGTCTTCTTATATGGTCTTCGCAATCCTTCTTTTCTTCGGCAATCCTTCTTATATGGTCTTATTGGAATGTTTCACATTGGTTGGGTAATATAATTTTATTGATGTTAGTCTTGGGTAATCCTAATTTTATAAGCTAGTTTTTGGGGTTAAATTAGGCCCAATGTCCTTATTTGTAATATGGTATAAGAGCTAGACCCGTTCCAATTCTTAGTTTACCCAATTTGGGTCCCCATTTTACATATTTCATGCTCTAAATGTCTAGACCTAGGTTTGTTGGGGTTGTTAGAATGTCCCAAATTGGTTGACGAAATGGTATGTCTCCTTGGACAATCCTAACCTCATGAGCTAACTTTTGAGGTTGCGTTAGTCCCGTTTTTTTAACTCATCTCAATGTAAACAGTCTTTTAAAGTAATTTGGATAAAGTGATCTGCTCAAGTATTTAATTGTTTTGATATGTTGCGAGGGTCTTTTCTGTTACCAAAGTTGCCCTATGCATGTAGTAGTTGATGCTTGTTGAGCACTGACTACATAAAATGAGAAATATTACATGGGCCATATGTATAATGTAATATAACAGTCAAAAAAATGTAATATAACAGTCGCTTGGAGAATTGATACAAGAAGAAATGAATGGGAGGTAGAACGCTTGAATGTAGTCAAACCTGATCATCAAGGTGCACAGCACTAATTATCCTCTTTATATTCAATCAAGAAGTTGGTAGTTATCATCACAAAACTTCATTGAATGCTGAGACATCTTATTGTGTCGACATTATTTGTGGGCGATATTTGGTACTTGCTGACGGTGGTGCATCTCCTTGATGACACATGCTCTATTATTAGGTTTTTCCCTTTCTTGAAATTTTCTATTCCTTGTCATGGCATTAATGTGAAAAAAAAAAACACAAACTAGAACTAGTATCTAGGAGACCCTAATCGAACTTTATTTTTTCCTTTTTCTTTAAGCTTGATATTGTCTATTATAACTGAAGATAAAATTTGCTATACTTGTTTATATGTGTGGTATGCAGGGGCTACAAACGTTTCTTTAGACGAGCGATGCTTGAAACTTCAGATTATCTCAAGGATGACTGTTTGAAAATCAATTGCACTGTTGGAGTTGTTCGATCTACGATTGACTGTTCGAGCTTACATCCAATACAGGTTCCAGATTCTGATATTGGATCGCACTTTGGCATGCTATTGGAAAATATGGAAGGCTCTGATGTTGTTTTCAGTGTGGCTGGTGAAAAATTTCATGCCCATAAGCTGGTATTGGCTGCTCGTTCTCCTGTATTCCGCACTGAATTTTTTGATGAGCTGGAGGGTGATAAGCAGGAGATTGTTGTCGCGGATATGGAACCCACTGTCTTCAAAGTGAGCATCAACGTCTTTTCTTTTTTACCTCTTTTAATCAGTTTAGTTTAAATTAGGTTTTCCTGTGCTGTCGAAGTAGACGATATTTCTCATTGCTTCAGATAGTGGCATTTTTCCATCTCTCTTTCTGTATTTGTTTCTCCAAAGTAACTTTTGTTTTTTTTTGGGGCAGAAAAGATTAAAAATTCTTTTGAACAATAAAATTAAATTCTCACTCTCCCCTTCTTTGATATATCCTATTCTTGTGGCATGAAACAGGCTCTGTTGCACTTCATATACAGAGATTCTCTTGTAGAAGAAGAGCTAGAAGATACTAGTTCTTCTTCTATTCCTTCTGTGACTGATACATTGACAGCAAAACTGCTAGCAGCAGCTGATCTGTATGATTTAACAAGGCTCAGGCGGGTGTGTGAATCTCATCTTTGCAAAGATATTTCCGTGAACTCTGTTTCCAGAACTCTTGCTTTAGCTGACCGTTACCATGCCACGGAACTCAAAGCTGTCTGCCTTAGATTTGCTGCTGAAAATCTTGCAGGTATGAGAGATATTATTTGTTGCAACTTGTCCATATATTAGAGTGACTTCTGCAGAGTGTCCTGAGCTGCTTAACTGAAACTTGTGCATTTTGCCTTGTCTTGGATTGCAACAAAATGAAAATTAATAATTGTTTAGCATGAACCTTGTATATTTTGCCTGGTCCTTGGTGTTTTCTTTTTGTGGGTGGCGGGCGGTAGGTTATTTGTCATCTTTTTTGCTCTTTTGGAGCAGCTGTGAAGTAAGTAGACTTGTAGCATGTCCATGGTATCTATTGAATCTATCTTTGTCTGTATAGTTAACCATTTTCCATGTCCGCCCTTTTGCTGAATGTCTTGCGATCCCTCTTTTCCAAAACCAATTTAGCAGGAGTTATGCTTCTTTACTGAAGCTGTCAATATATTTTATGTCTGATAGGACATAAGCTGAGCAAAGAAGATTAGTCTTTCTTCTTTTGCTAGGAATACTTTCCTTTTTCTTTTCTCTTCTCATGAAAAATATTGAAAATTCAAAAGTGCAGCCGTCAGGTGGAATAAGAGTGTTCTGCTCCGAATTTTACCAAAATTGAAGCTGCTTTAGATATCCTAAACCACGACAACAAACAGAACAGATGCCTCATTCCCAGCTACTTGGGTTGGTTATATGCATCCTAGCTGTCCATCTCGCTCTATTTGGACCTATTTCATTCCTATGTTCAATAACATGGGATTCTCTTCCACTAGTGTCTCTCTAGAGATATTTTATCAAAGAGTTAGACTTTGGTATAAAGGACTTCTTTCTATAAGTATTCCTCTGTCTTTACCTCTTTGGTTTTCTTCACTGCCTCCCCTCTTCTTACAAACACAAAGAAGCTGCATGTCATCCCAGGCCATATATGTGATCAGTACCTTTATGACAAGATGCGGATGGATAAGATTAGGAATGAGGATATTCGGGAGAGGGTGGGCGTGGCTCCCGTGGATGACAAGATGCGGAAGCGAGGCTTAGATGGTTCGGGCACGTGCGGAGGAGGAGCCTAGGTGCTCCGGTTAGGAGGTGTGAGCGGTTGGCTCTGGCAGGTACGAGAAGAGGTAGAGGGCGGCCTAAGAAGTATTGGGGTGAGGTGATCAGGCAGGACATGGTGCGACTTCAGATTTTCGAGGACATGGCTCTTGATAGGAAGGTGTGGAGGTCGAGCATTAGGGTCGTAGGTTAGGGGGTAGTCGAGCGTTTCTCTTCGTCGCGCCGGCTAGTCTGATAGTGTTTTGTCTAGGACTGCTAGCGGTTTTTATTGTGTTTCACATTTTTTCTGTCTTTCACATTTTGGCCTTTCCATTTATTTGCTGTATTTTACGATGCTGATACTATTTTTCTGGTTTCTGTTGTTACGGATCTATTGTCTCTGAGCTGAGGGTCTCCCGGAAATAGCCTCTCTATCCCTTCGGGGTAGGGGTAAGGTATGCGTACACTCTACCCTCCCTAGACCCCACTAGTGGGATTCTACTGAGTTGTTGTTGTTGTACCTCTACGACAATGTAACAAGCCCATAATAAAAAAGCATCTAAAATTTCCGACCTATCCACTTCTTTTTTCATGACGGTGGTGCTCGGGCCAGCTTGCGTGCACCTCGACTAATTCCACGGCGTACCTGCCACCTTCCCACCAGCACAAGTACCGAGTAACTCTGTTCACCAATGCTTGCACATATAGGGTGAAATCACTTAATGTTTTTGCCTCCGCCATGACTTGAACCTGAGACCTCATAGTTCTCAACCACGAGATCACTATCCATTTTCTATGAGATATAGAAATCTATACTCATGAGGTCCCTATTTGTATAGAAGATTGGATCTCTTTTGTTGAGAATTATATTTTGGTGTAGGTTCTCTTTTTTTGGTATACGGCTTGTACACGGGGTTAGTCCCCAATTGTTAATAAAATTATTTACCTTATAAAAAAAATGAGATATAGAAATCTAGAGACGGGAAGTAATGGATCGCTATCCTGACCTAGTGAAGTAAGGATGGAAAATTGTTAAAACTTGTGCTCATGAATTTGGCATGGACATCTTTGCCACTGATGTTACTGATGCCGAATTCAATTCCATTGAACACAAGTTCGCCTGGTGGTGACATCAACGGAACTTCTATGGATCCATTAATCTCCTTTTGTTGTACCAGCAAGGCTACACACAACCATGCACCTCAAGTCTTAAGCCACACGCCACACAGCACCAAAAGAACTCTTTAACTGTCAAATTCCAACTTCCATTGTTCTCTCTGATAGCTTACTTTTTTCTAGATCTGTTAGTGGGTGCATCATGGAATCCACTCAAGTGAAAATAAACTCCTACTTTGGAATTCAAATGAGTTTTCTGCATATGAACATAAAAGTACAATAAGATTTTCTCTGAAATGAAAGAAGAATTGTACTTAGCCACGCTGCTGTAAACTCTTAAAACAGAAAGCATCCATACTTAGTGACAGTCTGCTATTAGCTTAATCACATTTTGATTTTATTTGACTATGAGGGACTAACTTGAAGAATTAGATCCTATGAAGCTCTGTCTGCCATACACATATCTTGATTATTAGATGACTGCAATATATGTGTCAAGTAGTCCTGTTTTTTGGTGCTCTTATTTGGTTTGTAACGTTGAATGCCTCTTTTGAAGATTCTAACTTCAGAAATTACATGAGTAAATTGAAAAGCAATCTGAAAATGGTATGAGAAATGTTTTCTTCCTGGAATTAAGCAAAAAATGTTTCTCACTAGTGAGTGCTTTCGGATGGAATATTTATTCTGAAATGGCTATTAAGTTTATAATGACTGATATACATGTATGTATCTGGTAGTTGTGTCTGTTGTAAATGGGCGTACTATAAAGTTAACCTCGTGTAAATTAGATTCCAATTAATGAAATTTAACTACCTTTCTGGAAAGAGACAGAGGGAAAATTATGTACTTCCCTAGAAGTTGAAAAAATTCTTTTACCACCAAAGAGGCTCTAACTCCCACATCCTAAATTTTGGAATTCACCAAGTTAGGGCATTTCAAATGTGTGTCGAAGACACATGAAAAAATTACAGACCTATGCGACTAGCCCTCGGGGATTTCTCGGTTATCAAAAACAAAAGATACAGTGCTATAGAATGTCACAATGAATGTGCATATCCCTTTGGATATCCAAATGTCTAGCATTTTCTTTGATGAGTTGCTGCCCCATTGGGGAGTTTGGCTTCGACTTCTGTAACTAGCAGCAGAGTTCCTTTGGGGACCTTTCTATGTTAAAAACTATGATAGACATGGAAATCTGCAGGTGTTTTTTTGTGTGCTTGCTTTGCACTGTAGTCTTCTCTCATCTATTAGTTGGCATGTTTTCGCAGCTGTCATGCAATCGGATGGATTTGAATACCTTAAAGAAAACTGCCCATCTCTTCAGTCGGAGCTTCTTAAAACTGTTGCTGGTTGTGATGATGATTGTAGCAGTGGAGGTGGAAAGTCTAGAAGCGTTTGGGCCCAGCTTTCAGATGGTGGTGATACCAATGGCAGGAGGGTAAGGCAACGGACCTGATTTTAGGTAGAATACCCTGATGTTGTTCTGTATATTGGAGGACAGTGTTGAAAATGTTGATAGGAAGGTAAAATTGTACCATAGTTTCTGAAATATCAATGACGGGTCTGTTTTTAATACCAGTATCCTGGAAGTTGTTGCGTACTGAGTTTTTTTTACCTTCAAACTGACACCAAGTTGGGTTGTCAGTAGGCTATTCAGGGTAAGACTTGATCCCAGAAAGCCATTGCCTTTGCTTTTGCCAATATAACCTTGTAATTGGAGGATACTGTTGTTTGTAATTCACGTGCTGCTCTGTAGAAAAAGGATGCTTTCTTCTCTGGTTTATTACCAAATTTCTGATTTGTTATTGCATATTGTCTAAAGATGGCAATGAACCGTTGCTTGGGAATTTTGTAAAACTCTTTCATAGCTTGAAAATTTAACTGGTTGTGTTCTTTACATTCATTGTAAAGACAGGAGTGGTTGATATAGGGAGAAATGCTTTGATTTTTCTGTTGATTTTAAGTTGAGGCGCAGTTGTTGCCCGTTTCTTTTTGTTCCAATCTGTTTGAATCAATAAAATATTGATTTCAGTCTTGAGTTATTGCTATATTCCAAATGTGGTTCTTGTGTTATTTTACATTTAACCTTCAATTTATCAAATGTGTGATTTTGGTCTTTGAACCTAATGGAAGTTGAAAACTTAACGAAACCATTCTTAGAACTGAATAAAAGAAAACCAAATATTATGAACTTCTCCGAACTCAATCCAATGCAATGAATTTGGTAGGCTTAGTGGGATATATAAAACTAACCTGCAGGCACTATTCATATCGAGCAGTTAAAATTAAAGTGAAAATATATATCACTTAATCATGACAAATGTGTGTATAAAAGGACATATGTCTTGCATTTATTCTTGAGAAAATGCATAACTACTCCCGACCTATAGTCGGATTTTTAACTATACACTTTATCTTTGCGGGGTTCATGTTATCCCCTAAACTATTTTTAAATTGAATTAGTATCACCCTGAAATTCACTAGCACATTTGTGTTTGGTGGTGAAATACACGCGCCTGACACATGTATTTCCTATTAAAATCATTTTTTTCTTATTTTTTTCCCATCTACTTCTTTTCCCAATTCACTTTTTGTATTTTTTTTATTAAAAAAAATTCCTTTTCACGCAAGGATTACAAGATCAAACTTTCACGTCATAAAGTGCCAATAAATATTACTTCAAATAATTACACGAGATGTAATTTGTATTTGAGAAACAAATAGCCAATGAGTTTCTTTCTTTTCAATAGAAATGATAGCTAAAACAGCGGAGTTATTTTCCTCCTAAGTGCCAACAAATGTTACTTCAAAGTTTCATAGTCCTCTAGTTCAATTTCTCTAAAGTTAAAGGGGTTAACCTGGAAGTTACCCTTTACCCATGATTTATGCATGCATTGTTAAAATAACTTCGAGTTCCATTCGTACTTTAAGGGGTCGTTTGGTAGGATGCATCGGATAAAATAATGTATGCATTAACTTTGTATATTAATAATGTCTTGTTTGGTACACTTTTTGAATTTATGCATCAATGGCGGAGCTACATTGAAGCAAGGGGTGTCAAGCGACACTCCTTCGCCGAAAAATTACACTATTTTGCTAAATAATTTTTATTTTATTTTATGTATATTTACTATACGTTGACTCCCCTTGACTTTTTAATGTGTCTAATTATTTATATTTTGACACCTCTTGATAAAAATTCTGGATCCGTCACTGCTATGCATTAGTTATACACCCTATTGGTATTATCATATGCATAACTAATGCATATGAAACCATGGTATTAACAATGCAATATGTTTTAATGCATGCATCAGCTTAGTTAAAGATAAAATTGCCCTTCAAAATTTATGCTTGATTAAAATATGCTATTATATTAATGCAAGTGATGTAAAGTTTGATACTGAAATTGTTCCCGCTATTTATATCTATACTTCGCCAATTTCATGGTTAATTTATAAATTTGTACTCTACTACTACGTACTAGAATGTACTTGTAATCAACTCATTTTTCTTTAATTTTTTTAATTCAAACTTTCTTTACCTAATAATCCAAGAAAGTAAAAAATAAAACTATATCCCTATTAGATAAAAAGATATTTAGCATATTTCTTTTTTTATAAATAAATATTCAGTTCTATACTATAATATAGGTAGACAAATAAAAAAAATTAAACCTTTTTCATATAAAAACATTTCTCAACATATATATATTTTTTAAAAAGATAAAGTGATGGACCGATTGTGGAGTATTTTTGTAAACAAATAATTTTTTTTAGAAATTGTGCAATGTTTTAATACATCAAACCAAACCATAGATAAGAAATATGTAACCACCCTAAGGAGCATTAGTTGTGACGTAAAAGGGATCATCAATTAGTCTCCAAAAGAAGGTAAAAGTATAGAATTTCGGGCAGGAAATCATTCACGCAGCTTCATTTGCGCATAGAGAGACTTTGCGTGAAGGCAAAAACTATTGTCAAAAAAAAAAAAAAAAAAAATTTTAAGTCTCCTTTTTCTTCTCTATTTCCTTTTTCTTTTTTAAAATAATGAAAACAACAATTCAAAAAATTTTCGTATCATTTCAAATTAATTGCCTGAAAAAAAATAAAAAGCTTTGGCGCAATGCCTTCGTGTCACCACGATGTCACAGATTCAAACAATGAAAAGAATGTCACATATTCAAACAATGAAAATGACATATTTAGTGAAGTTAAGCCAAGCCCTTATATTTCCCTTTTTATAGCTGTAACAAAAGCCAAGCTTCTCCAAACTCAATAATACTTTTTTTTTTCTTCAAAGAATTGCTTTTTTTTAAAAATATTGAGGTGTTTGGCCAAACTTTTAGATGAAAAAAAATATTTTTGAATAGAAACAAGCGTAGTTTTTAAAAAGCAAAAAAAAAAAAAAAAAAAATTCTCCTAAAAAGTACTTTTGAAAAAAATACACAGTGAAACACTTTTTAAAAGCTTGGCCAAACACTAATTGTTGGTGAAAATTGCTTTTCAGATTAATTAGCCAAACACAAACTAATTTTCACTAAAACTACTTTTTTGAAAAACGCCAAACAGGCTAAATAAACAGGTTTTAAGGACTGTCTTTCATGCTTCACCCATTCATTTCATGCACCTAGACTGCATGTAGTAGGGGCATGAAGTACAATTTACTGTCTCACACAAGCACATGCTGCAACTCCTCCAAACCACAATTGATTTACAACAACAAACAACGCCTCAGTGCTGAGCAAGTTGAGGTCGGCTATATGAATTCTTACTGTCCACGTCACTTAATTAAGCTAATATTATAAAAACTGCAATCAATTTGACGCCACATAAAAAGAAGTATCAATGTATTTGTCAATAGATTGCCTAAACTCAATGCACTCCAAACATGCAGAAGTGTTTCCAGCTAATGGAAAATATTACATTGTATTCCATTGTCATGTTATAACTGAGATAACCAAGTTGTCTTCGAAAAAAAAGATGTTCTCATAGCTTTTAAAAGTACCATAATCGCGTTCAGGTCATCGACTACACAGCGGACATGGCATCCCATGCACAAGAATCGCGTCCACAAGCTTGCCCTGATGATGTGGCAATGTTCTCTTGCTTAACCTTGCATCCTTCAACATCAAGAAACAATCCAATTACATGAAGTATAAACACACTACACTTAACTATGCAAATAATAAGGAGAAGCCAAAAATTCACCATTCTCACCTGGCATTGTGGCTAATGAAGGGAACTCATGTAATGAGCTTCCGTCGATAGGGGCATATTCACTAAATACTGATGCAGTGAAATGACTCAAAGGAGAGATTAGATCGGCATAAGAATTATCGACTGCATCACCAAACGACGACTTCTCTTGGTGTGAGTTATCGGTTGAAGCTTTCATAGTTTGTGATCCGTAAAGCATAGCATCCAGTAAACCACTGTTCCTAGGCGACAGATCACTACCCGATTCACTGTGTCCAGCTGCAGGGGACTGAATTAGAGTATCAATGGACTCTAGTGAAGGAAGAGGGGAAGATGGTGGGCCCCAATTCGCCGTCTGATTTTGGAGTGAAGGGAGCTCTTCCGAAGAAGAGGAATTGCCATTTAAAGGGGCTTGGCTGCCCGGAATTACAGTACACGAGAATGATTCGTGATCATCATATGTTACATTATGATTATTATATGAGGAAAACCCCAAGGGCTGACCAAGCAAAGAACCACCATTTGAACCGAAGAATATGGATTCTGATCCTCGTATACGCTTTGACGGATGCATTGTCGAAAGGAAAGACGTACTACCATAGGGAGGACTATGACCCTGGGCGAGAAAGCTACTTAGAGTAATATCGAGCAAGCTATTAGAAGGAATTTCAACGAGTGGTGGTGGATATAACAGCCGATTGAGTTCCAAATTTTTGAACTCTACAGCAGGAATATCAAAAGTGTTAGTTCCCGAGACATTAGGATTTTGTGCATCTGCAGAGGAGAATGCACCCAACTCCTCATTTTGTTTGTTCTGACTTGCTAGGAAACAAATATCTGGAGGGTAAACTGGCAAGCCAGCACGCTGATGTCGCTTTATCCTTGTGTTCCAGTAGTTCTTTATCTCATTATCTGTGCGGCCAGGCAACTGAAAAGGTAAAAAAGAGCATAACGTAAGTTAATTAATGAATCATATACCACCAATCATCCAATTGAAGTTGAAGAAATCATACTCCTGATTACTTAATTAGTACAATCTCCGGTCTAATATCCTGACTCTTTAAAAGGGGGATGAAAATCCACATTTGCTAATCTGTAAATTTATAAGTTCTAACAAACACAAAAGCACTATTCATTATCGCAACGAAATATACTGCACATATTACCCAAATCAAAATCATGTGTACCTAGATAATGGAAGAATGAACTTTTGACTATTATAAAAAATAGCAGATAGTATAGAGAAAATCATCATCGGGAGGAAGTGGCTCGGACAATGTGGTGTTCATTATTAATAACTTCACTTCTCACCTTTTTACCAGGCAAAAGTTGTTCACCCAAAGGAAAACAAAAGATAGAATTTGAGATATTATTATTATTAACAGGGGATACAGGAAAGAAAAGCTAAATCTGATTCAAAATGATTTTGCACAAATCAAGATTCCCCCATAACTGAAAATATATAGCAGAAACTCACAATTAGGGGACGAACAGATCAAAATGATACTAATTACTTAGTCAAAATTAAATACTTATATAAGGAATACTTATCCAAGACTACTCGACATTGTCTGGAAAGAGTTATGAATAAGTATTAATAAGATATGGACTGCGTCCGCAGGATTAGCAGTGACCTTGAATTTATTGTTGGCTGGACGCCAACTTAAATAGGAATTAATATGAAATAAAATCATCAAATGAAGGATGCCAGTTATTTCCTAGTAGTGTAACAATAAACTGATGCTTAATCATTTTACCTGAGAAAAATCAGTTTGACGATTTCCGCCAACTGAAGAACTGGAAGTTCACTTGCACAGTGGAAAAAATAGCAGCAAAGACATTTTGTTTGAAGATTTTACAAAAAACCCAAATAAATACCAAAAATGTGTTTTCCGTATTTCTTTGTTAAAGAAAATGACACAAAGGCCGGTATACTCCAATCATGTGTTTTTAGAAATTTAAATATGAAACAATGATGCTTTTAACCAAAACCCAATATTGAACAGTCATTTTAAACAAATTCTAGATAATAGTTTAATAAAGACGGGGAAGGCAGACGGCATTTATGCCTTATTATTAACTAAGCAAAGATATGGAGCAAAATAAGACAGCTGGAAATAGTCGTCAGTAACCATTAGTGACAGAAAAAAGATTGAAAGATAATATGAACCTCAGCAGCCATTCGTGCCCATTTGTTTCCCATCTTAGCATGCAGCTCAACTATCCTCCGCTCTTCCTCTGGAGTAAATGCACCTTTCTTTAAATCTGGTCTCAGGTGATTTGCCCACCGCAGACGACAACTTTTACCACAACGAGCAAGTCCTGATTGCTTCTGGACAGCATTCCAATTCCCCTCGCCATGTTTCATGACGTAATCCATTAAAATTGCATCTTCTGCGGATGTCCAGGGACCTTTTTTAAGTGGTTCACTTCCACCTGCATTTCCTCCAACAGTAGCTTCGTCGGGCGAATCCACATCTACTTTGGATGTCATCATGTCATTGGTTTCAATAGTGATGTTCATATCCTAAAATGCTAAAAAGTCCGTCCCAACAGTTTAGCCTGAAAAGATAATAAATAAAAAATAGCATGTAACTGCCAATGAAAGGAGATGTGAAATTGTTTGTTATAAAAGTCAAGGGAGAAATAAAGACGACATGTCCAAAAGGAGTGACATCATTCATGACGAGCCAGTCGAGGTTACTAAAGAAACAGCCAACCTTTTTTATTTTTATTTTTTTTCCTTTTTGGCTTTAAGTAAGATTTTTATTCAAAATAACAGCAACAAGCAAGTGCTGAAATTATAGAACGCGATGGATATAAATGAACCTCCAACTTCAGAAAGCAAGATTGACATACATTCTCACACAATACCAGAAAAGGTAAAAAGATAAACGATGAAAAAGGATAATCTATTCTGAATTCCCTGACCACATTATCTCATATAACTACCAAAATAACATGACACAACCAAATCTTAGGGGTAAAATGAAGTAAATAGAGGAAGGAAAAAGGTATATATACAAATCCACAGAAAAATTCACTGAGCTCAATCCTAGGTGTATAAAACAACTTAATAATTTGACCAATGCAAATAAACATATACGTCATAGTTGTCGAATAGAACAAAGAAGCCGCTAACGTCTAAAAATAATAAATAAAACAAAGAAGTCGCCAACAGTATTGACCAATCATTTAGCTTCGAAATCAGCATATAACAAACTCAACGATTTAGCTGCTAAGAAAAAATGCACAAGAATGTCCAGTTAATTGCATTGCACAGCATGACCTCAGCCTAAAAATCATTAAAAAGACTTACTTGCACGCGATGTTTACACCATAACTAATAAATGCAAAACTCAAAATGAATGTGAAAGAACTCTTAATTAATGTAATAGGAGCTCCTAACTTGAATTTAGAGACTTCACTAACAGTCTAACACCAATAAGCACCCATTCACCCCCCCCCCCCCCCCCAAACACAAAAAAAAAATCTGAATATTTCATAATGTAGAAACGAAATCATGCTAGATTTCACTAACAGTTTAACACCAATAAGCACACAAATCAACCCCCCCCCCCTCCAAATATAATCTATGAATATTTCATAATGTAGAAACCAATTAAATCATGCTAGTGTAAACTGATTCAACGAATACAAAAATACTCAAATAGGGTATGCTGAGCAATTGATAGTTTTAACATATAATCTAAGAAAACCAGGGAGCATAACAAGCTCAAACTAAAATTTTATTATACAAAAATTAGCATTTTATCATACCTGAATAATGAAAGCTAGTGAAGTAGCCCACAGAGTCTTGGAGCAAGGGGTCCCACTAATCAATTTCTCAAAAAAACTCAAATAAACAAATGAAGAAATAACAGAATTCAATTGAATTTAACACATAAAAAAAGCTGAAAATAAGCTTAAAACCCCAGTATACAGAAACAAAGTACAAACTCAGAAAATAAGTCACATAAATTAACAAGATCAAACCTTTTAAAATTTAACTCCAACCCCTAATTATGGATTATACAAAAAATCCAAGATTACAACTTTAAGAACCATAAAAAAAAACTGGAAAATGAAATGGGAATGCAAAAAAATCTTAACTTTATTTATTTATTTAATTGGTAAATGAACAAAAAAAGATTAAATCCTTGAGAAACACAAAATATGAGGATTATACAAAATCCAAGACTAGAACTTTAAACCCATAAAACAAAGATGGAAGCTGAAATGGGAATGCAAAAATTCAAACTTTAAGAGAAAAAAAATTGTTTAAGTGAACAAAAAAGATTAAACTTTTAAGAAACCCAATTGTGTTTAGTGAAGAAAGAAATCAAGAACAGTGAGATCCACTTGTTATTGAAAGAGTTTGACAAAAAAGAAACACTGAGAGAAATAGCTAAGGTGTCAGCTGCTTAAGTAATTTCATTTCAAAAAAGAAGCCAAGGGAAATAAAAGAGAGAAAAAGAGGATTACATGGCAAGAAGAAAGAGAAAATAGAGGGAGAAAGATCTGGAATAGATAACACCAAACATCATTAAATTAAGGGGAAAAAAACAAGCTTTTTTGTGCAATCATTTTCTTGTTTAATTGGGATAATTAAGGCCCGTTTGGCCATTAAAAGTTTTCACTTTTTTCGGATTTCTTTTTAAAAAACAATTTCGAAAAGTATTTGGCCATAAATATTTCAAATTTCACTCGAAATTAAATTTCTGAATTTTTCGGAATTTGAAAAACTTAAAAAAACTATTTTTTAAAATTTTTACTTAAAAACACTCACAAAAATTCAAAAATTACTCCAAATTATATTCATGTGCAAACACAACTTTAATTTTTAAATATCACTTTCAACTTATTTTTACTTTCTTTTTTTGGAATTTCACGATCTTTATGTCCAAACGCCCTATAAATCTTTTAATTTGCTCCTTTTATTTTTTTCCATAAGAGTTTATATGCTTCAAGATGTTTACACCAATTCAATAAATACATGAAGCACATCTTTACATACAATATATTATCACTAGATCATAGTTAATGAATACATATTCTCACCTTAATTTATTGTTTAATCATAATGAATTACTATGACCGATAGATACTTGATACATGTTGATTTTTATATATTTTACCTCTACTATTTTCTCCCTTTTTCAACTTTTTTTTAAGGGGGGGGGGGGGGGGGAGGCTTCTAACAAGTGAAGATTTAGAAACAAAGAATCATTTATCTCTTATTTTGTGATGTTTGGAGTTAATAATTAAGAAATGATTAAATAATTAGAAAATAAGAAGAAATTTGTGGGGTATAGGACCACAAGAAGGAATCTCAAGAAGGTTTATGATCAAGACTTTGTAAGTTTCCAATAAAAATTAATATATGTCAAAACCTGAGTTTGATTAAGAAAAGGAAGGAAATTTTGGCATTACATGATTTAAAGGAGATATTTAAAAAGTATAATTAATTAGTACGAGAAATTAAATGTATTACGAAATAATTACTATAATAAGGAAATTACATTAGGAGTTTGGTGAATCAAAAATGGAAATTTTTCTCATAATTCTCCAGTGGGACCCACCCCCACCCCCAATTATGGAGAAAACATAGGCAGAAGAATAATTAGAAAGTACTGTACAATTTAAGTCAGTGACATTAATTAAGAAGTATACTGTATCCTTTTGCAAGATTTGTACTCCCTATTATTCTCTTTTAATGCGGACAAGGGATTTGTACTCTCTCAAAGAGGCCAGAATCCAGATTATGGACCATATTTTTGTCTTTTACTGATGTTCGATAGGCGGATTCAAGATTTAAAATTAATGGGTTCCTATAACGATCTTAACTTAATATACGATAGTTTATAAATTCACAATATGATATTTATAGATATTTAATGAATTTCTTAGTACATATACAAGGTATAAACAAAAGCTACTAGGTTCTGGTGAACCCGGTCTTTGTACTCTAGATCCGCCTCTGGTTCAATATCTGAAGTAATTGTCTTTATGTGACTTATAAGTTACGGGTTCGAGTCGTGAAAGCAGTCACCAATACTTACGATAGATAGGTCGTCTACATCACACGTCTAAGGGTACGCCCCTTCCCGAAACCCTGTGTAAATGAGGATACTTGCTATGGGACTCAATTAATTCGGACTTGCATTGAAAAATCTCATATTCGAAGTAAAACACTCTTGTTAAAGATGACTAGGCTCAAACCTTAGATCTTTAGTTAATAATGAAGGAATATTTATCACTTCATCATAACCTTATGTGGTTTATCATGGACCACTGATAATCCACTTTTAATTCTTACCAATATAATTTCTCTAAAGAAAGTTCAAATAAAATAAATTAGAGAAAAATACTCGGGAAAATACTCATCTCTCACCTAATGTTAGAATATAATATCAATTTTTTTAATACTTATATCAATTTAAAAAATACTAGTAAACTCCTATTTCCCGAATTATTGTACATTTAAATTGAGTTAAGAGCTCAGTGTCTAACTCTAAAAATGTCTTTACCTATAGATGTATCTGATTATATATATAATTGATAATTGATAGAGTAAGTAATCAGCTTACTCTTTTTTATTAAAAAAAACACATGATAAGAAGAAAGCTTATTTTGAATACTTCCAGTCATATCTTTCTACAGGGAAAGATTGTCGGGGTATCTGTGAAATTCAAATATTCATTCCTGATTCCACATACTCATTAATATTATCCAAATATGTGCAAAACATAAGTTCAAGAATGAAAGCATGTCTATTATGGTTACTTTAGGAGAGCACCAAACGAAAGGTATGGGGATTCAACTTTTAAAATGAGAATGAAGTGTCACGACCCCGAATTCTCACATTCGGAATCGTGATGGCGCCTAATATTTCACTTGTTAGGCAAGCCAGCGTTAGAATAATTTTTAGCCATTTTTAACAAATCAAATTAACTGATACCAATTAAACTGTAAAAATTGAAATAGAGTATGAAAAACCATAATAACCGCAATATCTAGATACAATCCCAGAATCGGTATTACAAGTGCACGAGCGACTAAAATAATACAGATAATGATCTGAATAAAAGTAAAACTATCTGAAATAATATAAACAGCTAGGATAAAATAGAAGGGGACTTCAGGGCTGCGAACACCGAGCAGTTGTACCTCAAGTCTCCAATCCGGCAATCAATCCGAGCAATCTACTTACAATAACCTGTACACAGTATAACAATAAAATAAAAAAAAAAGAAACGCGAAAAAAATAAAGCAGATAACTTATGAAAAGAAACTCAACCCTTGGAATCGGTAAAGCCAGAAACACCAGTACTCACAATCTCATATGAAAACATCGAAAGCTAACACAATACAACAATGAATACAAAACACACAATTCGTTGCGGCGCGCAACCCGATCCCACCGTACAAACACAATCCTCCCTTATTTCACCATATCAATATCAATAATAACATGTAAAATTCATTACGGCACACAACCCGATCCCACCATATAATCAGATTCAATATCATATTCCTCTCTACACACTCACACGATCTTTGCCAACAGATGGGAGCATTCGATGGAACCAGTGAACTACACTTGCTTCTGTATAGATGTGTGGGATAGAG
Source organism: Nicotiana tomentosiformis (assembly GCF_000390325.3). Classification (NCBI taxonomy): domain Eukaryota; kingdom Viridiplantae; phylum Streptophyta; class Magnoliopsida; order Solanales; family Solanaceae; genus Nicotiana; species Nicotiana tomentosiformis. Next base: position 154,581,190 of record NC_090812.1, read on the forward strand.
GGCTTGTGGTACTTGTTACCCACCCTTCCTCATTTGCTTTGAGAACCGTGTAAACGAAGAGTAGGCAGAAGAGAAGGAGGTTCTCATACGGAGTCGCACACTTACTTGAGCAGTGCGGGAGACTGGGGAATAGGTCGAATAAACTCCCCTGGGCCGAAAAAATAACAGACAAAGCTTTTCACCATATCAATCACATATAAAATCCGTTGTGACGTGCAACTCGATCCATAAACAAAATCAATAAATGTAATCAACTTAGTAGCTCAAATCACAAGAATCTCTACTATTAACAAATATGAAAGCAAATTATAAAGGAATCTCGTACCAAATCAAGAAAATGCCATAATTAATACTAAGCAACAAGACAAGCCAAATATATGACAGTTAAGGTGTACATATAAAATAATTAAGGCAAGAAGCAATTAATCTTGGAAGCATGGAAGAAACTAGCATTTTAATACGAGAATAATAAATGACAGTAGCAAGTTAAGGCATAGGTTGCAATTAAAGCATGTAACAATTAAGACATGGAATAAAATAATTAATGGAATACGGAAAAGCATGAAAACAATTACTTTGATGGCGTATATACACTCGCCATCTCGCATATACGCTACTACACATGTAATTCACATAGCACATAGCTCAAGGGTTCCTAATTCCCTCAAATCAAGGTTAGACCCAACACTTACCTTGCTCCACAAGCAAATCAAAGCTCTATTGGGGCATTTCCTCTAAAATCTGCCTCCAAACATGACGCGATCACGAAGCACTAGCACAAATGACCTTCGCATTCGCAAGGTGTTCTTCGCGTTCGCGATGGTTCTTCCCCCTGACCATCGTGTTCGCGACCCACTGATCGCGTTCGCGAAGAACACAAGCCCAGCTCCCCCAAATCCCACAATACTTCCCGTTCGCGGAGGACAGACGCATTCCTGAAGGGCAAGCCCCCCTCCACTTCGCGTTCGCGTCTAGTACCTCGCATTCGCGAAGAGCAACTCCACCTCAGTCCCAAACTACTCTTCGCAATCGCGGGAGTATCTTAGCGATCTTGAAGAAACATTCACCAGAAACCAGCAGAAACCAAAACCAACTTTTTTCCTAAGTTTAAAATTATCTGTAGCTATCCGAAACTCACCCGATCCCTTCGGGCTCCAAACCTAACACGCACACAGATATAATAACATCATACGAACTCGCTTGCATGATCAAAACATCAAAATAATACCTAGAACCACGAATCAGACACCAAAACAAATGAATTTTTAAAGAAACTTAAGAACTTTTATTTTTTCAACCGGACATCTGAATCACGTCAAATCAACTCCATTTTGCATCAAAATTTACGGACAAGTCATAAATACTGTAATGAACTTATACCAAGTCCCTGAACCAAAATTCAAATCCAGTAGCAACAAAATTAACTTACGGTGAAACTTAGAAATTTCTTTAAACTTTTAACTTGCTAGTTTTCAACAAATTGCATTAATTCAAGTTAGGGACTTCCGAATTCGATTTCGGGCAAACGCTCAAGCCCCAAATCATGATACGGACCCACCGAGACTGTCAAAATACTGATCCGGATCCGTTTACACAAAACATTGACCGTATTCAACTCAAATAAGTTTTAAGGCATGATTTCATATTTTCATCAATTTTCTTATAAAAATCTTCCGAAAAAAAGGACACGGACTATGCACGCTAAACGAGAAAGATTAAATGGAGCTATTCGAGGTCTCAAAACATAGAAATAAAGGGTAAAACTATAAATGACCTATCGGATCATCACATGAAGTGTTATATTTTAGAATTAATATTTAAATGGTCATTCAAGACAATAAAATTATTAGTTACTAGTATTTATACCCGCGCGTTGCGCGGAGAATATTTTTCAGTATCTTGACATTTGGCTTAATCTTATGAGTAATAATTATTTTTTGCTAAAATTGCTAAGTGACTTTTTATTATGTTGTCACTTGGTTTAATATGATGTCTTTGCCTATACTTTTATTATGTATAGATAATATAATATATAATATATAGATTAGTATTTTAAAAGGAGTTTTCGGGGCGAGCCTTGGGGCGAGACTTATCAAAAACATCCTGAGGCGATAGTGCGGGGCGAAAGACTCAAGAGGCGTACGCCCAGTAATTCGGAGCGTACGCCCGGGCGTTTGAGGCGCGTTTTTTAGTGAGGCGTAAGCCCCAGAGACTTGTTCAAATTAAAATAAAATTTGTTGAATAAGTCCTTCATATAAGACCCAAATTCTCAAAAGTCGGCTTGGTAATTGCTCAAAAGTTTTAAAAAGGAACTGAAATGTATTAAATTTAAAAGTCAAGACCTTTTTTATTGATTGAAGCCCTAATTCGAGGTCTTTTCTAATTCTTTATCTTGTCCGCTAGTCTGCTAATATCTTCAAAAAGCAACTAATATTCAATTTATTTTTTACAAATACAAAGAGAACTCCATTCTCCTTCATAACAGCAAGTTCAAATTTTAAATTGCAGATTAGTCATCATTTTTGTTGCTCCATGTAGAAAACTTTATTCTTTTAGACTCAACTTACTGGTGCTTGAAAGTAGCGTATAATAGATTGTTTTGACTAATTTTTTATGGGGATGGAGCACATCTCTCTGTGTGTATGTGTGTGTATGTATATGTATATATATATATATATATATAGTTTTCTTTTCAATTTTTATGCAATTTTATATGTTTATAAATATTTACTGTAATTATATTATTTTATAAAATATTAAAAATTAAATACCTATGGGGCTTACGCCCCGTGCCTCAGGGCTTACGCCTCGCTGACGCATTTGTAAAACGCCTCACCTTACGCCCACGCCTTTTAAAATACTGATATAGATATATCATTTCATACAACATAGATAATATAGATTTCTTACTTCGTCAAAATTTTTTATTGTTATTTTGTATAAAATGTATCAATATTCTAATTATTTTTTTGAATAAGCAATTAGACTTTTATTCTATTTTATTTTCAATATAGAGTTTTGATTTTTACATTTTTTAATTCGTCCAAAATATATGTTCTTTTATTATTTTGTATAAAATCTATCAATATTTTTATAATTTTTTTCTACTTTATATGGAATAAGCAATTAAACTTTTTTCTATTTTATTTTTGATATAAAGTTTTGATTTTATATTTTTTTAATATTTTGCTTGTAATTATTTCAAATTCAAATTAGACTTTTCTTCTTAAATTAAAATTCAAAAAGAGTAACTAATTATTAATGAAAAATAATGCATAATTTAATTTTATTAAAATTTAAATTCAAAAATAAACTAACTATTAACTAACCTAACTAACTTTGTCCTAACATTTCAAAGTGGCTTTTTATTTGTCATGACCCAAAATTTCCACCGTCGGGACCGTGATGGCGCCTAACATTTCACTTGTTAGGCAAGTCAGCGTTAGAATAATCTAAATAATTTTTATCAATTTATTTTAATTAATTAGTAAAGAAACCAAACAACTGGAGAAAATTATCTAAATTAAAGCGAACAAACCAAAATAAATGTGATGTCTAAATACCATCCCAGAACTGGAGTCACAAGTGCACGTGCTTCTAGAATAATACAAACAAGGGTCTAAATAAAAATAATATTGTCTAAAAGAAAGCACATAGCTAAAATAAAGTAGAAGGGGACTTCAGTGCTGCGAACGTCGTGCAACTATACCTCAAACCTCCATTGATTGCTGAATCCGAGCAAAATCTACAGTACGCCGCTGGGACCAACTCCGAAATCTGCACAAGAAGTGCAGAGTGAAGTATGAGTACAACCGACCTCATGTACTCTGTAAGTGCCGAGCCTAACCTCGAGGAAGTAGTGACAAGGCTAAGACAGATCGCTTACATTAACCTGTACGCAATAATAATAATAATAATAATAATAATAATAATAATAATAATAATAATAATAATAATAATAATAATAATAATAATAATAACAACAACAACAACAACAACAACAACAACAACAGGAATAGAGGTAAGACATGTAAATTATATCAATAATCGAAATCATTTCAGCAATCACAATCAATTATTTCATTTTCCATTCTGTTGCGGTGTGTAACCCGTTCCAACAATACAATTCTTCAATAAATTTCCGTTGCGGCTTGCAATCCGCTCCAATAATATAAAATTAGAACATAATCCGTTGCGGCGCACAACCCGATCCCCCAATATATTCATTTTTATTTTCGTTGCGGCGTGCAACCCGCTCCAACAATATAATTTAACAACTCTTAAATGTAATAAAAATACTTCAATAAATACAACATTCAATAAGAAATTATTAGGCATCAAAGCACACAATATTTATAAACTATTTAGGAAACAAGTAATGACAAGTAGCAATTAATTGTAGAAATTAGGGAGAAAATAGGCAATTTAATTTCTAATATACTAAATGTCAAGTAGCAATTAATTGTAAAAATTAGGGAGAAAATAGGCAATTTAATTTCTAATATACTAAATGTCAAGTAGCAATTAAGTCACATAAGTCAAATAGGCATGTAGCAGTTAGAGCATGAATTCAAGACATAATATTGGACAAGGAAGATGAGAGAAATAATTTATATAATAATTAACTCTTGATTTAAAATAATTTATGAATTTTAGATAAATATGTAAAAAATCAATTTGACGGCACTCGTCACCTCGCCTATACGTGGTTACACATGAAATTCACATAACAAATAATTCAAGGGTTCTATTCTTTCAAGTCAAGGTTAACCACGACACTTACCTCGCTTCGCAACCAAATTCAAGATTCCAATAAACCTTTGCCTCGCAAGTTAGTGTCTGAAAGCTTCAAATTTAGTCACAAACAATTCAATATACTCAATACGAATCATATGAATTAATTTCATATGAAATTACTAATTTTCCGAATTAAAATCCGAAATTCATCTTAAAAATCCACAGTGGGGCCACGTCTCGAATCTCGGAAAACTCACGAAATCCGAACACCCCTTCTGAGATGAGTCCAACCATACAAAAATTATCAAATTCCGATGTAAATGGACTTTCAAATCTTAAATTTCGTTTTGGAAAAGTTTTACAAATATTTCAATTTTCTTCCATCTAAATCCGAAATAAATGATGAATATAGACATGGATTTATAAAATATAATCACTATATGATAAAGAACACTTATCCAGTTCGAAATCGTGAAAAACCCCCTTTGAAATCGCCCCCCTAGGCCGAGCTCTAATGGAGGATTTGTGAAAAATGGGAAAATCCCGTTTTTGGTCAGTTTTAATCACTGAGCGTCAGGACTTCTTCGCGTTCGCGAAGGGACTGTCGCATTCGTGATGTGCAGCAGCCCAAGTGGCCTTCGCGTTCGCGAAGGCTGCTCCTCCCTGACCTTCGCGTTCACGAGCCAATACTCACATTCGCATAGAAGAAACAATGATTCCCCCTCCCCATGTCACAAGTCTACGTGTTCGCGGGAAGCTGGCAGTGTTCGCGAAAGGTAAGGCCCCTCATTGCTCCGTATTCGCGACCCAGCTATCGCGTTCGCGATGAAGGAAATCCCACCCAGCCCAGTTCACTCTTCGCGTTCGCGAGAGTGCCTTCGCGAACGCAAAGAAGGGAACACCAGAAACCAGCAAAACTGAAAAACCAGCACACTTTCTAAATTCAAAAGGTCTGTAAGCTATCCGAAACTCACCCGAGCCCTCGGGGATCCAAACCAAATATGCACACAAGTCCAAAAATCTGATACGAACTCGCTCGCATGATTAAAATACTAAAATAACACCTAGAATTGCGAATTAGACACCAAATTAAATGAAATTTTCATTAAAACTTTAGAACTTCTATTTTAACAACCGACGTCCGAATCACGTCAAACTAACTCTATTTTCACCAAATTTGACAGACAAGTCATAAATATAGTAATGGACCTATACAGGGTTCCGAAACCAGAATACGGACCCGGTATCAACAAAGTCAAACATTAGTCAAATCTGTGAAGTCATTAAACCTTTAAACTTCAAAATTTCGACAACAAGCGATAACTTGAGCTAGGGACCTCCGAATTTGATTTCGAGCATACGCCCAAGTACCAAATCACGATACAGACCCAAGAACCATCAAAACATGGATCCAGGTCTATTTTCTCAAAACATTGACCGAAGTCAACTCGAATCGATTTCTAATGCAAAAGTTCACATTTTATCAATTTTTCACATAAAAACTTTTTGGAACAATTTATGGACTGCGCACGCAAGTTGAGGAAAGTTGAATTGTGCTATTTGAGGTCTCAGAACACAGAAATAACTATTAAATTTAAAGATGATATTTCGGGTCATCACATTCTCCACCTCTAAAACAAACGTTCGTCCTTAAACGGAATTAGAAAAGTACCTAGGTTGGTGAAAAGGTATGGATATCTTCTCCGCATGTCGGACTCGGACTCCCAGGTAGTTGCCTCAATTGACTGATCTCTCCATTGCACCCGAACTGAAGGATAACTCTTAGACCTCAACTGTCGGACCTGCCGGGCTAGAATAGCTACCGACGCCTCTTCATAAGTCAAATCCTTGTCAAGTTGGACTAAGCTGAAATATAACACAAGGGAGGATCACCATGATATTTTCGGAGGATAGACACATGGAACACCAAATGATTTACTTATAAACTAGGTGGTAATGCAAGCCTGTAGGCTACTTCACCCACCCTTTTAAGAATTTCAAAGGGTCCTATATACCTAGGGCTCAACTTGCCCTTCTTTCCGAACCTCATTACGCCCTTCATAGGTGAAACCCGGAGCAATACTCTTTCTCCCACCATGAATGCAACATCACGAACTTTACGATCGGTATAACTCTTTTTCCTAGATTGAGCTGTGCGAAGTCGATCCTGAATAATCTTGACCTTATCCAAGGCATCCTCTACCAAACCAGTACCTAACAATCGAGCCTCTCCCGGTTCAAACCAGCCAATTGGTGAACGACACAGTCTCCCGTATAATGCTTCATATGGAGCCATATGAATGCTCCACTGGTAACTGCTATTATAGGCAAACTCCACAAGTGGCAAGAACATATCCCAAGAACCTCCAAAGTCTATAACACAAGCGCGAAGCATATCTTCCAATATCTGAATAGTGCGCTCAGACTGTCCGTCCGTCTGTGAATGAAATGTTATACTCAACTCAACCAGTGTGCCTAACTCACGATGTACATCCCTCCAGAAGTGCGAGGTGAACTGCGTATCTCGGTCATAAATGATAGACACGGGCACACCGTGAAGGCGTACAATCTCACGGATGTAAATCTCCACTAACTGCTCTGAAGAATAGGTAACTGCTACTGGAATGAAATGCGCTGACTTGGTCAACCTATCCATAATGACCCAAATTGCGTCAAATTTTCTCTGAGTCCATGGGAGCCCAACAACAAAATTCATAGTGATACGCTCCCACTTTCAATCAGGAATTTCTAACTTCTAAAGCAAACCACTAGGCCTCTGATGCTCGTACTTGACTTGCTGACAATGTAGGCACCGAGCTACATATGCAACTATATCCTTCTTCATTCTCCTCCACCAATAATGTTGCCGCAAATCTTGATACATTTTGGCGGCACCTGGATGAATAGAATACCGGGAACTGTATGCCTCTTCAAAAATTAATTCACGAAGCCCATCCACATTAGGCACACAAATATGACCCTGCATATGCAGAACTCCATCTTTCCCCACAACAACCTGTTTGACACCACTGTGCCGCATTGTGTCCTTAAGGACAAGCAAATGAGGTCATCATACTTCCGCTCCCTGATGCGTTCAAACAAAGAAGACTCAGCGATTGTGTAAGCTAGAACCCGACTGGGTTATGAAACATCTAACCTCACGAACTGATTAGCCAAAGTCTGAACATTTGCAGCTAACTGTCTCTCACCAACAGGAATATATGCAAGGCTTCCCATACTCACAACCTTTCTACTCAAAGCATTGGCCACTGCATTAACCTTTTCGGGATGATATAAAATGGTGATATCATAGTCTTTCAACAACTCTAACCATCTTCTCTACCTCAAATTGAGATCTTTTTTCATGAACAAATACTGTAGGCTACGATGATCAGTGAATACCTCACACGAGACACCATAAAGGTAGTGCCTCCAAATCTTCAGTACATGAACAATGGCTACCATTTCTAAGTCATGAACATGATAATTCTTCTCGTGAACTTTCAACTGTCGCGACGCATATGCAATCACCCTACTATCTTGCATCAATATTGTACCAAGACCAATGCGAGATGCATCACAATACACCGTATAAGATCCTGAACCTGTGGGTAATACCAACACTGGTGTCGTAGTTAAAGCAGTCTTGAGCTTCTGAAAACTCAACTCACACTCGTTTGACCATCTGAATGAGGCACATTTCTGGGTCAATTTGGTCAATGGAGATGCTATAAATGAAAACCCTTCCACAAAACGGCGATAATAACCTGCCAAACCCAAGAAACTAGGGATCTCTGTAGCTGAAGTAGGTCTAGGAAAATTCTGAACAACCTCAATCTTCTTAGGATCCACTTTTATGCCTTCTGCCGATACAATATGCCCTCAAAAGGCAACTGAGTCTAATTGCCTTTTGAAAATTTGGCATATAACTGATTATTCTTCAAAGTCTGAAGCACAGTCCGAAGATGTTCACTCTAATTGAGGCATCCCTAGCATGGCTAAAGTCACCATTTTGGCGTGACAATCCAATATAGCATGATAAGGTGACAGCCAATCCATACCCAAGATGACATCAAAATCTATCATATCGAGAAGTAGAAGATCCACGCTAGTCTCAAGACTCCCAATAGTAACCACACACGAATGATAGACACGATCTACTATAATAGAGTCTCCTACCGGTGTGTACACACACACAGAAGCAATCAGAAAATCGCGGGGCACAACAAGATATGAAGCAAAATAGGAGGACACATAGGAATAAGTAGATCCTGAATCAAATAGAACTGAAGCATCTCTATGGAAAACTGGAACAATACATGTGATCACGACATCGGATGACTCGGCCTCAGGCTTAGCTGGAAAAGCATAAAATAGGACTGGGCCCCACCATTCTGAACCGTGTCTCTAGGACGGCCTCTAATTGGCTGGCCTCCACCTCTAACGACCCCACCTCCACCTTTAATGTCCTGACCTCCACCTATAGCTGTATGACCCCTACCTCTAGTTGGATGAGCAGGCAGTGAAGCAATCGGTGCCGGTATGATGGCATGAGAATCCTACCGAGATCTGTTGCTCGATAACCTAGGGTAATACCTCCTGATGTGACCAATATTCCCATACTCGTAATACCCATCATGTTGCCGTGGCTGCTGAAGTTGAAGTTGACCCGAACAGGCTAGATAATCGTTGTAGTGACTCTGGAGTAGTGGTGCACTGATAAGAGCTGCATGGGCACTAAATGATGGCTGCCCAAGTAAGGTATAATAGGACCGTGACTCCCTGAAGCACTGTGAGATGCCTGAAGTGCTGAATGAAAGGGCCTGGGAGGATGACCCCTACCAAAATTACCCCTTTCTCCAGACGAGGAACCATTGAACCCACCGAACTGACGAGGCCTCTTATCAGACCCCTGCCCTCTCTCCTGTGTAGGAAACATCTCGATCCTCCTAGCAACATTAGCAGCCGCCTGAAAGGAAATAGCATTTCCGGTCTCCTTGTCTATCTGAAGCTTAATTGGCTGAGTGAGTCCACCAATAAACCTCCTCACTCACTCTCTCTCTTAGTAGGAAGTAAAAGGAGATCATGACGGGCTAGCTCCACAAAGCGGGTCTCGTACTGAGTAACAGTCATACTGCCATGCTAGAGACACTTAAATTGCTTGCGGTAATCCTATCTCAATGTGATAGGGAGGAACTTCTCTAGAAATAGCTGGGACAACTGCTCCCAAGTCACTGCAGGCGACCCAGCTGGTCTGGTCAACATATAATCTCTCCACCACCTCTTGGCGGATCCCGTCATCTGAAATACAGCAAAATCGACCACATTGGTCTCCCCATGTTCCGCAACACCTCATGGCAGCGGTCAAGATAATCATGCGGGTCCTCAGAAGGTGTACCACTAAAGTAAACTAGAAAGAGCTTATTAAACTTGTCCAGTCTCAATAAGGCCTCAGAATACATGGCGGGTATGTGCCGCAACAACTGGCTAAACTACCCCAACTAACGGGGCTGCTGGTGCTTGATACTGGGGAGTCATCTGCTCCAGAGCGGGAGTAGTGGGAGTTTGTTCTCCTCCCCAAGCCTGTGAGACGGCTGGTGCTACTGGAAATGTACCATTCTGGGCCACGCCCTCCATAAGACTCACCAAACGGACTAGAGTGTCCTGAAGCACTAGAGTAGCTATGAATCCTTCCGGGACCTGAACTGGTCCAACAGGTACAGTCTGAACTGGAACCTCCTCATGAAAATCCACCTGAGGCTCCACTACAGGCGCTGCTGCTCGAGCTCTAGCTTGAGCTCTACCTCTACCTCTGCCTCGGCCTCTGAGGCGACCTCGGCCTCGGACTCTACCCTTGGTCATAGTTGCCACCGGGGGATTTGGTCCTTGTCCGTCGGTAGATGTATTACGTGTTCTCACCATTTGCGAGAGAATAAGAGTAGAATAGTTCAATCATCGATGATAGAATAAAATTGCACGACAAAATAAGAAAGAAGTGATATTGTTCCTAATATGCATAGCCTCTAAAAGATAAGTACAGACGTCTCTGTACCGATCCTTCAGACTCTAAGCTTGCTCGTGACTCGTGAGACCTAAGTAACCGAGTGCTCTAATACCAACTTGTCATGACCCGAAACTCTCATCTTCGTAACCGTGATGACGTCTAACATTTCTCTTGCTAGGCAAGCCAACGTTAGAATAATCTAAACCATATTTATCAATTCATTTTAATTAATTAGTAAAGAAACCAAACAACTGGAAAAAATTGTTTGAATTAAAGTGAACAAACCAAAATAAATATGATGTCTAAATACCATCCCAGAACTGGAGTCACAAGTGCACGAGCTTCTAGAATAATACAAACAAGGGTCTTAATAAAAATAAAGCTGTCTGAAAGAAAGCACACAACTAAAATAAAGTAGAAGGGGACTTCAGAGCTACGAACGTCGTGCAGTTATACCTCAAGTCTCCACTGAGAGATGAATCCGAGCAAAATTTACAGTATGCCGTTGGGACCAACTCCGAAATTTGCACAAGAAGTGCAGAGTGTAGTATGAGTACAACCTACCCCGTGTACTCTGTAAGTGCCGAGCCTAACCTCGAAGAAGTAGTGACGAGGTTAAGGCAGGTAGCTCACATTAACTTGTACGTAATAATAATAATAATAATAATAACAACAACATGAATAGAGGTAAGACAAGTAAATCATATCAATAATCGAAATCATTTCAGCAGTCATAATCAATTATTTCTTTTCTCATTTTGTTGCATCGTGCAACCCGTTCCAATAATATAATTCTTAAATAAATTTCTGGTGCGACGTGCAACTAGCTCCAACAATATAAACTTAAAATATAATCCGTTGCGGCGTGCAACCCGTTCCCCCAATATATTTATTTTTATTTCCGTTGCAGCGTACAACATGCTCCAACAATATAATTTAAAAACTCTTAAATATAATAAAAAATACTCCAATAAATACCACATTCAATAAGAAATTATTAGGCAACAAAGCACACAATATTTATAAATTATTTAGGAAACAAGTAATGACAAGTAGCAATTAATTATGGAAATTAAGGAGAAAATAGGTAATTTAATTTCTAATATACTAAGTTTCAAGTAGCAATTAAGTCACATAAGTCAAATAGGCATGTAGCAATTATAGCATAAATTCAAGACATAATATTAGACAAGAAATATGAGAGAAATAAATTATATAATAATTAACTCTTGATTTAAAATAATTTATGAATTTAAGATAAATATGTAAACAAGCAATTTGACGACATATAGGCACTCGTCACCTCGCATATACGTCGTTACACATGAAATTCACATAACAACTAATTTACGGATTCTATTCTTTCAAGTCAAGGTTAACCACGACACTTACCTCGCTTCGCAACCAAATTCAAGATTCCAATAAACTTTTGCCTCGCGAATTAGTGTCTGAAAGCTTCAAATCTAGTCACAAACAATTCAATATACTTAACAAGAATCGTAGGAATTAATTCTATATGAAATTACTAATTTTCTGAATTAAAATCCAAAATTCATCTATGGGCCCACATCTCGAATCTCGAAAAACTCACGAAATCCGAACACCTGTTCCGAGACGAGTCCAACCATACAAAAATTATCTAATTTCGATGTAAATGGACCTTCAAATCTTAAATTTCGTTTTTGAAAAGTTTTACAAAAATTCCAATTTTCTTTCATCTAAATCCGAAATAAATGATGAATATAGACATGGATTTATAAAATATAATCACTATATGATAAAGAACACTTACCCAGTTCGAAATCGTGAAAAAAACTTCTTTGAAATCGCCCCTAGGCCGAGCTCTAACGGAGGATTTGTGAAAAATGAGGAAAATCCTGTTTTTGGTCTGTTTTAATCACTAGGCGTCAGGCCTTCTTCGCGTTCGCGAAGGGCCTGTCGAGTTCGCGATGTGCAACAGCCCAAGTTGCCTTCACGTTCGCGAGTCCTCCCACGCATTCGCGAAGGTTGCTCCCCCTAGCCTTCGCGTTCGCGAGCCAATACTCACATTCGCATAGAAGAAACAATGATTCCCCCTCCCTAGGTCACAAGTCTATGCGTTCGCGGGAAGCTGGTCGCGTTCGCGAAGGGTAAGGCCCCCCATTGCTCCGCGTTCGCGACCAAGCTATCGCATTCGCGATGAAGAAAATACCACCCAGCCTAGTTCACTCTTCGCGTTCGCGAGAGTGCCTTCGCGAACGCGAAGAAGTGAACACCAGAAACCAGCAGAAGTGAAAAATCAGCAAACTTTCTAAGTTCAAAAGTTTCGTAGGCTATCTGAAACTCACCCAAGCCCTTGGGGATCCAAACCAAATATGCACACAAGTCCAAAAACCTGATACGAACTCGCTCGCGTGATCAATATACCAAAATAATACCTAGAACTGCGAATCAGACACCAAATCAAATGAAATTTTTATTAAAACTTTAGAACTTCTATTTTAACAACCGACATTCGAATCATGTCAAACTAACTTCGTTTTTCACCAAATTTGACAGACAAGTCATAAATATAGTAATGGATCTATACCAGGTTTCGAAATCAGAATACGAATCCGGTATCAACAAAGTCAAACATTAGTCAAATCTCTGAAGTCATTAAACCTTTAAACTTTAAAATTTTGACCACAAGCGATAACTCGAGCTAGGGACCTCTGAATTTGATTTCGAGCATACGCCCAAATCCCAAATCATGATACGGACGCACTAGGACCGTCAAAATACGGATCCGGGTCCGTTTGATCAAAACATTGACCGAAATCAACTCGAATGGATTTCTAAAGCAAAATTTCACATTTTATTATTTTTTTCACATAAAAACTTTCCGTAATAATTTACGGACTGTGCACGCAAGTCGAAAAAAGTTTAATGGTGCTATTTGAGGTCTCAGAATACATAAATAATTATTAAATTTAAAGAAGACCTTTCGGGTCATCACATTATTATGTTGAGGCTTACTATGATGTCTTTAATTGTCTCTCCTATTATATATAGATAGATTGTATGGAATACGCAATTAGACTTTTCTTTTATTTTATTTTCAATATAAAGTTTTAATTTTTATATTTTTTTATTATGTTGCTTGTAATTATTTAAAATTCAAATTATACTTTTCTTCTATATTTAAATTCAAACTCAAAAAGAGTAGCTAATTATTAATATAATAATAATTCATAATTTTGTTTTTTTTTAAAAAAAACTTTAAATTCAAAAAGAAACTAATTATTACCTAACCTAACTAACTTTGTCCTAAAATTGTCAAGTGACTGTTTATTATGTTGCCATTTGGCATACTATGGTGTCTTTGCTTCTCCTATTTTATATATATATATATATATATATATAAAGATTTTCGATATAAAGTTTTGATTTGTATATTTTTTACTATGTTGTTTGTAATTAATTCAAATTCAAATTAGACTTTTCTTTTATATTTAAATTCAAATTCAAAAATAATAAATAAAGCATAATTTAATTTTTTTGAAATTCAAATTTAAAATAAATTAATTATTACCTAACCTAACTAACTTTGTCCTAAAATTGTCAAGTGGCTTTTTATTATGTTTTCACTTAGCTTACTGTGGTGTCTTTGCATCTCCTATTATATATCCTTAGTTCCTGCGAGGTAGGCATGGGCACTTCCCTTGCATTTCGCTCCATCACACTGATCTCCCTCATGATTTATAACATTACCGGCACCTCCCTTATTTTTTATAACACTAATCCTTAGCAGATCTAGTTTGGTTTATAATGTTATGTGTTGGTTGATTTGAGTGGTTAAATAACAATTTATTTTTGCTTATTCATTTTATGACTCTTTTTTTAAAATTTAAAATAAAGCATATTAGGAAGGGCAATTTAGTCCATCATAATATTTTATATTAAAAAATAAATATATTTAAAGAATTATTACAAAGAAATCAAAATAAGAGATATAAGAGGAAAACGCGAGGGAAGGACTCTGAAATTAACTCTAAAAGAATTAGCTCAGCAGAAATGTGATTAATAGCATCATAAACAAAACTATCAAACTCGAAATGCACACAAAAGAAAGATGTCATGAGTTATTTAAAAAGAACACTTTTTATTATGCGGGAGAAATGCTATTAAAGAACCTTCTATGAACTTTTTTCTTATAAAATTTCTACTTAGTTTGCTTTTGTCTCCAAATGTTTTCATGCTTTCCTATACCATGATTTGATAAAGTACACAATTAGTATAAAAGTTTTTCATACGGTTAGTGCATATAAATTAAATCTTTAAAATAATATTAATTTATTAAAAAGATTGACATAAATGGTCTCACGAGGGCTGGTCTTAGCCGAATGTCTCTAAAATTAGCGATATATAAAAAAATTCCTCGGACCGGCATAGAGTTTTTCAGGGTTTCTCTGTTGGAATTTTAAGCTTGTGTAGCTTAAAGAGGGTGAATGAGAAATTGAGGGGAAAATAAAATATTTGAGTTTCCCTCCTTGACAAAGGGACATTGTCCCATATTGGAGGAAGAAAAGGCTTTTGATGGGTATATATATAATTGCTCTTCTTCTAGCTCTTAAAGAGTTAAGAAGAAGGCAAGCCTCGCGCCGCCGTCGTCGTCGCTCGCTCGGCTTCGGTCAAAGATTGATTGATTAATCTTTTTGGACAAACTTCCTTTCAATTATTTAATTAACGAAAAATTCAATCCGGAATAACCCATGACCCGCGACCCGGTCCGGTCAGGCCCGTTTTCTTTTTCGGATTATTTTGAATCGATTTTCCCGCAATATTTCAAACAACCCTGTTCCAACAGCCATGGCTGTTTCTGAAACATTGCAAACCTTTTCAGAAAACAATGCCAGCAACTCTATAAATAGAGTTTGAATTCCAGAATCTTTCCTTACGAAATTTTCTGAGCTTCTTCTTCTTTTTTCTTTTTCTTCTTCTTCTTCTTCTTCTCCTTCTTCTTCTGCACAAAAAATCCAGTGTGTTTTACAGCCTTCGAGTGGCTCGCTGTTCACCGGCGTTTGGTACCAACACTCCGGTGAGTTAAATTGTTCTATCCTGGGAGGATATATTCCAGTACCTCGGGTACTTGAGGGAAATAATTTTCTTAAGGACACACTGTGTATTCAGTGGGCTCGATTTATTCCTATACTGTTTTTTCAAAATTTATTTCGTTAAACAAGTATTACTAACTTTCTTTTTTGTTTATATATTTCAGAAAGTTTAATTGTTTATTACAGCAATACAGATTTAATAACATTCTCTACCGAATTAAGTTGTTCATCGAAGTTATCTGATTGTCATACTTTTTCTCTTCAGAATTCCTATATCTTATTGGTAGAGTTGATGTTATATTCACTCTACATATTTGTTAAGTTGTTCATCGAAGTCTACCCGATTGTCATACTTTTTCTCTTCAGAGTTTCTCTACCAAATTGGTAGAGTTGATGCTATATTCACTCTACATATTTGTTAAGTTGTTCATCTAAATCTATCCGATTGACATACTTTTTGTGAGTTGTTTTAACAAAGTATTCTTCGAATTTGCAACTAATTTCGATTAAACCATCACAAATCTGCTCCAAATGATCTCAAATATGAAACAAAGCTCCCAAATACTAACGCAAGCAATCCCTAATTACCAATTAGTCAAATAATACCAAATCAAAAAGACTCATTTATCTTCTTCAACACTTTCTAAAGTCTGATAATGGAGGTTTGAGTTTTTTTTTTTTTTTTTTTTTTACGTAAATCACCAAAATCTGTGTTAAACTAAAAATTTAAGTACAACTTATCAACATCCAAAATAATTTAATCAATAATCGGTCATTAACTTCTATTTTCACTACCAAACAAGAATTTCAACTTTCAAAGATTAAATAACTATAGTGTTCAAGTCAAAAGCATAGATATTTTGTTAAGACCAGTCAAAACGGGGATATTCTACCACGACCAATCCCTTTGGGTGACAGGCTGTGCAAATTTTTATCCACCCATTTTCAAATACTTTAAGTTAAAACTTTTCATTTTACCCTCAGAAGTTTTTATAGCTTTAAAAAAATATATGGTACTACAAGTTTCTAACAGTTTTAAAAGTTATAGCATATTTATGAACACAATTTTCAAAAACTCTTTCATATCTTTTTTGAATTTCATGGCGACTTAAAATTATGTTACATAAATTGAAATTGAGAGAGTAGTAAAACTTTAAATTATACCGATTATATAAAAGATAAATCCAAAAAATAAAGTAGTATTACTTGACACTTTGGAACCCAAGAATTTTGTTATCCAAAATATTTGTGACAGCATTTCATATAAGCCAAATCCTCAACCACATTTTTGCTCTAAAGCAATTTTATCCACAGGTCATATATAACTCATAAAATAGTGAACCAAAAACCAAGAAAATCCATAAAAGAAAAAGATGGAATTAACTACAACTTCACAGTCTCTTTCCTATGCTAATCTTCCAAAACTACCATCTCTGTTCCCATCTAGAGTTAATGTTTGTTCTTCCAATTCCATTAATATTCTTGGATTTAATTGCATACCCAGAAAGCTAAAATGCAATGCAAGAAAACAACTGAGACAATTTGGAGCTATCCATGCTTCTGTGGCGGAGAGCAATTCAACTAATGTTTCTGTTACATGGCTTCTTGAATTTATAGGTATGTGGTAGTAGTTTTTTTTTTTTGGGAAGGATAGTCTTGGAGTAACGGTAAAGTTCTCTGCGTGACATATATACCTATATAGGTCACGGGTTCGAGTGGCCCTTCCCTGAATCCTACACGAACGAGGAATATTTTGTGCACCGGGCTAGCTATAGAAGTTTATGATCATGAGCTAGTGCTGAATTGTAGAATGGGAAACAATTAAGGGGATCAAATTTGCAAGAACTATAAAAAAAAGGCAACCCGGTGCATAAAGCATCCTGCATTCATTAGCGAAGGGCCGCACTCCAAGAGAATGCGACGTAGGCAACCTACTCTGATTTCATGGCTCGAACCCCTAACATATTGCAAGAACTAATACTTGAATAAAGAAAAGGGAAAATAATAAACCCCAATAGAGAAAAAAAAGTTAGGTGATTTTTTCTTATATGCCTAAATTTTGGTGGACAGAATTATTCATACCTATGCTTGTAAGAAGTAGCAAGTATCCGAAGAAATGATGTGCATAAGCCGGTCCGACACTACCATTATAAAGTAAAATAAGGAAAACTTTAGAGACCAAACTCTTACACTTTTTAAATTAAGAATTTAACTTATATACACTGATAATGCATTGCTTTTTACGCTGTGAGTGCATGTTATAGCTGGTCATTTTCTTTATTCTCCATATTGATATTTACAAGTAGGCTTATTATAGAGAATTATATGTCGTTGTAGGTCATTTTAACATGATGGTGCAAAAAATTATACGGGAGCGCATACAAGTTAAACTCTTTAATTTAAGGGTAAATATGCTCAGTTAAAAAATATGTAGGGATCAAACCAAGGTAACAACTCAAGAGACTAAAATCACTATTTTCCCTTGTAGTTTGTTGTTTCCTTTGTCCTTGACTTCATCATTGTGAACCACATCAGAGGCGGACGCACGTTGAACGAAGCAGTGTCACGCGACACCGCTTCGTCGGAAAATTTTACTAAACATAAGTATTATTACTGTGGGAAATAATAACAAGAGAAAATGTCACCACTTAGACACAGATCATCGTCTAGTACGCTGGTTAAGTGCCTTATTTTGTTGTAAGAGGCCGTAGATTCGAACTTCAAGTAGAAAATATTTTTGGCATATATTTGAGAGAGCCTCTTGTTAAAAACTATAGGTAAGTAGAATTGGACTCAGAACCTCTTCTAACTTAAGACTCAACAAAATCAATGCACTAACGCCATTTCTTATGTAGAAATGTGATAATTAAAGTTATTTATTCTTCGTTCTTCTATAAATATCGATGGCGCTTATAAAAAATCTTGCGTACGCCCCTGAACCACATGTTGTATGTACTGTTCCTAGTTGATGCTTTAAAGCAAGGACCTGAATTTGTGTTACTTGCTTTCTTCTTTCATAATGAATTGTGTTATAAGCTGCAGAGTATAGTAATCTCTAGATATGGTTAACGACAACAGGAGCTTTAAGCATTTTTTGTGATCTTATCATCTATTCATGTACCCTTTAGTTTAGAACTTTTGATTTACTATCAATTTTTGAATACATCAATGCTGGAAAAAGGTGATGGAGACGCAAGACACATCGGTTCTCCAACTGCAAAGCCAGGCTCTCTTGAAATACCTTCTGTAAGTATTATGATGTACAATTCTTTTTGCGACATTGGATTCACCATTTAACGTACGTGTGCCATGTATGTTAATTGCAAATTCTGCAACATGGTTTAGGGTGCAGTTACTGTCGGACGTCTTGCTGAGAAGGCAGATATGGTCATTCCGGTGCCTACAGGTAATGAAAGCAGTTTTCCGAAATAATTTTACTTATAGAAATTGACCGTGTAAGTAATGTTTACTCTATGTAATTTAACCTGTTGAAAAGGGTTGCCGACCTACTTTTCAAGTAACTAGTTCCACTTATTATTAATTACCTTTAGTTATCTTTTTAGATGAGTTGATGATATAATTGTTTCGACATTGTTAATTTATAGAAGTTAAACTCAACTGAAATGCTTCGTCTTTCCTCTTTTTGAGTAATTTAAGGGAAGGATTTTACTTACATACACTGACAGTGTAAGCAAGTTTTGCATTGTCGATGTAATATAAACTTAGTCAAGGTATAAAGTTGGTTTGCCAAAAAAAAAAGTTTTAGTTTCTGCAGCTGAATATCTGTTAATGTACAAACAGTATCTGCTGTACATGCTCTGCTACAAAGCATGGAAGAGTATCTCGTAGTTACAGATTTAGACAGCACGAATGGCACGTTCATCGGAGAGAAGAGGCTCAGACCTGGTGTGGCTGCTGCTGCATCACCTGGAAGTCTCTTGACATTTGGTAAAGCTTCAGTCCTAATTTTACTTTCTGTATCTTATTTTCCTTTGCTGAGGATCTATCGGAAACAGTCTCTCTGCCGTTCTAGGGTAGGGGTAAGGTTGTGCACATCCTACCCTCCCCAGACCCTACTTGTAGGAATACATTGGTGGTTGTTGTATCCTGCTTTCCTTCCCCTTTAAACCGTTGTTATAATTTCGTCCGTGTATAATTAAATCAGGGAATATGGTTAATTAGTCCAGAGTCCACAAGATATGACCCGCCTTAATTAGGTTTGTATAGTCCGCTTTGGTCCAGCCAGTGTTGTGAAGAGCGTGAAGCGAGGAAAAGCGACAACCCTCTTTTCTCTTAAAGCGAGAAGCGAGAAGCGAAGCGCTCGCTTTTTTGAAGCGAAGCAGAATTTAAAAAAAAAAATTAAAATAAATACTGCATAGACAACATTCAATACTTCAATGTAAAAACTAAAGAGTAGCATCAATTAAAGCACAAAATGAGCATCCTATTCTTCGACAAGATTGTCAAATTCTTGTATTCTACTATCATTATTATATTGCTCGTCATCTTCTTCAACTTCTTCTTCATCAACTAATAAGAACTAAAAATAAAGGATATAAAAATAAGAGGAAGGGCAGTACACCATTCCAGTAAAAAATGGGCAGCATTTCAAACGAAAAAACAGTGCAAGAAAATGAAGAAGAAGAAGAAGAAGAGGAGAAGAATGAGAAAGAAGAACTGAAGGGAAAAAAAAAATTCGCCAGCATTTCGCTGCTATTTGGACGCTAAACAATGAAATCACATACCTGGAAAGTGTAGAAAACTTGAACCCTAATCGCCTCTTTCTTTCTCTGTTGTTGCTGGTCGATATGTTTTAAAAAAGAACATCCTTTTTAATTAAATAGGTGGGCAGCCATTTAAAACAGAGAAGCGCACACTTCTTACGCATCGCTTCGCATCCTCGCTTCTCGCTTTTTAGTGGGAAGCGAGCGCTTTTGAATACATGCTACGCTTCAGATAGCAGAAGCGCTCGATGGATCACCTCGCTTCGCTTCTTGCTTTAAGCGAGGAAGTGACCGCTTTTCACAACACTGGGTCCAACGGATCTCATTGATTTGTTCGCTGGGCTATGCCGCATCGACATACTCTGTGAACTTGTGCTCTGTCTTATATAACACTTCACTTTTCTCTCACTTTCTCATGTCGAATTTGTTCAAAGCGTCATACGCACCTCTTTTTCGGAAGCTTGTCATGTTAGAAGCCTGTAAATCCTTCTCTTTTATCTGCCCTCCATCATGACCGACATTAGACCACGTGAGCTTGTTGAAAGGAGAACATATGTCAATGGCCAATCTCTTGTGTGGATATGGAGTATGTATGTAGCATTAACCAAATGGAGTATTTGATGCACCCTCGTCTTTGATGATATGAGAAACATTAGAAATCCATTATATAAGTAAAAAGGGAAGAAAAAGGACAAAAGGAAAAAAAGAATTTTGAGACTATCTAGGGGAAGTTGGGATATCATAAGTTAAGTAACTTACATTATAAAGAACTTTTACGCGATCAGTGTATTTAACGTATTGTAGCAAGTTACTTTCCTTATTTTTCTAGGTTACTAATTTTATTTATTACGAACTGTTACTTGTAATTATCTTTTAGGTGACTTGATTGTTTAAAAATTCTTTTATACTGTCAGTGTATAAAAGTTAAACTCGTGTATCAAATGTGTCGACTTTCTCATTTAGGGGACACCAATTTGGCGATATTCCGGGTAGCAAAGCTTGAGAAGATGGAAACTCCATCTGAACCAGAAAAAGCTGAAGCTAATACAGAGGAAGAGGAGTCAAGTAGCAGCTAAAAGTTCAGAGTTGTTATTATCTGCAATAATTTTGTATACAGAGGAAATTTATATATGTGCTTCTATTGAACTTGTGTTGTCCATTTTCTTCTTGACTTGAGGTTATCCCTTTGTTTTCCTTTCCCACCAATTTTTATATTAGCCTTGAGTTTTGTTTCTTTATCTTTTCTACTAGAAGACATCTATATAATGTGCCTTTTCTATGCTCACTTTTACCCAAAAAATGACAGGGAAAAATCATATAAAAAGGAAAAGAGTTGGATAATTCTCCAGACAGTTTTATATATAAAAGGCTAACTACAAAAACTTTACTAAAAGGTTTAGATCTAAAAACTTATGGTTTCTCTCTTCTATATTCCAATTGATACCTTTTACTTTCCTAGTTTCACTTTATTTGTGATCAATATTTAACCAAACACAAAACCAAATTTAGTGGGGCAATATGAGTAACATACACCAGGTGGAAAACCACAAGAAAAAAACTTAAACGCGAGGAATGATGAGATAATATTGCACAAGAAGGTCAAGTTGTTATTATCTTTTATTCATCTTTTCTTACAAGAATGGCCAAGTTGAAACCAATATAAGATCTATATGTCTAAGGATTTCAAAAAATGGACTAATCATGTGTATACGGGTGAAACCGAGCCCGTGGGACGCCTCGGTTTCCGATGAAGTGAACAGAGCAAGAAACGTAAAGGCAAGGATCCCTTTGATCCGGGGTCCGGGCAAAACACCCGCCCTCGGGAGTATCGGGGTCATGACCCCCAGTTCCGGTTCGAACCCTAAAAGCCTCAGAGAGCATGACCAGAGAACCGGTGATTAGTTAAACAGAAGAGTTTTACCTTTTATGGAATTGTACTTAGAGTAAAACTCTCATACTGTATAAAGGGGGTCTGATTATTCATTAGGGACATTGTAAGACGCACATCAAATCAATATACTCTTATTTTCTCTGTTATTCAAAGTTCTCATTTTTGTTCATTAAATCATCAGTAACGTGAGCCCCGATTCGAAGGCAGGCATTCCATTAAGCTGTTACTAAGTCCGAGATCACTCCTCTTCATTGGTTAAACAATTTATCACGTCATTTATCTGTTTAATCTAACACAATTTATTGTTTGTTTTAAAATCACGTAAAAATTTAATTGTTATTCATTTTTCAGGGTAAACATCATGCTAAATCGAACGCTTGTTGTGCTCAATATTAAAAAGGAAATGTAGAAGAAACGTGTAAATTTATTTCTGATCTGAAACTTCTTTTTATGGCTCTAATTCGTATACATTAAATACAAACCTAGAAGTTGCCCGTTTTGTGTTTTCATCGGTTATCTCAGTGGCGGAGCGACATTGAACCAAGGCTTGGCAGATGAAAATTACATTATATTACTAGATAATTTTTTATATTTTATGTATATATATTATACGTTAACTCCCTTCGACTTTTCGATGTAACTAATTATTTATTTTTTGATACCCCTTGATGAAAATTCTGGCTCCGCCACTGGATTATCTAACCATTGCTTTCATTCACTTCATTTTTCTAACCAGTATGTTGACCTTTGAAGTTCTCGCCAATTTGGTTTCGGTTGAAAAACTTATAAATCTTATTAAAAGACGCATGTCATATACTCACTCCGTCCAAGTTTACTTGCCCACAATACTAAAAATATATAGTGATTATAGCAGGTTCTTGCAGCATGCTGGTCTGATGGAGATGAAAGCAGTAGGAAGAACATTTACATGGACAAATAACCATGTGTATAGTATACAGTCAAACCTCTCTGTAACAACCTCGTTTGTTCCGAATATGTTTGGATGTTACAGCGAAATGTTGTTATAGAAAACATATATTATAACATGAAAATTGGTTACGGAAAAGCTTGGCTTTTATAGTGAAGTGTTGTTATATAAGTATGTTGTTATAGAGATGTGCAACTGTAGTAGGATTGAAATTGAAGAAATTGAAGAAAAAAAGCCTTATTAGCCTGGGAAAAGATTTGTATGCCTAAAGTTGCAGGTGGGATGAATCTCTTGAACATACACCTGTGGAATAAAGCAGCATTGTGCAAATTGCTCTGGACGTTAAGTAAAAAGAAAGATATCCTTTAGGTAAAGTGGATTCATATGTATTATGGGAAAGGGGAGTCAATGTGGGATAAAATACCTAAACAAGCCTGTTGGATGATACAGAAGGTATTCAAAGCCAAACTCTACATTGAAGAAGTTGAATGACTAAAGAAAATCTCCTTTCATGTGATTCTTTCTCCACCAAGAAGATTTATCTACAATTGCTTGGCTAGTACACAAAAGTTGCATGGAGAAGACTCATCTGTAATAATCCAGGTTATCTTAAATGGCTATTCATTGTGAATTTAGTGGCACATGGCAGATTATACACGGGGGCGAATGTAGTGTTGAACCGACGGGTTCAATTGAACCCATAACTTTCGACGCGGAGTAGAAATTTATATGTAAAAATTCATTAAAATTACAAAAATAGTAGATATGAACCCATAACTTTAAAAATATAATGGGTTCAATGCTAAAAATCTTGAAAGTTGAACCCATAAGATTTAAATCCTGGATCCGCCTCTGATTATACACAAGAGACAGATTAGCTTAGTAGGGGATGGTGGTTGATCAGAGTTGCCCTCTATGTAGGGTAGAACAGGAAAGTATTGATCATTTATTTTCAAATGTATTGTTTCTGCATATATATGGGATAAGTTACTACAATGGCAGGAGGTTACAAGGAAGGCTATCAACTGGACTGATGAATTGGACTGGTTTGACAGGCACTACAAAGGGAAGAATTCAGGTGCTACTATCTACAGGTTGACCATGGCAGCAACTGTCTAGTTTGTTTGGCGAGAAAGAAACCTGGTGGTATTTCAGAACAAGAGCAGAACAACTAGTACAATTATTAAATTGATAATCCAAGAAAACTTAAGCATGTGCAAGAAGTTTTTTTTTTTTATATAGAATTTCCCAGGCTTCCTGGGGGGTATTTATTTCCAAAAGATAGGAGGGGGATGTGAGCCTTACCTCCAAGGATTACAACACACTGATATACATCCAACAGAGGTTGTTACATTAGTTTGCGCCTCTATTAAAGTACAAGACATTTACTACTTAGCTAACAAAAAAATTTCCTTTGTCATACTTAAGCCTAACAGTAGGCATCAGGTGTTTGTCAAGCACAAAAGAACCTTTAGTTCCTTTTGGGAGTTGTTGGAAAGAAAGGTATACTTTGGCTTCAGAGTTAGTAGTCGCCAATTTTGCTAAAGAGTCTGCTACTTCATTTGCCTCCCTGAAGCAATGCACAGGGGTAATATTGGCTTGGTTCATTATATGTGAAGTATCTTTTATGATCTTCTTCAACCTATAGTTGTTGGTATCACCCTCCTTCAGCATATTCATCACCAGCATTGAGTCCAATTTAATTGTGAAGTCTGAGAACCCATTTTGTACACACCAATTAATGTCAAACATAGCAGCTTGAGCCTCTGACATGTTATTGTTGCTGCATCTTGAAGGAATTGAGAAGGCCATAATGAGATCTCCTTGGTCGTTTCTCACCACTCCTTCCAATCCCGCTTTTCCATTACAATGAATAAAGCTTCCATCGGTATTTACTTTAATGACTCCATGTTTAGGTTTATTCCAGCATACTGAGATAGCCTTAGGAATAGGTTGAAGTTTCATCATGTTGTCACAAAAGTTGACCCAAGGCAATGTTAGCTTGCATTTTGGGAAAGCTCTATTGATTGCAGCTTGAGTATTCCAGTAGATCTGTTGCTTCATCTTGTAGTAGTTGAACCTCTTTTCATCACCATATTTGCAAGAACATCTACTCTTCCACATCTCCCAACATATTATAATAGGGATGATTTGGAGAGCAAATTTGTGAAGAGCATTCTTAGATTTCTGTAGCCACCAATGATTTATTAATCCTCTAATTGGCAATTGCATAGGAATGATTCCCAGAGGGGATCCTATAGCTTTCCAGATATACCTAGCTGCATCACTCTCAACAAAAACATGTTGCATAGTCTCTTTTTTTGGGTTATTGCAGCAGTTACAATTAGAGATAATGTTCTTACCAAAATCAAGGATAATATCATCAAAAGGAAGTTTAGATAAGCACAATCTCCATGTTAGGAAAGAAATTTTAAAAGGAATGCTAGAGTGTCATACCTTTGTAAGGAATCGATCTTTCTCCTTTGCGTCTCTGAACAGATGTAAAGATGTTTTGTAAGAATATTTACCATTATCAGTAAGATCCCAAAAAGCTTGGCCAGGCAGATCATGCTTACCAATGTTGATATTTTCTATATGGTGAATGAGCTCATCTGGAAACAAATCTTTGAGCCTTTGGATATTCCAGTTGCCATCTTGAATAAAATCTTTAATAAGGATTTTGGAGCTTTTGTTGGCATTTGAAAATAAGGAAGCTAAAGGTCCTTTTTCGGTCCAATTATCCCACCATATACTTGAGTTTCGAGAGTTGATATGCCAAATAATGTGAGGTTCAGCCTTGTCTCTGACTTGAATCATCTTCTGCCATGAGTGAGAATTACCAGATACATTGTGTTGCATGTGCAAGAAGTTGAACAAGAATTCAATTAGACTGAATCACTATCCTACATAGGAAATGCTATTGAGTAGGATGAGAAATTGTGGTGCATGAGTCACTGATGTAGTGCACAACTGGGGTTGTCCATTGTGTTGTTTTTCTTCTTTCTTTGAGTTAGTACTGACCAGTTTTTGGTAATAAAATTAATTACTTGCCAAAAAAAAATATATCCACTTTTACTTGTCTAAATTGGAAAACCAATGAAAATTTACCATCTTATACCTATTTTACCCTTTATCATTTCCCAACATTTTAAATTTATAATAGTCAAAGTTAGTTTTCCAATTATAATAATTAGGAATGATATAGTAAAATTCTCATATTATTTATTATTTCTTAAGGGGTATGCCAACTTAATAGTGAACAAATAAACCTTGACGGAGTGAGCAATTGCGCACCTCACTATCCACTATCCTATCAGATACCCGCCACCTTCTACCAATACAAATACCGAATAACTCTATCCACCAAAAGAAATGAGAAAATATCACCTAACTCTGCTAAGTTATGTACCAAATAAATCTGATAACTCCGCATTCATAAATCCCTTATAAATTGGACATACATTTTTCTGCTTTGGGAAGATCAACAACAACAAACCACCCAATATAATCCCACGAGTGAGTCTAGGGAGATAGTATATACGCACCAATATAATCCCATGAGCGAGCCTGGAGAGAGAGTATATACGCAGATCTTACCCCTACTTTGTGAAGGTAGAAAGGCAGTTTTTGATATACCTTCCGCTCAAGGAAAGCAAAGTTGCAGCAGCGATGGAAAAAAAAATAAGAAACACCAGATCGTAACAAATAATTGGCTATGAAAAATAAAAGAAACACTAGATCCTAAGAGCATTCACAATCAAGGTAACTGCTCCACGTTATCAGAAATCTCAACAGCTACATGGTTTTCTTCGATTTAAGTTTATGCAAACACCAAAAACATACTGACAACTCTAGTCCCAGTTTTGTTGGACGTCCCCGAAGGCACAACTGACAACTCTAGTCACAAAATATATTTTACAATATCTAGTAATTTGTAATTCTCTCATTTCAAGTTCTTATCAGCAAAGTTCCTAAATTCACCACACATCAAGTGGGGAGGAGAAAAAAATTGGAAATTCTGCGAGCTTAAACGCTGATGCAGAACCTGGAAATAGCTAGCAAGTACTACTGCACCAAGAATATCTAATAAAATCCAGCCCCCACCATGTTTTCTTTCAACTAAAAGACCAACTATGTATGTCGATGCAGTTGGTTCCTCATAACTTCAAGACGGTCAAGTACCCGCTCTTGCTTCGACATCAACGCAGTTGTATGTGCATCAATGCAGGTTGCCTTCTACCCACTTGAAGAAATATTACTCCATTCTCCATGTCTACTCTACAAACTCCTGTAGTCTATTACAGTAACTTCATCCTCAGGTGCATCAAGATCTTGATAGCTGCGAAATTGTTGAGATGTAGGTCAGTATAGATTAATAAAGTATGGATAGTTTTCTTTCCAAAGAAAGCAAGTATAGTGACTGATTATTACAAATTAAATCACGAAATGGCATAACATGTATTCAGGTCAGTCACACTTTTATTCAAAAACAAAACTACTACTACCAAGATATAACAGGATAACCATTAGCTGCTCGAGCAACATAGCTCTATGCACTATTGCTCTTTTTCCTCCAATCCTGAAGGTAGATTCAGATGCCTCCAGCGTATGTAACACCAACAAAATGCTGCTATTTGTAAATCCTTGTATATCTAACTCGACTTCCTATTCATCAACGTCCACAAAATATCCCATATATTACACAGAAACAGACAGATGCATTTTAAAAACATTGTAGGAGTGATGTCCTATGCATTCTTAACAGGAGATGCAGGTAGTTATATTACATAACACATGACAACTAAATGCATGATGCATGACACACTGCTACTTGGGCATATTCATTTTGCGTAGTTACTTTTTTGGGGAAAAGGTATCCAATCACAACTCAAAGAAAAATAGAGCTAGCAGATCAGGAGGTAAGAAAACAGCTTCCGAGAATTTCCAGAAATAACTCAGCTTTGGTAGTTATAGCATTCCTCCATCTACTTGAGCAGCAAATAAGTTTTCTTGATTCCGAATCTTGCCTTGAGAACATAAGCAGAAGAGGTGAAAATTTACACAAACTGGACTCCACCTGTCTTTTTTTTCTGTCTTTTTATTCTTCTCAACATGGAACCCATGATCAAAATTCCACTTCAACCTATTCTACAGACACAGAAGAACCAGCTTACACCGATTTATCTTGAACATGTGCCCTCATGTCTAGTAGTCAGTAGTCACAAGAATTGCTTTTTCAAAGTAGTGCATAAACGAGGCAGTAGCTCCAAGTCGTAGCATAAGTATCTTGCAGTCTAAGTATCATGGAATTCTTCTCTTTTTCTTTAATCAAGTAAAGTATAATCTTACTGATAATGGTAAAGCTCCCGTATACAAGAGGTGCACACAAAACAGAGAATCTACAGAAACATATGATTCTCTGCAAAGACACCCAATCTTCTATACAAATAGGAACCTCACATTTTCCCTTAATCAATAAAATTACACTTTGCTTGATCAGAAAAAAAACAGAAGCTCATTAGATTCAAGAAAATCTCATATTTCTTTCCCTCCGTACTACCTACATAAGTGTTAATGGTCCATGGAGCAACATCCCACACTCAGCATCTTTGTTTTCATCCTCTAAAGGCCCAATTATACGATGCATCCTTTGCAGAACCCAGCAGTGTACATTGTATCAAAAAAAATTAATTTTTCATATTTTAAAAGTAGATACAAAGATTAACTTAGAAAACACATGCAAATAAATATACTACATAACCAGATTCTAGATTACCAAAAAAACATATCAAATAAGTTAAAACCACATACCAAAATGAAAATTTAAGAAGAAATCTTATTCGGGGTAACAGACATCACAAGGCGTAAAACATGCACGGGAAGTTCTAGAGAGTAAGGGGCAGACAGCTAAAAGCGTTAAATTATACATCATTGTCTCAGAACGTTATGTAACCAAGAAAATAGGAGATAATCAATATAGAAAACATCAAAAAGTAGAATCTGAGCCACCCCACAAATTTAGAATGGTTAGTACCTACCAATATGCTGGAGTTGGAACAAAACATTGTATCAATGCGGATGAAGCCCGCAACCATTATATTTTTTAGCACAATACACTACCCACTTTCCAGGAGCCATTTATAATATAAGCTAATCCAAGCCCTTACTCACACAACCTATAACTCAGCCCTTCTATTTCCTGGTTGTTTTTAGTGCGTCTAGACACCAAACAAGACAATGCAAAGCCTATATTGTAATCTTACATCAAACCTATCCAAAGAGCCATTATCTAGATTTTATTGGCGTGCTCTACAAGTCATCAAAATACAATAGCAACACTTGGAATAACCATATTGTGTCTTCTCGCCAGATAGAAACCAATTTCCCTGAAGCTGTACAAACACAGTGCCAAATTCACAATTGACTAGATTTTACAGATTTTAGTGAGATGGGACATTTGAATAATGGTAACTATTAGTTTCTTCATTAGTCAATCTGAAAATACTTCAAGGCACAAAATACCTTCGCAAACGACGAGGATCCTGTCGAAATGCAGGAGGTAAAGCAATTATCGGGCCCCCCCCACTTATTGCAGGCCCAGACATCCCATTTCTACCACCTTCAAAAGGACCAGGGCCTCCTTGTTCTCGCATCATCCGCATTGCAACATCAGGAGGCGCAGGAATAAAAGGCCCAAGAGGACTGCACTTGCAGTGAAAATGCATAATCAAAAATTCAATAGCAATACACTAGTCTTAGCAGAGACCTAGTTTTGAAAATATAACAAGTGGGAGAATCATTTTAAGTTACCCAGCACCAGGAACAGGCATCAACACTGGCGGAGGAGCCATATCTGAAGGGAAAGGAGCAACTGGAATCCCTTGTCCACCAAAAGTATCAAACATTTCTTCATCAGGATTTCCCCCACTGGCACCATCATTATTAGATTGAAAATCCCCAGATTTCGGGTTGTCAGACAAATCAAACCTTTCACCACCATTAGCTCGACCATCACGATCTCTACGGCTCCCTCTGTCATCCTTCAGTCGGCCATCTAGCCCAGGCCGGCGCCTTAGTGGCTTCTCTATCTGCATATTATCCACATGCTGTTAAAATCATTACAGATTGAAAAATATGATAAAAAGAGGACTGAGTCATACATGAGATCACAATGTTTCCTTATCGAATCAACATATAAAAATGGACTAGCTCCTTCAGGACAATGCGCCAAGATCACATAAGCAAGAATACAAAAAAGAAGATAAACAGCATTGAAACACAGATGACAAATAGCGGAACTTAGCATTATAATACAGGTGCTAACAACAAAAAGAACAATCTAGCTGGTATGAATTTATCGCAGCAATAAAGACGTCAGAGACCGAATTACTCAGGTTAAACCATTCATGTAAACATCTCTAACTGCCATCATGTGGAGGCAATATTTAGGATTCAAACATGCAATCATCAATTTTCTGGCTGGGATGATGTGTGATGGGATTTTTTGCATCCAAACAACTCTTTGCACACTCTTATGACACAAGGACAAAACAAACATTTACTTCACAATTGTTAGAAATTTTATCAGTGATTTTAAAATACTATGAGGTACTGATGCACACTTGTCCAAACCACCAGGGCAATCAGTATATGGTTTTCCCAATAACCGAGGAATCCGTTGTTTCTAGCTTCGAAACTCAGTGGTAAATGAGCCCATTTCTCTGCCCTTCTCCACTTAAATTCCAGACCTGGTTCAACTCATGAGGTGCGCCTAACACCCTTTCTATTGTACTACCTTTACCATTGAACCAAAGCCCTGGGGACAACAATCAGTATATGTTTCCAATAGTTTTGATACGCTAAATTTAGAACTTTGATTTCAGTTCCATGCTCTTTTCCATCAGGACACTAGAGAACTGAAGAATGTTGAAAAGCTTAGATATAATTTAGAAAAAAGGCTATATTTACTAGCTTTTTATGTAAATAGAGGATCATAGATTCCAGCCTAGCAATTCTATAACAAGTTTCTAGAAGACTATCAGTTGTGACATAAAATATCCAGTATCACAATATCTATCATGTAGAAAAATGCTTAAATCATTAGCTACGCCTAAATAGAAGGTTGCGGATTCCAATCTAAAAGTTCTTCGTCTCTTGGACAAGTTCAAAGGGGTCATTTTGTTACTCCTGTAAATGAAAATAATCCCGGTATCAAATTACAATTTAATAATCAGGCATTTGGAAATTTACAACAGCATCCTTCGTGTTATTAATGGAATTTTAGCCATCTCTTGTTGTCTCTCATTTGTTTCTTCTAGTAGCGTTTTATGGCATTATTTAAATTACAAGAAGGTTTTCGAAAATTATTTTCATGTGCTTAGAAGAGGAATGCAACATTTATAATTCATTTATCTTGTGAAGTTATTATACTTCATTTTAAAATGTTTTTGTTCTTTATGTAAGCTAATAAAAAATTTGATAATGACACATCTGACTAAGCTCTTTATTGTATTATGCTATTTATATTATTGCATAAGATAATGGGCAATAAACAAATAAACTACACCTCAATCTCAGACTAGTTGGAGTGAGCTATATAAATCCTCCATACACACTACACTCTATTTGGGACAAAGGTATTACTAGAGAAAAATCTGTATCTAACTCAAATAAAGCAGCCACTCAGACTATACACCATATATATCTTTTAATACCATTAACCAAACATCTAATGACACTACACCTAAGCCAGCAGTTATTATTCACCGCACTAAAATCCTCTATTACAGTCTATGTATAATTTGTCTGGAAACCAATCGACCACAAAATTACCATGACAACACCTTCCAGCTTGTTTTTCTGAGATTCTTGAACATGAAGATTAAAGAAGAAAAAAGCAGCAAAATTCACAAGACATAATAGCTGGACACCACAGCATTACTTAAGTCACATATAAGAAAAAAGTATGAGAAGAAGCCTGGAGTAGAGAATTAAAGAGGTTCAAACACTTGTATGCAAAGTAAGAAACACACGAAATGGTGAATAAAATAAAGAAAGGAGACATGGATGCTTTACCGGCATAGATGGCAGCATTACAGGAGTCCCACCAGGAGCATTTTCATCACTGAGATCATTTAAGCCTTTAGCCTTGTGACTAAAAATAAAGAAGGTTAAAAAATAAGATACTACTGTGTACTGCACTTACTTCATATAGTTCTGGAAGTACAAATCTTCACGTACTTTAGTCGTAACATCCACTGCCAGATCAGGGTGTTTCAACTTTAAATGTTTATGGACAAATTCGGCAGCATGGAAGAGCTTTGTACAACCCTTGGCTCCACAACCATATTTCCAGCCATACTTCTCATCCCTAATCTTACGTACATAGGGATCTAAGGCTTCAGCAGCAGCTGCATCAATTTTTTCTTTTGCAGCCATTAGCTCCAAAGGATCCTGACCTTTCAGCCTGTCTTGCCAATGCGAATCTAGTTTTGTTTCCCATTCTGCTCCACTGCTTGTTGCATCAGAAGTCTTGCCGCCATCCATTCTAACGTGCCGAAGACCCTTAGCTTCATTTGTCTCTGTTGTGCCATAATAATCAACCCCGTGAATGCGCCACAGATAGGTTAGAAGCGTATCAAGCAGCTCAGTTCCCTCGAGACCTTTTACTGAAGTTAAGCCCCTTATGATAATAACAGGGCCAGAGGAACCATGCGACTTGTCTCTGCTTCCCCTATCATTATCAGATCGAGATAATATGTTATCCTCTATTCCTTTCTCCGAGTCAAGCTTCCTTACAAGTGCCTGTGCTTGTTCAACATCAATCTGGACTCTTCTGGGATCAGAACTAACTTGGTGAGCCTTTGGAGCAACTGAAAGTAAATCAGTTTCTTTAGTGGGTCCCCTTCCATGCCGCCTCCGTTTCCCACCTTCATCGGCTTCTTCGTCGGAATTTGGGTCACTTGACTGTCCTGACTTGTTTGCAGAAGCAGGTGTAACACCAGGACCTCTATTTTGTGCAAAGAATCACTTCAGTTAGCAGTACATTATTTCATCATGCACATCGATATACAAAGAACAACAGATCTTACATGTCTACAGTTCCACTCTGCAAATCAAGTAGGAAATCCTTCGCCAATTTCCTTGCGAGCTCATTCCTCCTACATGACATTAAGACAGAAAGGAAGAGATTAATAGGACCAGAATTATACACTTGGTTAGAACAATAGGTGAAAGGTATAAAAGCAGTTAGTCCAAGTAACAAACAAGAGCATCTCCAAAGCTCTCCCAACAAAAATTCTATACAATGGCATCAAAGCTTACCTTTCAATAACAGAAATTAAGTTTGTAGGATGGTATTTGTCCTTCAACCTGCATGGACAAAAAACTTCTATTAGAGAACTGCAGCAAGTAGAGATAGCAGGGGAAGCTAGGTGAGCTGGAAGTGTACCATTCTTCATTTTTATGTGCATTAAAATAAGCTCTTTTTTGTGCTTCTATATACCCACACTTGTATTCTTGGTACCTGCATACAAGGAGAAATAGCTCAATTATTTTACAGTGACACATTTACATATACACGAGAAAAAATATACTCAAATCAAAAAACCTGCAAGTTATACCAGAGGCCAAAAAATTAAGCTTAGCTGAAACATCTAAAGAACAAGACTTTGCCATTCTGACCTGCGCTCAGCTTCAGCTGGCAAAATATCATCTTCAAGCTCCTGAATGAATTGCTTATAAGACTTCAATCCCTCTCTGTGACATTCAAAAGAGTGCATCAATTATTCAAACCAAATGCTTTGATGTTTTCAAGAAAAACTGATGAAACAATACAAGTGCAATATCATTTTCATATAACAATTCAACTAAAAAAAAATCACAAAATCCTTCTTAAGCCTCACACTCTGATGCATAAAGGTACTATTTAGTTGAATGGAAAAGGAAAGAAAGTGCCGAGAGCTGATCCTCCAGCATTTAATGAAGGAGAGGACCACATTTACAAACTGTGTTTTGCTGGAAAAACTACAGGCCTCCAAAATGGGTTCCTTTTTTTTTTCACGCGCGGCCGGGGAAGGCGGGGGTAGCCTTTTATAAGTTGTAACCACCCACATTCCTATTATTTAACTTTTCCTTTTCCATCTAAGCAGACAAGCAAAAGATACCCCAAGTCTCAAGAAACACAATTTTCTTGTTACTTTATTGATGCCCAAATAAAAACCAGAGCAAAAAGTCTAGTGAGCAAAATGTGACATGACAAAGACAACATGGAGCAAACAATTTCACTCAAGTGAGAATAGCATTCTCCATGCAGCTGAGCTCGCTACTGCAAACTAAACACCCACTATGGAATGTCTGGGACTTAGTTAACTAGATGGAAGTTATGTGGGAAAAAAGTTGCTCATTTGCGATTATAGAAGTTGCAAGGAGCTATAAAGGCACAAACGAGACTATCGGAAAAAGAAATGCTTAATGACACAAACTCGTACCTTTGACTGCTCCCTGTGCCGAAAGTATCTGCAAATCCTCCCCGGCCTTTCCCCCAGTCTAGCAAAAAAATATAGGTCAAAAGTCAATCCCTAGAAATGCCAAATGCCACAAAATTTTGGAACAAATAACTTGATCATGAATAATATTACTGGCTTAAAATCTTAGAACGAAAAACTGAATGCACATTAACCAATGTACCTAAAAGCAGTGTTGTGAAAAGCGGGCGCTTCCTCGCTTAAAGCGAGAGCGAGGAGACCCATCGAGCGATTCTGCTATCTGAAGCGTAGCAGGTATTCAAAAGCACTCGCTTCCCACTAAAAAGTGAGAAGCAACGATGCGAAGCGATGCGTAAGAAGCGTGCACTTCTCTGTTTTAAAGGGCTGCCAACCTATTTAATTAAAAAAGATATTCTTTTTCTTTAAAACATATCGACCAGCAGCAATAGAGAAAGAAAGAGGCAACTAGGGTTCAAGTTTTCTACACTTTTCAACTTCAAGATCATTAAGTTTGGTCCAGGTATGTGATTTCTTCCTCCTCCTCCTCCTCCTCCTCCTCCTCCTCCTTTTTCTTTCGCTGTTTCAGCGTCCAAATAGCAGCGAAATGCTGGCGAATTATTTTTTCCCTCCAGTTCTTCTTTCTCATTCTTCTCCTCTTCTTCTTCTTCTTCATTTTCTTGCACTGTTTTTTCGTTTGAACTGCTGCTCATTTTTTACTGGAATAGTATACTGCCCTTCCTCTTATTTTTATATCCTTTATTCTTAGTTCTTATTGCCTTTCTTTTGTGCTTTAATTGACGCTACTCTTTAGTTTTTATATTGAAGTATTGAACATTTGCTTGCAGTTACATGTGTTGTCTATGCAATATTTATTTTAATTTTTTTTTTTTTCAATTCCGCTTCACTTCAAAAAAGCGAACGCTTTGCTTCTCGCTTTAAGCGAAAAGGGGGTTGTCGCTTTTCCTCGCATCACGCTCTTCACAACACTGCCTAAAAAAGAGTATATCAAAAAGGTTCAAATATAAAAATTTCTCCCTCAAGTTTTTTTCTTTTTTTTTTTTGGGATAGGTAACTGAAAGAATTTTATTAATGTTTTCTCCCTCAAGTTTGTTGGAGACATCAGTGGATTATAGGGGAATTTAAACTAAGAGCCTGTTTGATTTTGAATTTAAGTAGTTTTTTAGCACCAAGTGTTTGAAAGCACTTTTTTAAGTGGTGGAGCTAAATATATGAATAAGCATTTACTTGTTTAGATAAAAGTGTTGAAACTGAAACTAGGCCATTAATGTATTTGGTAAAAGAGTGATGATAAATACTTTTCTTATTAAAATGACTGAAATGCCCTTAAAGTTGTTAATAAAAATATGAGCGTATATGTATAATTGCAGCATCTTTAATTTTAAATTAATTCAACCACAAATTAATTTGTGTCTCAATTCATAAGTTATAAATTGATTAAATAAGATTATTTAATAAACGTAAGGATTAACAAACATAAGTTATTTATGTAAATAACCTACACTCCCTCCATCCCAATTTATGTGACACTCTTTACTTTTTAGTCAGTCTAAAAAAGAATAACATCTTTCTATATTTAGTGACAATTAAACGTTAAAATGCCCATTTTAACCTTAATAAGATGATCTATAGTCTGACATAGATTTATGGCTCATTTTAGACCACAAGTTTCAAAAATCTTTCGTTCTTTACTAAACTTTGTGCCCAGTCAAACAACAACAACCAAAACAAAAGAGTGAGCTCCAACAAGTGGGGCCTGGGAGAGGGTAGTGTACACAGATCTTACCCCTACCCTAAGAGGGCAGAAAGGTTGTTTTCGATAGACCCTCGACTAAAGACAAGATGAAAAAAATCAGTGGCTTCGTGCCCAATCAAACACCGCACATAAATTGGGACAAAAACAATAGTATTTAATAATTTGACTAAAGCTTGTAAGAAAAATTTAAAGACATACTTAAATAGTGCAAAAGAAACTCATAGAAAATCAAAAGTTCAACATTACAAATATCATAGTTATCACTTTGGTTTCGCATATTCTCTACATTTACACTGTTAACCCTTGCGAATATGCAAAATCAATTTTTCAGTTTTAGACATAAAGAATCTCCCATGCAATCATTGAATCCTAATAGTTTAGATCCATCTCATAGTCTTATAGTTGTACTTAAGGCACTTTCGATCTCGACTTACCCACAAATATCATTAACAAATAGTTATCACTTTGGTTTCGCATATTCTCTACATTTACACTGTTAACCCTTGCGAATATGCAATATCAATTTTTCCGTTTTAGACATAAAGAATTTCCCATGCAATCATTGAATCCTAATAGTTTAGATCCATCTCATAGTCTTATAGTTGTACTTAAGGCACTTTCTATCTCGACTTACCCATAAAGGAAGGTGGTTCTCTCTTCCAGGCTTTGCACTTGACACCGAAAGTAAGGCTACAAGTTCTCTTATGCATGCCTTTATTTACTTCATTTAATAAATGACTGAGCTACAACTTCAAGGTTGATCAAATTATGTGAATTTCTAAAAAACTATGGATCAAGGAAATCACCAATTTAGCTAAGGTTGTACAGTCTATAGCCAAGTAGTCTACAAAAGACCCATTTGCAGACCAAGAAAAATACCTGCTATGGCAGAAAGGAACTAGCAATGTGAGAGGGAAGAAGGAAAAGAAAGAAAGCAGGGTTGGGCTTTTGGTGAGAGAAGGGTGCTTTGGAATTATAAAAACATGTAAGAGATAATAGGTTTAACTACCGCTTTTGCTTGTTTTAGCTTGTTTTGCTTTAAAAGCACTATTGGAGTTTACCAAGCACAAAAATAAGCCAATAAAGTGCTTAAAAGCTAGTTTGACGAGCTTTGGGCTAACCCAAACAGTCAAACACACTCTAAGATAACAAAGTAAAGGGCAAGACATAACTTGTTTGACTTATCATAATTTTCTAATTACCCGATAAAGCAATGGATATACATAAGTCGTGCTTTAAACTACATATTAGTCAAAATAAACTTATAAACTTCTAATAGCATAAATGCTACACATTTAACACGCCCACTGAAAGCCAATACTCCAAGAGGGTAAAATATTAATGAAACGGACCACCTCGATAGCCACCAGCCGAGCGGCCTGCGAATCGTCCGTGACGCCTCTCATCAGGATAACCAGGTCTACCCCCCATCTCACGCTCATAACCGGGTTGATAGTCATAACCAAATCTGCAATAGCAAAAAGATTTTGAGAGCACCATCATAAAAATACTTGCAAGAAAATCGACAACAGGAAATATGAAATATGAAATGCAGGAAAAATCATAAGTTCCTCAGGCATAAAGGACAAGAATTATCCTGAAGGGCCTAGTATTCTTGGCACTTCAATTTATCAATCAATTAACTTGCTATAGCCGCTTATAATCAGTTCGTCCGCTTGAAATGGCCCAACATAAGGAAAAGTTCCACCGAAGAAATAGTGATTCCACAAGCAGCACCCGAAAAATTAACATGGAAGCCCTTTTTGTCAAAAGAAGCCCATTTTTAAAAAGCTTGAAGTCGTGAACCAAACTAACTGAAATTAGAAAAAATGAACTGAACATAACAACGCCCACCTCTAACAACATAACTTTCAACTAGTGGGTATCCCCTTTATTGATCCTTTGTTTCTATTGTGTGTTGTTACTCGCTATGTCCACATTGATTTGAGTAGATCTCTTGAAACTTCTCTAAATTTGATTTTAGTTTACGGCGTCCATTTTTGACACCTTCAACCATCATATTGGCCCACCTCAGGACATGCGCTTTTGGAGGTCTAAAAGAACATGCACAACCCATCTCTGTGGATCTTGTCTCATTTTATTCTCTTTTTGGGCTACTTGTGCCTTCTGTTAGATATGGTTATTTCTAATTCTTGATAAATATTGTATGCCCACACATTCACCTTAACATCCACATTTTAGCAGCACTCGTCTTGTGGATGATACATTGGGCCTTAGAAGCTCAATGATCAACCATTGGTTAAGTTTGCCAATCATTCTAGATCATGCAGTAAGACCAGTGTTTACCACCAAAGTTCACAAACCAAGGTGTCCCGGTGGGTGAAGACCAACAAAAGACGCAAAG
This sequence comes from Nicotiana tomentosiformis, assembly GCF_000390325.3. Lineage (NCBI taxonomy): Eukaryota > Viridiplantae > Streptophyta > Magnoliopsida > Solanales > Solanaceae > Nicotiana > Nicotiana tomentosiformis. The sequence continues at coordinate 154,620,174 of NC_090812.1, forward strand.
TTCTGATTTCACTAAAAGATCGGACTCTTCACCTTCTATTGTGATATCATTGTTTAGTTACTTCTATTCCTCTTATTGATGATCCAACATTCAATCATAAAGATTCAGTCACTTATTTCACCGCCAATTAAATTCCACAAATCCATCATTCAATACAAGAAAAGTTATAGTGTTTACATACTTGGTGCTTATCCAACTACAAAAATCAGCATCAAACAAACTATTGAATCTAATTGCATATTAGCACATGGGAATAAGAAATGGCTGTTTGCCATCCAAATACAACAGAAAATAAACATGATATCAACTATGACCAAAGAAAGATTCTTGAACACAGGCAAAAGCGATGAAAGTTTGGTAAAAGGGGGAGGAAGCAACCATGTAAAGATGCAGCATTACGACATCCTCAATTGTAATAACAATGACAATGTTAGGAGAATCCACAAATAGAGTCCAATCATGAACTTTCTGGAAAATTAAGATCTACGCTGCAAATTGAAGCAAGTTCTTAGTGATAACCGATAAGTGACTTGTTAACAGTATTTCTATCTATCTTTTTTTGTGTTAGCAGTATTAATATCCCTATCCTCCAATCACGTTTACATACATAATGATGGCACCTCAACATGTACGCTAGGGCAGACAGACATAAATGAATCAATCTTAAACATGTAACTGTGCATGTGAAACTAAATAAAAGGTCTGTCAGTCTTCAAATAAATAACACATTATCGAGTGTTTGAATGAAATGATCCAAAGAGAGTGGAATGGTACAGAGGGTTGATATAACCAACCTGACGTAATTAAGATGAAGTTGCTGTTGTTTGAACAACAGATAATATGAACATTATACTACCAATCAAAACTGGAACCACACAGAAGCTAAACTTTCCAGCTTAACATAATAACATCTATGTTCTACTAGCAAACCCGCAAAAACCCAACTTACGCAACCCTTGCCAGCACTTAAACATTTTTATTACAAGTTTTTATTAAAAATGAGCAACGCCCTAGAAAGTATACTATATTGCATCGTTATGCTATCCCACCAAATTCCAGCTGAAATACACTAATCTAACACACTGAAACCAACAATGTGCATCACCATATTAATTTTAGTAAGTGTTCCTTCTACCTTTTCCTTTTTTGTATCCCAGAAATTTGTTGTTTTCAGCTTTGAAATGCGGTGAATCATTTGGGTCTGCCCCTATACCCAATGGCAGATAGAAGTGTGTTGTTGAAGATTTGCAGTAATTGAAATAGAGAAATGCATATTAAATGTACTTATAATGGTGTGCAATTATCATAAACAGAATTTCTAAAAAATTGGTCGAAAGATGGGATTCGGATCAAAATTTCATTTCCCTTTTGTTTGAAACTTTGGCATACATCTAAACTGTACACCTCCCGTGGAAAGCTAATGAAAAAGAAAAAACAAAAAGATGATTTTTATTTTTTAACAGTTTGGGTAACGGAAGTTGAAGTTCACTTGGGTTCTCCCCGATAATGCTCTTCCATTTTTAGCGCATTTTTACGGGTTTTTGAAGAGATGGGAAATGAAAACAATTGCCCCACATAAAGTTTGTGAATATGTGATTGTATGATAATGAGCAAGGAGTATCCGTCTTTCTGTTAAACAAGATGGATTGAACTCATAATTCATTATATGCTCTGTTCAACTGAATCCCCCTTGTGGAAAAGTCACACTATATAAATAGGGTAAAAACAAATATTTTCATTTATATGGTTTATATGTGAATTGTTAAGCAGTATTAGTACTAGTCTTATTTTACTATTCTTAGTTCCTTGTTGGTACAAGGTGTGTCATTCTTACCGGTAATATTGGCACTATTCTTGTATTTTCCTATTCCTAGATCTTTGTTATTACATGGCCAATTGCTTTTTTTGTCCTATTACCTTGTTGATGCTATTGTTTGTTTATTGCCCCCATTTATGTTCCTGGGCTCAGGGTCTGCCTGAAGCAGCCTCTCTACCCTCATAAGGTAGAGGGTCTGGGTACCCTCCCATAACTCACTTGTGGAATTTCACTGAGTTTGTTGTTGTTTATGTGAATTGTTAAATCCCCAACATAGTTACCTTATCAAACAAAAAAATCCCAACATAGTTAGGTTTATTCACTCACAATGCAAGTTTGCATTCTTCGAATCCCATGTTAAAATATTTGGTTCCACCTCTGTCTCCACTTATTTATGTATGTAATGTAATTCCTACTACTTAGCTACAGCAGCAACAACAACTAAACCTCAAATCCAACCTTCTTTATGACGGTAGTATTCCACTGCAGTTACCAAACAACTTTGTGTTTTGTCCAGCAAGGCCTAGGTAGACATAGTGTTTTTTTGCCTCCACTAAGACCTCATAGTTCTCTGCCTACTTCATTAACCACTAGGTACAATTCCTATTAGTTAGCTAATTTGACTAATTATTGAAGATCTAAAAGAAGATTTACGAGCATAAACAGAGAAAATGAAACGTAAGAAAGCTTTACGACTTACCTTCGATCACCGTGCCCGAAACCACCTCTAGGGCTTCCACGGCGGCCGCCATCATAGTCATCTCTACGCGAGCGCTTATAAGGTGGAAACGGAGGCGAACGGCGGTGAGGAGGAGAATATCCACCACGGCGGTCTCGATAAGGAGGAAGAGGAGGAGGAGGGCTAGGACTAGGCCGTCCACGTTTGTACTCCCGCTCTCGAAGAGGTGGAGGAGGAGACCGGTTACGGTCGTAATAGTCCCCACGACCACCTCGGCGATCAAAATCTCTGTCGTCTCTCCGTTCCCGTGAATCTCTGTCGCGGCCACGCCTCGGCGGCGGAGGAGGAGGAGGCGGAGAAGATGCCGGCGGATCTTCGACGGAATTGTTCTCTTTGCTTCGTTCACGGTCACGGCGGCGCTCTAAGCCGTCCGCCGGAACGTCCATTACTTCGGCCATAGACGGTGGAGGTGGCGGGGAAGCTCGGAAAGTGAAACCCTAGCTAGCTCAGTTTGTACTTTGTAGTGTCTGTATTTGCGCGTTGGTTACTTGGTTTGTAGATGTGTAAAGTAGAAGTGAGAAATGCAGAATTGGAGATTGGCGAGGGGTGGAGAGTAAATTTTACATTTTGGAGTTCTGAGGAGATAAAATGTTTTCGGTTACCCCCCAAAAGTATTCTTTAATTACTTAAAGTTCCCACTTGAAATGAGCTTTTGATTTTTACCCTTTTTTACAATAATTGCAAAAATTATCTATTTTTTATAATTATTCTAAACTCATTGACCCGACATAACTCATATTAAAGAACTATTAAAGGGAAGCAAGCCCTACTAGGCAAAAATTTTTATTCTCGAGACACAAATTTGAAAGTTGTAGTTAAGGGTGAAGGGATCTTATTCATTTCACCACAAATCTTGATAATAATTTCTAGAAAAGATTATAAAGATACTATTTATTTTCATTAAAAAGTTCATAATTAAAATATAAATTTGAATAATTAAAATACGCACAAACTGATTCGAACAATAAATAAATAAATAAATAAATAAATAAACATAATGATAAGACACAATTATACTAATGTAATATTCTTATGTTTTGTGAAAGGCATGTCAATTAATACATTTTATATGATGAAATTGAAAAGCATGCTAAGACTCTATCCTTGAAAAGCATGACCTAAAAGGGTTCATGAGTAACAATAAGAACGTGATGTATCAGATAGTAATTATTTAAAGCATCGGTCCACGGTCATATATCAATACAATTATAAACTTGTATGTCTACTAAAAAGAGGCTTTTTCTTGTGTTATTACAACAACATTAACACTACAAAGAAAAAATATAAAATGTTTAAGAAAATTAATAGATAACTGAAATGAGTTGGATAAAATGAAATATATATCTATAGTGGATTTACATCTTGACAATTGGATCGAGTAAATTTTTAAATGATCTATTTGAAAATAATACCATCAAGTGGATGCATCAAAATTAATAAATGTGAGAATAAAAAGGAATAACAAAATATGTTGGATATGATATTTTCTTGATAGAAATTAGTCATAATTGGAAACGTTACATGCTTTCCTTGTTAGTTATAGAACATAATTCAAATAGAACTTTAGTGCTTACGATGACATTAGTAAACTTTTTTTTCATAGTCAGTTAAAAGTAACTTTTGTTAGTTTTTTACTTTTGAATCAATTCTTATTTACCCGATTTCGTTGGCAGGGGAGTTGCCTCGAGGGTAACCTCATAATAGATCGGGCTCGAGCTCGAAGATAGAACACCACACCTAGAGATCGAAGTGTTCATTGAGATAGAGGCCATCAATATTCGAGATCGAGCATGACTGACTTCGAGTAAAGCATAATAATGGAATGACGAGATATCAGTAACCGGTCGAAAGTCAGGGCGAAAATTCCAAAACATATCAAATCAAAGCGGTTATTAGCGCCAATCATGAGATCTACTTCTGTTATTAGAGTTGTACCTTATTTAGGATTCCTCTATTATATAAAGAGGGATCACATTCACTTGTAGAAAAAATATTATTCACGGATAAGATTATACATATACGTTGTTTACTTTGTTCATCACTGTTCATCGATGTTTGTTCTATCCTATATTGTTCTTATTAACTAACCTCGAGACTATCTCAAATCGAGGTCGAGGCATCGTTTGCAGACCGGTTTGATTTATTTTATTGTCCGAGTTATCTATTTAATTCGTTGTTTATCAATTGGTACTGGTTTAAATCACATATCCTTAAAACCACAATATAAGTTTAATTGTTACTCAATTTTTAGGGTAAACAGTTTGGCGTCCACTGTGGGGCTAAGGATAATAGTGATTGTTCAGTACTGATTCTGGTAAAACACACTATTTTACGCTTGTTCTTGTCAAGTATCTTTGCTTTCAGGTTAAAACATGTCAAACTCACAAAACGCATCCACACACGGTGACAATGGACTCGGATTCCACAGTGAAAATGAAAATGTGATTGCTCCAGGAGTCGAGGTGCCACAAGCTAATCTCGGGGAAGCACCGGTTGCCAACCCGGTCGATGTCAGTTCGCGCGTTGCTCTAAATATGGACCTAGGAGCATGTTTCGAGCATACGCAGAGAAGGCCGATTTAGTGACCAAGGAACACAGGGCAGAGGAGATGAAGGAGTCAGTCTCCAAGTGATATTCGAGATGCTTCAGGCTCAGCAAGCCGCTATTGCTCAGTTATAAAATCAACATAGAACTCCGAATAGGGTCGAGCCAGAAATTACTCGCCGTACCGAGCCAGTACCGGAAAGGTCGAATGGTAACGAATCAGGGACTGACCCTTGCGGTAATCAAAATGCTTGAGGAGCTCACCAAAAGAATTGAATCAGAGGAGAAGAGAATCGAATCCAACGATAAAAAAAATGGAGACATACAACTCTCGAGTTTACCAGATACCGGGGGCACCGCCAATCTTGAAAGGGATGGATTCGAAGAAATTTGTACAAAAGATATTTCCTCCAAGTGCGGCTCCGAAGTATATTCCAAAGAAGTTTCGTATGTCAGACATACCCAAATATAATGGGACCACCAATCCCAACGAGCATGTTACTTCATATACATGCGCCATCAAGGGTAACGATTTAGAAGATGATGAAATCGAATATGTGTTGTTGAAAAAATTCGGAGACACCCTGTCGAAGGGAGCAATTATTTGGTATCACAACCTGCCACCATATTCTATTGACTCATTTGCCATGTTAGCGTATTCTTTCATAAAGGCACACGCCGGGCCATAAAGGTCGCAACAAGGAAATCAAACATTTTCAAGGTAAGACAAAGGGATAATGAAATGCTGAGGGAGTTCGTGTCCCGATTTCAAATAGAACGCGTGGAGTTGCCACCGGTCACAGATGATTGGGTCGTTCAAGCTTTTCACCCAAGGGTTGAACGAGCGGATTTCGATAACATCACGTCAGTTGAGATAAAATTTGATCGAGTATCCAGCTGTGACTTGGACAGATGTGCGCAATCGATATCAATCGAAGATCAGGGTCGAGGACGACCAATTAGGAGCCCCTTCCGGTTCAGTACATCCAAACAGGTCGGCAGTTAAAAACCAAAGGGACATTGACATGGAGCCAAGATCGAACAGAGACCGATATCAACCATATACCACAGATCGAAGGAACAACGGTTCAAGACGCAATTCTGCCTGGAACGATCGAATAAGTGATCGAGGACAGAATTCTCCGGGACTTATGAGCAAAAGTGATTTTGACAAGTATGTCGATCCCACAGAGGCACCTCGGTTATCGGAATATAACTTTAGCACTGATGCATCAGGCATTGTATCAGCAATCGGAAGGATCAAAGATACTAGGTGGCCCAGACCCATACAAACTGATCCTTCCCAGAGAAACCCAAATTTGATGTGCAAGTATCATGGCACGCATAGTCACAAGACCGAGGATTGTAGGCAATTAAGGAGGAGGTAGCCCATCTATTCAATGAGGGCCACCTTCGAGAGTTCCTCAGCGATCGAGCCAAGAATCATTTCAGAGAAAGGGACGCTAATAGGAAAAATGAACAGGAGGAACTCCAACATGTCATTCATATGATCGTCGGTGAGGTCGAAATCCCACAGGGACCCATACTCATTAAACGACGAATAAGCAGAAGGCATTTCTCAGCCCCACAATGACGCTCTGGTAATTTTTATCTTATTAAATAAAGTTCAAGTTAAGCATATTTTAGTGGATCCAGGTAGCTCGGCGAATATCATCCGATCGAGGGTCGTGGAGCAGCTCGGCCTACAAAATCAAATCGTGCCCGCAACTCAAGTCTTAAACGGCTTCAATATGGCCAGTGAAACAACTAAATAGGAGATTATTTTACCGGTGAACGTGGCTGGAACCATTCAAGATACCAAGTTCCATGTAATCGAGGGCGACATGAGGTACAATGCCCTACTGGGAAGGCCTTGGATCCACAATATGAGGGCAGTCCTTTCGACTCTCCACCAAATGATGAAATTCCCGACGTCGGACAATGTAAAAATAGTATACGAGGAGTAGAATGCTGCAAAGGAAATGTTTGCGGTCGATGAGGTAACACCGATATCGACACTATCAACCTCGGAAAGGTCGAGTATCAAAGGTAAACAAGAAGTCAAATAGCAATCACATCCACCAACCTCGATCGAATCGGGGAGGCAGGAGATAGAAGAAGAAGAAGAAGAGGAAGATTTTCTGACCCCTCGAACTTTTATTGTTCCCGAAGATTCTAACGCCACCAAATCAATGGTCGAAGAGCTGGAACGGGTTATATTGATCGAGTACCTGCCCGAGCGAAAGGTATACATGGGAACGGGATTAACCCCCGAACTCAGGAAAAAGTTTATTCAATTTCTTATTGATAAATAGATTGTTTTGCTTAGTCCCATTTAGACATGACAGGGATCCCAATGGAGATAACAACGCATCAACTTAGCCTGGACCCTATGTTCAAGCCGGTGAAGCAAAAGAGAATACCCCAGTATGAGGTAAAGCATGCATTCATAAAGAACGAGATCATTTTACCGGTGAACGTGGTTGGAACCATTCAAGATACCATGTTCCACGTAATCGAGGGCGATATGAGGTACAATGCCCTACTCGTAAGGCCTTGGATCCACAATATGAGGGCAGTCCCTTCGACTCTCCACCAAATGATGAAATTCCTGACGTCGGGCAGTGTAAAAACAGTATACGGGGAGCAGAATGCTGCAAAGGAAATGTTTGCGGTCGATAAGGTAACACCGATATCGACACTATCAACCTCGGAAAGCTCGAGCATCAAAGGTAAACAGGAAGTCAAATAGCAATCACAGCCACCAACCTCGATCGAATCGGGGAAGCATGAGATAGAAGAGGAAGATGAAGATTTTCTGACCCCTCAAACTTTTATTGTTCCCGAAGATTTTGACGCCACCAAATCAACGGTCAAAGAGCTGGAACAGGTTATATTGATCGAGTACCTGCCCGAGCGAAAGGTATACATGGGAACGGGATTAACCCCCGAACTCAGGAAAAAATTTATTCAATTTCTTATTGATAAATAGATTGTTTTGCTTGGTCCCATTTAGACATGACAGGGATCCCAGCGGAGATAACGACGCATCGGCTTAGCCTGGACTCTATGTTCAAGCCGGTGAAGCAAAAGAGAAGACCCCAGTCCGAGGTAAAGCACGCACTCATAAAGAACGAGATTATTTTACAGATGAACGTGGCTGGAACCATTCAAGATACCAAGTTCCACGTAATCGAGGGCGACATGAGGTACAATGCCCTACTCGAAAGGCCTTGGATCCACAATATGAGGGCATTCCCTTCGACTCTCCAGCAAATAATGAAATTCCTGATGTCGGATGGTGTAAAAACAGTATATGGTGAACATAATGCTGCAAAGGAAATATTTGCGGTCGATGAGGTAACACCGACATCGACACTATCAACCTCGAAAAGGTTGAGCATCAAAGGTAAAGAGGAAGTCAAATAGCAATCACAGCCACCGGCCTCGATCGGATCGGGAAAGCAAGAGAAATAAGAAGAGGAGGAAGATTTTCTGACCCCTCGAACTTTTATTGTTCCCGAAGTTTCTGAAGCCACCAAATCAACGGTCGAAGAGCTGGAACAGGTTATATTGATCGAGTACCTGCCCGAGCGAAAAGGTATACCTGGGAACGGGATTAACCCCCGAACTCAGGAAAAAGCTTATTCAATTTCTTATTGATAACATAGATTGTTTTGCTTGGTCTTATTTAGACATGACATGGATCCCACCGGAGATAACGACGCATCGGCTTAGCCTGGACCCTATGTTCAAGCCGGTGAAGCAAAAGAGAAGACCTAGTCTGAGGTAAAGCATGCATTCATAAAGGACGAGGTAACTAAACTTCTCAAAATAGGGTCCATTCATGAGGTGAAATATCCCGAATGGTTAGCCAATGTAGTTGTAGTCTATAAGAAAGGGAACAAACTTAGAATGTGTGTAGATTATAAAGATTTAAACAAGGCATGTCCCAAAGATTCTTTTCCACTACCTAACATCGATCGCATGATCGATGCCACGGCCGGCCACGAGATCCTTACTTTTCTCGATGCATATTCCGGGTACAATCAAATCCAAATGAACCCAGAGGACCGAGAAAAGACTTCACTTATCACCAAGTATGGAACATATTGTCACATTGTAATGCCCTTCGGGCTAAAAAATACAAGAGCTACTTACCAACGCCTAGTAAATAAAATGTTCGAAGAACAAATAGGTAAATCAATGGAAGTTTATATTGATGACAAGCTAGTTAAGTCCCTGCGCGTAGAGGACCATTTGGCTCATTTTCAGGAAACGTTCGAGATTTTAAGGAAATATAACATGAAGCTCAACCCCGATAAATGTACTTTCGGGGTCGGGTCGGGCAAGTTCCTTGGCTTCATGGTATCGAATAGGGGGATCGAGATCAACCCCGATAAAATCAAGGGCATCGAAGACATCACCGTCGTTGACACTGTAAAAGCCGTGCAGAGGCTAACTGGACGGATAGCTACTTTAGGCCGATTCATTTCGAGGTCGTCGGATCGAAGCCACTAATTTTTCCCTCTGTTAAAAAAGAAGAACGATTTCGCCTGGACCCCGGAATGCCAACATGCATTAGAGGAATTGAAGCGATACCTATCGAGCACACCACTGCTTCACACTCCAAATGCAGATGAGAAACTTTACTTATACTTAGCAGTATCGAAAATCACGGTAAGTGGTGTCCGAATTCGAGAAGAGCAAGGTACGCAATTTTCCGTTTATTATGTAAGTCGAACCTTTATGAGAAGTAGAAACTAGATATCCATATTTGGAGAAATTGGCACTTGCGTATTAACTACTTACCTACTTCATAATATTTTGCACAAGCCCGAACTATCGGGCCGTCGAACTCAGTGGGTACGATATCGAATATCAACCCCGGACGGCCATCAAGTCTCAAATTTTAGCGGACTTCGTGGCCGACTTCACGCCAACTCTCGTACCCGAAGTCAAAAAAGAACTCTTGTTAAAATAGGGTACATCATCGATGATGATGGCCCATTTTCACAGACGGTGCTTTGAATATAAAGGGGTCTGGGCTAGGCATCGTTTTGAAGTCGCCTACGGGTAGCACTATTAGGAAATCTATCAAAACTTTTAGGTTGACTAACAATGAGGCCGAGTATGAGGCCATGATTACAGGTCTCGAGCTAGCTTAAAGCTTGGGATCAGAAGTCATTGAAGTCGAGTGTGACTCTTTACTGGTGGTGAACCAAGTAAACAAAACCTTCAAAGTTCAAGAGGATAGAATGCAAAGGTATTTGGACAAGCTGTAGGTAACCTTGCACCGTTTCAAGGAATGGACTTTACATCATGTACCTCGAGAACAAAACAGTGAGGCCAATGCACTTGCAAGTTTAGGGTCATTTGTCGAGGAAGATGAGATCAGCTCGAGGACTGTCGTTCAACTATCGAGATCCGTGATAGAGGAAGGTCATGCCGAGATAAACTCTACAAGCTTAACCTGGGATTGGAGGAATAAATATATTGAATACGTGAAGAACGAAAAGCTCTCATCGGACCCTAAAGAGTCGAGGGCCCTACGAACCAAAGCTGCTCGATTCACACTGGTTGAAGATGGAACATTATACAGAAGGACATTCGATGGACCATTGGCAATATGCTTAGGACCAGGAGACACCGATTATATTCTACGAGAAGTCCATGAAGGCACTTGTGGGAACCACTCCGGCGTCGAATCACCGATTCACAAAATCAGTAGAGCAGGATACTACTGGGATAGCATGGAAAAAGACACTAAGGAGTTTGTTCGAAAATGTGATAAATGGCAAAGGTTTGTACCGATGATCCATCAGCCCGGACAACAACTTCATTCAGTCCTATCCCCATGGCCGTTCATGAAATGAGGAATAGATATCGCGGGCCCTCTGCCATCGGCCCCAGGTAAAGCTAAGTTCATTTTATTTATGACTGACTATTTCTCTAAATGGGTTGAAGCACATGCGTTCGAGAAAGTGAAAGAGAAAGAGGTTATAGACTTCATCTGGGATCATATCATATGTCGATTTGGGATACACGCCGAAATAGTGTGTGACAATGGAAAATAATTTATCGGCAGCAAAATGACGAAATTCCTCGAAGACCATAAAATAAAAAGGATGTTATCAACACCATATCACCTTAGTGAGAACAGACAGGCCGAATCGACGAACAAGACTATCATTCAAAACCTAAAGAAAAGGTTGAACGACGCTAAGGGAAAATTAAGAGAAATTCTACCCGAAGTTCTTTGGGCATATCAGACAACATCAAATTCCAGTACGGGGGCAACCCCATTCTCCTTAGTGTATGGCTTCGAAGCCTTGATTCCAGTCGAAGTCGGGGAACCCAACGCCAGGTTTTGACATACAACAGAAGAGTCAAATCGCAAGGCTATGAATACTAGCCTCGAATTATTGGATGAAAAACGAGAATCCGCACTCGTTCGAATGGCTGCACAAAAGCAACGGATCGAAAGATACTACAATAGGAGAACCAACCTTCGCCACTTCAGAGTCGGGGACTTAGTCATGAGGAAAGTCACCATCAACACTCGAGATCCTAATGAAGGAAAGCTCGACCCAAATTGGGAGGGACCCTACCAAGTCATCGATATTGTCGAAAAGGGATATTATAAGCTCGGTACGATGGACGGCAAACAACTATCAAATAATTGGGACATATCGCTTCTCAAACTGTATTATTGCTAAAGGTATGACTTTATTCCCTTTTTTCATTTATATATTCGACACTAACTCACTGCAGGTGTTCGATCGAAGACATCGAGACCTCAAGTTTTAAAGCACGCGTTGCACTATTTTTCCCTTAGATCGGTTTTTGTCCCAAGTGGGTTTTCCCGGCGAGGTTTTTAACGACTCAACAATTATGTGCTACATGAGGACAATTCAAAAATATGGCTTCTTTACAATCAACCTCGAATACTGGGGGGAATCACCCTCGGATGTTACACTGTCAAGGCAATTACTTCATGTCAAAGGGTCTCGATAGAGAAATTTTGTAATGGGCCAAATAGTCGAATGAATCGTGTCCATATAGATTAGTCGAGCCCCGATGACAAAACATGTATGCATGTATAAATTATACAAAGAAGCATTCTTTCTATATCAAACATCTTGTGTCTCAAAGAAATTTTTCTACTATACAAGCTCCATACTTATGATTTTGTGAGAAATGTCTCAAGGACCAAGTGCAAATATACCTCGTGCACTCGGGGACTACCATCAATGATCGACATATTTGAGTAATCTAAACTAGACCTCAAAGAGGCTTCCCTCGATCTATAGGCTGGGGACATCACTCCCAGGGACTAACACTTCGAACAAGTTCGAAGTGTTATTGGGAAATAAGCCCAAGAGGCATACTCAAAGGCTATGGCCAAATTAAGGCGGCTCGGAGACGTCCGAATCCCGCAATAAAAATAGGCCTTCGAATTCTTTGAAAAATCGGTTAAAAAAGGCTACCCTCGGCAAAAGGGCTTCGATGGAATCAGCCCTCGAAAAACCTTAAGAGGTATCAAATTATCTTAACACAAATATGCTAAGGCACAACAAGCAAAGGGGTTTCAATCGACATTGAACCCTCAAAAAACCTAATGGGTAAAGAATACGTGTTAAGGCATAAAGAAATTTTTACTAAGTCTTCTAAGCCGAAAAAGGGGAAAAGTAGCCATCTTTTAGAGGCCATATCGGCCCAATCTAAAGAGCCTAAGGGCAAATACACTTAGAGTTCGAGATTTTGTTCTCACTTAATTCGGACCTAAGGGTTCCACTATTCCGAGCTCAAATAAAATTGACTTGAATATAGCTTGAAGATTCATCACTATTTGATATAAAACCTTAATGGGTCCGTGACTGTGAGCTCCAAACTTACTCGAACTCGGCTACAAAAATAGTACAATTACGGCTTCGATCAAGCCATCCGAAATCAAAATCCCGAACATATTATTGAGCTCGGGGACTCGCCTTCGCTTAGCTAAAAAACCTAAGGGTTTGTTCTACTCTGAGTTTGAGTTGTTTCTCACTCGATTATAGAGGCTATATCAACCCGATTGCAACAAAGTTTTCACAAGACAAAGGCAAAACATAATTTATCATAAATCAGAAATCGGAGACGAAACGGAAAGAAAAGGAATCTTTCATATATGCAAAGTATTTACAAAGATCACACAAAGTCTTACGCAAAATACAAAAGGAGAAAAAAATCCTAAGTGCCTAGTCCGCCTCATGATCTGCATCTTCGGGAGATTCATCTTTATCTCCTCCGCTCTCGGATCCACTCGCAAAGTCTTCATCATCGGAAAGCAAAGCTCCGGCCTCGTCCTCCAAAACTTTCACACTCTCGATATCAGCAGTGAGGTCGAAGCCATGAGCATGTACCTCCTCAAGAGTCTCTCTTCGAGAATGGCGCCTAGCATGCTCAGCAACACGGGACAATCTAACATTAGCAGCGTCAGAAATTTCCTTTGCCTGAGTGTTAGCGGCTTCAGCGTCGGCTCGGTAGGAGGCCACGAGCGCCTCTGCCTCAGACGTGGCCCTTGCAAGCTCAGCGGACAACCGAGTCTCGAGCTCTTCAACCTTCTAGGCTCGGGCCAAGTTCTCCACCTTCACACTTTGGAGTTGACGCTCAACCAAAGACAGTTGGGCCCGAACCGCATCTTTCTCCGAGGCGAGATGGTCCATGCTCTGTTTCTACCCCAAAGTCTCTGCCTCTTTTATCTTGGCCTCCTCACGAAGCTACTCAACCAATTTGGCCTTCTACTGAACCTACAAGATCAAAGTGTTAGTTACCAATATCAAGTTAATACATAACAAGCTCCCAAAAATTTACATTACCCGTTCAATGAGCTCGGTTTGATCTCGATGAGTTTTTGTCAGCTCAGCTCGAATGCTTGTGATCTTCTTTTCTTTTCGGATATAAAGGAGTTTGAGGGCGTTTCTCTCATCCGTAAGCTTTTTGAAATCAGCCTTACAACGGGCCAGCTCAGCTCGGTACTTGGAAGATGCTTATCGATAGAACGCTGTAGCTTGTACAGAAAGAAAGAAAATCAGACTTAGAGAAATAAGAACAAACGCAAGCATGGTAACATGGGCTAAAACTCACTTGGTTCAGAAGCCGCTGAGCCTCATCAAATATGAGTGATGCGCCAAGGTCGGAAACATCATCGACTCCCGTAAAGCAACCACGAAATATATCATCCCTTTCGGGGGCCGTCCCCACATCGGGCGCCCCTATGGACCGGGTATCCCGAAACTGCCCCTCAGAGAACGTGGGGGCGAGCGGCGAATCGTCAATATTAATTGCCCCGAGCGAGTCACTTGGGGCATTCTCTTCTTTTTGAAGGACCTCGGAACTAGACCCTACAGGCACACCCGCCGGTTGCTCATCATGACATGAGGCATCTTCAATACCCGATGATTCAGGGACTCTGCTCGGACCTTCCCCCGAGATCACCTCGGTCTGCGGCTGAACCCCCTCGACAATCACCTGCTCAACAGCTTTCGAAGCTTCGATGCTTTCCCTCTTCCAAGCCACCTGCAGGCAGTCGGTATCTTCTCCCTCCTAATCTTTATCTCGTAGTATTTGGACTACATTGGCAGGCAGAATGTCGAGATCAGTCTTCGACTTTCGAGCCCTGCTTTTATTGGGCCTTGGGGTATATGGTGGTGAGGCCTTTCTCCTTTTCTTATCTTTGATCGGCTTTGGGACCTCCTCTTTCCCGAGGGGAGGCGATCTCATAACGACATTATCTCCAAGACTTGTATGAGAAGAAATCAAGTTAGAAGGAAGTATTTCACAGGAAAGCATCAAACACGGACATGGGAACTTACCATGATTTCTGGCCTCCCATCAACCCTTGGCCAAATCATGCCACGAGCGCTCAGCATACGAAGAAGTTGAAACCAGTTGTCGAACCCAACCTGCAAGGTCCAAGACTGAACCAGGAAACCAGGGGAAAGCTGCTCTATAAAGAAGAATATAGATAAAAAGAGGTAAAGGAAACATAACAAGTAATCAAACGTTATCGGTGAAGTTCTACTTACGCTTCATGTTCCATTCTTCGGGGAATGGCATCTTCTCAGCGGGGACTAAATCGGAGGTCTTGACTCGGACAAACTGGCACATCCATCTTCGGTTCTTGTCCTCGTCTATGCTCGAGAATAGCACCTTCATGGCCCGACGCTGAAGCCTTATCAGTCCGCCCCGATAAAGACGGGGGTTGTATAGCCTAATGAGATAATTGAGGGTGAAAGACATCCCCTCGATCTTGCTCGAGAAGAATTTGAGCAAAATGACAATGTGCCAAAAAGAGGGGTAGAGCTGGCCTAGGGTTACCCGGTATTGGCGGCAGAAGTCGATTATGGCGGGATCGACGGAACCCAGTGTGAAAGGGTAAGTATACACACTTAAGAACCCTTTCACATGAGTGATGATGCCCTCTTCGGGGGTAGGAATCACTACCTTTTTATTCTCCCAGTGGCAGTCCTTTTTCACCTGCTCGAGATCGCCTTCGAATATCGAACATATGTATCTAGACATGGGCTCGCATCGGCTAGGAACCGAAGAGGGTTTTTCGTATTTTAAGTCGGAAGTAAGTTTACATGGCCCAGGGATGCACTCTTCGATACGTGGCTCCATCGGTATTTTGTCACCGGCCGACCGCGATGAGGAGGCCTTTTCTTCTCGAGGAACGGTCTTTGATGTTTTTGCCATTGCTATATGAGGTTTAAGGAAGGAAAAGGCAAATTTTGCGTTTTAATAAGAGATTAACAAACGAAAACCGACAAAGTTGATGGACTTGAAGATAATAAAAGAGCTTTTGAAGATTAGAAGAAGTTTGAAAGTAAAGTTTGAAAAGATTATGAAGGTGGTCTATTTATAATGGCCACTTTGACGGTTTGAAAGCATTGGTGGCCGACCATCAACTGCATTAATTAATGACCTTGGAAACTGCGTAGACGCAATGCTTTAATCGATGATGTCGCTTACGTCACGATGTTGGCGTCATAATTGATCGAGGTATTAAATCGAAGTCTCAAATTCGTTTCTTCTCGTTACACTCCAAAAAATGAGGGGACTATCTGTATACGGTCGAAGTCGGGCATACACGATTTCGTTGGCAGGGGAGTTGCCTAGAGGGTAACCTCATAATAAATCGGGCTCGAACTCGAAGATAGAATATCACACCTGGAGATCGAAGTGTTCATTGAGATAGAGGCCAGCAATAATCGAGATCGAGCATGACTGACTTCGAGTAAGGCGTAATAACGGAATGGCGAGATATCAGTAACCGGTCAAAAGTCAGGGCAAAAATCCCTGAACAGATCAAATCATAGCGGTTATTAGCGCCAATCATGGGATCTACTTCTATTATTAGAGTTGTACCTTATTTAGGATTCCTCTATTATATAGAGGGATCCCATTCACTTGTAGAAAAAAATATTATTCACGGATAAGAATATATATACACACGTTGTTTTCTTTGTTCATTACTACAACGCTGTTTATTCTATCCTATATTGTTCTTATTAACTAATCTTGAGACTATCTCGAATCGAGGTCGAGGCATCGTTGCCGACCAGTTTGATTTATTTTATTGTCCAAGTTATCTATTTAATTCATTATTTATCAATTGGTACTGGTTTAAATCACATATCCTTAAAACCACAATATAAATTTAATTGTTACTCAATTTTTAGGGTAAACACTTATTATATCATAATAATGGTCGTTTACAAAGAAAATATAAAAAAAATAATACTCTTTTTTTAATGTCGAGATATGATAGTTTATTTTTGCTCGAATAGTGAAAATACAATTTTTAGTTTTTCTTGTAATTAATGTTTTGAGTATAAACTTGAGTATTGTCTTACTAGTTGAACAAATGAATACCAAACAAAGTGTAGATTTTTTCGAATGCTAAGAATGTAGTGGATATGATTAACAAGAAAGTGGACACTTTTTGGGAGTTCAACACTATTTGTGAAGATATTCGGAGCTTTATAAAAGGTTTTGACTTGAAACCTATCATGGCGGATTTAAGATTTTGAAATAATAGGTATTCTATTATATAACGTAGGTAGGCGCATACAACATATAATTGATGGGTTTAATTAAACTCAAGATTTCGGCACAAATGATGAACGTATACATAGAAGATCACCAATTTATTAAGTTTTCCGTGTCTATATTGCATGATGCCACTTGCGAGCTTACTTTCTCAAGCTGAGTTGTAATTAGTGTGTGATCCTTCTTTGAACAATTATATCATTTAACTAGCTCTTACCATAATGCTATTTGAAAAACAAATGTGTTCGATAATAGTAGCCGATTGTTTCTCCCATCTTCCTTTTTTTTTTCCTTGTAACGAAAGTATCAACTGTGTACGTATTTTGCATTTAGTTTTCACTTAAATACAAGATGAATTTTATTATGCACCGTTCATCAAATGGTTGTTGCTTCAACTCTTAGGAAAAATAGTGATTTCATTTGACAATATATAGATGTATACACGAATGACGCATATATGTACGAATTTGACAGTCTTTAAAATTAAACACATATACCATTGTGATTTTTACATTTTCTCATGCGCGTGAGACAAAATTCAACATTAAAGAGAAAAAGATAACTCTTTGTAGTCTATATATACTACTAGAAACTTGGCAAAAAACGTCCAAAAAAATCGACCAAAGTAGGTCGGTAATGACCGATAACCGTCTAAAATGCGACCATTAATGTGTGATCGGTATTTTGAAGGTCGGAAGGGCATACCGACCAAAGTTGGTCGTAAATTACCAACCAACTTTGGTTGGTCAATTAAATTCAAAAAACAAATGCCGAAAAAACTTCAGACCAAAGTCGGTCGGTATTTTAATTATGTAATTAAAAAATACACAATTTGGGAATCGAACCTGGGTCTGTACTGTTGCAAGATACTATTCTACCACTAGACCATTGGTGCATTTTGTTTTAAGACTGTCTTTTATTTGATTTATACTCTTTAATTGTATTTTCGCACGAAAATAACCGACCAATGTCGGTCGGTTTTATTAAAAAATAAAATTACCGACCGAATTCGGTCGATTTTTTAAAATGATCGGCCGAATTAACCAATCGATTGCGGTCGATTTTTTAATATTAATTTAAATTTATTTTAAATGAAAAATCGCGATCAATTTTTATCGAATTTCTAGTAGTGATATGAGACTTTTATCTTTCACATCAGGCAAAGAAGCAGTAGGAGAAAGAGACTCACAGAATAATCTTTGACTTTGAATTACCGATTATTGATAATAATAATAATATCAACATATTAGTCCATCCAAGTGCGAGTCCATGTATTATTTGATCGAATAAATTTGATTTTAGTATCAATTGTGCAGTTTGATCCCTCGAGCTAACAAAGGTGAAAAAAGTTAACAAATTTTTATTGTTTAGAGTTAAACAACAACAACAACAATAACCCTAATGTAATCTCCCAGGTGGGCTCTAGGGAGAGTAGTGTATACACATACTTTACCCATACCTTTAAGAAGACATAGAGGTTATTTTCGATAGACCCTCAACTTAGGAAAGATAAAAAGAAGGGCAACAACAAGCACACAAATCAGAAAATCGAAGCGAAAATCCAAAATTAAAACTAGATAATGCAATCAGAAAATCGAAACGAAAGCAACAACAAGTAATAACACAAGTCAGGGAATATGAAAATACACAAATGACACTAAGCCGTGTACTAAAGCTACTGTTACAAATAAGGACAACACTCGACTACCTAACCATTTACCTTTATTCTCAACCTCGATACCTTCCTATCCATGGTCATGTCCTTAATAAGCTAGAGTATCGCCATATCTTGCCTAATTGCCTATCCTTAATACTTCTTCGGCCTGCCTCTACTTTTCTTTAAACCCTCCAAGGCCAATCTCTCACACCTGCTCACTGGTACATTTGTGTCTCTCCTCTTCGCATGCCCGAACCAACTAAGTCTCACCTCCCACATCTTGTCCTCCATGGGGGCCACGCTCATCCTGTCCCGAATAACTTAATTTTTAATTCTATCTAACTTGGTATGCCTGCACATCCATCTCAACATCCTCATTTCAACCACTTTCATCTTCTCGACATGGGAATTCTTGACTGGCCAATACTCTGTCACATACAATACTCTGTCACATACAATATAGTTGGTCTGACCACTGCTCTGTAGAACTAATGTTTAAATTTTCGTGGCACATTCTTATCACACAAAACACCGGAAGTGAGCCTCAATTTCATCCACCCGTTCCAATATGATGCATAACATCCTCGCCGATCTCTCCATTCCCTTGTATAGCTAATCAAGGTACTTGAAACTTGCTCTCATAGGGATGACTTGAGAATCAATCCTTACGTCTTTATCCGCTACCTGAGTTGCACCGCTAAACTTGCACTCCAAGTATTTTGTCTTGGTCTTGCTCAACTTGAAACCTTTAGAGGGTCTACCTTCAAACCTCTAACCTTTCATTAACACCACCTCGTATATCGTCAATCAGTACAATATCATATGAAAATAATATACACCACGACACCTCCACTTGAATGTGGTGTATCAGTGTGTCGATCGCCAGCGAAAGTAGAAATGGGCTGAGGGCTGACCCTCGGTGCAATCCCATCACAACTGGAAAGTGTTCCGAGTCCCCTCCCACTGTCCTCAATCGAGTTTTAGCTCCATCATATTATCCTTAATAGCCCTAATGTATGCAACAAGAATACCTATAGACTTCAAATATATTTACATAACCTCCCTTGGCACTTTATCGTAAGTCTTCTTTAAGTCGATGAACACTATATGTAAATCCCTCACTATATTGCTCCATCAACCTCCTCACAAGATAGAATAGTTTCGGTAGTCGAATGTCTCAGAATAAATGCGAATTGGTTTTTGTAAATAGACACAATCCTCTTCAACCTCAGCTCCGCCACCCTCTCCCAGACTTTCATAGTATGGCTTAGTAACTTGATACCCCGATAGTTGTTACAACTTTGGATATCACTCTTATTCTTATACAACGGGATCATAATATTCTATCTTAATTCTTCAGGCATCTTCTTCATCCTAAAAATGATATTAAATAACTCAGTGAGCCACTCCAAAATCGCCCTACTACGCTATTCCAAAATGCTACCGGGATGTTGTTTGAACCGGTCGCTCTCCCCTGATCATCTTACACATAGCCCCCTCAACCTCCTCGACTCTTATACGCCTACAATATCCAAAGTCTAACGACTCTCGGGGTGTTATAAGTCGCCTAGCGCAGTGTTCCTATCTACCTCTTTGTTCAAGAGTTTATGGAAGCAAGTCTGCCATCTTCGTCGAATAAGTGTCTCGCCCAACAAAACTCTGCCTTCCTCGTCCTTGATGCACTTCACCTGGTCTAGGTCACATGTCTTCCTTTCTCGTACCTTGTCTAGTTTGTACGACTTCTTATTCTCTCATTTGCCTCCAAATTCTTCATACAAGCGTTCAAACGCAACAATCTTAGTCGTTGTGAGTGACTTTGCTTCCTTCTTAGCCATCTTATATCGCTCCATGTTCGTCTTATTCGTCTCATCGTCCACGCTCTCCAAAAGCTTCAAATATGCTGCTTTCTTGGTTTTCACTCTGCCTTTGACATCAGTATTCCACCACCAATCCCCTTTGCGGCCACCAGATGAGCCATTCGAGACCCCCAATACCTCTCTACCAGCTTCCCTGATGCAATTTGCGGTCGTGGTCCACATACCACCTGCGTCCCTACTACTCCTTAATGCCCCATAGCCAGCAACTTATCCCTCAACTCCTCGGTTTTGTCTTTAGTCAAAGCTCCCCACTTGATTCTAGGTAGACCATTCATAATCTTCACTCTTCGCTTTCTCGTGATCTCCAAATCCATGACCAGGAGCCTATGCTAGGTCGTGAGGTTATCACTCGGGATGACCTTGCAGTAAAATAAAGAAAAACAAGATGAATAGCAAACGTTCAACCACTAAGTAGCATCACATTAGCTACCATATGATATAATATCATGATAAATGACTTACTACCCTTATTATATAGAACACAATAATCAATTGCTGGTTCTTCTCTTCTTTTTTACTTTGGTACAATGAAAAAAATTAAATAAAGTCCCCAATATCTTTCATCAACTACATGGACTTAAGTTTTCTAGGAGAATAAATTTCCTTTCTTTCAGTGCGTCGTCTCAAATTTGCAAATCTCCTTCATGTTTGTGGCTTTTGTTTGCCATAAATTCTGCACATTAGTTTGCCTTCCTCCATATGTGTATGATAGTGGCTTCATTCACTTACAGTAAATATCTAGAATCTTCAATACTTAAACGTGAAACTCTTTTTCGACCTATCATTTACTTCACTTAAGACGGAGGGGGTTGTACTATATTTTTTTTTTGAAAAATAAATTACTTTTTTATAAAATCTTTATTCACTACGCCATTTGAATTTGACTCACGTAGTTGAAGGTTAAACACAATAAAATAGTTGTTGTCAAAATCATAATAAAGCAATAATCTAGATATCAAAATTGATATTTCCCTAAAAGGAAAATAAACAAAAAGAAGTTGATTTCTACATAAATAACTAATCGAATTTATTATTTACTTTTTTCAACTTATACACATAGATTATATACAGTTACATTCATTCACTATTTTTAGTTTATAAGATTGCGTTTGGACATAAGAATAATAAAATTCTAAAAAGAAATATTTTTTTTTTCAAGTGAAAATGATATTTGAAAATTAGAGTTATGTTTGAAGATGAATATAATTTTGGGTTATTTTTGAATTTTTGTGAGTGATCTGAGTGAAAATTTGAAAAACAGTTTTTTAAAATTTTTTAAATTTTCAAAAAATTTCAAAATTTATATTCAAATGAAAATTCAAAATTTTATGACCAAACATTGATTTAAAAATAAAAAATAAAAAAATTCTTATGTCTAAACGGGCTGGTGTGCAACTATTTGGGTTAATTCTTCAAAAAACACAAAAAACAAATGACACTATTACTCTCACTTATATGGCAATTTGGGCTTAGAAAACGAAAGCTCTAGAATTTGGGCTTATCAGTCTTCAGACAAAACCCAAACCCTAGACTACTCACCAGCCCTATCCGGTTATATATTGTAAACTTCTCCCCACATTTCAGGGTTCGCTCGCCGCCGTCGACGCATTTGCTTCTTCTAATTTTCTCCGGCTCCGATTCCACACCAGAATACACCATGGTTGCCGCCAAGAAAACCGTAAGAATCTCTTATTTAAAACCAATATTAGTTTACGAATCGGATCATGAAAAGTGCACATTACTGTATGAGTTTAATGCACTGACGGTGTCAAAGATTATAGGATAAGGTATTTTAGAAGTAAATTGCACGCAAGTATATTGCTTTATACTGGTTAAATTACTCTGATTTTGTTAAAGAAAATTGACAGTGCATATAGGTTAAAACCAAATGTTGAATGAGAATTTGTTTGTTGTGAATTTTGCAGAAGAAGACTCATGAGAGTATTAACAATAGGCTGGCTCTGGTTATGAAGAGCGGCAAATATACATTGGGATACAAAACTGTTCTCAAGACCATTAGAAGCTCCAAAGGTCTGTGCTGAACTCAATATGAATTGAGTATACAATAATATCTACGTTTTAATCCCAAATTGTTTCGGCTATATGATTCCTCTATATTATAGTAGTTGAGTTATAATTTAATTTTTCATTCAATTGGAGAATACTATTGTTGTTATTATTATTAAATTTTGGTATTTTAACTCAACCATTATAATCTTGGTAATCCTCGTAGTATCTTGATCTAGTTTTAATATTTATACGTAATGATAATTTGTAATGAAAAGGGAAAACAATAGGAAGAGTAATTTTTTTTCCAAAAAAGGAATATGGGCAGGTGAGAATATTAACCATAAGGGGTTATTACTACACCCTTCCCATTTTTCAAAGGCCATATAAATAAGTGTGCGTGTAGTGTGTCATCTTCAGAACCAAGTACACCACACACACACACTTATATATATGGCTTTTGGAAAATGGGAACGGCTTAGTAATAAATACTTGTAGTTAATATTCTCACATGCCCCTATTTATTTTTTTGGAAAAAATTATAACAAAACAAAACATTACTCTTCCTATCTTTTTCTCCTTTTCATTACAAACATTATGATCTGTAGGTTGCCTGGAAGAAAATATAATCAAATTATGACCTGATTGGTAGTTTGGCAATCCAAATAACAATAGTCAAATTATGATGATTGATGAATTTGATGTGCAATTTATTATGGGTAATATTACTTTGTTTGTGGGCTGGCAAATGTACGAATAAGTAGTGATATACTATGCTTCAAGTTTACGAGTATAATGTTTAAGGATAAAATGAAATTTGTGACTATAGATTGGCTTGTAAGGTTGGAGCTTCGAGTGAAGAGCAAAAAGCCACTCGCTTGCTTCTTCTCATAATGCTCCAAACATTTAAATGCCTTGCTATCTTGAAATGGGCAATCAGATATCCATTTCTTTCATTTTAGCACAGGACATACATTATTGAATGTAAAATAAAAAAGGATTGGCTTGTGAGGTTGATTGCTATTTGGCGTTTGTATGGATCAATATATCAATTAAACCCCAATGTAGGTGGGCTCAGTTGCACGAATTGTGTGTTCAGTTTGCTCTGTTTGTGCCTAGTTAATTTGATTAGTTGAGTAACTTACTTTAATCATCGTATTTATCTTTTTCTTGGCAATATCACCTTGCAATTTAAAATTCATCTCTTTTTTTTTACCTGTGAATATTAAAAACACAATTTTTTGGATATTAACGAGGCTGTTTTTCTATGTAAGAGGGGGCACAAACTTCCTGATTGTGGATTTCTATCGTTAGAGAAATTTATCTTGGTTGGAGTGTAACTAGGGTATCTGCATTTTGCTGTGTATTGCAGCAAAACTTGTTATCATTGCCAACAACTGCCCTCCTATCAGGAAGTCCGAGATAGAGTACTATGCTATGTTGGCAAAGGTTGGAGTTCATCACTACAACGGAAGTGAGTCCATATCCTTGTTTATATAATTTTAGATTTCTACATATCTCTCATGCATGCAATGTGCCCTGGTCTTTTACTGATATTAATTGCAACTTATGGTAATGAAGAAGTGATCCACTTCCTTTTGTGTTCATTTATATATATATATATATATGTGTGTGTGTGTGTATCATTTATTTTCTGTCTGAATAAACTGGTTTAGTAAGATTTTTTATTTGGATTACTGTCGGTTCAATAAAGGTTCTCATAATAGTGAATCTAAGATGATGTTACAAAGGATTGTACTATCTTAATTACGTGATTGATTAGTTTCATAAAAAATATGGGATTGATTAAATGGAACGATATGTAAGCATAAATAATACTGGGGATGCAAAACAAGCTTATATGTAGTGAGTTGAGAGGACAAGGCAGATATTTGTTGTTGAGCCATGAAATAAACATATAGTTTAAGGTGCACGGCATACACTTCCTCTAGAATAGTTTATGCTCAGATGCATATCTGGTTGTTTGTGTGGTTTATCTTGCCTCATATGTATAGAATGTGCAATCTTGTTGATTCACCTTGAATTCAAGAAAAAAAAAATATAGCTTGTTGTTTACAGTTTTGCTGGTTAATCATATACAGATTGAGCTGAGAACTACGTTATGCCTTCTTGATGGAAATATTGATTTTTGAACAATTGAACATTGAGCTCCTTATTGTTCGTTGTAATTGTGATTGGGGATCATTAGATGAGCAGTGTGTGGACTATGATTTCTTTGTGGCGTTATTATTCTTATGCTTAAGTTCTTTTGCTTGTTTCAGACAACGTAGATTTGGGGACTGCCTGTGGTAAATACTTCAGGGTCTGTTGCCTCAGCATTATCGACCCAGGTAGGCACATAGTGGATTTCGTGTTGCTGTTACATATAATATTGTCTTGTTGATTACTGAAGTGTTCCCCATTTACTTTTCTGGATTACAGGTGATTCTGATATTATTAAGAGTTTGCCTGGTGACCAGTGAGGCAGTGTTAGATTGGACTCTGTTCTGAGTCTTAGCAGAAAGTTGCCCATTGTATTGTGAAAAGTGGCTTCTAGATGAATTTTGGCAACTTCATTGATCATTTTGAAAGGAAGTTTTGATGATGTTGAATCTGAGTAACAAATTCTCCTGAGTCGTCTTTCAATCTTATTCCCTGTGGACTTTGATGTGCTGTGCCTGTGCCCACTTTAATTATTTATGTTGAATTCCCACATTCCTATGCTACTTTCTGGATAGTTATATCTGCCAACTTATGAATGAAATTCCAATCCAGTTAGTTCTCTTTTAGGACTTTGAAAAAGGTAACATCTACATTGAGAGTCCAATTGAGTTTAGTATGGTACTGAGTTGAGCTCAATCGAGCTAGCTATAGTGGCCGTTTGGACATAAGAATTGTAAAATTCTGAAAAAGGTTAATCATTTTTGAAAGTGAAAATGACATTTGAAAATTAGAGTTGTGTTTTAATATGAATATAATTTTGAGTTGTTTTTTGAATTTTTGTGAGTGATCTGAAGTGAAAATATTAAAAACAGGTCTTTTTGTGGTTTTTCAAATTTTCTATTTTTTTGAAATTTATGTTCAAGTGAAAATTTTATGGCCTGATTTGAAAAAAGTGATTTTTTCAGGAAAATGAATTTTTTTTATGGCCAAATGTGCCAATAGTATCTTGAGGCCAAGCGCATTGGCATTGAGTCTAGCAAGCTGAGTCCAATATTGATCTCTAGCTGAACTCTACCTAGTAGGTATTATTACTTTTACCCTGTGGCATAAGCTATTTATATCTGGATTTGGCAGTCGAAAAAGTGTATAAAACTTGTATAATTTTTATATATAATATATATAATGTATATATAAAAAAATATACAAATTTTATAAATTTTTTAGGTTATTATTTTTACAGTTACTCATTTTTCCAACCTAAGCCTAATTTGAGCTGAGGCCAAGTCGACTCCGACATTTTCTTTCGTGCTCAGTGTTATGCATTGTTTTTAAAAAAAATTCATAATAAGCCGATTGAGTTAGATAACAATATAAGCATCTACAACTTAAATGGATTTTCAATGTAAATGCGATTGAATTGTACAAATTAATGTTTATAATACACTCGATTTCATATATTATGTTATAACTCTAATATATGTGGATGTCGCTTTCAATGTATGTAGATGTTCTCTTCGTAACTGTCTTTGGCAATTTCAATACCAAACGAATGAGTTCATTAATACGTGTAACTTGAGAAGAAATTTGTAACTTATAAATATGACGTTATTCTCCTGTGGAATAGGCGGAAGAAGCATACTTGAAATAAGACTAAAAGTTCCCTCCTCCTCTCCACATCTCTTATCTATTCTTGTCTTCTTCTCTTTTGGTGCTTTAGTTTATAATTATAATATTTATTTTATAACACGTTATCAGCACGGGGTTCTAACCAACTGAGGTTCTCTGCTTCATCCGAATTTTATCTTCTTCCTAAAAAGAGGTAGTCAGTTTCTTTTCCGATTCATGTATATATTCCTATGTTTATAACGTTTCTATTAGGATCTTCTTTAACTTGCAATTTAATTACCATATGCATAACCTATTTTGAATATGATTAGAATAATTGCATTGGTATGAAAACAATAAATTTCGGTTAAATTGTTATTTCATTATATAAACTACGAAGAAGTTTAATCCTACATATAAATAAATAAGTATTAAAACTGAATTACAATAATTAGACTAATTAAACCCACATCCACTAATTTATCATCTCATTGCACATAATTGTTTGTTTGATAATTTTACATATAGAATATTAATACACGATTATGTACTGTATTAAATTGATAATAATTCTTGTCATTCTAATTCACTTATTTCTATGATAGTTTTCACTATGTCGAATTTGTCAAAGCTTAAATTTATGGCATTTGACATCTCTGGGAATAACTATTTGCCATGGGTACTTGATGCTGAAATTCATTTTAACGCTAAAGGTCTTGGTGACACTATTAAAGAAGAAAATGAAGCATCATGTCAGGATAAGGCAAAAGCCATGATTTTTCTTCCCCATCATCTCGATGAAGGGTTAAAAAATAAATATTTAACCTTGAAAGATCCATTTTAATTATGGACTAGTTTGAAGGAACGATATGACCACCTAAAAGCCACAGTATTGCCAAGAGCTCGTCGTGAGCGGATGCACTTACAGCTTCAAGATTATAAGACCATAAGTAAATATAATTCTGCTGTATATAGAATAATTTCCCAACTAAAATTATGTGGGGAACCTATGAATGATGAGGACATGCTGGAAAAGACTTTCCACTTTTCATGCCTCAAATATGGTGTTACAGCAGCAATACCGTAAAAAGGTCTTTAAGAAATATTGTGAGTTAATTTTATGCCCTTTGGTGGCTGAACAACATAATGCAATTTTAATGAAAAATTATGAAGCCCGCCACACTGGATCAGCTCCATTTCTAGAAGCGAATTTGGGAACGATAGATCCAAAGTCTGAAAAAAGACAAAATAATTATCATGGCCGTATAAATATACGTGGGCGTGGCAAGGGGCGAAATAATAATCGCCATGGTGGTGATCGTTATAAACAAGAGAACAATAAGGGTTCTCAGAATAATCCTTCAAAAGGCAAAGGTAATGTTTGCCACCGATGTGGTATGAAAAATTATTGGGCACGAATTTGTTGTACACCTGAACATTTTGTTAAACTTTATCAAGTATCTATAAAAGGGAAACAAAATAAAGTTGAGACTCACTTGGCTTTTCAAAATGATATTGAGGCGGGCCCTATGATTAATCATGATAAAGTTGAAGCAAACCTTGCTTATAAAGATGGTATTTTTGAAGGCCTTGGAGATATTATTCATTTAGAAGCCGGAGACTTCTTTGAGCATCATAACTGAAGACTTATTATTGGGAAAAATTATAAGAATAAATGTATTTTCTATGAAGTTCATATTTTGAATAAAACTTTTTATGTTGTCAGTATTTAATTTCATAAATGTAGTTTCTTTTGTTCTTAAATTTTTTAATATTACTTATGATCTATTTTTTTTATTCTTGAAGAATATGAAAACTTCCAGTCTTCAGTTGTCCGTATGAATAATAAAGAAGAAATATGTCTTCTGGATAGTGCTACGACGCACACCATATTAAAAGATAAGAGATATTTCTCTTATTTAATTATGAAAGAAGCCAATATCATAACAATATCTGGTAGTACAAAATTAATTGAGGGCTCTGTAAGAGAGACTGTATTACTAACAGGAGGAACTATATTGGTTGTTAATGATGCATTATATTGTAGTAGGTCTCAAAGAAACTTGTCGAGTTTAAAAGATATTCGCCAAAATGGCTATCATATTGAGACCACCAATGAAGGAAAGGTTGAATACCTTTATATTACTATAGTAAAAGCGGAAAAGAAGTATGTGCTCGAAAAGCTTCTCGCATTTTCCTCCGGATTATACTACACTAATATTAGTGTAGTTGAATCACATGCCATAGTAAACAAGGAGCTTACTAATGATTTTATTATTTGGCATGATCGGTTGGGCCATCCCGGTTATAATATGATGCGCAAAATAATTGAAAATTCCCATGGTCATTCATTGAAGAACCAGAAGATTCTTCAAACTAAAGAATTCTCTTGTCCTGCATGTTCTCAAGGAAAACTGATTATTAGACCATAAATAATTAAAGTTGGAGTTGAATCTCCTGCATTTTTGGAACATATACAGGGTGATATATATGGGCCCATACACCATCCATGTGGACCATTAAGATATTATATAGTTTTGATAGATGCATCTATAAGATGGTCACATGTGTGCTTGTTATCAACCCGTAATTTGGCCTTTGCGAGGTTACTAGCTCAATGAATAAGTTTAAGAGCACAGTTTCCAGATTATGCAATTAAGGCACTTCGTTTTGATAATGCTGGTGAATTTACGTCCCAGGCCTATAATGATTATTGCATATCAACTGGATAACAATTGAGCATCCGGTTGCTCATGTTTATACTCAAAATGGTCTAGCAGAATCATTGATCAAACGCCTCCAATTGATTGCTAGACCAATGCTTATGAGAACAAAACTTTCCATTTCTGCATGAGGCCATGTTATTTTGCATACATCAGCTCTTCTGCGAATCAAACCCACAAGTTATCATAAAGTCTCCCCAATACAATTGACTTTTGGTCAGGAGCAAAATATTTTCTATCTTAGAATATTTGGATGTGCAGTATATGTTCCAATTGCTCAACCACAACACACAAAGATGGGACCCCAAAGAAGATTGTGGATATATATTGGGTATGAATCTCCTTATATTATAAAATATTTGGAACCTATAATTGGAGATTTATTTACGGCAAGATTTACTAATTGTCATTTTGATGAATCAGTATACCCAATATTAGAAGGAGAAAATAAGCAGCTGCAAAAGGAGATAGATTGGAATGCATTATCACTATCTCATTTAGATTCTCGAACAAATCAATGTGAACACGAGGTTCAAAAGATAATTTATTTACAAAATATTGCAAATCAACTACCTGATGCATTCACTAACCTACTGTCATGACCCAAACCAAAAGGAGACGACGGGCACCCGGTACCTTACTCAACCAAGTACCAACGTAACGTATCTTTCGTATCATACTATCATAGGTAAATCATCCAGAGAGGTTGTCGTGAGATAAGTAGAATAAAACATGAGGAAATACTCAATATAGGGTGACCCAACTTGATATACCGACTTATACATATGACGTACTGGCCTATAAAGCCATACTAGTATACGTATACATGACATCTGTCTACAAGCCTCTAAGAGTATATAAATATCATAAAGGTCGGGATAGAGCCCCGTAATACCAATCAATACATATTCAAATCATACTGAACAAATAGGTAACTCCGGAGCAAGTGGAGTGCACAAACACCTTCTGCTGAGCTGCTAGCCTACTAGGAGAACTCTCAACCTGTCTATCGGGACCTACGGCAATGAAACGCAGCATCCCCAGGTAAAAAGGACGTCAGTACGAATAATGTACTGAGTATGTAAGGCATGAAAATCAGTACATAAAAGACATAGATGAAACATGGAGTAAACAATTTTACATGTGAGTCTAAATAACTTTGTGAATCCTGAAACATTTATAATATCATGCGCGTGCGTGTAAATGTCATATCATGCATAGGTATAGGTGTACATAACATCATCAAGCCTCTGAGGGCATCCTATCATATCATCTCGACCACTGTGGGCAAATCATCAATGTATACCAACTGATCAGGTGGTGTTGCGTATACAACGCCGTAACCTTTTCCCATCTCCCATATACATATAATATACACGTATATAACGCCTTCTGGTCATGGGTCAATATACATGTATAGATGAATGAAATGCATAAGAAATCCGTTAATAGGATTTCTCGACTATCATAAAATCAATATGCCTTTCAGACAAACTTTATCAAATACGTATTTTTCTGAGACCCATGAACATATGGTATAATAATGATTCATATGGGGAATCAAGAATATAGGTACCCCTAGTATTTCTATGAATACAGTCATGTATGAAAGTTGCGTATTTTGCTCTTTTCGTTTGTATCATTTGGATCATGCCAAAAACAAAGAAGGGGTAGCCTTAACATACCTTAAATCCGTTGAGTCTTTAATACCTTCAAAGAAATTCTTCAAACAATTCAATTCAATCTACCACATCATAAGGAGATTCAAAATCAGTGCTGAGTAAAGGCTACGTCCGCAACTTAAACTAGTAGCTCGTTTACGTAAATTTGGGCAGCATCTCCCCCGTAACTAGGCCCTCCTCCAATACCATATACCAGCAGTAACAAGAACACAACAAGAACAACATGTAAGAATCATTTTACAACCTTATCTCCATCACAATATACCACAAAACAGCCCACACACCCTAATCACTTCATACATAAAACGTCAACCAAAGTAGTGTCAAACAACTTAAAAAATGTAACGACGAATGACCAGCCAATCATTCCTTCATTATGTGGTGTTTCTCCACACCATTTGTCCTACAAAACTCCATTAAATAGTAAAAAAATATACAGCCTAAAGGCAACACGAAACAACCCACAAAATAGTCCACTACAAGTCAAATAACTCGAACTCACGACTTTCGATCACCGTTCCGTGAGTTCTAACTATTAGGAAACGAATTTATCAACATTTCTTGATATTTAAACACTTAAATATAGAAAGTACACGTTTTCTTAACTATGAAGTACCTTCCAAAATTCAAATTATAAAGAAAAAGAGAGGCGATATAGCGATACTTACGTCGTAGGGATCATTTTAATGTTATCGCTTCTTGATTTCGTGCCTGGGATGATAATCTTGTTTTAAGCTCTTGTAGAGAGCTTAAGGGTAAGGTTAGGGGTGTTATTTGGGCGAGCTCTCTGGAAAGATGAAGAAAGAGACGAGATGGGATGTAAAAATCCCATTTATTTAAAAGTCAAAAGGTGCTACTTGGCACCCTATGATTGGCCCTTCTTCCAACACTTATAACTTTTTATACGGGTGTCGTACGAATTAATGGTTAAGTGGGTTGGAAACTACATTCTAATATCTTCAATTTGGTATATAATATGTCCCAAAATACCTCATATATCACATAAAATATATTTCTCAAAAAGCTCTGTTAAAGGGCAAATCCTTAGTCGGTGTTTCCGCAAATTTAATCTGATTTTCCCCAAATTTCATATTTTCTATTCAAACTTCATATATAGCTATATTATGACTTTAAAGTCATTTAAATCATAGTTAACAAGTCTCATATTCATTATATCACCTTGGGATGCACATGGTGTAACAATCTTCCCCCCTTAGAAACATTTGTCCTCGAATGTTAAACTCCTAGAAATTTATAAAAATTTTGGCAGAGTCTCCTCTGTAACGGTATTACTACCAACTTGCCACATAGAAAACCTAACAATACAAAGCCAGACAGAGCCACAATCATCAATAACACCAATGGCCTCACACGACCAATAACAATAACTAACATAAGAATCAAGTACCATATACGTACCTAAAGGCTGTGATGTCTCAGTCTGATCCTCCTCCGAAAGTGGAAACAAGTGAGGATACCTAGTCTTAATTTCTTCTTTAGCTGCCCGAGTCATCTCCTCCACATTATTGTTAATCCAAAGTACTTTAACCGAAGCTACATCCTTAGTTCTTAATTTCTGAACTTGTCTATCTAGTATAGCAATGGGAGCTTACTCATATGATGGCTACTCTATACCCGAACATCGTCAATTGGAATGACTTTAAAGGGATCTCCAATACACCTACGGAGCATAGACACATGAAATACTGGATGTACAGACTCAAATTTGGAAGGCAAGTCTAATTCATATGCTACTTGGCCTACTCTGCGTATAATCTTATTAGGTCTAATATACCGAGGGCTAAGCTTTTCTTTCTTACAAAATCTCATAACGCTTTTCATCGGTGATACCTTTAGGAATACCCAATCATCTACTGGAAACTCCAAGTCTCGTCACCGATTATATGCATAGGACTTCTGACGACTCTGTGCTGCTAATAGCCTTTCCCTTATAAGCTTAATCTTTTCAACTGCCTATTGTACCAACTCTGGTCCTACTAACTTAGTTTCCCCAATATCGAACCATCCTATAGGAGACCTACATGTTCGTCCGTAAAGAGCATCGTATGAAGCCATCTGAATGTTGGAATGATAACTATTATTATATGCAAACTCAATAAGTGGAAAATGATCATCCCAGTTACCCTGAAGTCTATCACACAAGCCCGTAGCATATCCTCCAGTGTCTGAATAGTACGCTCAGCCTGGCCGTCTGTTTGGGGATGAAATGATGTACTAAGACTTACTTGAGTCCCTAATCCTTTTTGGAAGGACCTCCAGAAATTAGTTGTAAACTGAGCACCTATATCTGAGATAATATATATAGGGACACCATAAAGTCGTACTATCTCCTTAATGTAAATCCTTGCATAATCCTCTGCTGAATACGTAGTCCTGACAGGCAGAAAATGGGTTTATTTTGTAAGTCTATCAATAATAACCCATATAGAATCGAACTTACGCTGGGTACGAGGTAAACTTATGATGAAATCTATGTTAATCACTTCTCATTTCCAAGTCGGAATCTCTATAGCCTGCAATAATCCACCGGGTTTCTGATGCTCAATCTTAACCTGCTGACAATTAGGGCACTGAGCAACAAACTCTGCTATATCCTTCTTCATTCTGTCCCACCAGTATATTCCCCTGATATCATGATACATCTTCGTCACTCCTGGATGAATAGAACAATGAAAATAGTGAGCTTATCCCATAACCTGCTGGCGCAACCCTGCCACATTAGGAACACATAATCGACCTCGATATCTAAGGACTCCATCTCCTGTAATTTCAAATGGTGTATTCTCCTTTTGAGGGGATGTATCTCTGTAATGAGCTAGCACATGATCCTCATACTGGCGTTCCGTCACTTCAGTTACTAAAGAGGATGTTGTCATGTCCTGAATAGTAACTACGGTATCACCTGAGTCCAGTAATCGAACTCCAAGACTAGTTAGCTAATGAATCTCATGGGATATCCCACACTTCTCTGGCTGTAAATATGACATGCTACCCATAGATCTATGGCTGAGGACATCGACTACTACATTCGCCTTCCCCGGATGGTATAAAATATCAACGCCATAGTCTTTCAGTAGCTCCAACCATCTCGTTTGGCATAAATTCAATTCCTTTTGATTGAAGATATATTGAAGGCTCTTATGATCCGTATAGATATTAACATGAATGCCATACAAATAGTGCGTCCACATCTTTAGTGCATGAATCACCGCTAACTCTAACTCTTTAAATATAAGCAATTACTTTTCATAGTCGTTCTGCCACTTGTTGCATGAATACATGACTTATCTTATTGCCCACAAATACTGGAATTTCTTGTAACTCATATGATCTCAAATATCATCTTTTGATTATTTTTTTCTTCTCGTTCATTAGCCACGATAGGTGCCACTTTCTTATGGAGTGCATACAATGTTGTTGTGAGACTGTTGTTACAAGACCATTTCTTCCTTATGTCACTATGCTTAAGTTGAAGCCTTCTTCCTTATTCCCTCAGCTAGTCTTTCTTTGTAGTACTTAAGAGAGACCCTTTGACTTCTATAAAGTTGCGAGCTTATTACATCGCATACCCGAAAGAATTTTTGATGTTCTTACTCACCTATAATTATCCTTAATTACTTACCTCTGCGCCCTTGTGCTCATAAGGTTGATTCTGAACTGAAATATTTTGACTGTCTTCTCAGTGGCACCGTTTTATTTCGTAACATTTATGCGGTACCTTTAACAACCCCAACTCCTATTTGAATATTTCTCAAGGATTATGATGACATCATATTTGCGAGACTGAATTCCCTATGTTGGGTTTCGCTATGTTTATCTTGCACAACCTACTGATTTGTTGGTACCCTCTTAGTTAGCCATGGCTAGGCTCTTCCTGAATCAACTACTAACTACACGTTAGTCTATTATCATATCTATATTTTGTGTAATCTCTCGTGGGTTATATCCTTTGTCTTAACTTACCCCGCACATTGGCTCCTTATGTATCCAGTGTTCATTTGTACTTATTTATCAATAACATCTAGTAATGGAACCCTTACTGCCTCTCCCCGTTGTCAGGCTTACATAATGTTCTGGAGTCGTATCATATCCGTAGGATCTAAATAAATGCAATCTCATTCCTTTCGCCTTTCTACCACCTTCTTCCTTTACTATTCCATAGTTACCTTAACCATATAACTCCGACTTAATACCATATCATACTATCTTCCCCCCTTTAGGGTAGTACTAACATTTATTTCTATGAAGATTTACCTATAAATGTTTCACCTCTTCATATTTGGCATCTTTTCACATCTTCACGGACTCTTACTTGCCTTGCGGTAACCCTTATGTACCAGGGATAATTTAGTTTCTTACACACAAAGGTGACTAATAACTAGGGCTGTTAGCTTATTATTTGCTCTCTTTTGCTTAGGTATTCCTGAAAACTAACTTAATGTGCTTGCTTGCAGGGTTTGGTCAAAATGAGGCAAAGAAGCCATAATCAACTCATGAAGGAGTCAAACCTGCACAAATCCAAGGCTGAGACTGGAGCGCTTAGAGCGGCAGAAAAGCGCGGCCGCGTAAGGACCACCGCTGAGGCGGCCACTATTACGCGGTCCATGAAAGTAGATTCAGAGAAGCTGCTTTGAATACTAAAATCACCGCTAACCGCGTTGGAAAGGCGCGGCCGCAAAATCTTTGGCGCATCCGCGAAGGAAATTCCGCTGAGAGCGCATCTTGAGGTTCAAGGGCCCTGCAAGTCAGGCTTAACTAAAGAACGTGGTCCGCGTCCAAATTACACGGTCACGATGGAAGCACACGTGGACGCAGTTGAAATTACGCGGTCCGTGAAACTAAGCCCAATCCAAGCCCAGTATTGAAGAAACGCGGACCACACTCATTATTACGCGGCCGCGAAAGCTCAAGCACGGACGCAGTCAGAATTACGCGTTCGCAAATCCTCCGCAGGGGCATTTTTATCCGAAAATTTCAACCTAGTATAAATAGATCCATTTATCAATATTAGGTCAAGTTTTGTGGAGGAGAGCACGTGAACGAGTGGTTTATCCCTTTTTGGGCAATTTTA
Organism: Nicotiana tomentosiformis; assembly: GCF_000390325.3. Taxonomy (NCBI): domain Eukaryota; kingdom Viridiplantae; phylum Streptophyta; class Magnoliopsida; order Solanales; family Solanaceae; genus Nicotiana; species Nicotiana tomentosiformis. The sequence goes on from NC_090812.1 coordinate 154,656,175, forward strand.
GAGTAGATTTTCTTTCAAACTTTAGATTTTCATCTTGTACTTTAATATTATGGCTTATATTTCATCTTTATCTTTTATATCTGCTGTTATTATGAGTAGCTAGACCCCATAGCTAGGGTTGTGACCCAACCCTAGTGTGGGTATTTAATGGGTCTTGAATTTTAAGGCTTAATTGTTTATGGGTAAGTGATATTTAGCCTAATTCATGCTAAAATTGTAGAATTAGTGATTGCAAATACTGATTCATGCCTTTATAACTTAGGCTCCTCTTGAAAAAGAGGGACTAAGTCTAGGAAAATTAGGCTAACAAGGAATTGGGATGAACTCAAGAGATTGATAGCCCCAATTAAAGGGTCAAACCTAGAGATAGTAGTACCCGACTTGACCCAATTTCACTTGTATTGTATAAACACCCATTTGGGCTTGAGAAAGCTAAATCGGGCAAAGTCACTCAAACTATCGAGAGGTATAGAGTGAGCGGTTTGGTGTGATGGTTATATCACGACCCCAATTATAACAAGATCGTCCTAAATTCTTGATACCCATTAGATACTTACCTAGACGACAGTCACTTCCCTAGTGTCTTTTAACACTTGAAAACTTTCACCAAAAATATTATACTTAGCTTACAATCAGCATACAATAGTATAAAATTAGAATAGAATCGATCGCAATAATGTTTGAAAGTGCAATTAGGAACAACACACATATCTAGATTAGTTAGATATCCAACTCCAAGCCAAATTAACTCCCTATGGAAATCGATCCCGACCTCGTTGGGTAAAACTACATCGACCATCCTCGTTACTCTATAGTGGTGTAGGTTTGGAAACCGATCAGCGACACCTAGGGTAACTGGCACACTTAGTCCCTTAAGCTTAACTCTGCTCACAACGTTTGTTTCAGGGAAAAGTCTTCCTGAATGACCTTTAAAAGTTATTCTTCTGTTGTCCATTCAATTATCACCCGGACATGAGTTTATGGCTTATACTCTTTTATTGTCTCAAGGCATGTAACTTCGTGTCTTTTCCTTCACTTGACTATAGAATCTATAGTCCTGTCATATTTTGATTTACCGTTATCATCTATTTATCATATCTTACTCATAATGCTTCATTTACTTTCTTCTTATTCTCCTGCTAATATTTCTGTCTCTCACCTTATTATGAAAACTTCTTCAAAACATTCTTTCACTTTTAGCCCCCTTTGATTCAACTCACTGGCTCTTCGGGTCGCCTAACACTCTCTCTTTACTAGGGACGAGAGCCATCCAAAGGTAAATATTTATCCCTTCTAGGATTCCAATGCCAATCTTCTGAAATTTCTCAACATTCTAGTATTCATATCTGATTGAACTATTCTAGAGTGCACCATTTGGGTATCTCACAAAGAGAACCATTACCACGTTTGCAATATCCCTCGGAAATGTGAGCTAATGATAACAATCCATCCACAATTTTTGGGTTACTCTAACCCGAGCTGGATGTTGATATCCCATCATTCTCTTAAATTATAGTGGTGTAGGTTTGGAAACCGATCACTTTTTGGTGCCGTTGCCGGGGAGTTAGACGGTGTTGGCTATCTATCTAACTATTTGTGTGTCTTGGTTTTCTTTCCTTCTGTTTTTCTAACTTTTGTGTATCAATCACTTTAGGTACCAAATGGCTCATAATGATGCTCGCGGACATGTTCTTACGGGGGAGGAGGTAGATGACAATGGTGAGGATGAGGTTAATCTAGAACCTCAAGTCCAAAGAAGAGACCGCTAGTCTAATGACAACATTCCAAACCCTCCCCCACCTCCTCCACGGGCAGCACACCGGGTGCTACCCAATGAAGGTTACGCAAGTGCAATTGTCCTGCCCCGGATTCGGGCGGGGAAATTTCAAATTACAAATGTCATGCTGACACTATTGGAGCAAAGGGGCTTCTTCACTAGAGCTCCTCATCAGAACACATTCAAGAATCTAAAGGGTTTTGTAGACACATGCTGGGGGAGCAAGCAGACGAACGTGTCGGAGGACGCTCTGAGATTGAGACCTTTTCCATTTTCACTTAGAGGGAAAGCTTTGGACTGGCTCGAGAGGCTACCCAACCACTCCATACATACGTGGGATGAGTTGGCAGAAAAGTTTATAGCCAAGCTTTTCTCACCGGGTCATATGGCAGCATTGAGGGATGAGATCTTAGCCTTTAAACAAGAACCTAATGAACCTCTACATGAAATCTGGGATCGATACCGGACAATGGTTAAGAAATTCCCAAACAATGATATGACTTAAGCAATGATTCAGCAGACGTTCTATAGGGGCATCAACACGACCAACCAGTGTGTGGTAAATCATCTAGCTAGGGGAAATTTTATGAAAATGCCTTATGTCGATGCTTGTGACATACTTGATGAGATGGATGACACATCCTCATCTTGGCAGAGTCAGGCAAATGTTCCTCAGGGTGACCCTAATGTCATCCATCTTCACAAGGAACGTCATGATCACGGACAAGCCATAGCCGAGTTGACAACTACTATGAATCAGTTAGCAAAGGCCCATCTTCAGCAAGTTCAAGGGACAAAGCAAGTAAATGCCATGGAATGGGTAAATGTCATGGTCAACAAGAGAAGACAACGTAGTCAACAAGTGCAAAACAATCAAGATCAATATGAGCAAAGTGGTAGTGGTTACAATTAAGACAATTCTTATGAGGATCAAAGTGAGGAAGTGTTATCTGCCAATAACTACCAAGGTCAACAAAGCAATGCTCCAAATCAACAATGGAGATCGCAAGGGAACAATCAAAATTGGAGCAACCAAGGCCAAGGTAATTGGAACAATGGCAACAACAACAACTCGGACAATTGGGGGACCAACATTCAGAATTGGGGGAACAACAATAACAATTGAGGCGGCAATGGAAACCAATGGGGTTGGAATAATAATAATCAAGGCAACCGGGGGTCGGGCTTTCAAAGGCCCCCGATGTATCAACAACCCAACAATCCGCCTCCATATTCATCTCAAGGGAAAAGTTCTTGAAACAATGAGATGGGGTGGATAAAGAGTATGTTCAAACAAATGATGGAAAGGAATGCTGACTCCGATGCCCAAATAGCCTCCCATACTACCTCTATTCGCAACTTGGAAGTACAAATGGGTCAAATTTCTCAAGCATTGAATACTTGCCCTAAGGGGGCACTATCAAGTGATACGGTAGTAAACCCAAAGGGTGGGAACAATACATACCATGCTATGGCGGTGACCACAAGAAGCGTTAGAGGTAGAGATGAAAGTACCTCTAATCCAAAGAAGATTGTGAGTGATGATGTTGTGTTGCAAGAAGATGATGAGATTCAAGACAACGATGAGAATGTGAATGATGAAGTAAGGATCGATATTGATGACAACATGGAGGAGACTCAAAATGATGTGAACCGGTCTAGGGAGCACATGATAGACATACCAAAAACGGTAGTGCCTAAAGCCAAGGCCCCTTTGCCAAGGCCTCCTCCACCGTATCCTCAAAGGCTTGCAAGGAAAAATAATGAAAACCAATTCAAGAAGTATATTGAGATGATGAAAAGTCTGTCAATCAATGTGCCCTTGGTGGAAGCTCTCGAATAAATGTTAGGATATGCCAAGTTCATGAAGGACTTGGTAACTAAGAAGAGAGATCTATGAATTCTGAGACAATCAAAATGACTCATCAAGTGAGTGCCATTGTGCACTCTATGGCTCCAAAGCTTGAAGATCCCGGTGCCTTTACAATTCCATGCACCATAGGTAGCGCCGATTTTGCAAAAGCCTTGTGTGATTTGGGAGCAAGTATTAATTTGATGCCATATTCTGTGTTTAAGACACTAGGTATTGGGAAACCAAGAGCTACTTCCATGAGATTACAAATAGCGGATATGAAAAGGCCGTTTGGTATTATTGATGATGTTCTAGTCCGGATCGACAAGTTTATTTTGCCTGCTGATTTTGTGATTCTCGACTTGAAGTCGACTATGAGGTGCCTATAATATTGGGGAGACCTTTACTAGAAATAGGGAAATCATTGGTTGATGTGGAAGCAGGGGAGCTCACATTCCGAGTGGGCGATGAAAATGTTGTATTCCACGTGTGCAAATCAATGAGGCAACCAAATAGCAATGAAGTTTGCTCTTTTGTGGATCTTGTGATAAAGGTAAAGCCGAAAAGGCCCTTCTCTTGGTACAACCTTCAGGGAGCAGACAACCCGAAGTCCAAAGGCAAAGCCATTACCTCCACTGGCCAATCTGAAGAGCCAAGGGTAGTGGCCACTGGTTCTGAGCCTTCCACAATGGAGGGTTCTTCGGATGCTATACCACCTCCCTCATCCAGGCCATCTGTCACAGCCCCTATTTGTGCCCTCATATTCCACATATCCTCAGACTTCACTACGGGTCTCTCAGACACTATCTGGCATCAACAACTGGTTGCAGGCAGCTACATCAAAGTTGTCCGTCTTATCCAGTGCAGTCGCAGCTCAGGCAGCCCCAAAACAGCTTCAGGTACCTCCATCAGTAGAGGATTCATTGAAGGTGCCTCTGGACAACCATAAGAAGCTCCTGGACAACCAAAAGAAAATACTGGATACATTAGATACTCATGGGAAGGTGATTAAGTAGCTGAGTAAGCAGGTCAAAAAGATGAAGAAGACTCAAGCTTCAAAAGAGTCAGTGGAGCTACTGAAGAAGGAGGTAGAGAAGTTCACTTCTACCAGAGATATTCCACTGGACCTGTTTGTGGAGGAGACTGCCCCTGCAGTACAGACAACACAAGCATCAGAGCAGGAGGCTGATAGAGAGCCGGTGAGAAGATTTGTGGTACCCCAGACCAAGGACTTAGAGATTCAGTTAGAGGATCCTGATGGAGCTGATGAGCCTCCACAGTCTGAGGACCCTACCAGAGTATCTGATCCCACGCAGACAGAGACCACATAGGGAGTTTTCTTTAATCTCTATCCCTCCCCTGATCTTATTGTTACTTTTAGCATTGAGGACAATGCTAACTTCTATTCGAGGGGATGGTCTTATTTTGATTTGATTACTTTGATGACTGGCATGTAATAATTATGATACTATTTTTCCTTATTTTTACTTATCGTTATTTTTATTTTCGTTATTATTCACTTTTGGTATGTATATAACTTTACCATTCCATGTATATATTCATCCCCATTTTGTGTATATTCGTTTCACTCCCCTATTGTACACATTCATTTTACTTTCCGTACTTTACTTTATAATTTTCTTTTTTGTAATTTTCCTTTATAGCATAGCTTTTTATTTCCTTTAGTAGCTTCTTTTTGAATTTGTATCCCCTTTTTACATTTCTGCATGATCAATAAGCCTTTGGTTTTCTTAATGCCACGGTTCTTTCCAAAGGTGGATGTTGTGTGAAACGAGTGGCTCTTCCCAATGATGGATGGCGTGACAACCTTCTTAAGGGATTGAGTCTGTTTTTATTTTTGCTCTCATATGCAGTAGTAATGAATAAAAGTATCTCAAGCAGGCTTCATTTGGTACTAACACATTTACCTTCGACCTCATGGTTAGAAACAAGTTGATTGACAAAGAATAGCTCTAGTTGTGACCTTTAGACTCTTGAGTTGACTAAAACTATCATCAAGTAGTTTCTTTGAGCCATATATGATCTTCAATCTTAGATATGGTTGTTGTGGGCCCTCGACTCTGTTCTCTTTAAATTCCATTATCCTAAGAGAGAGGTGAGGTATTGAATTGCAAGTCCAAGTCCCGTGACAATAAGTCTAGAACTTGCCCTGAATGTTTGTGTAGGCAAAATTCTAAGTGTAACTCCACTTAAAAAGTGATTGTAGGCTCTCCTTGGTCCTATTTTAACTGTGAAAGCTTTCGTAGCCTACCAATATGATATCCCTTGTCAACCCCTTTGAGCCTAAGCCTTTTTCATTCAATAGCCACATTACAAGCCTTCATCCGTTTTATAATGACCCTCTCTTGGCACCCAATCTTTCCTTATCATTCATGACGAGCAATTAGCAAAAACATAAATTTGGGGGAGAGACGAGGAATTTCAAAGTGATGAAAGGTACAAAGAACAAAAAGAATTGATGAAAAGAAAAGGCAAAGAAAAGGATGAAGAGTTAAAAAAAATTATGTCAAAAAAAACAATGTTGAAAGGCATGGAATGATGAGAAAAGGAGAAAAATGATTGTCATGAAAAAGAAAGAGTGACAATGTGTCTCTCTAGTTCCCCTGAGGAAGAATAAAATGACTCAAAGAGTCAAGAAAGTATGAACCGAAATGGGAAAATGGAGTGCTTAAGGAAAAATGAAACCATCATAGTTCATTATATCCTACCTTGATTCAAAAAGCCTTCATTACACCCCGCTAAAGCCCTATAGGATTTCAAGTTGAGTGAGCTTACATTAGTGGTGATGTACATAAGGGGCAAGCTTATGGTACTTAGAGCCGGACTTGTGGCATTCTTTTGAGAGTGATGAGCGCACTTCTTTACAATCCTTGTTTTGCGTGTCACATTCTATAAAGCGAGATTTGCTCATAGAGAGTAGAGGAGGAGGAGTTTGGGATCCACAATGACCTAAGTGAGAGAGCGAGATTCCTTGAAGAATTGAGTCAACTCTTGATGCTTTTGTGATACATTAAAACTATAGAACTCAAGAAGTCATAGCATGATGTTGTTGATAATGTATTTGTGTTGAGGGTAATTGTTAGTCCCAATTAATATTGATGCAGTTACCTTAGGAAAGCCAAAATTTTCCTTTCTTTTTCTTGTGGAGTTGGGAATTACCTTGTTTGCTTAAGGACAAGCAAAATCTTAAATTTGGGGGAGTTGATAACTAGGGGTTTTAGCCTATTATTTTCTCTCTTTTGCTTAGGTTTTGGGTAAAAAATGCGTAAAGGTATTCCCGAAAACTAACATAATGTGCTTGCTTGTAGGGTTTGGTCAAAATGAGACAAAGAAGCCATAATCAACTCATGAAGAAGTCAAACCTGCACAAATCCAAGGCTGAGACTATAGCATTGAGAGCGGCAGAAAAGCGCGGCCGCATAAGGACCACCACTGAGGCGGCCACTATTACACGGTCCGCGAAAGTAGATTCAGAGAAGCTACTTTGAGTACTAAAATCGCCGCTGACCGCGTTGTAAAGGCGTGGCCGCGAAGGGAATTCTGCTGAGAGCGCATCTTGAGGTTCAGAGACCCTGCAAGTCAGGCTTAACTGAAGAACGCGGTTCGCTTCCAAATTATGCGGCCGTGATGGAAGCACACGCGGACGCGGTTGAAATTATGTGGTCCGTGAAACTAAGCCCAATCCAAGCCCATTATTGAAGGAACGCGGACCGCGCTCATTATTACGCGGCCGCAAAAGCTCAAGCACGGACGCAGTCAGAATTATGCATCCGCGAATCCTCCACAGGAGCATTTTTGTCCGAAAATTTCAGCCTAGTATAAATAGATCCTTTTATTAAATTTAGGTCAAGTTTTGTGAAGGAGAGCACGTGAACGGCTAGTTTTTCCCTTTTGGGGTAATTCTAGAGTAGATTTACCTTTAAACTTTAGATTTTCATCTTGTACTTTAATATTATGGCTTATATTTCATCTCTATCTTTGATTTTTGCTGTTATTATGAGTAGCTAGACCCCACATTTAGGGTTGTGACCCAACCCTAATATGGGTATTTAATAGGTCTTGAATTTTAGGGCTTAATTATTTATAGGTTAGTGATATTTAGCCTAATTCATGCTAAAATTATAGAATTAGTGGTTGCAAACACTGATTTATGCTTTTATGACTTAAGGCTCTTCTTGAGAAAGAGGGACTAAGTCTAGAAAAATTAGGCTAATAAGGGATTGGGATGAACTCAAGAGATTGATAGTCCCAATTAAAGGGTTAAACCTAGAGATAGTAATACCCGACTTGACCCGACTTGAGCCAATTTCATTTGTATTGTATAAACAACCATTTGGGCTTGAGAAAGCCAAATCGGGCAAAGTCACTCAAACTACCGAGAGGTATAGAGTGAGCACTTTTGTGTGATGGTTATATCACGGCCCCAATTATAACAAGATTGTCCTAGATTCTTGATACCTATTAGATACTCACCTAGACAATAGTCACTTCCCTAGTGCCTTTTAACACTTGAAAACTTTCACTAAAAATATTGTACTTAACTTACACTCAGCATACAATAGTATAAAATTATAATAGAATTAATCGCAACAATGTTTGAAAGTGCAATTAGGAACAACACGCACATCTAGATTAGTTAGATACCCAACTCCAAGCCAAATTAACTCCCTGTGAAAATCGATCCCGACCTCGTTGGGTAAAACTGCATCGACCATCCTCGCTACTCTATAGTGGTGTAGGTTTGGAAACCAATCAGTGACACCTAGGGTAACTGGCACACTTAGTCCCTTAAGCTTAACTTTGCTCACAACGCTTGTTTCAGGGAAAAGTCTTCCTGAATGACCTTTAAAAGTTATTCTTCTGTTGTCCATTCAATTATCGCCCGGACATGAGTTTATGGCTTATACTCTTTTATTGTCTCAAGGCATGTAATTTCGTGTCTTTTCCTTCACTTGACTATAGAATCTATAGTCCTGTCATATTTTGATTTACCATTATCATCTATTTATCACATCTTACTCATTCTTCTTATTTTCCTGCTAATATTTTTGTCTTTCACCTTATTATGAAAACTTCTTCAAAACATTCTTTCACTTTTAGCCCCTCTTGATTCAAATCACTGGCTCTTCGGGTCGCCTAACACTCTCTCTTTACTAGGGACGAGAGCCATCCCTTCTAGGATTCCAATGCCAATCTTCTGAAATTTCTCAACATTCTAGTATTCATATCTGATTGAACTATTCTAGAGTGCACCATTTGGGTGTCTCACAAGGAGAACCATTACCACGTTTGCAATATCCCTCGGAAATGTTAGCTAATGATAACAATCCATCCACAATTTTTGGGTTACTCTAACCCGAGCTGGATGTTGATATCCCATCATTCTCTTAAATTATATATGTTAGCTCCCACAGGGCATAACTGAAATATGTGTTGTCAAGTGAATATATCTTTGTTATTGTTGAAAGTAACTCAGAATGCTTATATTTCTCCGCCTGAATTGTAAATACAAATAATCTTCACTAACTGGGTACCTCGTATCCTTCTTCACCTAGCTTCTTTTACTTGTTGAAATTTGTATCTACCTTCTGATTCTCTCGTTACTTTTTACCATAGGGTTAGATAGATACTCATGCCTTAGGGCTCCTTATCAAGAGGCTCACACGTCGTAGTACACACATATCTACTGAAGGCCTTGCGTTTACTCATCATAAGTATGACGCAAAATCGAGTTCCTCTGACTCAACTCTTCCACGGCCACATTCAATCTCTTACCAACTGTCTTTCTGGATGTAGATGTCGTTGTATAACAAATAAAATAGAATTTAGGAATTTGAATTTCTTACAACTGAGCTCTACCACACGATCTAGAGTAATAAGAAAGAGTGACAATCCTAAATGCCATGTAGCCTCCTGCTTATAAGTGTGGTGCACAATACACCCATAAATAAGACTCTACTAGACATGGCTTGTAGACTCCCTAGGACGGAACTGCTCTGATACCACTTATGTCATGACCCAAACCGATGGGAGGCGACAGGCACCCGGTACCTTACTCAACCGAGTACCAACGTAATATATCTTTCGTATCATACTATCATAGGTAAATGAGCCAAAGAGGTTGTCGTGAGATAAGTAGAATAAAACATGAAGAAATACTCAATATAGGGTGACCTAACTTGATATACCGACTTATACATATGACGTACTGGCCTATAAGGCCATACCAGTATCCGTATATATGAAATCTGTCTACAAGCCTCTAAGAGTACATAGATATCATAAAGGTCGGGACAGATCCCCGCAATACCAATCAATATATATTCAAATCATACTAACCAAATAGGCAACTACGTAGCAAATGGAGTGCACAAACACCTTCTGTTGACCTGATAGCTTACTAGGAGAAATCTCAACCTATCTATCGGGACCTGCGGGCATGAAACGCAGCATCCCCAGGCAAAAGGGACGTCAGTACGAATAATGTACTGAGTATGTAAGGCATGAAAATCAGTATATAAAAGACATAGATGAAGCATGGAGTACAAAATTTCACCCGTGAGTCTAAATAACTTTGTGAATCCTGAAATATTTATAATGTCATACGCATGCGTGTAAATATAGTATCATGCATAGGTATAGGTGTACATAATATCATCAAACCTCTGAGGGCATCCCATCATATTATCTCGGCCACTGTGGGCAAATCATCAACGTATACCAGTTGATCAGGTAGTGCTGCGTATATAACGCCGTAACCTTTTTCCATATACCATATACATATAATATATGCGTATATAATGCCTTCTGGTCATGGGTCAATGTACATGTATAAATGCATAAGAAATACGTTAATAGGATTTCTCGACTATCATAAAATCAATATGCCTTTCGGACAAACTTTATCAAATACATATTTTCTGAGACCCATGAACAGATGATATAATAATGATTCACATGGGGAATCAAGAATATATACACCCCTAGTATTTCTATAAATAGAGTCATTTATGAAAGTTGCGTATTTTGCTCGTTTCGTTTGTATCATTTGGATCATGCCAAAAAAAAAAAGGGATAGACTTAACATACCTTAAATCCGTTGAGTCTTTAATACCTTCAAAGAAATTCTTCAAAAAATTCAATTCAATCTACCACATCATAAGGAGATTCAAAATTAGTGCTGAGTAAAGGCTAAGTTCGCAACTTAAACTAGTAGCTCGTTTACATAAATTTGGGCAACATCTCCCCTTTAACTAGGCCCTCCTCCAATACCATATACCAACAATAACAAGAACACAACAAGAACAATATGTAAGAATCATTTTACAACCTTATCTCTACCATAATATACCACAAAACAGTCCACACACCCTAATCACTTCATACATAAAACGACAATCAAAGTAGTGTCAAACCACTTAAAAAATGTAATGACGAACGACCACCCCATCATTCCGTCATTATGTGGTATTTATCCATAAAATTTATCCTCCAAAACTCCATTAAGCATTAGGAAAATATACAGACCAAAGGCAACATGAAACAACCCACAAAACAGTCCACTACAAGTCAAATAACTCGAACTCACGATTTCCGATCACCGTCCCGTGAGTTCTAGCTATTAGAAAACGAATTTATCAATATTCCTTGATATTTAAACACTTAAATACAGAAAGTACACGTTTTCTTTACTATGAAGTACCTTCCAAAATTCAAACTACAAAGAAAAAGAGAGGCGATATAGCGATACTTACATCGTATGGATCATTTTAATGTTATCGCTTCTTGATTTCGTGCTCGGGATAATAATCTTATTGTAGAGAGCTTAAGGGTAAGGTTAGGGGTGTTATTTGGGCGAGATCTCTGGAAAGATGGAGAAAGAGACGAGATGGGATGTAAAAATCCCATTTATTTAAAAGTCAAAAGGTGCTACTTGGTACCCTATGATTGGCCCTTTTTTCAACGCTTATAACTTTTTATCCGGATGTCGAATGAATAAACGGTTAAGTGCGTTGGAAACTACATTCCAATGCCTTCAATTTAGTATATAATATGTACCAAAAATACCTCATATAGCACATGAAATAAATTTTTTAAAAAGCTCTATTAAAGGGCAAATCCTTAGTTGGTGTTTCCGCAACTTTAATCTGATTTTTTTCAAACTTCATATTTTCTATCCAAACATCATATATAGCCATATTATAATTTTAAAATTATTTAAATCATGATTAATAAGTCTCATATTCATTATGTCACCTTGGGACACACAGGGTGTAACACATACCAAGGGTGACTAAGTTACATATTCCAGCTGCTAATGCTCCTATTCAAATTGATGTCTCGGTTGGACAATCTATAAATACAAATGAGTCTAAGCCACGCTTGAAATGTGGTAGAACAATTAGTTCCAAAGATAAAAATTCTCGAAAGCGAAAAGGAGCAAATGATTTAGGAGATCATAATATGAAGGTAATTGCTCAAAAAGAGCCTTGTGACATAACAAATGATAAGACCTTAGAGGAGGTCCAGGTACCTGAAAATAATAAGAATGAAGAGATCTCAATAAGTTATGTCTCTACGGTAAAAAGGTGGAACCGAAATAATATTATTGTCGACAACATTTTTGCTTATAATGTTGTTGTTGACATAATGCAACAAGATGAGGATCTTGAACCAAGATCTGTCGATGAATATAGACAGAGAAATGATTGAAAAAATGGAAAGACGTTATCCAGGCAGAATTAGCGTCACTTGAAAAACGTGAAGTATTCGGACGTATAGTCCGCACACCTGAAGGAATAAGCCAGTGGGATACAAATGGGTTTTTGTGCGAAAACGAAATGATAAAAATAAAGTCGTTAGATATAAAGCATGACTTGTGGCACAAGGATTTTCGCAAAGACCTCGCATTGATTATATGGAGACATATTCTCCTGTGGTGGATGCAATCACTTTCATGTTACACCCCATATTTTCGTACATAAAAGTACACCATGAGTAAATTGATATAAGCTTGGGGATAAGATTATTTTTGAGGTTATAAGTATTATGTTATTTAAACAAGTGACAAGTAAATTTGTGAAGGTGCGAGGGTAAGCAAATCAAAGAAAATGAGTTTCGTCAAAGTTGATATTTTGAGGTAAAATACGGTCCAAAATACCACATGACTATGATAGTAAGGGGTATAAAGTGTGTTAAAAGTAATTAGTATTTTAAGTAATTTGAGATAATTTCTAATTATGTGGATAATTGGGTACTTATAGGTTAATGGGGGATTTGCAAATTAATTAAGACAATATTGGATAAGAATTCAACAACTAATGTGGCAGCAACTTGAAGTCAATCAAATGAAAGTATGTTGCAAAGTGGCATTTTAAGAGAATAGTTGTGGCTTAGTCATCCCCTAAGGTGAGGCCCACAACCAAAAGCCTTAAGCCAATCTTCCTACATCATTATTTACTACATTATTATTATGGAAGAATAGAGGTATATGTGCTAGGAATGGACTTTAATTCATCACGGAATGGAAACGCAATTTCTTCAGTAAGGAAAGTGTGATCAAATTCACCAAAACGAACTTGTTCTACATCTGCCAAGTACGATCTTCAACAAATTTTCATATGAAATTATACTGAATAATAGCAACAGAATTTTACAGTTCTAAAGGAATACGGTGCAACCTTTTCCAAGAACATCATACGAATTTTTTTCCTACTCCAGGTATTTAAGGCTATCCCTTCTTTCTTTTTGGCATGATCAATACGATACAAACGAAACAAGCAAATGCACAATTTTCATAAATGACTCTATTCATAAAAATATTAAGTGTGTCTATATTCTTTATTCCCCATGTGAATTATTATTATATCTTCTGTTCATGTGTCTCAAAAAAATACGTATTTGATAAAATTTATCCGACAGGCATATTATTTTTATGACATTCAGAGAAAATCTTATTAACGTATTTCTTAATGCATTTCATGCATTTATACATGTACATTGACTCATGACCAGATGGCGTTATATACACGTATATTATATGTATATGGGATATGAAAAAAGGTTATGGCGTTATATACGCACCACTACCTGATCAACTGGTATACGTTGATGATTTGCCCACAGTGGCAGAAATGATATGATGTGATGTCCTTAGAGGCTTGATGATGTTATGAACGCATATACTTATGCATGGTATGATATTTATACACATATGCATGACATTATAAAAATGAAATGATTCACAGAGCTATGCAGACGTACATGTCGAGTCTTTTACTCCATGTTTCTCTTATATCTATTATTTACTGATTTCCATTCCTTACATGCTCGGTACATTATTTGTACTGACGTCCCTTTTGCCTGGGGACGTTGCGTTTCATGCCCGCAGGTCCCGATGGATAGGTCGAGAGTTCTCCAAGTAGGCTATTATCTCAGCGGAAGATGTTGGTACGCTCTATTTGCTCTAGAGTTGCTTATTTAGTCAGTATAATTAGGACATGTATTGATTGGTATGGCGGGGCTCAGTCCCGACTTTTATGATATTTATGTACTCTTAGATGATTGTAGACATATGTCAGGTATATGAAGATTGTATGGCCTTGTCGACCTATATTTTGAGTTTACAAATGATCATGTTGGCCTTATAGGCCCGTATGTCACATGTGTAAGTTTTTATATCAGGTTGGGTCGTCCTATATGGAGTACTACCCCATGTTCATTCTGGTTAGCACATGATGGCCCGTTTGGCCCATTTGCCAATAAAAGTACGATAAGAATGATATGCTCTATTGGTACTCGGTTGAGTAAGGTACCGGATACCCGTCACGACCCATCGGTTTGGATCGTGACATTTCAGGTATCTTATAAATTTGACAGTCCATGAAAAACTTGATATGCGTCTAATGGATGTTGTCACAGCCTATTTGTATGGCACATTAGACAACAAAATTTATATGAAAATCCCTGAAGGGCTTAAAGTTCTTGAAACTAATAAAAGTTTTTGGAAAACTTGTTTAATAAAGCTTCAAAAATTCTTATATGGATTGAAACAATCAGGGCGAATGTGGTATAATCGCCTGAGTGAGTATTTGCTGAAAGAAGGGTATAAGAATGATCCAATTTGTCCTTGTGTATTTATAAGAAGGTCTGGATCTGAATTTGTTATAATCGTTGTGTATGTTGATGATCTAAATATCATTGGAACTCCTGGGGAACTTTCAAAAGCAGTACACTGCTTGAAGAAAGAGTTTGAAATAAAAGATCTTGAAAAGACAAAATTTTGTCTTGGTCTACAAATTGAGCATATGAAAGATGGAATTTTTGTCCATCAATCAACTTATACCAAAAAGATTCTAAAGCGTTTTTATATAGATAAAACACATCCATTGAGTACCCCGGTGGTTGTGAGATCACTTGATATAAATAAAGATCCATTTCGACCTCATGAAAATGATGGAGGGCTTCTTGGTGATGAAACTCCATATCTTAGTGCAATTGGGGCACTAATGTATCTTGCAAATAATACTCGACCAGATATAACTTTTGCAATAAGCTTATTAGCAAGATTTAGTTCATTTCCAACAACAAGACACTGGAATGGTGTTAAGCATATTTTTAGATACCTCCAAGGGACTATTGATATGAGATTATTTTATTCTTATGATTCCGATTCACAGTTGATTGGTTATGCAGATGTAAGTTATTTGTCTGACCCACATAAAGCCCAATCTCAAATAGGCTATCTATTTACTTGTGGGGGTACTACTATTTCATGGCGTTCAACAAAATAAACTTTAGCTGCGACATCTTCCAATCATGCAGAGATAAAAGCTATTCATAAAGCTAATCGAGAATGTGTATGGTTGAGATCAATGACTCAACATATTTAACAATTGTGTGGTCTTTCTTTGAAAATGAAGATTCTAATGATATTGTATGAAGACAATGCTGCTTGCATAGCCCAACTTAAAGGAGGATATATCAAAGGAGATTAAACAAAGCACATTTCACCAAAGTTCTTTTTCACACATGATCTTCAGCAAAATGGTGAGATAAATGTTCAACAAATCCGTTCAAGTGACAATTTAGCAGATTTATTCACTAAGGCATTGCCAACATTAACATTTGAGAAGCTGAGACATAAGATTGGAATGCGTCGTTTTCGAGATATCAAATAAAGCTTTCATCAGGGGGAGTATAATACGCGATGTACTCTTTTTCCCTTAACCAAGGTTTTGTCCCAATTGAGTTTTCCTAGTAAGGTTTTTAATGAGGCAGCACTCAATGTGTACTACAAGATATGTGTACACTTTTTCCCACTGAATTTTCCTAATAAGGTTTTAACGAGGCACATTATCTTTTAAATGGACATCCAAGGGAGAGTGTTATAAATCTAATGTATGTGGATATCACTTTCAATATATGTAGATGTTCTCTTTGTAACTGTCTTTGGCAAATTCAATACCAAACGAATGAGTTCATTAATACATGTAACTTGCGAAGAGATTTGTAACCTATAAATAGGATGTTATTCTCCTATGGAATAGACGGAAGAAGCATACTGGAAATAAGACTAAAAATTCCCTCCTCTCTACATCTCTTATCTATTCTTGTCTTCTTCTCTTTTGGTACTTTAGTTTATAATTATAATATTTATTTTATAACATATTAAATTAATATAAAATACAAAATGGAAATTTTTGAAGTAATAAATTAGAGACAAATACAAATATTATGCTCAATTAGATTCCGTTAATTTTTGAATTTTTAAATGCAAATGATATTTTGAGATTTCTTCGTTCCTATACACTATTTGAAACTTTATTATTCCTTAAAATGTTTATGTTTTTGAATTTACCCGACCTAAACACGGTTTAGCTACAAAATATATACAATCTATTATTAATGCTTTAAATTAGGGATTTAGTTATATCTTTTTCCTATTTTTTCTTCATTTCTCTTTTAATAAGACTCATTCCAGTTGTGTATTACCTATTTTAAGTCATAACAAACGAAATTTCAGTTACAATTTCGACGAACACACAAACCATGTGAAGCACTGACTGTAAAGCGTATCCAATAATCCAAAGCCTTAAAAGCACAGAAGGAGACTCATTTTTGCTTATTATAAGAACAGAAATTGCTACAATAACAAAAGCTAAGTTCGATTAATAGGTCTATTACCACTATTATTATGTTCCAAAATATTTGATTAAATAAACTTTGATTAACATGTTAAAATACATATTTCTTTTCATCATTCTCTACTTTTCTTTCCTTAATAAATCAATTGAGAAAAAGAACAATGTATGGTACTTAATCATACAAATTTAAAATAAATTTCGTACAAATTTAATGCAAATTTAAATATCTACAGCAACATACATAGTAAAAATAAATTCCATACAACTAATTATATATTGTACAATTTATTTACAACTTATCAACAATTTTCATACATTATTTCTACATAGTTAAATACAACTACAATATCATACAACTTAAATACAATTTTTATACAATATGTCTTTTGTATATTTTGTATCTGATTTATACATAGTAAAAATAAATTCCATACAACTATTTATATATTATACAACCTATTTACAACTTATCTACAACTTTCATACATTATTTCTACCCAATTAAATACAACTACAATATCATAAAACTAAAAAACCAATTTTATACAATATATCTTTTGTATATATTTTGTATCTGATTTGTATATATTTTATTTGTGGTGTGTGCTTCTTCCTCTTTAAAATTCCAATCAAAACTTACTCTCTTAATACAATTTTAATACATATCAACAACTTTATGTAAAAAGATAGTATTGATAACTTAAATACAAATTTTATACAACGATTCATATATTATACAATTATTTTTCAACTTTCATACAACATTCAAATAAAAAACATATATAACTACAACAGAATACAATTTACATACAATTATAATATAACTTTACTACAATTTTGTAGTATATTGTATGTCATGTGTTCTTCTTCTTCTTCTTCGAGTTTCAATCTAAAATTCAGCCAAAATCAAGTCTAATTTTCACCAAAACACTCTCAAAATTGAGATATAAACTCAAAACAACATTCTCAATTGTTTACAACAACACCCAATCCAAACAAATAATGGTTTTTGAAACCACAAATTCGATTTCAAAGCTTCAAAGCTTTTTAATCGTTGTCAATGGTGGAGAGTCAAACACCTTCAAAATTTATAATCATAGAGAGAATTAGGAGAGATTAAAGTCTCTGCATATGTTATAGCACAACTAAAGCGAAGTGAATCTTCAGGGTTTGCAATTTTAACTTCTTTGAGCATTCGTCTTTTCAAATCATAAACGGATATTCCTTATGAGTCTTCAGGCTTTGCAAGAGAGAGAGACATATGACCAACTAAAGCGAAGTGAAACTTCAGGCTTTGCAAGAGAGAGAGAGAGTAATTGAAAATATAAAGGGATACTCATTTAAAACTTATTTGTATATAATTGATAAATTGTATAGGACCATGTTTTACGTCCGCGTAAAGTAGTCTTGACTTAAGTTGCAGCATCTTTAGCACAAAATCACAAATAGATTCGTAATTATTAATTATTAGTTTAGCATGTTGCTCATTTAACTTTCATAATTATTGTGTGAATTTTAGTTTTACCTGATTTAGGCCTTGTAGCTCATCTCTGTTTCAATTCTGATTTATGGAGAAATTCCTAATAAGAGCGATTTCTTATTTAATACGAATCCAAACTAATCGGATCATTTAGCTTTGGACCAGTAAAATATTAGTTTCGGACAAGCATATAATCTTACTTGCCTTCTTTTTCAAACTACTACTCCTTCCCAAGTTTGAAAAAGAAAAAATTATTTTGCATCTCTTGAACAAAATAGTACAAGAAAATAAGTTCTTCTTATTTGAAGTTTGAGTGGTCGATATTCGATGTTCAACCATGATATACCGAATTTTCTGAATTTATAGTATTTACTTATATTTTGTTGATTGCTATTTAATACTCCTATGTATAAATGGGTGCATTTTAAAAATAATCCTGTTTATTTAACTTGGAAATCGTTCCCCCTTTTTGGTTTGGCAATCGTCTAGATACTTTACTGTCTAGCTTACTTGAATCTCTCTTTTTTTTGCACTGTAAATTTTTTGCATTTTTCTGTAAAATTTCTACAATTCTTCTGCAGGTTTTTTATTCAAAAATTCTTCTGAAAAGTATTTTTTTAAAATCAAAAATGCTTTTCAAGAAAGTACTTTTATAGAGTATTCCATAAATATCTCTCAACGTATTCCACTCAAAAATCCGTATAAGAAAAACCTCCTCGCCTAATCGCTTTTTTAAACATCAAAATCCATGGCATAAAATGGTTAAATGCTAAAAGACCGACTCTATGTATATTCTTTCTGATTTAGTAATAGTAGGGCAATTATGGGGGCAAACCTCAACGTGAAAGTTGGCTTTTGGACATAAGAATTATGAAATTCCAGAAAAAAGTGTGAAAATGGTACTTGAAAATTTGAGTTGTGTTTGGACATGAATATAATTTAGAATTATTTTCGAATTTTTGTGAGTGTTTCAAATAAAAATTTTGAAAAATAACTTTTTAGAGTTTTTCAAATTCCGAAATTTAACTACATCAAACTTTTCATCTGGCCAAGAAATACAATCTCTCATCATTATATGCAGTACATCGAAATAAACTTTATGGCAAATAGGATTCCTCAAAACCCTTTTTATACCAAAAAACAATAATAATAAAAAAACATAGAGACTTAAAAACGAAAACAACACTGTCAACAGTCAGTCAATTAACTTTATCAGCGCCTTAAACAAACTGCTACTTATTATCTTGAAGTTCCAATTTCTGGAATAAATTCCACGGTAATAATTTTTTTGTTTTTTTTTCCTTTTCGGGTCATAGGTTGTATTTTCAAGCATTAGAGAAATATGAAGAGGTGATTGGAGAAATATCTCTAGGTATTATTGGTGTCTAGAACGCCATTATAGGTAGCTATTCTCTTTTTTGTAGTAGATGCTGAACATGCTATATTAATTCATTTTCACCAAATATGATGTGATATGTTCAAGATCAAAGATGTCCCTAGCATTTAAATAGGGACAAACTCTAGCACCTCTGAGCAAAATGACTAAATGAGTGCACAGTAGATTGTACATTTGAGGCGTGCTTAAGCTCAAAGAAGTTCAAGGTAAACGCTTCGCCTTATTTAGGTTGCGTTTCAAAGTAGGCAAGGCATTAAGATGTTGGCCGCATCGCCGAAAAGTTCTTTGGCGACAGTCTTTTCCCCTCATAAATAAGTGTTTTCTAAGGGGCTTTGACAATTGACAGTTCTCAACATGTTTAGCAGTGAACGAAATGAACTGCTGAATTTTGGAGTTCCCTGAAAATTGGTTAAATGTTGTTTGAACTTCTTGTTTAATTATTAAAAGTAGTTTCTCAAGTTTAAAAAGTTACTACAAAAATGGAGGCAAGCGCACAAATAACAAGTATTTTTTTGTCATGAAATTTTAAACTAAAAAATATTTAAAATTTAAGAACTCACTACTTTTTTGTCCTAAAAAATTGAACTGGAAAACTGAAAAAAAGAAGCGATTAACTTAAGCAATTCTTCTTATTCTTATTTTTTCTTAGTTGTAGTTCCTATATTGGTTCACCTATTACGTCGGGCTCACCTCGCCGTACCTATGTAGACCTCTATTTACCTCCCTCCTATCTCTTTCCAAGTCCCTCAACTGGAGCAAATTCCGGCCAATCTAATGAATATATGGCCAAAAACAACAAAAAAGAAGGAAAAATGACATTGTATAACCACTCTCAAAATCAGCCTATTTGCATTTAACTGGAGGTGGAAGGAAGGTGGGAGTTAACACTTTTTTCTTTTTCTTGGACTTAGTCCCTTAGGAAACATATTTTTCAATGAAAACCCATGCTTTGGCTTGTGAGAATCAACCATCACATTTGATCTAGCCATCAGACTCAGATTTGGGACAAAAGTAGAGCATAACTGGAAGACTATGTACCAAATGCAACTTGCACAAAAGTAGAGCATAACCAAAGGCATACAGTGGTGAATCACAGACTAGAAGTATGTGTTCAGAGGTGCACAACACATCTGAATTTAATTCTACAAACTGTACCAAAAGTTCCTTGTGTAACCGACGTTTGATCCATTCCATTGCCAACATTACAAACTCATGCCAAGATGCAGATCAATGAACAACTGGCTTTAAAGGATGTGCTCTTAGTTTCGACATATCCAAGTTTGCATCCAACTCTTCATCTAATTCCCCAACAACACTTCTGCAACGATGAAGGAAAACAACTTGTTAGGGAAAACATATTCGGGAAAAAGATTCTTATTTTTGGCAGATCTATACGAAACCTATGCACATCCTTTTAATATATGACAGAGATGCCAATGGTACACATACATGTTGTCCCCTCGTATGATATAAAGACCTAACACAAGCTGTTGTACACCTTCCTGCATAATAAAACCTAGCATTAATACCACTCAATTTATCAAGGATTAATGAATATACCACTGTATGAATGAGAAGGGAAAAAAGGATTCTTAAAAATATAAACTGCAAGCAAAGGAAAAAATATGATTTCCTGACAACAAATACATTGCAGTCTGTGCATCTAAGTTTCACCTCTATTGGCTACAAGGCTGATATCCAATTTACATATCAAAAAAGAAAAAGAAAAAGGGAAAAGGAGAAACATCCAACAACAGCAGGAAGTCTTTAATATCATCCTAACATTTTTTGCTCTCTAGATTGTATATAACATAGGAATTGACAAAATCCAACTTAGATGCAGAGTAGTACTAGGAACTCTAGCTTATAATCTTCACAGCTGAAGATACTACCTGTAGAAACAATGTTGGAATTGACATATAATATGATTAAACAAATTCAAGTGGAGACCATGTATCAGCTGCGAGCAGTAATTAGCAGAATCCATTTATATTGGATAACACTTTTCATGGTTGCTCTAATAATAACCTAATATCAACTTCTTAAAAAAAACTTAACATCAATAAGCCATTAGATGTTTAGAGATTATTGAAATCTGAGAGGGTTTAAGAAAGACCTTTGTTGAATACACCCTTTCATGAGATTCATCGAGAATCAAATTTGTAGCCTGGTCAAATCCTCTCAAAACTCCCTGGACAAAGAGCCAACCGGTCAGCAATTTAACAAGAGTCTCCTGTCAAGGATTTACAAAAACAGGGAAATGCATATAACTCACCACTATATTTCGCCCATCGTTTGTAATAACTGAGATGGTTTCTGGAACACCAAAAGAAAGAAAACAAAGAGTGTTATTCTATTAAAATATGTGCTAATTTCTGGACAAAAATATGTGTTAATTTCATAAAGAAAACAAATAGAATTAATAAAAGAATACATACGATCGACAAGAGACTCAAGTCCGGGTCCACTAGCCATGTTGCCAAATCAGAAGCAATTTACTTGTCAGATCTTACAGTAGACTGATGCTTAAACCTACAAAAGTCACAAAGCAAGTTAGCAAGTACGATAACATTTTAAAGAAGAAATGAAAAATACAGACAAAAAACGCTAATGATAAGAAGGTGAACATCGGAGTGCTGTGTACCAAATAATTAGCAGTCTAAGAAACTTAGGGCTAGGCATTTAGTCAGCCGGCTGGGATGATATCACTCACTGAACAAATCAATCAAAGAGGCATTTAAGCTCACTTTTTGTGTATCATAGAATATTAACCTTCATTCTCATGACAAAATGCACCCAAAAACAAACAAAAGTTCCCAAACTCTTTTGTATCATCAGATATCTCAATCTCCTTTGCTTCTCTTTTTGCTAATTATCATTTCTATTTAGTTAATTGTCATCTTCTTTGCAGCAAACTTCTAGACATTGTTCATGAATCGAATTGTATGTTTTCTATTTTTATTTTATATATTTTCCTTTTTATATCTCTAATTCAGCGATAATATTTATCCTTTTTGCGATTATTTAATGGTAAAACACAAATGTTAGTGAATAATTGGGTCATTATGTTGGGTTTGCTTCCGACATTTTTGACCCTTATGATTTTTTACTAGTTAATAAACATTCTTATTATTTGTTTCTATTATAGCTCGATGTTTTGATGGTACAATGTAATACTACTACAAGGTTAAGCAGAAATGATGATTTCTCTAAGAATTTAATTGACTGGTTTATTTTGAAATCCCAAATCAATGAAATTGACTCTTATTTATGTTCCGCGAACACAGAAAACCGGGTAAGGAATTCTATTAACCCGGGAGAGTGGTTTTAGCACGGCCGCTCAACTATTAATAATTGGCCTAATTATCTAATTTATTACATGTTTAAAACCGGTTATGCATTTTTACTTTTTAACCGCTTTTAATTGCTTTTAGGATTTTTGGAGTTTATTTAAATAAGTCGCTATGTCACGCACTTATCGTTTTTGCACACATTGTGAATCACGTCACGTGAAACGCAACCACGATTTACAACATGTTTAATTTATTATTATTTGAAGTTATGGTCGAGTCACGTGAAACGCATACTCGAATTAGGATTACTTATCATGACTATGCCACGGGAACCGTACCCATAGTCATGATGACATATTTATTAATCGTGCCCAAAGCAACTAGCGCATTTGAATTATTTTTCTAATCTTTGAGATTTGTGGTGGGGTAGTGATATATGGAAAGTTCTTTGTAAGATCAGTTATTGGATTTATTTGCAGATTCACTCACTTGACTAAATGAGAGAAAATCAAACGAATTAATTTATAAGTAGGTAAATTGCAATTATGTCAAGTCACTTGTCAAACATAAAGATTCGCAGATTCCATTATGCTAAACATTACAAATCCTAATCTGATTGATTCATTAGAGGTCATTTACTGATTCCAGCTACAAATTCTGCAAATAGCCCATGCTTTCATTCCATGCTGCCTTTCTTTTAGCCTATGTATTGAACATGTGTAACAAACAATCCAAACTTCTTCCTCTTACGATAAGTAATAAACAATTTACTTCATATGATTCAGAAAATGATTCTTGTTTGAAGTAATCAAGGCTTAAAAAAATTACATATACCTTCAGATATCGATCCTAAGTGATAGTTTCCAGATTTAGATCTAAACTTTAAACCAATCGATTTTCACTTAGCTTAACATTCAAATAGGCTTACCATTTGCCATAACCCAAGCATGCTAACATGTATATTCAAACAAAAGGAATTCACATTAAATTCATTTTTTATTCATACGAGCAAAAATAAATAATTCAGGAAGACATTTGTACCGAAGTTGGAAAACCGAAACAGCTTGAACAAGGACCGAATAAAGGTCTGATAAGGAGATGATGAAACTCGAACCACAAAGTGATAGCAAAATCAGCAGAAAGAAACAGCAACAGCTTCTACTTCAGCTCTCAAACAAACTGAGACCCCAGAAATGATTGAAGCAGTGTATAGAGGAGAGAAGAAGCAGTTTCTCAGCTTTTCTTTTGATTTTTGTTCTGTTTCAAATTTAGATTTTTTCCTCTGAATTCCAGACCCCTTTTTAGCTATCTCGTGTGTGTGAAGGTGAGAAAATGCGTGTATAGGTGCTGATGAGAGGGTGGGGAGGGAGAAGAAAGGGAGGGCGGCGGCTAGCTAGGGTTCTAGAAAAGGGGAGGGGAGGGATTCGTCTCTTTCTCTTAAGAGTGGAAGGGGAGCTAGGTTTTTTAATTTTAAGTAAGTGAAGAGAGGATATTGGGCCGGCGGGTCGGGTAGGTGGGGTTTTGGATGGATAAGAGCTGGGCCCAAAAACTGGCCCATGTTCGAATTTGACCTCTAAAGAGTCACTCTTTTCCTTTTTTATTAGGCTTTGCACAATTAACCACTTTAAACTCTAATTTTAGTTTAATCTAATTTGTATTGGCCAAATTATTTATCTATTTTACCTAATGATTGACTAATGACCTAATTAATTAACGAACCTAAAAATGCACTTTTTTATTTTTTAATTATTTAAATAATGCATTTTACAATGTAATTAAATCCTAAAATGCAATTTAAAATCTAAAATGCTATGAAATTAAGATTTGAACATTTTTGTGATTTTTATGATTTGCGATATTTATAACATGTATAAACAATGCGAATAAATTCAAAAAAAATAAAGAAAAACTTCTAAAATTTATAAAAATAAATTAAAATCATTTTTGTACTATTTTATTATTATTATTTTAGGAGTAATTTGCATTGGGGCAAAAATTAGGCGCTCACAACTTGTGTATTTCACGCCTCAACAATAGTATACATAATAAATAATGTATTTTGCTATAAAATACAAAATAAATAATAATATTTTGAAATTATTTTGGTTTATAATAAATAGGGTGCAATAGTTTGCTATATGATGTAAAATTTTCTTGTTTATATTCTGGCCTAATAAAAAATATTTTGGAAAAATAGTCATGCGTTAGATTTTTAAAATACGTTGGATAGGATCCTCAATGCTGAAATTTTGAAGCATGTTAAGCAAAATTTTAAAGCACGGAACAATTATGATGACCATTACAATTTTGTCTCTAAATTCTGATCATCACCTGAATTTTAGAGAATTGCTTTTTACAATGTTGAATTTAAGAAAGTGTCTTTTTAAAATCTCTTATGTGTAAAAGTAAACCTCCCGTTTTAAAAAAAAAATGAGGTCATAAAAATAAAAACAAGTTTATAATGGGCCACAAACCATTTGACCCTAGAATTTTAGCCAAAATCCCGACATTCACCATAATTGATGCGTGCTTGAAAATTATGTGTGTGCTTTTTAAAAAAAAATAAAAACATCGAGTCGCCTAGACTTACAACCTTAGGAGGCTGCTAGGGACCATTTTATTAAGAATAATGAACCAAGTATTACAAGAAAATAACTAAACATTGCAAGGATAAAGCATAAAAGGGCTAGCCTATACAAAATGCCCCAAAATGTAAATAACAACAGAATGCTAAAAGATTGAGCCTTGAACATAATCTGCTTGTGTGCTTCATAATAATGCCTTGCATGATCTTGATTCGTGATGTATTTTCCTTGCAGGTATTTGTTGGATGTGCTGGACGTAGTAATGTGGCTGGACTAGCTGTTGCTTCTTGGTCTCTTGCTTAATGACATCAAGATGAGCCCCAAAAACAATATCAAAATGATCGACATCATCAACCCTTTAATTTATAGCACGAGCTCGGGCGGATGTAATTTGATGTTTATCGGGTGGTGCAGGCGGATTCCCTCGCGCTGCACCACCAGCATTACACCTGAAGTATCCTCAGCATGTAGCTCCCATCTGTCACGACCCAAAATCCACTAGTCGTGATGGCACTAACACAACCCCCTAGGTAATCCAACTATACTATCAAATTCCAATAATATTTAATAACACTATTTAAACAAAAGAAAATTATCAAAATCTTATACATTTCCCCAATGACTGGTAGTACAAATCATGAGTTTCTAAGAATAGAATTTACAAAGCCGATATGAAGTAAATACATCTTCTGTTTCAAAAGTACGTAAATAGAGTTTTATAATATAAGGCTACCATGAACAAGAGACAGCTACAATAGGGACACAGGTACATCATCAAATCTAGCTCACATCGAACACAACAACAACCAACCAACATCTGCATGCAATGTGGAGAAGTGTAGTATGAGTACAACCGACCTCATGTACTCAATAAGTAGCAAACCTAGCATTAGGCTGGAAGTAGTAACGAGCTGGAACAAGGTCGGGTCCGACACCAATAGCCAACAACAATTTATAACAACGTAAAGCATATAAATAAGGACGTAACTCAGAGGTAAAGTGCTTATCTTTTTCACAATTTTCCGAAAATAGTTTCGCTTTTCAAGAATATCAATGAAAACCCAAATCCTTTACCGAAATCGTCGAAAAATATGAGATAGTTTGAAAACTGGAATTTTCCTGAAAATCCTTTCCACAATAAATAAAATATTTCACTTTCTTCCCAAATAGCAAGTGTGAAATATCTCTCTATGCCCACATATCAGTGTGTGTAAAACAAAAACTGATGAATGCCGTGATACCGTACAACATGCGAAAAAATGCATCTTTATGCATGTATGTCATGTGTGCATGCCAATGCCATATATCTCAGAGATAAATCATGTACTCATACTCTCAGAGTACTCAATCTCATAATCTCACACTTTTCACTCATCATGCTCAACCACTCAGTACTGTATATGACCAATCCGGACCAGAAAAGATCCATCCCGGAATATATACATCAACTGACCATCAGTTACTCAATACCGAGGAAGGCCAATCCGACCCATGGAGAAGATCCATCTCCAGGTATATATAAATGCTCAATCACTCGGTACTGTATATGGCTCATACGGCAAGATCCATCCCGAAATATATATACATCACTGACCATCAGTCACCGGTACCGAGGAAGGCCAATCCAGCCCCATGGAGAATATCCATCTCCAAGTATATAATACTTCGGACAAGATCCATATCCAGTGAAGACACATCCCTCAATACAATCAATTGCGCTCATAAGGGGGTGTACATGCTCCGGATGGGCTCCTATAGCCCAAGCGCTATAATAGGACAGATCCAGACATAAATCAATATATCATGTTGCAACGTGCAACCCGATCCCATAACTGTCACTCATAATCAGGCTATCAGCCTCACTCAGTCATCAATCTCTCCAGTCTCACTCACGGGCTCATAATGTCATGAAACTAGCCCGACCACAATGATATGATGTAGCAATAAATAACATTTGAGACTGAGATATGATATGAATGCATAAATATGACTGAGTACGAAATATCAGAGAGATGACAGCAAGAAATGACTACTATGGGTCCCAACAATATCCGCATAAAACCTAAACATGATATCTAGTATGATTGACATCTCAATTACCGTATCACATGGTGAAACACACATATATCAACAAAATAGGGCCACTATACAGTGCCATGGAAATAATGGAATCACAGTTCACAGGGTTCACGCCCACACGCCCGTCACCTAGCATGTGCGTCACCTCAACACCAATCACATAGCACAAAATTAGGGGTTTCATACCCTTAGCACTAAGTTTAGAAGAGTTACTTACCTTGAACAAGCCAATTCCAATACCGAGCAAGCCAAGCGATACTCCAAAGATGCCATCACGCTCGTAGCGACCTCCGAACGGCTCAAAACTAAACAAAGCAACTCAAATACATCAAATAAAGCCCAAGGAAACAATTTCAAATGATAAAGATCGAATTCTAAATCAAATCCCAAATTCGGTCAAAATTCACACTCGGGCCCGCACCTCAGAACCCGACAAAACTCACAAAATCCGATAACTCATTCAATTACGAGTCCAACCATACTAGTTTCACTCAATTCCGACTCCAATTCGATATTCAAAACTCAAAAATTCATATTATAAAATTTTAGGCCAAAACCCCCAATTTCCTTTTTAAAATTCCTCAACCAAAAGCTAAAATTGAAGATAGATTCATGAAATATAACAAAAAAGAGAACACTTACCCCAATTCATATGGTGAAAATTGCTTCAAGAATCGCCTCAATCCGAGCTCCCTAGCTTCAAAAATGTAAAAATGGCTGAAACCCTCGAAATAGAGTACTTTATAATCTGCCTAGGCATTTCTCTATGCTATCGTGGACAAACTGATGCGATAGCGAAGCACAAAAGTTTTCCAGCTCTTTTTTACTCTATGCGATCGCGAAGAACAAATATTTCCAACAGCCTTCTCCAACTCTTCTAGATAACCTCTAGTATAATGGTCATAACATTTTGTACAAAACTACAAATTACAATTGGTTTCACTTTATGAAAACTAGACATCAAGAGCTACAACTTTCATTTTTGGATCATCTCCAAATTCCTTATAGATTGTGAGATATAAGCTTCCAAAGTCGGGTTAGTGCAGCATAACATTTCCTCTACGCGATCGCGAAAGGCCTTCCGCGATCGCGAAGCACTGGCCATGTTTTTCCATTTTCTCTTCTCTATCGCGGCCAAAACCATGCTATCGCATTGTATATCCCTGTAGCCAAAAAACAGCAACTAGAAATTGCCTAGAAATGGTCAGAAACCACCCCGAAACTCACTTGAGCCCCTCGGGACCCCGTCCGAATATACCAACAAGTCTCAAAACATATCACGGACTTAGTTGAGGCCTCAAATCACATCAAACAATGCTAAAAATACGAATCACACCTCAATTCAAAATCAATGAATTTTGAAACTTCAAACTTCCACAACCGATGCCGAAACCTATCAAATCACGTCCGATTGACCTCAAATTTTGCACACAAGTCACATTTGACATTACAGACCTTCTCCTACTTCCGAAATCAAAATTCGACCTCGTTATCAAAAAGTCCACTCCCGGTCAAACGCTCAAAAATTCTAATTTTCGCCATTTCAAGCTAAATTCTACTACGGACCTTCAAATCGCAAATCCGGACGCGCTCCTAAGTCCAAAATTACCCATCGGAGCTAACAGAACCATCAAAAATCCAATCCGAGGTTAAATACTAAAAAGTCAAACTTGGTCACCACTTTCAAATTTAAAGCTTCTAGTAGATAATCATTCTTCTAAAATCAATTCTGAATAACCTGAAAAACCAAAACCGATGATTCACCTAAGTCATAATACATCATACATAGCTACTCATGCCCTTAAACAACCGAGTAAAGTATAAATGCTCAAAACGATCTGTTGGGTCGTTACATTCTCCCTCACTTAAACATACGTTCGTCCTCGAACGTGTCCAGAGTTGTTCTCAAAGCCATCAGGCCGCAATGTAACCTCATCATGCACATTCCCGGGGTGATCCCATGTCACCCTATCCCGTATAGGTTTGATAACACAACATAAATTAAATTTCTTAATTCAACCTAACCCATAAGCCTTAGAATCCAATTCCCACATCCGGAATTTCTATAAGATCAAAACTTCGCATCTACACACTGTATAAGTCTGGACAAGATGTATCAAGCCATATCCATAACCCAATATGTAATCACATGATATACCTCAAAACTCAAATACTCATAGCGATAATTTCTTATAATAACCCGACCGGTCGTTTTGAGTATTACAGCCATGTTTACCTATTTACTGCTCAAATTGGGCTTTACAATTGTTGTGTGACTTGCCGGGTTATTGGTTCGGGTCCGGTGAGGTTTTGGAATGAATTGAAACACTTAGGACCCGTTTGGCCATGAGTTTTGCCAAAATAAATTTGAGATTTATTTGGCAAACACATGTTTGGCCATAGATTTTGCCCACATTTTGGCAAAATCCCAAATCTCAAATCCCAAATCCTAAAATCATCTCAATTGCTGATTTTGGGCCAAAACATGAACATTATATTTTTTAATTTTTTTTAAATATTACCCCAAACTTTTATAGTTTGTAAAAGAGCCCACATTTAAATAATCACCTCAATTTCTGCTCTTGTTCCTGCTTCTTTCTTTGTATCTACTCTCGAAAGAAACTGAGATTGATATCTACTCTGAGGAAGCTGTGACTACCCACTTGCAATTTGTCTTGCAAAAACATGGTTTAGCTGACGAAAAATTTTCACCAACAGTGCCTTTCTTGCTTAACCCCAGCTTTCGCAAGATATTCGTTCATATGACCGAAAAAAATCAAGTCGAATGGTTTAACGACTTAAAGAAAAATTGAGCTAACTGTTATTTTTATTTTGTTATGTTGTACTCTAATGCATGAAACGCTGATGCTAATTATTTTAGTTGTGCGTTGTGATGTAGGCATGATTGTAATCTGAGTAATGACTTCCTATGTGTAATATGAGTAATGACTTCCTATGTATAATCTGAGTAATGAAGGTTATGTATATACAAGATAGCAAGTTTGTTTGTTTGGTACTATTGGGTAATTGTGATAGTTTTTGGAACTTATGGGTATAAGTCATGTTTCATATTTTTTCAAATAAAAAGTGAAATATGTTTTGAAAAATCATGTCCAAATACATTTTCATCTTCAAATCAAACTTCACCCAAATCAGAATTTTCAAAACAAATTTGGGAATCTATGGCCAAACGCTAGCTTAGTTCCAAGGTTTAAAGCTTAAGTTAAAATAGTGATCGGATATCGACCTATGTGTAAACTACCTCGATTCCGAATTCTGATAATTTCAATAGCTCTGTATGGTGATTTTGAGCTTAGGAGCGTGTCCGTAATATTATTTGGAGGTCCGTAGAGGAATTAGGCTTGAAATGCTGAAAGTTTAATTTTTGAGAAGTTTGACTGGGGGGTTAACTTTTTGATATCGAGGTCGGAATACAATTTTGAAAATTGGAATACCTCTGTTATGTCATTTATGACTTGTGTGCAAAATTTGAGGTCAATCGGACGTGATTTGATAGGTTCCAGAGTCGTTTGTAGAAATTAGAAATTTCAAAGTTCATTAGGCTTGAATTCGGGTGTAATTCATGGTTTTAGCATTGTTTGAGGTGATTTGAGGGTTCGACTAAGTCTGTATGGTGTTTTAGGACTTGTTGGTGGTAGAGGTCCCGAGGGGTTCGGGTGAGTTTTGGATGGTTAACGGATCAAAAGTTTGGACTTGAATAGCTGCTGGAATTTTCTGATATCTGATAATGTTTTCCTTCTACGCGATCACGTGAATGCATTTGCGATTGCGTAGGCTTATTTGGTCAGTGAGTGTTTTTGTTCTACGCGATCGCGTATGGTTAATGTGAGGTAGTGGCATTTTGTGCTTCGCGATCGCGTAGCTCTAGAATTTTGTGATTCGCGAACGCGTGATGAAGGTTGCGTTCGCGTAGAGTAAGTGAAGCGGAGTAGAAGTCACGCGTTTTGTGCTTCGCGATCGCGTAGAGCAAATGTTTGGGCAGATAGTTTAAGTTCTGAAAATGGGATTTCGTCCCATTTTTAGTTTTTGACGGATTTGAGCTCGGGAAGAGGCGATTTTCGGGAGTTTTTCAAGGGAAAGAACGGGGTAAGTGTTCTCAACTCAATATTAGTTAAATTACCCGAATCGATGGTTGTTTTTATCATTTAGTTGGTGAATTAAGTTGGAAAAGTTTGAAAATCCTCTTAGTTTAAATTGAGGATTTGAAGGTCGAGTTGTGGTCGGATTTGAGTAATTTTGGTATGGTTTGACTCGTGATTGGATGGGGGTTCGGATTTTGTGAGTTTTATCTGATTCCGAGATGTGGGCCCCATGGGTGATTTTGGGGCGTAATTTTGGATTTTTGAAAAATATTAGTATTTTGATATGGAATTAATTCCTATAATTTTTGTGAGCTGGATCAAATTAATGAGATTTCTGGAGCATTGTTTAGCTTGCTCGGTATTGGATTTGGCTTGTTCGAGGTAAGTAACTCTTCTAATCGTGGAGTTGAGGGTATGAACCCTGAATATTTGTATTCTGTAAATTGTTGGGAGGTGACGCACATGCTAG
Organism: Nicotiana tomentosiformis; assembly: GCF_000390325.3. NCBI lineage: Eukaryota > Viridiplantae > Streptophyta > Magnoliopsida > Solanales > Solanaceae > Nicotiana > Nicotiana tomentosiformis. Next base: position 154,688,375 of record NC_090812.1, read on the forward strand.
GTGACGGGTGTGTGGGCGTGCGCTATAGAAATTGTGACTTAATTGTTTATGTGGAATTTTGTAGTTAAATGATCTTGGCATTTTAAATGCGATTTATGAGTTAAAGAAATTTAGCTGAAAAGCATACTAAAAATCATGTTGAGTCTATGTGCCTGTATTATTGGGACCCACATAGGTCATATTGTTGTGAAATATTTATTTTAAATTGAAAATTCATACTCAGTCACATTCATTTCATTGTATATCATATCTCAGTCTCTGTTGTTATTTATTGATACATCATATCATCATTTTGGGTTATTCTCATGACATCGTGAGCCCATGAAAGAGAGACTAGAGAGATTGATGACTGAGGGTGGACGAGGGCCTAATTGTGAGGATACTTTTGGGATCGGGCTGCACGTCGCAACAAGCCATGTTGGCTTTATATATATTATACTATTGCACGTGAGTTGGCCATGCAAATTTATATATATTTATACTCTTGCACGTGAGTTGTCCATGCGGATTTATATATATATTATACTATTGCACATGAGTTGGCCGTGCGAATTTATATATTATACTATTGCACGTGAGTTGGCCGTGCAACACGTGAGTTAGCCGTGCGGATCCAGATATTATTATAGCATGTGAGTTGGCCGTGCGGATCCAGATATTATTATATCACGTGAGTTGGCCGTGCGGATCCTTATATTATTATTGCACGTGAGTTGGCCGTGTAGCACGTGAGTTGGCCGTGCAGATCCAGATATTTATATTATGGCACATGAGTAGTCCGTGCTTATAGCGCTTGGGCTGTAGAAACCCCTCATGAGTCTGTACACCCCTAGTGAGCGCAGTCGACTATAAACAAGGATCGGGCTGCATGCCGCAACAGGTATTGTATAGCGCTGAGTGATTGAGTGTGCTGAGCACAATGAGAGAGAATGCGAGACAATGGGATTGAGTACTCTGAGACTGTGAGTACATAAGTGCAATCTCTGAGATACATTGCATTGACATGCATACATGACATATATGCATAGAGATGTGTTTTCCTCATGCTGTACGGTATCACATTATTCATGATTTTCACACATGTTGACAGATGGGCATAGTGATGCATTTGTTTTACACTGGTTATCTGGGAAATAAAATGAGATATTTTATTTACTATTGAAATGCTTTTTGGAAGAATTATTGTTTTCAAATTATTCATATTTTTGGCAATTTTGGCAAACGATTTGGGTTTTCACTGATGTATTTGAAAGTAAGAACTATTATTTTTAAAATCATGATTTGGTTGAGCACTTTTATCTCTATGTTTCTTCTGGTACTATTTGCTTTATGTTGTTGTGGACTAGTCGTCGCTACTTTCAACATACAGCTAGGTTTGTTACTTACTCGGTACATGGGGTGGTTGTACTAATACTATACTTCTGCACATTTCGTGCAGATGTTAGCTACTGTTGTTGCTGTGCTCGATGGTTGCGGGATCTGAAGATGTACCAGCGTTCCTGTTGTAGTTGCCTCTTGTTCAGGGTAGCCTTAGATTTTATAAAAGCTCCGTTTATGTATTATTAAAATAGACTATGTAATTATTTCATTTCCGCTTTGTACACTCTATTCTTAGAAGCTCATGATTTGTACTACCAGTTCTTGGGGAGATGTATTGGTTTTAGATATTTTCTTTTAATTAATTTCATTGGAATTGGATAGATGGAAGTTGGCTTACGTAACGGGTTGGGTTAGGTGCATTACGACCAGTGGGATTTTTGGTCGTGACAATGTTGTATCAGAGCTCTAGGTTTATAGGTTCTACAAGTTATGAACAAGTGTCTAGTAGAGTCTTGTGGATCGGTATGATGACGTCCATACTTATCTTTGAGAGGCTACAGGGCATTTAGGATATATACTTCCCATATTTCTTTCCTTATAGTGCGGGATTGATTCAGCTTGGGACATAAATCTTTGAATTCCTTCCAAATATTCGTATGCACACATGAGTGCTCGGTATTAGTTGTGTATCGCCAGCTTGTGATTTCAGGGATGATGTGCGAGATGTGAACTCTATGTTTTGGTGATGGGCCAGTCTGGAGGACTTGAGGCCATGGTGAGACCGCATTTTAAGCTTGGTAGCTTCAGTTGTAACTCGTACAATTGGACTTATATGTATGGTAATGACCCTACAAGGGAATTTGTGGCTCGATGAGCGGTGGAATGTGGTGTGATGGGTATGATATAACCGCGGGATGTTTTAAGACGATTTGAACATAATGAGAAGTGTTTCCTTGAAATGTAAAGGAGAGGCCATTGGGTGCTTGATTTTTGATTTGATGTGACGTACAATCTCGAGTGTGAATGTTTTGAAAGATCTTTCACGTGTTTAAATTTTGGGACAAATTAAATTCTCATGTATGGTTAGTGAGTTTGGACTCAGATAGACTAAGTGATTGTATAGTAATTGTGACTGCGAAAAGGTATATCAAGATACCAATTTGAGGTTAAACATGTGGGTTATTCCTTGCGGAATAATCTACGTAGGTGTATTCCTTATGATGTGAGTGGAGAGTTTCTTTTCTGCCAGTGGGGCGTATGTGTGGAGAGTTGAATTTGAATCTGTCTAAGAAAGTTGACTTGAGTGTCAAGAGAAGGATTGTGAGCTTAGCGGATGATTTGGGGTATTTTTATGGTTGGCGTTGTATGAGCTTGAGAAGAATTTTTCGTTAAACTAACGGAAGTATTATTGCAGTAGTAGAGTATGGATATTGTGAGTTATGGAGTGATTAAATTTATGGCCTTGAGCCAAGTGGGGGAGTCTGATGTAGATGGTTTCATTTCATGGTTATATATAATATTTTAATTTTGGTATGAGGCATACTTGTGGGTTAGCTATGACTTGCAAAAGTTGAGATCGAGGATGACTCGAATAAGGAAATTCCTGGTTAAGGATTATATTGCACGTATAAGTAAATGAAATTCGCGGGATGAGTGAGTTGTTATTGGTGAATGATGTAGTGCGCACGGAGTATGAATTTGATATGCGATGTTAAAGTAAAGTTACTTCTTTGAGTGTTGTGGTGCTAATGAGGCACGTGTCTTTTGGTCCATTTGGGCGGTGCAATTAAATTTGAGCAAAGTGGGTGACTCCCGAGAAAATTCTAGTGGGTATGAGAATTATATATAGCAATTGAGAAAGTTTTCGGACTTGCGTATGGATAAAATCTGAGATTTTCGTTTGATGGTGCCTAGACTTGCGGGAATTTTATATGACTATGGATTCTACACTTTTATATAAGGAAGGTAAGAAGAACAATTTTAAATTCACATAACGTATTCTCAAAGTAAGGGTTACACTTGTAGTTGTTTTGAAGGTGCTTAAGAAGAGTACAATTGTTTATAAGTCGTAGGGCGTTGTGGTTCTATGCTAAGGTTTTTAGGGTAAGTTATGGTTAAAGATCATGATATTTTAGCAAGAAGAAGTATCAATCTGAAGACAAATTCGGAAGGGACTCGGAGAAAATAGGACAAATGGGTAGTAGGTTGGATCAATATGGTAATGGATATGATTGGTTCTTTGGGTGCTTATGATGTGGGGTTTTTCTACAGGTGCTTTGTGGCAATACACATGGATTTGGCGACCTGCGTGGCTTGGTCAAGTTAGAGGAATTTAGTTTCAAGGGCTTGATTATGTGCAAATGGATTCCAAAGTATTCTTGATGGTTTCTACCGGTGTGGAGAACGTGTTGTGTATTGTGATTTCCTCTTGGAAAGAAGCAAAATAAAGGTTTCTAACTAAAATGGTATGTAAATTATTGGTGTTGAATGAATAAGGAGCGGACTTTAGAAGGCACATTGTATTTTGACTTACAGATGTATAAATTAGTATTGCGGTACTCACATGGTTGATAGACTGTGATATTCAAATTTTGTCAAGTGGCATGGAAGAACTTTTAAAGTATTTCTCATGGGATGATCGCGTATAAGAGAGGTGTTAGGCATTCGGGCGGTGGAGATAGAATCAAATATGGTGATTTATGTGTTCTATGAATTTGAAATTTGGGAATTTCAGGAGCAAATTGTACATGGTTACGGACTGTGAAGTCATGGTCGAAGCTAGTCAGATGATAGGATGTATTATGAATTAGTCGTGGTGAATTTTCGGAGGGTTATTTGTCTACTGTGGGTAACAAGAGTTGATTTGGAGGTCCATTGATAGGCCCAATTAAGATGTGTATTCTACACCGATCCGGAATGGTTAGTTCTATACTGCTATTATTGAGGGAAGTGTCATTCGGTTGATGTTGAACTTATTCGTGTTCTGAAATGATATGTGAGTTACTCCTTTATGGTACGAGGAGTTGTGATTCATTGGTTATGTGCACAGATGGTGCTGTTTTATTTGAGCCTTATAACGGAATTTGAGCGTGATGAGTATTTGGGTATTACATGAGCGATAGTGTAATGGTTATGTCCTTTCAGGTTTTGTGTGGCATTTTTGTCATTTGCCTCTCCGTCATTATTAATTTGGAGCAGGGTGGCTCAGGGGTATATAATATGAACCTTGTGTTAGAATTGGGTGATGGTTGTACGGTGTATGATGAATTTTCAACATTTCGTTGTGGCGGTACTTGTTAATCTGGCGGGGCAGTTCTCTCATTTGAGTCATTTTCCATGACTGGGTACATTTGAATTGTTGCTTATTGGTGCACAGATTGCACGGGGTGTGGCTCTGAGTTATATTGGTGCGGTATGCATGTGGAACAGTTATGTTTGGTAATATAAGGTCATTGGAACCTGGAATGGGTACTATCAGGTTTAATTTCGGTATATTCAAGAGTATAATATTGAAAGTCAGCTCAGAAAGTGATTACGGTTCTGGTTGGGGCGAGAGAGCTCCGTGACTTGTTGATCTGGTAAGTGGTCATGAAATTTCGCGTGTTTCTTTTATTATCAACAATGTAAGAAGGTTTTGAGATGAGGTTTGGTTCGATATGAGTTTAATACTATTATTTGGTTGGTTTTGGAGTAGTCACTGTGGTCAGGAATGGTTCTATGAGAATGCAAGTTGTGTAATATGTTAGGTGATTATGCATATGGTTATGGTTATAGTTATAGCTCGATGCAGCTTGTTCGGACTTATACGGTGTGTAAATGTAAGATTTGTATCTTAAAAGAAATTCTAAAGGTTGGAAATTAAACTCCAAGGTTTATGGGTTAAGGTTAAATTAATGATTTTCAGTTGTATTGTGTAGTCAAGCCTATGTGGAATAGGGTGACGTGGGTTCACCCCCGAGTATGCGTACGTTCGAGGACGAACGTATGTTTAAGTGAGGGAGAATATAACGACCTGACCGGTCATTTTGAGTATTACAACCCCGCTTACCCATTTACTGCTCAAATTGGGCTTTACAGTTGTTGTGTGACTTGCCGGGGCAATTGGTTCGGGTCTGATGAGGTTATGGAATGAATTAGAATACTTAGTTCCAAGGTTTAAAGCTTAAGTTAAAATAGTGACCGGATATCGACCTATGTGTAAACGACCTCGGATTCGAATTCTGATAATTCAAATAGCTCTGTATGGTGATTTTGGGCTTAGGAGCGTGTTCGGAATATTATTTGGAGGTCCATAGAGGAATTAGGCTTAAAATGCCGGAAGTTTAATTTTTGAGAAGTTTGACCGGGGGGTTGACTTTTGATATCAGGGTCTGAATCTGATTCTGAAAATTGGAATACCTCTATTATGTCATTTATGACTTGTGTGCAAAATTTGAGGTCAATCGGACGTGATTTGATAGGTTCCGGAGTCGTTTGTAGAAATTAGAAATTTCAAAGTTCATTAGGCTTGAATTGGGGTGTAATTCATGGTTTTAGCATTGTTTGAGGTGGTTTGAGGGTTCGACTAAATTCTTATGGTATTTTAGGACTTGTTGGTATATTTGGTCGAGGTCCCAAGGGGTTCAGGTGAATTTTGGATGGTTAACAGATCAAAAGTTTGGACTTGAATAGCTGCTGGAATTTTCTGATATCTGATAATATTTTCCTTCTACGTGATCGCGTGAATGCGTTTGCGATCGCGTAGGCTTATTTGGTCAGTGGGGTAGGGTGAGGTGGGGTGGGGGGTTTGTTCTACGCGATCGCGTAGGGTTAATATGAGGCAGTGGCATTTTGTGCTTCGTGATCGTGTGAAGCAAGATGCGATCGCGTAGCTCTGGAATTTTGTGACTTGCGAACGCGTGATGAAGGTCCTGTTCGCGTAGAGTAAGTGAAGCGGAGTAGAAGTCATGCGTTTTGTTCTTCGCGATCTCGTGGACTAGTCTGCGATTGCGTGGACTAGTCTGCGATTACGTATGTATGTGATGTTGTGCGTCGCGATCGCATGGGAAAGTCCGCGATCGCGTAGAGTAAAATCTGGGCGATGGAAAATTGTTCTTTGCGATCGCGTAGAGCAAATGTCTGGGCAGAGAGTTTAACTTCTGAAAATGGGATTTCGTCCCATTTTCAATTTTTGACGGATTTGAGTTCGGGAAGAGGCGATTTTCAGGAGTTTTTCAAGGGAAATAACGGGGTAAGTGTTCTTAACTCAATATTGGTTAAATTACCCGAATCCATGGATGTTTTTATCATTTAATTGGTGAATTAAGTTGGAAAAGTTTGAAAATCCTCTTAGTTTAAATTGAGGATTTGAAGGCCGAATTGTGGTCGGATTTGAGTAATTTTGGTACTGTTTGACTCGTGGTTGGATGAGGGTTCGGATTTTGTGAGTTTTATCGGATTCCGAGACATGGGCCCCACGGGTGATTTTTGGGGCGTAATTTCGGATTTCTGGAAAATATTAGTGTTTTGATATAGAATTAATTCCTATAATTTTTGTGAGCTGAATCAAATTAATTGTGACTAGATTCGAGCAGTTTGGAAGTTGATACGCGCATAATGGGATTTCTGGAGCATTGTTTAGCTTGCTCGGTATTGGATTTGGCTTGTTCGAGGTAAGTAACTCTTCTAATCGTGGAGTTGAGGGTATGAACCCTGAATATATGTATTTCATAAATTATTGGGAGGTGACACACATGCTAGGTGACGGGCGTGTGGGAGTGCACTATAGAAAATGTGACTTAATTATTTTTGTGGAATTTTGTAGTTAAATGATCTTGACATTTTCCATGTGATTTTATGAGTTAAAGAAATTGAGCTAAAAAGCATACTAAAAATCATGTTGAGGCAATGTGCCAGTATTATTGGGACCCACATACGTCATATTGTAGTGAAATATTTATTTTAAATTGAAAATTCATACTCAATTACATTCATTTCATTGCATATCGTATCTCAGTCTCTGTTGTTATTTATTGATACATCATATCATCATTTTGGGCTATTCTCATGACATTGTGACTTATGAAAGAGAGACTGGAGATATTGATGACTGAGGGAGGCCGAGGGCCTGATTGTGAGGATATTTTTGGGATCGGGCTGCGCCCCACAGCAGGCCATGTTGGCTTTATATATATATTATACTACTGCACGTGAGTTGGCCATGCGGATTTATATATATATTATACTATTGCACATGAGTTGGCCGTGCAACACATGAGCTGGCCGTGCGAATCCAGATATTATTATAGCACGTGAGTTGACCGTTCGGATCCTTATAGTATTATTGCACGTGAGTTGGTCGTGCAACACGTGAGTTGTCCGTGCGGATCCAGGTATTTATATTATGGCACGTGAGTTGTCCGTGCTTATAGCGCTTGGGCTGTAGGAGCCCCTTATGAGTCTGTACACCCCTAGTGAGCGCAATCGACTATAAACATCGATCGGGCTGCACGCCGCAACAAGTATTGTATAGCGCTGAGTGATTGAGTGTTCTGAGCATAGTGAGAGAGACTGCGAGACAATGATATTGAGTACTCTAAGACTATGAGTACATGAGTGCAATCTCTGAGATACATTGCATTGACATTCACACATGATATATATGCATAGAGATGTGTTTTCCTCATGCTGTACGGTATCGCATTATTCATGATTTTCACACATGTTGATAGATGAGCATAGTGATGCATTTGTTTTATACTGGTTATCTGGGAAAGAAAATGAGATATTTTATTTACTATTGAAATGATTTTTGGAAGAATTATTGTTCTCAAATTATTCATATTTTTGGCAACTTCGGCAAACGATTTGGGTTTTCACTGATGTATTTGAAAGGAAGAACTATTATTTTTGAAATCATGATTTGGCTGAGCATTTTTATCTTTGTGTTTCTTCTGGTACTATTTGTTTTGTGTTGTTATGGACTGTTGTGGACTAGTGGTTTTGGACCTGACCTTGGTATAAGCTCGTCACTACTTTCAATCTACGGTTAGGTTTGTTACTTACTCAGTACATGGGATTAGTTGCACTGATACTACACTTGTGCACATTTCGTGCAGATGTTGGTTATTGTTGTTGCTGTGCTCGATGGTTGCGGGATCTGAAGATGTACCAGCGTTCCTATTGTAGCTGCCTCTTGTTCGGCGTAGCCTTAGATTTTAAAAAGCTTTGTTTATGTATTATTCAAACAGACTATGTAATTATTTCATTTTCGCTTTGTATACTCTATTCTTAGAAGCTCATAATTTGTACTACCAGTTTTTGGGGAGATGTATTGGTTTTAGATATTTTCTTTTAATTAATTTCATTGGAATTGGATAGATGGAAATTGGCTTACCTAACGGGGGTTAGGTGCCATCACGACTAGTGAGATTTTGGTTCGTGACATTTCCAATCACAATAGATGCTCAAAACAACCCAATTCCGGTAATAAACCTCTTATCAAACAAAGCCTCGTTCTAACACCTTCATATACTGCCAATGATGAAAGAAACACGCAGAAACTCATAACCATTCGTTAGATCAACAAGTCATTGAGCTCCCTCTCCTTCGACTAGGACTATAGCAAATTTCTAAGCCGACTTTCGATATTATTCTTCCAACCATATTGTAATCAATTCCGATATTATCCATTCTAGGTCCCATGACCTCATCTCATCCAACACGACCACTCTAGTAACATGACACAACAATATAATCTAAAGCCACAACCCGTGCAATCCGTGCACCAATAAGCAACATTCCAAATGTAGTCAAACATGGAAAATGACTCAAACAAGAGAACTGTCCCACAAGTTCAACGGGTATTACCACAACGCAATGCTAAGAACCCATCACACACGAATCTAACATAAAGGATCATACCTCAATATAACTCAGTTTCAATGCGTGACCCCATCCAAACACTGGTCCATATTGTGAGCACCTAATTTGTGACTATATTTAAATTTTTATCACCTTCTACTATGTAAATATTTTCAGAAGTTAATATATATATTTTTAGCTTTGTTATACTTATATTCTACCCCAGGGTAGGGGTAAGGTCTGCATACACACTACCCTCCCCAGACCCCACTAGTGGGATTATACTGGGTTGTTGTTGTTGTTGTTTGTTACACTTATATATATAAATAGAAAAATTATTAATAATTTAAAAGGTCAATTATTACTATTAGTATTATTTTTATCTTTATTTTTAAATAAAACAAATTAAAAACAGAAAATAAAGAAAGATTAATTATTTTTTAAAAAAATCAAATTTCGGATGGGAATTAAAAAATAGGAAAAGTAGAAATATGAAATTAAAAAGTAAAAGTAAAAGTAGGTAGAAATTATTTAATAAAAAAAGTAAAAGAAAGTTGAAAATTTAAAAAATAAAAGTAAAATAATGTGGAAATTTAAAAAATGAAAAGTAAAATAAAGTTGGAATTAAAAAATAAAAGTAAGGGTATCTGATTTGTTTTACAAAAAAAAGAAGTAAAAGTAAGTGGGAAATAAAAAAAAAATAAGTGGGAAATAAAAAAAGAAAAGTAAAATAAGTGGGAAATAAAGAAAGAAAAGTAAAAATATTGGGATTTTAAATATATTAAAAGTAAAAAAAAGTGAGAAATTAAAAAAATAAATTTAAAAGAAAGTGGAAAATTATTTTTTTTTAAAAATAAGAAAAATGGGAAGTCGAAATTCTTTTTAATTAAAAATAAAAAATAAATAAAAAATAAAAAATAAAAATCTGAAAATTTCGATTGATGATTTTCCAACATAGGGTATCCACTCCCTAGTTGATGATATTTAAGACAAAGGGTCTTCACTCCCTAGTCTCTTTTCAAACATAGGGTCTCTACTCCCTAGTTGATGATTTTCCAACATAGGGTCTCCACTCCCTAGTTGATGATTTTTAGACATAGGGTCTCCACTCTCTAGTTGATATTTTTAGACATAGGGTCTCCACTCCCTAGTTGATATTTTTAGACATAGGGTCTCCACTCCCTAGTCGCTTTTGCAACATAGGGTCTCCACTCCCTAGTTGATGTTATTGAAGACATAGGGTTTCCACTATCTAGTTATCTTTTCTAACATAGGGTCTCCACTCCCTAGTTAATTTGATCTTAAATGCAGGGTACACCATTCCCCGATATCTTTGCCAATATAGGGTATCCCATTCCATGGCCACATTTTCCCAACATAAGGTACACCAATCCTTAGTTGGGACATCCTTTGACAATAAAAGAACACCATCCAAAAACAAAAACATGAATTTTTCAGGGTACACCACTCCCGACCTTTTATTGCTTTCAATAAAGAAGTATTTTATAATTTTGTTACAATAACTCACGAAATCTTTCTAGTGCAAACTGGGGCAGAAAAATTTCATTCGTTTATTTATTTTGGTGTCTGAGTAGGTTTTACCTCGAGGCACAGGGTTCGAGATGACCAAAAGAAGAAGTCTCAATTCAGAATAAAAGAAAAAAAAATAAGTGAATCCATAATGCAAAAGCAATTGAAAAGATGTGGAATGCTCAAGACATGACTGAAGCCACGAGCATTGGAGTCGCGTTTTGATTAGAAGAAGCTATAGAACAATGAACTAGAACCTAAAGCTAGCGAGCATCAAGGTTTAGATCAGAGTCTGCATGAAGAACTAGTCAAGACTCAAGATCAAGTTTCTGAAGACTCATAGATAAGAATCTTGTAACTCATAACTGATAGGCTTGTTTAGTTTTTTTTTGATATAATGGCAGGACCGCGGACCGGAGTCTCGACGGAACCTCACTCGACTCCTCAACTTATCATTCCACTATTCTCCTTGAACTACACACGACCCGATTCTCCTATAATTCGGGATATGTAGGCTGTCCAAAATCAGGACTCGGTTGCACCCTATCTTTTATTTCTTTTCCTTTTGAATAATGGTTTGGTAAAAGATTAGTCACGTGGCTCACCTAGTCTTTGCCTGAAAACTCTTCATATTTTCAAGCAAAGAGGGGCAGTTGTGAGCACCTAATTTTTGACTATATTTGAATTTTTATCACCTTCTATTATGTAAATATTTTCAGAATTTAATATATATATATTTAGCTTTGTTACAGTATATATATATATATATATATATATATATATATATATATATATAGAGAGAGAGAGAGAGAGAGAGAGAGAAATTAAAAATAATTTAAAAGGTCAATTATTACTATTAGTATTATTTTATTATTATTATCTTTATTTTTAAATAAAATAAATTAAAAACCGAAAACAAAGAAAAATTAATTATTTTTTTTTAAAACAAATTTCAGATGGGAATTAAAAAATAGGAAAAGTAGAAATATAAAATTAAAAAGTAAAAGTAAAAGTAGGTAGAAATTGTTTAATAAAAAAAAGTAAAAGAAAGTGAAAAATTTTAAAAATAAAAGTAAAAGAATCTGGAAATTTAAAAAAATGACAAGTAAAATAAAGTTGGAATTAAAAAACAAAAGTAAGGGTATCTGATTTTGTTTTAAAAAAAAAAAGTAAAAGTAAGTGGGAAATAAAAAAAGAAAAGTAAAATAAGTGGGAAATAAAAAAAGAAAAGTAAAAAAAGTGAGACTTTAAATATATTAAAAGTAAAAAAAGTGAAAAATTAAAAAATAAAAGTAAAAGAAAGTGGGGAATTATTTTTTGTTTTAAAAATAAGAAAAATGGGAAGTGGAAATTCTTTTTAATTAAAAATAAAAAATAAAATCTGAAAATTCCGAATTTTTTTTCTATAAATAGAAGAGAAATGTGATGAAAAAATTAAGATGAGAGAAAGGAAAAAATAGGGAGGAAGAATTGAGAAAAAAATATTTTCTTCTTCTACGATAAGGAAATTTCTACTCGTGTCATTCTTTCCTCGGCTTTCTTTCGAAAAATCCAGCAGCTCCACCACCCCAAAACCACCAGCCCTTGACCACTATTGAGCCATCATTAACCCCCTCCCCCCCCCCCAAAAAAAAAAAACTCCAAAAATAGCCACTAAATCGTCAGTTTTGCAAGGTCGATTGAGGTTGCAAGTTGAGATTTGCCGCTCGAGTTTTTCGTGGTCCGAAGGGTCCAGTTGAGAGTTATTCGATCATTGAGTGGTTGTAATTTAAATCCACAATCATCAATACAAAGGTTCACTTCTCTTTCTATTTTTTTTCTCATTAATGTTTTGGGTCACTCTATTTTAATTTAACTTTGAGTATGATATGATCGAGTTCGCATGTGAGTGTGCTAAGATTAATTTGTTCTCATGTTGAGTATTTGTTAAGATTAATTTATTGTCTTTTTTAGTAGTTCATATGGTTAATTTTATTGATGAATATGTATTAATTCGTTATTTTTCTTGTTTATTCAATGAAGTAATGGCTTTCCATTTTAGCATGCTTTAGTTTCATTTTGATCTCCTATCTTAGTGACTAAATTGATCCTGCATGTATCTATCTTTTTCTGCCATAAATTTAGTCTAATTTTAAATATTGGTTAGCAGTAAAATTATAAGAGATTAGGTTGTGCCATGATTGGTGTAAGACTTTAATTGAACTTCCCTAGCGTATTTATAGGCTAATTGTTGCACATGACAAAAAACAAATAAACATTCACAAGCTAGCCAAATTTTTCCATAATTAATTTACTTCATTTCCTCCATAACAATATACATACCTCATGACCTTACAATAATGTCAAAATTAGTAATTGAAAAATATTCGAATACCGTAGCTTAATTTAGACGCGATTAATAATAAATCATCATGACTATGGGTACGGTTACTGTGGCATAGTCATGATACGTAAACCCCAATTCAAGTGCGCGTTTCACGCAACTTGATCATAACTTCAAATAATAATAAAAATAAATATGTTGTAAATCGCGAGTGCGTTTCACGTGGCGCAGTTCGCAATGTGTACCAAAACGACAAGTGTGCGACATCGCGACTTGTTCAAATAAATTACATAAATATTAAAAAGCGGTAAAAAATAAAAATGCACAATGGGTTTAAAACATGTAATAAATCAGATAATTACGCAAAGTATTAATTGTTAAGCGACCGTGCTAAAACCACGGAACTTGGGAGTGCCTCACACCTTCTCCTAGGTTAACAGACTTCCTTACCCGGTCTTCTGTGTTCGCGGACCAAAAATAAGAGTCAAATTTCCTCGATTTGGGATTCTAAAATAAATCGGTGACTTGGGACGCCATAAATTATTCCAAGTGGTGACTCTAAATAAATAAATAGTCTCATTTCGAATAATGTCACTTAAATTGAAAAAACTCCCTATTCCCTATCCCCTCGGGAAAAAGCAGGTGTGACAGCTCTAGCGACTTTGTTGGGGAATAAGAACCCAGAATCTATGGTTCAGGGTTCAGAATTCGAGCTTAGAATAGCTGTTATACTTGGCTTTAATTTATTATCTGATTTTTACGTGTTTGAACCCAATGTGCTAAATGCCGCCTTTTACCACTTTGATATTGCTTGAACTGTATATAAACTATTATGAAACCCTCTTCTCTCTAAGTCTTCTAAATTTTTTGGGAAGCGTGCGCTTCGCGTGGCTTCTTTTCTGTTAGAGTCATACCCTAATTTTAGAACGAGGTTCGGACAAGTTGCAAAGCCGGTGAAGCTTCTGTATTCCCAGTACGCTGCCCCCCTCCCTCCTACTCGAGTTGTCTGCTCGGGTAAGCCAGGTCTAGAACAACACACCTAGGATCTAAACCTAGAATAACATAGCCTCATGCCGAATCCCTAGTAGGAACATTTATTTGCATCACGTGCATTCGACTTTGGGGACTCAACATAGAGGTTGGATCCGTCTAGGACAGGTGTACCCAATATATTGGACCATCTTGATGCATTTTACGTGCTATTTGTGCATATGTTTGTTTTGGCTTGTATATTGACCGTCTTCTAGAATAGGGAAAGGAAACAAAAAAAAAACAAAAAGTGAGGTAAAAAAAAAAAAAATTTACCCGTTTTTGAAAATCCAGGTATTTGAAAAATATTGAAACTCTGAAAAAAAAGTCATTTTCAAAATAAGTCGTATTTTCCTATTGCTCCAAAACCTACCGAACTACGCGGGTTTGATTCTCACCGGATGTGAGATACGTAGGCAACCCCTATCAGGTCCGACCACATTTTTCAAAACTAACCAAAATAAGAACCTTTTGAAACATGATCATCACCCGGGGTCGTTCTTGTCAAAATAGCCTTAAAACATTCTCCTGGAGCGCCGGAAGGCTGTTTTCACAAGAATAGCCACAATGTAAACTCAAGTGAGTCTTTTCTCCTATAACCAACCTCAGTTGGCAGAAACAACCCTGAAATCTTTCCTCAAGTGCTGAAAGGGCCGTATTTGCAAAAAAAAAAAAAAAAAACTTTTTGTTACGAAATTTACTGATTTGGATTTTTAAAATTAACCACTTTGTGTTTTTGGAAAATGTGTCAGTTTTGATTTTTATCCTCAATTTGTGTGCAGAATGATCACCATTGAGAATGTACTTTTTCGGGTCGTAGATGAGATTCCACTGGGACTCCACATGTGGTGGAATGACCTGGGGGAGGTCGGCAAGCTTTGTGTGACAAAGGCTTTAGGTGGACTCACCGGGCTTCTGAAAATTAAACCAAGGGTTGATATAATTGAAGCTTTGATACCGTTTTGGGACCCGACGCACAATATTTTCCACTTCTCTGATTTTGAGTTGACCCCTTTGCTAGAAGAGATGGTAGGTTATGTTGGTCTAGACGGGAATCTCAAGCACCGATATCCAGCAGCACCAAGACCTGTAACTCCTCATAAGTTTTTGGACCTTCTGAGCATTAGCCGACAGGTTAAAGATGGAAATTTGGCCAAAGGATTTTGCACATTCCACTTCTTATACAGCCGGTATGGGATCCCCGAGGATTTGAGACTCCGGACAATGGTTTGAGTCATCAGGGAAATAAAAACAAATGGGAAGCACGCAGAGGTTTAGCCTTCGTAGTTGCCTTTTTAGGCGCTCTGATATGCCCAATGAGTGACATACATATAGAACTAGGACTTGCAGGAATGTCCGACTTTATGGTAAAAAAGGCCAACGACACTCGTATACTGATGATTCTCGCAGAAATCTATCGAGTTCTAACTGCCTGTCGAGCTGGGACAAAGTTCTTTGAGGGTTGCAACTTGCTTTTGCAAATGTGGCTGGTGGAACATCTTTGCCATCGCCCGAGGTACATGAACTACGGTCTGACCGGACTCGATTGCATTGAAGAATACGGAAACCGGGTAAACGGTCATGAGTTATCGGAGGGTACTGAGGCTTGGTTCGCGTATTTGGGTTTTTTGACCATAAACCGAATTAAGTGGACTTTCAGTTGGCTCACGGTCAACGAGGTTATTTACATGTCTTCCAGAGTGTGCTTTCTTTTATTGATGGGACTTCGAAGTATTCAGCCATATGCTTCGCATCGAGTCCTACGCCAATTGGGAAGATACCAAACAGTCCCTTATGATGAAGATTTGAGTCCACAGGTTATTGAACTATGCCCAAAAGCCGCATTCCCAGAAGAAAAGGTTCGCCAGATTTTGCACCAATATAGGTTTTTGGAGCCACAAACTCAAGTACGGGATTGTTCCTCGGGTGAAGTAGAATCTAACTACATAGCCTGGTATGGTAAGAGCGTTCGAGTCGATCAAGAGACAGAACAGCCCGCCAAAAGACCCCATATTCAACAATTCACCGATGGAGCGCGAGAACAGTAAGTTTGGTTAGCTAAAGAAAAGGAATACCGGACCACCATAAGCAAGCTAGAGGATCAAATCAAAAACCTCAAATTTAATAGTAGTTTGTAGGCTGCTGAGGATGAAGGAGAAAAGAAAAGGTTGGCCCGAGAAAATGAAGCCCTCCGAGCTCAGATTCAGAAAATGAAAATAGTTGCTGAAAACCCGGTAAAAAGCGAAAAAATAAAAGACTCATAAGCAATCTGAGACGGAAAGTTCGTGATTATGGGTTTGATTTGACAAAGGCCGAGGATGAATTGGCAAAAGCTCGGGAAAAATTGGCGAATAATGCAGAAGAACGGGCAAGGTGTGTTCAGCATTTAAAGCAAAAGTATGATAGAGGGGTCGCGATCTTAAGGGAAAAGCTGACTAATCTCGAAAATAAAATGGTCTAACAGACAAAGGATTTCAAAGCTGAAAGAGAGCATTGCTATACATTGATTTCCCGATTGGAAGAAGTTATACAACAATTGCAAGACCAAAACCATACGGCCACACAAGTGTTGGAGGCTCGGTCTCACCAAATTGAACGCTTGCTCCAAGAAAAGGGCGTCATTAGAATGAGGATTAAAAAAATCATTGATTACGTCGCAATGAAATGCCATGAATGCCAAGATATGACCAGGTCCATGTTCTTTACTTCTGTGATGACTTTTGTCCGTCATGTGATGGATGATTTAGAGTACCTTCAAGAAGAGATTGCACGCAGGCCCACGTCGAGACCGACTGATGTACCACGGGGCCCCGGAGTAGTATTAGAGTCTCTTATATATTCCTGATTTTATTTATTTATTATTTTTGGCTTTGAGTCTATATTTTTTAACTTTTCGAGTCTGTTTTTTTTTGGAGTATGTATGTTTAATCATCAGTATTTCCAAAATTTTTGTAATAGAAAAATCCAAAAGGATTTTATTTAATGAAATATTGAAAAAAAAATCAAAAACCAAAATTTTCTTTTCTTTTATTCTGCATTTATTTCTTGAACTACGTAATGATCTGATTCATGCGGTGTCATGATACGTAGGCAATCCCATCGGATTCGATCGTAGCTATAGACAATCTGAGTGAAAAATAAAGAAAAAGAGAGAAAAAGAAGGAAAATTGAGTGAACAAGAAAGAAAAAAGAGTGAAAAATAAAAGAGCGAAAACAACAATAAGGGAAGGAAAAAGAAATCAGGATTCAAAATTTGAGAAAAGAGATAGTAAAACCGGGATGAAATATACAGCCGTTGCAAAGAAATTTAGAAACATTTAACTGTTTAAGTGCATTGCATCCCCAATATGCGATTCCTTATCTATTAAATATCTCAAACTAACCAGGTTGTTGTGTGTGTAAATAACAAAGGTCCTGTTTAGGTGGTTGGTTTTGTGGTAATCTGACCTCCCATCCTTACTTCACGAGATCTAAAGGCAGTGTTCCAATGGCTTCTGAAAGTCATCTACCAATTATTGAGCCTGAGGATAGTCCGGTATCGGCTATTCCACAGTCAGAGTCTGTAGTCGCTGAGGAAAATAAGAGGTTGCGCATCCGCATGTTAGAAATGTGGGACGCTTGGTCTAATGGCAAAGAATCGCCCAGTATAATCCCCGTATTTCCTGAACTGCTTCCCAAGACGAGTGGAACCTCTAATGTCCCCATCCCCATGACTAACCCATTCATCCCGTTTGGGTACCCCCACTATATCGGCCAATTTCACCGGTATGCCTTCTGAGGTTTGCCCCCATGCACTGTTTTTAGGGGTACTTTCTACATTATTCACCGCACCACCAGTCTCTACTACGGCACAACCAACAGTTCCCAGACCATGCTTCGAGCCTTCAGCTTTCACTTTTCAAGTCCCGCAATTTTAGCTAGACAATGCTCATGTTACCCCAAACTCTTACCCTCAGCACCCGCAATTTGAGTCTCATATGGAACAGGAAATAGCTATGAGAAACCCTGAGCAAGAAGAGATGGTTCGGAAGATGAAAAGCCTCGAACAAAGTCTGAAGAACATGCAAGGCCTAAATGGCCAAAAGAGTGTCTCCTACTTTGATCTGTGCATGTTTCCTCATGTTCATTTGCCCATTGGTTTTAAAACGCCAAAATTTGAAAAGTACGACGGGCACGGAGACCCGATATCTCATTTGAAAAGATATTGCAATCAGCTGAGAGGGGCAGGTGGTAAAGAAGAACTTTTGATGGCCTATTTCGGGGAGAGCTTGATGGGAATTGTGTCAGAATGGTACATAGATTAGGACATCTCCCATTGGCATATATGGGATGAGTTGGCCCGAGATTTCGTCAGGCAATTTCAATACAATATTGATATAGCTCCAGATAGGAATTCTCTGACCAATTTCAAGAAGAAAACTGTGGAAAGCTTCCGTGAATATGCTATCAAGTGGCGTGAGCCAGCAGCTAGAGTGAAACCGCCTATGGATGAGACAGAAATGGTCAATGTTTTCTTGCAAGCCCAAGAGGCCGATTACTTTCAGAACATGATGTCAACCATGGGCAAACCTTTTGCAGAGGCCATAAAAATCGGAGAAATGGTAGAAAATGGCTTGAAAACTGGCTGAATCATAAGTCAATCTGCTTTGAGAGCCACCTCCCAAGCCATCTAGAATGGATCGGTAGGTTTAGCAAATTGAAAGAAGAGGGAAGAAGGAGCCATGATGACTTCAAGTTTGAGAGGCCCCCATCGATCCCGCGATCATTCTTACCTGCCTTCTAGAACCCCACAACACTACTACCCCATCAAGATGTAGCATATACCGTGGCACCCGCCTCCCTATGCGGTGATGAATGCCCAACCTTATACACGGCCACAACAACACTACAACCAAAACCGAGCTCCACCTCCCAGAAATAACCATCCTTACCAAGCTCCATATAACCCCCGTCCCCCACAAAACAATTACCAATATAATACATGCCCTCGTGAGCATCCTAGGAGAAATGACTTCACCCCTATTGGTGAGTCCTACTCTAGCTTGTTTCCAAAATTAGTCTAGATGGGTCTATTGCAACTTGTGCCTCTAAACCGGCAAAATCCGGAATCTCCATCATACCGGCCCGGTACTAGGTGTGCCTATCATTCAGGGGCAGAGAGTCATGATACGGAGGACTGTTGGACTCTCAAGAGAGCCGTTGAGAATTTGATAGAACAAAAATGAGTGGTGCTGAGGGATGAGGAAGTACCCAATGTGACTAACAATCCTTTACTGACTCACAACAACGGGCCGGTCATTGGAATGATTTATGATGATAAAAAGTTTTATCCAGCTTTGAAAGCTATCATCGCCATTGTCGATTCAGAGGCAAGACCTAAAGCGGCGGTGAAACAAACCAGAAATGAGAAGAAAATCACTCTAACTCCTCAAGTTGCAGAAACAAATACTGGGGCAGCACTTGCTAAGGACGCAATTCTCTATGTTCCTAGGGCCCCAAGGAAAGAACAACTCATGTTGAATACTCCAAAAAGATTTGAGTAGAGGAAAGTCACGCTAAATATGCCGAAGTTGTATGTGCCAAAAGGGACTTATGTGGCGCGAGGGTCAGTAATTTCACCAAGGCTGAATGAGCCCGTGGTTATTAGCCGCGCACCACAGAGCCCTATGAGAGACCCCACTGCAGTCCCCTGGAATTATAGCAAAACAGTGGTTACTTACAAGGGGAAAGAGATTATGGGAGAGGTGAACAAAATGAACCAACCTAGGAAGTACCACAACCCAGAAGAGCAAAAGATGTTAAAATTGAGCAAGGATAAATGGTTTCCGCCTAAGAAGCCTGTGAGTTCTGAGGAAGCAGAAGAGTTTTTCCGAAAAATGAAAACTTCAGAATATGCAATAATTGACCAGCTCAGGAAGACTTCTTCCTAGGTTTCACCTTTATCTCTTTTTATTAGCTCAAATGAACATCAAAAGGTACTCCTGAAAACATTGAACGGGGCATATGTCCCGGTTGAAACTTCAGTTGAACAACTAGAAAGAATGGCTGAACAATTCTTTGAAGTTAATATTCAGCCGTGATGATTTGCCCCAAGAGGGAGCAGCCCACAACAATGCTCTTCACTTGTTTGTCAAATGCAAAGGTTATTATATGAAGAGAGTCATGCTAGATGGTGGGTCTGGGGTCGACATTTGCCCTCTCTCAACGCTTCAGAGGATGAAAATTGGAACAAAAAGAATCCGACCAAACAATGTATGTGTGCGCGCTTTTGATGGTGTCAAACGAGACAAAATAGGGGAAATTGATTTAATTTTGACCATTGGCCCTGTGGATTTTGAAGTAACTTTCCAGGTTCTGGACATGGATACTTCATATAATTTTCTCCTAGGAAGACCATGGATTCACAATGTAGGAGTTGTGCCCTCCACTCTTCATAAAATGGTCATATTTGAACATGAAAACCAAGAAATTGTTGTCCACGGGGAGGATGAACAGTCCATTTACAGGGACCCTTCAGTCCCATGTCTCGAAGCTAGAGAAGGAAGTGAGCACATTGTTTACCAAGCCTTTGAAATTGTGATCGCTGATCAATGCGAAGAAGGGCCCCCGTTCCCTCAACCTTGCTTATCTAATGCCTCGGTCATGGTGTCCACTGAAATGATTAAACATGGGTACAAGCCCGGAAAGGGGCTCGGGGTATATCTACAAGGCATCATAGAGCCCGTTACGTCAACCGCCAATGAGAAGTTCTTCGGCGTAGGTTTCCGAGCTACAGAGGCCGATAGAAAATGGGCTGATGAGCGCAAGAAAAATGGGTGGGTCCTGCCTCAGCCCGTTCCGCATCTCACCAAGTCATTTATTGATCCCAAATATGTAGAAGAAGAAGAAAAGGAGTCCTTCATGACTGAAGAGATTGAGGATATGTGTGAAGCCATGAAACGAATGTTGTATGAGTCCCACATGGTCCAGCCGGGGGAAGGAACGAGCACTGCTGAGGTGTTATACATGGGGCCAAATGCCAAGCTTCAGAATTGGAAATCTACCCCATTCCCTGTCAGGCGGGAATCCCGATAGTCTAGTCTTGCCATCTTTTCTACATTACGAGTTATTTCAGGGTGTAACTCGAATGTTTTTATTTTATTGTCTTTTGATTTCGATGTAAACCCTCTTATCTTCAATTCAATTCAATGAAATCAATATTTCATCATCAATGGATGTTTCCTTTTTCTTTATTCTAATTTTGCTAATTTTCTTATCTTTTCCTTTTCAGTTCTAATAATGCGGACTTAAATAACATGACATGCTTGCGGACTTCATGCCCAGATCCTAAAACGCTGTCTAACTGTGAAATAATGAATCAAGATCCAGAATATGATAAAGATGAGGCTTTTAGGGAAATTAATCGAGAATTGGAACAATTTGAGAATAATCCTAAGCCAAACTTAAATGAAACCGAGCCAGTTAATTTGGGCCGTCCAAAAGAGGTCCGAGAAACTATGATAAGCATTCACGCCGATGAAAGAACTAGGGATGCATTGTTCCAACTTTTGTTTGAATTCAAGGATGTGTTTGCATGGTCCTATGATGATATGCCAGGTTTGAGCATTGATTTGGTAGTACATAAATTGCCAACTTATCCCGGTTACCCACCCGTACAACAAAAGCAAAGAAAGTTTAAAACGAAAATCAGTGATAAGATCAAAGAAGAAGTCTCTAAACAATTAAAAAATCTTGTGTGATTCGGGTGGTCCGATACACCATGTGGTTGGCTAATGTGGTCCCAGTACCGAAGAAAGATGGGAAAACCCGAGTGTGTGTTGATTATCGGGATTTGAACAAAGAAAGTCCCAAGGATAACTTTCCACTGCCAAACATTCATATTCTTGTTGACAACTGTGCCAAATATGAGATACAGTCTTTCGTGGATTGTTATGCTGGGTATTACCAGGTTCTGATGGATGAGGACGACGCAAAAAAAACGGCTTTCACCACGCCGTGGGGCACTTATTGTTACAGAGTCATGCCATTCGGTTTGAAAAATGCCGGGACAACTTACATGAGAGCCATGACTGCCATCTTCCATGACATGATGCACTGGGAAATTGAGGTGTATGTGGATGATGTGATCATTTAATCCAGAACACAAGAAAGCCATATGCAAGATCTGAGAAAGTTCTTTAAGCGTCTGCGCAGGTATGATTTGAAATTGAATCCAGCCAAATGTGCATTCAAAGTTCCATCTGGGAAACTTCTGGGGTTTATAGTCAGCTGGAGGGGTATTGGGTTAGATCCGACAAAGATAAAGTCTATTCGGGAATTGCCACCTCCGAGAACCAAGAAAGAGGTCATGAGTCTGCTAGGGAGATTGAATTACATCAGCAGGTTCATTGCTCAGCTTACTACCATGTGTGAGGCCATATTTAAGTAGCTAAAGAAAGATGCAGCGATCAAATGGACAGATGAATGTCAAGAGGCTTTTGATAAGATCAAAGAATATCTGTCAAATCCGCCAGTGTTGGTTCCACCCGAGCCAGGAAGACCTTTGTTCTTGTATCTGACAGTCTTGGAAAATTCCTTTGGCTGTGTCCTGGGATAACATGATGTGACCGGGAAGAGAGAGAAGGCCATATACTGCTTGAGCAAGAAGTTTACCATTTATGAAGCCAAGTATACTTTGTTGGAAAGAACTTGTTGCGCCCTAACTTGGGTCGCCCAGAAGCTCAGACATTATCTTTTGGCCTACACCATATATCTCATAACTAGAATGGATCCTCTGAAGTACATATTGCAGAAACCAATGCCCACGGGAAGGTTAGCAAAATGGCAAATCCTGCTCACTGAGTTCGACATTGTCTATGTCACCCGTACAGCGATGAAAGCTCAAGCCTTGGCGGATCATCTAGCTAAGAACCCGGTTGATGATGAATACCAACCCCTAAGTACTTACTTTCCAGACGAGGAAGTAAATTCAGTTGAAGTAATTCCAGAAGACACCAATGCTTAGAAAATATTCTTTGATGGAGTTGTAAATGCAAAAGGTGTCGGGATTGGGGCAATTTTGGTTTCACCCACCGGTCAGCACTATTCGGCCACACCCGGCTTCGGTTCTTCTGTACCAACAACACCGCTGAGTATGAAGCCTGCATTATGGGCATGAATATGGCAGTTGATCTGTATGTGGAAGAACTGTTAATCATGGGAGATTCAGATTTGATCATTCGGCAAGCCCAAGGTGAATGGGAAACTCGAGATATCAAGCTTATCCCCTATAGGCAACATGTGGAAGATCTTAGCAAATGATTCAAGTCCGTCGAGTTCAGGTATATTCCTCGATTCCACAACGAGTTAGCTGATGCATTAGCTACTTTGGCCTCAATGCTGCCGTATCCGAGCAATGTCCATATTGACCCGCTGGAAATCCAAATTCGAGAGAGGCATGGTTATTGTAATACAATTGAAATAGAACCAGATGTTCAGCCATGGTATCATGATATCAAAAGGTTTATGAAAATAAAGAAATATTCCGAACATGCTAGTAGAGACCAAAAGAGAACCATTAGAAGGCTTGCCAGCGGTTTCTTCTTGAGCGGAGAAATCTTGTACAAAAGAACTCCAGATCTGAATCTCTTGAGGTGTGTAGATGCCCTAGAAGCTGAAAAGATCATGAACGAAGTGCATTCGGGAGTATGTGGACCTCACATGAACGGATATGTCCTTGCAAAGAAAATCCTTCGGGCAGGTTATTACTGGATGACCATGGAAAAAGATTGCTTCAGTTTTGTCCGGAAGTGTCATTAGTGTCAGATACACGGTGACCGAATTCATGCACCGCCTTCAGAGTTACATCCTATGTCAGCACCTTGACCATTCGTTGCCTGGGGTATGGATGTCATTGGGCCAATCGAGCCGAAAGCTTCAAATGGGCACAAATTCATCTTGGTTGCCATTGATTATTTCACAAAGTGGGTTGAAGCAGTCACTTTCAAAGTCGTCACCAAGAAAGCGGTGGTGGACTTCGTGCATTCCAACATTATTTGTCGTTTTGGTATTCCTAAAACTATCATTACAGACAATGCTGCAAATCTGAACAGCCACTTGATGAGGGAGGTATGCGAATAATTTAAGATTACGCATCGTAATTCTAACCCTTATCGACCCAAAGCTAATGGCGGTGTTGAAGCTGCAAACAAGAATTTCAAGAAGATCCTCAAGAAAATTATTCAAAGTTCTAGACAGTGGCATGAAAATATGCCTTTCGCATTATTGGGATATCGCACAACCGTGCGCACATCAGTTAAGGATACGCCTTACTTATTGGTTTATGGAACTGAAGCCATAATACCTGCAAAAGTTGAAATTCCCTCTCTTTGAATCATTGTTGAAGCCGAGATCGAGGATGATGAATAGATCAAGGCCCGATTGGAAAAATTAACTATAATTGATGAAAAGCGAATGGCCGCAGTTTGCCACGGACAGTTGTACCAACAAAGAATGGCCCGTGCCTACAACAAGAAAGTGCGACCCAGGAAATTCGAAGTGGGGCAACTTGTTCTGAGACATATTCTCCCGCACCATGAGGAAGCAAAAGGAAAATTTGCTCCAAATTGGAAAGGTCCGTACATTATAAGAAAACTGTTACCGAAAGGAGCGTTGTACTTGGGAGACATTGAAGGAAATGACCCCTAAACAGCTATCAATACAGATGCGGTCAAGAGGTATTATGTTTGACCCTTTTGTTTCTTTGATCACCCTCTTTGGAACCTGAAAGTTACTACGGAAAATGGAAAAAAAAGATTAAAAAAAACAAAGAAAAAAAATCCTTGAACTACGTTCGACTTGATTCCGAAAGGATACATAGGCAACCTCTCTCTGGGGTTCAGTCACACCAAAACAAACACCCAAATTCCCTCAAAAGTGAAACTGGGGCAGATGTTATAATGGTTTGGCGATGGTTTTGTCTGAAAGGTTCCAAAGTTGTAATTGAATCCAAATCCTTTTTACCCAAATCCTTTTCTAGTCCTTCCGATCAATCGACAAAGAGATTCAAAATGGGAGGATACAATTACTCGGATCTGATACAACAAAATGAGAGAGTCTTATTGGTGAAAACCTCACAGGCACCATAAGGCGATGGTAAGCAGAGAAATTCGAAAATGAGAGTCTTATTAGTGAAAACTCACAAAAGAACTATAAGGCGATGGAAAGAAGAGAAATAAGAGAGGCCAGCTGGTGAAAACCCGCAAAGGGCGCCACTAATCGAAAAGAGGATCCTCACAGTCACTGCCATCGACACAGTCCTGGGCAAAGTTTCTCAGTCTCAAAGCAAGAGTTGTGATGAATTTCTGAGAGTTGGACAGTTTACACATATCGGGCATCTAGTCCAAGAGGCATGTCATGTTCATTGAAGTCTGTATACACTCCAGATAAGTCCTTCTTTCTTTTCCCCAAAGGGGATACCTCTTGTCTAAATTTATTTGTCCATTCCATTGTTTGCTTTTTTTTGAATCCTTTTCGGTTTAACTCTGTTATGAAACTAAGACAAAGAAGGGAACGTAGGACTGATTTATAGGGTTCTCACTTGATACAAACCAATATGCAAAAGAAAAGGCACCCAATCTCGGCAGGGGCATCAAGTTGACTCCAACTGGCCATGTTGGCCGATGTTTCGAAATAAAAAACTATTGAAAGAGGAAATTCAAAGTCAAATGCCCACAAGGGCAAAATAAAAGTTGAAAAGGTTAAGTCCCACGTGACTAACCATCATGGAAAATTCCGGAAAAGCCAGAGGTTCTCCGAGGTTAGAAATGCAATCAATATTCAGGAAACAACCAGTTGCAACTGAAAGGACCGAGACCAAGTGACTGAAACAATCAAGGCCACAAAACCAACCACCATTTCAAACTGACAAATTGTTCTTTGTTTGAAAAAAATTTGGGAAACAGGTGCAATCCAAAAGCAACCTTGCAAGAAGTAGGTGCAACCAAAATAAAATTATGCAAAGGTAGAAACAGTTTTGCAGCGATTACTGCAAAAGGGAAGTCTTCTCCAAACTCTTTCCCGCATTTTACTCATTATCTTAAAAAAATATATGAAATTAAAAAAGAAAGAAAAAAAATCATGGTAGTATAGGGTCTCCAATCCCTAGCTGTGTTTTCCAACATAGGGTCTCCACTCCCTAGTTGATGATTTTTAGACATAGGGTCTCCACTCCCTAGTTGATTTTATTTTAGACATAGGGTCTCCACTCCCTAGTTGATTTCATTTTAGACATAGGGTCTCCACTCCCTAGTCGTTTTCCAACATAGGGTCTCCACTCCCTAGTTGATTTTATTTTAGACATAGGGTCTCCACTCCCTAGTCTCTTTTCCAACATAGGGTCTCCACTCCCTAGTTGATGTTTTTAGACATAGGGTCTCCACTCCCTAGTTGATGATTTTCCAATATAGGGTCTCCACTCCCTAGTTGATGTTTTTAGATATAGGGTATCCCCTCCCTAATCTCTTTTCCAACATAGGGTCTCCACTCCCTAGTTGATGATTTTCCAACATAGGGTCTTCACTCCCTAGTCGCTTTTCCAACATAAGGTCTCCACTCCCTAGTTGAAGTTATTTTGGACACAGGGTCTTCACTCCCTAGTCGTTTTTCCGACATAGGGTCTCCACTCCCTAGTCGCTTTTCCGACATAGGGTCTCCACTACCTAGTTGATGATTTTTAGACATAGGGTCTCCACTCCCTAGTTGATGATTTTTAGACATAGGGTCTCCACTCCCTAGTCTCTTTTCCAACATAAGGTCTCCACTCCCTAGTTGATTTTATTTTTAGACATAGGGTCTCCACTCCCTAGTCGCCTTTTCCAATATAGGGTCTCCATTCCCTAGTTGATTTTATTTTAGACATAGGGTCTCCACTCTCTAGCCGCTTTTCCAACATAGGGTATCCACTCCCTAGTTGATTGATATTTTAGACATATGGTCTCCACTCCCAAGTCACTTTTCCAACATAGGGTCTCCACTCCCTAGTTGATGTTTTTTCAACATAGGGTCTCCACTCCCTAGTTGATGATTTTTAGACATAAGGTATCCACTCCCTAGTCGTTTTTCCAACATAGGGTCTCCACTCCCTAGTTTATTTTATTTTTAGACATAGGGTCTCCACTCCCTAGTCGCCTTTCCCAACATAGGGTCTCCACTCCCTAGTTGATTTTATTTTAGACATAGGGTCTCCACTCCCTAGTCGCTTTTTCAGCATAGGGTATCCACTCCCTAGTTGATTGATATTTTAGACATAAGGTCTCCACTCCCTAGTCTCTTTTCCAACATAAGGTCTCCACTTCCTAGGTGATGATTTTCCAACATAGGGTATCCACTCCCTAGTTGATGATATTTTAGACATAAGGTCTTAACTCCCTAGCCTCTTTTCAAACATAGGGTCTCTACTCCCTAGTTGATGATTTACCAACATAGGGTCCCCACTCCCTAGTTGATGATTTTTAGACATAGGGTCTCCATTCCCTAGTTGATGTTTTTAGACATAGGGTCTCCACTCCCTAGTCGCTTTTGCAACATAGGGTCTCCACTCCCTAGTTGATGTTATTGTAGACATAGGGTCTTCACTCTCTAGTCGTCTTTTCCAACATAGGGTCTCCACTCTCTATTTGATTTTATTTTCGACATAGGGTCCCCACTACCTAGTCGCTTTTTCCAACATAGGGTCTCCACTCCCTAGTTGATTTGATCTTAAATGGAGGGTACACCATTCCCCGATATCTTTGCCAATATAGGGTATCCCATTCCCTGGCCACATTTTCCCAATATAAGGTACACCAATCCTTAGTTGGGACATCCTTTGGCAATAAAAGAACACCATCCAAAAACAAAAACATGAATTTTTCAGGGTACACTACTCCCGACCTTTTATTGCTTTCAATAAAGAAGTTGTTTAGAATTTTGTTACAATAACTCATGAAATCTTCCTAGTGCAAATTGGGGCAGAAAAATTTCATTCGTTTGTTTGTTTTGGTGTCTGAGTAGGTTTTACCTCGAGGCACAGGGTTCGAGATGACCAAAAGAAGAAGCCTCAATTCAGAATAAAAGAAAAGAAAAAATAAGTGAATCCATAATGCAAAAGCAATTGAAAAGATGTGGAATGCTCAAGACATGACTGAAGCCACGAGCATTGGAGTCCCGTTTTGAATAGAAGAAGCTATACAACAATGAACTAGAACCTAAAGCTAGCGAGCATCAAGGTTTAGATCAGAGTCTGCATGAAGAACCAGTCAAGACTCAAGATCAAGTTTCTGAAGACTCATAGATAGGAATCTTGTAACTCATAACTAATAGGCTTGTTTAGTTTTTTTTTGATATAATGGCAGGACCGCGGACCTGAGCCTCGACGAAACCTCACTCGACTCCTCAACTCATCATTCCACTATTCTACTTGAACTACATGTGACCTGATTCCCCTATAACCCGGGATATGTAGGCTATCCAAAACCAGGACTCAGTTGCACCCTATCTTTTATTTCTTTTCCTTTTGAATAATGGTTTGGTAAAAAATTAGTCACGTGGCTCACCTAGTCTTTGCCTGAAAACTCTTCATGTTTCAGATGTTATAATGGTTTGGCGATGGTTTTGTCTGAAAGGTTCCAAAGTTGTAATTCAATCCAAATCCTTTTTACCCAAATCCTTTTCTAGTCCTTCCGATCAATCGACAAAGAGATTCAAAATGGGAGGATACAATTACTCGGATCTGATACAACAAAATGAGAGAAATAAAATGAGAGAGTCTTATTGGTGAAAACCTCACAGGCACCATAAGGCGATGGTAAGCAGAGAAATTCGAAAATGAGAGTCTTGTTAGTGAAAACTCACAAAGAGTACTATAAGGCGATGGAAAGAAGAGAAATGAGAGAGGCCAACTGGTGAAAACCCGCAAAGGGCGCCACTAATCGAAAAGAGTATCCTCACAGTCACTGGCATCGACACAGTCCTGAGCAAAGTTTCTCAGTCTCAAAGCAAGAGTTGTGATGAATTTCTGAGAGTTGGACAGTTTACACATATCGGGCATCTAGTCCAAGAGGCATGTCATGTTCATTAAGTTTGTATACACTCCAGATAAGTCCTTCTTTCTTTTCCCAGAAAGGGATACCTCCTGTCTAAATTTATTTGTCCATTCTATTGTTTGCTTTTTTTTGAATCCTTTTCGGTTTAACTCTGTTATGAAACTAAGACAAAGAAGGGAACGTAGGACTGATTTACAGGGTTCTCACTTGATACAAACCAATATGCAAAAGAAAAGGCACCCAATCTCGGCAGGGGCATCAAGTTGACTCCAACTGGCCATGTTGGCCGATGTTTCGAAATAAAAAACTGTTGAAAGAGGAAATTCAAAGTCAAATGCCCACAAGGGCAAAATAAAAGTTGAAAAGGTTAAGTCCCACGTGACTAACCATCATGGCAAAGTCCGGAAAAGCCAGAGGTTCTCCGAGGTTAGAAATGCAATCGATATTCAGGAAACAACCAGTAGCAACTGAAAGGACCGAGACCAAGTGACTGAAACAATCAAGGCCACAAAACCAACCACCGTTTCAAACTGACAAATTGTTCTTTGTTTGAAAAAAAATTGGGAAACAGGTGCAATCCAAAAGCAACATTGCAAGAAGTAGGTGCAACCAAAATGAAATTACGCAAAGGCTAGAAATGATTTTGCAGTGACTACTGCAAAAGGGAAGTCTTCTCCAAACTCTTTCCCGCATTTTACTCATTATCTTAAAAATATATATGAAATTAAAAAGAAAAAAAAATCATGGTAGTATAGGGTCTCCAATCCCTAGCTGTGTTTTCCAACACAGGGTCTCCACTCCCTAGTTGATGATTTTTAGACATAGGGTCTCCACTCCCTAGTTGATTTTATTTTAGACATAGGGTCTCCACTCCCTAGTTGATTTTATTTTAGACATAGGGTCTCCACTCCCTAGTCGTTTTCCAACATAGGGTCTCCACTCCCTAGTCTCTTTTCCAACATAGGGTCTCCACTCCCTAGTTGAAGTTTTTAGACATAGGGTCTCCACTCCCTAGTTGATGTTTTTAGATATAGGGTATCCCCTCCCTAGTCTCTTTTCCAACATAGGGTCTCCACTCCCTAGTTGATGATTTTCCAACATAGGGTCTCCACTCCCTAGTTGATGATTTTCCAACATAGGGTCTTCACTCCCTAGTCGCTTTTCCAACATAGGGTCTCCACTCCCTAGTTGAAGTTATTTTGGACACATGGTCTCCACTCCCTAGTCGCTTTTCCGACATAGGGTCTCCACTCCCTAGTCGCTTTTCCGACATAGGGTCTCCACTCCCTAGTTGATGATTTTTAGACATAGGGTCTCCACTCCCTAGTCGCTTTTCCAACATAGGGTCTTCACTCCCTAGTTGATGATTTTTAGACATAGGGTCTCCACTCCCTAGTCGCTTTTCCAACATAGGGTCTCCACTCCCTAGTTGATTTTATTTTTAAACATAGGGTCTCCACTCCCTAGTCGCCTTTTCCAATATAGGGTCTCCATTCCCTAGTTGATTTTATTTTAGACATAGGGTCTCCACTCTCTAGCCGCTTTTCCAACATAGGGTATCCACTCCCTAGTTGATTGATATTTTAGACATATGGTCTCCACTCCCTAGTCTCTTTTCCAACATAGGGTCTCCACTCCCTAGTTGATGTTTTTCCAACATAGGGTCTCCACTCCCTAGTTGATGATTTTTAGACATAAGGTATCCACTCCCTAGTCGTTTTTCCAACATAGGGTCTCCATTCCCTAGTTGATTTTATTTTTAGACATAGGGTCTCCACTCCCTAGTCGCCTTTCCCAACATAGTGTCTCCACTCCCTAGTTGATTTTATTTTAGACATAGGGTCTCCACTCCCTAGTCACTTTTCCAGCATAGGGTATCCACTCCCTAGTTGATTGATATTTTAGACATAAGGTCTCCACTCCCTAGTCTCTTTTCCAACATAAGGTCTCCACTCCTTAGTTGATGATTTTCCAACATAGGGTATCCACTCCCTAGTTGATGATATTTTAGACATAGGGTCTCCACTCCCTAGCCTCTTTTCAAAAATAGGGTCTCTACTCCCTAGTTGATGATTTTCCAACATAGGGTCCCCACTCCCTAGTTGATGATTTTTAGACATAGGGTCTCCACTCCCTAGTTGATGTTTTTAGACATAGAGTCTCCACTCCCTAGTCGCTTTTGCAACATAGGGTCTCCACTCCCTAGTTGATGTTATTGTAGACATAGGGTCTTCACTCTCTAGTCGTCTTTTCCTACATAGGGTCTTCACTCTCTAGTCGTCTTTTCCTACATAGGGTCTCCACTCCCTATTTGATTTTATTTTCGACATACGGTCCCCACTACCTAGTTGCTTTTTCCAACATAGGGTCTCCACTCCCTAGTTGATTTGATCTTAAATGGAGGGTACACCATTCCCCGATATCTTTTCCAATATAGGGTATCCCATTCCCTGGCCATATTTTCCCAATATAAGGTACACGAATCCTTAGTTGGGACATCCTTTGACAATAAAAGAACACCATCCAAAAACAAAAGCATGAATTTTTCAGGGTACACTACTCCCGACCTTTTATTGCTTTCAATAAAGAAGTTGTTTAGAATTTTGTTACAATAACTCACGAAATCTTTCTAGTGCAAACTGGGGCAGAAAAAATTCATTCGTTTGTTTGTTTTGGTGTCTGAGTAGGTTTTACCTCGAGGCACAGGGTTCGAGATGACCAAAAGAAGAAGTCTCAATTCAAAAGAAAAGAAAAAAATAAGTGAATCCAAAATGCAAAAGCAATTGAAAAGATGTGGAATGCTCAAGACATGACTGAAGCCACGAGCATTGGAGTCCCGTTTTGATTAGAAGAAGCTATAGAACAATGAACTAGAACCTAAAGCTAGCAAGAATCAAGGTTTAGATCAAGTCTGCATGAAGAACCAGTCAAGACTCAAGATCAAGTTTCTGAAGACTCATAGATAGGAATCTTGTAACTCATAACTAATAGGCTTGTTTAGTTTTTTTTTGTTGATATAATGGCAGGACCGCGGACCGGAGCCTCGACGGAAACTCACTCGACTCCTCAACTCATCATTCCACTATTCTACTTGAACTACACGTGACCTGATTCCCCTATAACCCGGGATATGTAGGCTGTCCAAAACCAGGACTCGGTTGCACCCTATCTTTTATTTCTTTTCCTTTTGAATAATGGTTTGGTAAAAAATTAGTCACGTGGCTCACCTAGTCTTTGCCTAGCTGTGAGCACCTAATTTTTGACTATATTTGAATTTTTATCACCTTTTACTATGTAAATATTTTCAAAATTTAATATATATTTTTTAGCTTTGTTACATATATATATATATATATATATATATATATATATATATATATATATATATATATATATATATATATATATATAGAAAAATTATTAATAATTTAAAAGGTCAATTATTACTATTAGTATTATTATTATTATTATTATTATTATTATTATTATTATTATTATCTATATTTTTAAATAAAATGAATTCAAAACCGAAAATAAAGAAAAATTAATTATTATTTTTTTTAAAAAACAAATTTCGGATGGGAATTAAAAAATAGGAAAATTAAAAATATAAAATTAAAAAGTAAAAGTAAAAGTAGGTAAAAATTATTTAATAAAAAAAAGTAAAAGAAAGTGAAAAATTTAAAAAATAAAAGTAAAAGAATGTGGAAATTTAAAAAATGAAAAGTAAAATAAAGTTGGAATTAAAAAATAAAAGTAAGGGTATCTGATTTTTTTTTAAAAGTAAAAGTAAGTGGAAAAAAAAAAAAGTAAAATAAGTGGGAAATAAAAAAAGAAAAGTAAACTAAGAGGGAAATAAAAAAAGAAAAATAAAAAAGTGGGATTTTAAATATATTAAAAGTAAAAAAATGAGAAATTAAAAAATAAAAGTAAAAGAAAGTGGGGAATTATTTTGTTTTAAAAATAAGAAAAATGGGAAGTGGAAATTCTTTTTAATTTAAAATAAAAAATAAATAAACAATAAAAATTAAAAATCTGAAAATTCTGAAATTGTTTTCTATAAATAGAATAAAAATGTGATGAAAAAAAGAAGAAGAGAGAAAGGGAAAAATAGGGAGGAAGAATCGAGAAAAAAATATTTTCTTCTTCTAGGATAAGGAAATTTCTACTCGTGTCATTCTTTCTTCAGTTTTCTTTCGAAAAATCCAGCAGCTTCACCACCCCAAAACCACAAGCCCTTGACCACTTTTGAGCCATCATTAACCCCCCTCCCCCCAAAAAAGCTCCAAAAATAGCCACTAAATCATCAGTTTTGCAAGGTCGATTGAGGTTGCAAGTTGACATTTGCCGCTCGAGTTTTTCATGGTCCGGAGTGTCCAGTTGAGAGCTATTCGATTATTGAGTGGTTGTAATTTAAATCCACAATCATCAATACAAAGATTCACTTCTCTTTCTATTTTTTTTTCCATTAATGTTTTGGGTCACTCTGTTTTAATTTAACTTTGAGTATGATATGATCGAGTTCGCATCTGAGTGTACTAAGATTAATTTGTTCTCATGTTGAGTATTTGTTAAGATTAATTTATTGTCCTTTTTAGTAGTTCATATGGTTAATTTTATTGATGAATATGTATTAATTCGTTACTTTTCTTGTTTATTCAATGAAGTAATGGCTTTCCATTTTAGCAATCTTTAGTTTCATTTTGATCTCCTATCTTATTGACTAAATTGATCCTGCTTGTATCTATCTTTTCGTGCCATAAATTTATAAGAGATTAGGTTGAGCCATGATTGATGTAAGACTTTAATTGAACTTCCCTAGCGTATTTATGGGCTAATTGTTGCACATGACCAAAAACAAATAAACATTCACAAGCTAGCCAACTTTTTCCATAATTAATTTACATCATTTCCTCCATAACAATATACATACTCATGACCTTACAATAATGTCAAAATTAGTAATTGAATAATATTCGAACACCGTAGCTTGATTTAGGCGCGACTAATAATAAATCATCGTGACTATGGGTACGGTTCCTGTGGCATAGTCATGATACGTAAACCCCAATTCAAGTGCGTGTTTCACGCGACTTGATCATAACTTCAAATAATAATAAAAATAAAACATGTTGTAAATTGCGGGTGCGTTTCACGTGGCACGGTTCGCAATGTGTACCAAAACGACAAGTGTACGACATCGCGACTTGTTCAAATAAATTCCATAAATATTAAAAAGCGGTAAAAGACAAAAATGCACAATGGGTTTAAAACATGTAATAAATCATATAATTATGCCAAGTATTAATTGTTAAGCGACCGTGCTAAAACCACAGTACTCGGGAGTGCCTCACACCTTTTCCTAGGTTAACAGAATTCCTTACCCGGTCTTCTGTGTTCGCAGACCAAAAATAATAGTCAAATTTCCTCGATTTGGGATTCTAAAATAAATCGGTGACTTGGGACACCATACATTATTTCAAGTGGCGACTCTAAATAAATAAATAATCTCATTTCGAATAATGTCACTTAAATTGGAAAAACTCCTTATCCCCTATCCCCTAGGGAAAAAGGAGGTGTGACACATATGAAATACCTCAGCCACCATGCTCAAAATCAATAACCACACGCAATTCGACATCAATTACCCAAAGTGCCTTACCATAACCATGGAGAGCAAATAACACAATGCCACAATCCGGAAAGAACATAGCCAACACACACTCAATCACGCAATACCCAAATACTCATCTCGCTCAAATTCCGCTATAAAGCCCAAATAGTACCGCACCTGTGTGCATATAACCAACGATTCACAACCCCTCATAGCATGGAAGAGTAATACATAGAACATATCCGATACGAATAAAATTAATTCTAACCGAATGGCACATCCCTCAACAATAGCAGTATGGAGCCAACCAATCCGGCTCGGTGTAGAATACACATCCAAATTGGGCCTACCAATGGACCCCCAAATCAGCTCTAGTCACCCACAGATAGATAAATAACCCTCCGAAAGTCCACAATGACTGAATCAGAAGACATACTATCATCTGACTAGCTTTGGCCACAACTTCACAGTCCATAACCATGAAACAATCTACTCATGAGAACTCCCAATCTCCAAATCCATAGAGCACACGAATCACCATATCTAATCCCAACTCCACCGCCCGAATACCTAACACATCTCTCATACACGATCATCCCACATGGAATACTTCTATAATTCCTCCGTTCCACATAGCAAAATTTGAATATCAACAATCGATCAACCAGGAGAGTGTCACAGTATCAGTGAAGTATCCATAAATCAAAACACATTGCCCCTTCTGAAATGTATACTCTAATCAGGCCATACCAAATAGTAATATAATTTATATAGTCATCTTACCATCTATGTTGCCTAAGAATTTTATGATCTTCCCCTCAAAACTGAATTGTGACCTTGCACATGCCAATTTCGATCCCACACAACATACCGTATATACCATGCCATCATATGAAATACGAGAACTTCTTAATCCACTCCGAGTCACAAGCAACTACATACTCAATTAGCCAAGGATCTTCCATTTGATTTCATCCGGAGAAAATCACTATACATCACATGCTCCTCACACCAATAGGAAATATACTCCTAGAACCGTGGTAGAAACCATTGAGAACTCTTCGAAGCCCCTTTGCACATAATCAAGCTATCAAAATCGAATCTCTCTAACTCAGCCAAGCCACGCAAGTCGCCTAAACCCAAGAGCATTGCCATGAAACACCTGTAGAAACTCACCACGTCATTAGCACATAAAGAATCGATTATATCCATTACTGCGTTGATCCAACCTACTACCAAGTTGTCTTAATTCTTCGAGTTCCTTCCAAATTGCCTTCAAATTGATACCTTTCCTTGCTAAAACACTACTATCCTTAACCAAAACTTGCCCCACGAACTCTAGCATAAAACCTCACTGTCCTGAGGCCAATAAGTCGCTGAATTCCCTCTTAAGCACCCCAAACATACCACAACCGAGATACTCACTCCGAAGAGACCTCCTGCGAATTTCAAGTTATTCTTTCACCTTCCTGATACTGAAATGTAGAATCCACAATGATATAGAAATATTGCGAGTCTCGACACCATCCAATGTAACTCTCAGATTCTAGCCATGTACAAATCCGCAAAATTCTCAATTGCCACATTTAAATCTTGAATTCATTAGAACCATTCTTGATAGTCTTCCACTCTACTCAGATCTCAATTAAACTGACCAAGCGAACCAAACGACATGTTCCCCATTAGCACAACAACAACCAAGGAAGTAATCCACACTCCTAAGCAACCAGGTGAATCCCTGCTTCATGCACCCTACATCCTTTACAAATAACAACTTAATCATTCAATGTTTCCCATATACCCACAAAGCATAATACAACCCGTATCCAGAAATTCCTTTACTCGAGTCATCCTCGATCTCACCCTCTGCAGAACATAACTTATTCACAAGTATACCTCAAATCAAAACCAATACAACATATAACCGTGCAATCAACTTATTAATAGCAGACTCCCCCACTTGGCTGAAAGTCGAGGAATAAAGCATCTGATAACTTACAATACCCATACTCTATTTCTTCCAATATCCCGCGCTGAAATTCAACTAAATTCTTCATAAGCTCATGTAACACAAACCATCTAATATCTCGAAACATTTGCAAATCTCGCATTCACCCTTATAACAGTCAAGCCAACTCTCATAAGCAATCCAAACTCAAATTGCAACACATATAATTCACTAGTAAAAGAGAACTCTCTACAACAATAACATAGGGATCACGCAACCTCGAGACACCCCGAAGGAGATAACCCTCATACTTTGCCTCAAACTGACATCTCTCTATATCCTTCCACAGTCACAACTACTGCGCAATCACTTAACCTTCTTGAGTCTGAACTCACAACAGGACATGAAAATCTACTTTACTCCATAATTAAACAACATGAAACAAAATCCCTCAACATACCACAACTCGAGACTATACATCACATCAAGACAAAAATCATCTCACATAAACTCTTATCGCCGTATTAAAACTATATGAACACATCTTGTAGTCACATTATACTCATCTCGTAGTCATCCAGCCACTCATCAAGCCATAAATTTCACACACAGGAACATTACCGGACGTATAAGTCCAAAAGCACGTGCTCACATAATCAACATCTCGGCACTCAAGCTGCAGTCAAAACATGGCCTCAAGTCCTCCAAACTGGCCCATCATCAGCGCACTGAAATCACATCTCGTACCTCATCCATGGAATCACAAACCGTCGATGCACGGCTGATGCCGAGAGCTCATGTGTGCATACGAATGCGTGGAAGGAATTCTAAGGATTACGCTTCAAGCTAAATCGATGTCGCATGATAAGGAAAGAAGGATGGGAAGTATATCCTAAATTCCCTGTAGCCTCTCGAAGATAGGTATGGACGTCATCATACCGATCTACAAGACTCTACTAGACACTTACTCATGACTTGTAGAACCTATGAACCTAGAGCTCTGATACCAATCTGTCACGACCCAAAATCCGCTAGTCGTGGTGGCACCTAACCCAATCCGCTAGGTAAGCCAATTATACTATCCAATTCCAATAATATTTCATAAGACTATTTAAACAAAAGAAATTATCTAAATCTTATACATTTCACCAAGGACTAGTAGTACAAAACATGAGCTTCTAAGAATAGAATTTACAAAGCCGATATGAAGTAAATACATCTTCTATTTGAAAAGCACATAAATAGAGTTTTATAATCTAAGACTACCATGAACAAGAGGCAGCTACAACAGGGACGCAGGTACATCTTCAAATCCAGCTCCCATCGAAAATATCAACAACACCAACCAACATCTGCACGCAATATGCAAAAGTGTAGTATGAGTACAACTGACCCCGTGTACTCAATAAGTAACAAACCTAACCTTAGGTCGAAAGTAGTGACGAGCTGCAACAAGGTCGGGTCTGACACCAATAGCCAACAACAATTCATAACAACGTAAAGCATATAAATAAGGACGTAACTCAAAGATAAAGTGCTCATCTTTTTCACAGTTTTTCGAAAATAGTTCCACTTTTCAAGAATATCACTGAAAACCCAAATCCTTTACCGTAACCATCGAAAAATATGAGATAGTTTGAAAACTGAAATATTCCTGAAAATCTTTTCCACAATAAATAAAATATTTAATTTTCTTCCCAAATTGCAAGTGTGAAATACCTCTATATTCCCACATATCAATGTGTGTAAAAACAAAGCCATGAATGCCGTGATACCGTACCGCATGAAGAAAAATACATCTCTATGCATGTATGTCATGTGTACATGCCAATTCCATATATCTCAGAGATGAATCATATACTCACACCCTCAGGGTACTCAATCTCACTATCTCACACTTTTCACTCATCATGCTCAACCACTCAGTACTGTATATGACCAATTCATCCCAGGGAAGATCCATCCCGGAATATATACATCAACTAACCATCAGTCACTCAATACTGAGGAAGGCCAATCCGACCCATGGAGAAGATCCATCTCCAGGTATATATAAATGCTCAACCACTTGGTATTGTATATGGATCATACGGCCCAGGGAAGATCCATCTCGGAATATATATACATCACTGACCATCAGTCGCCAGTACCGAGGAAGGCCAATCTAGCCCCATAGAGAAGATCCATCTCCAAGTATTAATGCTTCGGACAAGATCCATGTCCAGGGAAGATCCATCCCTCACTAAAATCAATCGCGCTCACTAGGGGTATGTACAGACTCCAGAGTGGCTCCTACAGCCCAAAATTAATATATCATGTTGCGATACGCAGCCCGATCCCATAAATATCACTCATAATCAAGCTCTTAGTCTCACTCAGTCATCAATCTCTCCAGTCTCACTCACAGGCTCACAATGTCATGAAACTAGCCCGACTACAATGATATGATGTAGCAATAAATAACAACTGAGACTGAGATATGATATGAATGCATGAATATGACTGAGTACGAAATATCAGTGAAATCAGTGAGTTGACAGCAACAAATGACTACTATGGGTCCCAACAATATCAGCATAAAGCCTAAACATGATATATAGCATGATTGACAGCTCAGTTACCTTATAACATGGTGAAAAGACAGATAACAACGAAATAGGGCCACTATATAGTGCCATGGAAACAATGGAGTCATAGTTCACAGGGTTCACGCCCACACGCCCGTCACCTAGCATGTGCGTCACCTCAACACCAATCACATAGCACAAAATTCGGGGTTTCATACCCCCAACACTAAGTTTAGAAGAGTTACTTACATCGAACAAGCCAATTCCAATACCGAGCAAGCCAAGCGATGCTCCAAAAATGCCATCACGTGCGTAGCGACCTCGTAACGGCTCAAAACTAGCCAAAGTAACTCAAATACATCAAATAAAGCCAAAGGAAACAATTCCAAATGATAAAGATCGAATCCTAAATCAAATCCAAAATCCGGTCAAAATTCACACTCGGGCCCGCACCTCAGAACCCGACAAAACTCACAAAATCTGACAACCCATTCAATTACAAGTCCAACCATACTAGTTTCACTCCATTCCGACTCCAATTCGATGCTCAAAACTCAAAAATTCATATTATAAAACTTTAGGCCAAAACCCCCAATTTCCTCTTTAAAATTCCGCAACCAAAAGCTAAATTCGAAGATAGATTCATGAAATATAACAAAAATCGAGTAGAGAACACTTACCCCAATTCATATGGTGAAAATTGCTTCAAGAATCACCTCAATCCGAGCTCCCTAGCTCCAAAAATGTAAAAATGGTTGAAACCCTCGAAATAGAGTACTTTATAATCTGCCCAGGCATTTCTCTATGCTATCGCGGACAAACTAACGAGATATCGAAGCAAAAAAGTTTTCCAGCCCTTTTTAACTCTATGCGATCGCGACCATTCTCCCGCGATTGTGAAGAATAAATTTTTCTAACAACCTTCTCCAACTCTTCCGGATAGCCTCTAGTATAATGGTCATAACGTTTTGTACAAAACTCTGAATTACAATTGGTTTGACTTTCTGAAAGCTAGACATCAAGGACTATAACTTTTATTTTTGAATCATCTTTATATTCCTTATAGATTATGAGATATAAGCTTCCAAAGTCGGGTTAGTGCAGTAGAACATTTCCTCTACGCGATCGCTAAGCATTGGCCATTTTTGTCCATTTTTCTCTTCGCTATCGCGTCCATAGCCATGCTATCGCTTTGTATACCCCGGTAGCCAAAAACCAACAACTAGAAATGGCCTAGAAATGGTCAGAAACCACCCTGAAACTCACCCGAGCCCTCGAGCCCCGTCCGAACTTACCAACAAGTCTCAAAATATATCACGGACTTAGTCGAGGCCTCAAATCACATCAAACAACGCTAAAAACACGAATCACACCTCAATTCAAAGTTAATAAACTTTGAAACTTCAAACTTCCACAACCGATGTTGAAACCTATCAAATCACATTCGATTGACCTCAAATACTGCACACAAGTCACATTTGACATTATGGACCTGCTCCAACTTCCATCCGACCCTGTTATCAAAAGTTCCACTCCCGGTCAAACTTTCCAAAATTTTAACTTTCGCCATTTCAAGCCAAATTCTACTACGGACCTCTAAATCGCAATACGGACGCGCTCCTAAGTCCAAAATAACCCAACGGAGCTAACGGGACCATCAAAAATCCAATCCGAGGTCAAATACTAAAAAATTAAACTTGATCACACCTTTCAATTTAAAGATTCTAGCAGAGAATCATTCTTCTAAATCAATTCCGAATAACCTGAAAAAACCAAAATCGATGATTCACCTAAGTCATAATACATCACACGGAGCTACTCATGCCCTCAAACAACCGAGTGAAGTGTAAATGCTCAAAACGACCGGTCAGGTCATTACACCGTCTCAAAATTGTGTGCTTGATTCTTTGTACATGTTCTCTAAGGGGTCGTTTGGTATGAGGTATAGGTAGATATAATGCTGGTATAAAAATTTAATACCACCTTAATACTTTGTTTGGTTAGCAAACATGGTATAAATTATCCCGAGATCAAAATTAGTACTGGAATAACTTATACCTTGTATGGGGTGGGGTAATTAGTGTCTGGATAACTTATACCTTCTTATTAGAAATTATGCAATTGTCATTTTTAATACAATATAGCAAACAGTGGATAAAATACAATACCAGCATAACTTATCCCAGCCAAGTGCTAGACATATTAAGCATTGACGGAAACCTCACCCTAACGAATAACATGATGTTGTTAAACACCAAATGTACTAAACGCTGAAATGTCACATTCCCTCCATGGCGACGAGTATTCCTGCTTTTCCATAATTCCCAAACAATGCAAGTAGGGATGCGCCTAATTTGATAAATACCAAATTACCATACTGAAACCAAAATTTTGGTATTTGGTATTCGATATTTTGGTATTATGTATGGTATTTGGTTTAAGTTTTAAAAAAATATTGGTATTAGGTATGGTATTTGGTATTTTAAAAAGAAATACTGAAATATCGATACCGTACCGAAATATATATTATATTACATAATACACATATTATTAATTATAACATAAATATAAACATCTAAAATTTAACTTTCCATTATTCTCTAAGTTCATCAATTAACTCTAAGCAAGTAACAAGATATTTTTAATGATCAAATTTATTCTTTTATGTACAATTTTCTCTCTCTGGGTTGATATTTGCTAGTTTTGGACAAAACTTTTGTCAACAAATATTTTTAGTGTTGTACTTTGAGTACTTTAATTTAGAATATTACAGTCTATGACTCTATGCAATAGTTAGTATTCAAACCGAATAAACCAAAACCGAAAGGAGAAAAATCGAACCATACGAATTTAATTAGGTACGGTATTGGTATTGCATTTTAAGAAACCGAATACCGAACCAAAATGTCTAAATATTGTACCATACCGACCGACGAACACCCCTAAAGCCACTTAGAGAGAGAAATCTAGAATAGAACTAATTAAGTAGGAATTAAAATATAAAACTTATTTAATCAGCTTGCCGAACATTATTCATGAATGCAAATTCACACTTAGCCAGCTTGTGAGAATCCTTTGATTGAAAATAAAAACTACATGAAATACAACGACGAGGCAGTGTCAAAATCAGAATTTAGACGTTCAAACTTACGCTAGTTGAGAAAATAAATTTTAAAATGTATATATAACTTTGTCTATACTTAACACACAAGTATAGAGTTTTGACTCAAAACATTAGGCTTTGTTGAACTTATCAATTCG
Organism: Nicotiana tomentosiformis; assembly: GCF_000390325.3. Taxonomy (NCBI): domain Eukaryota; kingdom Viridiplantae; phylum Streptophyta; class Magnoliopsida; order Solanales; family Solanaceae; genus Nicotiana; species Nicotiana tomentosiformis. The sequence goes on from NC_090812.1 coordinate 154,730,871, forward strand.
TGGTGGCAAATCAATTAGCAAAACTCTATGTAGCAAAATCAATTAGCAAAAAATATTTTAGCAAGATTAAAAAAATCCCACATTAACCTTTAGCGTGGCCGAGTTGGTTGAGAATGAGACTTCCAAAAAATGGGAGATGTAGGGTTCAAAACACACTTGCATACCTCTCGATCGAACCCATCGCACGGGGCTTGTCTAGTGCGATTTATCTTCCTGTGTCATTTGCGAGTTATTACACAGGAGCAGAGTTAACCCTGTGCACACCCAAATTAATGGATAGTGGTTGTGGATTTTCTTGTTAAATAAAAAGATCCCATATTTTGGAGAAGAGAATTGTGTTGAAGAAATCCATAGCGTGATCTAGTATATGTTGTTAATGCCAATTACCCTAAAATAGAACTGTAACGACCCAGCCGGTCGTTTCGAGAGTTATAGTCCCGTTTTCCCATTTTTTGCTCCTTTGTATTCTTCAACTGTTAGATGACTTACCGGGTTAGTTGGTTCGGGTCCGAAGAGATTTCAGAGTGAATAGAGACACTCTTAATTGAAAGCTTAAGTTGGAAAAGTTGACCGGATGTTGACTTATGTGTAAACGACCTCAAATTTGAATTTTGATGGTTTCGTTAGCTCTGTTAGGTGATTTTGAACTTAGGAGCGCGTCCAGATTGTGATTTGGATATCCGTAGTAGGTTTAGGCTTGAAATGGCAAAAGCTGAAATTTTGGAAAGTTTAACCTTGAGTGGACTTTTTGATATCGAGGTCGGATTAAAATTTCGGAAGTTGAAGTAGGTTCGTGGTGTCATTTATGACTTGTGTGCAAAATTTGAGGTCAATCAGACGTGATTTGTAGGTTTCGGCATCGTTTGTAGAATTTAGAAATATCAAATTTCATTAAGCCTGAATCCGTGTGTAATTCATGTTTTTGATTTTCTTTGAGGTAGTTTGAGGGTTCGAATAAATTCGTATGGTATTTTGGGACTTGATGGTATGTTTGGTTGAGGTCCCGGGGGTCTCGGGTGAGTTTCGGGTGGTTAATGGATAATTTTTGGACTTAGGTTGTTGGCTGATAACTGTTGGTGAGTTCTTCTCGTTTTCTCTTATGCATTCGCGAGGGAGGTCTCGTGTTTGCGAAGTGTACTTGGAGGCTGATGGGGACTCCAGCCTTTTGGCCTATGCGTTCGCGGAAGGGTAGTCGCGTTCGCGAAGTGAGGGGCCAGCGAAGCATCGCGTTCGCGGTTAGTTGGACACGTTCACGAAGAAGGTTTTGGGCGGCAGAATCATTTGTGCTACGCGAACTCGAGGGAAAGGCCGCATTCACGATGAAGGAATAACTTGGTAGCAGTGTTAAATTTCAAAAACGAGGGTTTGAACATATTTTTCATATTTTGAGCTAGAGACCACAGATTAGGCGATTTTTGAAGGGATTTTCAAGGAGTTGATTGGGGTAAGTAATTCCTATCTAATTTTGGTCAAATTACATGATTATGCCTTTAATTCCATCATCTAATTTGTGATTTGGGGTAAAACATTTTGGGGAAAGAGGAAGAGTTCTTGAGTTAGATTTTAAGGTTTTGAATGGGATTTTGTTATCGGATTTGAGTAAATTTGGTATGGTTAGACTTGTGAGTGAATGAGCTTTCGGATTTTGTGACTTTTATTGGATTTCGAGACATGGGCCCGGGGGCCGGGTTTGAGTCGATTTCGAATTTTGGCTATAATTTAGTATATTTCTTGTGGAATTAATCCCTTTAGCCTATATTAATTGTGTTGTACTGCTTGTGGCTAGATTCTGGACATTTGAAAACCGATTTGAGAGGCAAAGGCATTTTGGAGTAGAGTTTCTGGCTGGATTGAGGTAAGTAACTCTTTCAAACTTGGTTCTGAGGGTTCGAAACCCCGCATTTTGTATTATGTAATTGGTATTGAGGTGACGCACATGTCAAGGGATAGGCGTGCACCATGGGAACTATGATCTGGTTGATTCCATGGCACTGTGTAGTGGTTCTATTTGGTTGATATCCATGTTTTCATCATGTGATAAAGTAATTGAGTTGTCGATCATGCTAGATATCATATTTAGGATTTATGCCGGTACTGTTAGGACCCATAGTGGGTGTTTCTTGCTGTCATCTTACTGATTTCATTGACATTTCGTACTCAGTCACATCTATGCATCCCATATCATATCTCAGTCTCTGTTATTATTTATTAATATATCATATCATTATTTTCGGGCTAGTTTCATGGTATTGTGAGCATGTGAATGAGACAGGAGAGATTGATGACCGAGTGAGGCCGAGAGCCTGATTTTGAGTGACAGTTATGGGATCGGGTTGCACGCCACAACGATTGTATTGATTTATGATAGCGCCTGGGCTGAAGGAGCCCCTCCGGAGTCTGTACACACCCCTAGTGAGCGCGGTTGATATTATTGACAGATGGATCTTTTCTGGACATGGATCTTGTCCGAAGTATGATATACCTAAAGATAGATCTTTTCCACGGGCTGGATTGGCCCTCCTCGGTACTAGGTGACTGATAGTCAGTGATGTATATATTCTCGGATGGATCTTTCCTGGGCCGTATGGGCCATATACAGTACCGAGTAGTTGAGTATTTGAGAGCGTGACATGAGGTTGTCAGCATGGTGTATCCCATACAGTATGTGCATTGGCATGTAGAAGTTGAAGAGTTATATTCCTTATTTGTTTTCCAGATTTAATCTATTTTACTATTTGACCTATCTATTTAACTTGAAAGCATGACTACGTTTTTGCACTATTATTTCTATTTTTAACTGTACCAGTTGAGTTCGTCATTACTTTTCAGTCCAAATGTTGAACTTGTTACTTAATGAGTTGGTTGTACACATGTTATACCCTGCATCTCGTGTGCAGATCCATGTTCTTCGGGTCACGGCGGTTGATGAGCAAGGATTCAGGATTTTGAGACTATCGAGGTAGCTGCATATCGTTCGCAGGCCTTGACTCTCCTTTTTTTTTATCTCTATATGTACTTCAGTTTTATTCCCTAGACATTGTAGTAGACTATATTCCGGTATAAATGCTCATGTATTCTGTGACACCCCAATTTTGGGATAGATTATATCATATTTCAGATTATTTCTATTTCGAAAAGGCTTTTTCCTCAATGTTAATTGCTTCCGTCTTTAATTTCAAAGTTTTTACTGTGTTGAGATGTTGAGTAGTAACTTGCCTAGTTCCATGATAGGAACCATCACGACGGTTGTTCTTTGGGTGGTGACAAGTTGGTATCAAAGCCTAGGTTACATAGGTCTCACGAGTCATGAGCAGGTTTAAAGTCTTGCGGATCGCTACAGAGACGTCTATACTTATCTTCGAGATGTTGTCGAACCTTTAGGAAACTCCATATTCTTAAATTCTTGTCGTGAGAATCTATTGATTCTGGTAACTAAACTTCTGTTATTCTATTCTCTCACAGATGGTGAGGACACGTACAACTCAGCAGGATGGACAGTTACCAGTACCACCAGTCAGGGCCGGGAGAGGCCGAGGTTGCGGTAGGGGCAGAGGTGCAGCTCGCACAACAGCTAAGGTAGCACCTGCAGATCCACCAGTTGCCCCAGTTTAGGATCAGGTCCCATTTGTGAATGCGCCAGTGGGACCAGCTCAGGCACCAGCTGTGCCCATTGTGATTTCAGGCCTTCAGGATGCCTTAGCTCAGGTTGTGTCTGTTTCGGCCGCAACAACCACTTCTCAGGCCGGGGGAGGTACTCAGACTCCCGTCGCCCGCACACCAGAGCAGGTGATGCATGCACTCCAGACACCGGGGGCACCACCAACCCGGCCGGTTGCAGCCGCTCTGGACTATGTAGTTCCTGTTATGCCTGGTGATGAGCATCATAGATTGGAGAGGTTTGGGAGACTCCAGACTTCATCTTTAAGTGGTACAGAGGCGGAGGATGCACAGGGCTTCTTGGATAAGTGTCAGAGAATGCTCCGTACAACAGGTATTCTGGAGACCAGTGGGGTCTCGTTCACTACTTTTCAGTTCTTTAGGGCTGCCTTCACCTGGTGGGAGGCTTATGAGAGACGTAGGCCGGTCGATGCAGTGCCACTTACTTGGTAGGAGTTAACTGTTCTCTTCTTAGAGAAGTTCGTACCGTAGTCTCACAGAGAGGAGCTGCACAGACAGTTTGAGCATTTACGTTGGGATGATATGTCCGTGACGCAATACGAGATGAGGTTTTTTGAGTTGGCCAGTCATGCAGTTTGGTTAGTTCCCATCGATAGGGAGAGGATCAGAAGGTTCATTGATGGCCTCACATTTCAGATGTGGGTTCTTATGCCTAGGGAGAGGGTATCTGGTGCCACGTTCGAAGAGGTTGTCAACATTGCTCGACAGATTGAGATGGTCCGCAGTCAGGAGAGGGTTGAGAGGGAGGCAAGAGGTCTCGTGGATCAAGTGCTTTCAGTGTTGTTCCCTCTAGAGGTCAATTCCACCACGACAGGGGTCGTCTTTATAGGCATGCTTAGACGGCTCACCCAGTTCACCATGGTGCATCATATGTCCTTGCACCATATCTCATCTCTCAGTGCCCTTCTAGCTCAGAGTTTGTCTCATGCACCATCAGCTCAGGGTTCAGACTAGCTCATCACTAAAACACATAATACACATCTCGAACCTCGTTCATAAAATCACAAGTCAGCAATGCACAACTGATACCTAGCGCTCATGTGCGCATACGAATGTGTGGAAGGAATTCAAAGAGTTATGTCTCAAGCTAAATCAATTACGCATGATAAGGAAAGAAAGATGGGAAGTATATATCATAAATGCCCTATAGCCTCTCGAAGATGTGTAAGGACATCATCATACCGATCTACAAAACTCTACTAGACACTTGCTCATGACTTGTAGAACCTATGAACCTAGAGCTCTAATACCACCTTGTCACGACCCAAAATCCAACTAGTCGTGATGACACCTAACCCAACCCGCTAGGTAAGCCAATAATAAACTATCCAATTCCAATAAAAGCATTTTAAAGCAATTTAAATAAAGAAAAATCTAAATCTTATACATTCCCCAAGAACCTGTTGTACAAATCATGAGTTTCTAAGAATAGAGTATACAAAACTGGTATGAAGTAATATATCATCTGTTTGAAAAGTACATAAACAAAATTTTATGAATCTAAGGCTACCATGAACAAGAGGCAGTTACAACCGAAACGCAGGTACATCTTCAAATCCAGCTCCCAACGAACACATCAACATCTGCACGCAAGGTGCAGAAGTGTAGTATGAGTACAACCAACCTCATATACTCAATAAGTAACAAACCTAACCTTAGGTTGAAAGTAGTGACGAGCTTGTACCAAGGTCGGGTCCCAACTTCAATAACCAACAATAGTTCATAACAAATTAAAATAAGTAAGACCAGAAGTAACTCAACAATCAAATACTCAACAAAAACATGATTTCTGAAAATATTTCTGCCTTTCAAGTACATCAATGAAAATCCAAATCGTTTACCGGAGTTGCCAAAAATATGAATAAGTTTGAAAACAATAATTTTTCCACAATTCTTTCAATAATAAATAAGATATTTTATTTTTCTTTCCAGATAACCAGTGTAAAACAAATGCATCACTATGCCCATCTGCCAATATGTGTGAGAAATCATGAATGATATATTATCGTACAACATGAGAAAAAATACATCTTTATGCTTGTATGTCATGTGTGCATGTCAATGCAATGTATCTCAGAGATGAACTCATATGCATACTCTCAGAGTATCAATCCACTCAGTCCTCCCCATCACTCAGTCCTCAAAGTCACTCAGTCCTCACAGTCACTCAATCTTCACAGTCACTCAATCCTCCCAATCGCTCGGCACTCGCGCTCGACACTCGCACTAAGTATGTACCTGCGCTCACTGGGGGTGTGTACAGACTCCGGAGGGGCTCCTTTAGCCCAAGCGTTATAACAAGACAATCATGGCATAAATCAGTCAGCCATGTTACGACGTGCATCCCGATCCTATAAATAATAATATGTATAAAACCAATATGGCATGCTATGACGTGTAGCCCGATCCCATAATCATCCTCACAATCAGGCCCTCGGCCTCATTCAATCATCAATCTCTCCAGTTTCTCGACCTTACAATGTCATGAAACTAGCCCAAAATGATGATATGATGTATCATTAAATAATAACAGAGACTGAGATATGATATGCAATGAATGAATATGACTGAGTATGAAATTGCATTGTAAGCAAATAATTCAACAACAGTAATGACCTTAGCGGGTCCCAACAAAATAAGCATGTAACCTAGACATGGTTTCTAATATAAATCACAGCTCGTTAACTCTAGTACGTAGAGATTTCATGATTACAGATAAGTTCAGGTAACTACACAGTACCACAAAAACAACGGAGTCACAGTTCACACGGTGTACGCCCACATGCCCGTCACCTAGCATGCGCGTCACCTCAACACCAAATACATAACACCTATAATCAGGGTTCATACCCTGAGCTCCAATATTAGAAGATTTACTTACCTCGAATAAGACGAATCCAATGCCGAGCAAGCTAAACAATGCTCCAAAAATCCCATTCTGCGCCTATCAACTCCTGAACGACTCAAATCTAGCCATAATAAATTTGATTCAGTCCACACAATTATAGGAATTAATTCCATATCAAAATACTAATATTTTTCCATAAAATCCGAAATTACACTCCAAATTTCGCCCGTAGGGACCACGTCTCGAAATCCGATAAAACTTAAAAAATCCGACAACTCATCCAATTACATGTTCAATCATACAAATTTTACTCAAATCTAACATCAACTCGACCCTCAAATCTTCAAATTAAACCAAGATGGATTTCACAATTTTCCAATTTAATTCACCAATTAAATGTTAAAAACAACCATGGATTCAGGTAATTTGACCAATATTGAGTTAAGAACACTTAACCTGTTGTTTTCCTTGAAAAACTCCTCAAAATCGCCTCTTCTCGAGCTCCAATCCGTCAAAAATGGAAAATGGGACAAAGTCCCATTTTCAGAACTTAAACTCGCTGCCCAAGCTTTTCTTCTTCGCGAACGTTGTCAGTGCCTCGCGTTCGCAAAGCACAAAATTGTTCCCGTCCAAATTCCTCCATAGCGAATGCGACATACCCCTCACATTCGCAAATCACAAAGTACCTTTGCCTCAATGCCTTCTACGCGAACGCATTCAACCAATCGTGAATGCGATGCTTCGTTAACCCCTCATTATGCAAACGTGACACCCCCTACGCGAACGTATAGACCAATTACCTGGGGTCCTCAGCTGCTTCCTCTTTTCTTCGCGAAGGCGTAACACCTCTCGCGTTCGCTATGCACACCCTGTCCACCCTTCGCGAATGTGTCCTTCTCTTTGCGAACGCGAAGAGCAAATATTGACAGCCTCTCAGTACCTCTTCGCGAACGCGAGGCTCCACTCGTGAATGCAAGGCTCCACTCGCAAACGCGAGGCTCCACTCGCAAACGCGATAAAGGAACCCATATGGTGCATCAGAAAAATTGCAGCAAAGTTCCAAGTCCAAAATCCAACCCGTTAACCATCCGAAACTTACCCGAGACCCACGGGGCCTCAATCAAATATACCAACAAGTCCTAAAATATACTACGGACCTACTTGATGCCTCAAATCACATCAAAACGACGAATCATACCCCAATTCAAAATCTATGAATTTGAACATTCAAATTTTATATCTTGGGCCGAAACACATCAAATCAATCCGGAATGACTTTAAATTTTGCACACAAAGTCACATTGACATAACGAAACTATTCAAATTTCCAGAATCATATTTTGACCCCGATATCAAAAAGTCAACCCCTCGGTCGAACTTTCCAAAATTCAGCTTTTGCCATTTCAAGTCTAATTCCACTACGGACCTCCAAATAACTTTCCGGACACACTCCTAAGTCAAAAATCACCATACAAAGCTATTGTAATCATTAGAATTCAAATTTGAGGTCGTTTACACATAAATCGACATCCGATCAACTTTTCCAACTTAAGCTTTCCATTATGAGACTAAGTGTCTCAATTCATTCTGAAATATCTCCGGACCCGAATTAACTAACCCAATAAGTCATAAATCAACTGTAATGCATAAATTGTGCAGTAAATAGGGGAACGGGATTGTAATGCTCGAAACGACCGGCATGGTCGTTATATTCTCCCCCACTTAAATATACGTTCGTCCTCGAACGTGCTAAGAGTTAATTCCATGCCATCAACTCACTATTCCATCTTATCACACACATACCCAGGGGTGATCCCACATTACCCTATTCCATATAGGCCTGACAACACAATACAACTGAAAATCCTTAATTTAATCTTAGACCAAAAACCCTGGAATTCAATTCCCAACCTTCATAATTTCTTTTCAAGTCACGAATCTTATATTTACATGCTATATGAGTCTGAACAAGCTACATTGAGCTATAACTATATTCACAGATATAATCACCCAGCATATTACTGCTACACCCTATAATTTCGTACGTGAGAGTATGCCATAAATAAATTGACGAAAGCTTAAAAATGAGATGTCACATCCCGCATTTTTGTACGTTAAAAGTTTCGTCGTAAGTAATCGACGTAAGCTCGGGAATGAGATTATTTTGAGGTTATAAGTATTATGCTATTTTGAACAAATGGTAAGTAAATTCGTGAAGGTGAAAGGGGAAACAAATTGAAGAAAATAAATTTCGTCGAAGTTTGACGTTTTGGGATAAAATATGGTCCAAGTTATAATACCCGATATTTTATGGACTAATGCCATACAAGGTACCACATGGCCATGATAGTAAGGTGTACATTGTATGTTAAAAGTGAATAGTATTTTAAGTAAGTTGAGATAATTCTTAATTATTAGATAATGGGATATTACCTAATTAATTAGGAAATTATGTGGATAATTGAATAATTAATAATTTTTAGTGAGAGATTAATTAAAGTCTATGGATAAAGTTTAAGGCCCCAACGTGGAAGCCAAGAAACTTGGTTAAATATGACTCATAAGTCATAAAGTAATGTGGCACCTTTAGAGAATTATATGGATTAGTCATCTTATTATGTGGGGCCCACCTAAAGGTTGAATAACCTTTCTAATTCACAATTGAATTGCTCGTCTCTTAAGAACAAGCTCTCATCAAGGTCCATGAATTGCAATGGCAACGTGAGTATTTCAAATGTTTCATACGAAGGCTCAAATTCACAAGGACATATAATGGAACGTGATAGCTTCGGCAAAGATATTGATTTGAAATAGCAACATAATAGCCTAAAATGTTTCATACAAAGGCTATTTAATACGATAGCAACGTGGGATTTGCGATTTTAAGGGAGTATAATGTAATCTTTCTCAAGAGAATCGGCTCAGATATGTTAAGGCTATCCCTTCTTTCTTTTGGCGTGATCTATACGACACGAATGAAACAAGCAAATGCACAATTTTTATAAATGACTATATTAATAGAAATATTAGAGGTTTCTATATTCTTGATTCCCCATGTGAATTATTATTATATCTTCTGTTCATGGGTCTCAGAAAAATACGTATTTGATAAAATTTATCCGACATGCATATTATTTTTATGACGTTCCGAGAGATTTTATTGACATATTTCATATGCATTTCATTTATTTATAGATGTACATTGACCTATGACCAGATGTCGTTATATACGCGTATATATGTATATTATATGTATATGAGATATGAAAAAAGGTTATGGCGTTATATACGTACCACCATTTGCTTGATGATGTTATGAACTCATATACCTATGCATGGTATGATATTTATACGCACATGCATGACATTATAACAATGAAATTATTCACATAGCTATGCAGACGTACATGTCGAGTCTTTTACTCCATGTTTCTCTCATGTCTATTTATTTATTATTTTTTCATTCCTTACATACTCAGTACATTATTTGTACTGACGTCCCTTTTTCCTGGGGACGCTGCATTTCATGCCCGCAGGTTTCGATAGACAGGTCGAGAGTCCTCCAAGTAGGCGATCAGATCAGTGGAAGATGTTGGTGCACTCCATTTGCTCCGGAGTTGCTTGTTTGGTCAGTATGATTTAGATGTGTATTGTTTGGTATGGCGGGGCTCTGTCCCGACCTTTATGACAATTATGCATTCTTAGAGGCTTGTAGATAAATGTCATGTACGTATAAGATTGTATGGCTTTGTTGGCCTATGTTCAGTGTACGGATGGTTATTTTGGTCCTATAGGCATATATGTCTTATGTATAAGTTGGTATTACATGTTGTACTTTACCTATCTCACGACAACCTCTCTGGCTCAGTTATCTATGATAGTATGATACGAAAAGATACATTATGTTGGTACTACGACGGTTTATCGGGCAGACCGGGTGGTTATTTACTCTTAACGATACGACTTATCGGTTATCGACTTTTAAATGTATTAATCTTCTAGCCACCCGATAAGTTATCGGGCGGATTTGTATCGGTTTAGCTATTATCGAGCGGTTATCGGGCGGTTTATCGACCTAGTTTAATATGTATTACAGAGGACTATTTTGGACCTTCATGTTACAGTCTATTAGTTGTTACACCAAAATTGACACCTCTGAACACTAGAGAAACCCGGTAGTGCCCACTGACGTTGCTTTCAGTTCAGACTATAAATATTGGAGCAATGGATGCAATTGCACATGACGCACATACCATTTTCATAAAGATCACATCAATACTAATTTAATATGTAAAAATCTAGATAAAAAGGATCTAAAGGCAAAGCTGTAAAGATATTTAATTTACACATGCTTAAATCACTATTTGCTAGTACGTGATTAACCCATACACTGAAATAACAAAGAGTACAAAACTTTATACACATATTTACACATGCTTATTAATCACCAATTTACTATCCATATATTGTAACCACTTGAAATCTTAACTGTTTTATAATAATGATGAATGCAGATTCTATTAACACTTAACACTTCCTAACATGGCAATTACACATGTCAAAATGAGTCCAGAATACAACTAGAGATAGAATCGAAATTTAGACATAAAATCTATACAATTGGAGACATCCACAAAATACAATTGTTGCAGCTAACGCCTAATAGTGCTTCAATTTCTGCAGTTTCAAAGTTCAAACAACAACCTAAGAGTCTTTGGAATCACTCTGCAATGGTAGAACCATTTACATTATTAATAGCATTCAAAAAATAACAAATTACTAACATCCAACAACCTAGCATTATATAACTCAAATGGTAGCAGGCTTGAAATATGACAGCTTGAGGGCACAAGAATTTACAAAATGAGATCAATGAGTTTGCAGATACACCTTAAATTTTGAGCTAATTAGTAGAATTATATAAATTGTTGATCTAAAAATTCATGTTTGTTGTTAATATATTAATATATTTATTAACATTGTATTACAATTCGAATTCTTACCAGATATATTAACACTATACGCCAATTACGGAAGGGACTTTTCCATCGCTGGCTAAATCTAAAGAAAACAAATTAAAATAATGAGTCGTGTGATAAATATAAGCATATCCACAACACTTATATACAACAAATATAGTAACAATATTATTACCTTGTTCAATCTGCTCGATTTTATCAATATCTTCCTCAACACTAATAGGTTGTTTTAATTTTTTATTTCGAAGCCAATCTTGAAGACACACTAGAGCTTGCACCAATTTAGGAGTTAATGAACTCTTAAATGAATCAAGAAGACGTCCTCCCATACTAAACGCACATTCGAATGCCACACTTGAAACCGAAACCGCTAATACATCACTATTCATCTTCGCAAGAACAGGAAATCTAGCTGAGTTCAATTTCCACTAGAGAAGAATATCAAATTCTTTAGTGTCATCCTCAGTTTCTTCACCAAAATATTTATCTAACTCTGTTTTAGTATCCACACCTCCACTACCACTTTTATATTTTTTATATCTTGCATTAGTGATTCTAAAAGTTCTGTATTTTAGGTGCTTACTTGACTGTCGTAAAGCCCGGAAGTAGAAGTGTCCAATGAAGAACAATCTGAAGATGAAGCAAGCACGACACCTTTTGAGTTGGACTTTACATACTCACTAAATAATGAAGTCATGTACTTCTTCACTTCTGCTTGTATAGTTGCCCCCGGATCTTCACCAAATATCTTTACAAGTGCATAACCAACTGATTCGAGCTTGTAATATGGATCCAAAATACATGAGATGAAAATTATCTTGTTCATTTTTCCTGGATCACCCCAATACTTATTAAACTTTTCCTTCATCTTCTTTGCCATTTCACTTAAAATTGTATCTTCATTTGCTATCAATTGCTTCAAATAAACTACAACCGCACAAATTTCAAGAAACTGAATATTCAATGTAACATAACATGATCCAGATATTTTCAAAGTAAGAAGATAGAAGATTTCAAGAAACTTTGTAATTCGTTTTACATTCTCCCAAGCACTACTCAAAAGTTCACCTATAAGAATTCCAACTTCAATATAAGAATGCTCAAGATAATGTCTTAGGCCAATTTCACTAGATGCATAATGTGAAAATGTACTTTCAAATTCAACAGCCCTGCGCAACATCAAGTAGGTGAAATTCCACCTAGTTGGAACATCCAAGCATAAAGTTTTTTTACAATTGAGTTGTTCATCATCAAAACATTCTTGAAACCTCTTCAACCTCACATGAGACTGCCTAACATATCTCACTGCATGCCTAACACGTTCAATAGACACTGAAGATTCTTTTAAACTATCATGGACCACAAGATTCATGATGTGAGCCATACATCTCACGTGAAGGTGATTACCGTTCATCAAATTAGTTCCCATTTTTGTTAATTGTTTAGACAATTCATTTACTGTCACATCATCGGAGTTTGCATTATCAACTGTGACAGTGAAAATCTTATTTATCCCCAACTCACGTAAGCACCTACCAATACTATTTGCTATATCTTAGCCTTTATGACTAACAATAGGACATAAATTAATTATTCTTTTATGCACATTCCATTCACTATCAATCCAATGGGCAGTGATACACATATAATTGATTCTTTGTATAGAAGTCCATGTATCAGTGGTAATACATACTCTTTATTTCATTTCTATAAAAGACCTCTTCAACTTTTGCTTTTCTTCATTAAAAAGATCAAAACAATCCCTAGTTACAGTACTACGGGAAGGGATCCGAAAATAAGGTTGCGCCACTTTCATAAAGTCTCGAAGATCTTCTTTCTCAACAAAGCTGAAAGGAAGCTCATCAACTATTACCATACGACATAACGCCTTCCTACACTCTTCTTGATCAAATTTCCAAGTAACAACAGCTACGTCACCCTCACTACCCCCCAGAACAGATTGAAAACCTAACTTTGATTGTTTTTTTTATCAATAATAGCAAGGCATTTAGGACATTAAAATATATGAGAAAGAAGTGTCGACGTATCGTCTTTGGTCTTAAAACAATACTCAATAAAGCAATAGTCACATTTTGCTTTTGTACTCCCTTCGGAAGTAATAATTTCTATAAAATGATCCCACACAATAGACCTTTTTTCCTTTTTTGGTTATATTTGACTCCGTTGTTTCATATTGGATTATTGCATTTGAATTATAAGCCCCACTTTCACCCATCATCTTATCACTTTGTATATTTTCAGCCATGCTATGAGTCACTACAACAAGAAAAGAAAAGGAATGAAAAAAATAATTTCCTTAACGGATATTTAAACAGAAACTGTCAAAATTGATCTCAAAACAGCACAAGGCAGAGAAGGCAACAGTTCGAATTTCAACAAGAAAAGAAACTTACCATTTGCTGCTTTGGGCACTGTCTATGGCGAGAGGGAGAGGCGAGACAACGAGTTGGCGAGAGGGAGAGGCGAGATGGAGAGGCGAGTTAGCGAGAGGGAGACGGTGAGTCTGTTGCTCTGGCTGCTAGGTGTAATACTGAAATTAACACTTTTAGACGTTAGGGTTTCTATTTTCTAACGTCTCAAATCTAAATGCCTAATAGAGTATTGGTAAAGAAGGGTATTGGACTACTGTAAAGAAACACTTTTAAGTTTTAACACTTCTGCTTGTATAATGCCACGACCCACGATAAGAAAGGGATTTTTATTACTTATTTAATATACATATTACATATATATTCTTAACGAGTTAACGGATTATCTGTTAAGAAAATTGAATAATCCGTCCCCAAACCGATAAGCCGTTAATAAAAATATTTCAATATGTTCCCTATCCGTTAAACTGTTAACCCAATACCAATAAGCCATTAAGCCAATTTTATGGTTCAGTTTTCGATTTCAGTTCGGTTTTGAACACCCCTAGTTGGTACTCGGTTAAGTAAGGTACCAGGTGCCCGTCGCGGCCTATTGGTTTGGGTCGTGACAGAAGTGGTATCAGAGCCAGGTTCTGTCCTAGAGAGTCTACAAGTTGTGTCTAGTAGATTCTTGTTTATGGGTGTGTTGTGCACCACACTTATAAGCATAAGGCTACAGGGCATTTAGGACTGTCACTCTTTCTTCTTACTCTAGATCATGTGGTAGAGCTCACTTGTAAGAATTCAAACTGCTAAATTCGATTTTATTCATAATACAATGATACATATATCCAGAAAGACAGCTGGTAGGAGATATAGTTGCGGAAGAATTGAGTTAGAGGAACTCGATTTTTGCATCATGCTTATGATGGATAAATATGAGGTATTCAGCAGATCATGTGTGTACTAAGATGTGTAAGATTATTGATGAGGATTCCTAAGGAAAGAATGTCTATCCACTCTTACGATAAAAAGGAATAAGAGAATCGAAAGGTAGACACAAGTTTCAGCAAGCAAAATAAGCAAGGTGAAGAAGGGTACGAGGTACCCAGTTAATGAAGGTTAACAGTAATTACAATTCAAGCAGAGAAATGTAAGCATTCTGAGTTACTTTCAACAGTAACAGAGATATATACAATTGATCACACCCATTTCAGTTATGCCCTATGGGGGCTGAAAGGTGTAGTTTAAGAGAAGGACGAGATATCAGGATCCGTATGGGGCTAGAATAACCCAAAATGGTGTATGGATTATTTGTGTCAGTTGACATTTCCGAAGGATATTGCAAATGTGGTAATAGATCTCCTTGTAAGACACCGAGATGGTGCACTCTAAAATAGTACAACCATATATGAGTACTATAAAGATAGGCATTGGAATTCTGAGGGGATAAATATTATCTTAGTGTGGCTCTCGTCCCTAGTAAAGAGAGAATGTTAGGAAACCCGAAGAGCCAACAGATGAAGCAAGGGGAGCTAAAAGCAAAACAATGTCTTGTTAAAGTTTTCAGAATAAAGTTATAGACAGAAATATTAGCAGGGAAATAAGAAGAGAGATAACGAAGCATTATGAGTAAGATGTGATGCATGGATGACAACGGTAGAAACGAAAATGACAGTATTACAGAGTCTATAGTCAAGTGAAGAAAAAAACGAGAGGTGACAGGCCTTGAGACACCAAAAGAGTATAGGCCATAAAGTCATATCCTCATTTCGAGAAATAAGTTCGTGATTCTAACGTGACTACCAAAAGGAAAAGTTAGACCCCAGAATATTAGAAATCAGTATAGGCTGGTGAACAAGATAAACTTAACATGAATTAGGGACTGAGCGGTTTGATAATGGTCGATATCATGAGAATTTTGGATTTTGTTCCGGCGATAATAGAATGGATGACATAAGAATAACCTTTGAAGGTCATTTAGGAAGACGCTTCCCTAAAGCAAGCAAGGCGAGCAAAGTTAAGCTTACGGGACAATATGTGCCAGTTACACTAAGTGTCACCCTCGCGAGTAAGGAATTTTGTTATCCTTGGTACAGAAGGATTACCGCGAGCGAGTAAGGATCATCGATGATGTGAAAAGATGCCAAAGATGAGAAGGTAAAACATCTATATGTAGATCATCGTAGCACTAAATCTTAGTGCTCTCCTAAATGGGGTAATATGGAGTGATGTGGAATTAAGTCAGAATTAAGTGGTTCTAGTAACTATATAATGGTAAAGGAAGAATGCGAAAAACAAAAATAAGAAAGAAATGAGATTGCACTTATCCAAATCCTACAGATATGCTACGATTCCGAAATATAATGCAAACACGACGTCAAGGAGAGAAAGTAAGGGTTCATCCCAGAGATATTATTGATAAATAAGGAGCCAGTGTGAGACGTAAGTTAAGACAAAGAAAATAATCCAAGAAATATTATAGGGAATATTGATATGAGAGTGGGCCAACAAGTGGTTAGTAGTTGATTCAGAAAGAGCCTAGTCATGGCTAGACAAAAGGTTACAAGCAAATCAACAAATCGTGCAAGATAAACATAGTGAACCCCTAACATAGTAAATCCTGTCTCGCAGATAATGATATCGTGACCCTTGAGATATATTTAGATAGGAGTTGGGGTAGTTAAAGGTAAATAAAAGAGAATGTCACTGGGAAGACAGTCAAAACTTCAGTTCATGAGCAACCCTACAAGTACGAGGGTGTGGAAATAAGTAACTACGGATAATTATAGGCAAGGAAGAACATCAAAAATTCTGTCAAGTATACGATGTAATAAGTTCGCAGCTTTACAAGAGTCAGAAGGTCTTCCCTAAGTACTACAACGAAAGACTAGCTGAGGAAATAAGGAAGAAGGCTTCAACCTAAGTACAATGACCTAAAGAGGAAATGTTCATGTAAAAAAAAAGTCTCACTACAACATTGTATGCACTCCATAAGAAAGTGGCACCTACCGTGGCTAATGAACGGGAAGTAAAATCAATAGTAGGATTCGAGATCATATAAGTTGCACGAAAATAATTATTCGATCAATGATCCATAGTTAGTTACATTATGAACGCACTTAATATTTCAGAGTATTATCCACGCAACATATATGTTGACAATTATACAGTCGTAG
Organism: Nicotiana tomentosiformis; assembly: GCF_000390325.3. Classification (NCBI taxonomy): domain Eukaryota; kingdom Viridiplantae; phylum Streptophyta; class Magnoliopsida; order Solanales; family Solanaceae; genus Nicotiana; species Nicotiana tomentosiformis. Next base: position 154,747,924 of record NC_090812.1, read on the forward strand.
AAGACTCTTGTATAAGTTAAAAGAAAGAATTGAGCCCAGGTCATAGACAAGGGATTGACTTGTTAAAAGATTGTAAATGGATATTCCATAGCGCCCATGAAAGGCTAAAGTAATTGCTAATACCAAAAGCCGCAGATCGAAAGATAGCTTAAGCCTACATAAAGGGTGATCAGAAGGAAGACGAAACTAAAAAGTTACATCAACAAAGTAAATCAGTAGTCTGATTATTGGACCTAAAAAATTATAGAAATCGTGATTAAGAACACTGCAGAATCACTCTTAATATTAGAGGTACAAGAGAGATAGTACAATAGCCATATTTTATAACGTCTCTACGATAAAGCCAGTCAGAAGGGTACCAGCCTTATAAGAAGTCAGCATGAAGCTCTCACCGGATTATGTATGTACTAAAGGTGCAAGTATTATAATAGAGCTTCAAGTTGTGGATGTGAATTATACATGTGTCAAAGTGAGGTCATGAAAGAGATAGAAGACGTGATGCGAAATTTTAAGGTAAGTAAGGTAAAGGTGAACAACATATGCATACTATAGATAGAAGGTTAGAAACGCTGTGATTCAGTATCCAGGAATGGTAACGGCTTTGTCAATGGCATATCTTCCAACCTATGGTTCCTAGGTATCGAGAAGCCTAATTAAGAGAGTAAAGAAGAGTCAGAGACGATGTGATATCTCATTTGATGTTCCAAGATGGCATAAGGAAATCTATGATACAAGCAAGTTGAAGGAAGGTTGAGAGTAGTATAAATAGATATGTGTAGGTCGCAAGCTAAAATAAGGTAAGGTGACAAGGTTTTAGGAAGACAGGAGTAAGGATAAGAAAGGGCGAGTGAGAAAGTGACGAGAATGGATAAGTCCTCGTTATTAAGCCCGTGAAAATAAGAAGAGCTGATGGTTTATCTAAGTTATACAAATCTCAGTATAGCCTGAATGAACTCAAAGGAGTCTAAGACTAATGGCATTTAGAAGAGATGGAATGCTGCCCTGATAGTACAATGAGGGTGTAATTGTGATAGATAAAGGATGATGATTGGGCCTTCTATTGAGTAATGATTTGAAGAGGATTTCATGAAATATACGGAATTAAAATACCCACATAAATGAATCACATTGGGATGCTATAAAATACGCTTATTGAAGTACAATATAGCCGCTAAGTGGATTAGGAAAATCACTTCAAATATAACTCGATGCAACGTAAGCCCTAGTGGCAAGGTATTACGTAAGATGTTTCAAGTTATCGATGGTATATTGTAGATCAATATTGAGGTGAATAAACAATGTATGGACAAAAGTCACAAAGTATGAGATGAGAATTAGGTCACCATTCTTAAGATGAACAGTAATGAGGAAGCATTAAAAGATCTAGATTTATACATATGGGATAAGCAACAAGAGTAAGCTGAAATTTGGTAGCAGACCTCAACAACGATAAATCGAAGTATGAGTTATGGTATAATATGACTTACCTAGATGTAGTAAAGTCATACAAATGGATAACCGGGTCTATGAAATAAGATATAGAAATATTTGTAAATTCAACAAAGTACCGAGCGAAGAACTTCAGCATACCTATAGATGCCAAGAGGAACATCTTGTCAAGTTCTGTATATGTTCCCAAAGTGAGGCCTAGAGATTGGCTAAATGCTGGGGGGAAAAGGAGAGAAGAGTTGCATAAGCGCACTCACAAGGTCAAGAGTCGTACAAACTGCATGATAGAAGGTAGTAACAGTTACGAGATTGGAAGGATTCCGGCTACAAGTCGTGGTATGAGAAAGAGGCCTAAAGGGGGGGAATGCCCTGGCCTTTGGATTTATTCACAGAACAGATGCCTAGATGGCAAGGAAAGTACTAAAGTATTCAAAAGACATAAGTTACGAAAATGATAAGTGCATCAGTCAACATTCGAGGACGAATGTTCCAGGAGGGAGAATGATGTTACACCCCATATTTTCGTACGTGAGAGTACGCCATAAATAAATTGATGAAATCTCGAAAATGAGATGTCACATCCCGCATTTTTGTACGTTAAAAGTTTCGTCGTAAGTTAATCGACGTAAGCTCGGGAATGAGATTATTTTGAGGTTATAAGTATTATGCTATTTCAAATAAGTGGTAAGTAAATTCGTTAAGGTGAAATGGGAAGCAAATCGAAGAAAATGAATTTCGTCGAAGTTTGACGTTTTGGGATAAAATACGGTCCAAGCTATAATACCTGATATTTATGGACTAGTACCATACAAGGTATAATATAGCCATGATAATAAGGTGTACAAGGTATGTTAAAAGTGAGTAGTATTTTAAGTAAGTTGAGATAATTCTTAATTATTGGGTAATGGGATATTACCTAATTAATTAGGAAATTATGTGGATAATTAGATATTTAATAATTTTTAGTGGGAGATTAATTAAAGTCTTTGGATAAAGTTTAAGGGGGCCAACGTGGCAGCCAAGAAACTTGGTTAAATATGACTCTTAAGCCATAAAGTAATATGACACTTTTAGAGAATTATATGGATTAGTCATCTTATCATATGGGGCCCACCTAAAGGTTGAATAACCTTTCTAATTCACAATTGAATTGCTCATCTCTTAAGAACAAGATTCAGTAAGGTCCATGAATTGCAATCGCAAAGTGAGTATTTCAAATGTTTCATAGGAAGGCTCAAATTCACAAGGGCATAGAATGGAACGTGATAGCTTCGACAAAGATATTGATTTGAAATAGCAACGTAATAACTTCAAATGTTTCATACAGAGGCTATTTAATACTATAGCAACGTGGGATTTGCGATTTTAAGGGAGTACGGTACAATCTTTCTCAAGAGAATCGGCTCAGGTATGTTAAGACTATCCATTCTTTTTTTGGCATGATCTATACGACACAAACGAAACAAGCAAATGCACAATTACCATAAATGACTCTACTCATAGAAATATTAGGGGTGTCTATATTCTTGATTCCCCATGTGAATTATTATTATATATTTTGTTCGTGGGTCTCAGAAAAATATGTATTTGATAAAATTTATCCGACATGCATATTATTTTTATGACATTCCGAGAGATTGTTATTGATATATTTCATATGCATTTCATTCATTTATACATGTACATTGACCCATGACCAGATGGTGTTATATACGGGTATATGTATATAAGATATGGAAAAAGGCTATGACGTTATATACGCACCACCACCTGATCAGCTCGTATACGTTGATGATTTGCCCACAATGGCCGAAATGATATGATGGGATGCCCTCAGAGGATTGATGATGTTATGAACACATATACCTATGCATGGTATGATATTTATACGCACATGCATGATATTATAAAAATGAAATGATTCACAGGGCTATGCAGACGTATATGTCGAGTCTTTTACTCCATGTTTCTCTCATGTCTATTATTTACTGATTTTTCATTCCTTACATACTCAGTACACTATTTATACTAACGTCTCATTTTGCCCGGGGACGCTGCGTTTCATGCCTACAGGTCTCGATAGACAGGTCGAGAGTCCTCCAAGTAGGCGATCAGATCAGTGGAAGATGTTGGTGCACTCCATTTGCTCCGGAGTTGCTTGTTTGGTCAGTATGATTTAGATGTGTATTGTTTGGTATGGTGGGGCTCTGTCCCGACCTTTATGACAATTATGTATTCTTAGAGTCTTGTAGACAGATGTCATGTACGTATAAGATTGTATGGCCTTGTCGGCCTATGTTCAGTGTACGAGTGGTTATTTTGGTCCTATAGGCCCATATGTCCTATGTATAAGTTGGTATTACATGTTATACTCTGCCTATCTCACGGCACCCTCTCCGGCTCAGTTATCTATGATAGTATGATACGAAAAGATATGTTATGTTGGTACTCGGTTGAGTAAGGTACCGGGTGCCCATCGCGGCCCATCAGTTTGGGTTGTGACAATTACACAACTCGCCCGCTCGTAGCACCATTCCTGATCACAATAACTACTTCAAACCAACCAAGTACTAGCATTAAACCCCATATCGAACAAAACTTCATCCCATAATATTCGTACATTGTTGATAATAAAGAAACACACAGAATATCGTACCCCCTTATGAGATCAACAAGTCATGGATCTCTCTCGCCCCAACTATAAACCTAATCACTTTCTAAGCCGACTTTCAATATTGTACTCTCGAATATACTGTAATCAAACCCGATAGTACCCATTCTAGGTCCGATGAGATTATATTATTAAACACAACTATCCTACAGATACTCCACATCAATATAACTCCATCCACCACTACGCAATTTGTGTACCCAAATATGGGAGATGTCTCAAGGAAGAGAACCATATTGCAAGTTCAACAAGTACCACCACAACCACAATGTTACAATTAACTCTTCAAATTTCATGAAAAGATAACCATAGGTGCATGTGCACAATTGTAGAGGAAGGAAATTAATGAATCAGATAAATTATCATAGAGATAAAATTCCCACACACGGTACGGACAACTCACGTGCCAATAATATGAATCGTATGGCATGGTCATAGGCCTCCAGTCCCAACTATCATACATGAGAAATTAAACAAGTACACTTGTATATGATAATGAAATAAGATTCCCATGCTCCTGGACTGGTATAAATAACACGTCATAGTGTAAGCATGTGCAAAGTCTGCTATCACACTTCAAATCGGCAATTTAATGCAGAAATAGTAACTACCTCGTTTATTGAGGGGATTAGTATCTTTGTAACCTCAAGTGTAGCCCATATAGATTTCAACAACAGTAAGAACACGAGAAACGTTATAACTTTACGCTTAACAATCAACTTTAGGCATATCATAGCCTAAGCAATCTTTCGAATATAAATATCTACCCCAATGCCCGCATATTGGCTCAAACCTCACATATATGCACACTTGTAGTGCATAGCTATCACAAATAATCAATGCAACTAGTGCCTCCAATGAGTTAAAATAAAATACTCACCTCAAATAGGCCGCAACCCGAAACAATATACTTATGAGAGCTCCCAGTCTCCAAATTCATCGAACACATGAATCACCGTAATTGATCCCAACTCTAGCACTAAAATGACTAACACATCTTCCATTCACGATAATCCCATGAGGAATAATTTCATAATTCTTCCGTGCTACATAGAAATAATTTGAATATCAGCAGCCTATCAACTAGGTGAGTACTGCAATACCGATAAACATCTGTAAGTCAAATCACAACGCCCCTTCTGAAATATGCACTCTTCTCAGGAATTACCGAGCAGTTATAACATTCGTCGAAATATCTGAAACTGACTATGCTGTCCAACATTCATTACCTTCTCTTCAAGACTGAACTATCACCTTGTACATGTAAATCCTAATCATGTACACCACACCACAACTATTACGCCATCATGTGACAAACACAAGAATCCCATTATCAACTCTGAGTCACTAGCCATTACATACCCGGTTAGTTAGAAAACTTAATCTTGCTTCCTTCCATGAGGAAATCACAATACACAACATGTTTCTCACACCAGTAGAAAACATCTAGTTCAAACCATGGTAGAAACCATCAAGAACACTTTGAAATCCATCTGCACATAACCAAGCAATTAGAACTAAATTCCTCTAACTCGACCAAACCATGTAGGTCACTAAAACCCAAGAATATTGCCACCAAAACATCTGTAGAGTCTTACCACATCATAATTATCCCTATAAATACCACAACCGAAACACCCACTATAAAAATACCTCATTTGAGTCTAAGGCCGTTTCATTCACCTTCTTAATATCGAAATATAAAATCCATAATGATATACAAAAATACCACAAGTCTCGACCCCATCCAACTTAAATCTTAGATTTTAGCTATAAACAAATCCGCCAAAAATTCTCAATTGTTACATATTAAATCTCGAATCCATTAGAACTTTCTCGAGAGTCACCCCCTTTGTTCAAATCCACATTACACCGCCCAAATAGGCCAAAAGACACGTGCCCCATTAGCACAACAACACTCAAAGAAGTAACTCTACTTTAATACCACCTATCAAGTTCATACCCCGTGCGCACTACAGCATTCACAAATAACAACTCACTCATCCCACGATTTTCATATACTCATAAAGCGCAATATAACCCATATCCAAAATTTTTCTTACTCGAGTCATTCTCGAACTACACCTCTATAAGTTATCACTGATTCCCAAGTATACTTCATACCAAAATAAAAATTTGACACATACCCATGAATTGATTTGTCCATAGCAGACTCCCCCACTTGGCTCAAAGACATAGATTTAAACACTCCATAACTCACAATACACATACTTTATTACTGCCATAATATTGCAGTCGATCCAACAAAATTTCTTTTCAAGCTCATGCAACACCAACCATAAAATACCTCAATCGTCCGCTAAGTTCGCATCCATTCTCTTAACACTCAAGTCAACTTTCTCAACCATATTCAAATTCAAGTCTCAACACATATGCCCCGCTGGCAGAAAAGAAACTCTCTATTCACATCATAAGGAAAACACCTACGTAGATTACTCTGCAGGAGCAGGAGATAACCCACCTGCTTAGCCTCAAATTGGTATCTTGTTATACCCTTTCGCAATTACAATTACTATGAAATCACTTAATCTTTCTGAGTCCAAACTCATTAACCAGACATGAGAATTTAATTTGTTCCAAAATTTAACAACGTGAAAGATCCTTCAAAACATTCATACTCGAGATTGTACGTCGCATCAAAACGAAAATAAAGCACCAAATGGCCTTCCTTTACATTTCAAGGAAACACTTCTCGTCACATTCAAATCGTCTTAACACATCCCGCAGTTACATCATACTCATCACAAAGCCATTCCACCGCTCATCGAGCCACAAATTCCACTCGTAGGGTCATTACCGGACATATGAGTCCAAATGTACATGTTACAACAGAAGCTACCGAGCCTAAGCTGTGGTCTAAACCTGAACTCAAGTCCTCCAGACTGGCCCATCACTAAAACGCATAAAACACATCTCGAACCTCGTTCATAAAATCACAAGCCGACGATGCACAGCTGATACCAAGCGCTCATGTGCGCATACGAATGCGTGGAAGGAATTCAAAGAGTTATGTATCAAGCTGAATCAATTATGCACGATAAGGAAAGAAATATTGGAAGTATATATCCTAAATGCCATGTAGCCTCTCGAAGATAGGTATGGACGTCATCATACCGATCCGCAAGACTCTACTAGACACTTGCTTATGACTTGTACAACTTATGAACCTAGACTCTACTGATACCACCTTGTCACGACCCAAAATCCAACTAGTCGTGATGGCACCTAACCCAACCCGCTAGGTAAGCCAATTATCAACTATCCAATTCCAATAATAATTTTTTTAAAGCAATTTAAGTAAAGAAAAATCTTAATCTTATACATTCCCCAAAAACTTGTAGTACAAATCATGAGCTTCTAAGAATAGAGTATACAAAACTGGTATGAAATAATACATCATATGTTTGAAAAATACATAAATAGAGTTTTATGAATCTAAGGCTACCATGAATAAGAGGCAGCTATAACCGAAACATAGGTACATCTTCAGATCCAGCTCCCAATGAACACATCAACATCAGCAGCCAACATCTGCACGCAAGGTGCAGAAGTGTAGTATGAGTACAACCGACCTCGTGTAATCAATAAGTAACAAACCTAACCTTAGGTTGAAAGTAGTGACGAGCTTGTACCAAGGTCGGGTCCCAACTTCAATAACCAACAATAGTTCATAACAACTTAAACAAGTAAGATCAGAAGTAACTCAACAATCAAATGCTCAACAAAAACATGATTTCTGAAAATATTTATGCCTTTCAAGTACATAAATGAAAACCCAAAATTATGAATAAGTTTGAAAACAATAATTTTTCCACAATCCTTTCAATAATAAATAAGATGTTTCATTTTTCTTTCCAGATAACCAGTGTAAAACAAATGCATCACTATGCTTATCTGCCAATATGTGTGAAAACTCATGAATGATAAATTATCGTACAACATGAGGAAAAATACATCTCTATGCATGTATGTCATATGTGCATGTCAATGCAATGTATCTCATAGATGAACTCATATACATACTCTCAGAGTATCAATTCACTCAGTCCTCCCCATCACTCAGTCCTCACAATCACTCAATCTTCACAGTCACTCAATCCTCCCAATCACTCAGCACTCGCACTCAGTATGTACCTGCGCTCACTGGGGTGTGTACGGACTCCAGAAGGGATCCTTCAGCCCAAGCATCATAACAAGCCAATCATGGCATAAATCAGTCAACCATGTTATGGTGTGCATCCCGATCCCATAAATAATAATATATATATATATATATATATATATATATATATATATATATATATATATATATATATATATATATATATATATATATATATATATATATATATATATATATATATATATATATATATATAGCCAATATGGCCTGCTGCGACGTGCAGCCTGATCCCATAATCATCCTCACAATCAGGCCCTCGACCTCACTCACTCATCAATCTCTCCAGTCTCTCGGGCTTACAATGCCATAAAACTAGCCCAAAATGATGATATGATGTATCATTAAATAATAACAGAGACTGAGATATGATATGCAATAAATGAACATGACTGAGTATGAAATTGCAATGTAAGCAAATAATTCAACAATAGTAGTGACCTCAGCGGGTCCCAACAAAATAAGCTTGTAACCTAGACATGGTTTCTAATACGAATCACAGATCGATAACTCTAGTACATAGAGATTTCATGATTACAGATAAGTTCAGGTAACTACACAGTACCACAGAAATAATAGAGTCACAGTTCACACGGTGCACGCCTACACACCCATCACCTAGCATGTGTGTCACCTCAACACCAAATACATAACACATATAATCAGGGTTCATACCCTCAACTCCAAGATTAGAATAGTTACTTACCTCGAACAAGACGAATCCAATGTCGAGCAAGCTAAACAATGCTCCAGAAATCCCATTATGTGCATATCAACTCCTGAACGGCTCAAATATAGTCACGATAAATTTGATTCAGTCCACACAATTAAAGGAATAAATTTCATATCAAAATACTAATATTTTCCCACAAAATCTGAAATTACACTCCAAAATTTGCATGTGGGGCCCACATCTCGGAATCTGACGAAACTTACAAAATCCAACAACTCATCCAATTACAAGTTCAACCATACAAAGTTTACTCAAATCCGACATCAACTCGACCCTCAAATCTTCAAATTAAACCGAGAGGGATTTCACAATTTTCCAACTTAATTCACCAATTAAATGTTAAAAACAACCATGGATTCGGGTAATTTGACCAATATTGAGTTAAGAACACTTACCCCTATTATTTTTCTTGAAAAACTCTCAAAAATCGCCTCTTCCCGAGGAACAATCCGTCAAAAATGAAAAATGGGACCCATTTTCAGAACTTAAACTCACTGCCTAGGCTTTTCTTCTTCGCTAACGTGGTCAGTGCCTCGCATTTGCGAAGCACAAAATTGTTCCCGTCCAAATTCCTCCTTCACGAACGCGACATGCCCTTCGCGTTCGCGAAGTACAAAGTGACTCTACCTCAATGCCTTGTACGCGAACACGTTCAACCAATCGAGAACGCGATGCTTTGTTTCCCCTCACTACGTGAACACGATACCCCATACCCGAACGCATAGACCAATTGCATGGGGTCCTCAGTTGCTTCCTCTCTTCTTCATGAACAGGTAACACCTCTCGCGTTTGCGATGCACACCATGTCCACCATTCACGAACGCGTCCTTCTCTTCGGGAATGCAAATAGAAAATATTGCCAGATTCTCAGTTCCTCTTCGCGAACGCGAGGCTCCACTCGCGAATGCGATGAAGGAAACGAGATGGTGCATTAGAAAAATTTCAGCAGAGTTCTAAGTCCAAAATCCAACTCGTTAACCATCTGAAACTTACCCGAGGCCCCCGGAACCTCAACCAAATACACCAACAAGTCCTAAAACATACCACAGACCTACTTGAGAAATCAAATCACATCAAAACGACGAATCATACTGCAATTCAAAATCTATGAACTTTGAACTTTTATATTTTATATCTTGTGCCGAAACACATCAAATCAATCCGGAATGACTTCAAATTTTACACACAAGTCACATTTGACATAACAAAGCTATTCAAATTTACATAATCGTATTTTGACCCCGATATCAAAAATTCAACCCCTCGGTCACACTTCTTAAAATTCAACTTTCACTATTTCAAGCCTAATTCTACAACGGGCCTCCAAATAACTTTCCAGACACACTCCTAAGTCCAAAATCACCATACGGAGCTATTGTAATCATCAGAATTCAAATCGAAGGTCGTTTACATATAAATCAACATCCGGATGACTTTTCCAACTTAAGCTTTCCATTATGAGACTAAGTGTCTCAATTCATTATAAACTCTCTCCAGACACGAACAAACTAACCTGATACGTCATAAATCAATTATAATGCATAAATTGCGCAGTAATTGGGGAATGGGGTTGTAATACTCGAAATGACCGTCATGGGCATTACATCCTTGATAAGAGGTTTAATAGGCCTGGTGTGTCACCTTGGGCACACATGTTCTGTTTGTGAAGAAGAAAGATGGTACTATGAGAATGTGCATTGATTATAGGCAGTAAAACAAGGTCAAAATCAAGAACAAGTATCATTTTCCGCATATTGATGATCTATTTGACCAGCTTTAGGGAGCGAGGATGTTCTCCAAGATCGATTTGAGGTCTGGGTATCACCAGTTGAAGATCCGGGACTCGGACATTCTCAAGATAGCTTTCAGGACCTGTTATGGTCATTATGAGTTTCTCGTGATGCCTTTTGGGCATACCAAGGCCCCAACAGTATTAATGCATTTAATGAACAGTGTGTTTCGGCCTTATCTCGACTCGTTCGTTATTATGTTCATTGATGATATCCTGATGTACTCTTGCAGCCAGGAGAAGTATGCCCAATATTTGAGGGTTATGTTGCAGCGGTTGAGGGAGGATAAGCTTTATGCCAAGTTCTCCAAGTGTGAGTTTTGGCTCAATTCACTAGCGTTCTTAGGGCACGTGGTGTCCAATGAGGGTATTCAGGTGGATACGAAGAAGATAGAGGCAATTCAGAGTTGCCAGATCGTCTTCAGCTACAGAGATTTAGAGCTTTCTTGGTTTGGCTAGTTATTACCATCGCTTCGTGTAGGGTTTCTCATCTAATGCATCGCCCTTGACCAAATTGACCCAAAAGGGTGCTCCTTTCAGGTGGTCGGATGAGTGTGAGGAGAGCTTTAAGAAACTCAAGACTGCCTTGACCACAACTCCAGTTCTAGTTCTGCTATCAACTTCTGGTTCTTATACAATATATTGTGATGCTTCTCGGATCGGTTTTAGGTGTGTTTTGATGCAGAAGGGTAGAGTAATAACTTATGCTTCATGCCATTTGAAGCCCCATGAGAAGAACTACCATGTTCATGATTTGGAGTTAGTTGCCATTTTTTACACGCTAAAGATTTGGAGGCACTATCTCTATGGTATATCTTGTGAGGTATTTACTGATCATCGTAGCCTCCAACATTTGTTCAAACATGAGGATCTAAATTTGAGGCAGCAGAGATGGTTGGAGCTGCTAAAGGACTATGATATTACTATTTTGTATCATCTGGGGAAGGCCAATGTGGTGGCCGATGCCTTGAGTAGGAAGCGAGTGAGTATGGATAGTCTTGCATTTATTCTTGTTAGTGAGAGACCTCTTGCAGTAGATGTTCAGGCCCTGGCTAACTAGTTCGTGAGATTAGATATTTCGGAGCCTAGTCGAGTTCTAGCGTGTGTGATTTCTCGGTCTTCCTTATTTGATCGGATCAGAGAGTGCCAGTATGATGATCCTCATTTGATTGTACTCAAGGACATAATTCAGCACGGTGATGCCAAAGATATGACTATTGGTGATGATGAGGTGTTGAGGATTCAGGGCCGGATATGTGTGCCAAATATGGATGGGCTACCGGAGTTAATTCTTGAGGAGGCCCATAGCTCGCAGTATTTCATTCATTCGGGTGCCGCAAAGATGTATCAGGATTTGAGATAACACTATTAGTGGAGGAGGATGAAGAAGGATATAGTTGGGTTTGTAGATCGGTGTCTTAACTATGAGCAGGTTAAATATGAGCATCAGAGATCGAGTGGATTGCTTCAGAGGATGGAGATTCCAGAGTGGAAGTGGGAGCGGGTCACCATGGATTTCGTAGTTAGGATCCCACATACTTCGAGGAAGTTCGATGCTATTTGGGTGATTATGGATCGATTGACCAAGTCCGCACACTTCATTCCAGTTGGTACTACTTATTCTTCAGAGCAGTTGGCTAAGATTTACATCCGAGAGATTTGTTCGCCTTCATGGTGTGCCAGATTTCATCATTTCAGATAGAGGCACGCAGTTTACATCACAGTTTTGGAGAGTCGTACAATGAGAGTTGTACACTCAGGTGGAGTTGAGTACACCATTTCACCCTTAGATATACGGACATTCTGTACGCACTATTCAGATATTGAAGGACATGCTATGCGTTTGTGTCATTGATTTTGGGGGTTCATGGAACCAGTTTCTGCCGCTCGTGGAGTTTGCGTACAACAACAGTTATTAGTCGAGCATTCAGATGGCTCCATATGAGGCTTTGTATGGGAGGCGGTGTAGATATCCAGTGGGTTGGTTTGAGTCGGGCAAGGCAAGGCTATTGGGTACAGACTTAGTCCAGGATACATTGGATAAGGTAAAATTGATTCACAAGCGGTTTCGCACGGCACAGTCTAGGAAAAAAAGCTAAGCCGGCAGGAAAGCTCGCGATATGTCTTACATGGTCGAGGAGAAGGTTCTGCTGAAGGTATCACCTATGAAGGGAGTTATGAGGTTCGGGAAGAAGGGCAAGTTGAGCCCTCAGTTTATTGAGCTTTTTAAGGTACTTCAGAGGATTGGAGAAGTGGCTTACAAGCTTGCCTTGCCACCTAGCTTGTCGAGTGTGCATCCAGTATTTCATGTTTCTATGCTCTGAAAGTATATTGATGATCCGTTCCATGTTTTGGATTTCAGCACGGTTCAGTTGGACGGTGATTTGACTTATAATGTGGAGCCGGTGGCCACTTTGGATCAGCAGGTTCGAAAGTTGAGGTCAAAGGATATAACTTCAATGAAGGTGAAGTGGAGAAGTCAGCCCATGGAGGAGGCTACTTTGGAGGCCGGTCGGGAGATACGGAGAAGATATCCACACCTATTTGAGACTCCAAGTATGTTTCTAGACCAGTTCGAGGATGAACGTTTGTTTAAAAGGGGAAGGATGTAACGACCCAGTCGGTCGTTTCGAGAGTTATGGACCCGTTCCCCCATTTTATTCTCCTTTTGTATTCTATAACTATTATATGACTTACCGTGTTAGTTGGTTTGGATTCGGAGAGAATTTAGAGTGAATTGAGATACTTAGTCTCTTAATTGAAAGCTTAAGTTGGAAAAGTTGATGAGATATTGACTTATGTGTAAACGACCTCAATTTTGAATTTTGAATGGTTCTGTTATCTCCGTTAGGTGATTATTGACTTAGGAGCGCGTTCGGATTGTGATTTGGAGGTCCATAGTAGGATTAAGCTTGAAATGGCGAAAGTTGAAATTTTGGAAAGTTTGACCGGGAGTGGACTTTTTGATATCGGTGTAGGATTGGAATTCCGGAAGTTGGAGTAGGTTCGTGGTGTCATTTATGAATTGTGTGCAAAATTTGAGGTCAATCGGACGTGATTTGATAGGTTTCGGCGTCATTTGTAGAATTTAAAATTTTCAAAGTTCATTAGGCTTGAATCCGTGTGTAATTCATGTTGTTGATGTTGTTTGAGGTGATTTGAGGGTTCGACTAAGTTCGTATGATATTTTGGGACTTGATGGTATATTTGGTTGAGGTCCCGTGGGCCTCGGGTCGGTTTTGGATGGCTAACGAATCATTTTTGGACTTAGGTTGTTGGCTGATAAATGCTGGTGAGTTCTTCTGGTTTCCTCTTATGCATTCGCGGGGGAGGTCTCGCATTCGCGAAGTGTACTTGGATGATGATGGAAATTTATTATTTGCGTTCGCGAAGAGGAGCCCGCGCTCGCAAAGATGTGGTCAGTGGAGGCATCGCGAACGCGAGAAGGGTAACGCGTTCGCGAAGAGGAGTAAGACAGCTGCGGACCCTAACCTTTTAGCCTATGCGTTCACGGAAGGGTAGCCACATTCTCAAAGTGAGGGTCAGCGAAGCATCGCATTCGCGGTTGGTTGGACGTATTCGTGAAGAAGGTTTTGGGCAGCAGAATCATTTGTGCTATGCGAACGCGAGGGAAAGGCCACGTTCGAGATGAAGGAATATCTGGGCAATAGTGTTAAATTTAAAAAACAAGGATTTGAACCCATTTTTTATATTTTGAGCTAGAGACCACATATTTGGGCGACTCTTGAAGGGAGTTTCAAGGAGTTGATTGGGGTAAGTAATTCCTATCTAATTTTGGTCAAATTCCATGATTATGCCTTTAATTCCATCATCTAATTTTTGATTTGGGGTAAAAAGAAATTGGGGGAAAAGAGGAAGAGTTCTTGAGTTAGATTTTTAAGTTTTTGAATGAGATTTTTTATCGGATTTGAGTAAATTTGGTATGGTTAGACTCGTGAGTGAATGGGATTTCGAGTTTTGTAACTTTTGTCAGATTTCGAGACATGCGCTTGGGGGTCGAGTTTGAGCCGATTTTGGATTTTGGCTATAATTTATTATTCTTTCTTGTGAAATTGATCCATTTAGCCTATATTAATTGTATTGTACTGCTTGTAGCTAGATTCGGGATGTTTGGAGACCTATTTGAGAGGCAAAAGCATTTTAGAGTAGAGTTTTCGCCCGAATTGAGGTAAGTAACTCTTTCAAACTTGGTTGCGAGGGTTCGAAACCCCGAATTTTGTATTATGTAATTGGTATTCAGGTGCGCACATGTCAAGTGATGGGCGTGCGGGCGTGCACCGTGGAAACTGTGAGCTGGTTGATTCCATGGCACTGTGTAGTGGTTCTATTTGGTTAATATCCGTGTTTTCATCATGCGATAAAGTAATTGAGTTGTCGATCATGATAGATATCATTTTTAGGATTTATGCATGTACTGTTGATACCCATAGTGGTCGTTTCTTGATATCATCTTACTGATTTCATTGACATTTCGTACTCAATCACATCTATGCATCCCATATCATATTTCAGTCTTTGTTGTTATTTATTGATACATCATATCATTATTTTCGGGCTAGTTTCATGACATTGTGAGCCCGTGAGTGAGACTGGAGAGATTGATCACTGTGTGAGGCCGAGAGCCTGATTTTGAGTGATAGTTATGGGATCGGGTTGTACGCCGCAATGGTTGTATTGATTTATGATAGTGTCCGAAGTCTGTACACACCCCCAGTGAGCGCAGTTGATATTACTGAGGGATGGATATTCCCTAGACATGGATCTTGTCCGAAGCATGATATACCTGGAGACGGATCTTCTCCAGTGGCTGGATTGACCCTCCTCGATACATGGTGACTGATGGTCAGTGATGTATATATTCTGGGATGGATCTTTCCTGGGCCGTATGGGCCATATACAGTACCGAGTGGTTCAGTATTTGAGAGCGTGAGCACATGAGGTTGTCAGCATGGTGCATCCCATACAGTATGTATATTGGCATGTAGAAGTAGAAGGGTTATATTCTTCACATTGTTTAGATTTAATCTATTTTACTGTTTGAACTATCTATTTAACTTGAAAACATGCCTACGTTTCTGCACTGTTATTTCTATTTTTAACTGTACCGGTTGAGTTCGTCATTACCTTTCAGTCCAAAGGTTGGACTTGTTACTTACTAAGTTGGTTGTACTCATGTTACATCTTGCACCTCGTGTGCAGATCCAGGTGCTTCAGGTCACGACAACTGCTGAGCGAGTAGTCAGGATTTGGAGACTATCGAGATAGCTGCATGGCATTCACAGACCTTGACTCTCCTTCTTTATCTCTATATGTACTTCGGTTTTATTCCCTAAATATTGTAGTAGACTGTATTCCGGTATAGATGCTCATGTACTCTGTGACACCTCGATTTTTGGATAGATTGTATCGTATTTCAGATTATTTATGTTTTAAAAAGGCTTTTTCCTCAATGTTAATTGCTTCCGTCTTTATTTTCAAAGTTTTTACTGTGTTGAGATGTTGAGTAGTGGCTTGCGTAGTTCCACGATAAGTGTCATCACGGCGGTTGATTTTCGGGCCGTGACAAGAACATGCCATGGTGTGACTCCGGAACCCAAATAGTGTTTAATTAGACTCGACCAAACTATGGTAAAAAAAATAGGAAACAAAAATAGGTATAACGCATTAATTAAATGCGCCATGTCTATTTTTTTAACGAGTAGTGTTAACGTCCATCTCCCTCTTTCTTTCTTTTTGAAATACACATAGTGCATGAAAAACAGATAAAAAAAATTTAATGTACCAAAAGAGCAGCAAAGTGCTAGGTGGTGCAATGGTTGAAGGCTAGAATTAAAGCTGGATTTGGCTTCGAGGCTCAAGGTTCGATTCCTACCACCAGCAAATATTTTAAAAGAAAAATATTAAAATAAAATAAAATTCAAGCAATAGATTAAACTGTATATATTATTCTCTTATGAAAATTTTAACTATAAAATAAAACTCATAATTCTAAATTGAAAATAAAAAGAGAAAAAATAATAATTTTGTTTTAAATTTAAAAAGAAAAATATTAAAAAAAAAAATTCAAGCAATAGATTAAACTATATATATTATTCTCTTATGAAAGTTTTAACAATAAAATAAAACTCATAATTTTAATTTGAAAATAAAAAGAGAAAAGTAATAATTTTGTTTTGCATATAATACAAACTAACAATTATTAGAAATATCAGTAGATTTTTTTAACGAAATAATAAAAGGCTTCTCTTTTTATTTTTTTACTTTGAATGAATTCAAAAATCATAATTTTCTAATAAATATTAAATTATTTTAATTACATTGAAAAATAATTATAAATATTAAAGTATTTATATCTAAATAATTAAACCAAATAATGAAAAGAAATAAAAAAACTAAAACAAATATAAAAACAAAATTTTGTTGGTGGCAGGAATCAAACCTTGGACCTCAAAGCCAGAACCATCTTTAATT
The DNA here is from genome assembly GCF_000390325.3 of Nicotiana tomentosiformis. Taxonomy (NCBI): domain Eukaryota; kingdom Viridiplantae; phylum Streptophyta; class Magnoliopsida; order Solanales; family Solanaceae; genus Nicotiana; species Nicotiana tomentosiformis. The sequence continues at coordinate 154,765,259 of NC_090812.1, forward strand.
CTAGCTTTTAAGCATTGCATCACCCAACACTCTGCTGTTTTTTAGTATATTGAATCCCATCTATCTGTTTTTCATGCGCAATGTGTATTTCAAAAAGAAAGAAAGAGGGAGATGGACGTTAACGCCGTCCGTTAAAAAAAATAGATATAATGCATTTAATTAATGCGTTATACCTATTTTTGTTCCCCATTTGTTTTCCACCATAATTTGGTCGTTTGAGTCTAATTAGATAATACTTGGGTTCTGGACTCCCATGGTGTTTCCTAGCAAATTCTAAATTGCAACTTTAAATTAATACTCTACTATTTATAGATCCGAAGACAACTACAGTTTTGACAATTTCAATTATGTCAGATAATTTCGAAATTGAAATATATTAAAATATCGAATAGTAACTGAAAAGAGAAACATAATGTTGAGAATTGACTTACTATCTAAAGATCAAAAAGTATATTCCTGAAATTTTTAAATAGTTCTTAAAGATCAAGGTTTCATGATTATTGGATTTCTTTGACTTAGTATGTTTATACCATTAACAAAACAAAGCCAAAAATAATTGGATGGTTTGGAGAAATAAAATACATTCCAATCAGTAATTGAAGATGAAAATAGAAAGGAGTACATTTTTTGTCATCAATAACGCTCAAAAACTCTTACACGGAAAATGATCAAACTACTCCACCTTTTGTGACGCAAAATCCCAATATGAAATAGAAGATGGATGTGAGTATATATGGCTTAACAGAGGTTCAAGGGTCGATTAGAATAATTTCAATGGCAATATGATGCACTAAACTCCCGTTATGCATGAATTAGAAAAATACACAATTCAAGAATTATAATTCCTCTGAAAAATTAAGCCCAATTTTGAGTTTTTTGTGTTGATAAGACATCAGATCATCCAACGCACTGTCGTTTGTGGGATTTGCTTTAAGTCTTTTTCTTTAAATCTCATGATTGGCAAGTGAACTGAGAGAATTGATCAAAATTCACTAGTAATAAATGTTTTCATTTTTTGAATGTGAAAAAGTTAGAAAAAGAAAAAGAATTAAATGTTTTTACTTAATTTCTATCAACTTTTCCTTGTAATACGTTGAATGACAATATGACTTATCAAAAACCTTAGAAGATATCACAATCATGAACTTTATTGCATTTAGACTACCGCTTTAGAAAACTCTTGTTTAATTTTATTTAATTAAATTTGTGAATGTCTCGATTTGTAATAACCTAAATCTTCCAAACCTCGTTATTTTATTTCAATATTTATGGGAATTTGGTAAAGTCCTATTTCATCATTTTATAAGAGAATAAACTCAAGGTTTATGTATGTCACATGTTAAGTCCAATTTTGAAGTCTTTGTGTTGATAAGAGATCAACCACCCAACGCATTGTCGGGAAGAATTTATAGATCATAATACACTTAGTAATAGATATTTTTATTTTTTGAATGTGGAAAATTTCAAAAAAGAAAGAAAAAAGATATGAGTGCTTCTACTTAATTTCTATTAATTTTTTCATGTAATACGTTGAATGACAAAATGAGTAATTGAGAACTCACAAGTAATTTCCTAGAAGGAATCACATTCATGAACTGCACTGTTTTTATACTACTTTTGTAAGTTCTTGTATAATTTTATTGATTAAATTTATGGATGTTTCCATTTGTAATTGCCAAAAATTTCTAAACTTCGTTATTTTATTTCAAAATTTAACAAAGGGAAAAGTGCTAAAGTCTTATTTCATCACTTTACAAGAGAATAAATTCAAGGTTTATGTAGCGCATTTAAATTCAATTTTGAGGTCTTTGTGTTGATAAGAGATCACACCATCTAACACATTATAGGGTACAGTTTATAGATCATAATTCACTTAGTAAAAACATGACGAAGTAGCGTCTCGTGGCACCGGATAGGGCAAGGTGCAAAATACACCTAAGAGACATGAAGCATACCATCAAGAACTTTATGCCTACCTTTTGTGCTATGCTTTTTCTTTAAATAACCGGTGGTGTTTGAGGCAATTTGTATGCACCTCGATTATTCTATAGAATACCTATTACATCTCACTAGTATAGGGTTATGCTTTAGTAATGGATCAAAATGATCGGGCGAACGACTTAATTTGGAAGGCTAGTAATATCACTCATCTTGTTATATCAGCATTTATGTCTTTCCAAGAACAACTTCTGCAGAAATTCTTCCAGTTAAGAATTCAAACAATATTACCCCAAAAGCATATACATCACTTTTTAATGATGGTCAAAGTTATTGAGAGGTAGCTCCATACTAAAGACAAGTTATTGGTTAAAATATTCTCAATCCTATTTGCAGTGTCAGATTTAATTATTTCAAAAAAAATGTTATTATAACGGCTAAGTTATTACTGTTGATCAGAAGCAATTTAGCATTACTAGAGTTTAAATTTTGGATCCGCCTCTGCTGTTACACTGTCATTTTGTGATCTCTAGACTATAATAGTGTCACGATCCGAAATTCTCACCTTCGGGACCGTAATGGCGCCTAACATTTCACTTGCTAGGCAAGCCAACGTTAGAATATAATTAGCCATTTTAACAAAATTTTGAATTTATTAATAACAAGAAAACAAATACGGAAATAAAGTTTGAATTAAAGCGAATAATCCACAATAATCGCGATATCTAAATATCATCCCAGAATTGGAGTCATAAGTGCACGAGTTACTAAGATAATACAAATAAAGGTCTGAATAAAATTCAAGTTGTTTGAAATATAATACACATCTGAGATGAGATAGAAGGGGACTTCAGAACTGCGAACACTGTGCAGTTATACCTCAAGTCTCCACTGGTAGTTTTATCCCGCATATCTACTCCAAAATCTGCACAAGAAGTGAAGAGTGCAGTATCAGTACAACCGATCTCATGTACTGATAAGTGCTGAGCTTAACCTCGATGAAATAGTGACGAGACTATGATAAGACACGCACGTAAACAACCTGTACAAGTATATATTCAAATACAAAGTAACAATAATATAATAAATAATAATTTATAAATTGGGATAGAATATGCGAAGAGGGATGATATAATAATTTCAGCACGAGGTGTATCACTTAGAAATCAATTAATTCATCAACAATAAAATGAGCGAATGATAATATAAAAATGGCACGACACCACCCTTCGTGCTTTTACTCTCATTTGGCACGGCATCACTCTTCGTGCTTTTACTCTCATTTGGCACGACAACACCCTTCGTGCTTTTACACTCACAAATGGCATGACAGCACCCTCCGTACTTTTACACTTTTCCTTACCATGACAATGATATTATAATTAATAAAAATGGTACGGCAACACCCTTCGTGCTTTTACACTCTTTCTTACCATTAAAATAATAAAATAAATTTGAAAGAGTATTTAAATGTGGGGATATACACTTATCAATTGATTCAATACCATAATACCGACCTCACCTTCCAAAATATTCAACAATAATTAAATAAATAATAATTTCATAAATAATGATCAACTAATCAACAATAAACTTAAGTAGGAATATCTTTAATTAAATAGACAATTATTCACAATAAACAAATTTCACTCACATGCTTTGACTCAACCACAATACATAAGTACTCGTTACTTCACATATACGTTATACCCGTACATTTAATCGTGTAGAAAATAGATAAATAAGTCTTACTCCCTCAAGTCAAGTTAACTACGATATTTACCTCGCTTTGCAACCAAATTCAAAAATTCAATAAACCGTTGTCTGGAAAATTCGTGTCCGAAATGCTCAAATCTAGTCATAAACAATTCAATATACTTAATATAAATCGCAGGAATTAATTCCATATGAATTTACTAATTTTACGTATTAAAATCAAGAATTCATCTAAATAATTATCAGTAGGACCCACGTCTCGAATCTCGAAAAAACTTACGAAATCCGAACATCCGTTCCGATATGAGTCAAACGATAAATTCTGATGTCAAATGAACCTTCAAATCTTAAATTTTTATTTTTGGAAAGTTTTACAAAAATTCTAATTTCTTCCATATAAATCCGAAATAAAGGATGAATATAGATATGGATTTATGAAATATAATCACTTTGGTTATAGAATACTTACCCAATTCAAAATCGTGAAAAACTAGTTCAAATCGCCCAAAAATCGAGGTTTTAAAACCCAAACGAAATGAAGAAAAATAGCCATTTTCGACCCCTTAAGGTTCTGCCCAGTCTCGCAGATGCGGTCAAGAGGTCGCACCTGCAACCCCCTCGCCTGCGGAAAAGTGGGCGCATTTGCGAGCTAGGCCACTTCTGTGGAAAGCCAAGCGCCGATGCGACTCCGCATCTGCGGAAAAAATCACGCACCTGCGAGCACCGCCCCCTTCACGTCTGGTCGCGTATGCGATGGCTGGTGCACGCATGCGGCTTCGTACCTGTGATCAAACCTCCGCAGGTGCGAAAATACCAAAAGAAAAATTTCCAACAATGGTCTTAAGTCCAAATTTTGATATATTAACTATCCGAAACTCGCCCGAGGCCCTCGGGACCTCAACCCAAATATACCAACAGTCCTAAAATATCATACGAACTTGCTCGTGCGATCAAATCGCCAAAATAATACCTAGAACTACGAATCGGACACCAAATCAAAGGAGATTTTCAAGAAAACTTTAAAACTTCTATTTTCACAATTGAACGTCTGAATCACGTCAATTCAACTATGTTTCTCACCAAATTCGACAGACAAATTATAAATATTATAATGGACCTGTACCAGACTCTGAAATCAAAATACGGACATTGTGTCAATAAATCCAACATCAGTAAATTCTTAAAATCATTAAACTTTTAAACTATTAATTTTTTATCAAAATTTCATATCTCGGGTTAGAAACCTCAGAATTCGATTTCGGGCATACGCCCAAGTCCCAATCACGATACGGGCCTATCGAAACTATCAAAATACTACTCCGAGTCTGTTTGCTCAAAATGTTGACCAAAGTCAACTCAGTTGAGTTTTAAAGCTCTATTTCACATTTTAATGTATTTTTCACATAAAACTTTCCGAAAATTATACGGATTGTGCACGCAAATAAAGGAATAATAAAAGTGCTTTTCGAGGTCTTAGAACACAAAATTAATAATTAAATTTAAAGATGATCTTTTGGGTCATCACATTCTCCACCTCTAAAACAAATGTTCATCCTAGAACGGAATTAGAAAATTACCTGAGCTGGTGAAAATGTGTGGATATTTACTCCGCATATCCGACTCAGACTCCCAGGTAGATGCTTTTACCGTCTGACCTCTCCATTGTACTCGGACTGATGGATAACTCTTATACCTCAACTGTCAGACCTGCCGGTACCAACTCCTCTTCATAAGTCAAATCTTTGTCCAATTAGACTGAGCTGAAATCTAACACATGGGACAGATCACTATGATATTTTCGGAGCATAGACACATGGAACACCGGATGAACTGCTGATAAACTAGGTGGTAGTGCAAGCTTGTAGGCTACTTCACCCACCCTTTCAAGAATTTTAAAGGGTCCAATATACCTATGGCTCAACTTGCCCTTCTTTCCGAATCTCATTACACCCATCATAGGTGAAACCCAGAGCAATACTCTCTCTCCAACCATGAATGCAATGTCATGAACTTTACGGTCGACATAACTCTTTTGCCTAGACTGAGCTGTGTGAAGTCGATCCTGAATGATTTTGACCTTATCCAAGGCATCCTGCACCAAATCGGTGCCCAGCAACCGAGCCTCTCCCGGTTCAAACCATCCAATTGGCAAACAACACCGTCTTCCGTATAATGCCTCATATGAAGCCATCTAAATGCTCAATTGGTAGTTATTATTATAAGAAAACTCTGCAAGTGGTAAGAACTGATCCCAATGACCTCCAAAGTCTATCACACAAGCGCGAAGCATATCTTCCAATATTTGAATAGAGCGCTCTGACTGTCCGTCTGTCTGTGGATGAAATGTTGTACTCAACTCAACCCGCGTGCCTAACTCACATTGTACAACCCTCCAGAAGTGCGAGGTAAACTACATACCTCAGTTTGAAATAATAGACACGGTCACACCGTGAAGGAGGACAATCTCATGAATGTAAATTTCAGCTAACCGGTTTGAAGAATAGGTAACTGCCACTGGAATGAAATGTGCTGACTTGGTCAACCTGTCCACAATGACCCAAACTGTGTAGAATTTTCTCTGAGTCTGTGGAAGCCCAACAATAAAATCCATAGTTATACGCTCACACTTCCACTCAGAAATTTCTAACTTCTGAAGCAAACCACCATGTCTCTGAATAAAATTCAAGTTGTTTGAAATATAATACACGTTTGAGATGAGATAGAAGGGGACTTCAGAACTGCGAACACTGTGCAGTTATACCTCAAGTCTCCACTAGTAGTTGTATCCCGCAAATCTATTGTATGCCGCTGGGACCAACTCTGAAATCTGCACACGAAGTGCAGAGTGCAGTATCAGTACAACCGACCCAATGTACTGGTAAGTGCCGAGCCTAACCTCGATGAAGTAGTGATCAGGATATGACAAGACACACACGTAAACAACATGTACAAGTATATATACAAATACAAAGTAACAATAATACAATAAATAATAATTTATAAATTGGGAGGGAACATGTGGAGAGGGATGATATAATAATTTCAGCATGAGGTGTATCACTTAGCAGTCAATTAATTCATCAACAATAAAATGAGCGAATGATAATATAAAAGTGGCACGACACCACTCTTCGTGTTTTTACTCTCATTTGGCACGGCATCACCCTTCGTGCTTTTACTCTCATTTGGCACTGCAACACCATTCGTACTTTTACTCTCATTTGGCACGGCAACACCCTTCGTACTTTTACAATCTTCCTTATCATTAAAATAATAAAATAAATTTGGAAGAGTATTTAAATGTGGGGATATACACTTATCAATGAATTCAATACCATAATACCGACCTCACCTTCCAAAATATTCAACAATAATTAAATAAATAATAATTTCACAAATAATGATCAACTAATCAACAATAAACTTAAGTAGGAATATCTTTAATTAAATAGATAATTATTCACAATAAATAAATTTCACTCGCATGCTTTGACTCAACCACAATACATAAGTACTCGTTACCTCACATATACGTTGTACCCGTACATTTAATCATGTAGAAAATAGATAAATAAGTCTTACTCCCTCAAGTCAAGTTAACTATGACACTTACCTCGCTTTGCAACCAAATTCAAGAATCCAATAAACCTTTGCCTCGTGAATTCGTGTCCGAAATCCTCAAATATAGTAATAAATAATTCAATATACTTAATACAAATCGTAGAAATTAATTCCATATGAATTTATTAATTTTTCGGATTAAAACCCAAAATTCATCTAAAAATTATTAGTGGGACCTACGTCTCGAATTTCGAAAAAACTTAAGAAATCCGAACACTCGTTCCGATACGAGTCCAACCATACAGAAATTATCAAATTCAGATGTCAAATGAACCTTCAAATCTTAAATTTTCGTTTTTGAAAAGTTTTACAAAAATTCCAATTTCTTACATCTAAATCCGAAATAAAGGATGAATATAGACATGAATTTATGAAATATAATCACGTTTGGTTCATTTGAAAGTCGTGAAAACTCCTTCAAATTTCCCAAAAACTGAGGTTACCACTTAAGGTTTTGCCCAGTCTCGCAGATGCGGTCAAGAGGTCACGTGCGACCTCCGCGCCTGCAGAAAAGTGGACGCATTTGCGATCTAGGTCGCTTCTGCGGAAAGACAAGCGCAAATGCGACTCCGCATCTGCGGAAAAAATCATGCACCTGCGAGCACTGCCCCCTTCACGTCTGGTCTCTTATGCGATGGTTGGTTCGCGCATGCGGCTTCGCACTTGCGATCAGACCTCCGCAGGTGCGAAAATACCAGAAGCAAAATTTCCAGCAGTGTTCTTAAGTCCAAATTTTGATTTGTTAACCATCCGAAACTCGTCTGAGGCCTCCGGAACCTCAACCCAAATATACCAACAAAGTCCTAAAATATCATACGAACTTGCTCGCGTGATCAAATTGCCAAAATAATACCTAGAACTACGAATCAGACACCAAATCTAAGGAAATTTTCAAGAAAACTTTAAAACTTATATTTCTACAACCGAACGTCCGAATCACGTCAATTCAACTATGTTTCTCACCAAATTCGACAGACAAGTCATAAATATTATAGTGGACTTGTACCGGACTCCGGAACCAAAATACGGACTCGGTGTCAATAAATCCAACATCAGTAAATTCTTAAAATCATTAAACTTTCAAACTTTAATTTTCATCAAAATTCCATATCTCGGGCTAGAGATTCGATTCCGGGCATACGCCCAAGTCCCAAATCACGATACGGACCTATCGAAACTGTCAAAAGATTACTCCGAGTCCGTTTGCTCAAAATATTGACCAAAGTCAACTCAGTTGGGTTTTAAAGCTATATTTCACATTTTAATCTACTTTTCACATAAAAACTTTCAGAAAATTATACTGAAATAATAAAAAGTGCTTTTCGAGGTCTTAGAACATAAAATTAATAATTAAACTTAAAGATGACCTTTTGGGTCATCACAGATAGCATGCTTGCATTCTATATCAAGAGCCCGTTTGGACATAAAAAAAATTCACGTTCTCTAAATTAGTGTTTGGCCATAAAAAATTTCAATTTTCACTTGAAGATGAATTTTAGAATTTTTTGAAAATTTTAAAAACTCCAAAAAGCTATTTTTCAAAATTTTCACTCAAATCACTCACAAAACTTTAAAAACAACCCAAAATAATATGCATATCCAAACACAACTCTAATTTTCAAATACTATTTTCACTTGATTTTTTTTTTTTTGAAATTTTACAATTCTTATGTCCAAACGCCCACCAAACCTGTAGGGGAACTAAAGAAAGTTAATATCAGTAAATATCATTTAATAATACTAATAAAACGTATTTTAGACAATCAACAACAGGGGCCCATAGCTCAGTGGTAGAGCATTTGACTATAGATAAGAGGTCACTGGTTCGAGCCCTGTTGCGCCCTTTTGAAAAATTATTTTGTTATTTACAAAATTTCAGTAAAGCAGTCCCCTTTTATACGAGTGTATATTATAATGCATTTAGTAATCTGGCTTCTATTTTATCACATAGATAAAATGTTCTTGTAAGAGTGTACTTAATGCATTTAGTAATTTAGTTTTTTTGTTAATATATATTCATGTACGAAGTACGATGACCAGTAGCGAAGCCAAAAAATTTCTTAAGGGTGTTTAAATAAGAAGTAAAATAAATTTTACGATAAAAGATATTATTCAATATATGTTATATACCTCTACAACCTAATACTTTATCTATATACACAATATAATTTTTCGATGAATTATCACCCTTGATAGGTTGTAGCTTCGCCTCTGACGATGACCAATACTTTTTGAGTGTTTTTATTATTTAAATTGTTATTCAAGTTTAATGTAACCAACTTGAACCTAAAATTGAAGAACTAGCCGGAGGGAATAGAAAAAGGAGGAAAGAATGTAATGGAAATTACCACTAATTGAATAAAACGCAACTAAGCACTTGATCTGACCTTGTTCCTTCTTTAATTCTTTGCATTATGGCATATAGATCTATGATAAAAATAAAATACTCATAGAAAATATACGATCTAAAATAAATACGTCGAACATGACTATACATACTCTCGACTAATTGAAATAAAAAAAAAAAAATACAAACAATACAAAATAGTTGTGAGTATGTCTTAATCATGTTAGTACGTATTTTATGTCCTATATTTTTAGCAGTCTTTTTATGATGTTGGAAATTAATACGCCAAAAAGATTTAAAGAGCCAGTACTTTTTATTTTATTGCTCTGAAAGATACACTTAATTAGAGTAATATAATTCGCGATGATTCAAATAATCCGTTATTTTGTGGCTTGAATTATTTTCTTGTATTTTTAGGACACCCATAATCCCTATAGGTTTAAGAAAACCCATTGTCCTAATAGATTTGGAAAAGGAAAACCTATAGTCCTCATCAAATTGGGAAACCTTTCTCTTATAGGCTTGAGACTATTTGGGATATATATATATATATATATATATATATATATATATATATATATATATATATATATATATAGGTTGTAGTTGGAGATTCTATAGATTGTATTGTGCTTTTCTTCTCATTCATAATGGAAAATTTTCTATGCTTTTCCCCCGAGGATTAGACTTAACCGAACCTCGTTAAATCCTTGTGTTGATTTTTCTTCTCTATTTGCTCTGTGTGTGATTATGTGCTAGTTAACCCACGATATTTCGCAACAATTGGTATCAGAGCAAAGTTCGGGTTTTTACATATAATCTAGGGTAAGATGTCTTCATCATCTTCAACAAAGTACGAAGTACAGAAATTTGACGGGGGTTCTAGTTTCAGTCTATGGAAGATTAGGATAAAATCGTCCATGGTGTTACAAGGGTTATGGAAGGCAATTGATGAGGATTTTTCTGAAGAGATGAAAGAGACAAAGAAGGTAGACCTGAAGGAGAGGGCTTTGAGTGCGATCTTCATGAGCGTTACATATAGCGTTCTTCGGGAAATTGCTGAAGAAACTTATGCAGCAATGGCATGGAAGAAGCTGGAAGATTTGTATTTTAAGAAATCACTAACAAACCGCCTCTACCTGAAAAAAAGGTTATACAATCTCTGTATGAATGAAGGTACACCTGTTAAAACTCACCTTAATAAGTTTAATTCAATTATAATGGACCTAAAGAAGGTGGATATCAAAATTGAGAGTGGGGATCAAGCCTTGATGGTGTTATGTTCTTTACCATGGTCTTATGATACTTTTGTCGATACGCTACTATATGGGAAAGACAACATTTCACTGGAAGATGTCAGTAATGCACTAAAATCTATAGAGTTGAAAAAGAACTTTTCAGGCAGCAGAATCGAGGGCGAGGGTCTTGTGATTATAGGAAGAACACAACAAAAATACTTTAATAGGAAAAAGCCAACCGCCAGATCAAAGTCAAGAGCAAGGAAGCAACATTGTTATGAGTGCAGAGAGCAAGTGAATGGGACTAGCAGAAAATAGATAATTCGGCAAATATTGGTGGCACTAGCAATAATTCTGATGATAGCGACTATGTAGGGGAAGCATGTGTTGTGAGTTCTAGTCATGGACATAATTCTTGAGTTATTGATTCTGGTGCTACTTTTCACATATGTCCACACAAGAATTGGTTTGCAACTTACAAGCAAATGAATGGGACTGTCTACATGTGAGATGATCATCCATTACCAGTAGAGGGGATTGGTAACATCAAATTGAGAATATTCGATGGAATTATCAGAAACTTTGAGTGTTGGCATGTCCCTCGGATAAAGAGAATTTTGATTTCTCTTTTGACTTTGGATGATCAAGGGTATAAATTTCACTTCGAGAATGGAATACTTAAAGTGTGTAAATGCTCCATCGTACTCATGAAGGGTAAACTGCATTCTAAATTGTATCATCTTCACGCCAATATAGTTGAAGGGGAAACTGTTGTAGCTTCTGGGAAAAGTAATCTAAATCAGTCTCAGTTGTGGCACTTGCGACTTGGCCATATGAGTGTTAATGGATTGTCTTTGTTGAGTAAGCATAATTTGCTGAATGGGTACAAAAATCAAGTTTTGAATTTTTTATGAGCATTGTGTGTTTGGTAAAACATACAAGGGTAAAGTTCAGCAAGAAGGCCGAGCACAAGACCAGAGACAAGTTAGATTATATACACTCAGACTTGTAGGGTACAAACAGAGTTCCCTCTAAGAGTGGTGCCAGGTATTTTATGACTTTGATTGTTGATTACTCAAGGATAGTGTGGGTGTATTATCTGAAAACAAAAGATGAGGCATTTCCGATATTTGTTAAATGGAAGACGATGGTTAAGAGGCAGACGGAAAGAAAAGTTAAGCGTCTTCGAACTGATAATGGGTTAGAATTTTTCAATTCTGAGTTCGATAATTTCTGCAACAGAGAGGGCATAGTGAGATACCGCACTTGTGTCAGAACACCACAACAAAATGATGTTGCATAATGTATGAACAAAACGCTTTGTGATAGGGAACGAAGCATGCTTTCACACTCATGTGTTACCAAAGATTTTTGGGCTAAAGCAATCAATATAGCTTGTTATTTGGTCAACATATCTCCATCCACATCTATTGAGTTCAAAACTCCTTTTGAGGTATGGTCCGGTTCGCCTGCTGATTATTCAAATTTAAGTATATTTGCTTGTCCTGCTTATGCTCATGTGAGGGATAGAAAACTTGAGCCGAGGGCAAAGAAATGCATATTTCTAGGGTATGCAACTGAGTGAAAGGTTATAGGTTGTGGTGCACAGATCAAAAGACTCAAAGGCTAATTATCAGTAGGGATGTAACATTCAATGAATCTGCCTCACTGGACAGTCAGAGGGAGAAGGCAATAGCAGAAACAAATTGTGGTTTCAGTGATCGCATAGAGCTAGAAATTGAATCTCTACTAGCTCAGTCCAGTAGTTCTAAAGTAGAGAAAGTGGAGGAGGTACAAAAAATATTGATCAAGATGATAATATTGATGCACCTGCGCAACAACCATATAACATTGCAACAGGCAGAGAGAAGAGAGTGATCAATCCACCACAAAGGTTTACAAGCGTAGCTGATGGTAATTTTTTTGGATATGCAAATTTTGTGGGGTTTGCTTTGTCTGTTGCAGAGACCATTGATGTGCTTGAGCCTAATAGCTATAAAGTAGCTATTTCTAGTCCAGAAGTAGATAAGTGGGTTGGTGTTATGAGTGAAGAGATTGAGTCTTTTCATAAGAATCAGATATGGAAGCTTATTCCATTGCCAAAGGGACAAAAGGTACTAGGCTGCAAATGGATTTTCAAAAGAAAAGAGGGCAATCCAGGAGTTGAAGCATCAAGGTACAAAGAAAGATTAGTAGCTAAAGGTTTTACACAGAGGGAGGGGATAAATTACAATGAAGTGTTCTCTCAAGTGGTAAAGCATAGCTCTATCAGGGTCTTACTGGCTTTGGTGGCTCTTCATGACTTAGAACTAGAGCAGTTAGATGTGAAAACTGCATTCTTGCATGGTGAGTTGGATGAGCAGATTTACATAAGTCAACCCGAGGGATTCATTACTCAGGATAAGAAAAATCATGTTTGCTTTCTTAGGAAATCTTTATATGGTCTGAAACAATCGCCTAAGCAGTGGTATAAAAGATTTGATACATTAATTATTCAAAATATTTTTTCTTGAAGTGCATATGATAGTTGTGTGTATTACAAAAAGCTTGAAGACGGTTCTAGTGTATACTTGTTGTTATATGTGGATGACATACTTATTATTGCTAAAAGCATGTCACATATTACCCGATTAAAGAAGCAACTAGGTGAGGAGTTTGAGATGAAGAATTTGGGTGTTGCAAAGAAGATATTGGGGATGGAGATTACTCGAGATAGAAGGGTTGGAAAGCTGATGTTGTCCCAACGGTCCTATATTGAGAAGGTCCTCAAGAGATTTAATATGACAAGTGCTAAATATGTGTCTGTTACTTTTTCTTCCCATTTCAAGTTGTCTGCAGACATGTCACCAAAAACATACGAGGAGATGGATTATGTATGCTATGGTTTGCACTCACCCTGACATTTCACATGCTGTTAGTGTTGTGAGTAGATACATGGTGTGTCCTGGTAAAGAACATTGGCCGGCGGTGAAGTGGATCTTGAGATACTTGAAGGGTACTTCAGATGTAGGCTTGACTTTTTACAAAGACAAGTTGAGTGAATCCTTAGTTGGCTATGCTGATTCAGATAATGCAGGGGACTTAGATAAGAGAAGATCTCTGACAGGTTATGTTTTTACTCTTTCCGGTAGTGTCATCAATTGGAAGGCGACTTTGTAGTATGTCGTTGCTTTGTCTAGCACAGAAGCTGAGTATATGGCAATTATGGAAGCAGTGAAAGAGGCTATTTGGCCGCAAGGCTTGGTAAGTGATCCTGGACTAGCTCAGAAGAAGACGAAAATTTTTTGTGACAGTCATAGTGCCATTCATCTTACTAAGAATCAGATGTTTCATGAGCGGACGAAGCATATTGAAGTCAGACATCACTTTATTCGAGATATATATCAAAATGGATTGTTAATGTGGAGAAAGTGTATACGCATGATAATCCAGATGATATGATGACCAAGGCAGTCCCGGCAAACAAGTTTAGGCATTGCCTAGACTTGATTGGTGTGTGCAATACTCAATAGAGCCTTCGCGAGGACTGAGGGCAATGTAGAGAGACATTGTTCCTGTTGATGAAGAGAATTCAAGCCAAGGGGAAGATTTGTTATTTTGTTGGCTTGAATTATTTTCTTGTATTTATAGGAAGCCCATAATCCCTATATGTTTAAGAAAACCTATTGTCCTAATAGATTTTGGAAAGGAAAACATATAGTCCTTGTCAAATTGAGAAACCTTTCTCTTATAAGCTTGAGACTATTTGGGATCTATATATAGGGGTTAGAGATTCTATATATTGTATTGTGTTTTTCTTCTCATTCATAGTGAAAAAGTCTCTCTGCTTTTGCCCTGAGGATTAGGCTTAGCCGAACCTCGTTAAATCCTTGTGTTGATTTTTGTTCTCTATTTATTTTGTGTGTAATTGTGTGCTAGTTAACCCACGATATTTCGCAACATAATCACCTCAACTTGCTTAGATTGAAGTATGGTAATAGTAGTTGTGGTTTTACTTTGACTTCCTTTCTTGAATTTTCTTTTAAGTTTTTTATGCTATTTTTTTCCCCTACTTTTCCTTTTGTTGTAAAAGGTTTTCACTGCTAACCTTTGTCTTAATATCACTAATAATTTTCTTCAAAATTTTACTTGCAGTTACACTAATAATTTTCTTCAAATTTCTACTTGCAGTTCTTTCTTCTATATTTTTGGTTTGCTATATAGTTTGTTTTCTTCAATATTTTATTTAGCATTTTCCTTTTTTACATTGTTATTAGGTACTTCATTATACACGGGATAAAAAAAAATTAAAACTTACGATCATAAATAAACATTATAATATTTATATGGCTATAAATTATGTAATTAAAGTAGACGTAAAAAAATTGAAATTAAATTAGTTTATAAGAAATTAATTTTTAAAAACAGATTAAAAAACTAGTACCGTATAAAATGAAATAAAGAATTATTATATAAGTAATTTATAACCAGAACAACTTATATTACTATTATTTAGAAGTGAGAGTTACGGTGTACGAACAGGGTTACGAACAGGGGTAAATTTGAAATTTCAACAAAAAAATCTGCTTATGTTTTCTCAATTTTGCCCCTATCCTCTTTGACTATTTTCATCAGAAGCTACTGAATTTGAGAGGAGATTTATTTGTTACTTTGCTCAGCTCTCCGGTGCGTTCTTCTTCTTCCTCTTTCTTTTTTCCTTTGTTTTTGGTGGATTTCATAGGTGAAATTTTGACTTCCTCTATTTTTAGCCATGTCGATGTTTCAATTTTCAATATAAAATTTTGGGGTTCAGTGTTTTTGATTTTGAATGAATTGTATTATGTGTTTGCTATGTCTTGATGTGAATAGTGCAAGTTAATTTACTATAGTTGGAACCTGCAGATGTAATGTTGATTTTTTTGTACCTTTTAATTTCCAATGGGATTTGTAGTCAGACGATTTCTTTCTTTTCAATATGCCTAAATTTCTCAATTCCAGTTCCATATTGTCTTTGACATTTGCACTATAGTTGTGGTGAATTTTTCTCTAATTCTTGCTTCTTCTTTTCTTAAATGCACCCCTAATATAATTTTGGTCGGCATCTGTTTATTCCTCTGTTTGTTTGGACATTTTGTTGCCGGAGTTTTATATGCATGCCTCTAACTATATTAGATTTGCACACTCATACACCGAGCATGTTTGATAATATTCCTAAATCATCTGATTTTCTTTTACTTCAGTCATTTGCACCCTTCTCTCTCCTTTTAATTAAAATTTCTATGGAGATATAATAAATCTGTTTACTGGCACTACAATTTGTAGTCTTTTACAACTAACGTTAGAAGCTCTATAAAGTTTTCTCTAAAATGACTGAGAATTGAAATTACTTTTGGTAGTTATAGGCTTATAGCTTTAACTTTATTAGTGAGTAGACATATGTAATAAGAATTTCGTCGTGGTATTAGTTGTTTTCATTGTATACGTTTTTATGCATTTACTCTTATGTACTTTTGTGCAACATCAGGTTCATATAAATGATTTTTATTACTGATGCACTGTGCACATCCAAGATGTTTGATCATATGCGTCAACCCCCTAATAAATTCTGATGTATTTCTTTTTCAACAGGTTTACTACAACATTCTGATCCATCATTTAACAATCCAAAAGGTACGTTATTTACTTCTGCTGGACATCATCATTCAACATCATATCTTTCTCATCTGTTTTTCTGTTAGAGTATTTTACCCTTTTCTAGCTTTGTGTTAACTAAAAAATTCGATCTAAAGTATGGGTTTCAAGTTATACTGTTCTATAAAGTTAATTTAATAAAAGTATTAACTATTTGAAACAGGAATGTCCGAAAATAAAGATGCTGTGGATTTACGCCAAAGACCTCAAAAAATAAAGATGCTGTGGATTTATGCCAAAGACCTCAAATATCTCTGCTCAATTTTATTACCTAAATATCTTCGAAAACCTTTTATAATTTTGCCTAGGCACATTGCAATTAGAAATATTTTGTGTCTGAAGTGCAAACAAGTGATTTTTGCACTAGCAGTTATGCCATTAGCAATAGAGACTACATGTTCTTGGATTTGGAGATGTGTAATGTGGAGGAAAAGCACCGTACTATAGAGGTTAGTATGAAGAGTTTATCAGATGGCCTAATGAAATCCTTGATAACTGACATGGTTCCCAAAAAGTGCTGTTTTTATCCTGTTTTGCCTCCAACTGTACCTCGAGAGACTATCTAATGAAGCTAACCCGGTGATTGAGATTACTTTTCGTAGTTATAACTATAACTTTATTAATGCATTGAGATATGTAGTAAAGATTTCTCCTTTGATATTGGTTCTTTTTTTTTTTTTGATGACCGAGAAATCCGTCTGGGGCCGATCCTTTGGACCAACCGCAGCCTTCGAAACTCGGTGGATAATGGGCCCGCCCCTCTACCCTTCTCCACTTAAATACCAGGCTTTGCTTGGTTCTTTCTTATGTACTTCTGTGCAACATTAGGTTCATATAATGACTTTTAGTACTGCTGCTCTGTGCACATCCAGCATGTTTGATCATATGCTTGATTTCAACAGGTTTACCACAACAGTCTTATCCATCAGTCAACAACTCAAAAGGTACGCTATTTACTTCTGTTGGACATCATCAGCTAGCAACATATTTCTATATTTGTAGTTGTGTTAAATAAATATGTTTGAAAAGCATGCATTTGTTCTCATTTTTCTTTCTGTTAGAGTATTTTAGTATTTTCCTAACTTTAGGTTAAGAAAAAAAATTAATTCTAAAGTTTGATTTCAGATTACACTAACCTAAATTAATTTAACAAAAGTATAAACTATTTTAAGCAAGAAGGTCTGGAAACATAGATACTATAAATTTATGCCAGAGACCTCTAAGGAATGCAGAAGAACAAATTGTTGATAGGAATTTGCGCCGTCGTACTAGATATGCACAAATGTCGCCTGAGAGAAAACAATTATTTTTGTCCCAACTACGAGATAAAAGAGTTGAATTGAAAAAATAATTATTCCTTCATCATTCAAGTAATACAGTCGCATTTTTGCAATTTGATAGCCGACCTCAAAGGAAGTGCTCTTACAAATACCAATCCAGTATACCTTGAAGAAGGTTAGAAATCCACATTGTTATCTTCCTTTTCAATTTACAAAAATGATAATCTTTTGCCAAAAAATTATATGCATTTAAAGAAATGACATGCTTATACATCGACTTGCCACCGATGCTAAAGTGTATACTGCTATTGACGAAACTATAGAATCAAATGATCAATCCCAATTTGAAATTTTTTACCATACCTTACATCCTACTAGCTTACCGCCTTATAGATTAACTTGGAAAAAAATTATCAAGTTATATTATCCAGTACACGATTAATATATTATGATTTTAAGATACATGTTATAACTGCTACTATTGCCAGTGGTAATTTAAAAAATAAACATGTATTTATCCCAAAGATATCATTAGTAGCATCACAGGATGAGAACTTACCAGTTCCTTTTAAGAAAACACAATTTCCAATAAGGTTATGTTTCACTATAACTATAAATAAAGCTCAAGCCAAACATTAGATTTTTTTGGAATTTATTCGCGTGAACCCGTTTTTTCACATGATCAACTTTACATTGCTTTATCTAGAGTAAAAAGTTCATAGAATGTAAATTACTAATACGTCCACCCACAACACAGGACACATATGATCATTCTACATACAATGTAGTATATGGAGAAATCATTCGGAAAGCATTCTCATCTTAATTTTCTTCATTGACATATTTTTTTTGCTATATTTTCTTAATATGTCCCATGTCAGCATTTTCCATATATATTTAGAAAGACCATTCTACATTGTCTTCGCCTTCTTTGGATTGAATTAGATTAATTAATCTGTAATTGCTCCAAAAGGTCTGTGAGTGATTCAATATAAAGATTGGAGTGAGCTTTTTCCTTTGTTTTTCTGAATATAATATGCTAATGTTTTTACATTTCAGTTGCGCTTGCAGGTTGCCGTTTAAACTGGAAATCTAAATTTTTGGTTTACTCCACTGACTTTGGGAGACTTGAATCTGTTAAATAGAGATCAGATAACTTATGGATAGTTGTACTTATGCAACCTAGAAGAACAACGCCAGATACTTGCTACTTTGGGACAAGATGATTTTCAAAATAAAAATGCTAAGGTTTGGTGCTATATTATCCAATGTTTTTTTTACTTCCATTGTATGATAATTGAGATTACTTATCGTTAAGAAGTCAGATATGAGGGCAGGCATTTTGACGAAAATCGTTTTTGTTACTATTTAGGACAGTGCCTTAAGAATCTCCTATTCTACTACAAAATTGCAAAGTTATTTACATTCATTTATCAGTGGAGTGCCTTGGATAGCTGTGCATAATGACTACAGATTTAAAAACAACTTACTGTTTTACAACTTTGAACATGGAGGAGAAAGAAAAATAGCATGTTGTGGATAAAGTTAGTCAGCAAACTCATAGGTAGGACTTTGTAACCAAGGAAAATTCCAGAATAACAGTGTGTTATTCATTTCATTGTATTCTTACATCTATGCTTCAAAGGAAAATTGTGCTGCTTCTATCTCATTGTATTTTTCCTGCTCAAGATACCTTTACATGTGTCAAGAAGCGAGCTGACTTACCCAGATATAAAAAACAACTGAATGAATTCAATTCTAGAATAGCTGTGCATACGAGGATTAAATGAGCAGTTTTATTTGTCATTTCTAGTGTTGTTGTGTTTTTGATATGTGGAATACCTATATTACATATGAAACGTTCCCTAACTTAAACCAAAGTGCTTGGGTAAACTTTTTCATCAATATTAATGCAAACAGGTTTAATCATTTTGCTCTATCTTCGGCAATTATGTTACTTTAAAAGTTATCTCCTTTCATTGAGGGTACCAGTACTTGGCTATATTTGACAACTTAAGTTAGATTTGACATTATTAAATTGTTGGGCCCGTGCTTTAGCACGGGCTGACCATATCTAGTACACCTTATAAGAAAAGAAACAAAAAACAAATAACCAACTTTGATCGGGAAAAATAAGGTAATTCCAATTGGATTATTATGCTCTATTTAGGTTTTAGTAAAAAGAGAAACTTCAATTGGAGTAATCCCAGAGGTGAGCGAATCATCGCCGGGATTCACAGTCGCCGGAGAATCACCGGAGGAAGAGTCCGGCAACGATCAACAATCTCTGAATGTATAGAATTCTATAAACTCCGACCACAGTAGCTTAAGACCGAAAAGCAGAGGAAAACGGCAGAACCGGTTCAAACCGCAAGCGGCTAAAGCAAAGCCGATGAAACCTAGTGAGAAGCTTCAGCAGTAGAAAGTGGAAGGAGATTTCAGCTTGATATCAAGGTTAAGCTCTTTTTTTAATTTTTTTTTAATTTGACTGATAATTTAACTTTACAGAGTGAATGCATATAAGTTAAATCCTAAATGGAAAATTTATCTGTTCCAGTTACAATTTGTACACTAACTTACGAAAATAATATTGATACAATTTGCTGCCTTGCTTTAAATTTTATTTTATTTTGTTTTGGGAAGGCAATTTGTTGCATCACTTTATTGCCCTGAAGGTGTTTTGTATAATGCTTCAATGAAGTAAATTTTGTATGATCTAATACTTCAAGTTATAATCACATGATTATAATGACATTCCTTTGTCCCTTGCAATTAGCTTTTAGGACTGAGGTAAGAATGTATTTAGCCAACTATATAATCATGTAGAATGAGGTGAAAAAAGATCTTTTATTTATTTGAGGAGTATTAATTCCATAAAGTTGAGATTACTTTGGTTGAATCGTGTTTTGTGTTTTAAGTACAGGAATTTTAACAAATAACACTATCATTTTGTTGGCATAGAGTGCTTCTAAGAAATGTTAATTTAAGCGAAAAACAGTTTCTAGGATTAATCGTTTTAGTCTCCAAAACAGTTTCTAGGATTAATCGTTTTAGTCTCCTTGAGTTAACCTGCTGCTAATAGACTAATTAACCAACACTTCATGTCAGAGAGTTTGATCACTGAACCATACAAAAAGATAGAATGACAGAGCGGATTCAAAAACGATGTGAGATTTGTGGCAATATATCCTTTAATGATGGTGGTGATGGATTCTTCTATTGCACTCTTTGCGGCTCTCAAGCGAATGACATCATTGACACTGGTGTTGATGATGATGACCTATTCAATCTGGACGGGGGAATATATGCTGCCGGTCAGCGCCGTGCTCCCACCCAGATTTGTCAAGCTGAGCCGGTATCTCAGGTTAAGCTTTCACAGTCCCAGCATCTAGAAACTTTGAACACTTTAGATGACAACCAAGAGGATAATGAAGGTGATGGAGTTGAGCCTGCTGGACCTGCTGATTTTGGGCCGTCTCAAAGTTCCTTAACATATACTGATTATTATTCAGGAGTCCGATTAAGGTATGTTATGGGGTTACAAGTTATGATCCAATTGCAGTGTAAGGCGCTAGTGGAGAAATTTAATGTAAGCCCTCTAATTGTTGGGGTTGTTGGGCCTGTATGGCTGAGATATTTAGCACATGAAAAGGTTATGGCGGATGAGTGGGCAGACAATGTCATTCATGAATCAGAGTCTCAAACTCAAGGTATTTGATTAACTTATTGTTGATATGCAGCATAGGCCACTTCTCATTTTATTTGTTGTTTCTCTATGATATTTTTCTATTCATTAGATGTTCATATTGGAAAATTAGATTTTATCCATGTCCTAGCATCGTACATTTGACCAAAGTAAGATGATGCTTTTTTCATTTGCATTAAATTTATAATGCTGTGACTATTCTCCTGAAGCTTTAGAAGTGTAGGACTAGTTATTCGGCATATTCTACTACTTTGTGCTGGGTGGCAAAAGTTGTGCAATGAGAGTGCAATGTTCCTCTTGGTTTTGATTCTTTTGCCTTCTATATTTTTTCAGGTGAAGCAAGAACATGTCCTCTCTATCCTCTTTAAATGATAAGTGGACGAAGTTGTAACAACATTAAACCCATATATTTTAGCAAAGTGGATAGGTTTACACAATCAAATTACTTTAATTGGGCTGAGTTGAACTTTACAACATCATTTATGCATTGCAGTGTTTCCTTGCTCTATGTCACTCACCCTCCTTTCCCTTGTTGCAGGGGAGATAGATAGTGCTATGCTTAGTGGCAGCAAGAAAATAGAACCACACAACTTACTTGGTAAACGGGCAGTTACCATATGGCATAAATCTCTACACAGCATTATTCCATTATCTTGTTCGCTAGCTATCTCTTTTCTTGCTTGTCACATGGCAAGGGAGGCAATCCTGCCAACAGACATATTGAAGTGGGCTCTAGAAGGGAAGATCCCATATTTTGCTGCTTTTCTTGAAATTGAGAAGCAGCTGGGACCTCCTTCAAGGGCATGCCCTATAAGTACCAGCCGTATGTTCAGGCCTATCCAATCTATCACCTTGCAAAAATTAGAGTTCTTTGCAACTGCCATTGCTCGGAGAATAAGCTTGGAATTACCTCCAGTAAACTTCCATGCTATAGCTTCCCGTTATCTCAAGCAGTTATCGCTTCCTGTTGAAAAAATTCTCCCTCGGGCATGCCAAGTGTATGAGTGGTCTATGCCTCCAGAGTTGTATTTGTCAGCTAACGAGTTGAGGCTGCCTTCTCGTGTTTGTGTGATGTCGATTCTGATTGTTACAATAAGGATTCTTTATGACCTTAATGGTGGAAAATGGGAGATGATTTTATCTTCTTCTAGTGGTTTAGCACCGGATGGTGAGGATGGAATTGGAGAACCGAGTTTCAGTTGCAATGGAAAAGGCAATTCTGGTGAGGAGGACTTGGCTTCACAAGATTCAGATCCTAACGATAGTACACCAGATGTAAATGAATCTGATTTTGATGCTTTGGAGATCTTGAAGATTCTTGAAGCAAAACATGATGAGCTCAGTGATACATATGGTAATTCCATTAGTCACTATGTTTTTCAGAAAACATGGTAATAGTGTAGGGTTAAAGTTGAACAGCAGGTTAACTTCTTTGAATTTTATCTTTTCTTGCTTTTAGCAGATTTTTCGAAAGATTTACAATCATATCTTCAGTATTGCAAAGATGTGGTTTTTGCTGGACTTGAACCTTCTTATGAAGATCATGAAGAAGAAAGGATAATTGAAGATTTGTGGGACTTCTATCAAAGCCATAAGGTTCTGTAATCACTAAATTCTGAACTTTGTCTAGAAATCAATTTATTTTCTTGGCCCTATGCCTGTATCCTTGTCAATTGTCAGTTTAACCCATTTGATATGTCCGTATGTTCACCTGTATTTCTTTTCTTGGGTAGGGATTTCTTAGAAGCTAAAAATTGCGGAAGGAGACTAGTCAAAAAAATATGCAGAAAAAACTATTTGAATGTTTTAACAAATAAATTCTACGAGTTTAATTCCGACAGGGTGGAATCATTTCTTCCATTTATACCATTGATTTATTTTCTCTATGTTGCTGTCATTCGCTCTCTTAACTGGAAGGAATAAACGAACAATTAAAAGTTATCAATAGGAGCCTTTATCCAAGTGCTTCTTGATTGTGCAAGAGATTAAGTTTTTATCGTTCATTGTATTCCTCTTTCTTTTTTTCTTTTCCCAGCGGTATCAGCATCGTATTTGTATTTGTTTGTTTACTTTTTAAATTGTTTGATTTCAGGCTGAAGAAGCATCAGATGATGAGAAAGTAGAATCACACACATGTAATGGTTTTCAACACAAGGGATCAAGGGGTGTATGCAAAAGCACCCCAAGATCAAGGAAGAAATTCAGCATCAATAGATGCAAATGCGACATATCACTGGATGATGACAATTTTAATGCAGCTAGTTGTTCAGAATGTGGCTTGGAGCGAAAGGCTTATTCCCCAAATAAAGGACATGGAGATCTACCTTCTGCAGAGTCGTGTAAGGAGACAGCATTGAGACAACTGAAAGAAAACATGCAAGAAAACAGATTCTGTTATATCCTACCTAGAAAACATGTGAAGAAGAAGAATGGCTACATCAGGTATGCTAGAAAGAAAGATGCTGCCTATATTTATGCTACACATGCTGATTATTACATATTACTTCGATCTTGTGCCAAAGTTGCACAAGTTGATGCTAGGACAATGCATGTTGGAGTATTGTCTTTCGAGAGAAGATTAGAAATGCTAGAAAAAAGAATAGATTATTGTTTACACAAAAGACTTCCTAATGACTTCTGTGACTTTTGTCAAGAGGACTCTAACACAAAATCCTCATAGATGAGCCAATGGCTTTCTCAAATTTGAAATTTTGATCATATATTTGGCCCGTGGTTTGGGAAGACCAAATCATATTTGAAAAGAGAAGCATGGATTGAGCAACTTGAAGAACTATTACTTCTGGCATTGCTCTAACAAGTGTTTCTAAAATTGATATATGAATTAATCAACTTTGATATTATTTGCAAACATTTATTGGGAAAAGTAGCAATGGAGCTATGTTGAGGGTTGCTTTTCTGATTTCTCTCTCGATTCGTAGATGCAATTATAGTTAGTGTTCAAAATATTGATTTCCTCAAGTACATTGGAAACTAGAGCATTTGCACCCAAGGGTGTGGTCTAGCGATGGATGAAGTTGGGATGGATCATGGAAACCAAGTTCAAAAATGAACAGAGGAAAGAGTTGTTAGATCACTTCTTCCTCTTAGTCTAAGTTTTTGTGGATAGTTTATGTTGGTAGAAGGTAAAGTACTTGTTGGATTAAGTGCACACAAGTTGGTCTGAACCATAATTATTCCTAACAGTTGCGTTTGTTCCGTTATTTTTTGGATGCTATAGTGAAATGCTATTATAAAGGACATATTATAACATTAAAAGGGCGGTTCCGAAAAAAATTGACTTTTACAGTGAATGTTTTTATATAGGGATGTTGTTATAGAGAAGTTTGACCTTATATAGCCATAAGGTACATAACAATCTATGCAAAACTTGTTATCATGGTTAGGTTTATGGGATTTTGATTTTGGAATATTACTTTTTTTTGGCTATAAAATAGAGTCGTTGGGGGATCAGTCCCAATTGTTATTGAAAGTGAAATAAAAACGAAGATATTAATATATAATTTTCATCCTAATAAAAATTTCTCACATATTCCTTTGGCAAAATCTGATACAATGTAGTAATATCATTATACCTACTCAATTAGGGGTCGTTTTGTTTCATGAATAAGAAAAATAATATGTGTGAAACTCTACATTATAATCAAGTATTTACCTAATTATTTTATTGGCTTGGGCTCATTGAGAGAGATTGGACCAGCCCAACTTGTACCTTCCACCCCTATGGACTGAGTTGGAACCCAAATGACAAATAGCTGGAAAGGAGGAGTTCAGAAAAATGACACTGTAAAAATAATAACCGAAAAAATGTATAAAATTTGTATATTTTTTTGTATATATATACATTTTGTATATTATATACAAAACTTATACAAATTATATATATATTTTTTCGGCTATCAAATGTAAATAGTTTCTGGCACGGGCTAAAAGTGATAATATTCCAAAGAGTTCCTCCATTTCTACAAAAAAAGGTCTTATTTAATTAAATAAAGTCAAAGAAGTAAAAAAATTATGGGGCGACCTATTTGGACGCTTACGTTCTTCTTCATTCTTAAAAGAATAGAAAAAACTTCAGACGCATATGCAAGAAGTTTTGCAACTTTGGTTGCATATATAGTAAGTTGTTTTCGAAGTAACTAAACTTAAAAAATGTATAAACTTTGGTTATTGTTTAATTGGGGTTCCCAAAATTGGCTATCTGTGCACTTCCCTTTGTTCTGCGAATATACATGTAGACACTGTGGAAATACTATTTGCAACTATCATTTAGAATTATAAATGTAAACAAATTTTTCTTTGCACCTTCTGTAATATGAAGTTACACTAATGTTTATGACAAAAAAATTGACCAAACACCAAAACCTTATTCGGACAAGAATTGAAGAAATTAGCAAGAACTATTACTTCTCATACAATGGTAAAATTGTCTTCGTGTGACCTATAGGTCACAGGTTCGAGTCGTGAAATCAGCCACTGATACTTGCATCAAGGTGGTTGCTTACATCATACCCCTTGGGGTGTGGTCCTTTCTCGAAAGCTGCGTGAATACGACGAGTTGCTTTCTGCTCCGGAGTGCCCCTATTACTTCTCATATACAAGAATAAAATATTTTGGCAAAGACTATCTCCTGTGTAATAGTACTACCATTTTAATTCCATCACATTATTACATACTCAATTTATTTACAAAGGCACATAAAAACATAACACAAAATCTGCAAACTTATACTAGCATTTTTAAAATTTGCCATGAATGCAGTTTGATTTTCTACTGTTTGATAATGTTTTTTTTGGTATTGTTCCTAAAGATACCAAAATATGAAGTATGCTATAGTGTCTATTTTTATATGCATTGACTTCATAAGTTCATGTCAATTGAAAACAATGTTGGTTGAGCTAAATAGCTGTCGATACAAACAATACTATTTCTTTGGGGTATTAAATAATAAATTGGAAGAGCTGGAATTTGTTAGCTACTAGCTATTCCCAATTAGAAAATCAAGAAGGAAATTCTCTCCCAGATCATCAATTTGAACAATGAATCACCTTTTTTTTATGAAGGTGGTATCCGGGTCAGGTTGCGCGTACGTCGGCTATTCTACTGGGTACCTGGCACATGTTATCTCTCATTAGCACATGTGTCAGATAACTCTGCTCACAAATACTTAGACAGATAGAAAGAAATGACCTAATATTTTTTTTTATATCTTTGAAGCTTTTAATTGAATTAATTGGGGGAAAAAAACAAGTAAAGAAACAGTTAGCCTATAACAGCAGAGTATGTCTAGTATTTTCAGGACAGTTCCTACTGCATTTTTATATCCATGCATTTGTCCTGATTACTACTTTTTTGAATCTATATATAATAAAAATGGAAGGGCATATTGTATTTTGTTAATTTTTTTAATTTTTGTCTTTTTATGGTTTTGGATCTATTAATATGCCAAGAAAAATATACAGATGCATGCATACAAAGACAACTCTTTTACAAACCCTACATGTTCTCTTGCCAGAAAATGTTGCTTCACATGGTATATTTGTGCCTTCCAAAGACCATTTACCATATTAATGAGTTATTTTGTACTTTTTTTTTTTGGTATAATGGGTTTGGGGAGGGGCTGAACAATTTGGGGTCGTTTGGTACACGACTAAATTATCTCTGGGTTATAGTCGTGGAATATCCAGGATTAAATCTGAGACTAAGTTTATATTATGTTTGATTAACGGTATAAATTTATAATATCAACCAAACACAATACAAATTTAGTACCACATTTTATCCCACCTAGCATATGAAACCGCCCATTTAGGTGTAATTGTACTTTATTTTTGTACTTAGTTACTAGTGGAATAGTTGGAATCTCTCGGCAATACAGAGTCATTTTTATTCCTGGGGTGTCAATCTTTTCTTAGAAAATTATACTGTGTAGATAAGTAATTTTTTTAATTATATATATATATAATAAAAAATTCTAGTTCTGCTATTGCTCTACCTTAAGCAGAGGTCTATGGTTCCAAAACTGAGAATGAAAAACCTAGTGATAGGAAGCAGGGGCAAAGTTATGTGTTGTCAACTGTCAAGGATGTAGCATATACTCTGCGGGTTCAATCGAACCCATAACTTTCGACGTGGAGTAAAAATTTATATGTAAAAAATCATTAAAATTACAAAAATAGTAGAGATGAACCCATAACTTTAAAAATATAATAGGTTCAATGCTAAAATTTTTAAAAGTTGAACCCATAGAGTTTAAATCCTGGATCCGCTTCTGTTGTCAAGGATGGTCTACTGAATATCTTTCGCCGAAAAATTATACTGTATATAAGATAAATATTACTTATTATTAATTAAAAAAATAGATTTTGAATAAACTTGCATAGCTCACTAGCAAAGATGGTTCAAGTTTTAGACACCATTTTTGAATTTTTTGGTTTCGATACTAATAAGAAAAGCTTTATCTTCTTAGTGGGACTAGTTGAATCTAATACTAGAAATCTAAAATGATTAAAACTAATACCAATATTTAAGGGGCATAATACTTGTTCTAGTATTAATGGCCCTATTCATCTCTAATTTTGCCACTTCCTTGAATACATAAACGGTTTAGATTTACCCTGCATTATCCAAAAAATTATTCAATTTAATTCTTCATTACACTTCTGGTCCATCATATTTTGTCATTGGCAAATCATCTCGTATTAATCCTTTACAAACAAAGCTCTAACATGAAATGAGTGAACTCTAAGTGTTCAAATATTCAAGAAAAAATGTCTAAATTAACGGCTCAACTTTTAATCATGATTTAAAATTATTCTCAAGTTAGTTGAGCTCCATTAGGGATCAAGAGAAAAAATAAAACATTTTTCTACCGGTGAAAGTAAAATGATACCAAGATTTTATTAGTGGGCAAAATTACTTAAATTTTAAATTGTGCATTGACACAAGCTCTATCCATAGTCATTACAATTAGTATTATTGTTGGAACTCTTGACAACACTTATGAGGGCGGATCTAGGGGCGGAGCGGGATTCACCTAAACCTTTATTGTCGGAAAATTACATTGTATATATAAGGCAAAATTTATTTTTTTATCTTTATTTATTATATTTTGAATTTTCCTATCATAGCATTTGAGAATAGTTTAGTAGTCAAAGGGCCGGGGTTCAAAATTTTTGTGAGGTTGTTGGTTCAATTTTCGCTAATCACATTCTCTTTTAATTTTTTTAACTTTTTTCTTTTTTAAACCCATTAACAGAAATCTTGGTTTTGCTGTTGCTTATGACCATGTGGGGGAAATGATTAGGAATTATTCAAAAATGGGAAACGTGCTAAGTTTGCTCCTTAAGTTCACGTCTTCCCTTTTGATTAAGTTGGAAAAAACAAAGAGTTTGGGGAAAAGAATCAAATCACAAAAAAAATCTGGACATAAAGGACTAAACATTATTGTTTGCTCATAAGCTAATAATTATTAGTGAATACATTTTAAATGTCTACTCATCGACATGATCCCTCCCTTATTGGTTAATAATTCTCTCTATTTTCCTTTTCCCTTTCTTTTTTGGGTTGGGGGGGGGGGGGGGCTGAAAGGGTTTGAGATATTTTTATCAATTGAAGGTGAGGCGGATGTAGGATTTCTAAAACTTGGATGAACCACTAAAGAAAGGAGGAAAAAATATTAAGTTGGAATTGATCCATATTTATTTGGGTAAATAATTCGGTATTCAACCAAGTGCACCATTCAGTATTTGTGGAGTATGGTTGTCAACAGATAATATTATATTAATTCTAGAAAAAATATATATAAAATATCTAGTTTGGCGGAGAAACCATTAGTTCGCGTGCCCCATATATTACCTTATACTATCAGATTTGATAACATTATTGTTAATATTGATTAATATTTTTTCACCCTTTAACCAAATATCGAAATATATTTTCTACAAAAAAATTGTAAAAAATAAGTTAATTTTCAGAAATACTTTTTCGAAAAATATTTTTCATATAATGTTAAATGGTTTCTTGAGGCATCTTCCGTGAACCCGGCTGCTATTGAAGCCCGAATGGAAGCAAGCCGTCAAAGAATTAATCATACTACCAAATAAAGGACACAAGAACATAGAGTAACACTATCATGGAACCAAATGTTTATAAGATGCCAAAACACATCACAAAATTTGGTTACGTTACAAAACCATTGTTGGTCAAACAAACAAATTGTTGGTCAAATATTACAGAACTATCTTGTATTTTTAGGACAGTTTTATATATATATATATATATATATATATATATATATATATATATATATATATATATATCGAGCACTACATTTTATCCATATAATCTGATAGGAAGGTTTTCGTGTAGTTTTTTTTCTTTTCTATTTGTGGCGGTGAAAGTAAAAATAGTAGTATAAACGAGTATTCTAGTAGATGAATTCACAGGAAGGACAATGATTTAACTATAAGTGAATGTTTTAAGGATCTCTGAGATAACTCAAAAATACACGTCTTAACTAGTAAAATATAAAGAAAGATCTTTAAGTAAATTAAATAAATTAGTCAATTTTTAGCCACTAAAAAGTGAACTTCCTCCTTTTTACCGTTGGAACGTCTTTTAGGCGAGGATACAGTTTTGAAGGAAGTCCAACTCAAGGCTAAACTTTATGGTCTTGCCGCTTCAACAATTAAATAATCGATTTTGGATTTTAACTTTTATACATCAATTATTTTGATCGATGGAGGAAAAAGACCATTTTGATAGAATTGTGTTTGATTTTTGGGGTTAAATTTCACTACATCAATTATTTTGATCGATGGAGGAAAATGACCATTTTGATAGAATTGTGTTTGAGACTCGTAAATTAAATGAAGATCCATAATTCATACCTGTCAAACAAAAGAAGAGGAAGCAAGAATCATTCAAAAATCAAGTGATCGATGAAGAGGTACAAAAACTCTTAAAGATCGATTCAATAAGCGAGGTAAAATATCCTAACTGGTTAGCTAATACTGTGGTAGTTCCGAAAAAGAATGGTAAATGGAGAGTTTGTGTGGATTACACTAACTTAAATAAAGCATGCCCGAAGGATTCATTCCCTTTACCGCATAGAGATCAATTGATTGATTCTACCGCAAGCCATGAATTATTAAGTTTTCTAGATGCGTATTCTGGTTACAATCAAATAAAAATGGACCCCTTAGACAAAGAAAAAAATTCATTTATTACAAACAAGGGGGCTTATTGTTACAAAGTCATGCCTTTTGGCTTGAAAAATACTGGAGCCACGTATCAGAGGTTGGTGACCAAGATGTTCCAAGAACACCTGGGGAAGACGATGGAAGTGTACATTGATGATATGTTGGTCAAATCTACACAAGCGGAAGATCATTTTCAACATCTTTCAACCACCTTCGAGATCCTCCGCAGATATAATATGAAACTGAACCCAAAAAAGTGCGCTTTTGGCGTAGCTTCAGGTAAGTTTCTAGGCTTTCTCGTATCTAATAGAGGAATTGAATTAAATCCTGCACATATTAAAGCTATTGAAGAAATACCTGATATACTCACAAGCAAAAAAAAGGTACAAAGATTGACAAGTAGGATTGCAGCTCTGGGAAGATTCATTTTTTTTGTATTTAATTAGTTAGAAACATGTAATGTTATCATAGAACAATAAAAATTAGACCCACATAAGTGACAACAAATATTACACGTGGATTTATATGAGGATGACATGGCAAGATACGTGGATCACTAAGAAGATGACAACTGAAGTATCGCATAAAAAGATTCACGATTTACAACAAGGTACGAGTAAATCACTCACGAGACGAAAGGGTACGGTTGCTCGAGCCTAAATTATTCAGTGAAGAGACATAGGTAGGATGAATCAAGACAGTAAAGAGGGAAGATTCATGAACCTCTAATTAATGTGGAAGAAGAATCGGAACCGTTACAGAATCTTCATGAACATTTACGATTGTCAATTATAACGTTTCATTAATGTCATTAATGCTCATAATGATTCGGTCATAAAAGGGAAGAAATATTATATTTGTAAATTCCTATATAAGGGATGTGAATTTCACTTGTAAGGACACGTTCTGATTATTATTGGAAGATAATTATTTTTTTGTGCTTTCAATTGATTATTTTGTCATTTCTTATTCTAATTTCCTTTCTTATTTCTGAGAGAATATTGAATTTCTTGATTATCAGTAACCCGAGTACTTCTAAAAATAGGCTTTAACAGAGAATCCAATTCTTTGGTTAAACAAATTGGTTCCGTTGCAGGGAATCTGATAATCTTCTCTTACTTTCCAAATCACTCTCTCTCAACTGAATCATGTCGAATGTCAATGACAACAACCAACAAGTGGAAGGAACTCCAGTTCCGTCACCTCAAGGAACCCCACACAATTCAAGAGAAGCATCACCAGAAAGATCCACTACTCATAACAATGAACAACATGGAAATGAATAAACTGTCGAGCAGGATGTTATGAAACAGTTAATTGCTGAGTACGCGAATGATGCTCCCCAGGCTTTCGTGAGGGGACTACCAGCTGTGCCACCCACACCTCCACCAAACAATACTGCAATTGTGGAAATTCTACGGTCAGGGTTGGTTAATTCTGGAAGCGGAGGAACTCCCAACAAGTCACGTGATGGGAGACCAGGTATGCCTAATAATTCTGATTTACAAACTTTAATACTAACCTTGCAAAAACAGGTGAAAGAACAATATGGCTGTATTGAGCAAATACCCGGCGTACCACATGTGATCAAAGGTATTGATTTCGACAAATATTCACAACAACCATGGAAACCAAGCGCAACTCCATTACCAATTCTCAAAAAATTTAAAATGCATGACATCCCAAAATACGATGGAACGACCGATCCACGTGACTACGTTACTGCATTCACCACGGGAGTAAAAGGCAATGATTTAACCAAGCAGGAGATTGAATCTGTGCTGGTCAAAAAGTTTTGGGAAACACTTACTAAATGAGCGTTAACATGGTACTCTTTTTTACCTGAAAATCCTATTGACTCTTTTGCTGAGCTTGCAGATCTATTTATAAAAGCACACTCGGGTGCACAAAAAGTTGAAAAGAGAATGGAGGATATATTCAAAGTAAAGCAAGGAGATACATAATTGCTTCGAGAATTCATAGACAGATTCCAACATGAAAGAATGTTGCTACCAATAGTACCTGATAATTGTTCAACCATGGCATTTGCAAGCAATTTAAACGAGAAAAGTTCAGAAACTACGAGGAGGCTTAAAGATAGCCTACGAGAATTCCCTGTCATGCCATGGAATGATGTCTATAATAGGTATAGTACCAAATTACGGATCGAAGAAGATATCGTAGCTCAGTCAAGGGTTGAAGAAAAAACAGGTTCGAGGCGGTCAGAATCTGAGAATCCGGTAAGAATAGGTACGAGCCTTATATGGGACCTTCGAGGCGAGAAGCTCGTTCCAAATTCGAAAACGTGCGGGCTGATCACATGTTCGCAAATAGAGATTTAGGTTCGTCATCGTCGAGATTCAGAAAAGATCGAGGTGAACGCAATAGAGATGCTAATACAAACACAAGGATTGGGGACTATAATTTTAACGTGAGTACCTCCGAGTTGATCGTTATTTTAAGAAGCATGGGGGATAAGGTACGATGGCCTAAAGAGATGAGATCAAATCCAAATAGAAGAAACCCAAACTTTTGGTGTGAGTTTCATAATGACCACGACCATAGAACATCAGACTGCAGATTATTACAAGGTGAGGTGGAACATTTATTGAAGCAGGGCTATCTGACGGAATTGTTCAGCGAGAAAGGCAAACAAGCTTACATGAAAAATAGGAAAGAGCCCCCAAAACCTCCGTCTCCAAAGAGAACAGTAAATGTGATAAACGGCGGAGAAGAAGTCAACGGCGTAACCTATACAGCTGCGAGAAAAACAACAAAGTTCACAATAACTCATGGGAAGCGAACTCGCCAAACTCTAGAAGACGACAACATAACCTTTGATGATGCAGATGCAATTGGATTAATGATTCCTCACAATGATGCACTGGTAATATCTTTACTTATACATGATACTAATTTAAAACGAGTTTTGATTGACCCAGATAGCTCCGTGAACATCATTCTATTACGAGTGGTGAAAGAAATGCTGATGGGCGATCGTGTAGTTCCAAAAGCACGTTCCTTATCTGGGTTTGATAACTCAACCGTTGTTACAAAGGGCATTATTGAACTAAGCACATACGCATAAAGGGTCATCAAAGAAACAAAATTTTGATATACACGGATATGGCCTATAATGTGATTCTTGGGAGGCCGTGGATTCATGATATGGATGTTGTGCCATCCACATTACATCGGGTTATCAAATTCCCTTAAAATGGGGAATTCAACAAATTCGAGGAGCTCAACAAACTTCAAGGAGTATCAATTCGGTGATACAGCCAAGTCAAAAAGATACAAATGCAAGTCAAAAAGATACGAGTGCAAGTCAAAAAGATGCGGGTGCAAGTGAGAAAGATGCGGTAAATCAAATTTCAACAGAAATTGTATCAAAACAAACAGACGTGGACTCCAGACCAGATGTAATTCAAGAACCATAGGAGAATGAAAACATAAAAACAACGATTGAGGAGCTTGAAGCTGTTCCACTATTCGAACAATGGCCAGATCGAAGAATTCATATCAGAGCAAAGATAAATACAGATAGGAGAGGTAAGTTAATTGAATATTTAAAAGCTAACGCGGATTGTTTCGCATGGTCCCATTCAGATATGACATGTATACCTCCGGAGATGATCAAGATCTTCAGAGAAAACTTTAAATTCTTTTCAGTATTGAAGAAGCAAAATCAGTTTGAATAGACTGAGGAATGCCGACAAGCCCTCAAAGATTTAAAGGCATACATAACAAATCCTCCCCTATTGTCTAAACCAAGGGATGGAGAAAGACTATTTGTATATCTTGCAGTTGCAGAAGTAGCTGTAAGTGCAGTTTTAGTAAGGGAGGACAAAGGTAAACAATCTCCTATTTATTATGTTAGTAAATCTTTATTAGATACTGAAACTAGATATCCTCATCTAGAGAAACTAGCTTTAGCATTAGTCATGGCAGCTAGGAAATTGAGACCATATTTTCAATGCCATCCTATCTCCGTAGTAACTGCATATCCATTAAGGAATATTTTGCATAAACAAGAATTGTCAGGCAGACTAGACAAGTGGGCAATAGAACTAAGTGAATATGACATTATTTATCAACCTAAAACTGCAATAAAATCTCAAGTTTTAGCAGATTTCGTCGCAGATTTTAATACAAAAATAATTCCTGAAGTAGAAAAGGAATTACAAATCTTTATTGGAGCTAATCCAAGTACGTGAACTTTATTTACTGATGGCTCTTCAAATGTCAAAGGAGCTGGTTTAGGTATTGTCTTAATCCCACCCTCGGGTGAAAGTATAAGACAAACAATTAAATGTTACCCTACTAACAATGAAGTATAGTATGAAATTGTAATTCCAGGTTTGGAACTAGCACGAGAACTCTCCATAGAGCAAATCATGATTAAAAGTGACTCTCAACTGGTAGTCAATCAGATGCAGGGGACTTACACTGCTAGAGAGGCACGAATGCAATAATACTTGGAAAAGGCATGAGAACTGGTCTAGCAATTCCAATCATGGAAGGTCGTGAAAATACCCAGGGAAGAAAACGCAGAAGCAGACGCGTTGGCTAACCTTGCTTCAGTTACAGAAGTAACAAGTGAATAAAATGCTATTGTAATACATTTATTTCATTCAGCACTTGACCACGATAAACATGAGGTAATCTTTAATAATTTAACCTAGGATTGGAGAAACAAGATTGTTAATTTTTTGCAGTACGGGATCATACCTGAAGGCAAGAAAGAATCTCAAGTGCTTCGATGAAAAGCTGCTCGTTACTGCCTAATTCGAGATAATTTATATCGAAAAATATTTGGCGGTCCTTTAGCAAGGTGCCTTGGACCCAATCAAACGGAGTGCGTGATGAGGGAAGTACATTGCAAAAATCAAGCAGGTGGAAAATATTTAGTTAAAGCACTAATCAAGGCAGGATACTACTGTCCTAAAATGAAAGACGATGCGGAAAAGTTTGTAGCCAAATGTGATAAGTGTCAACGATATGCCAACAATATGCATCTACCTGCAGAGTTATTACATACAGTTATTTCCCCATGGCCATTTATGAAATGGGGAATGGATATAGTAGGGCCTTTACCACATGCTAAAGGAAAGGTACGATTCTTATTAGTGTTAACAGATTACTTTTCAAAATGGGTAGAGGTAAGAGCTTTCAAACAGGTGCGAGAGAAGGAGGTGAAGGACTTCATTTGGCAAAACATTATATGCCGGTTTGGAGTCCCAAAAGAAATCGTATGTGATAATGGCCCACAATTTATAAGCTCGAAAATCACGAAGTTCTTTCAAAGTTGGAAAATCAAACGAATAACCTCTTCACCTTACCATCCCGTGGAAAATGGACAAGCTAGGTCAACGCATAAGATTATCATCAATAATTTGAAGAAGAGACTAGAAAAATCGAAAGGGAATTGGCCTGAAGAATTACCAGGAGTGTTATGGGCTTATAGAACCACATCAAAAACAGCCACGAGAGAAACTCCATTTTCGCTTGTGTACGGTTCAAAAGCTTTAATCCCGATTGAAATAGGAGAACCAAACACGAGATTCACATTGGCAACGGAAGAGTCGAACAATGAAGAATTAAGAACAAACTTGGACTTACTCGAACAAAGAAGAGAAGCAGCTTTAATACGGATGGCAGCACAAAAGCAACTCATAGAACGATACTACAACAGAAAGGCTCACCTCAGGTACTGATTATCCAAAAATTATTCAATTTAATTCTTCATTACACTTGTGGTCCATCATATTTTGTCATTGGCAAATCATCTCGTATTAATCCTTTGCAAACAAAGCTCCAACATAAAATGAGTGAACTCTAAGTGTTCAAATATTCAAGAAACAATGTCGAAATTAACGGCTCAACTTTTAATCATGATTTAAAATTATTCTCAAGTTAGTTGAGCTCCATTAGGGATCAAGAGAAAAAACAAAACATTTTTCTACCGGTGAAAGTAAAATGATACCAAGATTTTATTAGTGAGCAAAATCACTTAATTTTAAATTGTGCATTGACACAAGCTCTATCCATAGTAATTACAATAAGTATTATTGTTGGAACTCTTGACAATACTTATGAGGGCGGATCTAGAGGCGGAATGAGATTCACCTGAACCTTTATTGTCGGAAAATTATATTGTATATATAAGGCAAAATTTATTTTGTATCTTTATATATATATATTATATTTTAAATTTTCCTATCATAGCATATGAGAATAGTTTAGTAGTCAAAAGGGCCGGGGTTCAAAATTTTTGTGAGGTTGTTGGTTCAATTTTCGCTAATCATATTCTCTTTTAATTTTTTAACTTTTTTTTTTTAAACCCCTTAACGAAAATCTTGCGTTGTTGCTTTTGACCATGTGGGGGAAATGATTAGGAATTATTCAAAAATGGGAAACGTGCTAAGTTTGCTCCTTAAGTTCACGTCTTCTCTTTTGATTATGTTGGAAAAAAACAAAGAGTTTGTGGAAAAGAATCAAATCACAAAAAAATTCTGGATATAAAGGACTAAACATTATTGTTTGCTCGTGAGCTAATAATTATTAGTGAGTACATTTTAAATGTCTACTAATTGACATGATCCCTCCCTTATTGGTTAATATTTCTCTCTATTTTCCTTTTCCCTTTCTTTTTTTGAGTGAAACAAGGGGGAGGGGGGGGGGGTGGGCTGAAAGGGTTTGAGATATTTTTATCAGTTGAAGTAGAAGCGGATTTAGGATTTCTAAAATTTGGATGCACCACTAAAAAAAGGAGAGAAAAAATATTAAGTTGGAATTGATCCATATTCCTTTGGGTAAATAATTCAATATTCAACCAAGTGCACCATTCATTATTTGTGGAGTATATGAGTGTTATAACATTAGATTAATTTTAGAAAATACAGACATAAAATATCTAGTTTGGCGGAGAGACCATAAGTTCACGTGTCCTATAGACTACCCTATAAATTCTCCCCCGAGTTGAAGGGCTAAAACGATCAAACTGAACACCCAGAGGGGTGCTTTGAAGTGAGGATAAAATACTATGCGGTTTGATAACATTATTGTTAATATTAAATTAATATTTTTTCACTCTTGAACCAAATACTGGAAAAAAAATCTAGAAATATTTTTGTAGAAAATAAGTTGATTTTCAGAAATACTTTTTCGAAAAATGTTTTCCATATATCATACTACCAAATAAAGGACACAAGAACATAGAGTAGAACACTATCATGGAACCAAATGCTTATAAGATGCCAAAACATATCACAAAATTTGGCTACGTTACAAAACCATTGTTGGTCAAACAAACAAATTGTTGGTCAAATTTTACAGAACTGTCTTGTATTTTTAGGACAGTTTTATATAAGCATCCATCTCGAGCACTACATTTTATCCATATAATATGATAGGAAGGTTTTCTTTAGTTTTTTCTTTCCTTTTCTGTTTGTGACGGTGAAAGTCGAAATAGTAGTGAAAACAAGGATTCTAGTAGATGAATTCACAGGAAGGACAATGATTAACTACAAGAGAAAGTTTAAG
The DNA here is from genome assembly GCF_000390325.3 of Nicotiana tomentosiformis. NCBI lineage: Eukaryota > Viridiplantae > Streptophyta > Magnoliopsida > Solanales > Solanaceae > Nicotiana > Nicotiana tomentosiformis. The sequence goes on from NC_090812.1 coordinate 154,803,541, forward strand.
GGATATCGAGATAACTCAAAAATATACGAGTATACGGTCAAAATAGATTTCGGTCTTAGCACGTCCGATCGAGTTCGAACGGTGACTTATCGAAGTAAGATCCCGAAGGGGGAACAAACTAACCTCGAACTCGGAGAGGCCGATCCGTGTCGAGTTCGATATCATTATCAAGCTCGAATCAAAATCGAACCATGATACAGAGTAGACCTATTATGCTGATAATCCAGAGACCAACCAACATTGACCTCGAATCAATTCGAGGGCTCGAACCAGGATCTGGCTCGAACCAAGATCACAAGTTCGAGCCGAAATCAAGCTCAAACCAAAATCGAGGGTTCTAAGCAAGATCGAACTCACAGACAAAAGCCGTTGCAATCCCACTAGAGAGAATCTTGGCAGAAATTATGGAAAAGCTGACTTATCATGGGTCTCCCACTGAATGTTTATTTTATTATACTTAGAGCCAAATTCTTCCACTATAAAAGGGCTTGGTTATCATTTCTGTAGGATAAGTTTTTTCTGAGGCTTACATTGTAATAAAAGTGTTATATTCTTCTATAGTAAAAAATCGCTCTTTCAGACTCCTTAGATTGATTCTATTTGTTGAATCCTAAGATTCATTGTTCCTGATAACCTTATCTATTTTGCATTCTCTCCAATCTATATTTACATTTTTATTTATCCTTGCATTTTGTATTAAGTTACGCCACATATCCTCGGAACTGCGTATAAATTCAACTCTATCTATTTTTTGGGAAAACAGTTTGGCGCCCACCGTGGGGCCGAGGATAACAGTGGTCATTTGATACAAATCTGAAAAAATACGCCATTGTGCTTTGCACTTATTCCGAAAACATCTTGAATTTCGGATCAGCTACGAATAACCACCAATCAAATGGCTTCATCGATCAATTACGAAGCCGGCCTTCAAGATGAAACCAACAACTTAGCACCCGAGGCTCGAATCGAAGTACTCGAAATTCGAGCCGAAATACCATTGGATGTCAATTCACAAATAACTTTGGAGGCGAACCAGCGTTCCGAACCGGAAAGAAGCATTCAGGGCGGTACTCGATCCGTAGCCCGAGACACCCAAAATACGGGGGAAATCGGGGCCAGCTTGCGTATGATCTTCGAGATGCTACAAGCCCAATAAGTAGCGATAGCTCAGCTACAGAGCCAAACTCGCGCATAAAGCAGGCCGGATTCCAATCCACTTCGAGAAGTCGTCCCCAGAACAGAGCCCGCCATAGTGAAATCTAACGAGCAAGTATCAGGGACTACTCCCGGAATTACTAAATTGCTGGAGGAACTCACAAAACGAGTCGAAGCCAACGACAAGAGGGTGGAAACGTACAAAGCCAGGGTCGATCAAATCCCGGGGGCTCCACCAATGATAAAGGGGCTTGATTCGAAAAAAATCATACAAAAGCCTTTTCCGTCGAGTGCGGCACCGAAGCCAATCCCCAAAATATTCCGTATGCCCGAAATTCCCAAATATAACGGTACGACCGATCCTAACGAATATGTGGTTACACATGTGCCATAAAAGGCAACGATTTGGAGGACGATGAGATCGAATCCGTGTTGTTGAAAAAGTTCGGGGAGACCCTCTCGAAGGGAGCGATGATCTGGTACCATAATTTACCGCCGAATTCCATCGATTCTTTTACCATGTTAGCAGATTCGTTCGTAAAGGCACATGCTGGTGCCATAAAGGTTGCAACGAGGAAATCAGACCTCTTCAAAGTAAAGCAAAGGCAGGATGAAATGCTGAGGGAATTCGTATCCCGATTTCAAATGGAACGCATGGAATTACCCCCGGTCACAGACGATTGGGCCATACAAGCTTTCACCCATGGGTTGAACGAGCTAAGTTCGACAGCATCACATCAGTTGAAACAAAATTTGATCGAGTATCCAGCGATAACTAGGGCAGATGTACACAACCGATATCAATCAAAAATTAGGGTCGAGGATGATCAGTTGGGAGCTCCGTACGGACCCGTTCATCAGAACAGGACAGTTATTAAAAACCAAAAGGAGATCGACAGAGAACAAAGGTCGAACAGAGACCGATATCAACCGTACGTCACAGATCGGGTGAACAACGGTTCAGCACGCAACGCAGTTCGGAACAATCAAAGGATTGATCAAGGACAAAATTCTCGGGGGCTTATGAGTAAGAGCGGCTTCGATAAATATGCCGATCCTATAGAAGCACCTCGATTATCAGAATATAACTTCAGCGTTGGTGCATCCGCTCTCGTGTCAGCCATCGGATGCATCAAAGACACTAAATGGCCTCGACCAATGCAGACCGATCCTGCCCGAAGAAATCCCAATCAAACGTGCGAATATCATGGTACCCATGGCCACAGAATGGAAGATTGCAAGCAACTAAGAGAGGAAATAGCTCGCTTATTTAACAAAGGGCACCTTCGGGAATTTCTGAGCGATAGTGCGAAGAACCATTTTAAAAGAAGGGATTTCAGCAAGCAAAACGAGCAAGAAGAACCGCATCACGTCATCCACATGATCATCGGCGGCATCGATACCCCTCAGGGACCAATGGTTAAACGCACTAAAACATCGATGGTGAGGGAAAAGCGATCTCGGACTCAAGATTACGCACCCATAGGGACTCTGTCCTTTGATGATGAAGATGCAGAGGGGGTCATCCAACCTCATAACGATACACTGGTAATATCCGTACTCATGAATAAAACTAAAATTAAGCATGTGTTAATCGATCCAGGTAGCTCGGCCAACATCATCCGATTGAAGATAGTAGAGCAGCTCGGCCTACAGGATCAGATTGTACCCACAACTCTGGTCCTAAACGGGTTCAATATGTCATGCGAAACCACCAAAGGTGAGATAGTCCTACCAATAAACGTGGCCGGAACCATCCAGGAAACAAAGTTTCACGTGATCGAAGGAGATATGAGATATAACGCCCTTTTAGGAAGGCCATGGATCCACAACATGAGAGTTGTGCCTTCGACCCTACACAAGGCCATCAAATTCCCGACGTCGGGAGGTGTAAAAACGGTGTACGGAGAACAACCAGCCACAAAGGAAATATTCGCCGTCGACAAAGCTAAACCAATATCCTCACTTTTGCCGATAAAAGGATCGGGCCCGGAAGGAGAACGGGACACCAAATAGCAATCATAGACATCGGCTTCAACCCAGCCAGACAACCAGAAAATCGAAGAGGATGATAATCAAAGGGTCCCTCGATCTTTCGTGATTCCCGATGACTCCGACGCCACCAAATTAACAATCGAGGGGCTAGAGCAAGTCATATTAATCGAGCACTAGCCCGAGCGAAAGGTATACTTGGGAATGGGGTTGAGCCCCGAACTCAGGAAGAAACTCGTTCAATTTCTTATCGATAACATCAATTGTTTTGCCTGGTCCCATTTAGATATAACAGAGATCCCGCCGGACATAACGACGCATCAGCTAAGTTTGGACCCCAGGTTCAAACCGATGAAGCAAAAGAGAAGACCCCAGTCCGAGAGAAAGCACGCATTCATAAAGGACGAGGTAACCAAGCTTCTCAAAGTAGGGTCCATTCGGGAGGTGAAATATCCCGAATGGCTAGCCAACGTAGTTATAGTCCCTAAAAAAGGGAACAAACTTAGAATGTGTGTGGACTGTAAGGATTTGAACAAAGCATGCCCCAAAGATTCCTTTCCGCTGCCCAACATCGATCGCATGATCGATGCCATGGTCGGCCACGAGATCCTCACTTTTCTCGATGCCTATTCCGGGTATAATCAAATCCAGATGAACCCGGAGGACCAGGAAAAGACTTCATTTATCACCAAATATGGAACGTATTATTATAATGTGATGCCCTTCGGGCTGAAAAATGCAGGGGCTACTTACCAACGCCTAGTAAATAAAATATTCGAAGAACAAATAGGAAAATCAATGTAAGTTTATATTGACGACATGTTAGTTAAGTCCCTACGCGCAGAGGACCATTTGACTCATTTGCAGGAAACGTTTGAGATTTTAAAGAAATATAACATGAAGCTCAACCTCGAGAAATGTGCTTTCGGGGTCGGTTCGGGCAAATTCCTCGGCTTCATGGTGTCACATCGGGGAATAGAGATTAACCCCGATAAAATCAAGGCCATCGAAGACATCGTCGTTGTGGACAGCGTGAAGGCCGTGCAAAGGCTTACGGGTCGGATTGCAGCCTTAAGCCGATTCATCTCAAGATCATTTGATCGAAGTCACAAATTGTTTTTCTCTCCTCAAAAAGAAGAACGATTTTGCTTGGACCCCAGAGTGCCAACAAGCATTAGAGGAACTAAAGAGATATCTATCAAGCCCACCACTACTTCACACTCCAAAAATAGACGAAAAAATTTGTTTGTACTTGGCAGTATCGGAAGTCGCCGTAAGCGGTGTCCTAGTTCGAGAAGAGCAAGCTACGCAGTTCCCCGTATATTATACGAGTCGAACCTTAGGAGAAGCGGAAACTAGATATCCGCTCCTAGAAAAATAGGCACTTGCGCTGATAAGCGCCTCAAGAAAGTTAAGGCCGTACTTTCAATATCATCCCATATGTGTGTTAACCACTTACCCGCTTCGTAATATTTTGCACAAACCCGAGTTATCAGGCCGACTGGCCAAATGGGCCATCGAACTCAGTGGGTACGATATCGAATATCAACCCTGCACGGCCATCAAGTCTCAAATTTTAGCAGACTTCGTGGCCGATTTCATTCCAACCCTTGTACCCGATGTCGAAAAAGAACAGTTGAAATCAGGTACATCATCGGGGGTATGGATCCTTTTTACGGACGGGGCTTCGAACGTAAAAGGGTCCGGGCTGGGCATAGTTTTGAAACCACCCACGGGTAGCACTATTAGGCAATCTATTAAAACTATCAGGTTGACTAACAACGAGGCCGAGTATGAAGCCATGATTGCAGGTCTTGAGCTAGCTAGAAACTCGGGAGCAGAAGTCATTGAAGCCAATTGTGACTCCTTGCTGGTGGTAAGTCAAATAAACAAAACATTCGAAGTTCGAGAAGGTAGAATGCAAAGGTATTTAGATAAACTGCTTGTCACTTTGCACCATTTCAAACAATAGACTTTACGGCATGTACCACGGTAACAGAATAATGAGGCCGATGCGCTTGCTAATTTGGGGTTGTCGGTTGAGGTAGATAATACGGGCTCGGGGAATGTTGTTCAATTTTCTAGATCGGTAATCGAAGAAGGTCATGCCGAGATAAATTCTACAAGCTTAACCTGGGATTGGAGAAACAAGTATATTGAATACTTGAAAAGTGGAAAACTCCCATCGGGCCCTAAAGATTCCAGAACCCTACGGACTAAAGCTGCTCGATTCACGTTGGCTTCGAACGAAACGCTGTACCGAAGAACGTTCGATGGACCGTTGGAAGTATGCTTGGGTCCGGGGGATACCGATTACGTCCTACGGGAAGTGCACGAGGGTACTTGCGGGAATCACTCTGGAGCCGATACATTAGTCCGAAAAATAATCAGAGCAGGGTATTATTGGATCGATATGTGCAAAGATGCGAAGGAATTTGTTCGTAAATGTGACAAATGTCAAAGGTTCGCACCGATGATCCACCAGCCCGGAGAGCAACTCCAATCAGTCCTATCCCCGTGGCCATTCATGAAATGGGGAATGGATATCGTTGGCCCTCTGCCATCGACCCAAGGTAAAGCTAAATTCATTTTATTTATGACTGACTATTTTTCTAAATGGGTTGAAGCGCAGGCGTTCGAGAAAATAAGAGAGAAAGAAGTTATAGACTTTATTTGGGATCATATCATATGCCGATTCGGGATACCCGCCGAAATAGTATGTGACAATGGAAAACAATTTGTTGGTGGCAAAGTAACAAGATTCCTCGAAGACCACAAGATAAGAAGGATACTATCGACGCCATACTACCCCAGTGGGAATGGGCAGGCCGAATCAACAAACAAAACTGTCATTCAAAACTTAAAGAATAGGTTGAACGACGCTAAAGGGAGATAGAGAGAAATCCTGCCCGAAGTCCTTTGGGCATATCGGACAACGTCAAAATCCAGTACGGGGGCGACCCCATTCTCCTTAGTGTATGGGTCTGAAGCATTGATACTAGTCGAAGTTGGTGAACCCAGTGCCAGATTTCGATTCGCGATGGAAGAATCAAATAACGAGGCTATGAATACAAGCCTCGAATTATCGGACAAAAGACAAGAAGGTGCTCTCGTCCGATTGGCCGCCCAAAAGCAACGAATCGAAAGATATTATAATCGAAGAACCAAGCTCCGCCATTTCAAGCCTGGGCACTTAGTGTTGAGAAAAATTACCATTAATACCCGAAATCCGAATGAAGGGAAACTAGGACCGAATTAGGAAGGACCATGTCAGGTGCTCGAGAACATCAGAAAGGGATCGTACATGCTCGGCATTATAAACGGCAAACAACTATCAAGCAGCTGGAATGTATCACATCGAAAACGATACTACTGCTAAGGTACAACCTTTCCATATTCGTTTATATCTCAAAACTGACCCCTGCAGAAGTCCGAACAAGGGCTAAGACGGATCTCTCACTTGAAAGCACGCGTTGCACTCTTTTTCCCTTAGATCGATTTTATCCCAAATGGATTTTTCGGCAAGGTTTTTAATGTGGCAACCATTGATCGTGCATCATTTACAACAATATCCGAGGTCTCGCAAGAAAGTTGTTTCACAACAACAGGGTCCCAATAGGAAAAATTGTAAGAGCCAAATGGTCGAAGCGAACCATGCTCATATAGATTGGCGCGAACCCAAGCGTGTAATAACATGCGAAGAAAGTTCTCTTCTTTATCGACATCTTATATCCAATGAAAATTCCTCTATTTTGAGATTTATTATGCAATCAGAATTAAGATAAACTCGACGACTAAGCCTACGAGCTAATTTTATTTCGAGTTCGAGCAAACACTCACTCGACCATTACGCCTACGGGCTACACTACTTCGAGTTCGAATCATTCACTCGACTAAGCCTACGGGCTATTTTTATTTCGAGTTCGAGCAAACACTCACTCGACCATTACGCCTACGGCTACAATACTTCGAGTTTGAATCATTCACTCGACTAAGCCTATGGGCTATTTTTATTTCGAGTTCAAGCAAACACTCACCCGACCATTAAGCCTATAGGCTGCATTACTTCGAGTTCGAGCTAACACTCACTCTACCACTATGCCTACGGGCTACATTGCTTCGAGTTCGAGCTAACACTCACTCGACCATTACGCCTACGGGCTACATTACTTCGAGTTCGAGCTAACACTCACTTGACCATTAAGCCTACGAGCTATTTTTATTTCGAGTTCGAGCAAACACTCACTCGACCATTACGCCTACGGGCTAAACTACTTCGAGTTCGAATCATTCACTTGACTAAGCCTACGGGCTATTTTTATTTCGAGTTCGAGCAAACACTCACTCGACTATTACGCCTACGGGCTACTTTTATTTCGAGTTCGAGCAAACACTCACTCGACCATTACACCTACGGGCTACATTACTTCGAGTTCGAATCATTCACTCGACTAAGCCTACAGGCTACTTTTTCGAGTTTGAGCTAACACTCACTATTTTTATTTTGAGTTCGAGCAAACACTCACTCGACCATTACGCCTACGGTCTATATTTCTTCAGGATCGAATTATTGACAACTAATAAGCCTAAAGGGCTACATTGCCCCAAATTTGAGTAAGCGCTCGCTCGGTTACAGAGGCTACGAGGTCCAAATTTGATTAAGTTGTTTAAATCATTGTGAAAACATTCATAAGGAGTGAATAAAGTCCTCGCAAGACGGGAAACAAAAACAGAAGCAAGTCGGCAAAAGGAGAAATATGTCTATATACAAATTTATCTGCATGGGTGATTACAACGTAAAAACTAAGAACTAAACTTCTCGACCAGGAGCGGTCTCTTCTTTAACAGGTTCCTCCCCTCCCCCCCCCCCCCGTTTTTGGATCCGCTCTTGCTCCCATCGTCTTCGTCATCAGAAACCAGAGCTTCAGCATCGGCTTCGAGTTCTTTGGCCCTTTTTATCTCTTCAGCGAGATCGAAGCCACTTAGCATGAACCTCTCTTGCCTGGACTTGGGCAGCTTCAGCATCGGCCCGATAGACGGCCACGAGCGCATCCGCTTCGGCCTTTGCCTTTCCGGCATCGGATTCGGCCTTGGCAAGTACAGAGTCTAATCGAGCCTCAAGCTCCTCAATTCTTCTTGCTTGAACCAGGCCTTTACCTTTTATTTTCTGAAGTTGGGTTTCGGACGATGATAACTAGGCTCGAGTAGTCTCTTTTTCTGCAGCAAAGCAGTCCATACCTTCTTTCCACCGCAAGGACTCCGTTCTTATCACGTCGACCTCCTCACGAAGCTTCCCGATCATCTCGATTTTTTGCTACAGCTGTGAGACCGAAATGTTAGCTATCATTTCGGTATCAAGACCATAGGCTTCCAAAAGCATCATTACCTGCTCAGACAAATTGGTCTGATCTCGATAAGCCGTGGCCAGCTCAGCTCAGAGGTCTTTTATTTCCTCCTCTCTCTGCCCTAAGGAAAGTCTAAGGGAGTTCCTCTCATCAGTAGCCTGTTGTAAGTCGGCCGCGTATCGATGCAGCTTATTCTGGGACCGAGAACATTGTTCTCGATGAACTACCGCTGCCTACAAAGAAACAAGAAGCGAAGTTAACAAAAAACGAACATAAAGATAGTACCGGCAAAATAATTTTAAAAGCTCACCTGATTCAAAGCTTGCCGCAATCCGTGAAAAAGATCTGATTCATCACCGGCACCGGCAACGTCCTCAATGCCGGTAAATAGGTCACGAAATGGATCTTCTTCATCGTGAGGCCTGTCTAGATCGAGGGCTCCCAGAGCTTGAGCTTCCCGAATCACCCCTGCGGAAAAAGTGGGAAAGGTAGGCGAATCATCGATCGTTGTTGCCCCAAATAACTCGCTTGGAGCGTTCCCCTCGGTTCGAAGGGGTTCGAAGGGGCTCTTCGATCATATACCCTGCCGGTTAACTCCGATGAGATGTGTCTTCGATATCCGATAGTTTGGGAACTCTACCCGAATCTTTCTCTGGTATATCTTCAGTTCGAGGCGGAGCCTCATAGAGCATCATTGATCCAGCCAGCGATGAGGCATCGGTGGTTCTCTTCGTTCGGACCGCCAGTGCGGACTCATCGTTCTCTTCTTCTTCTTCTTCTTCTTCTTCTTCTTCTTCTTCTTCTTCTTCTTCTTCTTCTTCATCTTCATCCCTTAGAGGCAGAACAGATTTCATGGTCAAAGGAATGACATTCTTGTTCGGTTTACGAGCCGTCCTCTTCTTCGGTTTTGGATATTCGGGAACCGAGGCTCTCTTCCTTTTATTTTCCTTCACCGGCTTTGGGACAGAGGCCGAAATTTCCTCATTATTGGACAAGGGCCTCAAGATACTTCTTTACCCAAACTTGCATATGGGAAATCTTATAAAAAAATATTTTGAAAAATGCCTCGTTCGGATCATCAGAGTACGAGAAATGAGCTTACCGTGATTTTTGGCCTCCCACCGACCCTTTGACAAATCACGCCATGAGCGCTCCGCATATGTGGAGGTCGAAACAAGGGCTCGTACCCAGTTCTTGAGATCGGGAACTGCTCCGGGCATCCAGGGAATCGCTACATCACAAAAAAAAAGGAGTGTCGATAAGAGAATAAATAAAAGAACAAAATAGAAGAAACAACAAGATCACACTTACATTTCATATCCCACTCTTTGGGAAATGGCATCTTTTCAGTCGGAATCAGGTCCGAAATCCTTACTCGAACAAACCTGCCCATCCAACCCTGGTCCATATCCTCGTCAATACTCGAGAACAGAGCCTTGGTAGCCCGACGCTGGAGTTTTATGAACCCTCCTCGAAAAAGTTGAGGACGGTACAATTGGATAAGATGATCGAGGGTGAACGACATCCCCTCGATTTTGCTCACAAAATATCGGATCAGGATAACGATCCGCCACAAAGAAGGATGGACCTGGCCTAGGGTTACCTGATATTATCGACATAAGTCAATAATGACGGAATCGAGGGGACCCAAAGTGAAAGGGTAAGTATACATATTCAAAAACCCTTTCATGTAAGAAGTGATATCTTCATTAGGGGTAGGAATTATTATTTCTTTTTCACCCCAATTGCAATCCTTCTTTAGCTGATCGAGGTGCTTCTCGGTTATCGAACACATGTACCTCGATACCGGCTCACACCGGCCAAGGACCGATGAACCTTTATCAACCTTAAAATCTGAAGTAAGGACACACGCCCCGAGAACACACTCCTCAGGCCGTGGTTCTGCCGGTGTCTCATCGGCGGCACACTGTGAAGATGAAGCCTTCTCTTTTTGAGGAATGGTTTGCGATGTTTTCGCCATTTTTGAATTCAAAGGTAAGGAATAGAAGAAAGTGACAGAGATTTGGTAGAATTGAAGAGGGGTTTTTGCGGAAAGAAATCACAGATTTACTGGTAAGTTGGAGAGTATGAAGAAGAACTTGAAAAATTTTGGAAGATAGAAGATGTAAAAGTGGTAAAAGATAAAAGTAAGGGTTATTTATAGGTTCAAGCGATGTCGATTCAGTAGCAGCAGTGGACGACTACCGCCTGACATGCATTAAATGCCTTGAAAGACTAAACCGACGGGATAGCTACCAGATGCGTCATGGTCGAACCCGATAGAAACGATAGGATATAATCCGATCGAGCTGTTAAAAATCATATTGATTCTCGCCACATTCTTTCTGAGAAACAAGGGGACTATCTGTATATGGTTGAAATAGATTTCGGCCTTGGCACGTCCAATCGAGTTCGAACGGTGACTTATCGAAGTAAGATCCTGAAGGGGGAACAAACTAACCTCGAACCCGGGGAGGCCGATCCGTGTCGAGTTCGATATCATTATCAAGCTCGAATCAAAATCGAACCATGATGCAGAGTAGACATATCATGTTGATAATCCAGAGACCAACCAACATTGACCTCGAATCAATTCGAGGGCTCGAACCAGAATCGGCATCGAACCAAGATCACAAGTTCGAGCCGAAATCAAGCTCAAACCAAAATCGAGGGTCATAAGCAAGATCGAGCTCGCAGACAAAAGTCGTTGCAATCCCACTAGAGAGAATCTTGGCAGAAATTATGGAAAAGCTGACTTATCATGGGTCTCCCACTGAATGTTTATTTTATTATACTTAGAGCCAAATCTCTCCACTATAAAAGGGCTTGGTTATCATTTCTGTAGGACAAGTTTTTTCTAAGGCTTACATTGTAATAAAAGTGTTATATTCTTCTACAGTAAAAAATCGCTCTTTCAGACTCCTTAGATTGATTCTATTTGTTGAATCCTAAGATTCATTGTTCCTGATAACCTTATCTATTTTGCATTCTCTCCAATCTATATTTATATTTTCATTTATCCTTGTATTTTGTATTAAATTACGCCACATATCCTCGGAACTGCGTATAAATTCAACTCTATCCATTTTTCGGGTAAACAATACGCCTTAACTAGTAAACTATAAAGAAAGATCTTTAAATAAATTAGTCAATTTCTGGCCACTAACATAGTGAATTTCCTCCTTTTGACGGTTGAAACGTCTCTTATAGCTTGTTTGACCAAGCTTCTAAAATTTGCTTATTTTGAAAAATACTTTTTTCAAAAGTATTTTTAAAAAAAATACTTTTGGTGAAAATTGGTTTGTATTTGGCTAATTAATTTGAAATGCACTTTTGAGCAGTAATTAGTGTTTGGCCAAACTTTTGAAAACTGATTCTGAGTGTATTTTTCTCAAAAGTGCTTCTCAGAAAAATATTTTTGGAGAGAAGTTACATTTTTCTGCTTCCGCTTCTCCTCAAAAGTTCTTTTTTTTCCTTCTAAAAGTCTGGCCAAACACCTCAAGTTTTGGCCAAAAACACTTTTGACCCAAAAGAAATCTTGGCCAAACACTTTTGATACTCAAGGCTAAACTAAATGGTTCTGCCGCTTTAAAAATCAAGGACTTTAACTTAGAAAATAGTATTATATATGTAAATATTTGTTATAAATGAAATTAGTTACTTGGAAGACAACATGCTATAAAAGGTTTACATTAACGATATCGTTTTCTTTACATTATCTATATACACAAGCTTTTTTTTTTTGGAGGGGAGGGGGGGGGGGGGGTAATTGGATCTGTTGATAGCCCCCAAAATGTACAGATGCATGCATGAGTGCACATATAGGTTTGGATCAAGAAACAAGGTTTGAATTTTAGAGTATTTGGTATTTATGTTGGTGAGAGATAGCAGATATCCCGTAAAATTATTCGAGAAGTGTAGCACATATAGGTTTGGATCGATGGAGGAAAAATACCATTTTGATCGAATTGTGTTTGATTTTTGTATTAAATTAGTTAGAAACATATAATGTGATCATAGAACAATAAAAATTAGACCCACATAAGTAACATAAAAAAAAAATTGAGTATCACAACAGTAAAAAATTTGAGTATTTGAATTGAACTCTCTTTCGCCCATCTAGTTCCGTCCCTTCCAACAAATTATATATAAAGAAGAAAAATAAAGAAACTCATTTCTTATTTTAGTTGGTATAAGTCACAAGGAAACATAAAATATTACTCTAATAAATTTTCCCTAGGGTAGGTAGTTCATTGAGAAATTTTCCCTAGTTTGACTTTTGAAAAAAATGAGATTTACAATATTATTAAGAAGATAAAAATTGAAAAGAGAAACAAAACGAAAAATAAGAAATGACTAAAATAAGAATATTTAAGATTTACGCAGATACGATCCATACTAAATACAATTAGTTATACATACACACATATTTTTGTTGTTCAAGTCAAATAGTTTTCTGTTTAGCACCCATTTCCATTGTCAACTACAATAGTCGTTGTAGGAATTATCAGCAACTAATATGAATTAAGTCAGGATTTTACTATGTTATCAAACTAAGTTATGTTCTTGAGATTTTTTATTTTTTTTTGGGATGGTGTTTTGATTTTGTAAGCGATAAATCGATGCCCGAAATATAGTTTAGTTACTTTAATGTGATGTGAAATAATTTATTGATTTTATTATTATATTAAATAAAGTTCAAGGAACATACATGAAAGGAACAAAAAATAAAATGAAATCTAAAAACCTTTTTTAAGAACAGCGATGTTTAATCAGGTGTGCCTCCATCTCAGCTAATTTGATGGGTACCTGTTATCTCCCGCCCAATAAAAATATCGGGTGACTCTGTCTATAAGAATCACTTAGTGTTTAATTTGTCAATATCTGTTTTCAATATGCATTGACTTTATTTTTTAAATTCTAATTTTAGTTAAAGCTCGTGAACCCAACGGCAATATTTTGAGGGTTTTTTCACTTTTAGTTCGCGCCAGAAACTATTGATATTTGATGGTCGAAAAAGTATATAAAATTTATATTATTTTTGTATATAACATACATAATGTATATATATACAGAAAAAAAAATTCAGCTATTATTTTGAAATCATCTATACAGTGTTATTTTTTCATATTGTTTTGGTAAAGGAATGTTACTAAAGAATATTGTTTTACTCATATACCATCTCAATTATATATATATATATATATATATATATTGAAACTCTTAATTTGTTCATCTACCATAGGGTTCTTTATGATAAAATAATGAAATAAATTATGATAATGAAGTGGAGACTACTCCACATTCAACCTATTACAACAAAGCAGATTATTGACTTTTTAAATATAATATGTTAAATGGAAGAGTTGAAATACGCTAACCACTCGCTATTAATTGGCCACGTAGAAGATCTAAATAATTAAATATTTTATTTTCAATTATTCCTTATTTTATCGAAGAGCTCATAAATAAACTAACTGAACAAGATTAAACAAATATAAAGAATTGGTTAGCTATTATCCTCAAGGCGGAGGGAGAGCATTAACTGCGAACGCAATAGTTTTTGCTTAAACTCTGTATTTGTATTAGAAAATTTATAAAATATGTATAAATATTTAATTATGAATCCAGTAGTTAAAACGAGTTATGAGTTCGGTGATGAATTCAGAACTCATAAATTTCAAATTCTAACTATGTCTCTAATTATCATATCAACAAAACTTGTCCACTATTTTTAGAAGACTTCTATATGATATTGGATAGGGTAATTAAAGATATATGACGTGTGTTTGCTAAGTCTTCTATGCTTCCACAAGTAAAACATTCTAACTTATTCTTATAGTTTCTCTCTAACATGTCTATTTCTATCTAATTACGGCCTTTTAGCTGATGATTTTCTCATATAATAGTTTTTTCTAGTATATCCCCAATTATATTGAGGCATAGATTTTTTATATTTTTTCTTTTTATAATTATCTTTGTCGTAACTTTGAGTTGTATATATTACAGTCTTACAGAAACTCATATCATTTTGTTTTAGATATTTTTGTATTTGTATATGTGTATATTTCTGTATATGGTCGAGATTAGGCATGTCCGATTTCGTAGGCACGAGGAGCTGCCTCGAGAGTAAGCTCGTAATAGACCAGGCTCGAGCTCAATGACAGAGTATGGAACATGAATATCGAAGTGCTCGCTGAAGATCGAGACCGAGCATGACCAATTTCGAGTAAGGCATAATAACGGAATTGCGAGATATTAGTAACCGACCGAAGATCTCGGCTGAAATTCCGGAACATATCGAATCAAGCGGTTATTGACGCCAATCATGGGATTTGTTTCTGTTATTAGAATTGTACCTTATTTAGGATTCCTCTACTATATAAAGAGGGACCCCATTCATTTGTAAGGGAGAATGATTCACTGATAAACATATACACATACACTACTTTCTCAATTTCACTTACTATCTATTATTGCTCATCACTATTTATTTTTTATTCTTTATTGTTCTTGTTACCCAACCTCGAGACCATCTTGAATCGAAGTCGAAAGCACTGCCACAACACTGGTTTGATTTATTTTACTATTCAGATTAGCTATTTAATTCTTTATTTATCAATTAGTATTGGATTAAATCACGTTTCCTTGAAACCGCTAAATAAGTTTAATTGTTACTCGAAATTATGGGTAAACAGTTTGGCGCCCACCGTGGGACCACGGATAATAGTGATTGTTCAGTATTGATTTTGGTAAAACACGCTATTTTTCGCTTGTTCTTGTTGAGTACCTTTGCTTTCAGTTTAAAACATGTCAAACTCACAAAATTCATCCTCACACGGTGGCAATGGCCTCGGATTCCACGATGAAAATGAAAATGTGATCGCTCCAAGAGTCGAGGTGCCACAGGCTAATCTCGGGGCAGCACCGGTTGCCAACCCAGTCGATGTCAGTTCACACGTTGCTCTAAACGTGAACCTAGGCGCAAATCTCGATGGGAGTGTACGCAGAGAAGGCCGATCTAGTGACAAAGGAACACAGGGCAGAGGAGACGAACGAGTCAGTCTCCAAGTGATATTCGAGATGCTTCAGGCTCAGCAAGCCGTTATTGCTCAGTTACAAAATCAACATAGAGCTCCGAATAGGGTCGAGCCGAAAATTACTCGTCGTACCAGAAAGGTCGAATGGTAACGAATTGGGGACTAATCCTACGGTAATGAAAATGCTCGAGGAGCTCACCAAAAGAATTGAATCAGGGGAGAAGAGAATCGAAGCCAACGATAAAAAAAGTAGAGACATACAACTCTCGAGTTGATCAGATACCGGGGGCACCGCCAATCTTGAGAGGGATGGATTCGAAGAAGTTTGTACAAAAGTCGTTTCCTCCAAGTGCGGCTCTGAAGCCTATTCCAAATAAGTTTCATATGTCAGACATACCCAAATACAATGGGACTATCGATCCCAACGAGCATATTACTTCATATACATGCGCCATCAAGGGTAACGATTTAAAGGATGATGAAATCGAATCCGTGCAGTTGAAAAAATTCGGAGAGACCCTTTCGAAGGGAGCAATGATTTGGTATCACAACCTGCCACCAAATTCCATCGATTCATTTCCCATGTTAGCATATTCTTTTGTAAAGGCACACGCCGGGGCCATAAAGGTCGCAACGAGGAAATCGGACCTTTTGAAGGTAAGACAAAGGGATAATGAAATGCTGAGGGAATTTGTGTCCCGATTTCAAATGGACCGCATGGAGTTGCCATCGGTCACGGATGATTGGGCCGTTTAAGCTTTCACCCAAGGGTTGAATGAACAGAGTTCGATAGTATCACGGTAGTTGAAACATTTGATCGAGTATCCAGCTATAACTTGGGGATCAACATACTGAAAAAGAAATATTTGTGGTCGATGAGGTCACCCCGATATCGACATTATCAACCTTGAAAAGGTCGAGCATCGAAAGTAAACAGGAAGTCAAATAGTAATCATAGCCACCAGCCTCGACCAAATGAGGGAAGTAGGAGATTGAAGAAGAAGAAGAGGATTTTCTGACCCCTCGAACTTTTATAGTTCCCGAAGATTCTGACGCCACCAAATCAACGGTCTAAGAGATGGAACATGTTATATTGATCGAGTACCTACCCGAGCGAAAGGTATACCTGGGAACGGGATTAACCCTCGAACTCAGGAAAAAGCTTATTCAATTTCTTATTGATAACATAGATTGTTTTGCTTGGTCCCATTTAGATATGACTGGGATCCCACCGGAGATAACGACGCATCGGCTAAGCTTGGACCCTAGGTTCAAACCGGTGAAGCAAAAGAGAATACCCCAGTCCGAGGTAAAGCACGTATTCATAAAGGACAAGGTAACTAAACTTCTCAACATAGGGTCCACTCAGGAGGTGAAATATCCCGAATGGTTAGCCAATGTAGTTCTAGTCCCTAAAAAGGGGAACAAACTTAGAATGTGTGTAGATTATACGGATTTAAACAAGGCGTGCCCCAAAGATTCTTTTCCACTGCCTAACATCGATCGTATGATCGATGCCACGGCCGGCCACGAGATCCTTACTTTCCTCGATGCCTATTCCGGGTACAATCAAATCCAAATGAGCCCGGAGTACCGAGAAAAGACTTCATTTATCACCAAGTATGAAACATATTGTTATAATGTAATGCCCTTCGGGCTAAAAATGCAGGATCTACATACCAGCGCCTAGTAAATAAAATGTTCGAAGAACAAATAGGTAAACCAATGGAAGTTTATATTGATGACATGCTAGTTAAGTCCCTGCGCACATAGGACCATTTGGCTCATTTGCAGGAAATGTTCTAGATTTTAAGGAAATACAACATGAAGCTCAACCCCGAGAAATATACTTTCGCGATAGGTTCGGGCAAGTTCCTTGGCTTTATGGTATCGAATCGTGGGATCAATATCAACCCCGATAAAATCAAGGCCCTCAAAGACATCACCATCGTAAATAGTATAAAAGTCGTGCAGAGGCTGACTAGACGGATAACTGCCTTAGGCCGATTCATTTCGAGGTCATCGGATCGAAGTCACTGATTTTTCTCTCTACTCAAAAAGAAGAACGACTTCACTTGGACCCCGGAATTCCAACAAGCATTAGAGGAATTGAAGTGGTACCTATCGAGCCCACCAATGCTTCACACTCCAAAGGCAGATGAGAAACTTTACTTGTACTTGGCAGCATCGGAAGTCACGGTAAATGGCGTCATAGTTCGAGAAGAGCAAGGTACGTAATTTCCCGTTTATTATGTAAGTCAAACTTTAGGAGAAGCAGAAACTAGATATCCACATTTGGAGAAATTGACACTTGCACTGATAAGCGTCTCTAGAAAGTTAAGGCCATACTTTCAATGTCACCCCATATGTGTATTAACCACTTACCCACTTTATAATATTTTGCACAAGCCCGAACTATCGGGCCGATTGACCAAATGGGCCATCGAACTCAGTGGGTACGATATCAAATATCAACCCCGGACGGCCATCAAGTCTCAAATTCTAGCGGACTTCGTGGCCAATTTCACGCCAACCCTTGTACCTGAAGTTGAAAAGGAACTCTTATTGAAATCAGGAACATCGTCGGGGGTATGGACCCTTTTCACAGATGGTGCTTCGAATACTTGCCCGGTGGCTAGGCATCGTTTTGAAGCCACCCATGGGTAGCACTATTAGATAGTCTATCAAAACCTTCAGATTAACTAACAATGAGGTCGAGTATGAGGCCATGATTTTAGGTCTCGATCTAGATAAAGGCTTGGGAGCAGAAGTCATCGAAGACAAGAGCGACTCTTTACTGGTGGTGAACCAGGTAAATAAAATCTTCGAAGTTCGAGAGGATAGAATGCAAAGGTATTTGGATAAATTGCAGGTAACTTGGCACCGTTTCAAAGAATGGACTTTACAACATGTACCTCGGGAGCAAAACAGTGAGGCTGATGCACTTGCAAATTTGGGGTCATCGGTCGAGGAAGATAATATCAGCTCGGGGACTGTCGTTCAACTCTCGAAATCCGTGATCGAGGAAGGGCATGCCGAGATAACTTCTACAAGCTTAACCTGGGACTGCAGGAACAAATACATCGAGTAGTTGAAGAATGGAAATCTTCCATCGGACCCTAAAGAATCGAGGGCCCTACGAACTAAAGTTGCTCGTTTCACATTGGCCGAAGACGGAACGTTATACAAAAGGGCATTCGATGGACCATTGGCAGTGTGTTTGGGACCAGGAGACACCGATTATGTTCTACGAGAGGTCCATGAAGGCACTTGCGGGAAACACTCCGGCACCGATTCACTTATTCGCAAAGTCATTATAGCAGGATACTACTGGGATAGCATGGAAAAGGACACTAAGGAGTTTGTTCGAAAATATGATAAATGTTAAAGTATTGCACCGATGATCCACCAGCCCGGAGAACAACTTCACTCGGTCCTATCCCCATGGCCATTCATGAAATGGGGGATGGATACTGTTGCCCTCTACCATCGGCCCCATGTAAAGCTAAGTTAATTTTATTTATGACTGACTATTTCTCTAAATGGGTCGAAGCACGGGCTTTCGAGAAGGTCAGAGAGAAAAAGGTTATAGATTTCATCTTGGATCACATCGCGTGTCGATTTGGGATAACCGCAGAAATAGTATGCGACAATGATAAACAATTTATCGGCAGTAAAGTGACGAAATTTCTTGAAGACCATAAAATAAAAAGGATATTATCAACACCGTATCACCGTAGTGGGAACGGACAAGCCGAATCGACGAACAAAACTATCATCCAAAACCTGAAGAAAAGGTTGAACGAAGCTAAATGGAAATGGAGAGAAATTTTACCCGAAGTCCTTTGGGCATATCGAACAACATCGAAGTCCAGTACATGAGCAACTCTGTTTTCCTTAGTATATCGCTTTGAAGCCTTGATTCCAGTCGAAGTCGGAGAACCCAACGCCAGATTTCGACATGTAACGGAAGAATCGAACCACGAGGCTATGAATACTAGCCTCGAATTATTAGATGAAAAATGAGAAACGGAACTTGTTCGAATGACTGCACAAAAGCAACGAATCGAAAAGTACTACAATAGAAGAACCAACCTTCGCCACTTCAGGGTCGGGGACTTGGTCCTAAGTAAGGTCACCATCAACACTCAAGATCCTAATGAAGGGAAGCTTGACCCGAATTGGGAAGGACCCTATCAAATCCTCAATATAGTCAGAAAAAGGTCTTATAAACTCGGAACGCTGGACGAGGAACCACTGCCAAACAACTGGAACATATCACTTCTCAAACAATATTATTGTTAAGGTATTACTTTCTCCCTTCTTTCGTTTATATATATTCGATGCTAACTCATTGCAGGAGTTCGACCAAAGATATAAACCTAAGGGTTTGTTCTAAGTTCGAACTAGTGTACACTCGATTACAGAGGATGCAACAATAAAATTTTAACAAGGCAAAAGCACAAAACACGTTTGAACATAAAACTGAGAAGACATTCAAAAGAAGTTTTTCTATTATAAAAAAGGTTATGTACAGGAGACAAAGTCCTAACTACAGCCGGTTTCGACCTCTTCTCTTGGAGCAACCTCTCCTTTAGGCCCCTCATCGGATCCGCCTCGACTGCCTTCTTCATCATCGTCTTCGTCATCGGAGGAGGCAAACTGCCTGGCTTCGGCTTCGAGCACCTGGCTCGGGCTATCTCCTCGGAGAAGTCAAAACCTCGAGCATTGATTTCCTCGAGGGTTTCTCTCCAGGATTGACACTTTGCCGAGTCATTGATCCATCTCTCGGTCAGAAGCCTCCCTTAGCTGCATTTGAGCAGCCTCATCATCGGCCCGGTCCATGGCAATGGACTTATCCGTCGTGACCTTTGAATTCTCGATCTCCGCCTTGGCCTCAGCAAGCCCGGTTTAAAGCTCCTCGATCCTCTTGGCTTGGGCCGAGCTTTTATCTTTGAGGCCCCGAAGTTGAACCTCGGTTGATGACAGTTTGGCCAAGGTAGTTTCTTTTTCCGCAGCCATGCGGTCCATATTCTCCTTCTACCGATCACAATCAACCTTGACCTGATCGACTTTATCCCGAAGCAGCTCGATCCTTTCGTCTTTTTGCTGCAGCTGAGATAATGAAGTATTAGCCTCCACAGTTGGGTCGAGTCCATACTTTATCAAAATGATGCTCACTTGCTTATCTAGATCGGCCTCTTCCTCACGAGCCTTGGCCAAATCCGCTTGAAGGTCCTTTATAGTTTCGTCCTTTTGGCCGCAAAGAAGCTTCAAAGCGTTCCTCTCCTCCGAGACCTTTTGGAGCTCGGTTTCATACTGGCTAAGGTCAGCTCGAAACTTGGCGAAGGCCTATACAAAAAAGCAAAACACAAGTGAGATTTAGAGAAAAAAGAGTAAAGAAAAAAAGTGCAATAAACTGATTTTTACCCAAGATAAGAGATGTTGGGCCTCTTCTAAAAGAATATAAGCGTCACTGATATCAGAGGCATCATCGACTCCAGTAAAGAAATTCCGAAAGGGATCCCCTACACTAGAGCCTCCGCCTATATCAAGGGTCTTCAACTCTCGAGCCTCCCTTAGTTCCTCCTCAGAAAAAGTCAGAAGAGAAGGCAAGTGACCTGTTGTCGTGGTCCCGAGCAAGTTGCTCGGGGCGCTCTGATCGATCTTCGGGGTCTCAGAACTGGCCCTGTCCGGTGTAGTTGCAGATGGCCGAAAAACGATCTTGACCTCTGGTAATTCGGGATCCTCACCAGATTTATTTTTGGAAGCCTCCTCGACATGAGGCTTGATTTTAGCAGCCGCCATCGGATCAGAAGTTTTGGTGACCTCGACGTCTTTCCTAGGTCGGACCGTCAGTACCGAGGCATTTTCCTTTTCTTCCTCTTCTTCGTCTCTAAGGTTTTGGACCGAGTCCATCGTGAGAGTGATTACTTTCCTCCTCACTCTTCGAGGTTTGGGCTTGGGATCATTGCACTGCGAGGCACCTTTCCTCTTTTTGTCTTTCCCCGACTTCGAAACCGGGGACTTGGTTTCTTCCACGCCACTCGAGGGCCTCAAAATGGCATCCTTGGTCAGGCTTGCATGAAAGAAAATTAGTGACGAATGAAGTACAAAAAGTGTTTCAAAACATGAAAAAGGAGATTCTTACAGTGGTTCTTGGCCTCCCATCTGGTCCTTGCCAAATCACGCCATGCGCGTTCGGTATAAGTGGAAGTTGAGGCTAACTTCTGACCTAATCTTCGAGGTCAGGTACCGCTTGAGGCATCCAAGGAACAACTGCATGTCGAAAGGGGATATCAGGCGAAGTCGAATAAAGTACGAAGAACAAAGTTTAAAAGATCACTTACGGTCGAAGTTCCACTCCTCAGGGAACAACATCTTCTCTTCTGGGATAATGTTGCGGGTCCTCACCCGTATAAAACGGCTCATCCAACCCCGATCCTTGTCCTCGTCGATGCTCGATAACAAGGCTTTCGTTGCCCGGTGTTGGAGCTTGATTAGTCCTCGATAGATTCGAGGCCGGTACAACCGCATGAGGTGATTTAGAGTAAACTCTAGCCCCTCGGCCTTGCTAGAGAAGAAGCGCAACATGATTACTATGCGCCATAGAGGGTTAGATTTAGCCGAGGGTGACCTGATAACTTTTACAAAGATCAATAATCACTGGGTCTAGGGGACCCAATGTGAAGGGGTAAGTGTAAACACATAGGAACCCCTTCACATAAGCGGTGATGCTCTCTTCGGGAGCAGGGATTTGCACTACGACCTCGGGACCCCAGTTGCAGTCCTTCTTCATGGCCTCGAGGTGGCTTTTCGTTATCAAGCACATGTACATCGACACATGCTCACATAGGCCCGGGATCGATGAAGGGTTTTCGACCTTGAAGTCGGATTTTAGAGTACACGGGCCGGGAACATACTCGTGGGGAAGCGACTCCACCGGTGCCTTGTTGCCGGACGACTGGGAAGAGGAGCAAGAAAATTTCTCCTTCTGCGGTACGGTCTTTGAGGTTTTCGCCATTTGTATAAGTAAAGAAGAGCGAAGGAAGATGAAAAACTTGTGGTTTCGGTGCTAACGAAGGTGGCTCTACAGACGGCAAAAAGGAGGAAATGAAAAGAGTGAGAAGACTTAGAGGTTTGATTAGAGAAAAAGTAAAGTTTGATTCAATGAAGGTGCGAGTATTTATAGGCTCACGACGACAGTTCGGTGGCGCTAGTGGCCGACCGCTAACTAACGGGCATTAATGATTTGGGGAACTGAACCGACGGGACGTTTCGGTCACATCCGTCACTTACGTCATGAGGACGACGGCATGATCGAGGTTTCGGAAAATCGAGGCTCAAACCGTTTCTTATCATTTTATTCCAAGAAACGCGGGGACTATCTGTATATGGTCGAGATCGGGCATGTCCGATTTCATAGGCACGAGGAGCTGCCTCAAGAGTAAGCTCTAATAGACCAGGCTCGAGCTCAATGGCAGAGTATGGAGCATGAAGATTGAAGTGCTCGCTGAAGATCGAGACTGAGCATGACCGACTTCGAGTAAGGCATAATAACGGAATGGCGAGATATTAGCAACCGACCGAAGATCTCGGTGGAAATCCCAGAACAGATCGAATCAAGCAGTTATTGACGCCAATCATGGGATTTGTTTCCGTTATTAGAATTGTACCTTAGTTAGGATTCATCTACTATATAAAGAGGGACCCCATTTATTTGTAAGGGAGAATGATTCAGTGATAAACATATACACATACACTGCTTTCTCTATTTCACTTACTATTTATTACTGCTCATCACTGATTATTTTCTGTTCTTTATTGTTCTTGTTACCCAACCTCGAGACCATCTCGAATCGAAGCCGAAAGAAGTACTGCTAGAACACTGATTTGATTTATTTTACTATTCAGATTATCTATTTAATTCCTTGTTTATCAATTAGTATTGGATTAAATCACGTATCATTGAAACCACTAAATAAGTTTAATTGTTACTCGAAATTCTGGGTAAACAATTTCTCTTGTAATATTTCCATTATATGTTGTATTTTTGTTTTATCATATTGACCATTTTGCATTCGGATTTTGTATTACTCCTCTTTTGTACTATCTTTCTTCTATTTCTCTACCTGTAATTTATTGAATAGTTTTTATATATATATATATATATATATATATATATATATATATATATATATATTGTATGTCTTGGGCACTACTTATTGAATTTATATACATAAATGGAAGAGTATTTTGTAGCTTTTTGGAATTGGAACTGTTGATAGGCCAAAAAAATGAACAGATGCATGCATATGTAGGTGTACAAAGACAAGCCTACTACAAGCACTACATGTTCTCTTGCCAGAAAATGTTGCTTCACTTGTAGATTTGTGCCTTTCAAAGACTTTGTTTGTATAAATAAATGCATTTTCTTTCCTTCTTGTTTTTTTTTTTTGGGGGGGGGGGGGGGGGGGGGGGGGGGGGGTTCGCTATAAGAAAAATGGTCTTTGGCAAGGGAAAATCTGATTGTTAGAAGTCCAGATTTAGTCGCTAATAGTCAATAACGATCGGAAAAAACTCAATCGTCGCCCGTAGCTAAAAGTCCCAAAAAGCGTACACATGATTCTGTGCAAATGGTATTAGTTTATTATCATAAATCAACTTGTTATGTAGGTTTTTTTTCAGCAAAAGGGTGTATTTTAGACCGGGGTCTCTGCCACTAATTGTAATTTAATTTTGTGCTTATTTACGTCTAAATGTTGTAGTTTTATTCCATAAAAATTGACACACACAAGAGAAATTAGAAATTACAAAACCAAGCACCTTGTTTAAGTTTATTTTTTTAAAAAAAAAAAAAAACACCTGAAAATTCAAATGTTATGTCTTCCTATGTTTTGAGTTCACTTTTTATGCCAAGGCTCTTTTTTTAGGTAGCAAATAATTATGTAAATTTAAAAAAAAAATCAATTTCTTCTTATAGTTAGTGCAGGTGTAAAATATTGAGAAATCATACATTTTGCCAAAGAAACCTAAGGTAGGTGGCTCTTAGAGCCTCTTGACAAATTTTCACACGTGTCATTAAATAAGTATTTAAACAGTATTTTACCTTATAGACACGCTTCTATCTTGGTGCTTTACACATGTTAGGTCTTGGTCAAAGAAGGTGTGTATTAAACATACTTTTAAAAGGTTGAACGTGTAATATTATTTTTGCGCACAGAAAGTATGAAACATGGATTTGGTCCATAGTTCAGGTGCAAACTTATGTATTTTGCCTCTTTTTTTTCGGAAAGGGCCAAAAATGCCCTTGAACTATCTGAAATAGCTCAAAAATGCCTTCCGTTTGTTTTTGTTATCAAAAATATCCATGTCGTCTATATTTTGGACCACAAATGTCGTTAAACCGTTAATATTGCTATTGAAGGTGACATGGCAGTCCAACTAGGTTAGATTTGCTTACATGGCCATTCACCTAAGCAATCAAGCATGGCATAATTATTTTTTCGGAAAAAATCTTTTTCCGAAAATTTTTATTAAAATACAAAATAAACACTTATTCCGAAAAAAAAGTAATACATTTTCGGAAAAATTATTTATTTCGAAATTTTTATTACAATATAAAATCAAAATTTATTCCGAAAAAGTAAAAAAATTCCGGAAATTTTTTTTCCGGAAATTTTTATTAAAATACAAAATAAACACTTATTCCGAAAAAAGTAAAAAAAATTCGGAAAAATTATTTATTTTGGAAATTTTTATTAAAATACAAAATCAACATTTATTCCGAAAAAGTAAAAAAATTTCGGAAAATTTATTTATTTCAGAATTTTTTATAAAAATACAAAATCAACACTTATTCCGAAAAAAGTAAAAAAAAATCGAAAAAATAAATATTTGGGGGTTATTTTTCCTGAATTTTTACTTTTTTCGAAATAAGTGTTGATTTACTATTTTAATAAATATTTTTTCCGGAATTTTTTTACTTTTTTCGTAATAAGTGTTGATTTTGTATTTTAATAAAAATCTCTGAAAAAAGATTTTTTCTGAAAAAATAATTTGTCATGCTAGATTGCTTAGGTGGATGGCCATGTAAGCAAATCTAACTCAGTTGGACTGTCATGTCACCTTCAATGGCAAGACTAACGGTTTAAGGGCATTTGAGGTCCAAAATATATACGACATAGATATTTTTGGTATCAAAAACAAACGGAGAATATTTTTGAGTTATTTCAATTAGTTCAAGGACATTTTTGGCCCTTTTCTATTTTATTTTTTTTAATAAATAGTTAGAGCCATGAAATATTTCGAAATATTATAAAAGTAAATAGACGTTTTTAGCCACTTTTCGATGTGTGCCTGAAGATCTATGTTAATGTTTTGGAAAGGGATGTTCGCCTTTTGTAACAAATAGAACCACGTGAACCCTTCAAAAATGAAAAGTCAATGTCCTCTTTGAAGCATCCAAGGATGATCTAGCCCCAAAGAGATAAGGAGCAGAGCAACTGGCGTAAAAAGAAGGGATAGGGGCCACACTACATAGCCTCCTTTTCGTACCAAATTTTCTAATTTTTCACTTTTATTACAAATCAATTCAGTACTCTTATTACTCTCGTTTCCCTCCATTAAATTCTCGAAGAAAATAAAGTCTCAAAAACATATTTGGGAGAGGGAGAGAGCAAATAAAATATAGGAATTTTGGAGAATGAGGGTAAGGAGAATAGCATTAGAAAATATTTTCCGAAAAAAATATTTCACTCATCAATCAAACAAAGGAAAATAAATAATAAAATAACTCATTTTCCAGAAAAATATTTTCAAGAAAAATATTTTTTATGTAAAATATTTGCCTCCGTACCAAACACACCCTAAATCAAGTGATATTTTCCTTGGGAAAGAAAATATGTTTATACATATTGTTCGTTTTTCAAGTCAAATACTTCCCTATTTAGCTTTCATTTTTTTATATCCATAATTGTGCTAATATATATAAAATAAGAAACATTATCCATGGTCAACTCCAATTATTGGAGTTGAAACTCTGAACCAAAACCATAACTTTATGGAGAAATGATTAGGAATTACTCCAAAAGGATAAAAAGTACTTTCTTTCTTATCCTTCCCAAATGTTACTTCTACTCATTTTCAAGTCGTTTGAGGGGAAGGGGGAGTCAATGGGAAAGAAAATTACTAAGGATATTTAAGAAATATGCACTAGAAGTTAGTCCGGTTCATAAAATATTTTGCATTCACGCAAGATTCTGTGAAGGGTCGCACCACAATGGAGATAATGTAAGCAGTCAACCTTATTGGAAGTATCAGTGATTGATTTCACGACTCGAACCCGTGACTTGTAGGTCACACAGAGATAACTTTACTGTTGGCTCCAAGGCTTCTCTTCAAATACGCCACTACATGGTTAGCAGGAATGCTGTCAAATTAATTGAGGTACGCACAAGTTAGTTCGGACACCATAGTGATCAAAGAAGAAAACAAGTAGCCACTAATTCAAGTAAGGGTGTAGCTTAGATATCAATAAAGCTGATAAAAAATAAGAGAAATCAGAGTTTAAAACTCACTAGAGATAAAAAAAAAAAAATATTAGATTACTTTTTCGTATTTGCCCAAAGCTTTCATGAATAAGATTATTTAATAATTGTGCTGATGAGAAATAACGCTTATCTAATAACATTGTACTAATAGTCTAAATATTCACAATTAATAAGTTTATTTAGATAGAGACAACCAAAGTAACTATATTCTACGGATTATGCTAGGATATTAAATGGGTCTTTTTCACTTTTAGCCCGCGCCAGAAACTATTTACATTTTATAGTCGAAAAAGTATACAAAATTTATATAATTTTTATATATAACATACTATATATATACAAAAAAATAGTATATTTTTTCGACTATTATTTTGGAAGGTTGTATCAGCAAATTCTTGTATGTTCAGAGATGTCAAAAAAGCAATCCACAAGACTCAATTAGACCAAACATTCAACTTCATGAAATCAACAACTTACATTGTAACAGACTTGAATCAGAGGACAAAGCAAGAAAAACACCATTGGATAAAACACTTTATTCTTAAGCCATTGCATATAGGATGCTAAAACATATCACACAGCTTTGGCTTTACATTACACAACCACCATCACCTCTCAAAAAAGTACTTAACAAGAAGAAAACTGCAGCTGCAGAGAATTGTAACAGTTTATACTTGACCAGCCAGAGGCACAAAAGAGTTCACAATTCCACGAATCATCGACGAAGTACAGTTATTTAAGAAACTTAAACAGATTGAAATCTCAAATAAAGCTAACCTATACAGAATTATGTAAAAACAAAACGACGACTACCTTATTTAAAAACATCTATAAGTTCTTTCTAACCAGCATGGCGAATATCCGAGGACGTCTCTTACACCTTTTTCATTACACCATGCAGAATCCTCCAACCTCTACAACTACGTAGTAACAGAAACACCAAACCGAGAGAACTGTAGGCGATTCAAATCCACTCGATAATGTGTAGATCTTCCCTCTTGGAAACAAGTGATATCCATGTGCACAAAGTCGTGGTACTTGATATACATTTGAGCACACATCCTTTGCTAATACCAAACCGGAACATCTTGCTTCGGCATGTTATCCTGTGTAATCCCAGAAAGAGCTTCAGTGTAATCAGTGGACTGTAAATTGAATGGAGACCCGAACATGAAATGGAAATTGTCGTTAGAGCCTGCATTGAATGGTGAAGTTAAAACCTTGGACTGATCAAACCGATCACCTTGTGGGAACATGGAATGGTTAGCAGAAATGTTGGTGTCCCCAAAGATATTTCCATCCAATATAATCCCTTGGTTGTGTAGGTAATTGTTCTGTTGAATACTAGGTTGTTGACGAGGCTGCTCTTTTGACATCACAACGTTCCCCGCCATTGAGCTTTTATTTCCTTGTATATTATTATCGTAGAACGACATAAGCTCATTGATCATCCTCTGCCCGTCTTCAGGAACCCCGATTCCTGACAGATCAAAGGAAGGCGGAGCTTGGTTAATCGGCAGAGAAGCTGGCTTTGGCTGGACATATTGTTGAGGAAAGACAACCGGCTTGACTTCATCAACATGAAAATTTGAAACTCCAAATTGCGGAGAGTTTCTGAAAGGACAAGTTAATTGATGATTGTCTCTGGAGGATCTGTCCTGAAAACCATTGCGGAGCTCGCTGTGCGGACATTGAAGACACTCACAAGTATATATCTTCTGATCCATCAAGAAAGTCAGCTCATCCGCTGGCTTCCTCTTCCGAGTGAAATCTAAGTTGGCAATCATAATTTCATCCTTGATTGGAAGAGATTGTTGTTGCATAGGCAGCCTCTCCTTGAATCGATCAACATTAACATTCAGCAAACCGAGATGGTTTGGTTTTTGCTCTTGAACATCAAAGTTAGGCTCATCTACAACACCGTCAACGTCGTACTCACTGCTGTCATTCATAGTAAAAGTTCCACTACCACCAGCTGAGGACAAAGGTGGACAACGATCAGGATAAAGTTCTCGAGCCAAAACTTCCTCCTGATTGATAATGGCAAGCCAAGTTGCACTTTCCTTGGCCGTCATCTTATCCTGCAAACACTTTGATTGCCTTACCAGCTTACGAATCTTAGCGATATCAGGGGACATGTGCTTTATCACCGCGGTGAGAACACCAACTTTCCACGCCTTCTTCAGATCGTGAGGCTTCTTATAAGGCGGAGGACCTTGATCTTTCGACAGGCCTAGTTGAGGCCACCAGTCCTCCTGTCCAGTGGGCCACCACGGAGGTGGAACACCTTTTTCCAACGGAAATCGCCTCTGAGGAGGATCACAATGTTGCATCAAAGCTGATAATAAAGAGCCAAGAGTGGTATCTTGAAGCTCCTGCAAAGTGTGAGGGGTAGGACCAATCGGATTAGATCCCTCATTCTTGCCCGGAATCGCATTATCAGCTTGGTACTTTGCTATGGCTGCAGGTCCATTTCGATCGAACCTCACTTTATCCTTCCACCACTCCCTGAGATTATCTGATGCCCCGGTAACCGGTTTCCCTTTCTCCGGGATAATTCCATAAACAAAACCCTGAGCTTTACAAACTTCCATCATCTTCAACATGTATTTCAAGATCCCGTCTTGTGCCCTCGACATCTTCTTCCTCCTCGCTTGCTCCTGAGACTGGCGTTGTTTGACAGCGTCAACACCTTCCTTACCCCCCTTAGTCATTTCTTTCAGCCTTTTCAGCTTCATCTTGTCCCTCCACATCCTCCTCTCCAGCTCATCCACATCAATCTCCTCATCGCTATAATCATCATCCATCACCGGCTCCTGCTCCTGCTCCTGCTCGATCTGCGAAGCAGCTGTTTCCACTTCCTTTAGCGGAGCAGGGAAGAAATCAAGATCGCCACAGAACCCCATTTCTTCAAACATCATCATCTTGGCAACCCCGAATTAACGGTTAAAAAAGCAGCAACCTTCAAGAAACCAAATGGGATTAAACAGCTAATCCTCAAATTGATGACTTCCCCTCCTGCAAATACAAAGACAAAGAAAATAAGAAAATCTAAATTCATCTAGCAACAACCAAAGGCCATTTTAATTCAAAAGAAAACAAACAAGACATGAATAAGTCAAATCTAGTCAAGATAAAGGAAGTTAAACATCAATATCAAGAAACACCTACAAATTTGTAGAACTAAATCACCTCAAAAAATAAAGTGATAGACATGTGAAGATCACAATAAACTCATGGAGCTCAACTAAAAGCTAAGAGGATGAAAAAAAAAGTGGCTCTTTTGGCAGATAGTTATAGTAGTGACATCCGTGATAAAGCAGTTTCATCAAAAAGAAGACTAAATTTGTACACATCACTTAAAAAAAGCCGAGATCATCAAAAATAATCTCCATTTCATTTTCCGAGATATCATTTTTAGCAAAATTTGACATATTTCTAGATCTGAAATATAAGAAATTATTGTAACCCTCAACCAGAAATCACAATAACAAAAAAGAGCAAAAAATCTAGTGGATTTTCTTGAAAACCTTGTAACTGAAGAGACCATAAAACTATTAATTTCATATGTTAGAATTATCACTTGATGTAAATAGCCAAAAACAAATTAAAAAAAAAACAAAACAAAGGAAAAGCCAAATTCATATGTTAGATGTTATCTCTTGATGTAAAAAGCCAAATTCAACTAAAAAAGTTTATTAAAAAAACAAAGAAAAAGCAGAAAAATCTAATATTGAAGCAAAAGGCGATCTTTACACTGAAACACAAGGCAAAACACATAAAACAGAAAGTTAATCAGCAAAATCAAGATCAATCTATCAAAAATAAAGTCAAACAAAAATCTCTGAAGACAAATTTCTAAAAAGAGAAGAAAAGCAGAAAAATGCAATTTTGATGCAAAAGCTCTAACCTTTTACGCTTTTAACACATGGCCAAATACTAAAACCAAGATCAGTTTATATGAGAATGTCAACAAATGAAGTCAAAAAGATTTTCTAAAGACAAAAATGAAGAAACCCAAGTAGAAAATAACATCAAAACCCAATAAGAATCTCAACTTGATCACCAAAAAGCTATCTTGAAACAAAAACTCCAATCGTTACACTAAAATACCTGGCTAAATATTAAAAACCAAGATCATTTCATATGAGAATGTCAAAAAATGAAGTCAAAAAAAATTTCTACAGACAAATATGAAGAAACCAAAGTGGAAAATAACATCAAAACCCAATAAAAATCTCAACTTGATCACATAAAAAAAAACTATCATGAAGCAAAAGCTCCAATCTTTACACTAAAATACATGGCTAAATATTAAAAACCAATATCATTTTATATGAGAATGTCAAAAAATAAAGTCAAAAAAAATTTCTACAGACAACAATGAAAAAACCAAAGTGGAAAATAACATCAAAAACCAATCAAAATCTCAACTTGATCACACACACAAAAAAAAGAAAAAAGAAATGGTTCTATGGAAGAAGAAGAAAAATACCTCAAAAGTTTTTTTTTTTTTTTTTTTGGGGTTCCAAAAGTCTGTTCAACTCTTCTTCTCTATGAGAAATAATTGACCCTTCAGACTATAGAAGGGAAAAGAAAGAGAGAGAGGAGAGAGAGAAGAAGGAAAAAAAAAAAGGAGGAAGTTATAGTACAATAGTATAGTATTTTATATTACAAGAAAAATGAATATTATAGTGCTAAGCAGTTTTTTATTAAATGGAAAAAATGAATATTGTATTTGTTTTGTGGCGGTGGTGATATATTGGGGATAGGTGAAAGGTGTCAACTCTTTTGGTTAAAAGCCAAGCCAATCAACCTTTTTCTTTGTTTATGTTTTTGGTTTTTCTTTGAGTTTATTATATTATATTTTGAGGGCTTCCAGGTGTTTTCCTTCTTGAGAATGAGAAGGGTGGAGTTACAAAAGGGTATGTATTTTTTTAAAAAGGAGATATTTACAAATATTTAACATGGTTATTAGTAGGCGTTTGGACATACAAATATAATTTTTGAAGTTAATATAAAAATAATATATTTAAAATTTGAAATTGCATTCGATTATGCATTTTTGTGTGGGAAAATGAATTTTTACTTGAAAATTTTATTTTTTCGAATTTGAAACTCATCTTCAAATTGCTTTTCAAAAATTCAGTGCAATGTATGATCAAAACAAGATTTTGAGATGAGTTTCGACAAAAAAGAAATTATGGACAAACGGCTCCTTAGTATTATTTTAAGGTTTAGTGTATTTCGAATAACAAATATCAGTATTTGGGAGAAAGACTCTAGGGATTAAGTTGAAACAATATTTTTTGATGCCTTAATAGGTGTGGTTATGTTTAGTATTTTGCTAAGTTTTAGGGTATTTTTGAATAACTTGTACAAGTATTTGGAAAATATACTCAAGGGATTATGATAGAAGCAACACACGCTTATCGTGGAGACAATTTTTTTTGGTGCGAGAGAGAAGAATACGTATAAATATTTTGTATATTTATAGTTAGTATTTCTTTAAGTTTAAATGTATAAGGGAATAACACGTACCAGCACTCAGAAAAAAACTACAAGGATCATGCTAAAAGTAATATGCACCGATCATGGAGACAATCTGTTTTGAAGCACAGATAAGGATATTTGTATATACGTTAAACAGCTATATGTGGTATTTTACTAAGTTAAATGTATCTTAAATAATACCACCAATATTCGGAAGAAATACTTCATAGATTACATCAAAAATAATCTGTATTGATCATGGAGATAATCTTTCTTGAAGCACATATAAGAATATGTGTAAATACATTGGACAGTTACGTGTAGTATTTTGCTAAGTTTTAATGTATTTTGAATAACACTATCAATAATTGGAATGACATCAGAAATTACACCAAAAATAATATGCACTGATCGTAGAGACAATCTCTCTTGAAGCACAGATAAGGATATTTATGAATACGTTATACAATCACGTGTGATATTTTACTAAGTTTTAATATATCTTGAACAATACTACCAAAATCCGAAAGAAAGACTTCAATATTACACCAAAATAGTCTTACACTGATCGTGGAGACAATCTCTCTTGAAGCACAAATAAAGATATGTTTAAATACGTTAGACGATAACGTATAGTATTTTGCTAGATTTTAATGTATTTTGAATAACACTATCAATATTTGGAATAAAGACTTTAGCGATTGCACCAAAAGCCAATATGCACCGATTGTGGAGACAATCTGTTTTGAAGCACATATTAAAATATTTATATATACGTTAAACAATTACGTGTGGTATTTTACTAAGTTTAATGTATTTTAAATAATACCACCAATATTCGGAAGAAAGACTTTAGAGATTACACCCAAAATAATTTGCATTGATCGTGGAGATAATCTCTCTTGAAGCACATATAAGGATACGTGTAAATATGTTAGAGAGTTACGTGTAGTATTTTGCTAGGTTTTAATGTATCTTGAGCACTATTAATATTTGGAATAAAGACTTCAAAGATTACACCAAAAGTCAATATGCACCGATCGTGAGGACGATCTCTCGTGAAGCACATATAAGAATATGTGTAAATACGTTAAACAGTTACGTATGACGTTTTATTAATTTTTAATGTATGTTGAATAACACTACTAATATTTGGAAGAAAGACCTTGAGATAATCTGCACTGATCACGAGATAAGAATATGCGTAATTAGATACGATCACGTCACATATTATGGTAAATTTTAGTGTATTTTGAAAAACTATATAAAATATCTATATACTTATTACTTATACCAAATTGATACGATACATCAAGGTAAATGAAGTATGTAACATAGAATAAGAAGGAATAAATTACTCAATTATCCAATTGGAACTCATTTAATGAAGGAAATCTATCACTATTTATAGCGTTTAATTAATAAAAGAGGTAGATGCATTTGATGAGTATATATTTAATAAAAAAGTTAATGTTCTGAGTTAGGAAATTGCCTGTATTTATGTGTGAAACAGTGAGAAAACTTTAACACTAGTGTGTGCTGGAAGTTCTTTTTATGCGTGTGTATGTATTTGAAGAAAAACTTGCGGAATACTTCCTCCGTCTCATATTAACAGTCATGATTACTAGAAATAGTTATCTCAAATTATTTATTATTTTAAAAATTAAAGACAAAATTTATTATTTTTTTTTTTTTTTTACTCTTAGTAATAATTATTTTTGAAAATAGAGATAACACATAGATAGAATAAATAGATTATATCTTAAGACATAAATAAGGGTAGAATAGTCTAATCCCTTTCCTAATTAATATTTCTTTAAGGGGCGTGTAAAAGATAAACACGACACATAATATGAGACGGAGGGAGTAGTATTTTACATCAACGCAATAAATATGGACAAACGGCTCCTTAGTATTATTTTAAGGTTTAGTGTATTTTGAATAACAAATATCAGTATTTGGGAGAAAGACTCTAGGGATTAAGTTGAAACAATATTTTTTGATGCCTTAATAGGTGTGGTTATGTTTAGTATTTTGCTAAGTTTTAGGGTATTTTTGAATAACTTGTACAAGTATTTGGAAAATATACTCAAGGGATTATGATAGAAGCAACACACGCTAATCGTGGAGACAATTTTTCTTGGTGAGAGAGAAGAATACGTATAAATATTTTGTATATTTATAGTTAGTATTTCTCTAAGTTTAAGTGTATAAGGGAATAACACGTACCAGCACTCAGAAAAAAACTACAAGGATCATGCTAAAAGTAATATGCACCGATCGTGGAGACAATCTGTTTTGAAGCACATATAAGAATATTTGTATATACGTTAAACAGTTATGTGTGGTATTTTACTAAGTTAAATGTATCTTAAATAATACCACCAATATTCGGAAGAAATACTTCATAGATTACATCAAAAATAATCTGCACTGATCATGGAGATAATCTTTCTTGAAGCACAGATAAGAATATGTATAAATACATTGGACAGTTATGTGTAGTATTTTGCTAAGTTTTAATGTATTTTGAATAACACTATCAATATTTGGAATGACATCAGACATTACACCAAAAGAAATTACACCAAAAATAATATGCACCGATCGTAGAGACAGTCTCTCTTGAAGCACAAATAAGGATATTTGTGAATACGTTATACAATCACGTGTGATATTTTACTAAGTTTTAATATATCTTGAATAATACTACCAATATCCGAAAGAAAGACTTCAATATTACACCAAAATAATCTAAACACTGATCGTGGAGACAATCTCTCTTAAAGCACAAATAAAGATATGTTTAAATACGTTAGACAACTACGTATAGTATTTTGCTAAATTTTAATGTATTTTGAATAACACTATCAACATTTGGAATAAAGACTCCGGAGATTACACCAAAAGCTAGTATGCACCGATTGTGGAGACAATCTGTTTTGAAGCACATATTAAGATATTTGTAAATACGTTAAACAACTACGTGTGATTTTTTATTAAGTTTAATGTATCTTAAATAATACCACAAATATTCTGAAGAAAGACTTCAAAGATTACACCAAAAATAATTTGCATTGATCGTGGAGATAATCTCTCTTGAAGCACAAGTAAGAACATGTGTAAATACATTGGACAGTTACGTGTAGTATTTTTTTAGGTTTTAATGTATTTTGAATAACACTTTCAATATTTGGAATAAGGACATAAAAATTACACCAAAAATAATAGGCACCGATAGTGGAGACAATATCTTTTAAAGCACATATAACGATATTTGTGAATATGTTAATTAAACAATTACGTATGGTATTTTACTAAGTTTTAATGTATCTTAAATAATACCACCAATATTTAGAAGAAAGACTTTAGAGAATACACCAAAAATAATTTGCACTGATCATGGAGCCAATACGTTAGAGAGTTACGTGTAGTATTTTGCTAGGTTTTAATGTATCTTGAGCACTATCAATATTTGAAATAAAGACTTCAAAGATTACACCAAAAGTCAATATGCACCGATCGTGAGGACGATCTCTCGTGAAGCACATATAAGGATATGTGTAAATACGTTAAACAGTTACGTATGACGTTTTATTAATTTTTAATGTATGTTGAATAACACTACTAATATTTGGAAGAAAGGCCTTGAGATAATCTGCACTGATCACGAGATAAGAATATGCGTAATTAGATACGATCACGTCACATATTATGGTAAATTTTAGTGTATTTTGAAAAACTATATAAAATATCTATATACTTATTACTTATACCAAATTGATACGATACATCAAGGTAAATGAAGTATGTAACATAGAATAAGAAGGAATAAATTACTCAATTATCCAATTGGAACTCATTTAATGAAGGAAATCTATCACTATTTATAGCGTTTAATTAATAAAAGAGGTAGATGCATTTGATGAGTATATATTTAATAAAAAAGTTAATGTTCTGAGTTAGGAAATTGCCTGTATTTATGTGTGAAACAGTGAGAAAACTTTAACACTAGTGTGTGCTGGAAGTTCTTTTTATGCGTGTGTATGTATTTGAAGAAAAACTTGCGGAATACTTCCTCCGTCTCATATTAACAGTCATGATTACTAGAAATAGTTATCTCAAATTATTTATTATTTTAAAAATTAAAGACAAAATTTATTATTTTTTCTTTTTTTACTCTTAGTAATAATTATTTTTAAAAATAGAGATAACACATAGATAGAATAAATAGATTATATCTTAAGACATAAATAAGGATAGAATAGTCTAATCCCTTTCCTAATTAATATTTCTTTAAGGGGCGTGTAAAAGATAAACACGACACATAATATGAGACGGAGGGAGTAGTATTTTACATCAACGCAATAAATATACTTGTAACTAATACTATTAATTACTCTCTTTGTTCACTTTGACTTGTCTACTATACTAAATTATTATTCTCTTTGATCCTTTTTATTTGTCACTTGAGCAATACTCGTAACTAATACTAATAGTTACTCTCTTCTTCTCTACTATACAAAAAATATATTTTTATTTTTACTTGTCCATTATAATAAGTCAAGAGAAAGACGGTCTTTTTTTACTGTTTTACTCTTATTATTAATTACTCGTTTCCCAAATTATTTTCCTAAACTTTTGAAAATGTTATCATTATTATTAGTAAAATTATAAAATACATACTTTTTTTAAGGGAGTATAAAGTTAAAAGTAGATAACTAAAAGTGAAGCACAATTTCTTAGTGAAAGTTTAAGGTGAAAAAGTTTGACAGATAAATAGTCACTCTTACTATAACTCTACAGAATTATACATTAGATTTTCACGTCGGCTGAAAAGAGTGCTATTATTCAATTGTAATTAATTAATTCATATTTTAACCTCAATTTTATTACTAATCGTGATAAAGAAGAATAATGTTGGTATAAATTCCAAATATATATTTTTTTTATTTTGTTTTTAAGGATAAGATTTTGCCCCTAGAGGGGGTGGGTGGAGAGAAGTGACCCTTGACCTTTATTACAAGTGCTAGTGCATTGAAGTCTTGAGATGTGGGGATATAGGTAAAGGGACGTATCATTTTGTAGTTTTCTTGTGATCTTGACAAATATTATTTGTCCTTTTGAGTCCTCCTTTTTTGGGTAATTGGTCCTTGTGGATAAAGCTACATTTATGTCATTTTGATCTCAAATATTAGTTTTTTTAACGATTTAAAATATTTGACATTGTAAAATAACAACATATTATTATTTATTTTTTCAAATACATAATGTTCCAATTAATAGATTTTTAATTTTTTAAATTTTTTACACAATTCTGGTATAACTTGAGCTTAAATGAAGCAATGGGGATTCATTAATCGTCACGAAGTTGTTTAGGATTGAGACGTAATTGTTATTGTTATTTTTAAACAATCTTATTTACCAATAGTGCGTCAGATCTGAAGGGTAGTATAAAGCTAAAAAATTACCAAAAAAAGAATTTATTATAATCTTGTTTACTAATAGTGCGACAGATTGGGGGCTAGTCGAGTGTCAATTGAGTGGAATATTTAAGGAAAAGATTATGTAAATACTTTTAGTATTAAATATAATAATCTCTTTTTTTTTAAATACAAAAGTTTTAAAAAAAACAGATAATATGAACTAGAGTGATTTGTCCTTTGAGTTCTTCCTTTTGGATATTTGGTCTTTGTGGTAGTTTTCTTTCAACATTGTACAAATGCATTGCAATTTTTAAAATAGAAAAAGAAATGTGCATTTTTGGCTAGTGGGAACTATGTGCAATTAGGAAAAGAATTAGTTTAGAATCAATATAGGTTAGAGACATTCTTGGAATAAAAAAAAAGATTTGTGTAGTAAGAGTTAAGAGAATCAAATGCTTTGGAATAACATATATGGCAAAAGAATATTTTTATAAAAACTTATTGTTTAAAGGTTATTCAAATTGAGGTCCATATTACCAAAATTGGAAAATTCCTTTCAAACAATAATTAGTGAGATTTGACATATCTCTTAGAGTGGCAACTCATTTTAGGTAATGTTTTATTGCTTTATGAATTTTGAAAAAATATCTCCTCTAATTAAGATACTAATTATAGGTATATTTATTAGTGTTATAAACTTTATAAAAATAACGTCGTTTCTTTTTAAAGTAAATTAATTCAATCTATCTCTTATGAGAAGGGAATACATT
Organism: Nicotiana tomentosiformis; assembly: GCF_000390325.3. Lineage (NCBI taxonomy): Eukaryota > Viridiplantae > Streptophyta > Magnoliopsida > Solanales > Solanaceae > Nicotiana > Nicotiana tomentosiformis. The sequence goes on from NC_090812.1 coordinate 154,842,314, forward strand.
CACATAGTAATATTTTATTATTATTATTAATATTATTTTCCTAAAAATTAATGCCTTAATATTGCACGTTAGATCATCTTTCTCATAATGTTTTACGAAAATATCTCCAACATACACATCAAGAGGCAATGATGTCCTACATTATTTAGATGTAAGGTTCAAATATCACCAAAGAATTCTTTTTACTCTTTTTTAATTATATTTTTCTCTAATTACGATCCATCTCCTCTTTAAAAAATGGAAAAGAGTGAATGTCCTAAAAATTTTCCTTTTTTGTATCTCTAACTTTTTAATATTTATAATAAAAAGGAAGAGAATATGATAGTGGTAAACAAATAAAATTGTCCGGGAAAAGAAAGGTAAAAGAGAAAAAGGAAAAGTAGAAAGTGAAAAAAGTTCATATATATTGGCAAGAGGATTATTTGATAGAGACTTCAAAGGTGGTGGGGACACTCTTAGATGCCACTTGCAAGTGGAAGTGGCCATGGCGGCTGGCCAATAATTTTTTTTATTTTTATTTTTATGTTTGGTACTAGTATTTATTTCTAATAATTTATATTGTATCGCGTAAGATTTATTAAGAGAAGTAGCGGTTTTCTATAAGAATATATATATATATATTTTTTTATTTTTATTTTTTTTTATTTTAAAACATGAGACAATTTATAAGAGTCAAGAAATCATATTTATTTCACCATAATCCCGGGAGAAGGTGACTTACCAATAGTAGTTCGATATTTTGTATGTGTATCTTGTCCTATTAATTTGGGAGAAAATGATCCTCTATAGGCTCTCAAAATTTTGATAGCCCATAATTTTTTTCATTGACACGAAATGTCCCTCCGGACCAAACATATTATATCTAATAGCCCGAAATATCTATTCTGTATATTTTTGTATAGTGACAGTCTATTTTGTATATTTTTTGTATAGTGACAGCCTATTTTATAAATATTTTATATAGTAATAGTCTATTGTATATAAATTGTATAGTGACAGTCTACTTTGTATATTTTTTTGTATAGTGACAGTCTATTTTGTATATTTTTTGTATTGTGATAGTCTATTTTGTAAATATTTTGTATAGTAACAGTCTATTGTATATAAATTGTATAGTGACAGTCTATTTTGTATATTTTTTATATAGTGACAGTCTATTTTGTATATATTTTGTATACTGACAGTCTATTGTATATAACTTGTATAGTGACAGTCTATTTAGTATATTTTTTGTATAGTGACAATCTATTTTGTATAGGAGAATTTGGTAAGGTAAGATGAATTTTTTTATAAAATAAGAATGGAAGTGGAAGAATAAAAAAAAAATTTGGCCCGAAAAGAAGTGCTAAGAGTTTGTATTATTGATTTTTACTACAATTTCTTTTTTTCTTTGGTGAATGATTTGTTTTCCAGAAGAAGATACGAGAGCGAAGATTGGTAGAGCTGTAGTGAACGAGATAAATTGGAAGAAGAGGAAAGAATGCAAGAAAATTTTGGACTTTGGCGACTAGAGAGGACAGGGCGGCACGAGAAATTTTATCATGTGTGAGACATGATAGGTAATACTTGTGTGAGAAAAAAAGAAGAAGTTTGCCGGCGAAGTTGACGGAGTAGTGATAAATTTTTGTAGTAGAAGATGAAATGGTTTGAACTTTGAAGTACAAGGAAGAAAGAAGGTATTTAAATTTTTTTCAAAGAAGAAAGAAAGTTTATTTTTTTAAGAACTAAGTAGGAGATTGCAAAAAGTTAATAAAGTAACACCATAGGACCCACTTTTCAATTTGTCAAAATTTAAGAGGAGTCTCACACATAGACCCATCCTAAAATTCTCCGGGCAGCACAAATATGTTCGTTAACATATTTTATTTATTTTTGGCTACAAGTTGTAATATGAAATTATAGGCTAGGCGGCTGTTTATAGTTTTCGCTGAGTGACTAACTTTGTCAAAAGCTCTTAATTTGGACTATACCGCGTAAGAATTGTGAAAGAGAGAAGTGTTTTCTATAAAAAAAATTTATTTTATTTTAAAGACTCAAACATAAGATATTTTACTAAGAGTGGCGAAATTATATTTATTCCGCCATAATCCAGGATGATGACTAATCAATAGTAGTTCAATGATACGGCGACAATATGAAAATAACTAAGAACGAAATTTAAGAAAAGGTAAATAACAAATTTAAAGTTATAACTATGTATATGGTCGAAATAGATTTCAGTCTTAGTATGTCCGGTACAGTTCGAAGGGTGGTGTATCGAACTAAGATCCCGAAGGGGGTACGAACTAGCCTAGAACCCGGGGAGGCCGGTTCGGGATGAGATCGATATCACAATCAAACTCGAACAAGAATCGAACTATGACGCGGGTAGATCTATCGTGTTGATAATCCAAAAACCAAACTACGTCGACCTGGAATCAATTCAAGGGCTCGAACCAGGGTCGGGCTCGAACCAAGGTCACAAGTTCGAACCAAAATCGAGTTCGAACCAAAACCGAGGATTCTAATCAAGATCGAACTCGCAGACAAAAGCCGTTGTAATCCCACTAGAGGGAATCTTGGCAGAAATTATGGAAAACCTGACTTATCATGGGTCTCCCACTGGATATTTATTTTATTATGCTTGGAGCCAAATCCCTCCACTATAAAAGGGCTTGTTTATTATTTTCTGGAGGGACATCTTTTTTCTGAGATTTACATTATAACAAAAATATTATTTCCTCTACAAGAAAGAGTGATCATTTTAGTTTTTTAGATTGATTCTATTTTGTTAAATCATAAGATTCACTGTTCGTGATTGCCTGGTCTAGATTACATTTTCTCCAATCTATATTCACATATTTATTTATCCTTACATTTTGTATTAAGTTGTACCACATATCTTCAGAACTGCATATAAATTCAACTATATCCATTTTTCGGGTAAACAGTATGGCGCCCACCGTGGGGCTGAGGATAACAGTGGTCACTTATTTTCGAAAACATCTTCAATTCAGGCTCGGCTACGAATAGCCGCCGACCGATTACGAAGTTGGCCTTCAAGATGAAACCAACAACTTGGCACTACCCGAGATTCGAGCCGAAATACCACTGGATGTCAATTCACAAATTGCTTTGGAAGCGAACCAGCGTTTCGAACCGGAAAGAAGTATTCAGGGCGGAGCTCGATCCGTAGCCCAAAACACCCAAAACCCAAAGGAGATCGGGGCCAGCTTACGCATGATCTTCGAGAGCGGCTTCAATAAATATGCCGAGCCTATAGAAGCACCTCGATTATCAGAATATAACTTCAGCATTGGTGCATCCGCTCTCGTGTCGGCCATCGGACGCATTGAAGACACTAAATGGCCTCGACCAATGCAGACCGATCCTGCCCGAAGAAATCCCAATCAAAAGTGCGAATATCACGGTACCCACGGCCACAGAACAGAAGATTGCAAGCAACTAAGAGAGGAAATAGCTCGCCTATTTAACAAAGGGCATCTTCGGGAGTTTATGAGTGATAGGGCAAAGAGCCATTTTAGAAGTAGGGATTTGAGCAAGCAGAACGAGCAAGAATAACCACAACACCTTATCCACATGATCATCGGCGGCATCGATACCCCTCGGGGACCGATGCGTAAACACACTAAAACATCGATGGTGAGGAAAAATCGATCTCGGACTCAAGATTACGCACCTATGGGGACTCTGTCCTTTGGTGATGAAGATGTAGAGGGGGTCATCCAACCTCACAATGACGCGCTGGTAATATCTGTACTCGTAAATAAAACTAAAATTAAGCGTGTGTTGATCGATCCAGGTAGCTCGGCTAATATCATCCGATTGAAGGTAGTGGAGCATCTCGGCCTGCAGGATCAGATCGTACCTGCAACTCTGGTCCTAAACGGGTTCAATATGGCATGCGAAACCACCAAAGGGGAGATAGTCATACCAATAAACGTGGCCGGAACTGTCCAGAAAACAAAGTTTCACGCGATCGAAGGCGATATGAGGTATAACGCCCTTTTCGGAAGGCCATGGATCCACAACATGAGAGTCGTGCCTTCGACCCTACACCAGGTCCTCAAATTTCCGACGTCGGGAGATGTCAAAACAGTGTACGGAGAGCAACCAGCCGCAAAAGAAATGTTCGCCGTCGACGAAGCTAAGCCAATGTCCTCACTTTCGCCGATAAAAGGATCGGGCCCGGAAGGAGAACGTGACACCAAATAGCAATCACAGACAGCGGTTTCAACCCAGCCAGACAACCAGATAATCGAAGAGGATGGAGATCAAAGGATCCCTCGATCTTTCGTAATTCCCGATGACTTTGATGCCACAAAATCGACGATCGAGGAGCTAGAGCAAGTCATATTAATCGAGCGCCGATCCGAGCAAAAGGTATACTCGGGAACGGGGTTGAGCCCTGAACTCAGGAAGAAACTCGTTCAATTTCTTATCAATAACATCGATTGGTTTGCCTGGTCCCATTTAGATATAACAGGGATCCCACCGGACATAACGACGCATCAGCTAAGTTTGGACCGTAGGTTCAGACCGGTGAAGCAAAAAAGAAGACCCCAGTCCGATAGAAAGAACGCCTTCATAAAGGACGAGGTAACCAAACTTCTCAAAATAGGGTCCATTCGGGAGGTAAAATATCCCGAATGGTTAGCCAACGTAGTTGTAGTCCCTAAAAAATGGGACAAACTTAGAATGTGCGTGGACTATAAGGATTTGAACAAAGCATGCCCCAAAGATTCTTTTCCGTTGCCCAACATCGATCGCATGATCGATGCCACAGCCGGCCACGAGATCCTCACTTTTCTCGATGCCTATTCTGGGTATAATCAAATACAGATGAACCCGGAGGACCAGGAAAAAACCTTATTAGTCACCAAATATGGAATGTATTGTTATAATGTGATGCCCTTCGGGCTAAAAAATGCAGGAGCCACTTACCAACGCCTAGTGAATAAAATATTCGAAGAACAAATAGGAAAATCAATGGAGGTTTATATTGATGACATGTTAGTCAAATCCCTGCACACAGACGACCATTTAATTCATTTGCAGGAAACGTTCGAGATTCTGAGGAAATACAAAATGAAGCTCAACCCCGAAAAATGTGCCTTCGGGGTCGGTTCGGGCAAATTCCTCGGCTTCATGGTATCACATTGGGGAATAGAGATTAACCCCGATAAAATCAAGGCTATTGAAGACATCACCGTCGTAGACAGCGTGAAGGCCGTACAAAGACTAACGGGTCGGATCGCCGCCTTAAGCCGATTCATATCGAGATCATCCGATCGAAGTCATAAATATTTTTCTCTACTCAAAAAGAAGAACGATTTTTCTTGGACCCCGGAGTGCCAACAAGCATTAGAAGGACTAAAGCGATATCTATCAAGCGCACCACTACTTCACACTCCAAAAACGGACGAGAAACTTTGTTTATACTTGGCAGTATCGGAAGTAGCCATAAGCGGTGTCCTAGTTCGAGAAGAGCGAGGTATGCAATTCCCAGTTTATTATACGAGTCGGACCTTAGGAGAGGCGAAAACTAGATATCCGCTCCTAGAAAGGTTGGCGCTTGCACTGATAAGCGCCTCAAGGAAGTTAAGGCCATACTTCCAATATCATCCCATATGCGTATTGTCCACTTACCTACTTCGTAATATTTTGCACAAACCCGAGTTATCAGGCCGACTGGCCAAATGGGCCGTCGAACCCAGTGGGTACGATATCGAATATCAACCACGCACGGCCATCAAGTCTCAAGTCCTAGCAGTGCCGATTTCACACCAGCCCTCGTACCCGAAGCCGAAAAAGAACAGTTGAAATCAGGTACATCATCGGGGGTATAGATCCTTTTTATGGATGGGGCTTCGAACGTAAAGAGATCCGGGCTCGACATAGTTTTGAAACTGCCCACGGGTGGCATTATTAGACAATCTATTAAAACTATCAGATTGACTAACAACGAGGCCGAGTATAAAGCCATGAATGCAGGTCTCGAGCTAGCTAGAAATTTGGGAGCAGAAATCATTGAAGCCAACTGCGATTCCTTGCTGGTGGTGAGTCAAGTAAACAAAACTTTCGAAGTTCGAGAAGGTAGAATGTAGAGGTATTTAGATAAACTGCTTATTACTTTGTGCCATTTCAAACAATGGACTTTACGGCATGTGCCACGGGAACAGAATAATGAGGCCGATGCACTGGCGAATTTGGGGTCGTCGGTCGAGGTAGATGATACAGGCTCGGGGAATGTTGTTCAACTTTCGAGATCAGTAATCGAAGAAGGACACGCCGAAATAAATTCTACAAGCTTAACCTGGGATTGGAGAAACAAGTATATCGAATATTTGAAAAACGGAAAACTCCCATTGGACCCTAAAGATTCCAAAACCCTATGGACCAAGGCTGCTCGATTCACTCTGGCTTCAGATGGAACACTATACCGAAGAACGTTCGATGGACCGTTGGCGGTATGCTTGGGCCCGGGGGATGTCGATTATGTCCTACGGGAAGTACATGAGGGTACTTGCGGGAATCACTCTGGAGCCGACACATTAGTCCAAAAAATAATCAGAGCAGGGTATTATTGGATCGATATGGGCAAAGATACGAAGGAATTTGTTCGTAAATATGATAAATGTCAAAGGTTCGCACCAATGATCCACCAGCCCGGAGAACAACTCCACTCGGTCCTATCCCCGTGGCTTTTCATGAAATGGGGAATGGATATCGTCGGCCCTCTGCCATCGACCCCAGGTAAAGCCACATTTTGTTTATGACTGACTATTTTTTTAAATGGGTTGAAGCGCAGGCGTTCGAGAAAATAAGAGAGAAAGTAGTTATAGACTTTTTTTGGGATCATATCATATGCCGGTTCGGGATACCCGCCGAAATAGTATGTGACAATGGAAAGCAATTCATTGGCGGCAAAGTAACAAGATTCCTCGAAGACCACAAGATAAGAAGGATACTATCGATGCCATACCACCCCAGTGGGAATGGGCAAGCTGAATCAACAAATAAAACTGACATTCAAAACTTAAAGAAGAGGTTGAACGATGCTAAAAGGAGATGGAGAGAAATCCTACCCGAAGTCCTTTGGGCATATCGGACAACATCAAAATCCAGTACGGGGGCGACCCCGTTCTCCTTAGTATATGGATCTGAAGCATTGATACCAGTCGAGGTTGGTGAACCCAGTGCCAGATTTCGATTCTCGATGGAAGAATCAAATAACGAGGCTATGAACACAAGCCTCGAACTATCGGACGAAAGGCGAGAAGCTGCCCTCGTCCGAATGGCCGCCCAAAAATAGCGAATCGAGAGGTATTATAATCGAAGAACCAAGATCCGTCATTTCAAGCCTGGGGACTTAGTATTGAGAAAAATTGCCATCAATACCCAAAATCCGAATGAAGGGAAGCTAGGATCGAATTGGGAAGGACCATATGAGGTACTCGAGGACATCGGAATGGGGTCGTACAGGATCGGCGTTATAAACGGCAAACAGTTATCAAGCAACTGGAATGTATCACATCTAAAACGGTACTACTGTTAAGGTACAATCTTTCCATATTCGTTTATATCTCGAAACTGACCCTTGCAGAAGTCCGAACAAGGGACGGATCTCTCGCCAGAAAGCACGCGTTGCACTCTTTTTCCCTTAGACCGGTTTTATCCCAAATGGGTTTTTCGGCAAGGTTTTTTAATGAGGCAACCACTGGTCGTGCAACATTTATAATAATATCCGAGACCCCATAAGAAAGTTACTTAATAGCTACATGGTCCTGATAGGAAAACTGTAAAGAGCCAAATGGTCGAAGCGAGCCATGCTCGTATAGGGTGGCCTGAACCCAGGCGTGTAACAACATGCGAAGAATTAAGATATAATGCGACCATTAAGCCTACGAGCTATTTTTTATTTTGAGTTTGAGCAAACATTCATTCGACCATTAAGCCTACGGGGTGCATTAACTCGGGTTCGAATCATTCACTCGATCAAGCCTACGTTCTATTTTTTATCTTCGAGTTCGAGCAAACACTCACTCGACCAAATAGCCTACGGGCTACATTAATTCGAGTTCGAATCATTCACTCGATTAAGCCTATGGGCTATTTTTTATTTCGAGTTCGAGCAAACACTCACTCGACCAAATAGCCTACGGGCTACATTAATTCGAGTTCGAATCATTCACTCGACCAAGCCTATGGGCTATTTTTTATTTTGAGTTCGAGCAAACATTCATTCGACCATTAAGCCTACGGGCTGCATTAACTCGGGTTCGAATCATTCACTCGATCAAGCCTACGGGCTATTTTTTATTTTCGAGTGCGAGCAAACACTCACTCGACCAAATAGTATACGGGCTGCATTAACTCGAGTTCGAATCATTCACTCGATCAAGTCTACGGGCTATTTTTCATTTCGAGTTCGCGCAAACATTCACTCGACCATTAAGCCTGCGGGCTGTATTAACTCGAGTTCGAATCATTCACTCAATCAAGCCTACGGGCTATTTTTTATTTTTGAGTTCGAGCAAATACTCACTCGGCCAAATAGCCTACGGGCTACATTAATTCGAGTTCGAATCATTCACTCGATCAAGCCTACGGGCTATTTTTTATTTCGAGTTCGAGCAAACACTCACTCGGCCAAATAGCCTACGGGCTACATTAATTCGAGTTTGAATCATTCACTCGACCAAGCCTATGGGCTATTTTTTAGTTTGAGTTCAAGCAAATACTCACTCGGCTATTAAGCCTACGGGCTACATTAATTTCGAGTTCGAATCCTTTACTCAACCAAGCCTACGGGCTATTTTTTATTTTCGAGTTCGAGCAAATACTCACTCGATCAAATAGCCTACGGGCTACATTAATTCGAGTTCGAATCATTCACTCGATCAAGCCTATGGGCTATTTTTTATTTCGAGTTTGAGCAAACACTCACTCGACCAAATAGCCTACGTGCTACATTAATTCGAGTTCGAATCATTCACTCGATCAAGCCTACGGGCTAGTTTTTATTTTGAGTTCGAGCAAACACTCACTCAGCTATTAAGCCTACGGGCTACATTAATTTCGAGTTCGAATCATTTACTCAACCAAGCCTACGGGCTACATTAATTCGAGTACAAGCAAACACTCGCTCGACCGTCACGCCCACGGGCTATATTCTCTTCAAGATCGAATCATTGACAACTAATAAGTCTAAAGGGATACATTTCCCCAAGTTTGAACAAACGCTCGCTCGGTTGCAGAGACTACGAGGTCCAAATTTGATTAAGTGGTTTAAAACATTATGGAAATGTTCATAAGGCAAATCCTCGCAACATAGGAAACAGAAACAAAAGCAAGTCGGCGAAAGAAGAGATATGCCTATACTCAAAAATTTATCTACATGGGTGGTTACAGCGTAAAAAAAAAATTAAAAAAAATTCAAACGGGAGCGGTCTCTTCTTTATCAGGTTCCCTCCCATTCTCGGATTCACTCTTGCTCCCATCATTATCGTCGTCGTCATCATCAACGGAAACCAGAGCTTCAGCATCAGCTTTGAGTTCTTTTGCCTTTTTTATCTCTTCCGTGAGATCGAAACCGCGAGCATGAATCTCCTCGAGAGTTTCTCTTCTGGATCAGTACTTAGCAAGTTCGGCGACCCAATGTGCCCGACTATCGACGGATTCGGCTGCCTCTCTTGCCTGAACTTGGGCACCTTCAGCATCAGCCCGATAGATGCCCACGAGCGCATCCGCATAAGCCTTTGCCGTTTCAGCATCGGATTCGGCCTTGGCGAGTACTGAGGCCAATCGAGCCTCAAGCTCCTCAATTCTTCTTGCTTGAACCAAGTGTATACGGTCGAAATAGATTTCAGCCTTGGCATATCCGGTACGGTTCGAAGGGTAGTGTATCGAAGTAAGATCCCGAAAGGGGGCACGAACTAGCCTAGAACCCGGGGAGGCCGGTTTGGGATGAGATCGATATCATAATCAAACTCGAACAAGAATCGAACTATGACGCGGGTAGATCTATCGTGTTGATTATCCAAAAACCAACCTACGTCGACCTGGAATCAATTCAAGGGCTCGAACCAGGGTCGGGCTCGAACCAAGGTCACAAGTTCGAACCTAAATCGAGCTCGAACCAAAATCGAGGATTCTAAGCAAGATCGAGCTCGCAGACAAAAGCCGTTGTAATCCCACTAGAGGGAATCTTGGCAGAAATTATGGAAAAGCTAATTTATCATGGGTCTCCCACTGGATGATTATTTTATTATGCTTGGAGACAAATTCCTCCACTATAAAAGGGCTTGTTTATCATTTTCTGGAGGGACATCTTTTTTCTGAGATTTACATTATAACAAAAATATTATTTTCTGTACAAAAAAAAGTGATCATTCTAGTTTCTTAGATTGATTCTATTTTGTTAAATCCTAAGATTCACTGTTCGTGACTGCCTGGTCTAGATTACATTTTCTCCAATCTATATTCATATATTTATTTATCCTTACATTTTGTATTAAGTTGTACCACATATCTTCGGAACTCTATATAAATTCAACTCTATCCATTTTTCGGGTAAACAGTTTGGCGCCCACCGTGGGGCCGAGGATAACAGTGGTCACTTATTTTTGAAAACATCTTCAATTCAGGCTCGGCTACGAATAGCCGCCAATTGAATGGCTTCACCGACCGATTACGAAGTTGGCCTTCAAGATGAAACCAATAACTTGGCACTACCCGAGATTCGAGCCGAAATACCACAGGATGTCAATTCACAAATTGCTTTGGAAGCGAACCAGCGTTCCCAACCGGAAAGAAGCATTCAGGGCGGAGCTCGATCCGTAGCCCAAAACACCCAAAACCCAGAGGAGATTGGGGCCAGCTTACGCATGATCTTCGAGATGTTGCAAGCCCAGCAATTAGCGATAGCTCAGCTACAAAGCCAAACTCGCGCACAAAGCAGGCCGGTTTCTAATCCACTTCGAGAAGCCACTCCCAGAACAGAGCCTGCCATAGTAAAATCTAACGAGCAGGAATCGGGGACTACTCCCGGAATTACTAAATTGCTCGAGGAACTCACAAAACGCGTTGAAGCCAACGACAAGAGGGTGGAAACGTATAATGCCAGGGTCGATCAGATCCCGGGGGCTCCACCAATGATAAAAGGGCTTGATTCAAAAATATTCATACCAAAGCCTTTTCCGTCGAGTGCGGCACCGAAGCCAATCCCCAAAAAATTCCGTATGCCCGAAATTCTCAAATATAACGATACGATCGATCCTAACGAATATGTCACCTCTTACACATGTGCCATAAAAGGCAACGATTTGGAAGACGATGAGATCGAATCCGTGCTATTGAAAAAGTTCGGGGAGACCCTCTCGAAAGGAGCTATGATTTGGTACCACAATTTACCACCGAATTCCATCGATTCTTTTGCCATGTTAGCAGATTCGTTCGTAAAAGCGCATGCTGGTGCCATAAAGGTTGCAACGAGAAAATAAGACCTCTTCAAAGTAAAGCAAAGGCAGGGAGAAATGCTGAGGGAATTCGTATCCTGATTTCAAATAGAACGCATGGAATTACCCCCGGTCACCGATGACTGGGCGATCGAGTGAACAATGGTTCAACACGCAACGCAGTTCGGAACAGTCAAAGAATTGATCGGGGACAAAATTCTCGGGGGCTTATGAGTAAGAGCGGCTTCGATAAATACGCCGAGCCTATAGAAGAACCTCGATTACCAGAATATAACTTTAGCATTGGTGCATCCGCTCTCGTGTCGGCCATCGGACGCATCGAAGACACTAAATGGCCTCGACCAATGCAGACCGATCCTGCCCGAAGAAATCCATATCAAATGTGCGAATATCATGGTACCCATGGCCACAGAATAGAAGATTGCAAGCAACTAAGAGAGGAAATAGCTCGCCTATTTAACAAAGGGCATCTTCGGGAGTTTCTGAGTGATAGGGTAAAGAGCCATTTTAGAAGTAGGGATTTCAGCAAGCAGAACGAGCAAGAAGAACCACAGCATGATATCCACATGATCATCGGCGGCATCGATACCCCCTGGGGACCGATGCGTAAATGCACTAAAACATCGATGGTGAGGAAAAAGCGATCTCGGACTCAAGATTACGCACCCATGTGGACTCTATCCTTTGGTGATGAAGATGCAGAGGGTCATCCAACCTCACAACGACGCGTTGGTAATATCTGTACACGTAAATAAAACTAAAATTAAGCGTGTGTTGATCGATCCAGGTAGCTCGGCCAATATCATCCGATTGAAGGTAGTGGAGCAGCTCGGCCTGCAGGATCAGATCGTACCTGCAACTCTGGTCCTAAACGGGTTCAATATGGCATGCGAAACCACCAAAGGGGAGATAGTCTTACCAATAAACGTGGCCGGAACTATCCAGGAAACAAAGTTTCATGTGATCGAAGGCGATATGAGGTATAACGCCCTTTTTAAAAGGCCATGGATTCACAACATGAGAGCCGTGCCTTCGACCCTACACCAGGTCCTCAAATTTCCGACGTTAGGAGATGTCAAAATGGTGTACGGAGAGCAACCAGCCGCAAAAGAAATATATTCGCCGTCGACGAAGACAAGCCAATGTTCTCACTTTCGCCGATAAAAGGATCGGGCCCGGAAGGAGAACGTGACACCAAATAGCAATCACAGACAGCGGTTTCAACACAGCCAGACAACCAGATAGTCGAAGAGGATGGAGTCCAAAGGGTCCCTCAATCTTTCATAATTCTCGATGACTCCGATGCCACAAAATCGACGATCGAGGAGCTAGAGCAAGTCATATTAATCGAGCGCCGGCCCGAGCAAAAGGTATACTTGGGAACGGGGTTGAGCCCTGAACTCAGGAAGAAACTCGTTTAATTTCTTATCAATAACATCGATTGTTTTGCCTGGTCCTATTTAGATATAACAGGGATCCCGCCGGACATAACGACGCATCAGCTAAGTTTGGACCGTAGGTTCAGACCGGTGAAGCAAAAAAGAAGACCCCAGTCCGATAGAAAGAACGCCTTCATAAAGGACGAGGTAACCAAACTTCTCAAAATAGGGTCCATTCGGGAGATAAAATATCCTGAATGGTTAACCAACGTAGTTGTAGTCCCTAAAAAAGGGGACAAACTTAGAATGTGCGTGGACTATAAGGATTTGAACAAAGCATGCCCCAAAGATTCTTTTTCGTTGCCCAACATCGATCGCATGATCGATGCCACGGCCGGCCACGAGATCCTCACTTTTCTCGATGCCTATTCCGGGTGACCGGGTATAATCAAATACAGATGAACCCGGAGGACCAGGAAAAAACTCATTTGTCACCAAATATAGAACGTATTGTTATAGTGTGATGCCCTTCGGGCTAAAAAATGCAGGGGCTACTTACCAACGCCTAGTGAATAAAATGTTCGAAGAACAAATAGGAAAATCAATGAAGGTTTATATTAATGACATATTAGTCAAATCCCTGCGTAGAGAACCATTTAATTCATTTGCAGGAAATGTTCGAGATTCTGAGGAAATACAAAATGAATCTCAACCCCGAAAAATATGCCTTCGGGGTCGGTTCGGGCAAAGTCCTCGGCTTCATGGTATCACATCGGGGAATAGAGATTAACCCCGATAAAATCAAGACTGTTGAAGACATCACCGTCGTAGACAGCGTGAAGGCCGTACAAAGACTAACAGGTCGGATCGCCGCCTTAAGCCGATTCATATTGAGATCATCCGATCGAAGTCATAAATATTTTTCTCTACTCAAAAAGAAGAATGATTTTTCTTGGACCCCGGAGTGCCAACAAGCATTAGAAGGACTAAAGCGATATCTATCAAGCGCACCACGGCTTCACACTCCAAAAACGGACGAGAAACTTTGTTTGTACTTGGCAGTATCGGAAGTAGCCATAAGCGGTGTCCTAGTTCGAGAAGAGCGAGGTACGCAATTCCCAGTTTATTATACGAGTCGGACCTTAGGAGAGGCGAAAACTAGATATCCGCTCCTAGAAAGGTTGGCGCTTGCACTGATAAGCGCCTCGAGGAAGTTAAGGTCATACTTCCAATGTCATCCCATATGCGTATTGTCCACTTACCCGCTTCGTAATATTTTGCACAAACTCGAGTTATCAGGTCAACTGGCCAAATGGGCCGTCGAACTCAGTGGGTACGATAGAGAATATCAACCCCGCACGGCTATCAAGTCTCAAGTCCTAGCAGACTTCGTGGCCGATTTCACACCAGCCCTCGTACCCGAAGCCGAAAAAGAACTGTTGAAATCAGGTACATCATCGGGGGTATGGATCCTTTTTACGGATGGGGCTTCGAACGTAAAGGGGTCCGGGCTCGGCATAGTTTTGAAACCGCCCACGGGTGGCATTATTAGACAATCTATTAAAACTATCAGATTGACTAACAACGAGGCCGAGTATGAAGCCATGATTGCAGGTCTCGAGCTAGCTAGAAATTTGGGAGTAGAAATCATTGAAGCCAACTGCGATTCCTTGCTGGTGGTGAGTCAAGTAAACAAAACTTTCGAAGTTCGAGAAGGTAGAATGCAGAGGTATTTAGATAAACTGCTTATTACTTTGCTCCATTTCAAACAATGGACTTTACGGCATGTGCCACGGGAACAGAATAATGAGGCCGACACACTGGCGAATTTGGGGTCGTCGGTCGAGGTAGATGATACAGGCTCGGGGAATGTTGTTCAACTTTCGAGATCGATAATTGAAAAAGGACACGCCGAAATAAATTCTACAAGCTTAACCTGGGATTGGAGAAACAAGTATATCGAATATTTGAAAAACGGAAAACTCACATTGGACCCTAAAGATTCCAGAACCCTACGGACCAAGGCTGCTCGATTCACTCTGTCTTCAGATGGAACACTGTTCCAAAGAACATTCGATGGACCGTTGGCGGTATGCTTGGGCCCGTGGGATGTCGATTATGTCCTACGGGAAGTACATGAGGGTACTTGCGGGAATCACTCTGGAGCTGACACATTAGTCCAAAAAATAATCAGAGCAGGGTGTTATTGGATCGTTATGGGCAAAGATACGAAGGAATTTGTTCGTAAATGTGATAAATGTCAAAGGTTCGCACCAATGATCCACCAGCCCGGAGAACAACTTCACTCGGTCCTATCCCCGTGGCCTTTCATGAAATGGGGAATGGATATCGTCGGCCCTCTGCCATCGACCCCAGGTAAAGCCAAATTCATTTTGTTTATGACTGACTATTTTTCTAAATGGGTTGAAGCGCAGACGTTCGAGAAAATAAGAGAGAAAGAAGTTATAAACTTTATTTGGGATCATATCATATGCCGGTTTGGGATACCTGCCGAAATAGTATGTGACAATAGAAAGCAATTCATTGGCGGCAAAGTAACAAGATTCCTCGAAGACCACAAGATAAGAAGGATACTGTCGATGCCATACCACCCTAGTGGGAATGGGCAGGCTGAATCAACAAATAAAACTGTCATTCAAAACTTAAAGAAGAGGTTGAACGATGCTAAAGGGAGATGGAGAGAAATCCTACCCGAAGTCCTTTAGGCATATCGGACAACATCAAAATCCAGTACGGGGGCGACCCCGCTCTCCTTAGTATATGGATCCAAAGCATTTATACCAGTCGAGATTGGTGAACCCAGTGCCCAGATTTTGATTCTCGATGGAAGAATCAAATAACGAGGCTATAAACACAAGCCTCGAACTATCGAACGAAAGGCGAGAAGCTGCCCTCGTCCGAATGGCCGCCCAAAAACAGTGAATCGAGAGGTATTATAATCGAAGAACCAAGCTCCGCCAGTTCAAGCCTGGGGACTTAGTGTTGAGAAAAAATACCATCAATACCCGAAATTCGAATGAAGGGAAGCTAGGACCGAATTGGGAAGGACCATATGAGGTACTCGAGGACATCGAAATGGGGTCGTACAGGATCGGCGTTATAAATGGAAAACAGTTATCAAGCAACTGGAATGTATCACATCTAAAATGGTACTACTGTTAAGGTACAACCTTTCCATATTCGTTTATATCTCGAAACTGACCCCTGCAGAAGTCCGAACAAGGGACTGATCTCTCACCAGAAAGCACGCGTTGCACTCTTTTTTCCTTAGACCGGTTTTATCCCAAATGGGTTTTTCGGCAAAGTTTTTAATGAGGCAACCACTGGTCGTGCAGCATTTATAATAATATCCGAGACCTCATAAGAAAGTTACTTAACAGCAACAGGGTCCCGATAGGAAAACTGTAAAGAGCCAAATGGTCGAAGCGAGCCATGCTCGTTTAGGGTGGCCCAAACCCAGGCGTGTAATAACATGCAAAGAATTAAGATATAATGCGACCATTAAGCCTACATGGTATTTTTTATTTTGAGTTCGAGCAAACATTCATTCGACCATTAAGCCTACGGGCCGCATTAACTCGGGTTCAAATCATTCACTCGATTAAGCCTACGGGCTATTTTTTTATCTTCGAGTTCGAGCAATCACTCGACCAAGTAGCCTACGGGCTACATTAATTCGAGTTCGAATCATTCACTCGATCAAGCCTACGGGCTATTTTTTATTTCGAGTTCGAGCAAATACTTACTCGACCAAATAGCCTACGGGCTACATTAATTCAAGTTCAAATCATTCACTCGACCAAGCCTACAGGTTATTTTTTATTTTGAGTTCGAGCAAACATTCATTCGACCATTAAGCCTACGGGCTGCATTAACTCTGGTTTGAATCATTCACTCGATCAAACCTACGGGCTATTTTTATTTTCGAGTTTGAGCAAACACTCACTCGACCAAATAGCATATGGGATGCATTAACTCGAGTTCGAATCATTCACTCGATCAAGTCTACGGGCTATTTTTTATTTCGAGTTCGAGCAACATTCACTCGACCATTAAGCCTACGGGTTGCATTAACTCGAGTTCAAATCATTCACTCGATCAAGCCTACAGGCTATTTTTTATTTTCAAGTTCGAGCAAACACTCACTCGACCAAATAGCCTACGGGCTACATTAATTCGAGTTCGAATCATTCACTCGATCAAGCCTACGGGCTATTTTTTATTTAGAGTTCGAGCAAACACTCACTCGGCCAAATAGCCTACGGGCTACATTAATTCGAGTTTGAATCATTCACTCGACCAAGCCTACGGGCTATTTTTTATTTTGAGTTCGAGCTAACACTCACTCGGCTATTAAGCCTACGGGCTACATTAATTTCGAGTTCGAATCATTTACTCAACCAAGCCTACGAGCTACATTAATTCGAGTACAAGCAAACACTCGCTCGACCGTCATGCCCACGGGCTATATTCTCTTCAAGATCGAATCATTGACAACTAATAAGTCTAAAGGGCTACATTGCCCCAAGTTTGAACAAACGCTCGCTCGGTTGCAGAGACTACGAGGTCCAAGTTTGATTAAGTGGTTTAAAACATTATGGAAATGTTCATAAGGCAAATCCTCACAACACAGGAAACAGAAACAAAAGCGAGTCAGCGAAAGAAGAGATATGCCTCTACACAAAAATTTATCTACATGGGTGGTTATAGCGTAAAAAAAATATTTTAAAAAAATTTCAAACGGGAGCAGTCTCTTCTTTATCAGGTTCACCCCCGTTCTTGAATCCACTCTTGCTCCCATCGTCGTCTTCATCATCATCGAAAACCAGAGCTTCAACATCAGCTTCGAGTTCTTTTGCCTTTTTTATCTCTTCCATGAGATCGAAGCCGCGAGCATGAATCTCCTCGAGAGTTTCTCTTCTGGATCGGTACTTAGCAAGTTCGGTGACCCAATGCGCCCGATCATCAGCGGATTTGGCTGCCTCTCTTGACTGAACTTGGGCAGCTTCAGCATTAGCCCGATAGACGGCCACGAGCGCATCTGCATAAGCCTTTGCCGTTTCAGCATCGGATTCGGCCTTGGCGAGTACTGAGGCCAACCGAGCCTCAAGCTCCTTAATTCTTCTTACTTGAACCAGGCCTTTTTCCTTCATTTTCTGAAGTTGGGTTTCAGACGACGATAACTGGGCTCGAGCAGTCTCTTTTTATGCAGCAAAGCGGTCCATACCTTCTTTCCACCGCAAGAATTCCATCCTTATCACATCGACCTCCTCACGCAGCTTCCCTATCATCTCGATTTTTTGCTGCAGCTGTGAGACCGAGATGTTAGCTATCGTTCCGGTATCGAACCCATCGGTTTTCAAAAGCATCATTACCTGCTCAGACAAATCATTCTGGTCTCGATAAGCCTTGGCCAGCTCGGCTCAGAAATCTTTTATTTCCTCCTCTCTCTGCCCTAAGGAAAGTTTGAGAGAGTTTCTCTCATCGGTAGCACGGTTTAGGTCGGCCGCGTATCGATGCAGCTCATTCTGGGAACGAGAACATTGTTCTCGATGGATTGCCGCAGCCTACAAAGAAACAAGAAGCGAAGTTAACGAAAAACGAACATAAAGGCAGTACCAACAAAAAGATTTTTAAAGACTCACCTGGTTCAAAGTCTGCCGCAAATCGTGAAAAAGATCCGATTCATCACCGGCACCGGCAACATCCTCAATACCAGTAAATAGGTCACGAAACGGATCCTCTTCATCGTGAGGCCTGTCTAGATCGAGGGCCCCCAGAGCTTGAGCTTCCCGAATCACCCCTGCAGAAAAAGCAGGAAAGGTAGGTGAATCCTCGATCGCTGCTGCCCCAAGTGACTCACTCGGAGCATTCCCCTCGGCTCGGAGGGGTTCGATGGGCTTTTCGATTGTAACCCCTGTCGGTTGACTCCGATGAGAGGCGTCTTCGACATCTGATAGTTTGGGGACTCTACCTGAACCTCTCTCCGGTATGTTTTCAGTTCGAGATAGAGCCCCATAGGGCATTATCGATCCAGCCGGCAATGAAGCATCGATGGCTCTCTTCGTCCGGACCGCCAGCGTGGACTCATTGTCCTCTTCTTCTTCTTCTTCTTCTTCTTCTTCATCCCTTAGGCGCAAAACGGATTCTACGGTCAAAGGAATAACATTCTTGTTCGGCTTACGAGCCGTCCTCTTCTTCGATTTTGGATATTCGGGCAATAAAGCTCTCTTCCTTTTATTTTCCTTCACCGGCTTTGGGACGGAGGTCGAAACATCCTCCTCATTAGACAGAGGTCTCAAGACCGCGTCTTTACCCAAACCTGCATATGGGAAACCTTATAAAAAATATTTTGAGAAATGCCTCGTCAGAGTCCGAGAAATGATCTTACCGTAATTTTTGGCCTCCCACCAACCCTTAAACAAATCACGCCATGAGCGCTCGGCGTATGTGGAAGTCGAAACAAGAGCCCGTACCCAATTCTTGAGGTTGGGAACTGCTCCGGGCATCCAAGGAACCGCTACATCACGAAAAGAGGAGTGTTGATAAGAGAATAAATGAAAGAACAAAATAGAAGCAACAGCAAGATCACACTTACGTTTCATATTCCACTCCTCGGGAAAGGGCATCTTTTCAGTCGGGATCAGGTCCGAAGTCCTTACTCGAACGAACCTGCTCATCCAACCCCGGTCCATGTCCTCGTCAATACTCGAGAATAAAGCCTTGGTAGCCCGACACTGGATTTTTATTAACCCTCCCCGAAAAAGTCGGGGACGGTACAGCCTGATAAGATGATCGAGGGTGAACGACATCCCCTCGATTTTTCTCACGAAATATTCGGATCAGGATAATGATCCGCCACAAAGAAGGATGGACCTGGCCTAAGGTTACCTGATACTGTCGACAGAAGTCGATAACGACGGAATCGAGGGGACCCAAAGTGAAAGGGTTAGTATATACATTCAAAAACCCTTTCACGTAAGAAGTGATATCTTCGTCAGGGGTAGGTATTATCACTTCTTTTTTACCCCAATTGCAGTCCTTCTTTAACAAATCGAGGTGCTTCTCAGTAATCGAACACATGTACCTCGATACCGACTCACACCGGCCAGGGGCCGATGAACCTTTATCAACTTTAAAATCTGAAGTAAGGACGCACACTCCGGGGACACACTCCTCTGGCCGTGGTTCCGTAGGTGTCTCATCGGCGACATACTGTGAAGATGAAGCTTCCTCTTTCTGAGGAACGGTTTGCGATGTTTTTGCCATTTTTGAATTCAAAAGTAAGGAGTAGAAGAAAGTGATAGAGATTTGGTAGAATTGAGGGGTCCTTTCGGAAAGAAATCACAGCTTTTTTGGTAAGTTGGAGGGTATAAAGAAGAAATTGAGAAATTTTAGAAGATAGAAGATGTAAAAATGGTAAAAGATAAAAGTGAGAGTTATGTATAGGTTCAAAGCGACGGCGGTTCATTATCAGCAGTGGCCGACCACCGCCTGACATACATTAAATGCCTTGAAAGACTAAACCGACGGGACAGCTACCACATGCGTCATTGGTCGAACCTGATGGAAGCAACAAGATATAATCCGATCGAGCTGTTGAAAATCGTATCGTTTCTCGCCATATTTCTTTCTGAGAAACGAGGGGACTATCTGTGTACGATCGAAATAGATTTCAGCCTTGGCATGTCCGGTACGGTTCGAAGGGTGGTGTATCAAAGTAAGATCCCGAAGGGGGCACGAACTAGCCTAGAACCAGGGAAGGCCGGTTCGTGATGAGATCGATATCATAATCAAACTCGAACAAGAATCGAACTATGACGCGGGTAGATCTATCGTGTTGATAATCCAAAAATCAACCTACGTCGACCTGGAATCAATTCAAGGGCTCGAACTAGGGTCGGGCTCGAACCAAGGTCACAAGTTCGAACCGAAATCGAGCTCGAACTAAAACCGAGGATTCTAAGCAAGATCGACTCGCAGACAAAAGCCGTTCTAATCCCACTAGAGGGAATCTTGGCAGAAATTATGAAAAAACTAATTTATCATGGGTCTCCCATTGGATGTTTATTTTATTATGTTTGAAGCCAAATCCCTCCACTATAAAAGGGCTTGTTTATCATTTTCTGGAGGGACATCTTTTTTCTGAGATTTATATTATAACAAAAATATTATTTCCTCTACAAGAAAGAGTGATCATTCTAGTTTCTTAGATTGATTCTATTTTGTTAAATCCTAAGATTCATTGTTCGTGATTGCCTGGTCTAGATTATATTTTCTCCATTCTATATTCACATATTTATTTATCCTTGCATTTTGTATTAAGTTGTACCACATATCTTCGGAACTGCGTATAAATTTAACTCTATCCATTTTTTGGGTAAACAAACTATTTTTAAATAAAATAAATATGTCATTCTTTTTTAGATATTAAAAAGAAAAGTGTGCCACATAAAATGAGATATAGAGAGAAATTCTTTATGTGAATTTAATTGATTTTAAAGCAACATTTTCTTGTTCAATTACATAATTTCTAAATATTCTTTTCTTTTTAAAAGCATGATTTACTTTATTCTAATTTAATTTTAAAATCGATCAAAATTAATTATTCGATAAATGAAATAAGAAGATAATTATGAGACAATGGGAGTAAATTATTTCAATACCATTGTAGTTTTTCAATACCAAAAAGAAGCTTACAGCTTTAACGATGTCTCCTTTCTCTTTGTTTGGTTTCTTGAATTGGAAGAGGACAAGAAAATCTGTTATCCCTTAGTTCCAACTTGTATATTGCTATTTAGAAAGTCAAATATCTTTCTTTCACATCAGAACTTTTTTGTATACATTTTAAGTTTTTGAAATTATATAAAAAAAGTTTGAGTTATAATATTTATTTTAGTTTTCTAATTATGTATATTAAAATTTAAAATATTATAAAAAATAAAATGTCGAATGGAGACCCAAAACTAAAAGGTCTAACTCTTGTAGCGGAGTCCAAAATTCATATTAGGATAATCAGAAAATACTAGAATATCACACATAGATTTTGAACCTATGATCTAAAGCAATTTCTGAACCCATTTATTGCTACGTCATAATCTTCCGTTATATAGGGTAACTCAACAATTTTATTTATAATTAAAATTTCGTTTACTCTTTTTACGTCGTGTAGTTTTAAAAAGGAAGGATTCAATTGAACCTCTTAAGTCTTATCTGAACTTTACTATGCTCCTATTTGAACTCCTTAATTTTTTATGGAATAGATGGAGTAATGTATTGCATTGCACTTCAACTATTTTCTTCTCTGCCCTGAGAATGAAGTCCAATTTGGCATGAAGTGCTTTATCCTCCAAAATAGAATTTTTGGTACGAACTCAAATTAGTTTAGTTATAAAGTGAATATCGAACACCGTGTAGAAAATAAAAAATAAAAAAACTACTTTCGTCTCTTATTTTTCTTCGTTTTCCTTACATGTCATGCAAACTCACTTTAACTTGTTAACAACGTAACATGTGAAAAATACGAACAATAACTTATAAAAATAATATTATATACTTGCTCACAAAATAATAGCAAAAACGAACACACACACACATTTCTATATGTATACATTTTTATGGCTACCGAATATAAATAGTTTCGGTCACGAGCTAAAAGTGATCTTTGCCCAACAATTTTGGAGAGAAATTCAAAATTAGTCAGATTTACAAGCAGTAATTGAAAAATAACCACATTTTCAAAAGTAATCGAAATTTAACCAATTTTCATGTAAAGATAAATCTGAACGAAAATACTGTTTAAAATCCAGAAAATATTCCAGCATAATATACTGGAGTTCGAATATTTTACATGTGAATTTCCAGCATAATATACTGGAGTTCCAGCATAATATATTGTCCAGCATAATATGCTGGAAGTTCATACACATGTGCACCAATCTCCAGTATATTATGCTGGGACTTTCCGTGTTACAGCAAAATAGTAGCTATTTTTTAATGACTTTGCAAACACTGACTATTTTTCAATTACCAATCCGAAAACTGTCTAGCCCGTGCTATTTATGTGGCGAGCCACAAGATAGTGATGGGCTAAATTTTCTTTTTAAAATATATGAAGTTCAGATGGGTCCATTGGGTTGATGATCATCTCACGTGGGCTTATTTTGATGGGCTATGACGAAATGCCATTTGAAAAGAAAAAATGGCATGGTATGACAATGCATAAATAGAATTAGCATTTTTAGCCTTATATTAGGTTTGGCAAAGGCAGCCCCAAAATATTAGCAATATATAGCCAAATTCTAAAAAATTCTAGTTCCTTATTTATTCTCTCTCCCCGAATTTCTTCTTTTTTTCTCCCCATATTTCTTTTTCAAATTTCTTTAAAAGGTTTAATGTTTCTCCCGGTTGAAACCGCTGAGAGTTTTCTTTTCTCTTCGGTGGAAGTTACTGTCTTCCCTGATTGCAGTAGGAGTTTCTTCTGATTTCTTAGCAGTTTTATTCTGTTTTCTTCAGAAACGATGATAAGAAACCATGATCTTCTTGTCAGAATCTTACTTTGTTTTCTCATCTCTATGACCAGAGTAAAAACTTCATCAACTGCTTAGAAAAATTATTCCTAATCATTGGGTATTTCTCTCATTTGGCGAACAATTTTAACAATGTATCAGTTGCGTAATTGAGAGCAAAAAGTGAGATCAATAGATTTATGCGTCATTGTGTCCAAATCGGTGGGAGAGTGGTGTTCATTTATGTACCATCATGTATAATTTGTATGTATATCATGTTGTATATCGTGATATACATTGTTAGATTTGGCAATATAAGGTTAGATCGAAATCAAATCGTCCAATTTAATTTTAAAAAGAGGGCGAAATTCATGCTGAATAAACTTATTTCATTTTTGTTACTGGTCAAAGAAGAAAAATAAATTTTTGATATAATATGTTTAGAGCAAGTTCTAAAATATAAAAATAATAAATATAAGGGATAGTTTCAGAGACCTCCCTCCAGGTTTCGCTCCATCACACTTACCTCCCTTTTGGTTTACAATATTACGCTTACTTCCCTTGTTATGATTTTTTGTATAACCATTCTTTAAACCTATTTATTACTAATAGAAATAAAATATCATTTGTCAAATTTGCCCTTTTTAAAATTAATTCCCTTCTAACAAATTCAAGAATAGTAAATTAATTTCCTTAAGCTAAATCTACGAAACCCTACCAATTAATTTAAATGATGTCGAAAAGGTATTTGCAGCTAGCCAAAATGTCTTTGGTGATGTATAATCTGCTTAATTTCTATAGCCCATAAGCACCTTTCAAGTTTTTTCAATGGCATTTTCATAGTTATTGAAAACTTGAGGGCCGTTTAAACTATTGGCCGTAGATAGGAGACCGACGCCGCTTCAAGTTACGGCTACAGTGTTTTTATGGCGTCCACGAAATTGGTATTAAAATACCCATTTTCGATGAAAGTGGGGAATTTGACACATATTCCCCTAAAAAGTTCATCTTGTTATAAAATAAAAGCAACTTAGTAAAACATGAACAAGACATGTTGTTATGAAATAAAAGCAATTTAGTAAAACATGAACAAGAAATGGAGATAGAGAGAAGGAAGAGATTTTCTTCTTCAATTGTGTGTATTTTCCTATCTATTACAAGGCCTTTATATAGGCATGAAAGGTGAAGAAAAATATGTCATTTAATATGTCATTAAGCATAGAAATATGTCATTAAATATGTCATTAAGCATTTGAGAAGATCATGGAGGAAGAGTAGACATCCACCATAATTTGATTTTTCTTATAACACTCCCTCTTGGATGTCCATAGATAATGTACCTCGTTAAAACCTTATTAGAAAAAAAACCCTATGGGAAAAAAAAATCCTAGTAAAGGAAAAAGAGTACACATGTTTAGAAATACGCCTTTTGGTTGCCTCGTTAAAAACCTTGCAAGGAAAACCCAGTGGGACAAAATCTTGTAAGGAAAAAGAGTACAACGCGTATTAACTCCCCCTTATGAGAGCATCAATTCACATCCTTGAGCCTTCGCATCCCAATCTTGTACAATAGTTTCTTGAAGGTTGACGTCGGTAGAGATTTGGTGAACAAATCAGCCATATTATCACTTGAACGGATCTGTTGCACATTGATATCACCATTCTTTTGAAGATCATGTGTAAAAAATAATTTTGGTAAAATGTGCTTTGTCCTATCCCATTTTATGAATCCTCCCTTCAACTGGGATATGCATGATGCATTGTCTTGATATAAAATTGTGGGTGGTTTGTCACACTTCAAACTATATTTGTCTCGAATAAGGTGTATTATAGACCTCAACCATACACATTCTCGACTTGCTTCATGAATAGCAATTATCTCATCATGATTAGATGAAGTAGTCACGATTGATTGCTTAGTCGATCTCCAAGATATGACAGTGCCTCTATATGTAAACACATAGCCTGTTTGAGATCGAACCTTTTGTGGGTCATATAAATACCCAGCATCGGCATAACCAACAAGATCGGGACTGCAATCATTTTCATAAAATAATCCCATACCGATAGTCCCTTTTAGATACTGCAATATGTGTTTGATTCCATTCCAATGTCTCCTTGTAGGAGCAGAGCTATATCTTGTTAAGACATTAACTGAAAAAGTTATGTCTGACCTTGTAATGTTAGAAAGATACATTAGTGCACCAATTGCACTAAGATATGGTACGTCGGGACCAAGAAGCTCTTCATTATTTTCATGAGGTCGGAATGGATGTGCTTTATCCATATAAAATCGCTTTAAAATTATTTTAGTGTATGTTGATTGATGGACAAAAATTCCATCTTTCATATACTCAATTTGTAGACCAAGATAAAATTTTATCTTTCCAAGATTTCATTACAAATTCTTTCTTTAGATAGTCTACTACTTTAGGAAGCTCTACTGCTTTAGGAAGCTCCCTAGGAATTCCAATGATATTTAAATCATCAACATACACGGTGATTATAACAAATTTAGATCCAAATATTTTTATAAAGACACAAGGACAAAATCATTCTTGTACCCTTCTTTCAACAGGTACTCACTCAGGCGATTATACCACATGTGCCCTAATTGTTTCAATCCGTATAAGGATTTTTGAAGCTTTATTTAATAAATTACTTGGAAACCTTAATATGCTTCAGAAAAATTTAAATCCTTCAATGATTTCCATTATACGCATATCACGTTTTTCTTGTATTGCCAGATTAAAACCTGAAATGGCGACATCCACCACAGGAGAACATGTCTCTATATAATCAATGCCAGGATATTTGCAAATCTTCTTGTGACACAAGTCGTCTTTATGTCTATCGACTTGACCTTCTTTTTTTTTTCGCACAAGAATATATTTATACCTCAACTGCCTTTATACTTTCAGGTGTTGGGACTATCCGTCCAACTTCATATTTTTCATGTGAAATCAATTTTCATTGCGTATTTTTTATTTGGCCAATTATTTATCTGTCCAAATTTCATGACAGATTTGAGCTCAAGATCCTCGTCAATATTAATAATATTGAGCGCTACATTATATTAACAATATCGTCGACGATCATTTTATATCGGTTCTACTATTATTCAATAAAGACATAACTTATTGAGATCTCTTTATCTTATTATTTTCAGGTACCTGAGCCTCTCTCATGAGGTCTTATGAAGTGTTATGTCGTGGTGCTCTTCTAGAGCACTTGCCTCCTTATTATGACCATCTTGAACATTTGCTCCTCTCCTTCTTCAAGGAGTTTTATCTTTGGAACCGATTAGTGTATTATGCTTTATGCATGCCATAGACTTTATTCATTATGGACTTTATTTTATTTGGAGCATTAGCAGTTGAATATGACATTTAGCTTTGGGTCAGCAAATACGCCCGACAATATTTTACAAATGAATTATCACTTGAACTTTAAGTTCACATTTTCTCATACGAGGATCTCGATGTACTCATAATAATTCATTACATGCATTACTTTTTCAGTTGCCCATTTTCTCCTCCTATTATTGGGATCACCAACACATATCCCTAGCCTTATTTGGGAATCCATCTTTGTGCACTGTGGTGGAACAATTAAATCATATAGCACATTCATATTTTTAAATGGAAATTATTTATTTCCTGACCCTGAACCGATTGTGATTGGGAGAACTTATCATAACTTGGCTAGATGCTTACAAGTGCTGTTGTATATTAAATAATACATCAAATACCAAATTTTATTTTGACAATTTTGTTCTCATAACCAATGGTTTAGATATAATTGGAGGCATACAATTTCTACTAAACTAACTTGGATTTAAACCAGTATTATCAAGATAAATCATCATAATTTATATTTTGGAATTGTGCTCTAATAATTTGAGCAATCAATCTTGCAAAAGCCAAACTACAAGTTGATAACAAATTCACATGTGACCATAAAATAGATGCATCTATGAAAATCATATAATAGTAAACGGTCCACATGGAAGGTGACTGAGCCCATATATTTATCACCTTTTATTCGTTCCAGAAATCAAGGGATTCAATCCCTAACCTTAACTGGTATATCATGAGAATAAGCAGCACAAGAGAATTCTTGAAGAATCTTATATTTATTCAATATATGCCAATGTAATTTTTAATTAATTTTTTCGCATCATAATTGAACCGAGATGGTCAACCGGTCATGCCAACTAATATTTATTTCAGTAAACCTCTAGTTTACTTGTGGCTTGTGATTGCATCATCATGCTTATACTTGTGTAGTACAAATAAAAGAAAAGTCAGGTAACCTTTCATATTTACCCGGTATGATTATAGTAATATAAAGATATTCAATCTTCTTTTCATTTATAGTCTCAATATGCCAACCACTTTGGCTAATATATTTGTAAATCAAAATATTTCTTTTGAGACTTACTACAATATTAATATTATGAACAATTTCATTCATCCGGGTAGTAATAAATTAGTTCTTTCAGTGCTCTTAACTATTTTTGTACTACAAGATCTTTTGTCACACCATCCATATAATGAATGTCTCATTCACAAAGAGAATCATATCATAATAATTGTAATGTTCAAATTCATCACAAGCAAAATAATGTTTTTTGCTTTAATTTTGCTTTTAATAACTTTCATAAGGCATGGCAAAATATATTTTGGCGTATCATATGCATGCGACCAATGATATATTTATGTAACTACACAATAATATTCATTATTTTTCTTTGTCTCAAACCTCCCTTAGAGGTGAGTTATAGTATTTATCCAACTATGCACAAGTACATTATTATGCATAATCTTTATCATATATATATTTTCACATTCACTTTCAGGAATGAGTATGCAATCTCAATGTTTATCACAAGTCACATTCTCTTCAAAGAATTTCTCCCTTTTTATAATTACTATAGTGATAACTATTATTATTTTGGCCTTTCGCACGCCCACATTCATTGGTTAACCACTTGTCTTTATTTAGACTTATCATGCACTGCTATCACATTCACTTCAAGAATGGAGCAAAATCAAGTGGGACAAGCTTCATGCTTTTTCATAAAAATTACATTATTTTTTCTTTAGTTATTATTATTATCAATATGGTGCATTATGACTCAAACCCAATGTCTTACCCATATAAAGACATGCTAGGCCATAATGCGTTGGAACTTGAATCCAATGTCTTTTCATCAACATAATGCGTTGGGACTTGAACCCATTGTCTTACCCTCAGACTTTGGCATAATGGGCCAAAATTCACTAGGACTCGCACTCGAGCCTTTAAAATATTATTACTTCATAATTATAGGTATAAGTAAATTAACTTTCAAGAAGACATATATAACTATTTCAATCTTGAAACAGTTCCTCTGCAACAAAAATGCTAGTTAGGATATATGCCATTTTATTTTCAAATGATACAATCACTTTTACATTTTAATAAATTAATTAGGGAAAAGGTGCAGATAACCTATAACCACTTATATTTCAAAGACTATAAGAACTTCACCAAAAAAATCCAATACGGAGGAATGAGCCTTATGTTTTCAGCAAAAATATTTAAGGCTTAATGCATAACTGTGACTATTATAAATTATAACTATAATGAGTTTATATTGATTGTATATTCGAATGCCAAATTTGCAAGGTACTGTAAAATCGCCTACATATTTGATAATTTTGCTTTCAATGAAATACATCACGTGATGGTAAAAATATTATTACTAAATTACCTTAATAATTATCTATCATAGTATGTAAAAGGTCAGAACATATATATACGTTAGAATATTATCTTTGTCCTATAAGAGATGTAGCAAATAAAGACATACCTTTTCAGTTCTTTATTTCACTGGATACAATTGAAAAAAATATTTTTACTAAACACTGCACATAAAGTTAATGCAAAGATATGAAAATATGAATGGGTTTAGATGGATGTAAAACTTATCTTTGTATTATCATCCAAGATATTTTTCATTGTACTTGATCTCATTGCCTGCTTATAACTTACATAGTCTTGACATAGAAGATTATGAAGTGAGCAATTCGTGCTGATAACGTGTTATAAAATAAAAGCAACTTAGTAAAATATGAAAAAGACATGTTGTTATGAAATAAAAGCAATTTAGTAAAACATGAACAAGAAATGGAGATAGAGAGAAGGAAGAGATTTTCTTCTTCAATTATGTGTATTTTTCTATCTATTACAAGGTCTTTATATAGGTATGAAAAGTGAAGAAAAATATGTCATTGAATATGTCATTAAGCATAGAAATATGTCATTGAATATGTCATTAAGCATTTGAGAAGATCATGGAGGAAGAGTAGACATCTACCATAATTTGATTTTTCTTATAACACATCTGTTCCTTTTTAAAAATCATATTTCATTGATTTATTGGAAAATTCAAGATACAAAGAAGAGAAAAAGCTTTGTGTAATTAAAATGACAACTGCCCAATCACTTTTCTGAAAATATTTGAAACGAAGAGCTAATGTTCATTGAGTTCAAAACCCATTTTGTTTTTATTTAATTCTTAAAGAAATATGTTTACAACATTAATTATTAGAAGAAAGATAATACTAAAAGGGCAAATTAGGCAAGATAATAACCTTTTACATTAATAATAAATATGTTAATGAAAGTGTTACGCAAAAATCGGGAGGTAAGCATAATATTGTAAACCAGAAGGAAGGTAAGTGTGATGGAGTGAAACCTAGAGGGAGGTCTCTGGAATTATCTCTTTTTAAAATCCCTTTTCACTGATTTATTGGAAAATTCAAGATACAAAGAAGAGAAAAAGCTTTGTGTAATTAAAATGACAATTGCCCAATCACTTTTCTGAAAATATTTGAAACGAAGAGCTAATGTTCATTGAGTTCAAAACCCATTTTGTTTTTATTTAAATTTTAAAGAAATATGTTTACAACATTAATTAATAGAAGAAAGATAATACTAAAAGGGCAAATTAGTCAAGTTAATAACTTTTTACATTAATAATAAACATGTTAATGAAAGTGTTACACAAAAATCATAACAAAGGAGGTAAGCGTAATATTGTAAACCATAAGGGAGGTAAGTGTGATGGAGTGAAACCTAGAGGGAGGTCTCTGGAATTATCTCTAAAATTTATTATCAGTTTTACTACGCTAAAGGGCATTACATTACAATTTAGGGCATAACATAACACTAAAGGGCACTAAACAACAGTAAAGTCACATATTAATATACGTATAACATTAAAATCACATATAACATTAATTATTCATAAAATAATAATTTATCTTTTTTACTAATTTTTTAGCACATAAATAATCTAATCCGGATAAAAAATAACAAATTAATTAAATCACAAAACGATCACAAAAGACATAGACCACAGTAAAAAACAACTACTAAGCGCATATGGGGTTTTGGGTGTGCTGCTGGTTTCTGATCGGGGAAGGAGATGACCCGTTTTTTTAAGTAGGTATAGCGCATATATAGGAGGCGCTATAATATAGCACCTCCTACATATGCGCTATACCTCACGCCAATTGTGAGTTCAAATATAGCGCGGTTATTCACTGCGCTATACCTTAACGGACAAACGTGTAGTTAATTCACCGCGCTATATATAAAATGATAGTCAATTTTTCTTCATTTATTTTTGTCGTTTGATTCCAAAAGAACCACACTTTGATTCCGGACTCAGTGTCCTAGTCCCGATAACTAAACAACCCCTTATATGTTTCTAACAATTTAAATTTATTTGGCCTTCCAAGCATATGAATTATTAGGGGTGATTGTACGGGCTCGTTTGGCCATAAAAAAGTTTTTTTTTTCTATTTTTATTTTTATTTTTTTAAAATTAGTGTTTGGCTATGAAATTTTCGATTATCACTTGAAAATGAATTTCGAGAAAGTCATGGACGAGAAAGTCACAAATAAAAATAGTTGGGCAAGGATTGCTGAAACCTTGGAATCTAGAGTTCGATTTTAGTAAAGAGCGTCTTACTCATAAAGGAAGGGGAGCCTTGGTGCAATTGACAAAGTTGCTGGCAAGTGATCAGGAGGTCACAGGTTCGAACTGTGAAAATAACCTCTTGCAGAAATGCAAGGTAAAGCTGCATACAATAAACTTTTATGGTGCAGCCCTTTCCCGGACCCCGCACATAGCGGGAGCTTAATACACCGACCGGGGCGGACCCACATTGGTTCAAGGGGGTTCAACTGAACCCGCTTCGTAAATATTTGTTTACTATTTATGTGTAGAAATTATTTTTTGAATAAAAAATATGCTATAAATATAAAGCAGTTGAACCCGCTTAACCTAAGATGTGCCTTGGTCGGATGGTTCCAGTGGGATCAGCTTCTGCAATTGATCGCGTGTTCGAACACAAACTTCAGCATTATTTAGGTTCTTTTCACTTTTTCAAGCTCGTTATCAGCACTTCTTCTTAGTCTTCTTTTTTGTTAAATCATGTTTATTTGTTAATTCAATATCTCTTTTACTGTCGATTATTTTTAAGGTATGAACCCGTTTGTATACCGTCGATTATTTTTAAGGTCCGAACCCGCTAGAAATGAATGCCACAAAAGCTCTACTTAATGAAATATCTGATAGAAAATGGCTTATGAATAGAAACAAGAGTATTGTGAAAAGTACAAACAAGTAGGCTATACTTGTGCTATGCAAGGAAGACCAAAAAAAGTAATTTGTTGAGCAGCCCCTAGAGGAAATGAAGTAAAGAAGCCCTGAGCTAGATCTGGAAACTTCCCTATGTTGGAATCTGCCTAACCTAGGAAATCTATTCCAGTCAGGAATTTGGATGGTATGGGATAGAAACCACTATGAAGTTAATATGGTATATTTGGATGCTCAACTTATCCATTATGAGATAAAAGGGAGAACAAACAATTTGGAACGTGCAATAACAGTGATGTATGGGTTCAATACCGTTGAGCAAATGAGAACTGTATGAGAGAAGTTGGCTGTGATCTCTCACATGCTTGCTAAGTCATGGCTAGTGTATACCCTGCATTTGGCTGTCTAGTGTGTACCCGTACCCTTAAGTATCGGTACCGGTATCGGACCGTACCGCTCTGGTTGGGGTAGGAGTGGGAGATTTGGGTGAAGGGTATGGGTAAAGATAGGGTACCCGAAATAGTATCCTTAGTACCGGTACCTAATTTATTTATTTTTTGAATTTAAAATCTGGTCGTTTTTGCACCGTTAGCCATCGTCTATTTTTGACTCCCTGGCCCACCAACATCCCCTACTTCCTAATTTATGTTTTTAATCCTAAGTTTGTTCAAATACACTTTGGCCCTGTTTTAAAACTATAAATACCTCATTTCATTTCTTCAATTTTCATTAAAAAACTCTCATATCTACCGGAGACAGTGGGGACGCAGAAGAACAAGTGCTATCAATTTCAAGCGAAGAACCAATAGAAATTATTGAAATATTTCGTAAATTATTAAAAAATATATGTAATTTTATTTTTATAAGTATTGAAATAAAAGTATTGAATTCTTTTAATTGCCCAAATATAGGCAGCCGACACGCCTTTTGCCTATCTCCAGAGAACTTTTCTAGGAACCTTGTCATACGCTTTCTCTAAATCAATAAATACCATGTGCAGATCCTTCTTTCTTTCCCTGTACCATTCCACTAACCTCGTAATAAGGTGTATAGCTTCCGTAGTAGAACGATCCGGTATGAACCTGAACTGGTTGTCGGATATAGACATCGTCCTCCTCACTCTCGCTTCAACCACCCTCTCCCAAACTTTCATGGTATGACTCAGTAATTTGATACCCCTATAATTGTTACAACTCTGGATATCACATTTGTTCTTATATAATAGAACCACCGTACTCCACCTCCACTCTTCTGGTATCATCTTCGTCCTAAAAATAACATTAAACAGCCCAGTCATCCACTCCAAGCCTGCTCTACCCACACACTTCCAAAATTCAATCGGAATTTTCCCTGACCCGGTCGCTCTGCCCCTACTCATCTTACGCATAACTCCCACGACCTCCTCAACCTCGATACGTCTGCAGTCCCCAAAGTCACGGTGACTCTCGAAATGCTCCAGTTCACCTGATATAGATGTTTGTGATGCATATTTCTATAAGAAGACTTGACATATAACCAAAGAGGAAGTGATTGTAGTAGCAAAGTAGTTCTTCAAAATAGGAAAGCTATACAGAGACATAATCTGCAGTGCTATAACACCAGTGCCAAAAACTAAGGATCTAGTGAAAATGAATGAATATAGACCTATTACATATTGTACAATTCTCTATAAGATTGTTTCTTGCATCTATGTTGCAAAAGGTGATTTCATTAGTGATAAGTAAGGGACAAACAAGATTTATCCCTGAGAGAAAGATATCTGATATTATCATATTGGCTCATGAGTCGGTGAAGGATTACCCAAGAAAACATATATCTCCTAGGTGCATAATAATAATTGACTTGCAAAAAGCCTATGATTCTGTAGAGTGGATTTATATAGAGAAAATCGTGGAAGAAGTGGAATTTTTAAGGAGGTTTATTGATTGGATACTTGAAGGTGTGAAGACATTTAACTATACCATCTTGATTAGTGGTAAACCAATAGAACCTTTCAATGCAGCTAGAGGATTGAGACAAGGAGACCTCATGTCTCCTTTTCCTTTTGCATTGGCCACGGAATACTTGAGTAGAAAGTTAAATAAGCCAAAAAAGTAAAATAACTTTAAATATCATCCTAGATGCAATAAATTGGGGGTGACATACTTGTTTTTAGCAGATGACTTGTTGTTATTTGCAAGAGGAGATTTGCTCTCGTGATTTATCTTAATCAATGTTCCATAGAATTTTCAGCTGTATCGGGCAGCAATAGAACTTGGGAAAAAGTTTAGTAGACTTTGGCGGTGTTAACCTGAGTGAAAGAGAGAAGATACTACAACATGAGCCCCTTTACTAGGTTGGGAAAAGTCTAGCGCGCAACGGCTGATGAACAACCAACAAGGTGTGCATGGGGTGAGAAACCTTTCAAATATCTAGGTATCCCCTTGTCCAGAGGCGGATCTAAAATTTCTAGAACATGGGTGCACCACTAAAGAAAGAAGGAGGAAAAAGTATAAAGTTGGAATTGATATGTGTTTCTTTGAGTAAATAATTAAGTATTTAACCAAGTGCACTATTCAACCTTTTTGGAGCATAGGTACCAATACATAATATTGGACTAATTTTAGGAAATACATATATAAAATACCTAGTTTATGACGGAAGGACCATGGGTACACGTGCCCCATAATTAAGGCTATAGAACCACCCCTGCCCTTGTCTACGAAGAATATATCACTATTACAATTATAACCAATAATCAGTAAGATTGTCTCTAAAATATCCTCTTGGACTACCAAAAAACTGCAAGTTCTATTAGGTATACAGTTTTACTAGTCCAGTTGCTCCTGATCCCTACCAAGGTCATATTTTAAAAGTTACCTTTAGTTAGGTGAAAATGTGATACAAAAAGGTCTTTTCTGGCTTGGGATAAGGTTTGCATACCTAAATCAGCAGAAGGTATAAGGTTGATTAATTTAGTGCTATGGAACCAAGCAGGCATACCTAAAACCCTAGTGGGGTTTTGCACATAAGGAAGATAAACTATGGATCAAATGGATTCATATCTACTACTTTAAGAGGCAACATATTGAAGAAGCTGTAATATCACAACAAGCTAGCTGGATGGTTAGAAAAATCATTGGAATGAGAGATCAACTAGTTTTGGTTCATGATAGTCAACCTAAATCAGGAAGCTTGATCAGACAGTTTTACATAAAGCTAATTGGAGACTACCCTAGAATATCATGGAAGCACTAATATTCACAGTGGAAAATTGAGATCAACATTTAAATTAGGCAATCAACAATGCTAAGGGGAAAACCAAAGAAGCATAAAGATTCAATATGGTATACATTGAAGTTATAAATAAGAATCAGAGACTGTTTGAGAAGAAGATCAAGAAGATAAATAGAATCTAAATAGCTTATGTTTGCAATGTTAGAGCAACTGCCAAGACTAAGAGCATAATTCTGAAGTTTTTTTTTCTAGATCAATTGGTTGGTAGTGTAGGAAAAGTATTTGTATAATTTAGATAGCTTATTGAGTTTTATTTAAGCTATAACTTTATAAAGATTTGCTCTTGATGATTAATAAAAGTTGTTAGTTACAAAAAAAAGGGATAATAATACTTTTAGTCCCTCGATTTTCTTTTTTGAATTTTGATCCCTGAGATATAGTAGAAATTATGTTACATTTTAGAAGTATACAGTTAAACCTCTCTATAACAGCCTCGTTTGTTCCGAATATTTTTGGATGTTATAGCGAAGTGCTGTTATAGAGAACATATATTATAACATAACATGTTGTTATAGAGAGGTCTGACTGTATTATCCTTTTTTTGGTTAACTGGATGACTATATATATATATATATATATATATATATATATATATATAAAAGCAACTATTGTTGAATAGGTACATTATTTTCAAGGGGATATGAATTATGGGTTAGGATCAAGAGTATTAATATTACAGTCCAAAATAAGATGTCTGCCCAAAAAGCTTCATTTTCAAATACTGGAGGAACTGTTGTTCTACCAAAAAGATTTTTCTTTGCACCCTCATTTGCCATCAAATCAGCTACTTTGTTCATCACCATGTAGTTGTACTTCACCAACACGTCTCCTAATCTGAGGATGATTGACCAGTATTCAAAAATAATTGAGTCAAAGACATGGTTACTTGAATTAAGCATTCTTATTACCTCTGTTGAATCTGTGTTGATTTCCACGGGGATGAGTCTTCTTTGCTCTGC
Source organism: Nicotiana tomentosiformis (assembly GCF_000390325.3). Lineage (NCBI taxonomy): Eukaryota > Viridiplantae > Streptophyta > Magnoliopsida > Solanales > Solanaceae > Nicotiana > Nicotiana tomentosiformis. The sequence continues at coordinate 154,878,593 of NC_090812.1, forward strand.
AATTTGTAACCCATGCAACACTGCAAGTAGTTTAGCTTGGGTGTTTGTGGTGTGAGGCAGACTTTCCATAAATCTCATTACCCAGTTGCCACTGGAGTTTCTGAAAACTCCCCCCACACCACCCTTCCCAGGATTCACTAAAGTATCCCCGCCGGTGTTGAGCTTGTAATGACTTGTTAACGGGGGAACCTATTTGAACCAAATGGTCTTTTATTTTGTAGGTGTTTGACTAACTAAGATTCTGATATACTCAGTAGCCTTAGACAATACAACAGAAGTAGGGACACAATCCTTTTTATTGTTGAAGAGGTTGTTATTCCTAGTAATCTACAACTGTCAGAAGTTAAAGGGGAAAAAGCCTTCCCAACTAAGAATGTTGTTGAATGGTATTCTTCTAAGGGTTGACCAAGTGCTAGACCAGGAACTACTTGTGAAGGTAGGGGATTGACTCTGGGTTGTTGTAGTGCTTTGGGAGGTTAGTTGATACCAGAATGATGTTGCATTAGGGCACTCAAAGAAGATGTGGGCAGATGTCTCAATAGCATTAGAGTAGAAGCAGCACATTGGGCTACAGTGAACCCTAATTTTTTAGAGATAGGCCCCTGCGGGAAGCCTTCCATGGTATAAAAATCATATGAATGTTTTGATCTTATTAGGCACCTTCAATTCCAAATCCACATGTAGCTATTATTTTTCTCTTCCACTTTCTTGGGAGTTTTGTTAGCAAGAAGGCTATAGGTTGATTTAGTGCTGAAGAGGCCATTGCTAGTTCTGCCCCAAATCATTTTGTCCTCCTTTATGGGATTGGAAGGAATGGAGAAAGTCGAGAGATGGTCTTTGATGTTAGGAGGGATGCTCAAGGATATGGAGGAGGTGTCCCAAGTCCCATTGTTATAAATGATAGCTACTTTGGCTGAATGGTCAGTTTGTGTAAGGAGGCCCTCAATAATATTCCTTATTGGTGGGTGGTTGGGGAACCAGAAGTCATCAATGCAGTTGACTCTTTCATTTTTGTGCACCATCCATTTTATGGCTTTCCTGCATGCGTCCCATCCTTTTAGAATACACTACCATTTAGAGGATTTGGCTTTCTTGGGAAGGGGGAGGGGGGAAAGGGTGAGCCTAGTTACAGTGCTTGATAATCAGAGTCTTTGTCTAAAGATAGAAGGTGTTATGAAAGAGTCTCCATGTAAGGCCCGATTGAATAACTTTGTTTTTAAACTCAGCCTTTTGTATTCCCAATCCTTCCTGGTTTTTAGGCTTGGCAATAGTATCCCAACCTACTAGGTGCATTTTTTTCTTGTTGGTTGTTGTACCCCAGATGATGTTCCTCTGGATTTATTAATTTCTTTAGTGGTTTTTTACGGAAGCTTGATGAATTACATGACATGGCTTGGTATGCTATTCATGGAGGATTTTCCTAGGATAATTCTCTCAGTCATGTTTAGGAAGCTCGTTTTCCATCCAGCCAATTTAAAGTGCATGTTGTCAATGATAAATTGGAAGTCACTATTGTCACGACCCGCCTTCGGGATCGTGATGACGCCTAACATTTCCCTTGCTAGGCAAGCCAACGTTAGAACATAATTAGCCATTTTAACAAAATTTTAAAATTTATTGATAAGAAAGAAACAAATGCGGAAATAAAATCTGAAATAAGGTGAATAATCTATAATAATCGCGATATCTAAATACCATCCCGGAACTGGAGTCACAAGTGCACGAGCTTCTAGAATAATACAAATAAGGGTCTGAATAAAATAAAGCTGTCTGAAAGGAAACACACAGCTAAAATAAAGTAGACGGGAACTTCAGAACTGCGGATGTTGTGCAGTTATACCTCAAGTCTCCTTTGGGTAGCTGAAATCCGAGCAAGTCTATAATACGCCAATGAGATCAACTCCGAAATCTGCACAAGAAGTGCAGAGTATAGTATCAGTACAACCGACCCCATGTACTGGTAAGTGTCGAGCCTAACCTCGACGAAATAGTGACGAGGCTAAGGCAAGTCACTTACATTAACTTGTACGCAATCATAGTAATAACAACAATAATAGAAATAAAATAATTATCTCATTTCAACATTTGTAACCAACTCGGCAGTCATAATCAATTATTATTTCAATTAATTTTTATTGCGGCGTGCAACCCGTTCCAACAATATAATTATTCAATAAATTTCCATTGCGGCGTGCAACCCGCTCCAACAATATAAACTTAAAAATAAATCCATTGCGGCGTGCAACCCGCTCCAACAATATAATTAAACAACTCTTAAATGTAAAAATACTCCAATAAATACCACATTTAATAAGAAATTATTAGGCAACAAAGCATACAATTATTATGATTTATTTAGAAAATAAGTAATGACAAGTAGCAATTAATTATAGAAATTAAGGATGAATTAGGCATTTTTCATATTTAATATGCTAAATTTTAAGTAGCAATTAAGACACATAAATCAAATAAGCATGTAACAATTATTGCATGAAATAAAAAATTGATATTTGACAAGGAATATGAGAGAAACGATTATTATAACAATTAATTCGTGTCTTAAAATAATTTATGATATTTAAATAATTATGCAAACGATTAATTTGACGACGTATGGACACTCATCACCTCACCTATACGTCGTTCACATGAATTTGACATAATAAATAATTCAAGAATTTTATTCCCTCAAGTCAAGGTTAACCACAACATTTACCTCGCTTTGCAACCAAATTCAAGAATCCAATAAACCTTTACATCGTGAATTCGTGTTCGAAATCCTCAAATCTAGTCATAAACAATTCAATATACTCAATATAGATCGTAGGAATTAATAATATATGAATTTACTAATTTTCCAGATTAAATCCGAAATTTATCTCAAAAATCATCAGTGTGGCTCACGACTCGAATCCCGGAAAAACTTATGAAATTCGAACACCCATTCCGAGACGAATCCAACCATACATAAATTATCAAATTCCGATGTCAAATGGACCTTCAAATTTTAAATTTTCATTTTTGGAAAGTTTTACAAAAAAATTAATTTCTTCCATCTAAATCCGAAATAAATGATGAATATAGATATGGATTTATGAAATATAATTACTTTTAGTTATAGAACACTTACCCAATTCAAAGTCGTGAAAAATCCCCTTGGAATCGCCTAAATCCGAGAATCAAAACTCTAAAATGAGTAAAAATGGCTAACTTCCGAATTTATGGGTTCTGTCCAAGCCTTACCGCATCTGCGGACACTTGACCGTATCTGCGGAAATAGGGCCTCTTCTGCGGGTGGTCACGCTTCTGCGGGCTGGCACGCTTCTGTGGACAAGAGTCCGCTTTTGCGAAGTGGTGTCCGCTTCTGCGCAAGGCTGCCCCTTCCCCCTTTCCCGCTTCTGCGACGTGTGGGTCGCTTCTGCGGCCTCGCTTTTGCGATAGCCCGTCCGCTTCTGCTAGGCATGGCTCGCTTCTGCGAGCTCGCACCTGCGGTCAAAAATCCGCAGGTTCGATTGCACTAGAAGGCCAAAATTTTCACATTTCCTTAAGTCCAAATTTTGATCCGTTAACCATCCGGAATCCACCGAGGCCCCCGGGACCTCTACCAAATACACCAACAGGTCCTAAAACATCATACGAACTTAGTCGAGATCTCAAATCACTTCAAACAACATCAAAATTACAATTCACACCCCGATTCAAACTTTTGAGTTTCACACTTTTTAATTTACAAAACTTGTGCCAAAACATGTTAAATGAATCCGGAATTAGTTCAAATTTGGCACACAAGTCATAAATGAAATAACGGACCTATTTAAATATCCAGAATTTGATTCTGACGCCGGTATCAAAAAGTCAAATCCGTGGTCAAACTTTAAAAATCTTTAGCCTTTAAATTTCTAGTTTCCGTCTAATAGCCATAACTTGAGTTAGGGACCTCCAAATTAAATTTCGGACATACGCCCAAGTCCCAAATCACGATACGGACCTAGCGGAACTGTCAAAATACTGATCCGGGTTCATTTGCTAAAAATGTTGACCAAAGTTAACTTAATTAATTTTTAAAGCTCTATTTCATATTTTAATCTATTTTTCACATAAAAACTTTCTGGAAAAATTTACTGACTGTGCACGCAAGTCGAGAAATAATGAACAGTACTTTTGAGGTTTTAGAACACAGAAATAATTATTAAATTTAAAGATGACATTTTGGGTCATCACATTCTCTACCTCTAAAACAAATGTTCGTCCTCGAACGAAATTAGAAAAGTACCTGAGCTGGTGAAAAAGTATGGATATTTACTCTGCTGTCTCAATTGATTGACCTCTCCATTGCACCCGAACTGAAGGATAACTCTTAGATCTCAACTATCGAACCTGCCGGGCTAGAATAGCCACCGACTCCTCCTCGTAAGTCAAATCCTTGTCCAATTGGACTGAGCGAAAATCTAAAACATGGGACAGATCACCATGATATTTCCAAAGCATAGACACATGGAATACCGGATGAACTTCTGATAAACTAGGTGGTAATGCAAGCCTGTAGGCTACTTCGCCCACCCTTTCAAGAATTTTGAAGGGTACAATATACCTAGGACTCAACTTGCCCCTCTTTCCGAATTTCATTACACCCTTCATAGGTGAAACTCGGAGCAATACTCTCTCTCCCACCATGAATGCAATGTCATGGACTTTACGGTCGACATAACTCTTTTTCCTAGATTGAGCTGTGCGAAGTCGATCCTGAATAATTTTGACTTTATCCAAGGCATCCTGTACCAAATCGGTACCCAATAATCGAGCCTCTCCCGGTTCAAACCAGCCAATTGGCAAACGACATTGCCTTCCATATAATGCCTCATATGGATCCATCTGAATGCTCGACTGGTAGATGTTATTATAGGCAAACTCCGCAAGTGGCAAGAACTGATCCCAAGAACCTCCAAAGTCTATAACACAAGCGCGAAGCATATCTTCCAATATATGAATAGTGCGCTCTGCCTGTCCGTCTGTCTGTGGATGAAATGTTGTACTCAACTCAACCCGCGTGCCTAACTCATATTGTACATCCCTTCAGAAGTGTGAGATAAACTGCGTACCTCGATTTGAAATAATAGACACGGGCACACCGTGAAGGCACATAATCTCAAGAATGGAAATTTCAGCTAAAAGCTCTCAAGAATAGGTAACTGCCACTGGAATGAAATGTGCTGACTTGGTCAACCTGTCCACAATGACCTAAACTGCGTCAAATTTTCTTTGAGTCCGTGGGAGCCCAACAACAAAATCCATAGTGATACGCTCCCACTTCCACTCAGGAATCTCTAACTTCTAAAGCAAACCACTAGGTCTCTGATGTTCGTACTTGACTTGTTGACAATTTAGACACCGAGATACATATGCAAATATATCCTTCTTCATTCTCCTCCACCAATAATGTTGCCGTAAATCTTGATACATTTTGGCTGCATCTGGATGAATAGAATACCTAGAACTGTGTGCTTCTTTAAGAATTAATTCACAAAGCCCATCAACATTAGGCACACAAATATGACCCTGCATTCGCAGAACTCCATCTTCCCCCACAACAACCTGTTTGGCATCATCGTACCGCACCGTGTCCTTTAGGACAAGTAAATGAGGATCATCATACTGCCGCTCTCTGATGCGCTCATATAAAGAAGACCGAGCGACTGTGCAAGCTAGAACTGGACTAGGCTCAGAAACATCTAGCCTCACGAACTAATTAGACAAAGTTTGAACATCTGCAGCTAACAGCCTCTCACCAATCGGAATATACGCAAGACTGCCCATACTCACAACCTTTCTACTCAAAGCATCGGCCACCACATTGGCCTTTTCGGGGTGATACAAAATAGTGATATCATAGTCCTTCAACAACTCCAACCATCTTCTCTGTCTCAAATTGAGATCCTTTTATTTGAACAGATATTGTAAGCTATGATGATCAGTAAATACCTCGCACGAGACACCGTAAAGGTAATGCCTCCAAATCTTCAGCGCATGAACGATGGCTGCAAATTCTAAGTCATGAACAAGATAATTCTTCTCGTGAACTTTCAACTTCCGCGACGCATATGCAATCACCCTGCCATCTTGCATCAATACTGCACCAAGCCCAATACGAGATGCATCACAATACACTGTATAGGATCCTGAACATGCGGGTAATACCAACACTGGCGCCGTAGTCAAAGCAGTCTTGAGCTTCTGAACACTCAACTCACACTCGTCTGACCATCTGAATGGGACACCCTTCTCTGTCAATTTGGTCAATAGAGATGCTATAGATGAAAACCCCTCCACAAACCGGCAATAATAACCTGCCAAACCCAGGAAACTCCGGATCTCTATCGCTGAAGTAGGTCTAGGCCAATTCTGAACAACCTCAATCTTCTTAGGATCCACCTTTATACCTTCTGCTGATACAACATGCCCCAAAAAGGCAATTGAGTCTAACCAAAATTCACATTTTGAAAATTTTGCATATAATTGATTATTTTTCAAAGTTTGAAGCACAATCCGAAGATGCTGCTCATGCTCCTCTCGATTGCTGGAGTAAATAATGAACGCAACCACAAAAGAATCAAAGTAAGGTTTGAATACCCGGTTTATTAAATCCATAAATGTTGATGGGGCATTTATCAGCCCGAATGACATCACTAGGAATTCGTAAAGCCCATACCGAGTCCGAAAAGTTTTCTTAGGGACATCAGATGCCCTAATCCTCAACTGATGGTAGCCAGATCTCAAATCAATCTTCGAAAATACCTTGGCACACTGAAGCTGATTAAATAAGTCATCAATCCTTGACAATGGATACTTGTTCTTGATGGTGACTTTGTTCAACTACCGATAATCTATGCACATCCTCATCGATCCATCCTTCTTCTTCACGAACAACACAGGTGCACCCCAAGGCGAGACATTAGGTCTAATGAATCTCTTATCAAGCAAATCATGCAACTGCTCCTTCAATTCCTTCAACTATGGCGGGGCCATACGGTATGGCAGAATGGAAATGGGATGAGTGCCCGGAGCCAAATCAATACAGAAATCAATATCCCTGTCGGGTGGCATCCCTCAGAAGGTCTGCAGAAAACACCTCTGGAAACTAACGAACAACTAGTACGGGATCCATGGAAAGAACCCCTGCACTAGAATCACGAACATAAGCCAAATAAGCTAGACACCCCTTCTCGACCATGCGTTGAGCCTTCATATAAGAGATAACCTTGCTGGTAGAATGGCCAGGAGTCCCTTTCCACTCTAAGTGAGGCAACCCCGGCATGGCTAAGGTCATTATTTTGGCGTGACAATCTAATATAGCATGATAAGGTGACAACCAATCCATACCTAAGATAACATCAAAATCTACCATATCAAGAAGTAGAAGATCCACGCTAGTCTCAAGACTCCTAATAGTAACCACACACAAATGATAGACATGATTTACCATAACAGAATCTCCTACCGGTGTGGACACACATACAGAAGCACTCAAAGAATCACGAGGCACAACAAAATATGAAGCAAAATAAGAGGACACATAGGAATAAGTAGATCCTGGATCAAATATGACTGAGGCATCTCTATGGCAAACTGGAACAATGCGTGTGATCACTGCATCAGATGACTCGGCCTGATGCCTAGCTGGAAAAGCATAAAATCGGGGCTGGGCCCAACTACTCTGAACCTCGTTGCTGGGACGACCTCTAACTGGCTGGCCTCCACCTCTAACTGCCTGACCTCCACCTCTAGCTGTCTGATCCCTACCTCTAGCTGGCTGAGCAGGTGGTGATGCAACCGGTGCCGGTATGATGGCACGAGAATCCTGCTGATATCTGTCGCTCGACAACCTAGGGCAATACCTCATGATGTGACCAATGTTCCCACACTCATAACACTTATCTTCCTGTCGTGGCTGCTGAAGCTGAAGCTAACCCAAACGGGCCGGATAACCGCTGTAGTGACTCTGGAGTGGTGGTGCACTGATAGGAGCTGAATGTACACTAAATGTTGGCTGCCCAGAGTAAGGCATAATAGGACCGTGACTCCCTGAAGCATCGTGAGATGCCTGAAGTGCTGAATGAAACGGTCTAGGAGGATGATCCCTACCAAAATTACCCCTGCCTCTAGACGAGGCACCACTGAACCCACTGAACTAACGAGGCCTCTTATAAGACCCTTGCCCTCTCTCTTGTGCAAGAACCATCTCGATCCTCCTCGCAACATTAGCAGCCGCCCGAAAGGAAATCTTACTCCCGGTCTCCTTAGCCATCTGAAGTCTGATAGGGTGAGTGAGACCCTCAATAAACCTCCTCCTCTCTCTCTCTCTCTCTCTCCCTCAGTAGGTAGTAAAAGGAGATCATGACGGGCTAGATCCACAAAATGGTTCTCGTACTGAGTAACAGTCATACTGCCCTGCTGTAGATGCTCAAATTGCCTGCGGTAATCCTCTCTCAATGTGATAGGAAGGAACTTCTCTAGAAATAGCCGTGAGAACTGTTCCCAAGTCAATGCTGGCGACCCAACTGGTCTGGTCAACATATAATCTTTCCATCATCTCTTGGCAGAACCTGTCATCTGAAATACAACAAAATCCACCTCATTGGTCTCAACTATACCTATGTTCCGCAACACCTCATGGCAGCGGTCAAGATAATCATGTGGGTCCTCAGAAGGTGTACCACTGAAGTAAATTGGAAAGAGCTTAGTAAACTTATCCAGTCTCAATAAGTCCTCAGAAGACATGGCGGGCATATCACCAGCTTTTGCTGCAATAACTGGCTGAACTACCCCAACTGGCGGGGCTGCTGGAACCTGATAATGGGGAGCCATCTGCTCCGGAGCAGGAATAGTGGGAGTCTGTGCTCCTCCCCCAGCCTGTGAGATGGCTAGTGCCACTGGAAATGTACCATTCTGGGCCACGCCCCCATAAGACTCACCAGACGGACTAGAGCGTCCTAAAGCACTGGAGTAGCTATGAATCTTTCCGAAACCTGAACATGTCCAACGAGCACAGTCTGAACTGGAACCTACTCCTGAAGGTCTACCTGAGGTTCTACAACGGGTGCTACTGCTTGAGCTCTAAACTGAGCTCTACCTCTGCCTCGGCCTCTAGTGCGACCTCGGCCTCGACCTTTACCCCTGGTCATAGTTGCCACTGGGGACTCTAGTCCCTGTCCGTCAGTAGATGTATTACGTGTCCTCACCATCTGCAAGAGAATAAGAATGGAATGGTTCAATCATCGATGATAGAATAAAATCGCATGACAGAGTAAGAAATAAGTGATATTGTTCCTAAACTTCATAGCCTTTAAAAGATATGTACAAACGTCTCTGTACCGATCCTTCAGACTGTACTAATTTTGCTCGTGACTCGTGAGACCTAAGTAACCTAGTGCTCTGATACCAACTTGTCACGACCTAAAATTCTCACCTTCGGGACCGTGATAGCGCCTATCATTTCCCTTGCTAGGCAAGCCAACGTTAGAACATAATTAGCCATTTTAACAAAATTTTAAAATTTATTGATAACAAAGAAACAAATGCGAAAATAAAGTATGAAATAAGGTGAATAATCCATAATAATCGCGATGTCTAAATACCATCCCAGAACTGGAGTCACAAGTGCACGAGCTTCTAAAATAATACAAATAAGGGTCTGAATAAAATAAAGTTGTCTCAAAGAAAACACACAGCTAAAATAAAGTAGACGGGAACTTCAGAACTACAGACGCTGTGTAGTTATACCTCAAGTCTCCTCTGGGTAGCTGAAATCCGAGCAAGTCTATAATACGCCAATGAGATCAACTCCGAAATCAGCACAAGAAGTGCAGAATATAGTATCAGTACAACCGACCCTATGTACTGGTAAGTGCCGAGCCTAACCTCGACGAAGTAGTGACGAGGCTAAGGCAAGTCGCTTGCATTAACTTGTACGCAATCATAGTAATAACAACAATAATAGAAATACAACAATTATCTCATTTCAACATTTGAAACCAACTCGGCAGTCATCATCAATTATTATTTCAATTAAATTCCATTGCGGCGTGCAACCCGTTCCAACAATATAAAATTAAAAATAAATTCATTGCGGCATTCAACCCGCTCCAACAATATAGTTAAACAACTCTTCAATGTAAAAATACTCCAATAAATATCACATTTAATAAGAAATTATTAGGCAACAAAGCATACAATTATTATGATTTATTTAGGAAACAAGTAATGACAAGTAGCAATTAATAGTGAAAATTAAGGATGAATTAGGCATTCTACATATTTAATATGCTAAATTTCAAGTAGCAATTAAGACTCATAAATCAAATAAGCATGTAACAATTATTGCATGAAATAAAGAATTAATATTTGACAAGAAATATGAGAGAAATGATTATTATAACAATTAATTTGTGTCTTAAAATAATTTATGATGTTTAAATAATTATGCAAACGATTAATTTGATGACGTATGGACAGTCATCACCTCACCTATACGTCGTTCACATGAATTTGACATAATAAACAATTCAAGGGTTTTATTCCCTCAAGTCAAGGTTAACCACAATACTTACCTCGCTTGTAACCAAATTCAAGAATCCAACAAACCTTTGCCTGTGAATTCGTGTTCGAAATCCTCAAATCTAGTCATAAATAATTCAATATACTCAATACAGATCGTATGAATTAATTCCATATGAATTTACTAATTTTCCAGATTAAATCCAAAATTTATCTCAAAAAATCATCAGTGGGAATCACGTCTCGAATCTCGGAAAAAATATACGAAATCCGAACACCCATTCCGAGATGAATCCAACCATACAAAAATTATCAAATTCCGATGTCAAATGGACCTTCAAATCTTAAATTTTCGTTTTTAAAAAGTTTTACAAAAATTTTAATTTCTTCCATCTAAATCCGAAATAGATGATGAATATAGATATGGATTTATGAAATATAATTACTTTTGGTTATAGAACACTTACCCAATTCAAAGTCGTGAAAAATTCCCTTGGAATCGCCTAAATCTGAGAATCAAAACTCAAAAATGAGTAAAAATGGCTAACTTCCGATTTTATGGGTTCTGTCCAGGCCTTTCCGCATCTGCGGACACTTGACCGCATATGCAGATTCCGCTTCTACGGAAATAGGGCCGCATCTACGGGCTGGCACGCTTCTGCGGATAAGAGTCCGCTTCTGCGAAGTGGTGTCCGCTTCTGCGCAAGGCTGCCCCTTCCCCATTTCCCGTTTCAGCGACGCGTGGGCTGCTTCTGCGGCCGTGCTTTTGCGATAGCCCGTCTACTTCTGCGAGTCATGGCTCACTTCTGCGAGCTCGCACCTGCGGTCAAAAATCCGCATGTGCAATTGCACCAGAAGGCCAAAAATTTCAGATTTCCTTAAGTCCAAATTTTGACTCGTTAATCATCCGGAATCCACCCGAGGCCCCCGGTACCTCAACCAAATACACCAACAGGTCCTAAAACATCATACGAACTTAGTCGAGACCTCAAATCATATCAAACAACATCAAAATTATAATTCACACCCCGATTCGAATTTTTGAGTTTCAAACTTTTCAATTTACAAAACTTGTGCTGAAACATGTTAAATAAATCCGGAATGACTTCAGATTTGGCACACAAGTTACAAATGACATAACAGGCCTATTCAAATTTCCAGAATTAGATTCCGACCCCGATATCAAAAAGTCAAATCCGTGGTCAAACTTTAAAAATCTTTAGCCTTTAAATTTCTAGTTTCCGTCAAATAGCCATAACTTGAGTTAGGGACCTCCAAATATAATTTCGGGCATAGGTCCAAGTCCCAAATCACGATACGGACCTACCAAAATTGTCAAAATAGTGATCCGAGTTTGTCTGCTAAAAATGTTGACCAAAGTCAACTTAATTGAGTTTTAAAACTCTATTTCATATTTTAATCCATTTTTCACATAAAAACTTTTCGGAAAAATTTACGTACTGCGCACGCAAGTCGAGAAATAATGAATAGTAGTTTTTAAGATCTTAGAACACATAAATATTTATTAAATTTAAAGATGACATTTTAGTTCATCACAATTATTAACTTGCCTTTTATGGAATATGGGGAAGCCCAGATATTTGCCAAAGGTAGATAAGGCTTGGATGGATAAGCTGGTAGAGTTAGCCTCCATCTGGTGGGGTTGGCAGTTGGCATAGAAGAAAACTCTTGACTTTGTGAGGTTAATTTTTTGGCTTGAAGCATGATTAAAAGAATTTAAAGTATTGATTATTGTGGAATAATTTTTGGGTCAGCCCTGGCAAACAAAGTTAAGTCATCGGCATAGAACAAATGAGAGAAATTTGGGCTAGACCTGATGATGCTGATTGGGCACTACTCCTTAGTGTGAACAGCTTCATCAATTAGCCTAAAAAGTCTTTCCATACACATGATGAACAGATAAGGAGATAGAGGGTCTCCTTGTCTTATGCTTCTTGATGGTTTGAAAGAAGGGGTTTGGTCTCTATTAACCATAATTGAGATGGGGGAAGAGCTTACGCAGGATAAGATGAAGTTGATAATATCAGTGTGGAAGTTGAAATCATGGAGAGTGTCCCTGATAAAGGACCACTCAATCATGTCAAAAGTCTTTTCAAGGTCAATCTTTAGGATCATGTGAGGTTCTTGCCTCTCATTTCCCAAAGTGGGTGATATATTCCTGGACAATAATAGCATTCTAAGAAGTTCTCCTGTTGGATATGAAGCTGCATGACTAGGACCAATTATATGAGTCAGGTACAACTTGATTCTGTTCACTAGGATTTTGGTCACAGTTTTGTAGACAGTGTTGCAGAGACCTATTGTCCGGAAATTTGTTAGCATGGAGGCCTGGGGGAATTTTGATATGAGTCATAAGACGGTCTCATTCATTTTGGGGTGAATTATTTTGGATGAGAAGCAATCTTTGTAGAACTGGATAACATCCTTACTCACAATGTCCCAGTACTTTTGGTAAAAGAAGGGGTGCAATCCATTAGGACCTGGAGCTTTAAAGGGCTTGAAGTATTTTGGATGAGAAGCAATCTTTGTAGAACTGGATAACATCCTTACTCACAATGTCCCAGTACTTTTGGTAAAAGAAGGGGTGCAATCCATTAGGACTTGGAGCTTTAAAGGGCTTGAAGGAGAAGCTTGCTCTTTTGATCTCACTGTCTCTGAGAGGAAGTGCCAGACTGGCCTTTTGAATTATAGACAATGTATGACTCTGTGAGTTTGGACTAGAGGTAGGGATGGGAGATTGGGTGTGTGAATAGGTGTGGAGAGCACTGAAGAATTTGATAATGGATTCTTTGATTTCATGGGGCACATGCTGCCAGTTATCAGCCTCATCTTTGAGTGAGAGAATCCTATTTCTCTTCCTTCTGTTTAAAGTAGAAATGTGAAAAAATCTGGTATTCGCATCACTATCAGAGAGCCAATTGATTCTGGATTTCAACTTCCAGAAATCCTCTTTATTTTTTAGGATTGATTCTAGTTCCTCGATTAAGGTATTTTCTAAGTTCAGGAGGAATTGACTAAACTGGTAGTTTGGAGATTTTTGGATACTGGCAATCCTAGTCAACAACCTCTTCTTCTTATGGTATATGTTACCGAAGATGTGTTTGTTCCAAATAGTGACATTAGTTCTGAACCTTTGAGATGAGGGAAGTAAAGTGGAGTTAAGTGGGAAGGAGTCCTGAATGAGGCTAGGGAAAGTAGGGTGACTGCACCACATTGACTCAAATTAAAAAGGCCTTGTGTTAACATTTTGGGGGCCATTTTTTTAGCTTAACTAGAAGGGGAAGTGATCAGAGTGGTTCCTAGGTAGGTGGGTTACTGAGGCTTTAGGAAATTCAGAAATCTAATAGTTATTAGCAAAACACCTATCAATTCTTTCAAGGATTAGGTTTGTCCTATTCCTATATCTTGTTTGTCCAGGTGTATTTACTACCTTTCTAACCTAGGTCAACTAATCTACACTGGTTAATGCAGTTCCAGAATAAGTTGCTTCTTCTTGTGTTAATGCAATTTCTACCAAACTTGTCTCTTGCTTTTAAAACTTCATTAAAATCCCCACCTACAAACCAACTATCATTTATGCTATTTGAAATATCTATCAGGTTTCCCCCAAAGAGTTTTCCTATCCTTTAGATTATTACTTGCATAAATATTGGAGAATAACCAACGGATGTTAGAGGGTAGTACCTTGACCATTGCATGGATACCTTGGGGTGTGACTGATACTTCATCCACCTGGAGGATATTTTCTTTCCACATGATGACGATGCCTCCAAAGTGACCCACTGCTGGAAACTGGATATGCGTGTCATATTGTATTTCATCTGTTAGCTTCTTGTGGTCTGCCATCTTTGTCTTCAGTAACACTAACATAGCTGGCTTGTGCATTTTGATAATCTATAAGCAGTGTCTCTTGAACTCCACATTGATTGTCCCTCTAACATTCTATATGATAAAGTTCATTAGGGGGTTGTAGTTTGTTTGTGGAGCCATTACCGATGCCTTTTCCTTCCCCTGGGTAGGCATCATTTCCTTTCTCGTTGTTGTTGGTATCTATGATCTCATCATTTGAGTCAACGTCAGCAATGGTTTCAGCACTCCATGGCTCTGATGAGAACCCAGGCTCAATCCAATGCCCTCACTGCCTCCAGCCATATGGAGTCTGTCCTTAGTGGACAATAGGAGCTCTGGTTTGCCACCTCTTTGTTGGATTCCTCTCCTTTGAGTATCTCTAGTGCCTTTGTGATCTTCCCCCGAGATATTCCCCAGTAGTGGTGATTGTTGTTCCTCCGGTGCTGAAGACGAAGGTTCCTGCTGAGGCCATGGTTCTATCACTGAGAAATATGGCGTCGCCGCTCGGTCTGGTGCTGGTGGGTCTGGGAAGAAGGGGATCAAGTTGAAGATTTATTGCATTTGGTTGTGCACTCATGGAGCATCACTGGTTGGCTGCAGTGGATTGAAGCTGCTCTACATAATCATCGATTGCCAAAGTTGGGTTCCAAATTTAACCAAACCCCTGTTTAGAGCCTCCATTGTTACCCTTTCTAGATGATTCGGGTTTTGGATGATGAGGGTGATTGGATGATTTTCCAACTGAAAATTGTAGCACTGTCCCCGAGTGCCACTTCTAGTCAAGACGTCTGTGAGTGGTCTGGTGGCGGCGGGGTAGAAGTCAAGATGATCGGGGGTTTGGTGGGTTGGTCCATTTTTGAATTTTTTTTCTTTTCCCTTTTTTGGACTAGTATTAATTAGAGGGGTTTGAGGGTAATTAAGGGTCATCACTAGTATCAGAGTTTAATCATCACCCGTGCTTTGGGTTTTGGAAACTGTGTCTAATACCTGAGATATTGAATTAAATGTGTATCCGGTTGAGTTGACGAAAAATGTCAAATCACCTGAGCTTTGGTGGTTTCTCATACACGGCACTTGAGTATCCATAGAGGGTTTTTTTGCAGAATTGTTTGGTAGGGGTGGTGTAGCTCTGTAGGGGCATCATTGGTAATGGGGTTATCCAAGTAGGTATGGACCCTTGTGAGGGAAGGGGTAATTGGATTTTGGTGGGTCGTGCTTTGTTGACTTGACAGGCCCCCACTTGTTTCCTTTGGGCCTGCTGCTCTATTTTCTCTGGGGGGGGAGGGGGGCATTTGAACTAGATCTTTTGAGTTTGTAGGTCCCTTTTCTTTGATGAGAGTTGGGTCTTCACCTGCTGGGGCCTGGTTTTCTCTTTGTGCTTGTGTTGTGTTGTTCCCGCATGGGCTGTTCTCGGGTGGGCTGGCTCATTGAGAGGGGGGTATTCATCTTTGGGTTGTGATTTGTGTTAGTAGGGCGTTCAAAATTGGCATGTATGGAGTTAGTCTTAGATTTGTATCGATATGTCTTAGTTTCAAGAAGCTTACCGGAACTTGCATAGAATATTTTGACTTGAATCCCCCTAGTTGGGGTGGAATTTTTCCTATTTTTTCATGTGGCTTTGAGGTCTGGCCTTATGGTGGAGGGTGTCCCTAGTCCCTTCTTCTGGGGAAGATAATTGTTTTTCATTCCTCTCCTTCATAAGCATTGGCTCTTGAAGATGAGCATTCAGGTTGGTCCTGGGTTGGAGGAGGGGACCTTGTTTGTGGGTACACAATTTAGGGTGTGTCCCATCCTTCCATAACATGTGCATAGGATACTTTTCCCTTCGTATACCACTGCTTGTTTGTGGTCCCCAATAGTGATGGATGTTTCTACTGGTGTTTCCAGTGGTACTTGTTTACAAATTCGCGCGTATCTGCCCCTTAATGTAGTTGATGTGCACGTATCAATTTTGAGTAGTTTTCCTAGCTTTCTCCCAACCTTCTCAAGTATCTCTTTGTCGTAAAATTTAGTTGGCAGTTATGGCAACCGCACCCATATAACAGTAAATGATAGTGTTGCCTCTTGTTAGACAAATTTTGGTTCTCACCTTTTGATTGAGAGAAAGTATCCCAATAGGAACCATGGTCCTTGGTATAGTGCCTTTATCAGATTCTCCTCTTTTTTAAATTTGACTATAAAGAAATCCCATCCTAAGTCAATCAAGATTAACTGTTCGGAGGCGTTCCATAGGTCAATTGGTTTGGATCGAAGGAGATGATGTGACATTCTTCTACCAAAGATTTTGATAATAATTGAGAAACATCATGGTTCATATAATCGAGTTGTATCATCTTGGGAGAGAATGATTGGGCTTAGATTTTCCTTGCCTTTTTCATCTCTTTATGTTGTGCCAAGCTAATTTGTATAGTATTCAACTTGGGTTGTGTCCTTCTCTTCTAGAAGCATTTCCCTATAGGAATGCGCTGAGTTAGCGTCTTCCTTCATGAGGTTAATGTCCGGTGGTTCCGGGGGTATGTTGGGTGGTTTGATTGTATTCTCTATTCTATGTGTAGTGAGATGTGAGAGTTTCTCTCTTTACTCATCTAAAATGTAGAAGAATGTATATTACCTTTATATATGGCATAACAATACAAAATTAACATCACACATTGATACTTAAATGATATAATGGTTGATAATCTATTAAATTTGTGAAGATTCACGAGTAGAGGAATTAAAATGGTAATTTTATTAAATTAAAGGTTAAATCTACTCAATCAAATATCACTGAGTCAAAATCGAAATTTTTCCGGACTAAAAGCACAAATTTCTAAAAATAATATTCTATCTTTTGACCATTTGGTCCCCTGATACTATATTGTGAAATAATATTTGCGCGCTAAATTATGGGTAAGGGTAGAATTTTTACACTATTAGCTAGAGATTTCTAATTTGAACGTTGAGAATAAAAAATATTGATAGGAAACACTTATTCTTTAATGGGCTTTACATGGTTGGAATACGAATTAATTGGGACCTAGATACCAGACATCGGTTGGAAACAAAAAAAAGTTAGGAAAAATTACTCGACACAATAAATATATATACTGTATTTATCATTTATAGCCATACTTTTAAAAAATTACCATTCGTAGCTATATTTGAATTTTATAGCAAATCCACCTGAAAGTATTGAAACAAGAGATCAGTTATTTTGAACTGAAATATGAGAGCAACAAGCCCTTGTAGCTTAGTTGGTTACATCACTCGCTTAGTAAGTGGATGTCTTGAGTTCGACTCTCAATAAGAGCATTTTATTTTTCTGTTTTTTTGTATTTTGCCTTGCTCAAAGGAATACGGCAAATTATAGTTACGTATGCTAATTAGACTCTAAACTATAGTGCACATGTTGTATCTTCTATATAAACCCCTATAATTAGGCAAATTATAGTTACATATGGTAATAGACTCTAAACCAAGGGTGGCAAGTGGGCCGGTTGTTTGGCCTGATTTTAGTGGGCCTGGGCCGGTCTCGTGGGGCGGTCCTATGATTTGGGCCCGCCAGGGACCAGGACCGGACCGGTCCCTTAGCAGGCCAAACGATCTCAACGGCTATATATATTTATTTTTTTAAATATAGCCGTTGGCTATTTATAAAAAAGTCATTTAACCCCTCCCCAATCTTGTTTTAACCTCAAACTTTTTATACATTTAATATATATACTATACTATACTATATATACATCTTATATATTATATATAAATTTGAATATATACATCTTATATATAGTATATAAGATGTATATATAGCTTATCGAATATAGCTTATTACTTATATCGATATATATATATATATATATATATATATATATATATATATATTATACATTTAATATATATACTATACTATACTATATATACATCTTATATCTATATACTATATATACATCTTATATACTATATATATTCGATATTAAATATTGAATATTATATATATATATATATATATATATATATATATATATATATATATATATATATATCTCATATCGATATACTATATATACATCTTATATACTATATATATTCGATATTAAATATTACAACAACAACAACAACAACAACAACAACCCAGTAAAATCCCACTAATGGGGTCTGTGGAGGATAGTGTGTTCGCAGACCTTACCCCTACACCAAAGGAGTAGAGAGGCTGTTTTTCGAAAGACCCTCGGCTCAAAAAAAATAAAAAGACAAAATGACAAAATGACAAAAAGAAAAAAATATTAGTATCACAACAATATTAAATATTGAATATTAAAATTTAGGTCACAATTCTATAATAAAATTTACAAAGTATTGTCTTAGATATTTTTTTTTAACATCCTTTTGTCTCTAATATCTATTTAAATTTTTATAAAAAAATATATATATTGGGCCCACTTAGCCCGTTTAGCCCGTAGGCCGGGACCGTTTAGCCCGGGACCAAACGGTTCCGATCCCGGTCCCGGGCCGTTCCCTACAAAAAGCCCGTTTGACCCATTTAATTTGAGACCGTCCCGAGGCCGGGACCGTTTGGACCGGCCCATTTGGCCCGTTTAGGCCCGGGACCGGCCCACTTGCCAGCCCTACTCTAAACTATAGTGTTTTATGAAAATTACTCAAAAGATTACCAAAAAAAAAACATTTGGTGCTATATTGTGAAAACATAAAACAAGAGGGGTCAAAAGAAAAGAAAAAAAGATAAAACAAAAAACAGCAGCAGTAGTAGTAGGTCTAACAAATAGTAGTATATAGAATCTTGAATGTGGACATGTTAACTACTGCTAAGAAATTAAGTTCAGTATATATGAAACAAATTTCACTGGTGTTTTCTAAACCTTCTTCTTCCTTCATTTCTTCATCACCTTTTTTATCATTTGGTTCCTCAATTTCTATATTCACTATCCCCTCCACCAATCCAGGTGGCACTCAATTCTTGAATTTGAACTTTCAGTTCAGGTTTGTGTTCTGCTCATTTCTTTTATATATTCTTTGTTCCAAATTTTCATTTTTATTTCAGTTTAAGATTTTTGCATATTATCAATTTATCATGTGTTTATTTCGGCACCTTTTATGTGTATTTTGTTCAAAGTTTTCATTTTTGGTTGTGGGTATTCAAGCTTTTAGCTCATAATTAATTTATCATGTGTTTTTTTTCGTTCAAGTTTTTCAGTTTTGCTGATTATCAGTTTATCATGTGTATTTCCCATTTCTTTAACTTGTTTTGTTCAGAGTGTTGATTTTTGGTTGTGGTATTTATTTATTTTTTTGCGAAGAAGCTTGAGCCTTGACATAACTGGTAAAGTTGTTGTCATGTGATCACGAGATCACAGGTTCAAGCTGTTGAAATAGCCTTTTGCAGAAATATAGGTAAGACTACAAATGACCCATGTGGTCCAGCTCTTCCCGGATACCGCGTATAGCGGGAGCGTAGTGCACTGGGCTACCTTTTTTTGCATATTATCAACTAATTCATGTGTTTGTTTTGGCACTTTTTCTGTGTATTTTGTTGCAGAGGTAAGCAAATGAATAAAAAGTCTACTCCTGTTTAGTGGTTTAAATTTTTGGATGAAGCAGTTTATGTAATTTAACATGGTACCAGTGTAAGCATGGGTTCGAATCCGAGCAGCACTGTCCGATGTATATCTAATACAAATAACTCATTGAATCACCTAACACGTGAAGTGGAGTGTTGCAAACTTAAATAAATAATGAGAAGTAACTCTGCTCGAGCAATTTAGAGGTTTAGATGAGATGGTTTGCACAATTTAACTTGTTTTATCATTTGGTGCAGTTTTAAACCATCCGTTTCATGATGTTAGGCATTTTTTTAGACGTAGAATGACTGTTATGCGATCCTTTGCGTGAAAATGCAGATGGATGTATAAACTTTAGAGGCTGTTGAAGGGTCCAAATTTAATTTACTTTTACTTGTAATGGATAAAAAAACAGAACAATGGCATCTCACGTTGTTGGATATCCTCGTATGGGGCCCAAAAGAGAGCTTAAGTTTGCGTTGGAATCTTTTTGGGATGGGAAGAACAGTTCCGAGGATTTGGAAAAGGTGGCAGCTGATCTTAGGTCATCCATTTGGAAGCAGATGGCTGAAGCTGGTGTTAAATATATTCCGAGCAACACGTTCTCATATTATGACCAGGTCTTGGACACGACTGCTATGTTAGGTGCAGTTCCACCAAGATATAGTTGGAATGGTAGTGAGATTGGTTTTGATGTATACTTCCCGATGGCTAGGGGAAACGCCTCTGTACCTGCCATGGAAATGACAAAGTGGTTTGACACCAACTAGTAAGTGACAACCGTTTCATTCAAGTGTTTTTTACAACTTAGTGAACTCTGAAATCTGTTGCATATCACTGTGTAGTTGAAGGTTAATATGAGATTCTTGTTCTCGGATGCAGCCACTACATTGTTCCTGAATTGGGACCAGATGTTAAGTTCTGCTATGCATCTCACAAGGCAGTTAATGAATACAAGGAGGCTAAATCCGTAAGTTTATGCCTCATACTAAACGTTTTGACTTTCTTTCTTGTTGCAAACTATGTTGCTCGGACTCTATGAAAATGTCACTGAGAGTGTGTCGGATCCTCAAAAAGTAGTGCATTTTTGGAGGATCTGACACGGGTGCAGCAACATTTTGGAGAGTTTGCACAACATAGGTTGCAAAGGTATATCTATATAAATGGTACAAGATGTTATATAAGGGGTTCTCAGCCTCACAAGCATCAAATATGCCATTGCAATGAGATCACTTTATGGGTGGTTCTTTTTATTTTTTATTTTATATAATCGTGGTATCCGGGCCAGCTTACACGCACCTCGACTAATTCCACGGGATACCTACTATCTCCCACCAACAACAAGTACCAGGTAATTTTGTTCACCAAGGTTTGGCAGATGAGAAGAAATCATCTAGTGTTTTTCTGTCTCCGCTGGGATTTGAGCCTGAGACCACAATTTTCAGGATTATTTACATATTAAGATAGGAAAACCAAAAAGACTGTGATGCATAATTCGAGGATATACCGAAAAGGGCAACTCTGCTGAGAGGTCCGATGAGCACTTTGTATCATCGGTATCAGAGTAGAATTGCACTTAGTAACCCCTATTTTGTTGTCTTGATTGAAAACCATCTTGATATGGTATTGACTCGTATTTTCCTAGTATAACTGATAGCTACATGTCAGTTGTTTTAGTTTGTTCTTCCAATTAACTGAATCTTTAGGAATTATTTGATGTGCCGATATTGGTTTCAACCTTTTTTTTCCGCAGCTAGGTGTTGACACCGTCCCTGTCCTTGTCGGTCCAGTTTCCTTCCTCCTGTTATCAAAAGCAGCAAAAGGTGTTGAAAAGTCGTTTCCTCTTCTCTCACTGATTGACAAGATTCTTCCTGTTTACAAGTAAGATCAAACAAATTCCCCTTATTTATTATTTATTCCTGTATATCTATCTCAAAATGTTCACCACAACTGCCTTATATCGTGCTGCTCATTTAGGGAAGTCATTACTGAACTGAAGGCAGCTGGTGCGAGTTGGATTCAGTTTGATGAGCCTACTCTTGTTAAAGATCTTGATTCTCATCAATTACGGGAATTTTCTCATGCCTACTCAGAATTAGAGTCATCACTTTCTGGTTTAAACGTCCTCATCGAGACGTACTTTGCCGATGTTCCTGCTGAAGCTTTCAAAACAGTGACCGCTTTAAAAGGTGTGACTGCATTGGGGTTTGATCTAGTTCGTGGATCGAAGACTCTTGATTTGATCAAGAGCAGTTTTCCTTCGGAAAAGTATCTTTTCGCCGGAGTAGTTGATGGGAGGAATATATGGGCTAACGATCTTGCTTCTTCTCTCAGCACCTTGCAAGCTCTTGAGAACATAGTTGGAAAAGGTAATTCGTTATAACTGCACTTTTATAGGTTGAATCGTGAAATCTGAGTCCACGTGATTTCCTTTTTGTTCTCTAGCTTTTCATTAGGGAATTTAACGGCATAGAATAGGCACCAAAAGATCTGTTTCAAAATTTGAAGTATTGCAGTCGAGCAATTTCGGCTGTTTGGTTATTCCATTATCCTTTGTTATCACCACATTTATCTATAC
Organism: Nicotiana tomentosiformis; assembly: GCF_000390325.3. Lineage (NCBI taxonomy): Eukaryota > Viridiplantae > Streptophyta > Magnoliopsida > Solanales > Solanaceae > Nicotiana > Nicotiana tomentosiformis. The sequence continues at coordinate 154,901,150 of NC_090812.1, forward strand.
AACGTTAGTCTTCCAAAATTTGGAAGACTTTCTACACTTTTGGTCTGCATGTTGATTTTTAGACGTGTACCAGTAAAGTGAATCCTTGGTTTGCTCTTTGCTTTATCTCGAAATAAGGAAATAAATGAAATTAGTGAAATCTTTGCAACTATATATAACTATTTCTATAAGTGAAAATGATCTTAGTCCATGCATTATTGGAAGCATATGAGTGATGTTTTTGGGCATTTCTTTTCCTCAGACAAGCTTGTGGTCTCCACGTCCTGCTCGCTTCTCCACACTGCAGTTGATTTAGTGAATGAGACTAAGTTGGATGAAGAAATTAAGTCATGGCTTGCATTTGCTGCACAAAAATTGGTGGAAGTCAATGCATTGGCAAAGGCATTAGCTGGCCAAAGAGACGAGGTATTTTACATATTTATGTTAATTATCTACATGGAAGATTTATCATCATTCTGGATTAGGCAAAGATAAATCTAGAACATAATCGGATTTAAATAGTAATGAATCTTTAAATCGTAATATTGGTCATATTTTACAATGAAGTTTCTGTCTGCAGGCGTTCTTCTCTGCTAATGCTGCAGCTCGCACTTCCAGAAAATCCTCTCCTAGAGTGACAAACGAGGCTGTTCAGAAGGCTGTAAGTATATTTAGGTGTTCTATAATTTATATCGATTTTATTATAGTTTAAGCTGTTTGGAATTATCGACTCATAATTCGCATCTCATGTTCAGGCTGCTTCTTTGAAGGGCTCTGATCATCGCCGAGCCACAAATGTCAGTGTAAGGTTGGAAGCTCAACAGAAGAAGCTGAATCTTCCCGTTCTTCCAACCACTACTATTGGTTCTTTCCCTCAGACGTTAGAGCTAAGAAAAGTTCGCCGAGAATACAAGGCTAACAAGTTAGCTATTTACTTGTGCAGTTACTCTTTTTAATATTGTTATGGTTTATGTCTGCATGTTAAATTTTTGGGCTGCCGTAAAAGATAATAGCGGGCAAATGTATGTGTTTTGTATATTAAGTATAATATACATAAATATACATATAATATACATAATCAGTGTATATGTTTTGTATATTTGGGCTAGCGCCCACAATTAATTTCTGCCGACGGGCCAAAAATAAAAAACCCCTAAAAAAATTTTCCTCTGACTATTGAAGGATCTCGGGGGAAGGATATGTCAAGTATATAACAGAGGAAATCAGCAAAGTAGTCAAACTCCAGGAAGAGCTAGACATTGATGTTCTTGTGCATGGAGAGCCGGAGGTGAGATATAGAAGTCAAGTAATTGTCTATATGCTTATGTCAAAGAAGCTGAGAACATTTAAATTTCATCATCAAAATGCAGAGAAACGATATGGTTGAGTATTTTGGGGAGCAATTATCTGGCTTTGCTTTTACAGCCAATGGATGGGTTCAATCATATGGATCCCGCTGTGTTAAGCCACCAATTATCTACGGTGATGTTAGTCGCCCGAAACCAATGACCGTCTTTTGGTCTTCACTGGCACAGAGCATGAGTAAGCGCCCGATGAAGGGAATGCTTACCGGTCCTGTTACTATTTTAAACTGGTCTTTTGTTAGAGATGACCAGCCGAGGTTCGAACTCTTAAGCTTGAACACAATAGTCTATCTTTCTTTCCCGCCGCACTTTTAGTTTAACTGATTCGTTGTTGTTTTTTTAGGTTTGAGACTTGCTATCAAATTGCTTTGGCTATTAAGGATGAGGTTGAAGATCTTGAAAAGGCTGGTATTAATGTCATTCAGATTGATGAAGCTGCTTTGAGAGAGGGTTTGCCTCTTAGAAAATCCGAGGAAGCTTTCTACTTGAACTGGGCTGTACATTCATTCAGGATAACCAACTGTGGTGTTCAAGACACTACACAGGTCCATATTCACTCTAAGTTTTCATTATAAATATAATTATAAGTATGTGCAAAAGTATCTTATGTTAGCTTCTTCTTCAAAAGTTCTCTTCCTACATCAAAATATCTATCCTGGATAGTCTATGTATTATCCTACTAAACTAGCTCCCGAAATTCATGCACCCCTTCACTCACAGACAGGGGCGGAGCTAGCATGTGGGATACGGGTTCGGCCGAACCCAAGTAGCTTTGGTCCAAATCTTGTATTTGTCTTAAGAAATTCATTGAATATGTACAAAGTAACACTTCCTCAAATCCTTGCTTCGCCTCTCCTCACAGAGCAGGAAGAAAAAGGATAAGAATATTAGAAAAGTTTAAGGAACATAATGTTTCCCATGTCCAACGGTATTGAAACAAGGGGATGGAAAGACTCATAAGCAAATCCATATGTGTGAAATTGGTGCTTTTTTCCCAATAATTGTCTGATAAAGCTAAGAGCTCGGTAGAGCCGGGAGGTGTTTTGTGTTATTAGGGAAGTTTTTTTCTTTAAGGTAGTAATTTTCTTCTTTACCTCAAAGCTTTGTTGCAGTAGTTAAAGCGTAGCACATGATGTGTGGGTTAGGCGCATGTCACGAGTTCAATGATTTTTAAGTAGAGAAGGGTAGAGGGGTAGGTTATTAGCCACCGAGTTTCAGACCATACGCCAGCTAGCCTTGCTGGTTTATTAGTAAAAAAAGGTGTGTAGAATTTTATCTTCTTTTATATGATTCTGATCATTGTTGCCATTTGTTGTGACAGATTCACACCCACATGTGCTATTCAAACTTCAATGACATCATCCATTCAATTATCGACATGGACGCTGACGTGATCACGATCGAGAACTCCAGGTCAGATGAGAAGCTTCTTTCTGTTTTCCGTGAAGGAGTGAAGTATGGTGCTGGCATTGGCCCTGGAGTATACGACATCCATTCGCCAAGGATTCCATCGGCAGAAGAAATTGCTGATAGAATCAGCAAAATGCTTGCAGTTCTTGATACCAACATCCTCTGGGTTAACCCTGATTGTGGCCTCAAGACGCGCAAGTATACTGAAGTTAATCCCGCTCTCAGCAACATGGTAGCCGCTGCTAAGCTTCTCCGCGCACAGTTGGCCAGCACCAAGTGAGATAGTCGATCCAAAGATAAGTCCTCTTTGAAATTACAAGAGCAGTTTTACTTTTATGTGCAAGAATCAGGGAGAACACTATTCTCCAAGAAATAATATGTAGGCTTAGTTCTGGCAAATTGATATTTGCTATATCGGCTTCTTTAATATATGCGCTTTGTATGTTCTTCATAACATATTTTCTCTCCTTTATATGATCCTAAAACTTAACACACGTATGTACTTGATTTTTCCCTTCAAACGGGTATATAGATATCTATCAATCAATCGATCAATGAATCAAATCCATAAGTTAAGATTTTTAGTTTAAAATTTCGGATATAAATAACATCCTTGAGAATGACTATCTGTGCACTTGCCTCGATTTTCATTGACATATAAATCTCCAACCAAAGTAAAGATATTTCCGCTAAATATGAGACCTAATGTAAGTTTAAGAAGAATATCCATACCTTAATCTCAACTAACTATTATAACCTGTATGGATCCTTTACTTTGTTTGTTGTATTTTCCAATAAGTGTTGTAAGCTAAACCTATTTTATTTTTCAAGTAATTAGTATCACCTTTTATGGACGATTAGTTACATTATTTTTTGGTGACTCAACGGTAAAAATTCAATTATTAGCAGTATAGTAAGAGTGGCACGTGTATGACATTATCGACTCCAGGGACCATGCCAGCACCACATTGCACTCCCTCATGGAACACAGAAAGAAGCTTCTCATATGGCATGAAGTTGTTATTGATATTCAAAAACTTAGAAAATGATAACACCTGAAGATGACTAAATACCACTGAAAATGATAATCCTAGACTTATAATGTGCACACATAAGGAAACTCGTGTTACTTCTCATATTAAGAGTGCAATAAAATATGATTCAGAACAAAAAGCAGAGCGGCAAAAGAATTAAAAATCAGAACAGGTGTACCTCTTAAATAAGCTAGCTTGGAAAGCTTAAGCAATGTTCTAATTGTGGTGCTTTCACCTTCTGCCATTCCATTGGATGCGATTTCTTTGGCCAAGGTAAAAGGAAATTACATCATATTGATAACAAGTGAAATAAATACTCACTTCTAACTTCCCGAGTGAAATTGTGGTATCATATTAAGCAAAGAAGGATCCTTTGCTGAAACGTCTATTAGTAACTCTACAGTACTTGCATCAAACGAGAAGTCCCTTCCACTCATTTCCTTCAAAAAAGTGTTCATTTCACTAATTTTGCCACACTTGAGAAATCCTTGCACAATAACATTGTAAGTGCAGTTGATTGGCGAACAACCATTGTGCTCCATTTTTCTTAGCATATCTTTAGCTTCATCTAACAACCCTTCTAGACATAGTCCATTTATTATTGTAGTGTATGTAATCACATTGGGAAACAATCCAATCAAAGAAAGCTTCTCAAAAATAGCATGAGCTTTTTCGAGCTGATCATTTTTGCACAATCCGTCAATAATAACAGTGTAAAGTTCAATATCAATATCTTCTCTCTTTTTTTCCAACTCATGAAATAGCAACATAGCTTTCTCAACAAGTCCATTCAGAAAATAACCACGGAGCAAAATGCGATTAGTGCATAAATTAGGTTTGAGCCCTGTAGATTGCATCTCAACAAAGAATTTTTGCGCAAAGTCAGTTCTTCCAACATCAAATAGACCTTGCAAGATAGTATTGTAGGTGAAAATGTCAGGTCTCAATCCATTTTGAGAAATTTCATGAAACAAATGCAAGGCCTCATCCAATTTCTTTTTCTTACGGTATCCATTTATTAATATGTTATAGCTAAAAATGTTAGGCTCAATGCTCTTGTCAATCATGGAATCAAAAATTCTCCTTGCTCTATCCATTTGACCGCGTAAGCAATATCCATCAACTATCACACTGTAGGTGACCACATCTGGCTCTACACCTTTTTCGATTATGTGTCTCATTACCTCCTCGGCATCTTCAACTTTCCCTTCTTTGCATAGTCCATCGGTCACTATGGTCAAGGTTTGCACATTAGGATAAATATTAATATTTACCATTTCAGAGAACAAAGTCCTAACCTTTTCCCACTGACCAAACTTACAGAAACCATCAATCAATGAACTATATGTGACAACATCTGGAGGAATGCCTTTTTGTTTCATTTCGCTCAAAAGGCTAATAGCAGCATCCATCATTCTATCCTTGCAAAGAGCATCTATAACAACGTTATAGATTCTAGTGTCTGGCTTGATGCTTCATTGTTCCATTACTCTTAGCAAATCGAAAGTTTTTTTAGTATGGCCCCTTTTGCTAAGCCCATTCATGACTGTCAAATACGTGACTTCATCAGGCTCACAAATATTCTCTCTCACCAACTTTTTGAACAAGTTAACCGCATCTTTGATTTTATTTTCAGTAAAGAGTCCCCTTAGTAAGGTGTTAAATGTGATAACATCAAATGGAATGTCATTCTTCAAGTAAATGGCTAGTACTGAAAATCCGCAGTCAGAACAATGCATTAGGCAATAACTGTTAATCACTGTATTTAAGATGAAATCATTAATTGGGATGCCTAATTTCCGCATTTCTCGAAAAAGGGAAACAACGGCAGAGTAATGCTTCGTATTTACCATAGTCTTTAATAATTTGGAGAAGTCGAAAACAGAAGGAAGAGGCTGCGTTCTGACCATTTGACGAAAGAGACTCGGAGCATCATCTAAACACTTGACATTCTCAATATTGCTATGAAAAGAAGAACAATCTCTGATTATAAATTCCGAACCAGAACGGGAAATAGCAAAAGATGAGCTAAAGGAAACACCATTGCAAGAGTAACGCAGCAGAGGAATTCTTGTCATCTTCAATTTGGCGGATGGTGCTCTGCTCTATCTCGGTATGCCCTAATTTTGCGTAATCTATGTATGTTTGATTATCATTATAACATTTTAAATTTTAAATTATTTATATGAACAAAGCGGGCAAGAAAGACTTTTGTGGATATATGAGAATAATTTACAAATTGAACTATAAAAACATATTTCTTATTGTTGCTTTTTACTGTAAGAATGAGAAAAAGCAGTTACTGGCTTTTGCATCTATACCCGATTTTTGGGTCACAATTGAATCTATACCCACTTTGCAAAAAAGTTTGCAAACGTACCCACTTTACGATCAACTTCAGACTTATCGGGTCTGAAGTTAAAAAAAAATTAGTCTAAAGTGATATTGCACTTCAAATGCACTTAAGGCCAAATAGGTTTGAAGTGCAACCGATGGTTTCATGCATTTAAATGCTAATAAGTCTGAAGTGAAAAATTGCACTTCATATGCACTTAAGGCCAATAAGTCTGAAGTAAAAAATTGCACTTCAAATGCACTTAAGGCCAAAAAGTTTGAAGTGCAACAAACGTTTTCATTCACTTAATGCCAATAAGTCTGAAATGAAAATTTGTACTTCAGATGCACTTAAGGCCAAATAGGTATGAAGGGTAACCAATGGTTTCATGCACTTAATGCCAATAAGTCTGAAGTGAAAAATTGCACTTCAGATGCACTTAAGTCCAAAAGGTCTAAAGTGCAACAAACGTTTTGCTACACTTAAGGTCAATAAGTCTGAAGTGAAAAATTGCACTTCAGATACACTTAAGGCCAAAAGGTCTGAAGTGCAACAAATATTTTGCTACACTTAAGGCCAATAAGTCTGAAGTGAAAATTACATTTTAGATGCACTTAAGGCCAAAAGGTCTGAAGTGCAACCAACGTTTTTATGCACTTAAGGCCAAACAGACACGAAGTGCAAATTGCCCAGAAACAGAAATTTGTTCGTCGAATTATAACAATCCAATATATGATTTAATACCTAAATCTACTCCAATTGAGCTCAAATTTGAAACATAACCTCCAAATATCATCAGGAACAAACCTCAATCATCAATTTGTCAAAATAACAATAAATCTAATTAACCCATTTTGCAATTAAGAAAAAGAAGAAGAAGAAGAAACCTTAAGCAATAGTATAAACAATAAAGTGTCATAACAGCTCACCATTGTAAAACATCATAAACTATATTAAAATATGTTTACAACTACCATATAAAATCATTGTCACAAGAAGAAGAAGAAGAAGAAGGAGGAGAAGCAGGAGAAGCAGGAGGAGGAGGAGGAGAAAACGAAGGAGGGGGAGAAAGAGGAGGAGGAGAAGAAGAAGCAGATGAAGAAGGAGAAAGAGGAGGAGAAAATGAAGGAGGAGAAAGAGGCCTCAAGTTATTTAAAAGGTGGGTACATGTTAAAACTTTTTTAAAAAGTAAGTATAGGTTAAATGAGGGTGACCAAATAGGGCGCCCCGTGTAATTTTTACCAGTCAGGGACAAAGCTATATTGGCCCAAGGGTGGTCAACTGACCACCCTTAGCCGAAAATTATACTACGTATAAGGTAAAATATTACTTATTATTGATTAAAAATAAAGTCTGAACACCCTTACATAACCCACTAACAATAGTCTGAATACCTTATTGAATTTTCTGGCTTCGCCACTGCTTGCAGTTTATCTATATGCGCTACCATTCATACACTTACAATTATTCGATTATAACTCTTTTCTATCCTATTCGTCCTTATTTTTCTTCTGTACCTTACCCTTTCTCTGATGATACTAATATATAATTGATCTCGATTAATATATTATTTTTTATTAAAACTAAATGTTTTACCATTATTTAAGAAAAGATGAATCAAATTGATACGAGTAAATTTATCTCGTATTTATTTCATTATGATAATTAATGCATGCCTAGTTTAAACGGGTTCTTTTTCATATATTTGTTCTCCATTGAAAACTAAACTCGAATTACTCTTGGACACACATTTAAGTAAGATATCTATTTTTTCAATTCAATTGAAGCAGCATTGTAATTACATAAAAGTCCCAAGCCCCAACTACAAGGTTGCATGCTTGATTAATTCCTCTATATAATAATTATGCCCTACGATTTGCACTCTTTTTATTAGAAGTCAATTTTAATTCTTAGAAGTTTGTGTCACAAACTAAGAGGCTCATTTGATATGCTGAACTTTTTATCATGTTAATTTATTTATCATACTAAGGCTTGATATTTCTATAAACTCTTTTAAGTGTGTATAAGAATAAATATTTTATAATTGAGTACTCAAAACTCAAAAGTTCCCATTTTAACGGACTCTTTAACTCCACTCCAAAAATTATTATAATTCCTATGTTAATTGGTTCGATGATGCCCCCTAACTCTTTTATTATTTCCTTCTCCCTTAAATAAATTAATTCTCCTTGTATATTGTAAATAGTTAATGGTGTCATCTTAATTAAAATTTCTAAAATTTTAGAAACATTTATATGGTACTTTCATGAACCTATAATTAAATTATTATATACCTTATTATAAATTATAACTTAAGTTTATTAAAATTATAAATAGAATGGTCCTTTTAAAAATTAATCACAAAGTTTATTATTTTTATTATAATATAATGTGTATTAAGTATATATTTAAGTTACATTTTATAAGTGGTAAATAATCTTTTAGGATTGTTTTTGCTGAACGACAAAATATTATTAATACTTAACTAGTGACATTACATGGGAGTGATGTCTCATTGGGAGCATCCGAAATACAATTAAGGTTGTCAAGTTCAGCCAAGTTATTTAGTACATTAGTAGATACTAGTCTAATACTTAGTGCTCCAGTTCTGTCTTCATGGTGTAGTTTCTAAAATGTATTAGGCGGGTAGATTATTATTGATAGGGGAGTGGTGCTTGACTGCTTGGATTCTTCTGTAGCCAAAACATGTGCAACTTTATTTCCTTCTCGAAAGTTATGCCAGATCATTGGATTCCCCATTTTCTTCGGTAGTAACCTGCATTCATTAACAATGTTAGTGTAGAAGGAATAGTTGTTATAGCAAAGCAATTGAAGTATCTGTAACATCAGTTTCAATTTCCAAGCTATGAAAATTATTTGTTTGTGCAATATGAAGGCCATTCTTTAGTGCAAAAGGTTCCATGTAGGTTGAGGTGTAGCCATAAGAGGACATATGATAGCCTAGAACCCAGTCCCCAGAGTTATTCCGAAAAATGTTACCAATCCTACCTTTTTATAACTACCTTTGAACACCTCATCAATGTTGAGTTTTATGGGGGGGGGGGGGGGGGGCACTTTACAGCTATTTGGGTGACATTGTTGTTTTGGTTTGGTGAGTTAGTGGAGTATTTGTATTTCATGCAATGCATGGCGACAAAAATTAAGGGTGAGTAGGTTACAGAAGCTATTGTAGTGGTTGTTATTCCTATTGAGCTATAGGTGCCAAACGGCGAAAGAGAAGAATTCATTCCAGGTGAGATTTAAGTGGTCAATATTAATAGGCAAGTCTTTGAGATTAATGAGTCAGTGGTCAGAGTTGAGGTCTAGAGTTTGGTTTTGTGAGATTATTTCTTTCCAAAAGGATTGGGCTATTGGACATTTGAAGAGTATATGGATTATGGATTCATTAGTTCCCTTACATATTGAACAAACCGTACCAATATCTAAGCCTATATAATGAAGATATGATTTAGTATGTAGGCGGTTATGAGAGCATTGTTGAGTTTTTAAACTTAAATGTAGCTTAAAAGAGGGTGAATGGAAAATGATGAGAAATTGAAAATACTTGAGTTTTCCCCCTTGACAAAGGGACATGGTCCCATATTGGAAGAGGAAAAAGTTTTTGATGGGTATATATATAACTGCTCTTCTTCTAGCTCTTAAAGAGTTAAGAAGAAGGCAAGTCTCGCGTCGTCGCTCGCTCGGCTTCGGCTATTGGACATTTGAAGAGTATATGGATTATGGATTCATTGGTTCCCTTACATATTGAACAAACCGTATCAATATCTAAGCCTATATGATGAAGATATGATTTAGTAGGTAGGCGGTTATGAGAGCATTATTGGGTTTTTAAGCTTAAATATAGCTTAAAAGAGGGTGAATGAGAAATAGAGGAAAATTGAAAATATTTGAGTTTCCCTCCTTGACAAAGGGACATAGTCCCATATTGGAAGAGGAAAAGGATTTTGATAAGTATATATACAATTTCTCTTCTTCTAGCTCTTAAAGAGTTAAGAAGAAGGCAAGCCTCGCACCGTCGTCGTCGTCGCTCGCTCGGCTTCGACTTCGGATTTGGTCGATTGACTGATTAATTTTTTGGACCAAATTTATTTGTTAATAGTAAATATTAACAGAAATGTTGTTAAATATCCGTTTTTTTGTAAACGAAAAATTAATATTAAATCCAACGGAACAATATATGCCCTTCGCTTTTTGTAAAAGCCATTTGCGTTATATGCCCTTCGCTTTTTGTAAAAGCCATTTACGTTATTGCCTTTTTTTACACAAACAACCCTTCTAAAGAGTTGCACCTCTTCAGTTTTGAAGAGTTGCACCTTTTCAGTTTGAGCTCAACATTGGCTATAAATACCAGTCCATTCTTTCAGATTTTTCATACGAATTTTTGAGTTCTCCTCATTTCTTCTGCATTGTTTTAACTACAAAGAAAGCAACAGTAAGTGTGATTTGCTACCGATCTTTGTGTTCGCTGAAACACTAGAGTTTGAACTATCGCTACACCAGTGTGTAATTCGCTCTATCCTAGGAGGAAATAATCCACAACCTTGGGTACTAGGAGGGGAATAGATTCCTTAAGAAAACACTGTGAATTCAGTGGGCTCAGATTAAATCTTGTTTCTTTTACATTTCTCTTTATATGTTATTTTATCTTCTCCAGAATTATTTTACAAATATAATTTTCTATCAAGCTTAAGGAATTTAATATTTTCTGTATTTGTGTTATACTCACTGCTCTGAAGACTAAAACCTTTGTGGTTTTATACTCCATTTGAGATTAAAATCTACGTGATTTTAACGTTTTTTTGTGTCATTCTTTTACAGAAATGACGAATGACAATGGGAACCAGACTGTTCCTATGGTGACTGCCAATGCATCGACAAGCCGAACAACACCAGCATTGGCACCGGCAGAAAAACTCGAAAACATTCTTGGGATTAATTTCAAGCGGTGGAAGCAAAAGATGTTCTTCAATTTGACGACTTTAAATCTGCAGAAGTTCATTAAGGAAGATGTTCCTATTCTGCCCGACGAAACTCCAGAAAATGAACGCTTTCTCGTGGCTGAGTCGTGGAAGCATTCTGATTTTCTATGCAAGAATTACATTCTTAGCGGACTGGAGGACGATCTGTATAACGTCTATAGTAATGTGGAAACGTCAAAACAATTGTGGATAGAGCTTGAAAGGAAATACAAAACGGAAGATGCCGGGTTAAAGAAATTCGTTGCCGCTAAATGTTTGGACTACACAATGGTAGATAGCAAGTCTGTTATTACCCAAGTCCAGGAATTGCAAGTGATTATTCACGATCTCCTTGCTGAAGGTATAAATCAAATTAATACTAATGTTGAAAGTATTAATTATATTATTTTTACTAACAGAATTTTCATTGAAGGTCTTATCATCAATGAAGCATTCTAAGTTGCAGAGATGATTGAGAAGTTGCCTTCTTTGTGGAAGGACTTCAAAAACTACTTGAAACACAAATGCAAGGAGATGTCCCTTGAAGATCTCATTGTTCGGTTGAGAATCGAAGAGGACAACAAAGCTGCTGAAAAGAAAGGCTGTGAAAACTCAACAATAATGGGAGCAAACATTGTTGAGGATAGAAAGAGGAAGAAGGCTTCTGGACTGAAAAGCAACCCAAGCAAGAAGTGGTTCAACGAAAATTGCTACAACTATGGAAAAGCTGGACATAGATCTGCAGATTGTCGTGCTCCAAAGAAAGACAAGAAGAAGGGTCAAGCGAACATAGTCGAAAAGCACTAAGATGTTGATGACTTATGTGCTATGCTTTCTGAATGCAACTTGGTGGAAATCCTAAGGAGTGGTGGATTGATTCTGGAGCCACTCGCCATGTTTTTGCTGTTAGAAAAGTGTTTGCTACATATGCTCTTATTGGACCCGAAAAGACGCTTTCTATGGGAAATTCTGCAACAGCCAAAATTGAAGGATATGGGAAGATATTTATAAAAATGACTTCTGGTAAGGTGGTGACTTTGAACAACGTCCTTCATGTTCCCGAGATTAGAAAGAACTTTGTCTTTGTTGGACTTCTTGTTAAGAACGGGTTTAAGTGTGTTTTTGTATCCGATAAGGTTGTAATAAGTAAGAATGAGATGTTTATAGGAAAAGGTTACCTCACTGAGGGTTTTTTCAAGCTGAATGTAATGGTTGTTGAGAATAATAATAAAATTTCAGCTTTTTATTACTTACTTGAATCAAATGAATTATGGCATATACGTTTGGGTCATGTCAATTATAAAACCTTGCAGAAAATAATTAATTTGGAAGTATTGCCTATGTTTGAATGCGACAAATCAAAATGTCAAATATGTGTGGAATCTAAGTATGTTAACCATCCTTATAAGTCAGTTGAAAGGAATTCAAATCTTTTAGACTTAATTCACACGGATATTTGCGACATGAAGTCAATACCATCTCGTGGTGGAAAGAAGTATTTCATAACTTTTATTGACGATAGTACTCGATATTACTATGTTTACTTACTTAATAGCAAAGATGAAGTAATAGACACATTCCGGCAATACAAAAATGAAGTTGAAACACAACTTAACAAGAAAATCAAAATGAGAAGAAGTGATAGGGGTGGTGAATATTAATCTCCTTTTGAAGAAATATGTTTAGAATATGCAATTATGCATCAAACAACATCCTCTTACACGCCCAATCTAATGGGATTGCAGAAAGAAAGAGTTGTTCATTAAAGAAGATGATGAACGCATTGTTCATAAGTTCTGGTTTGCCACAGAACTTGTGAGGGGAAGTCGTTCTTACGTCTAACCGGATACTAAATCGAGTACCCCATAGAAAAACACAATTCATTCCATATGAAAAATGGAAAGGAAGGAAGCCCAACTTGAATTATTTTAAAGTGTGGGGGTGTTTGGCAAAAGTGCAAGTTTACTAAACCCAAAAGAGTAAAAATAGGACCGAAAATCGTTGATTGTATTTTCATAGGATATGCGACCAATAGTAAAGCATATCGATTTTTGGTTCATAAATCAGAAAATCCCGACATTCATAATAATACAGTTATAGAATCAGATAATGCTGAGTTCTTTGAAAATATATATCCGTATAAAAAAAAATGTGTCGATTGTTGAAGGATCTAAACGACCTCGGGAAGAAACAAAAGAAAGTACTTTTAATCAGGAGGATCCAAGACGTAGTAAACGTCAAAGAACGTCTACTTCGTTTGGACCAAATTTTGTGACTTTCTTATTGGAAAATGAGCCTCGAACATTTAAAGAAGCTATGACTTCTTCGGAATCATTATTTTGGAAAGAGGCAGTCAATAGTGAAATAAAATTCATATTGAACAACCATACATGGGAATTGATTGATCTTCCTCCTGGAAATAAACCTTTGGGTTCAAAATGGATTTTAAGAGGAAAATGAAAGATTATGGCACTATTGATAAATATAAGGCAAAACTTGTAGTCAAAGAGTATAGACAACGAGAAGGTCTTGACTATTTTGATACATACTCTCCAGTTACAAGAATTACGTCCATACGAATGTTAATAGCATTAGCTGCAGTTTATGGTCTTGAAATTCATCAAATGGACATTAAGACGACCTTCTTAAATGGAGATTTGGAGGAAAAATCTACATGGAACAACCTGAAGGGTTTGTGGTTCCTGGTAAAGAAAAGAAGGTTTGTAGACTTGTTAAGTCCTTTTACGAACTAAAACAAGCACCCAAACAATGGCATGCAAAATTTAACCAAACTATATTGTCAAATGGTTTTAAGATAAATGAATGTGATAAATGTGTGTACATAAAAAAATGTTCCAAATCACATAGTCATTGTTTGCTTATATGTGGATGATATGATGATAATGAGTAATGACATTACCAACATAAATGTGACTAAGTGTATGCTAACTAGCAAGTTTGATATGAAGAACTTGGGAGTTGCTGATTTAATTCTAGGAATTAAGATCCATAAGACTCCTCAAGGTTTGGCATTGTCACAATCTCATTATATCAAGACAATACTTGGAAAATTCAAGCACTTAGGGTTTAAAGTTGCAAAGACTCCAATTGACGTGAATCTTGCATTAGCAAAGAACAAAGGCCAAAGCATATCACAATTGGATTATGCTCATGTGTTGGGATGCTTAGTGTATATCATGAAATGTACACGACCAGATATAGCTTGTGCTATAAGTAAATTGAGTCGATACACGAGCAATCCAGGTCAATCTCATTGGATGGCAATGAAACGAGTTTTGGCATATTTAGAACATACCCAGGACTTTGCTTTGCACTACAGTAAATATCCTGCGGTGATTGAGGGATACTGTGATGCAAATTGGATCATCGGTTCAACTGATTCTAAGTCCACAAGTGGATATGTATTCACTATTGATGGAGGGCGGTATCTTGGAAGTCGTCCAAGCAAATTTGTATTGCCCGCTCTACAATGGAGGCTGAATTCGTAGCCTTAGATAAACCCGGTGAAGAAGTTAAATGGCTCCGGAATTTCTTAGAAGACATTCCATTTTGGCCCAAACCGTTGTCACCAATATACATACATTGCGATGGACTAGCGGCAATTGAAAGGGATGGGAATGTGATGTATAACGGTAAATCTCGTCATATACGACGAAGACATAAAACTGTTAGGCAATTACTCTCTAGAGGAATTATCACGATTGACTATGTAAAATCAAGCGATAATGTGTCGGATCTACTTACAAAAGGCCTAACTAGAGAGGTAGTTGAGAAATCATCGAGGGAAATAGGACTATGGCCGAGAACAAGTCATTGCGGCGGTAACTCTACCTAGAAGACTGGAGATCCCAAGATCTAGGTTCAAGGATATCAAACAAAGTCATTAATGCCGGTTCAACATTGTGAACTAATATTTTGGTCCATTCTCGTGGTGAGACAATGTTCAGTACCAAGTAGGCTTTTTAATGATTTCTAATTTGATACGGGGTATATCAAATAGTGTATCTACAGGATGACATATTTAGGAATCACCTATGTAAGTGTGAAGTATTAGCCGCTTCAAGGAGAATTTTGTAAGGCCATTTCTCTACGCACTTATGAAACCAGCAATGTTCATGGCTGAAACGAACACAACAATAAGAGCCAAAGACGGTTAAGGGTTGGTTGTGTGACTTATGGTTATCTAGGTATACACCAAAGTTTGACAGTTCAAATATATCAAATCTGCCGATTGACCGAGTATATCCGACATAAGTTCATTACGGAAAGTTCAAAGGGAAACCAACTTATCCAGATGCAATTAATCCTTGCTTGCGAATCACACAGTTTTTCATGCATATTTCTGTGATATAGTCATTCCCCATTCATATGGGGATTTGTTGGGTTTTTAAGCTTAAATGTAGCTTGAAAGAGGGTGAATGGGAAATAGAGGGAAATTGAAAATATTTGAGTTTCCCTCCTTGACAAAGGGACATGGTCCCATATTGGAAGAGGAAAAGGTATTTGATGGGTATATATACAATTGCTCTTCTTCTAACTCTTAAAGAGTTAAGAAGAAGTCAAGCCTCACGTCGTCGTCGTCATCGTCGCTCGCTCGCTCGGCTTCGGTTTCGGATTTGATCAAATGATTGATTGATTAATTTTTTGGACCAAATTTATTTGTTAATAGTAAATATTGACAGAAATATTGTTAAATATTTATTTTTTTGTAAACGAAAAATTAATATTAAATCCAACGGAACAATATATGCCTTCGCTTTTTGTAAAAGCCATTTGCGTTATATGCCCTTCGCTTTTTGTAAAAGCCATTTACGTTATGGCCTTTTTACAAAAACAACCCTTCTGAAGAGTTGCACCTCTTCAGTTTTGAAGAGTTGCACCTTTTCAGTTTGAGCTCAGCATTGGATATAAATACCAGTCCATTCTCTCAGATTTTTCATACGAATTTCTGAGTTCTCCTCATTTCTTTTGCATTATTTTAACTACAAAGAAAGCAACAGTAAGTGTGATTTGCTATCGATCTTTGTGTTCGCTGAAACACTGGAGTTTGAACTGCCGCTACACCAGTGTGTAATTCGTTCTATCCTGAGAGGAAATAATTCACAACCTTGGGTACTAGGAGGGGATTAAAATCCTTAAGGAAACACTGTGAATTCAGTGAGATCGGATTAAATCTTGTTTCTTTTACATTTCTCTTTATATATTATTTTATCTTCTCCAGAATTATTTTACAAATACAATTTTCTATCAAGCATTGCCATAGGAAAAACTTAACTCTATTAAGAGTATTTAATTTCCATATCCAGTGGAACCTATAATTGATGTGGGCACGCGGGGAGATGTGTTTATAGGTTATTTTGGTAGAGAATGAGCCATTAGGAGTAACAACCCAAATTGGTATGTCTTTGGAACCTTGTAAGGTGAAAATACTAATAAAGCGAATTTTTTGGATGACATGGAGGGGTAAATCGTAGGAGATTTTGGAGAGGTCCCAACGATTATTATCCCAAAGATCTTTGACTTTGAGGGAAGAATCTAGTTGGTTTAGAAGTACGTGGATAAGAGAGCTAAGTGGAGAGATGTTAGGGATCCAGGCTGAGAACCAACAACTATATAAAATTTGTCTTTGCTTTTAGTATTTATAATATTTTATATTATCTACATTGAATGTTTATAAGGTTCTCACTATTTTTATTTTAGATTGTTTAAATAGATTTTTGAAATTTAATTGCTAATAATAAAATTATTGATAAAAGTAAATTATTTATATTATATTTATTCTGCTCATCCTTTTCATTATTAAACATCGTTAAATTATATGCTTAATTACCATTTTTATTTTTTTCATTTTGAAAATAAAATTTAGTTATTATATTGATAAGTTTATAGCATAGATATTGAAAAAGAGAAAAATATCGTGATATACTAAGAACATAAAAAATTAAAAACACAAAAGAGATAAATGTTAATACTATAGAGGTTGAAATATGCATTTTAAAAAGTTAATTGAGAAATAAGGGAGAGAATGACAATTATTTAAAGTATAGGGGCAATTTGATTTTTAACAAAGTTTGGAGGTGTAAAACTGTAAATAATTTCCATCCATTCATTTTTTATATTCACTAATTTCTTGAAAAATAACAACAACAACATACCCAGTATAATCTCACATAGTGGGCTCTGGGGAGGATAGTGTGTACGCAGACCTTACCCCTATCTTTGTGGAGGTAGAGAGACTATTTCCAATAGACCCTCGACTGAGGCAAGCATCGGTACCACAATAATAACAAGAAACAAGACGGGATAAGAGATTATTAATGGTATTAATCAAAAGAATACAGGGAATAATGCAGTCATCAAACTAGATATGAACAAGGCTTATGATAGAATATCATGGACGTTTCTCTGTGGGGTTATGAGAAAAATGGGATTTGCAGAACAATAGATACACACTGTGAAACCTTATATCCAATGTATGGTACTATATCCTTATTAATGGTAAAAGAGAATGTTTCTTCAAATCAGCTAGGGGTTTAAAGCAAGGAGACTTTTTATCCCCTTCTCTATTTATTATAGTAATTGAGGCTCTTTCTAAATAGGGATGGCAATGAGGCGGTGTAGGTGCGGGGCGGGTTTGAACCTATATGGGGCGGGGCGGGTTTGGACTTGTGCGAGGCGGGTTGAATTTCTTTTTTATAAAATATTTGCGGGTGCGGGTTCAAATAGTGACACAAACTAAGAAAGACATGAATCTATTCTACACAAATTCTATTATTGTATTGGTGAAAAATCCTATTGCTGGCTATTTTAAAATTCAACCCCTCCCCTCGAACACACCTCACCCCCACCCCCTAGAAGAAACAAAAAGCAAAAGATTAAATGGCAAGTATGCTTTGGCAATGGAACAAGGAAACACCAACAATTTTCTTCTAAAAAAAGTTCTTTTGATTTGTTTTATATTTGTAATTCATCTACATCAATTATTTTCTGCTTCTTTTTTTCATTTTTGGTTCAAGTCTTAATAGCTCAAAAGCATACTCTTAAAGACACGATTGAAGCAACTGAAATGCCTCGCCTTAAATGAAGCCATATTTGAAATCCCAAAAGAAACATTCTATTTGATATATTCCAAAGAAAAAGGAAAATGAATTAGTTTAATGAAAGTAAATATAATTAACTAACTTAAACAGAAGCAGAAAATTCAAAGTTTAAATTAAAAAAAAAAATCTTTAGTGGAGTGGGGTGGGGCTGGTGGATGCGGGTGAACATGCTATGCGGGGCAAGGTGGGTGGATGCGGGTGTAGGTATGTGGCGGGTAGATGCGGGTGAACATGCTATGCGGGGCGAGTTGAAATTTTGTGAGTTAAAACATAACCCGCCCTGCCCCATTGCCATCCCTATTTCTAGAGCATTAAACAATCTACATGAAAATCCTGATTTTTTAGGATTTACCATGAATAAGAAGGGACCTCTCACCTATGCAGATGAATTGATTATTTTCACCTCATGTAATACAAAATCTCTTAGACTCGTCAAGCAGATGCTAGCAGAGTATAAGAAAGTTTCAGGTCAACAGGCGAATAACCAAAAGAGTTGCTACCTAGTAAACCATACTTGTCATCAAAATAGCATCAGAATTATTGAAAGGCATTTAAAATTCAGAAGGGAATTTTCCCCTATTGAATATCTAGGATGTTTGATATATACAGGTAGAAAGAAGGTGCAATACTTATCTGGAATGACATTGAGGATTGTTCATAGAATTACTAGTTGGCAGGGTCAACTTTTATCTCTAAGAGGCAAAGTTATTCTTATCAAGCATGTACTGTCTGCCATTCCTATATACTTGTTATCCATTTGTCATCCTCCTAAAACTGTGCTTAAGATGTTGGAAAGATTCTTCGCTAATTTCTTCTGGGGTCAAAAGGATGGAAGCAAGAAATATCACTGGGCCTCTTGGAGAAAGTTATGTTATCCTACTGAAGGAGGAGGAGTGGGTTTTAAAAATTTGAGTGACACCACCAAGGCCTTCACAGCCAAAATCTGGTGGCTTTTCAGAACTAATAAATTTCCACCATTCTTATTGACTAAGTATTGCAGCAGAACTCATCCTGTTCCCAGGAAAAGAAACTCAAAGCAATCCAGCCCATTTAACATGGAGGATAAATTCTTCATTTAACAGAAGTAGAACCACATATAACATGGAGGATCCAAGGAGGAAATTCTTCTTTCTACTGGGACAACTGGACAGGTTTGGATCCTTTATCCAACTTTTGCAGTTGTTCCATTTATAATTAGGATAAGGTATGTAACTTTATTGTTAATAATTCCAGGAATATTCCTAAATTGTCTCAAGCTATTCTAGGCTACTTGGTTGAACATATTAGAGGTATCAAAATAGGTAACTCAAATGTACAAGACCAAGCAATATGGACTGGCTCAACTAATGGTCAGCTCATATGCTTCTCAGCCTGGAATAGCCTGAGACAAAGACAAGGGATTTCTTTTGTGAATAAGTTCTTATGGCATAACGCTATTCCTTTCAAAATCTCTATTTTCGATTGAAAACTTTTGAGAGACAAACTACCCACAAATGATAATATCAGAAAGATGGAAATTCATTTTCCATCAAAATGTGCTTGTTGCATGAAACCAATGAATGAAGATAAGCATCATATTTTCATTGATAGCAACATCAGCAAAGCAGTCTGGAAATGCTTCAGAGACCAATTTGGACTATGATGGTGATATTAGGCACCAGATGATGGTTTGGTGGTTCTCAGAATATCAGAACCCAATCCATAAACTCCTTCAAGCAGCCCCTTTGGTCATCAGTTGGAATATCTGGAAAGAGAAAAATAAGAGTAAATATGATCAACAAAGGTTCTTTGTTCCTAAAATTGTACACCAAATTTGTCATGATGTTACACTGATTATCCATAAGCAGTTCAGGCAGGTTGACTTAGCAATTCCATGGGCACAATTGACTCAGATGATTGTGAAATCTAGATCACAGTTGACTATTATCAAAGTCTTATGGAAATTTCCTCTAGAAAGGACCATTAAATTAAAAAGTGAAGGATGTTCTAGAGGTAATCCCGGTATTAGTGGTGGAGGAGGGGTCATTAGAAGGCACACTGGAGAAATGGTAGGAGCATTTGCAGCATCTTTTGGTACCCAGAGTAATAATGCAGCTGAATCTATGGCTCTAAATATGGGGCTGCAATGGTGCATAGATCAGGGACTCAAAAATATTATTATGGAATTGGATTCACTCTTAGTTATTAACTGGATGCTTGAAAAGTTTAATCCTCCTTGGAGTTTGCTGACTACTATTGAAGAAGCTAAGAGGAAGACTAATTTCTTTAATGAAATATAAGTCATGCACTGCTTCAGGAAAGGAAACAAAGTGGCGGATGCATTAACTAATGAAGGAGCTGAGATAAATGGTGTTAAATGGTTTTACTCTACTCAAGAACTTCCATCTCAGGCCAGGGGACACTTATATACATGGACAATGATCAACTCCCTAATTTTAGAATAAGATACTCCAAAAAGCTATTTTGTATATGATCCACCTGATAACAGTGATGTTACTTTTTGTGCTTTGGTTAATCACTGCAGTTGTGAATAAGGAAAATGGTCCTTTCCAAATGATAGTATCTTCGTTGTATATCCTTCTTCATGAGTCCAGGAATATGCCTTTATTTTCTTTTATTTTTGTGGAGGTTAGGTTTTATGTCACCCTCCTTAATGTGTTTACTTCTGGATTTTAATTTTCAAGGTAGGGTCCATGCCAAACCCCCCGTCACCTAAAGACAGATTTGAGAAAAAAAAAGAAAAGAAGACGGGACAACACCGAAAAATCATGTAAAAGCAATACACAACAAGAAAAATGGTATTATATGAAGAAATTGGTAAATGACTTGTTTTAATAAGTTTTAGCCAATATTTCAAAACTATTCAAATTTAGTCACTTTATTGCGAAAATAATTTTTTAACAAAAATATCCTTAGCTAAAGCAGAAAATTTATCAAACTGAACATTTATCACAAATTGTTCCTGATGCTCATTCAACACGACAGATAAAGCAGAACAAGTTATGATATAAGGGGAAATGGGACCAAGAAGCAGAATATCTCTGCATCTCAGGCCTGTAACCGTCAATACAGCAATTAAGAAAGAAGAAGAATACGGGCATGTCATTTAGTCAACTAAAATATGACAAGATTTTGTCAAATCCAAGACATCTGTGACATTTCTTGTAATTAAGAACTGCTAGGACTCCTCAAAAGATGCAGTAACCTTTTCAGCACCAATGGGCTGTTTTGGAGATCTAGAGCCCGTTTGGACATAAAAAAAAAAAAAAAAAAAAAAAATTCGAAATCAGTGCTTGATCATAAATTTTTTAATTTTTAGGTGCATTACTCTGCTGTACTCAAGATGAAATCATTAATTGGGATGCCCAATTTCAGCATTTCTCGAAAAAGGGAAAAACAGCAGAGTAATGCTTCATATTTACCATAGTCTTTAATAATTTAGAGAAGCTAAAAACCGAAGGAAGAGGCTGCGCACTGACCATTCGATGGAAGAGACTCGTAGCATCGTCTAAATACTTGACATTCTCAATATGGCAATGAAATGAAGAATAATATCTAGTCGCCGAAGCAGAAGGTGAAATAGCAGAAAAAGAGATAAAGGGAATAATACCGTTGCAAGAGTAACGCAGCAAAGAAATTCCCGTTATCTGATTGCAATTGCCGAAGAGAAATTCAGTTTGCGATCTCTGTGTGCCCTAATTGAAGAAAAAGCTGAAATGCGACTGTCCAGTTAATTGTTAAGTTCGGTAGTTGACAGTTAGGCCCTCTTTATTTTAGTTATTGTAGGTAGGGGTGTTCATGGTAGGTAGGGGTGTTCATAAAAACTCAAAAACCGAATCAAACCGAAAATAGAACCAAACCGACCAAAAAATTAATATATTTTATGTTTGGTTTGGTTTTGGTTCTGAATTTTAAAAACCGATCAATTTGGTTTGCTTTCAGACATGGCGATTGTTAGGTCAATATTCTCCAACGGATAGCACTCTGAAATCTAACAATCGTCGTGTCTGAAAGCACCTGAAACTGCACACGAGGTGCAGAGTGTAGTATGATTACAACCAACTCAATAAGTAACAAGACTAACCTATGGGATGAAAGTAGTGACGAGCTCCACAGGTACAGTCCAGTACAGAAATGTAGGCATGCTTTCAAGTTCAATAGTTAAACTCAGTACAAGCAAAATAGATCAATTCTTCATGATATGAGAAATATGACATCTCAGTGGAAAGACCTCATGTACTACTGGTCACTAATCATTTGGTCATCCGGTACTGTTTATGGCCAATCCAGCCCAGGGATATTCCATCCCCCATATATATACACATCGACTAACAATCAGTCACTCAATACCATATAAGGCCAATCCAGCCCTGGGATAATTTATCCCCAAATGTAAATGATACGGACAAGATCCATGTCCAGGAAAAATTTATCACATTATAAATAAGTATGGCAAGTCCATATCCTGGGAAGTCCGTCCCAAATATATAATCATCTACGCTTACTGGGGGTGTGTACAGAGGATGGTAGGCTATAATCCAGTGTTTTAGTCGCTTATTGCACTCTAATTCACTGCACTTTACTTATGTTGAGCTTTAATTAGGCGTGTTTTGCACTTATTGTGTGTTTTATACCCGACATGAGTGATTTCGAGCTATGTAGATGTTGTGGCATGAATTCATGCTATTTTGGAGTTTTGAAGTCTGAGTAAAATCCCAAAGATTAAGTCGGGATCGAGTGCGGGGATCAACGGATGATAGTGGAACGAAACGAAGAATCGAGTAGGTATATTGTGTAGTGTCTAGTAAAATGCACATAACTTTTCGCTCTGAACTCCGTTTAGGCTCCACAATATATCGTTGGAAATCTATTTAAAAGAGATACAACTTCCATGTTTTACACTTTCCCAAATTCCCAACTTATACAAACCCAGGTGCGCAGTCGCGCACTGGGCGTGCATTTGGGGCAGAATGGTGTGCAAAGTGCGCGACCACGTGTGCAGTCGCACATGTCCTGTCCGGAAAAAGCCCTATTTCACTAAGAAATGGTAGTTTCGTACGGGATTTGCTTTGGGAGTAGATTAAATACCTCAAAACACCATTTTGACATATTTTTGACATACCTTAGACCTAGGGAAGCTTTGGAGAAGAAAGAGCACAAGGATTTCATCCTTCCTTCCTCACTCAAATCCGGGTTTAGATTGTATTTATGTTTTTCTCTACTTTTATTTTATCTGTGAAGAATTTCTCCATGTCTATGGAGTAGAACCTTTTGGGTTGTGATGGATTTGGTGTATTGATGGTTGTTTGTGGATTATAACTCTATTTTTATGTATTTGAATCATTTTTAGAAGATTTAATTATTGTATCTATATTCACTTGTTCTTGTAATTGAAAGAGGCATAACTTGTGATATATTTACACTATATTATTAGTTGAGTTCATAGATTCTTCTAAGAATTCGAAAGAGACTAGTTGAATCCTTGATTAAACCTAATTAGGAGGATAATCGAAAGAGGTTCTCCTAAAGACCAATCCATTACGAATTCTTGCATATCTTCACCGAGCTTAAATTGGTTCATATTGTTAGGTTGAGACTTAATCGAGAGAGGAGTTTATACTAAATATTTGTACTGATAATTAAGTGAATTCGAGAAATTCAGTTGAACATTAGAAGTGAATTATCTAGAGTTAGATCCCGAATAAGTATCTTGCACCTATCTTATCAA
Source organism: Nicotiana tomentosiformis (assembly GCF_000390325.3). Classification (NCBI taxonomy): domain Eukaryota; kingdom Viridiplantae; phylum Streptophyta; class Magnoliopsida; order Solanales; family Solanaceae; genus Nicotiana; species Nicotiana tomentosiformis. The sequence continues at coordinate 154,925,100 of NC_090812.1, forward strand.
CCCATATTTTCTCTCATTGATAACTTCCTTGCTTACCTTTATTGCGATTGTCATTAGTCAATTGCTTTAGATTCTTAGTTATTTGTAGTTAGAATTCATATATATCTCAAATGTTGATCCTCCTGGATAGCAATATAGCTACAAACTATGATAATACTGTTTAAATCCAATCCCTGTGGACACGATAATTATACTATACTATTTTTGACTAGCGAGCACAATTTAAGTGTGTGTTTTGCGCTCGTCAACAGACTCCAGAGGGGGTCCTTTAGCCCAAGCGTGATATAAAGACGATATGGCCTACTGCAGGCAGGCAGTCCCGATCCGTATAATAATAAAGCCTATAAGGCTTGCTGCAGGCGGGCAACCCCGTTTCGTATAATAATAATATATATAAAGCCAATATGGCCTGCTGCAGGCGGGCAACCCCGATCCCATAATTATACTCATAATGGATGAACAAGACTGAGTATGAAATATACATTTTAAAAACAATTCAATTCAACAGCAACACGACCCTGTGGGTCCTAAAATATCGTCACATAGCCCAATCATGATCTTTAATACGAGTCTCAACTCAATTTTTCCTAACACGTGGAAAATGTTCGGATAATAACATGATTCTTTAATTTTACAACTCCACAGAATTTATTAAGTCACAATTTCTATGGTGCACGCCCACACGCTCGTCACCTAGCATGTGTGTCACCTTCAAACAATTGATATAACACCAAATTCGGGGATTCATACCCTCAGAACCAAGTTTAGAAGTGTTACTTACCTCAAGCCGTGCAATTCTTTACTCTGCAATGCCTTTCCCTCGCGAATCGGCCTCCAAACGTCTCGAATCTAGTCATAAATAATTCAATTCAGTCAAAACAAATTATAGGAATTAATTCCATATGAAAATATAAATTTTCCATCAAAATCCAAAATTTCACCCAAAAATCGCCTATGGGGCCCACGTCTCGGAACCCGACAAAAATAATAAAATCCAAAATTTCACTCAACCACGAGTCTAACCATACCAATTTTATCAAATTCCGACATCAATTCGACCCTCAAATATTCAAATCTTAATTTGAAATTCCTAGGCCCAAATCCTCTAATTTCACTTCAAAAATATGTAATCTAGTCGAAATACGCAATGACAAATCAATATTGTTGACTAACAATGATCACAAATGACTTACCTCATGATTTTCCGTGAATTCTCTCTGAAAAATCGCCCAAAACCGTGCTTGAAATGTCAAAAATGACAAAAATATCGGAACTCCTCTGTTTTGTACACTGCCCAGTGCTTTCGCACCTGCGGCTCAATTTCTCGCTTCTGTGGCTAAATCTCCGCTTCTGTACACTTACCCCTACTGCCTCTGCTTCTGCGAACCTTGGATCGTATTTGCGCAATCGCAGGTGCGGACCTCACCATTGCACTTGCAGTCTCGTCGCTTCTGCGCCCCCAACGCCGCATCTGCGACCTCGCAGGTATGGACCCAACCTCGCACCTGCGACCTTTCCTCCTTTCCTCCAAACTCCTCACTTGCGTTCCACATGCCGCACATGCGGCATCGCACCTGCGGCCTAGACTCTCGCACGTGCGATTACATTAGAAGACAGAAATTTCCATATTTCTTCTAAGTACGAATTTGATCCGTTAACCATCCGAAACTCACCTGAAACCCTCGGGGCCTTAATTAAATACACTAACAAGTCCTAAAACATCATACGAACTTAGTCGAAGCCTCAAGTCACATAAAAAAAACCTAGATTCTCCTTCGATTTAAAAGCCGTCAATCGCATGTGCGATGTGTCTAGAGTTTACCTTCGGATCAGACCTCAAAAACAGAAAGAGAAACAAAAAGTGTCTTCGTGGCAACTATGTTATGCCATTCGTGCCCCTCACCAGAGAGTCATTGAACTCGCTTTCAAGAAGAGTCTTTCCTTCTTCCAATTTATAGACTTAAAAAAGGGGATTTTTCACATCATTGAGTAATCTTTAAAAAGGAAGTCAGCCTTCACTATCTTCCAATCTTCAAAGGATAGTGGAATTAGGCTTTATTTCCTGCTCGCGAGGAAAGAAAGAAGAGCGACATGGTTCAGTTCAGATTTGACTGTCTGCAGGATGGGAGCAGATTCCCCAAAAAATCCTTGGGAACAATGAGAAAACGAAAAGAAAGGAAATGGTTCATTCCACAAAATAAAAAGTTTCTTTTTATGAGGTACAAATAGAAATTCCTCTTTATTTGATTTGTTACGAAATCGACCATAGATCAATTCCCTTTTTATCTGGGAGTATTGACTACACCCCAATTCTGAGCTTCATGTTACTCTTTCCAAGTGATATGTCAGGTCCAGGGCATCCCAATTGGATTGACTGGGATGACAGTTTCTCCTTCTGAGTATGTAATTTCAGAATTTTGATCAAATCACACATCACAGTATACTAGGCTTCTAATTCTTTAAGAGGTTTATCTAAAAGATTCGCAATATAACTAGGAAGATGTTTTAAATACCACACATGGGTTACTGAGCATGCGAGTTTGATATAGCCCATTTGATACCTTCGTATCCGAGAATCAACAAATTCGACCCTGCATTGTTCGCAAAATTTCGGGTCTTCTTTTTCATCTCCGATTACTCGATATTTTCACAAGTACCAATTCCGCTTTTTATAGGACCAAAAATTCTTTCACAAAATAATCCACCTTTTTCCGGTTTGTTAGTTTTGTAATGAAAAGTATAGGGTTTTGTTTCCTCTCTAACTATCTCTCCATTAGGCAGGATTTTAGTGGCCCAAGCACTTATTTGTTGAGGAGAAACTGATCCAATTCGGAGTTGTTGATGTTTATATCGATCTATCATAGAAGAAAAATTATTATTCATTCTCATTAAGCTTCCTTCCTATTAATCTGGAAGTTCTTCTCAGATATAAGGAAATGATTCAGTTCTAGAGTTAAAGATCATAGTTCTCGAACAAGCAATCGAAAAGATTCTGGAGCATCATCGGGATTAGGTATTGTTGCCCCAATGATCGTAGTACCAAGTACTTCCTGGCAAGCTCTAATATGATCCAATTTATAAGTAAACATCTCTTGTAAAATATGAGCAACCCCAACCCCTTCTAGAACCCAAACCTTCATTTCTCCTACCCGTTGTCCCCGTAATCGGTTTAATAGGTATTTTCGTTTATGGTTCATATTCCGGATTGGGTTCATCTCTGTAGCAATCGAATGAATTGAGCTGTCAACATAAAAGCATAAGAACTCAACGGGATTCCCAGCATCTCGTAGAAAAAGAGTATGCAATATAGATTTTTCAGAAGGGTCTAAATAAGACAAAGGGGTTTTCATAATTTTATTTTTTTTATCATAAATAATCACTAGCAAGAATTTAGTTCTTGTGAGAGATACGATCGGGAGTAGCTAATTCAAACCTCTCCGGTAAAATAAGAACAGCGCCACGTTCAACCCCCTAAATAGGAAGAGGGCCCAATTTTTTATCCCCTTATTTTTCTAATTCATAAAAGTTTTTTTTTTTCTGTTTTATACTACCGAGATCTGGGGCCTTTCAATAATGATCCTTTTAAATAATTATGGGAGTCCAATGGACTTTACATTAGATTCATGTGGTATATGTCTTGGGCCCCATGTGTTTAATGGGTCACCCGACTAAGCGAGAGTATGTCTCGGGTATTTGCCACAGACTCGTACTGATTATGTTATTATCTCCCTATCTTGTTCGTTCTGGAAACACGTTTTCCTATTCCATCATTTCTCGAATCTCCTTTAACGGAAGAAATAGAAGCTTGAGAAGGAATATCAAAACCTATTTCACTCGCTGAGTCTTTTTGCATCTATGGCTAAATGGTTAAAGCACCTTTCCTAGTAAAGGGACAAATTCGTAGGTTCGATTCCTGCTGGATGTTTTTATAGGATCGGGAAGAAGTTCCTTATTCCGGAGAATATAGATAGATAGATATTTACAGAGATTAGTCTTTTTAATAATAAAGGGACTTTTTCAATTTGTCTAGTTTTGGTGTGTTCTTTGCTTAATTAAAGGGCATCCCCCTTCTACTGTCTCTCCTACCTACCACGAGAAAAGAGGTTGAAGCAACGAATTCTTTCTTTTTATTTTAACCGCTAGGTGGGACAAGAAAATTCCCTTCCTTTCTGATCAAAATCCGATCAATCAATAAAATTTTTACCACGCAGTGCAACAGGCAAGATCGAAGAATTTTATGCCCCCCGCGCCCTCTCTTTCAATTGAGCTAATCATCTCCCTTCGCTAGTTAGAGTTGTCGCTAAAACCACGAATCATACCTAAATTCTAGTTAAATAAAACTAAAAATTTCCAACTTCTACATTCAACCCCGAAACCTATCAAATCAAGTCCGATTAACCTCAAATTTTGCATACAAGTCATAAATGAAATAACAAAGCTATAAAAAATTTCTGAACTGGATTCCGACTCCGATATCAAAAGGTCAACTCCCGGTCAAGTTTTCAAACTTAAATTGTTATTTTAGCCATTTCAAGCATGATTTAGCTACGGGCTTCCAAATAATTTTTCGGGAACGCTCCTAAGACCAAAATCACCATACAAAACTATTGGAATCATCAAAACTTTATTCCGGTTTACACATAAGTCGATATCCAGTCACTATTTTAACTTAAGCTTTAAATCTTGGAACTAAATATTCCAATTCATTCCAAAACCTCACCGGACCCGAACCAATTACCTCGGCAAGTCACATAACAACTGTAAAGCATAAATTGAGCAGTAAATGGGGGAACGGGGTTGTAATACTCAAAACGACTGGTCGGGTCGTTACAATTCATCACTATTTGATTCAATTATCATCAATATATCTTGGTAAATGATATATTTGTTAATGAGCAATTAGTTTGATAGTGTTACGTTGAAAATGTAGTCATTGAAATATGTGTTTGGTAGTGTAAGTCTCATATTTAAGAAAAAACTGATAAATAACCGAAAAAATAAAAAAAAACTGACAAAAACCAAATCGATAAAAAACCGACTTAATTTGTTTGGTTTCTTTTTAGGAAAAAAAACCAATCTAAACCGAAGCATGAACGCCCCTAATTATAGGTATTTGTATTCGGATTTTGCCATTTTGGGAGTTACTTGTTAAAATATGCCTAACAAGTACAATTTATGAGTAGGTTATTTAAACACTTTTTTCTTCTTTTCACTTTTCCAATTGAAGTTTCACTAAACAAGTGGTATCTTTATCATTCTTTTTTATGTCGTCCATTAGTTTCTAGAAATAATTAGCAAATTAGACACTTAATTCACGTGAGAACATGTGAAGACTTGAGAGATCATGCTCGGCACTTAGCAAACTTTTACCTACTAAGTAAACCAGTACTTACTTTATTACTTTAATCAACGTAGCTCAAACGAGTACATGTGTAATAAATAAACATAAGTATTTATATCAGCGGAAATAGTGTTTGCATATGAAAAATACGAATACATGTAATAGACCCTACGTGTAATGCACATAACCTATATAACGCCAATATACAATAACATGTACTCCCCGTTTCAAATTAGATGAGGTATTTTCTTTTCCAAAATAAATGACATATTTTTAAATTTGGAAATAATTTAACTTTAAACTTCATTTTACCCTTAATGAGAAGCTTTTATAACCAAACAAATGTCATGATCCCACAAAGTTTTTACCCCTTAAGTTTTTAAGACCATAAATTTTAAAAGTCTTATTCTTTTTTCTTAAACTTCGTGTCGAGTCAATGTACCTCATCTAAATTGAAACGGATGGAGTATTACAAAAATACCCACATTTTGTCCTTCAATAGAACAGTTTCAATATTTTTGTATTACAAAAAAACATATTTCTTCCGATTCCAATTCCACATTTCGTCCTTCGTTAGAACACTTTCAATATTTTTGTATAAAAGAAAATAAATATTCCTTCCGTTACAAGTACCCATAATTCAATAAATGAATAAACATTATTCCTTTCATATGTCAACACATTAATTAACCACACTTGCATTAGCCAACCGCTTCGTTTTTGTCGAAAAAGTTGGAATATTTGAAGAGGCACATTGAATTATTTATTGTAGACTAATTCAATAAAAAAAACGCTTGGGAAAGTTCAAGCAACACCATCCAACTGAAAAGGAGAATATATATAAAGGCAAGAAAATGTTCTATCTCCATCAACTCTATTGGCTCTGACGACGTCAAGGACTATTTATAGCAAATCTTTCTCAATTCTTCAAATTATTCTTCTTAATTTCTTATATAAAGAGCTTTAGAAGTCCAGCACATCACTAATTTAAGGCATCAAACTCTTAATATCACTGTTGTGAAGTTTATGCGTGTTTCATTATGTTAGCATATGGAGTAGTGTCTTAGCTTTTGAATTTGAATATTGTACTTATTAGTCAGTTGTGCATTCAAATTTATATAAAGACCATATTGATATATCTTTCGTTTTCTTTTGATGGAACATTTTAGTATTTCTTAAAAGTTCAATGACTATATTATTGATATTCTACTTAATGTATCTATAGTTTATAATATCATGCTTCATCGACACATGTTCGACAACAACAAATAAGGCTCAATACCAAACTGTCACAAAATATTGTCGAGTATTCTCTTTCTTTTTAACAGTTGACATATATTGTTTCTGCATTGTGGTTCTTTCAAAGAGCAAGAAGTATGTCAAAAAAGTGTTATCAACCGGGGCAGAGCTAGAGTGCCGGAAACAGGTTTGACCAAACCCAATAGCTTTTAAACTTTATATTTGACCTTATAACTTAAAAAATTAGAATTCCATACCATATGCTTGAAATCCTTACTCTCCCTCCGGCTATCAAGACCAACAACAACCATGTATCTGCAAGGTATCTTATGTATGGATTTAATATAAAAATGAGTGTTGTAACATGAAAATCTATTTTGTTGATGGTAGGCTGATAGCATTTAAAAGAAATTCTCTCTACAATCTCTTTCAATTACCTGGCAAGGGAATGAGCCAAATTTGCTCCTCAAAACTGTCATGACCCAATTTTTCCTCCGTTGGGTATCGTGATGGCACCTAGTCTTAGGGACTAGGTAAGCCTAACATTTACTGAATAACAACAATAATTAAATAACATCTAACAATTTTTGAAATGAAAATCTCTATAAAATTTATAATTTTTAAAACTAGTTGTACAAGTCATAAGCTCTACTAAGCGACTAGAAAGGCTAATAAATACAACTGTTTTGAAATAGAGAAAAAACAGTGCAAGTACAATATCATAAGGCGACTCTGAAACCTGTGAACGCAGTAACAAGTTTACCTTGAGTCTCCACAGCTGTCACGACCCAAAATCCCACTAGTCGTGATGACACCTAACCTAACCCGTTAGGTAAGTCAATTTTCATCTATCCAATTCCAATGAAATTAATTTTAAAAATATCTAAAACCAATACATCTCCCCAAGAACTGGTAGTACAAATCATGAGTTTCTAAGAATAGAGTATAAAAAGCGAAAATGAAATAATACATTGTCTATTTGAATAATACATAAACAGAGCTTTTATAAATCTAAAGCTACCCTAACAAGAGGCAGCTACAACAGGAACGCAGGTACATCTTCAGATCCCACAACCATCGAGCACAGCAACAACGACAACCAATATATGCACGCAATATGCAGAAGTATAGTATCAGTACAACCGACCCCATGTACTAAGTAAGTAACAAACATAGCCGTAGGTTGAAAGTAGTGACGAGCTTCTACCAAGGTCAGAGTCCAACTTTCTTAACCAACAATAGTCCATAACAATATTAAACAAGTAATACCAGAAGTAACTCAAGAATAAAGGCTCAGCTAAATCATGACATCTGAAAATAGTTCTGCCTTTCAAGTACATCAATGAAAACCCGAATCGTATACCGAAGATTACCAAAAATATGAATAAGTTTGAAAACAGTAATTTTTCAAAAATTCTTTCAATGATAAATAAAATATCTCATTTTCTTTCCCAGATAACAAGTGTAAAATAATTGCATCACTATGCCCATCTGTCAACATGTGAGAGAAATCATGAATAATGTGATACCGTACAGCATGAGGAAAACACATCTCTATGCATATATGTTATGTGTGCATGTCAATGCAATGTATCTCAGAGATTGCACTCATGTACTCGCACTCTCAGAGTACTCAATCTCATTATCTCGCATTCTCTCTTACTGTGCCCAGCACACTCAATCACTCAGCGCTATACAATACCTGATGTGACGTGCAGCTCGATCCCTGTTTATAATCGACTGTGCTCACTGGGGATGTACAGACTCATGAGGGGCTCCTACAGTCCAAGCGCTATAAGCACGGACAACTCACGTGATGCACGGACAACCCATGTGCTATAATATCATATCTGGATCCGCACGGCGAACTCACATGCTATAATAATATCTGGATCCGCACGGCCAACTCACGTGCTATAATAATATCTGGATTCGCACGGCCAACTCACGTGCAATAATATAACATATAGATCCGCGTGGCCAACTCACGTGCAATAGTATAATATATAAATCCGCACGTGCAATAGTATAATATATATAAAGCCAATATGACCTGATGCGGCGTGCAGCCCCATCCCAAAATATCCTCACAATCAGGCCTTCGACCTCTCTTAGTCATCAATCTCTCCAGTCTCTCTTTCATGGTCTCACAATGTCATGAGAATAGCACAAAAATGATGATATGGTGTATCAATAAATAACAACAGAGACTGAGATATGATATGAAATGAAATGAATATGACTGAGTATAAATTTTTATTTTAAAATAAAAATTTCACAACAATATGACTTCTGTGGGTCCCAATAATACTGGCACATAGCCTCAACATGATTTTTAATATACTTTTCAGCTCAATTTCTTTAACTCATAAAATCGCATGAAAAATGCCAAGATCATTTAACTACAAAATTTCACATAAATAATTATGTCACAATTTCTATAGTGCACGCCCACACGCTCGTCACCTAGTATGTGCGTCACCTCCCAACAATTCACAAAATACATATGTTTAGGGTTCATACCCTCAACTCCAAGATTAGAAGAGTTACTTACCTCGAACAAGCCAAATTCAATTCCGAGCAAGCTAAACAATGCTCCAGAAATCCCATTATGCGCGTATCAACTTTCAAATGGCTCGAATCTTGTCAAAACAATTTGATTTATCCCACAAAAATTATAGGAATTAATTCCATATCAAAATACTAATATTTTCCAAAAATCTGAAATTGCGCCCCAAAATTCACCCATGGGGCCCAGGTCTCGGAATCCGGTAAAAATCTCAAAATCCGAACCCCCATTCAACCACGAGTCCAACCATACCAAAATTACTCAAATCCGACCAAAACTCAGCCTTCAAATCCTCAATTTAAATTAAGAGGGTTTTCAAACTTTTCCAACTTAATTCACCAATTAAATGATAAAAATAACCATAGATTAGGGTAATTTAACCAATATTGAGTTAAGAACACTTATCCCGTTGTTTCCCCTGAAAATTGCCAAATAATTGCCTCAATTCGAGCTCCAAATCGTTAAAAATGTTCTGAACTTAAACTTCCTGTCCATGCCTCTCTTCTTCGCGAACGCGACAAGTCCCTCACGTTCGCGAAACACAACTCGACTGCCCACAAATTTAACTATCCGCAAACGCGACTGTGGCTTCGCGAACGCGAAGCCTTGCAAATCTTACCCTTCACGAACACGACCACAGCTTCGCGAACACGACCACGGCTTCGCGAACACGAAGCTTTACCACCTCAGACCTTCGCGAACGCGTAGAACAAGAACACGGGGTCCCCAATCACCTCACTCCTCTTTGCGAACGCGACACCTCTCACGCGTTCGCGATGCACACACAGACCATACCTTCGCATTCGTGTCCTCCCCTTCACGAACGCAAAGAACAAAACCTCACACTCAGAAAACACTCTTCGCGAACGTGAGGGCCCACTCGCGTACGCGAAAGAGAAAATCAGAAAAATGTACCAACAGATATCAACAATCTCATCAAGGCCAAAAATGATCCGTTAACCCCCCGGAACTCACCCGAGCCTCTCGGGACCTCAGCCAAATATACCGACAAGTTCTAAAATATCATACGGACTTAGTCGAACCCTCAAATTATCTCAAACAATGCTAAAACCATGAATTACACCCCAATTCAAGCTTAATGAACTTTGAAATTTCTAGTTTCTACAAACGACTCCGAAACCTATAAATTCACGTCCGATTGACCTCAAATTTTGCACACAAGTCATAAATGACATAACGGAGGTATTCAAATTTTCAGAATCGGATTCCAACCCCGTTATCAAAAAGTCAACCCCCCCGGGTCAAACTTCCCAAAAATTTAATTTTCGGCATTTCAAGCCTAATTCCACTACGGACCTCCAAATAATTTTCCGGACACGCTCCTAACTCCAAAATCACCATACGGATCTATTGGAATCATCAAAATTAAATTCCGAGGTCGTTTACACATAAGTCAATATCTGGTCAACTATTTCAACTTAAGCTTTAAACCTTGGAACTAAGTGTTCCAATTCATTACAAAACCTCACCGGACCAGAACCAATTACCCCGACAAGTCACACAACAATTGTAAAGCCCAATTTGAGCAGTAAATAGGTAAACGGGGTTATAATATTGTAACGACCGGCCGGGTCGTTACAGTGTTTTAAAAGGCGTGGGCGTAAGGCGAGATATTTTATAAATGCCTCAGCGGGGCGTAAGCCCCGAGGCGCGGTGCGTAAGCCTCATAGGTATTTAATTTTTAATATTTTATAAAATAATATAATGACATTTAATATTTATAAACAGGTAAAATTGCATAAAAATTGAAGAAAACTATATATATGTGTGCTTCATCCCCACAAAAAAACTAATCAAAACAATCTATTATACGTTACTTACAAGTACAAGTAATTTGAGTCTAAAAGAATAAAGTTTTCTATATGCAGGAACAAAAATGATGATTAACCTGCAATTTGAACTTTAAATTTGCTACTATGAAGAAAAATGTAGTTCTCTTTCTATTTTTTTTTTAAAATTAAATATTCGTTGCTTTTGGAAGATATTAGCAGACTAGCGGACAAGATAAAAAAATAGAAAAACCATGAATTATGGCTTAAATCAATAAAAAAAAGTCTTTACTTTTAAATTTAATACTTTTGAGTTCCTTTTTAAACCTTTTGAGTAATTACCAAACTGACTTTTGAGAATTTGGGTATAATAAGAAGGACTAATTCAAAAAAAATTGTTTTAATTTGAAAAAGTCTCTAGGGCTTACTCCTTACTAAAAAAAATACTCCCTGAACACCTGGCGTACGCCCCAAATTGGGGGGTGTACGCCTCTTGAGACTTTCGCCCCACACCATCGCCCCGGGGCGTTTTTGGTACGCCTCGCCCCAGAAACGCCTTTTAAAACAGAGGGTCGTTACAACAGCAAGACCCGTACTGCTAGCGATCGGTCAACTGACTCCCCATTACCGGACTCTGCACAAAAATATGCAGAAGTATAGTATGAGTACACCACAGTCGGTACCCAGTAAGTATCAAGACTAGCCTCAGTGGAGTAGTGACGAGGTACAGTCAAGATACTCACTAGTCGAAAACAAATAGCAGTGATAACAACAATAATCCACTAGTGCTATAAACAGTAAGGCAACAAAAATACCATAATTATTACTCAGACGAATAAGAAACACAAGAACAACCAATTAAACAAGTCTTTCACATATAATCTCTTCAAATAAATACCCTCCAAATATATTTCTTTAGTTAAGTATCCTTCGCATATAAAACTCTTCCAAATAAATATCTCATATAGTATACTCATAAAATATGGTTCTCGATCCCCTTTTATATTCTCACTATATTTTTACGGTACCTCGTGCCCATATCTCTAATCACAACCGCACGAACAACTCTCGTGTCAAATATTTCAATACATAAAATCCGCACGATTAATTTATTTTCAATAAAGTAAGGTTATAATTTTTAAACCAAGTAAGAATTCAACAAAGAAATGAGTTTATTTTAGAAATAGTTTGAGTAAAGAAAAATGACATTTCAATTTAAATAAAATATCAGATAATCTATTGCTTCGGATGTAAAATTTATTAATTCAAAATATAATAGTAACTTCTTTTATTTAAAACAACTCAGTCATCGAAAATTGGTAAATATCAGGAATATAAATCTTCAAAGTCTCGTACTAAAAAGCCCAAGCCAACACAAAACAACAAGGAATACAAACACATAGTAAAAATTAAATAATACATCACGGCAGATCACAAGGATTAACCTATCACAGAAATACAAAATAACCAAAGACAAGTGTAACCATAGAGAGATGTCAACAAAGGGCACACCCGAGATACAGTCTTGTAGTTCCAAAAATAAATGCTCAACAGGGGATCTCCGGAGATACCGTCTCGTAGTTTCAAAAGTAAATATGCAAGACATGGGGATCTCCCGAGCTACCGTCTCGTAGTCCCAAAGTAAATACTCAACAGAGGATCTCTCGAGATACTGTCTCGTAGTCCCAAAAGTAAATATGCAAAACAGGGGGATCTCCCGAGGTACCGCCTCGTAGTCCCAAAGTAAATGCTCAATAGGGGATCTCCCGAGATACTGTCTCGTAGTCCCAAAAGTAAATATGCAAGACAGGGTATCTCCCGAGATATCGCCTCGTAGTCCTAAAGTAAATATACAACAAACAACAATGCCCCCAGGCTATCACAAATCATCACAATTCAATTCCCGACATAGTCCACCTTGTCTGGCCACGTGTGCAATAACAAAGTAAATGCTCACTTTGTCTCGCCGCACGCACATAATAATATTCCCACCTTATCTTGCCACGTGCGCAAATGCGCGCGCGCGCACACACACACACACATATATATATATATATATATATATATATAGCCCGCTTTGTCAGGCCTCTTGTGCATAAATCAATAGTAATAATAGCACGGCAGAAACCTCGGGGAAACACCCGAACAAAACTTCCCAATAATATAACGTGCCAATATCACATCTCATAAATTGCACTTCAAGTGCTCAAATATTATAACATATCACAGATTTGCACATCAAGTGCTCAAATATTATAATTTATATATTACACATCAAGTGCTCAACTATTACAATTTATCACAGATTGCACATCAAGAACTCAAATATTAGAACTCGCCACAAAATTCAACAATACGTTATTTTTCACAATAAGGAGCACATAGCTCGACCATAATGTGCACAAAATCTTAACAAATATATTCGGGAGTGAACAACTCAACAAAATAATATTTCACATAAAAATTAAGGTGGCAATCACACCAAATCATCATATAACAACAAATCCAATAAAATAAAGATTTAGGCAAGACAATTAAAGAATTTAATAAGTGCCAAAAAAAATTAATTTAATACATAAGGGCATCTAAGGATCTTAACCAATGTAATTTGCACATATAACCCAAGTATGTACTCGTCATCTCGCATACATGGTTTTCAATTACACAAATTGCACATAAGACTCAATGCCTAAGGGGTAATTCCCCCACTCAAGGTTAGGCAAGATACTTACCTTTTTGAAGTTATGTCGATATTCCAAAATTGCCTTCTTGCTTGAATTAACCTCTGGACAGCTCAAATCTATCCAAAATAATTGTACAACTTCATTAAAATTCATCGAAAATAATTCCGGATAATAAAACATCGACTTAAAATTTTATTCTAAAAAGTCAACCAAAGTTAACGCGGGGATCGCCTCTCGGAACCCGACATAATTTTTACGAAATCCGAGCACCCATTCCAATATGAGTTCAACCATACCAATTTTATCCACCGATAACAACTCGACCTCCAAATATTAAATTTCCGTTTTTGAAATTTTTTTACAAAAATCCAAATTTCCTCCATTAAACTCAAATTAAACGATGAATATAACCATAGATTTATGATATATGATCACTTTCAGATATAAAATACTTACCTCAACCAAGTTTGTGAAACATCCCTCCAGAATCGCCCAAAACCGAGCTCCAAAAATCCAAAACGAAAATGACGAAATGATCATTTTTTGTCCTTAACATTCTGCCCAGTTTCGCACATGCGGACGAGTCGCCGCACCTGCGGACTCGCTTTTACGACAGTAAATGCACACCAGTGAAGTGCACTGCCCAGTCGGCCCTCGCATCTGCGGAAACATCTCCGCTTCTGCTTGAATCGCTTCTGCGATACTTGTCCGCTTCTGCGCCTTCTCTGCCCGCTTCTGCGCTCTCGCAAGTGCGGGATATTTTTCTCACCTACGACCACTGCTCAGGCTTGTCCCTTTTGCTTCTACGACCTCGACCTCACTTTTGTGATGGCACATCTGTGATCAATTTCATCGCAGATCCGATGACACGAGTGACAGATTTCCAGCAGTCCCTTCAAGTCTAAAATCCTTCTGTTAACCATATGGAATTCACCCGAGGCTCTCGGGACCTTAACCAGATATACCAACATGTCCCAAAATATAATACAAACTTAGTCGAGGCTTCAAACCACGTCAAACAATGCCGAAATTACGAATCGTGCATCGAATCGAATTATGAATTTTCAAATCTTCCAACTTCTATATTTTGCGCCGAAATGTATCAAATCAATCCGGAATGGCTTCAAATTTTGCACGCAAGACATAAATGATATAACGAAACTATTTCAATTTTCAGAATCGAATTCCGACCTCGTTATCAAAATTTTAACATTCGGTCGGATTTTTCCAAAAATCTTCTATTTTCCAACTTTCGCCAAAATGCGTCGAATTGGCCTACGGACTTCCAAATCGAAATCCGAACATACGTCCAAGTACTAAATTATCATACGAAGCTATTTCCATCATCGAAATTCCATTCCTGGGTTATTTGCTCAAAAGTCAACTCCCCGTCAACTATTTCCATTTAAGCTTCTAAATAAGAATTGTTCTTTTAATTAAATTTCGAATCTTCCGAAAAATCAAACTCGACCACGCCCGCAGGTCATAATACATATTACGAAACTGCTCGAGACCTTTAGTCGTTGAACGGTGCGTTAATTCTTAAAACGACAAGTCGGGTCGTTACAAAAATCAATTGTTGTACTTATATAAGTTATGCACCAATTACCTACTTGACTCGCCATGTAAATATATTATAACTTTCAGGGCATTTCCCCTAACAAGTAGCAGTGCAAAAGAAAATGGGATTTTTATACTATCTTATGGTGGTTATAAATGATATTTGTTTGATCTTAGAAATTTTCATTTACTCAGTTATAAAATGAAAACTTGGAAAATCTTTTAGCGAAACCAGTTTTTGCAATTGCTTTATGATTTTACAATCTTATTGGAAGTATATTTCAATTTCAATGTAAAAAATTTCAGTACTAATTATATGACAAATGTACTCATTCCTGTGTTTCTGGCTATATATGTAATGCGTTAATTTTTTTTATTTTTTAAAAAAACTTTTTTTCTCTTTATAGATGCATATCATTTTCTTAAAATTTTAAATCAATTAACTTGGGTTCCAAATGCAACGCACGTGTCCAGAACTAGTACTATATTATAAACGAGAATACCTCAAGTGAAAAGATGAAATACTAAAATATTCTTATAAAGCTATCTGACACTATAAACCTTATATTAAATACTATTGTAAGTCATCTTTTTGGACAAATATGTAAATACTCATTATAATAAATGAACTGTAAAAGTGGGAAGAAGAAGGGAACTTACTACAAAAAAAGGGGTTAATAGTGGCTGTTTGTTTTTGCATATAGCAGCGGTTTATAACCGCCAGAAAATGCAATAACGCCGGCTTAAGAAAACGCCATAATCCCGTTTGCCAGAAGTATTTTATGGCGGTATTCGTTAAACCGCCGTAATGACTTACAAAAACCGCCACAACATTCATTGTTATTTGCGGCCTTTATTTTTCTTAATATGGCGGTTAAAAACCGTCGTAATTACGTATAAAAGTACCCAAAAAAAAATTCATTATTGCGGTTATAACCGCCGTAATTGTCCCAGTCGAACCAATATGCTAAAATTGTAGCTTTTCAAATCATAATTTTCACAATTATGATACATAGAATTTACAATCCTACATAATAATTTTAAAGCAATGTAGAAGATTAAAAGCAATATTTTTATAATATAAAACACAAGTATTCCAACATTACATCATCAAAATATTAATGTTTCAAGTATTCTAATACAAGTATCATGCATGAACCCAAATAAAGAGAAAGAGAAAGATAAATATTGGAGAAACACACAAAACCCTAACAAAAAGCTTTCGGTACCAAATCTGCGCCCTAACAAAGAGGTTACTGAAGCTGCTCGTGCTAAACAAATTCTGACTATAGAGAGAGTTGGAAACTTACTTGTTCTGATTTGAATTTCTTTTCTTTCAATTAGTCGTAGAAACAGAAATAGAGATTTATGAAAGAGAGAGAGAGAGGGGGGAAAGAGGGATTTGGGATTTTGGAGGATGTGAGAGACCCAAATGCGGGAGTTACAAAAATTTGGAGGGAGACCTAAATATAATGAGTGGGAAATACTAAAATGTATTTGGGAAAAAAAAATACTTTGAAGAATTAGCGGCGGTTTAAACCGCCGTAATATAGGCTAAACCGTTGTTATAATAATACTAAATAATGGCGACTTAACAAACCCCATTTTATGTTCCATTTTGTGGTGTTATTGTAAACCGCCGTAATTAACCCGTTTTTTGTAGTGCTTCAAGGTCTATGAACGCCAACAGATTTACCTCAAGTCTCTGTATGCAATGATCCGAGCTGACGCACCTCATGCACCGCTGGGACCAATACCAGAATCTGCACAAGAAGTGCAGAAATATAGTATGAGTACAACCGACTCAATGTACTCCATAAGTATGGAGTCTAACCTCGATGAGATAGTGAAGAGGTTATAATAGGACACCAACATAAATAAACATGTACAAGTATATATAAAGGAGCAATAATTATAGATAATGATAAGGTACAAACCGGGAGGGGACATGCAAAGGGGGCAAATATAAGAGGTGCAATTTATGAGTACGTTATTTTATTACACTTTTTTCTTTTGTTCACTTTTCCAAGTGAAGTTCCACTAAACAAATGTTATCTTTATCATTCTTTTTTATGTCGTCCATTAGTTTCTAGAAATAGTTAGCATGTAAGGACTTGAGAGATCATGGTCGGGGCACTTAGCAGACTTTTACCTATTATTAAGTAAATCAGTACAGTACTCTCTTTAATAAACGTAACTCAAACGGAGTACACGTATAATAAATAAACATAAGTATTTATATCAGCGGAATAGTAGATAATATTAGCGTATACCACATCTTAAAGCACAATATAGAGCATCTAATAATATCTGTTACAAATTAAGGGGAAAAATAAACTAAATAATTAACATTGGCCTCCAGGCCCTCCACGGATAAAATGGACGTCTCTTCTCAATAAACAACAATCCGGAAAGGTTAGGGGGCTGAGAAGCTCTTTCTTGCTTCTTGTTGTCTACTTCGCAAGCCTTTATTGCCCTGTTTTATGACTTCTCTTCTTTCGTCCGTCCATGAGGCCGTAAAAAGAGAGAAAGGAGCGACTATCTAGCGGGAGTCGCTTCGGTTGTATGCCACGAGGTCCTATGGACAAGGGAACAGGTGGTTGTGCGTTATCACGAGCTAATTTAGCCACTGAATATTCCATTTTCGTTAGAGCAATCGTTAGTATAATCAGTTGGAGCGTTGGAGTTTGCTAAGCGGTTCTTCGTACATGGAATAACTAAGGATTTTTTTCCTGTCTTATGTATATGCACAGTGCAATAATTGGTAAGTCATAATCAAATAAGTAAAATGGACCTGTCCCAAAAAGTTGGGAACAATTTTTCGATTAAAAAATAGCGTTTGCATATGAAAAATTATGAATACATGTACGTATCACATTTTATAGACCCTATGTGTAATGCACATAACCCATATAATGCCAATATACAATAACATGTACTAGAAGCAAAAATACGGAAAGGAACCACTGCTCTCTGAAGTGTATTTGGTACCTTGATTCTATGAATGCATCGTATTTGCTATTGATGATTTATTTGTGTATTTTTTTAAGGGTCAACTCTTGCAACTAATATTTTTTTTTTTTGGGTAGAATTGATCCTAAAATAATACACAAATAAAATAAATAGTCATTATATCTAAAGAAAAAAAAATGAAATGTATAATTGAAACCCCATAATTTTGGCTAAGTAAAATTTTTATCCGACTAAGAATAATTAGTTCTAGCCAAACTTTTATTGATTTGGCCCGAAAAAGGAGAAATAGACCGTTGGAAAAAATAGCCATACCATCTAAAGACGAATAAAAGGAAATACATATGTAGTAATATATTATTTTGGCTAAAAAAAATTATTTGCTAAAAATAATAGTTTCAGTCAATTTTTCTACCACTTGGCCTTCAAAGGAGAAATACACCGTTGAAACAAAGAGTCATTGCATATAAAGAAGAAATTAAAAAAAAAACAAAGTTAAGATAAAATATGTATTATATATTTAGAAGAAATATAAACTTGGAACAAATAGATCATTGTATATGTTGAGATAGAATTAGAAATGAAATTATTCGGGACAAGGTGGGTGTGGCCCTTGTGAAGGATAAGATGCGGGAGACGAGACTTAGATGGTTTGGACATGTTAAGAGGAGAGGCATTGATGCTTCGGTGAGGAGGTGTGAGAGGCTGGCATTGGAGGGCCGACAAAGAGGTAGAGGCAGGTCGAAGTAGTATTGCGAGGAGGTGATTAGGCAAGATATGGCGTTGCTCCAGTTGACTGAGGTCATGATCGTGGACATGAAGGTGTGGAGGTTGAGAAAAAACATTCCTCACAAAAAAGGTTAAAACAATGTTATCCGAGTGTATGTTCACTCATAACAAATAATAAACTTTCATTATCCCCAATTAGAAACTCTTGAAAGTTTGAATCCCAAACTTTACTCCTACACTTCATGATTTTTATTTAGGAGTTCTTCTCAATTTTTTTTACTGTATTAGAGAACCCTGTAGAGTAGAAATGGTTTATAAACAAAGTAATGGAAATTAGTTAAGGAATATGTATTTTGAAAGAAACAGAGAAAGCATCTAAAGAAAGTTCTCTTGTGGATTTTTTGTTTGTATATGGGTGTATTTGGCACGAAGTAAAATATTTTTCAATTTTTCCATACTTGGTTGGTTAAATGTTTTGGAAAACATTTTCCTCGTGAACTAATTTCCTCCAATTGAAGAAAAATATTTTCCAAAACTTTTTTTCACCCTTCCCTATCCTATTCTCCATCCCCAACCACCCCACCCTATCCAACCCTACCCCCACTACACCACACCCACCCACTCAACCCTGCCCCACCCCCACCCTACCCCTACCCCTACCCCCACCATATATATAAATATTATCAAGAGTACTTTCTTTTAGTTATGGAGCACAAATTTCAACGTCATTTTTGCATGACAAAATAAAGCAGCGCATTGTGAATTTTTAAAAGAATAATTAAATTCTTAAAGAAAATAGAGTCCCGAAAAAATTGGATATTTGGGATGAAAGGGTGGAGGGAGAGCACATAAAACATGGAGATTTTGGGGAAGGGGGTGCAAAGAGTATAAAAAATTATTTTACTAAAGTATTTTCTAATTTCTAACCAAACATTAAAAAATATTTTCCGGAAAAAAAAAATCCACTCACCAACCAAATAAGGAAAAATAAGTGATAAAACATTCATTTTACACGAAAAAATTTTCAGTCCTTCGTACCAAACACACCCATATAACCTATAAATTTCATCTTTATGCGGGAGAAGTTAGGGACGTTTACAAGTTCATGTAGGTTAATAAAGGTTTACCTTTCAAAATCTCATTCTTTATGTGGCGAGCATGAGATTTCAAATTGTATCGAGGTGCTGGAGTTGTCTGCATCCAAAACAGGAGACAATGCATCATGTTTTCTTTCCATCAACAAGAAAGAACAAAGGATAAAAGGAAAATAACATATTAGCAAAAAGGAAAGGAAATAAAAGACAGAAAATGGATTCAAAGGAAGCTACAGCTTCTACTACAACTCAATTATATGAGCATTTTGTGCCTACATCAAAGCTGAGCTGCTTCAAGAACACACTGACCCTCTTCACCTTAATTTTCCAGGTGTTGTTCTTTATCACTCCTAAGCGACACAGAATGAGAACTCGTATAGCCGATTCCAACTTGCTTGAAACTGAGACATAGTTGTTGATTATCTGTTACCTCCTCCCACCAACATGGTGTGTGCAATACATTTGTCTTTTTTCTAGAGGGGGAGTAAATTATAAATGATATGATCAGAATTTAAAAGCAGTGGATGCACCTCTTAATATGTACACATGCTTTTTACCATTTATTTATAAAAATAAAAATATAGTATAAAGTATGAGTCTGTCTAGTGCACCTGCAACTAAATTACAACACAAAAAGAAATTACAGGGACTCTTTAAAACGAAAATTTTGCTAAACTGCTGGATGAGATTTTTTGCACTATATTCAGTATAATGTTAACATTGTCCAAACAAAATGTTCATAATCGGATGAAAACGTCACATATCACAGTAACTTATTTTCATGTTTTATGTCACCTGAGATATCTGAGAAATCATGTATCGACATCACAGCCGAATGTTGAGTTCATATATGATAACGCACTGAAAAGACAGAAATTTATCAGGTTTCAAGAAGGAACAGCTAAGGGTTCAATCGTAGCATGTAAGATTGGATATGGAACAGCTAAAGTGTTTCTCCACATGAAAGAGAGAGAGAGAGAGTCAACTTAGAGTAGACAAAGTGGAAGTCATTTTTTCACAGCAATCACAACTAAACAGAATAAAAGGGATAGCTGAGGGGAATAAACAAAGAACTACCTAGAAGATCATATTAACAGCCACTTAACTTCCAAAACAACACTTTAATGTTTCAGAAAATAAAATATAATATAAAAATGTTCTAAGTAGATGGTAGCTACAATCATCCTTGATTCAGTTTAGCCTCAACGTTTAAGAGGATGACTAACGTAAGTAACATGCCTCTACTTTCATACATAATAAGCAACACTTCTGACTTGACCTGGAGTTCTCGATGGTATCAGCATCCATATTATTAATGGAATGGACGATGTCATTGAAGTTTGAATAGCAAATGTGGGTGTGAATCTGTCACAAAAAATGGCAGTATGAGTAGAACCACGTAAAAGAAGAAAAAAGTAGTAGTTTTTTATAATCGAGAAAATACCCGAGGGCCAGCTAGCACACAGTTGAAACTCGGTGGATAATGACCTGCCCCTCTACCCATCTTCACTTAAATACCAAACTTTTGTCAGCAGCAAGATTCGAACTCATGAAGTACGACTAACATCACGCGTTGTACTTTACAACCGAACCAATACCCTGGGACAAAGAAGAAAAATACTACCTTAAAAGAAAAACTTCCCCAATAACATAAAACACCTCCTGGTTCTATACAGATCTTAGCTTTACCGGACAACTATTGGAAAGAAAGAACCAATTTCACACATGAATTTGCTTATGAATCTTTTAGTCTCCTTCTTGCAATACTGCTTGACATCATGTTAATCCTTCAGAAATGTGGGGAAAACACTATGTTCCTTAAGCTCGTCTAATTAATATTCTTATCCTTCATCCTGTTCTTTGAGCGAAAGGTGCATGAATTCAGAAGCTAGTTTAGTAGCAAAATACATAGACTACCTAAAATAGAAATTCTGAAGTAGGAAACTTCTGAAGAAGTAGCTAAGCACAACAGACTTTGACAGAGATAATAATAATCATTTGACTTGCAGAATGAGGACAAGACTGAATATCGACCTGGGTAGTGTCTTGAACACTGAAGTTGGTTATCCTGAATGAATCCACAGGCCAGTTCAAGTAGAAAGCTTCCTTGGGCTTTCTAAGAGGCAACGCCTCCCTTAAAGCAGCTCCATCAACTTGAATGACATTAATGCCAGCCTTCTCAAGATCTTCAACCTCATCCTTAATAGCCAATGCAATTTGATAGCAAGTCTCAAATCCAAACAGCAACAAAACACCAGTCAACTTAGATGTGTGAGACGCTGAATGAGAAAAAGAAAAGCGTTAAAGCTTAAAAATTCAAACCTCAGTGCTTGCTCATACTTTGTGCCAGTGAATACCAGGAAGCAGTCATTGGTTTTTCTGACTGACATCACCATAGATAATTGGAGGCTTAACACAGCGGGATCCATAAGATTGAACCCATCCATTGGTTGTAAAAGCTTCTTAGGCATAAGCATAACAAAGTCTAGCTCTTCCTGGAGTTTGACTACTTTGCTGATTTCCTTTGTAATATACTTGACATATCCTTCCCCCAAGATCCTTCAATAGTCAGAGAAAAAACAATAACTGCCCTAGTAGATAGCTAACTTGTAAGCCTTGTATTCTAGCCGAACTTTTCTTAGCTCTAATGCTAGAGAAGAGCATTATTTCCTGGAGTAAAATTATACCAGCACAGAAAGAAGCTTCTCATCTTTGCATAGTCCATCGGTCACTATGGTCAAGGTTTGCACATCTGGATAAATATTAAGATTTACCATTTCGAGGAACAAAGTCCTAACCTTCTCCAACTGACCAAATTTACAAAGACCATCAATCAATGAATTATATGTGATAACATCCGGAGGAATGCCTTTTTGTTTCATCTCTTCGAAAAGGCTAATTGCAGCATCCATCATTCTATCCTTGCAAAGAGCATCTATAACAACGTTATAGATTCTTGTGTCTGGCTTGATGCTTCCTTGTTCCATTACCCTTAGCAAATCGAAAGTTTTTTAGTATGGCCCTTTTTGCTAAGCCCATTCATGACTATCAAATACGTGACTTCATCAGGCTCACATATCTTCTTTCTCACCAACTTTTTGAACAAGTTAACTGTATCTTTGATTTTATTTTCAGCAAAGAGTCCCCTTAGTAAGGTGTTAAATGTGATAATATCAAATGGAATGCCATTCTTCAAGTAAATGGCTAATACTGAAAATCCACAGTCAGAACGATGCATTAGGCAATAATTATTAATCGCGATACTCAAGATGAAATCATTAACTGGGACGCCCAATCTCCGCATGTCTCGAAAAAGGGAAACAGCAGCAGAGTAATGCTTCATATTTACCATAGTCTTTAATAATTTCGAGAAGCTAAAAACAGAAGGAAGAGGCTGTGTTCTGACCATCCGACGAAAGAGGCTCAGAGCATCATCTAAACACTTGACATTCTCAATATTGCTATGAGAAGAAGAATAATCTCTGATAGTAAATGCCGAACCAGAACGGGAAATAGCAAAGGAAATACCATTGCAAGAGTAACGCAGCAGGGGGATTCTCGTCATCTTCAATTTGGCGGATGGTGCTCTGCTCTATCTCGGTGTGCCCTAATTTTGCGTAACTACAGTTTATGAGTAGAGGGAGTCTGTAAGTACAAAATAACGGTGTGAACTTTTTCTTCCTTTTCTTCACTTTTCCAATTAAAGTTCTACTAAAAAAAGTGTCTTTCTACCCTGCAAATAAAAATCAAATCTCTCCGTCAACTATGAATAATTATCATACTCCCCCTTTATCCTATCCCTTTATCATATAGACAGAGTTAAACAAACTTCAAGAGTGAAAAAGAATGAAAAGAAAGAAGAGAAAAAATGATTTTTCTATAACAAAATTAATACAACAACAACTATGCCTCAGTCCAAGCTAGTTGGGGCAGTTATATGAATCCTCAGTATCATTTTTGCTCTCTTTAGGTCCATATTCCATAATATTTCAATACTCCGTATTTAAGGATTATTTAACACTAGGGGTTCTCTAACATACTCTAATGATTATATCACTATGACAAACTTGGAGGAAAAACATCAAACCAGACTTGACTATTTGAGTTCGCAAATTAAAGAGTAAAATTCAAGGGGAAGGCTAAAACCAGAGCTTTTATGTGGAAAATGATCAAATAGATCAAAAAATGGGCATCAATACTAGTCAAACAAACACCTAAAAACATAACTTTATTTAGAGATATACTTCGTACACCATAAGTAAAATGAAGGAAAGCAAACTTAGCAGCTTCATTATGGGTTGTGATCTGCTCCATCTTGCACGTCTTAAGGCCATAGTCGGGGTTGGCCCAGAGGATGATGGTATCAAGGACTGCAAGCATTTTGTTGATTATGTCAGCAATTTCTTATGTTGATGGAATCCTTGGTGAATGGATGTTGTCCACGGCCAATGCCAGCACCGTACTACACTCCCACATGGAACACAGAAAGAAGCTTCTCATATGACAGGAAGTTATGATATGATTCTCAAAATGCCAGAAAATGATAATACGTAAAGACTACTAAATACATTGAAAATGCTATTCCTAGACTTAAAATGAGTACCCATAAGGAAATTCTATCGTTTCTCACATTAAGGCAATAAAATATGATTTCCAAGATAAAGTAGAGTGGAATAACAATCAAAATACTAGAACTGATGTACCTCCTCAATAAGTTTGCTTGGAAAGCTCAAGCAATGTTCTAATTTCCATTCTTTCAGCATCCGCAGTTCCATTAAAAGTGATTACTTTCGCAGAGGTAAAAGGAAATTGTATCACGGTGATAAGTATAGCTGAATAAATCAAGTGAAATAAATATTCACTTCTTACTTCCCGAGGGAAACTGTGGTATCATGTTAAGCAAAGAAGGATCCTTCGCTATAACATCTATTAGTAACTCTAGTGTACTTGCATCAAACGAGAAGCCCATTTCATTCATTTCATTCCAAAAAACTTTCATTTCACTAATTTTGCTAAACTTTAGAAATCCTCGGACAATAACATTGTAAGTTGCATTGTCCGGCAAACAACTATTCTCCTCCATTTTTCTTAGCATATCTTTAGCATCATCTAACAACCCTTCTAGACAAAATCCATTTATTATTATAGTGTATGTAATCACATTAGGAAACAATCCAATTAAAGAAAGCTTCTCAAAAATAGCATGAGCTTTGTCGAGTTGACCATTTTTGCACAATCCGTCAAGTACAACATTGTAAAGTTCAATATCGGTATCTTCTCTCTTTATTTCCAGCTTCTGAAATAGCGACATAGCTTTCTCAACAAGTCCATTCTGAAAATAACCACCGAGCAAAATGCGATTAGTGCATAAATTTGGTTTGAGCCCAGCAGATAGCATCTCAGCAAAGAACTTCTGCGCAAAGTCAGTTTTTCCAACTTCAAATAGACCTTGCAAGATAGTACTGTAGATAACAATGTTAGGTTTGGGTCCATTTCGAGAAATTTCATGAAACAAATGCATGGCCTCATCCAATTTCTTCTTCTTACAGTATCCATTTATTAGTATGCTATAGCTAAAAATGTCAGGCTTAATGCTCTTATCTATCATGGAATCAAAAATTCTCCTTGCTCTATCCATTTGGCTGCGCAAGCAATATCCATCAATTATCACATTGTAGGTGACCACATCTGGCTCTACACCTTTTCCAATCATGTGTCTCACTACCTCCTCAGCATCTTCAACTTTCCCCTCTTTACATAGTCCATCTATCACTATGTTGAAGGTGCAGACATCTGGATAAATATTCAGATTTACCATTTCTAAGAACAAATTCCTAACCTCTTCCCACTTACCAAATTACTAAGACCATCAATCAATGAATTATAAGTGACAACGTCCGGAGGAATGCCTTTTTGTTTCATTTCGTTCAAAAGGCTAATTGCAGCATCTACCATTCTATCTTTGCATAAGGCATCTATAACAATGCTAAAGATGTATGCATCGGGCTTAGTGCTTCCCTGTTCCATTACCCTAAGCAAATCAAAAGTTTTTTGAGTATGACCCTTTTTGCTAAGCCCATTCATGACAATCGAATACATGACTTCGTTGGGCTGGCAAATATTCTCTCTCACCAACTTTTTGAACAAGTTAACTGCATCTTTGATCTTATTTTCCGCACAGAGTCCCCTTAGTAAGGTGCTAAAGGTGACCACATCAAACGGAAAGCCACTCTTCAAGTAAATGGCTAACACTGAAAATCCGCAGTCAGAACAATGCATTAGGCAATAATTGTTAATCACTATATTCAAGATGAAATCATTAACTGGGATGCCTAATTTCCGCATTTCTCGAAAAAGGGAAACAACAGCAGAGTAATGCTTCATATTTACCATATTCTTCAATAATTTGGAGAAGCTAAAAACAGAAGGAAGAGGCTGCGTACTGACCATTCGACGAAAGAGACTCAGAGCATCATCTAAGCACTTGACATTCTCAATATTGCTATGAGAAGAAGAAGAATCTCTGGTTGTAAATGCCGAACCGGAACGGGAAATAGCAAAGGAAATATCATTGCAAGAGTAACGCAGCAGAGGAATTCTCGTCATCTTCAATTTGGCGGATGGCGCTCTGCTCTATCTCGGTGTGCCCTACAGTTTATGAGTAGAGGGAGTCCTGTAAGTACAAAATAACGGTGTGAAATTTTTCTTCCTTTTCTTCACTTTTCCAATTAAATTTTTTTGTGACAAGTGGGTTGCGGCAAGCACCCTCTTCTCGGGATTTCTTGGATGTAAGAATGACAGTGTTATTTGAAAACAGTATCTCTATTCCAAGTAGGTACATACTACCCTCCCCAAACTTTATTAGTGACATTATACTGGATTGTTGTTGTTGTTCCAATTAAAGTTCTACTAAAAAAATATCTCAGTTTTTGGCAAAAATGATTCCTTCAAGTATGGCTCAAAAACTAGGGTACATCCTTAACTATTCAAAAAATGGCAAGAATCATACTTCTGTTAATTTTCTATCCCTCCCGAAGCTATCTCGCTCTTCCATATTGAGTGAAATCAAGACTTCAAAAATTATACGTTCTACGTTTAACTTCAGAAAATAACTAGCAGAGCAACGAGATAAGTTATTTTCTTGAACAAGAACTGAAGCTAGGACCATTCTCCATTACTTATCTTCTTACTCCTCACAAACAAGATAAAAGCAACAATAGCCATTGAAAAAGTTTTGGCTTTTCCCATTCTATGGAGTAGTATTTTTGCTATTTCTCAAACTAAGCATCTTACTTATTCTTAAAAGCACCACATCTTGTGTGTTGAAGCATAAGAAAAAATAGGGAACGCTGGCTCGAAGTTTAAACGGCCAATCATCCACACCAACTATGGTATTATTGATATTACATATCTTTAAGCATTCGATAATATCATATACAATAGCCTTCACATTAACTTATACTGATATTACTGAATTTACAAAGTTCTAGTAAGTTTTTTATTTAATATAAAGGTTTATTATTTTAATATTTATTATATTCATAGAAAAATCAAGTTTTAGAAGCCTAAACTTAGGCGAATGATGAATACGAGATGATCGGAAAGGACAAAATAGTGAGATTGGGGGAGGGGGAAGTAACGTGCTTGACACATGTTTTGGTTGCAGTTGTTGTTGAGGCTTTGTTTTTAAGATGAAATAGTCTTAAAATGAGGGTGAATGGGAAATTGAGGGAAAATAAAATTTTGAGTAAATTGATTGATTAATTTTTTGGACCAAATTTATTTGTTAATAGTAAATATTAACGTAAGATTATCCGCATTTGTAACGAATATTTTCCAATCCGTGTATTGACCATTTGGCAGCCGTCTAATGCTCTTCCCACCATGAATGTGCTTGCTCCACAAACAAGCTAATGCTTGCTCCACCATGGAGGGTGGACGTTTGGTCTTCTTCAACACTAGCTGTTATATATATGTGCAGCAGCTGTTGAAGAAAGACACACACAACACACAAACTGAAATCCTGAAATCGCTCAACAGATTTGGCTATACATTGCACTTCTTCCTCTCAGAATTTCCATTCGATTTTCTGAGTTTCTACTCCTTCGTTCTGCATTATTTTTAACTTCAAACAGTGCAACTGTAAGTGTGATTTGCTACCGAACTTTGTGTTCGCTGAAATACTGGGGTTTGAAATATCGCTACACCAGTGTGTGATTCGTTCTATCCTGGGAGGAAATAATCCATTACCTTGGGTACTAGGAGGAGATTAAATTCCTTAAGGAAACACTGTGAATTCAGTGGGCTCGAATTAATTACTGTTTCGTTACGATAACTTATATTTTGCAGAATTAGTTTTTACAAATACAACAACATTGGCGGGAATAACAATCTTAAGGAATTTAATCCTTATTTCTGTATTTGTGTTATTCTTATTATTCTGCAAACTAAAACCTTTGTGATTTTGTGTACTCCCGTTTTGGAGAGTAAAGCATTCGTGGCGTTTTGTTGGAGATTAAAATCTATGTGATTTTTACTCCTGTTTGAAAACGTGTATTAAACGTTTGTTTGTGTCATTTTTTTTAACAGAAAAATGACGACTGAAAGCGAAAACCAAGCTGTTCCGATGGTGACTTCCAACGCATCGACAAGCCGAACACCGGCGTTGGCACCGGCAGAAAAACCCGGAAATTTTTTTGGGATTGACTTCAAGCGCTGGCAGCAGAAGATGTTCTTCTACTTAACTACGTTATGTCTACAGAAGTTCATCAAGGAAGATATTCCTGATCTGCCAGATAAAACTCCAGAGAATGAACGTTTTCTCGTAATTCAAGCGTGGAAGCATTCTGATTTTTTTTGCAAGAATTATATTCTTAGCGGACTGGATGATAATCTGTATAATATATACAGTAGCGTGGAGACGTCAAAAGAATTGTGGAATGCGCTTGAAAAGAAATATAAAACTGAAGATGCCGGGATGAAGAAATTCATTGCCGCAAAATTTTTGGACTACAAAATGGTAGATAGCAAGTCTGTTATTACTCAAGTCCAGGAATTGCAAGTGATTATTCATGATCTACTTGCTGAAGGTCTTGTCATCAACGAAGCATTCCAAGTATCAGCAATGATTGAGAAGTTGCCTCCGTTGTGGAAGGACTTCAAAAATTATTTGAAACACAAACGAAAGTAAATGCCCCTTGAAGATCTCATTGTTCGGTTGAGAATCGAAGAGGACAATAAAGTTGCTGAAATGAGAGGCCGTGGAAATTCAACAATAATGGGAGCAAAAATTGTTGAAGCTAACAAAAAGAGGAAGAAGGATTCTGGTCCGAAATACAACCCAAGCAAGAAGCGGTTCAGTGAAAACTGCTACAACTGTGGGAAAACCGGACACAAATCTACGGAGTGTCGTGCTCCAAATAAAGATAAGAAAAGGGGTCAAGCAAACATGGTAGTAAACCATGATGATGTTGATAACTTGTGTGTCATGCTTTCTGAATGTAACTTGGTGGGAAATCCTAAACTGTGGTGGTTTGATTCAGGAGCCACTCGCCATGTTTGTGCAGTTAGAGAAGCTTTTGCTACTTATGCTCCTGTTGGACCCGGAGAGACAGTTTATATGGGAAATGCTTCAACAGCAAAAGTTGAAGGATATGGGAAGATATTTCTGAAAATGACTTCTGGCAAGGTCATGACTTTGAACAATGTCCTTCATGTTCCCGAAATGAGAAAGAATTTAGTCTCTACTAGACTTCTTGTTAAGCACGATTTTAAGTGCGTTTTTGTGTCTAACAAGGTTGTCATTAGTAAGAATGAAATATTTGTAGGAAAATGTTACCTCACCGAGGGCCTTTTCAATCTGAATGTAATGGTTATGGAAAACAATAATAATATTTCAGCTTCTTCTTACTTACTTGAGTCAAATGATTTATGGCATGTACGTTTGGGTCATGTCAATTATAAAACCTTGCGGAAAATGATTAACTTGGAAGTACTGCCCAAGTTTGAATGCGAAAAATCAAAATGTCAAACATGTGTGGAATCTAAGTATGTTAAACATCCTTATAAGTCAGTTGAAAGGAATTCAAATCCTTTAGACTTAATTCACACAGATATTTGTGACATGAAGTCAATACCATCTCGCGGTGGAAAGAAGTATTTCATAACTTTTATTGACGATGGTACTCGATATTGCTATGTTTACTTACTGAATAGTAAAGATGAAGCAATAGACGCATCCAGGCAATACAAAAATGAAGTTCAAACGCAACTTAACAAGAAAGTAAAAATGATAAGAAGTGATAGGGGTGGTGAATATGAATCTCCTTTTGAAGAAATATGTTTAGAATATGGAATTATTCATCAAACAACAGCCCCTTACACACCCCAATCTAATGGGATTGCGAAAAGAAAGAATCGCACATTAAAGGAGATGATGAATGCGTTGTTGATAAGTTCTGGTTTGCCACAGAACTTGTGGGGGAAGCCATTCTTACGGCTAATCGAATATTAAATCGAGTGCCCCATAGCAAAACACAATCCATTCCATATGAAAAATGGAAAGGAAGGAAGCCCAACTTGAATTATTTTAAAGTGTGGGGGTGTTTGGCAAAAGTGCAAGTTCCTAAACCCAAAAGGGTAAAGATAGGACCGAAAACCGTTGATTGTGTTTTCATAGGATATGCGACAAATAGTAAAGCATATCGATTTCTGGTTCATAAATCAGAAAATTCCGACATTCATAATAACACGGTTATAGAATCAAATAATGCTGAGTTCTTTGAAAATATATATCCGTATAAAAAGGAATGTGAGTCGTTTGGTGAAGGATCTAAATGACCTCGGGAAGAAATAAAAGAAAGTGCATGTAATTAGGAGGATCCAAGACGTAGTAAACGTCAAAGAACGTCTACTTCATTTGGACCAGATTTTGTGACTTTCTTATTGGAGAATGAGCCTCAAACATTTAAAGAAGTTATGACTTCTTCAGAATCATTGTTTTGGAAAGAGGCAGTCAATAGTGAAATAGAATCCATATTGAACAACCATACATAGGAATTGGTTGATCTTCCTCTTGGAAATAAACCTTTGGGTTCTAAATGGATTTTTAAGAGAAAAATCAAAGATGATGGCACTATTGATAAATTCAAGGCAAGGCTCGTAGTCAAAGGGTATAGACAACGAGAAGGTCTAGACTACTTTGATATATACTCTCCAGTTATAAGAATTACGTCCATACGGATGTTAGTAGCATTAGCTGCAGTGTATGGTCTTGAAATTTATCAAATGGATGTTAAGACGATCTTCTTAAATGGAGATTTGGAGGAAAAAATTTACATGGAACAACCTGAAGGGTTTGTGGTTCCAGGTAAAGAAAAGAAGGTATGTAGACTTGTTAAGTCTCTTTACGGACTTAAACAAGCACCCAAATAATGGCATGCGAAATTTGACCAAACAATGTTGTCAAATGGTTTTAAGATAAATGAATGTGATAAATGTGTGTACATTAAAAATGTTCCAAATCACATAGTCATTGTTTGCCTATATGTGGATGATATGCTGATAATGAGTAATGACATTGCCAACATAAATGCTACTAAGCGTATGCTCAATAGCAAGTTTGATATGAAAGACTTGGGAGTTGCTGATTTAATTCTGGGAATTAAGATCCATAAGACTCCTCAAGGTCTGGCATTGTCACAATCTCATTATATTAAGACAGTACTTGAAAAATTCAAGCACTTGGGCTTTAAAGTTGCAAAGACTCCAATTGACGTGAATCTTGCATTAGCAAAGAATAAAGGCCAAAGCATATCACAATTGGATTATGCTCGTGTGTTGGGATGCTTAATGTATATCATGAATTGTACACGACCAGATATAGCTTGTGCTATAAGTAAACTGAGTCGATATACGAGCAATCCAGGCCAATCTCATTGGATGGCAATGAAACGAGTTTTGGGATATTTAGAACATACCCAGAACTTTGAATTGCACTACAGTAAATTCCCTGCGGTAATTGAGGGATACTGTGATACAAATTGGATCACCGGTTCAACTGATTCTAAGTCCACGAGTGGATATGTATTCACTATTGGTGGAGGAGCGGTATCTTGGAAGTCATCCAAACAAACATGTATTGCCCGCTCTACAATGGAGGCTGAATTCATAGCTTTAGATAAAGCCGGTGAAGAAGCTGAATGGCTCCGGAATTTTTTGGAAGACATTCCATTTTGGCCCAAACCGTTGGCACCAATATGCATACATTGTGATAGTCAAGCGGCAATTGGAAGGGCTGGGAGCGTTATGTATAACGGTAAATCTCGTCATATACGGTGAAGACATAAAACCGTTAGGCAATTACTCTCTAGAGGAATTATCACGATTGACTATGTAAAATCAAGTGATAATGTGTCGGATCCACTTACAAAAGGCCTAACTAGAGAGGTAGTTGAGAAATCATCAAGGGGAATGGGGCTATGGCCGAGAACAAGTCATTGTGATGGTAACTCTACCTAGAAGACTGGAGATCCCAAGATCTAGGTTCAAGCAGATCAAACAAAGTCATTAACGACAGTTCAACATTGTCAAATAAAATTTTAGTTCGTTCTCGTGATGAGATAATGTTCAGTACCAAGGATAAAGCATTAAGGCTTTTTAATGATTTCTAAATTTGGTACGGGGTATATCAAATAGTGTATCTACAGGATGACACGTTTAGGAATCACCTATGTAAGTGTAAAGTGTTAGCCGCTTCAAGGAGAACTTTGTAAGGCCAGTTCTCTACGCACTTATGAAACCAGGCGGTGCTCATAGCTGAAACGAACACAACAATGAGAACCAAAGACGGTTAAGGGTTGATTGTGTGACTTATGGTTGTCTAGGTATACACCAAATATCGATGGTTCAAAGATATCAAATCTACCGATTGACCGAGTATTTCCGACATAAGTTTACTACGGAAAGTTCAAAGGGAAACATACTTATCCAGATGCGATTAATCATTGCTTGTAAATCACACAGTTTTTTCATGCATACTTCCGTGATATAGCCATTCCCCATTCATGTGGGGGATTGTTGAGGTTTTATTTTTAAGATGAAATAGTCTTAAAATGAGGGTGAATGGGGAATGGAGGGAAAATAAAATTTTGAGTAAAATTTTAAATTTCCCCCTCTTGACAATGAGACATTGTCCCATATTGGAAGAGGAAAAGAATTTTGGTTGGTATATATATAATTGCTCTTCTTGTAGCTCTTAAAGAGTTAAGAAGAAAGCAAGCCTCGCATCGTCGTCGTCGTCGCTCGCTCGGCTCGGCTTCGGATTTGGATTTGGATTTGGTCAAATGATCGATTGATTGATTAATTTTTTGGACCAAATTTATTTGTTAATAGTAAATATTAACGTAAGATTATCCGCATTTGTAACGAATATTTTCCAATCCGTGTATTGACCATTTGGCAGCCGTCTAATGCTCTTCCCACCATGAATGTGCTTGCTCCACCATGGAGGGTGGACGTTTGGTCTTCTTCAACACTGGTTGTTATATATATGTGCAACAGCTGTTGAAGAAAGACACACACAACACACAAACTGAAATCCTGAAATCGCTCAACAGATTTGGCTATACATTGCACTTCTTCCTCTCAGAATTTTCATTCGATTTTCTGAGTTTCTACTCCTTCGTTCTGCATTGTTTTTAACTTCAAACAGTGCAACTGTAAGTGTGATTTGCTACCGAACTTTGTGTTCGCTGAAACACTGGGGTTTGAAGTACCGCTACACCAGTGTGTGATTCGTTCTATCCTGGGAGGAAATAATACATTACCTTGGGTACTAGGAGGGGATTAAATTCCTTAAGAAAACACTGTGAATTCAATGGGCTCGAATTAATTACTGTTTCATTACGATAACTTATATTTTGCAGAATTATTATTTACAAATACAACAACATTGGCGGGAATAACAGTTGTTAGTTTCTTAACGCGAATTAACGGAAGGATAATTCTTGCCTTTTTTTGGATAGCTAAGGGATATTTTTTGTTCACTATTATTACACAAGGATGTACTCTAGTTTTTAGCCATAGTTGAGGGATAATTTTAGCCAAAAACTCTTCTACCCAAATGAAAATCAAATCTCTCCGTCAAGTCATCAACTATGAATAATTATCATACTACCCCTTTATCCTATCCCTTTATCCTACATAATATTTATTTTGTTCTTGTCATTTTTAATTCCCTCTTCTATATAATAACTAGTGTATTTGCCCGTGCTTCGCGCGGTCTTGAAAACGATTAAAATATGATTGAATGTTAACATTATATTTTTTATTAAAATCAAGCATTACTAATAAAAAAACATGATTCTTTTCAGATTCTGTATATAAATGTTTTACATAGAGATAGTTGAGGTTAAATATGAAACAACCCAGTTAACTCAATATTTGTGTGCCTGAATTAAAATAACATAATATGGAAATAATCAAACAGTGAGAAAATGGTAATTTTATAATCTAGGACTTTTTCCTTAGTATTTTGTTTCTTAGCATGAATTGCTTGACATTTACTATTGTTATGTTCAAAGATGCAACTGATTAAAAGGGTCTTGACATTAATAATTAGAAAAAGTGTCTTCTGGGAGGGTGATTCAAGGAAAATTAATGGAACCTCTAGTCTGCAGTAAAAGGACAAATAATCCAACCATATTCAATATACGAAAAATATGGTAATTAGAAATCCTTAAAAGTTTACTATTCTAAAACAAACTTTAAAAGGGAAAAAAAGGTTGGAAAACAAAACCATATAAAGGCTGTAGATATATTATACAATACTATTTACTAAATGCAAAAGAAAAGGCTGAATTCCACCTCAACCATCCTATTGCTAAACCCAGAGGCGGCCCAACACTTGCTTTAGGCCCCAAATATTTAAGGCCCCAAAATTACTAGTATTTCTCTATATATAGTAGTATATTATTTATATAATTATCTTTTATTATTGATAAATTTATTTTTTTATTGTCATATTAATTTTTAATAACTCGATTTCTTCCTCTAATTAATATAACTAAAATAGTTTTCTATCAATCTTATTTTACTTTTTTACTTAATTATATTTCTCTATTCATTAGTTGGTCACGTAACTATATCTAATAATCTAACTTATTATTTATTTTCCTTACATAAATTATACTCTCTCCGTCCCAATTTATATGAAAGTGTTTGCCTGGACATGGATTTTATGAAATAAAGAAAGGCTTTTGAAACTTGTAATCTTAAATAAATGATAGAAGTTTTTGGGCTAGAAATCATCTCATCTCATTAATGGTAAAAAAAAATCTAAAGTTGAATTGTTACCAAATATAGAAAGGGACTTATTAAAAAAAAAAGGAATCACTTATGTTTTCTGGGTTCTCCCATTTCAGTTGTGATGCAATCAACGTTAAATTTATTTAATTTTCTGTATTTTATAAAACTAAGTTCTTATTTTTTTTAATTTTACATCCTTACTTGTCTATTTTTTTTAAAAACGATGTTCATTAAATTATATATATATAGCTTATTATTAAGATTTTGTTTTAGGCGGTTGGGCCACCCCTGGCTAAACCAAATCAATTTACTTGATACTACAGAGTGTTATCTATGAGAATATCTCCTCAAAAGAATTAAAAAATTTATCCACAAAGACCAAAAGAAAGAAAAGAAAGAAGAGCTCACAATAGGAGTAAAATAATTTGGTCTGTGTATGTGTTGGTGAAAGAAATTCATGATTGAGTGGTTAACTTTCACTTTCTCCCCCTTAGAGAACAAAGAAACTTCTAAAAATACCGTTTAGTGTCTTAACCATTACATACATTGATTAGAGACTTTAAATATAACTTCAGTTTTATTTGGTAAAACCTTTTCAGTTTCTTTAATAAAGTAAGTAACCGTTGTTGGTTTGGTTTTATAAACGTCCCGTCTTCTACTAAGGCAACCCTTGGTGTTTTTAATAGTGACTATTAGTTTATAAAAAGGGGGGAAATAAATAAAACAAAAAAAAAAGATAAATTGAATCCCTTCTTTTTAAGAGGTGCCACATCACTTCTCCAAGTCCCTCTTTTATATATATATATATATAGAGAGATTATTTTACTAATTTTTATATAATTTCTACATAATGAGTAGGCTCCCCCTTTGATTCACGTAATGTGATATGAAATATGGTGGGAGTTGGCGTGTCTCGGTAGGAAAGAGATCATTGGAGCATGTTGCCACGGGGATGGGGTAAACCCAACGGGAGCTCATACATCTAGTTCTCCCCTCCCCCCAAAGGGGGACTGGGGGCTCGTAGGAGTCATCCCATCCCAACCTAGAACGAGAATCTAGATCCCAAAAACTCAGTGTTACAAGTACATGAGCATCTACTAGAATACACGATAATATTATAACAACTGTCTAGAATAAAAAAAATAGACATAGTACAGTAAATGGATAGGACGGAAAACTTCATGTGTTGCGGATCGTAACATAGAGAGCAGCTCACCGCAAAATCTCCTCAACAACTGCGCCTACGCAGCCAGATGATCACCAAATATACTTGTCTCGGTACTTGCACAATTAGTACAGAAGTGCAGTATGAGTACGTTAATTAACGCATACCTAGTAAGTATTTAACCTAACCTCGAAAAAGTAGTGACGAGGTGTCAACGTCGATACTTACTAGTGGCCCAATAATTAAAGTATAATAAAAGTAGACATGTATGAGGCATAGCAGGTAATACACTACCTCCTCAATTATCATACACTACCTCGAATGGAATACATAATGGTCAACACCAGATAAAATGTCGCATCTCAAGTCAGGAAGATTCATAGGTATGATGTCTCTGTATCAAATGTTACGCACGATCTTGCTGAGGAAAACAACCCAATCTTATAAGACTGATGGCACAATATCCTGCCATGGAGTACGACCCGATCCATAATAATAGTATACACTGTCAATGTCGTACGACCCGATCCATAAATGCATCTCGTAATATTGTTGAGGCGAACATCCTGATCCCATAATGGTACTGCTAAGGTGTTCAACCCGATCTCATAGGAATAGTAAAATTTTGATGGGTCACTGGCCTCACTCACGAATATAAGTATGAGTTATGAAATTTAAGAAACATTCAGACAAATACGTACAACGTGGGAGAAATCCGTAAAAGGAGGTATAATTTTCGCGACTAATCAGATAGCGCTCAAGTATCTAAAATAGCAAGTTCGATATTCTATGCAAGTTTACT
Organism: Nicotiana tomentosiformis; assembly: GCF_000390325.3. Taxonomy (NCBI): domain Eukaryota; kingdom Viridiplantae; phylum Streptophyta; class Magnoliopsida; order Solanales; family Solanaceae; genus Nicotiana; species Nicotiana tomentosiformis. The sequence continues at coordinate 154,962,349 of NC_090812.1, forward strand.
CTCACGCTAAAATATAACTAAAAGCATTCAATTAGGCAATAATAACTCAAGTAATACAATTAAAACATAGTGTGAGTCTAAGTCTACCCGAATATGATCAAGAATCTAGCATAGGCACGGACACTCGTCACCTCGTACGTGCGTAGCTCCTATAACACGTAGCACATAACAAATATAGCACCTACGGGGTAAATTCTCTCTTATAAGGTTAGACAAGAGACTTACATAGTTTCGAAATTCAATAATCGGCTCTAGTGCCTCACTAACACCTCCAACCAATGCCAAATCATCTGAAACTAGTCAAAGAGCGTGCAAACTAATCAAAAATATACTCAACGACTCGTAATTTAACAATTAGAAATAATTACCAACCCCACACGAAAAGTCAACAAGGTCAACCTCCGGAATCCGAAAATTTTCGAAGATAAATATTACTCATAGCACCACAAACTCAAATATATAATTTATTTCCAATTTCATGTCTAATTTCGTGGTCAGGCTCAAAAATAACATTTTTAGGTTTTCTTCCAAAATCTCATAATTTCACTAACTTCTATATTTAAATCCATATATAATCCATTATTTAACTCACAACAAGTAGGAATAACTTACCTTATGATATATGACGAAAATGGTCTTCAAGAATCACCTTACACGTGCTCCAAGAACTTAACAGTGAAGAAATAAACTCAAAATTCTGATATTAGATGTTTAATATACCTGCTAGACCACCTTCTTCGCCATCGCAGTTAACAAATATTACAGCATTATTTTCTTCACCGCGATCACGACCAAGAAGCCCCGCGATCGCGATGTATAACTTGTGTTTTCCTCTTCACAGACACCCTTTATATAATGGCCATAACATTTTATACAAAATTCCAAATGACAAACGATTTGATTTTCTGAAAACTAGATTCAAAGGAATATAACTTTATTTTTGGATCATCCCCAAATTCCTTATGTCACACTACTGACAACAGAAATTCCTTCTACGCGATCGCGGTCATACCTTCCGCGATCACGATTCACAAGACTTACAATGCACTTTGCTCTTCACTATTGCAGCCCAGACCTTCGCGATCACAATTCACACCCCTGGCATCAATTATCAATATTTAAAATGGCCCAAAAGTGGTCCGAAATCACCCCAAAACTCACTCGAGATCCGAGGAACCCCATCGAATCATTCTAACAAGTTTATATACTATGTAAACTCGTCCTGAACATGAATTATAACATCGAAACCAATAATTAAAGATCAAATTTAATTTCTTAAACTCTCTTAGCTTTCAAACCTTCATGCTTCGCCGAACTCGTCTGAATCTCACTTAGACATTCCAGATCATGACCAAACTCTCTTCCTCTAATTATCCATTTAAGAAAGACCATACACGGCCGCTAGTTCCACTAACACCCTAATAGATGTTATCCTCATTACTGGCGAGTAAGTGTTAAAGTAATCAAGACCTATCTTTTGTCTATAACCTTTGACAACAAATCTTGCCTTATATTTGTCAATAGTGCCATCAGCTTTCATTTTCCGTTTAAAGATCCATTTCGAACCTAAAGGCTTATTTTTCGGAGGAAGATCAACCAATTCCCATGTATGATTATCCAAAATTGATTGAATCTCACTATTGACTACCTCTTTCCAAAACGCTGAATCAGAAGATTACATAGCTGCTTTAAAAGTTTGAGGCATATTTTCAAGCAAGAATGTCACAAAATCTAGTCTAAATGAGGTAGATGTTCTTTGACGTTTTCTATGCCTTGGATCTTTCACTTAACGACTCGCATTCAGTTTTACACAGATAGATACTTTCAAAGAATTCAGCATTATCTGATTTTATTACCGTATTAACATGAATTTCGGAATTATCAAATTTATGAACCAAAAACCGACATGCTTTACTGTTTGTAGCATATCCAATGAAAATGCAATCTACAGGTTTTGGTCCGATTTTAACCCTTTTAGTCAAATGAACTTATACCTTTGCTAGACACCCCCACACTTTGAAATATTTCAAGTTGGGTTTTCTTCCTTTCCATTTTTCATATGGAATAGATTGTGTTTTGTTGTGGTGTACTCTGTTGAGTATTCGGTTAGCTGTAAGGATAGCTCCCCCCCCACAAACTCTGCGGTAATCCGGAACTTATTAATAAAGAATTCATCATTTCCTTTAAAGTCCGATTTTTTCTTTCCGCAATTCCATTGGATTGAGGTGTGTAAAGTGCAGTAGTTTGATGGATAATTCCATATTCCGAACATATTTCTGCAAATGGAGATTCATATTCTCCACCCTTATCACTTCTAATTATTTTGATCTTTTTATTCAATTGATTCTCCACTTCATTCTTGTATTGCTTAAATGCTTCTATTGCTTCATCCTTACTATTAAGCAAATAAACATAACAATATCGAGTGCAATCATCAATAAAAGTAATAAAATACTTTTTCCCACCTCGAGATGGTGTCGACTTTATATCACAAATGTCAGTATGAATTAAGTCTAAATGATTTGAATTCCTTTCAGTATACTTATAAGGATGTTTTACAAACTTAGATTCAGCACATATTTGACTTTGATTTATTACACTCGAATTTAGGCAATACTTCAAAATTAACTTTCGCAAGGTTTTGTAATTGACATGTCCTAAACGAATATGCCATAAATCATTTGACTCCAATAAATAAGAAGAAGTTGAAATTTTATTCATATTGTCAACAACCATTACATTTAGTTTGAAAATGCCCTCTGTGAGGTAGCCCTTTCCAACATACATTTCATTCTTGCTCACAATAACTTTATCAGAAATAAATACACATTCGAATCCATTCTTAACATGTAAAGAAGTAGAAACTAAATTCTTCCTAATAGTAGGAACATGAAGAACGTTGTTGAGCGTTAACACCTTGCCGGAAGTCATCTTTAGGAATATCTTTCCATAACCTTCAATTTTGGCTGTTGCAGTATTTCCCATGGAAAGCTCTTCTTCGGGACCAGCAGTAGAGTAAGTTGCAAATGCTTCTTTGACAACACAAACATGTTGAGTGGATCCAGAGTCAATCCACCACTCCTTCGGTTTTCCAACTAGGTTGTATTCCGAAAGCATTGCACACAGATCATCAATGTCATCATTCTTCTCCACTATGTTGGCTTGTCCCTTCCTCTTATCTTTTTTCGGGAGATGACAATCAGGGGCTTTGTGACCAATTTTTCCACAATTGTAGCAGCTGCCCTTGAATTTCTTTTTGTTCTGCTCCTTAATCTGTCCAGAAGACCTCTTTCTCTTCTTACTTTTTGGAGCAGTCTGCTCAACGATATTAGCTCCCATGATCGTTGAATTTCCACGAGACTTCTTCTCGACTATTTAGTTGTCTTCCTCAATCTTGAGATGAATCACAAGATCTTCCAACTTTATTTCTTTGCGCTTGTGCTTAAGATAGTTCTTGAAATCTCTCCACGAATGAGGCAATTTTTCAATCATTGCAGCCACTTGAAATGCTTCATTCACGACCATACCTTCAACAATAAGGTCGTGAAAAATAAGTCGGAGCTCCTGAACTTGGGTTCCAACAGTTTTGATGTCTATCATTTATAGTCTAGAAACTTGGCAACCACGAACTTCCTCAAGCATGTATCTTCAGTCTTGTACTTCTTCTCAAGTGTATCCCATAATTCTTTCGAAGTATTCATCGCACTGTACACATTGTACAAGTCATCCTCTAAAGCGCTTAAGATATAGCCTTTGCAAAGAAAATCTGCTTGTTTCCACGCCTCAATAATCATGAATTTCTCGTTGTCCGTCATGTCCGCAGCAGGCACTGGAGGTTCTTCAGTAGTGAATTTCTGCATACCAAGTATGGTAATCCAAAAGAACACCCTTTGTTGCCATCCATTGAAGTTGGCTCCATAAAATTTTACCATTTTTACAGGTGGAACAACAGTTCGGCTTGACGAGGCTATTGTCATTGCAGCAACATTCGCAGAATAATTTCCGTTATCAATTGCCATTTCTCATTATCAATAACATAATAGTTTAATTAATGACAGAAAATAGAATGGTAAACAATACTGTAATTTACAATAAACAATATGTTTAATAAATAAAAACCCAAAGTTTTTATATTTGTTTCACATAAAACGATGAATTTTTTATGTTCTTCAAATAATTTCTGAATTTCAATATTCCGATGAAGTTTTTATATCTTCAAGTCAGAATAGTAAAATTCAGAAGGAGTAGAAAACCACACAGGTTTTAATCTCCACAAACAGAATACAGAATACAATAAAATAATTTCCTTAAGATTGTTATCTACTCTGTATACTGTAATAAACAATAAAAACCATTAAACTTTCTGAGATAGAAACAGAAGCAGAAAGTTAGTGGAACCAGTTTCACGAAATAAATTCTGAAAAAATAATATTGGAATAAATCGAGCCCACTGAATGCACAGTGTGTCCTTCAGGAAATTATTCTCCTCAAGTACCCGAGGTGTTGGAATATTATCCTCCCAAGATAGAACGATTTAACTCACCAGTCTATTGGTACCAAAAACTCCGGTGAACTTCGAACCACTTAATAGTCGCAAAATACAGTGGAAAATGTTGTGCAGAAGAAGAAGAAGAAGAAGAAGAAGAAGAAGAAGAAGAAGAAGAAGATGATGATCCGAAAATTTTGTAAGTAAAGATTCTGAGATTCAAGGCATATTTAATGGACCATTTGGCATTGTTTTTGAAAAGGCTTGCAACCTTTCAGAAACAACCATAACTGTTGGAACGAGTGGGAATATTTCTGTTGAAATATTGTGGGAAAAATAGAAAACGAATTTAAAATAATCCAGAAAAGAAAACGGGCCGGACCGGACCGGGTCGTGGGTCATGGGTTATTCCGGATTGAATTTTCGTTAATTAATTTAATTAATTAATTAAATAATTGAAAGGAATTTTATCCAAAAAGATTAATCAATCGATCGTTGACTAAATCCGAAGCCGAATCCCAATCCGAAGTCGAGCAAGCGACGACGGCGACGGCGCGAGGCTTGCCTTCTTCTTAACTCTTTAAGAGCTAGAAGAAGAGCAATTGTATATATACCCATCAAAAGCCTTTTCTTCTTTCAATATGGAACAATGTCCCTTTGTCAAGGAGGAAAAACTCAAATATTTCATTTTCCTCCATTTTTCATTTACCCCTTTTAAGCTACACCAAGCATAAAATTAAGCTAAACCAAGCTTAAAAGTCCAACAGACCCCACTAGTGGGATTATACTGGATTGTTGTTGTTGTACGTCGAAAAGTCATGTTTGAAACATCAAGAACTACAGTTTAACTGGTGTTAACCCGAAAGTTTCAAATATTAATTTTGATGATAACAAATCAACATAAATATTAGTAAAAGACCATTTACTGGTGATAAGTTCATTTTGGAACAGGTTCATTCAATAGTGGAAAGGAAGAAAAGAAGATAGGACAAATATCAATTGTGTATGCTAGTTTATCAACAAGAAGGAAAGTATCCATGATGATCTCAAAGTAGATGGAACAATCAAGGATGACATGATAAATCGAAGACGTGAAAGGCGGTAAGAATTTGTCCAAAATTAAGAACACTCGATGATATATAAGATCTCTCAAGATAAAGACACAAGAGTGGAGAAAGAAAAAACTAAAAGATGTAATCTACTATACAAGGGAAATTGGTGTTGTACTCATAAGAAAAGAGGTGAACAACAGTCCATAGATTGCAACGTACAAGATTGGCGAAATGGAGGGGGGGTACTAGAACAAGAATCCTAGAAGCAAAAAAGGAAACAAATTTGAAGGTATCATAAATATCATTGGACGGAAGAATACAATCACTCAAGATTGGATTATCACATTCAATCCCGAATCTATCAATAATAGCATATAGATATTCATCCCAACTAGGGTAAGGCAAGTTCAATATGCTTTTAAGATAAGCCATGTGTCATTCAATAGCAAACCCATCGAAATGAATAGAAGCTACCTTAATACGCTGGGAAGAAGGTATGAGGTCAACAAAGAAGAATTGTATGACCTTGTATAGCAAGATTTGATAACAAATTTTTAGAAGAAGCCCCACATCCTTGAGCATTAACACTGCCTCTAGCTCCAGGTGGTTCTGGGGTGTTTCCTGGTGGAGTTCCACCTGCCATATTGCCCCTATGACCTAAGCTTTCATGTTGATTACCAGTATTTCCAAAGGGGCTAGGGGTGGGTGAATAATTTCAGCACCATCTGGGAGAGCCACCCCTTTATTTCTATCAATCTGCCGTTTATTGTACTCAATCGATTCTCGTAACTCCATTAAAGCTTTGTCTCGCATCTCCTCCAGTTGGTCTTGCCTCATTGTAAGGTCGGCCAAATCTATCAAGATTCTTGCAAGAGCATCAGTAACCCCCTTGAGGTCAGATGCCATTTTCACATTGCGAGGATCACTGCTCTGATACCAAATGATAAGGTATTGAGCAGATGAGCAAAACAGAGAAAAAGAAAAATTAAAAACTAGCTAAGACTAAGAGGATTTATTTCAAAGATAGATTTCTGATTGATAATTACAACAATATAAGGAAGAGCTCATGGCTATCCAATTTATCATTTCGTACCAAGTACTACAGTTGTCTATGACAACTAACTAACTGTGCCTAGGACGAAATCTGCTAACTAGGAAATATCTATGGGACTTAATTGAAATAAACCAAACTTCCTATTTATGAATAACTGGGACTCAAATGTAACTAAGGTAAACAAAGTAATAACTTCCCCCAATGGCTACGTACTGCTTCCTAAGCTAAAGTTACCATCTTTAAAGCATACGCAACATAAATTCATTTTGGAAGAGGTTCATTCAATATGGGTTGTTCTGATAGTAAGCAATCTCCACTTCCAACCAAGAGATTGTGAGTTCGAGTCACCCCAAGAGCAAGGTGGGGAGTTCTTGGAGGGAAGGATGTCGGGGTTCTATTGGAAACAGCCTCTCTACCTCATGGTAGGGGTAAGGTCTGCGTACACACTACCCTCCCCCAGACCCCACTAGTGGGATTATACTGGGTTGTTATTGTTGTTGTTGTTCATTCAATAGTGGAAAGGGAGAAAAGAAGATAGGAGAAATATCAATTGAATGCGCTAATTTATCAACAAGAAGGAAAAAATCCATGATGACTTCAAAGTAGATGGAACAATCAAGGATGGCGTGATAAATCGAAGACGTGTGAAGACGTGAACGGCAGTAAGAATTTGTCCAAAATTAAGAACACTCGATGATATAGAAGATCTCTCAAGACAAAGTCACAGGAGTGGAGAAAGGAAAGCCTCAAAGTTGTAATCTACTCTACAAGGGAAATTGGTGTTGTACTCATAAGGAAAGAGGTGAACAAAAGTCCATAAATTACATCATACAAGATTGACGAAATGGAAATGGAGCTTTTATAGAACAAGAATTCTAGAAAGCAAGAAAGGAAACAAATCTGAAGGTATCATAAATATCAATAGACGGAAGAATACAATCATTCAAGATTTGATCCCTTAGCTAATATGGAAGGAAGAATATTTTCCTACAATCATAATTGGGAAGTATTTGAATTCAATAAAACTATACAAAGGAGCTTTCTTCGATAAGGAAAGGAGTGGCTACATAGATGGAAGAAACAAAGAAGGAAACTAGTCCATCATCTATAAGACTATTCAAAGGCTAGAAAATATTCTTCACTCAAGAACGTGACTTACTCTCAAAAGAAACTCATGAAAAAAGATCTACTAAGTTATGGAAGGAGGATATCTATATGGCTATACTACGATCTATGTTTTGGAACGTGATTTACTGTTTGTTGAGACTAATATTTGTTCGAATCTAAGTACAAATAATATTGTGTAGGCTATATCCGTATTAGTCAACTGGGTCTCAAGAGTAGTCGACTAAAAAATTAAAAAGTTTACAATTCACCCCCCTCCAAATCTTATACTTTCAATTGGTATTAGAGCAGGTCTCACATTTTTACTTCATACAAATTTGAAAAAATTAGGTAATATGCATGAGAGGTTATTCACCACACTTAGTTACTATCTTTACAAAGTAAGGGTAAAGTCTGCGTACACATTACCCTATTCATACTCTACTTGTGAGGTTACATTGATTTTTGTTGTTGTATATAACATGTATTTGATTTTGCCCTTCATACCGGCATGTAGGTGTCTATTAATCAATCAATTGCATTTCAGTTTCAAACTTGTCGAGGCTGGTTGTATGAATCTTTTTTATTTGTTCGGTTCTATTTTTATTCGTTTCGTTCCAATAGTTAAAAGGGTAATTAGGGTTTTCTAAAATTTGAGGTTCTTGCTGTAGATACAAATCTCTATAACCTAACAAAAGAGATTCTCGTTAAATACGAGAGCTAATGCAAGTATAAGAAGCTTAACTAAACTTAATCTCAGCTAAATATGTAATCATATGGATCCTTTACCTTCATTTATTCGGTTTCTTAGTTTAAATTCATACAGATTTCAAAAATTATAAGTTTTTTCCACACTATTTCTGATTGTAGGTATATTTGGTTACTTCTTAATAACTTTAGTCATCGTAATATTGTATATACAAACAGTGTATTTGGAAGTTAAAAACCAAATAACCAAATAATCACAAAAACTATCTGAAGCGCATTCTCTCGTTTGGATATAACAAACAAAAAATTATGCCTACAAAAGAGAAAATAATCTTCAATCATTTGCATAATTCAAGAGCAATGTTTAACTAAACTCTCTTTATTATTTCCCTTTTCTATTCTTTCAAATTAATTGGTCATGATTTTTTTAAATTTAAATTTAGTGTCCAATACTTGCAATGGGACCTAACTAATGTGGATCCGCGCAAGAAAATCCCATTTTAAAGGATAAAACACTCCCTACCAAAGGCGAATATATTCCCAAAACTCGAATCTGAGACTTCTCGTTAAGATAAAGGGATACTTAACCCCAACCACAACCTTGGGTGGTTCTTGAAAATGGTTAACATATTATGTTATAAAATGTTAAAATGTTTAGTACTTTGTAATGTGAGTGTGTGAATTCTATGTAGAAATGACACCAGACTTTAAAGAGCTGCTATTTAGGAATTAGTCAGTGTATTTTAAATTTTAACTTTTTTCAGGACAAAATTTTCAGAATAAAATATTATGACAAAATAAGTACTGACATATCTGAAAATGGCTATCCCGCACTTGTCCCGAATTCTCCGATCCAATGGCCTTTTGAAGGCTTTGCTATTAAAAATTCTCCAAGTTACTTTGAGTAAAAAATTAATGACATACTAGATAAATTGGATCTGAGCACGGGTTACGTAAGACCATTAAATAAATGTTAATTTTTGAACTTATTATTTTTTAAAAATAAAATATTTTGTTTACTTAAAAATTAAAATTAAGATTTTGAATAAGACAAATATATCTTTCTATGGAATATTCCCGTATTTTAGATAGAGATATTCGTATCCAAAATTCATTTCTATTTTTTTGGGTCCAAATTTTATCTATATCTATCTACTATATTAAAAACACGAAATCCCTTACCAAAAATATCATTCGCTTTTTTATCTTTAAAAATAGATTTCATATTGGAAAAAAAATATTATTTAAGTTAATTTTCTAATATTTAGAACTTTAAATCAAATAAAATTTTGGCCATTACATCATTCCTTATTGAACTAGTTAAGAAATACTAATAATACAGGACTTTAAAATTCATTAGAAATTTAGTATATATAAATCAAACAATTCGTTTATAAGATTTTTCTTTTTCATTGTGTGTAAGCATGCATACCGATTGGGCACGTATATATCTGAATTTGATAAAGTAATTCAAAATTCCGTTTAATGTACATTTTTTTCCAAATCAAATATTTAATATGTATACATCAATTTTCTTGAAACATATACTCCCGTCTGTATGGGCAAAATATGTTCATATTTAATTATCGCATAAAAAGGCGGTACGTGGAACCGAAAGCAAAAGATAACTAAACCTGAAGGCAACGATCTCGCTTGTCACCGGAGAGAATGATACTCATAACGACAAAATTAATACCCCTATCCAGTAGCATTTAATGAAGAATATTCTACAACATTAAGTGCATGATCTGTTTTAGAGAATATGCATTCACTGTCCGCCGTTCCACACCCTTCAATGGCCCTCATGTCACGACCCGTAATTTTCACCCTCAGGATTGTGATGACGCCTAACATTTCCCTTGCTAGGCAAGCCAACGTTAGAATAGTTTTAAATTATTTTCAACAAATTAAATTAACTGATGTCAATTAAACTGAAATAATTACAATGGAACTAAAATAAAGTGCGAAAAGTCATAACAACGAAAATATCTAAATACAACCCAGAACTGGTGTCACAATTGAGTAGCTAGAATAATACACATAATGGTCTGAAAGAAAGTAAATTGTCTGAAAATTGTGAACGCCGAGCAGTTATACCTCAAGTCTCCGTCAAATGTCCGATCGGAGCTATCTACTGACCACCACTGGGACCGACTCCAAAGTCTGCACAAGAAGTGCAAAGTATAGTATGAGTACAACCGACCCATGTACTCTGTAAGTGTCAAGCCTAACCTCGGCGAAATAGTGACGAGGCTAAGACGGGTCACTTATAATAACCTGTACGCAGTATAATATAATGACTGGAAAGGAAATACAGGAAAATAAAGTAGTTAACTCATGACCGTAAACTCAATCCTCGAAAGCCAGTAAAATCAGAAATACCAAATCCTCATAATCTCATATGAAAATACCGAAGCCAACACAATACAACAAAGAATACCAAACACGTAAATCGCTACGGCGCGCAACTCGATCCCACCATACAAACATGTTTTTTTCCTTATTCCACCATGTCAATATCAATAATAACAAGTAAAAATATGTTGCGATGTGCAACCCGATCTCACCATATAATCAGGGTCCCTTATTTCACCATATCAATTATCCCTTATTCCACATGTTGCAGCGTGTAATCCGATCTCACCATATCAATATCAATTCTCCCTTATTACACCTGTTGCAACGTGTAACTTGATCCATAAACACAAGTCAATAAATAAAATCAATTCAACAACTCGAACCACAAGAATCTCTACGATTAACGAATATGAAAGTAGAACCATAAAGAAAATCTCGTACCAAATCAAGAATTTGCTATAATTAATGCTGAGCAGCAAGACAAGTAAAATAAATGACAACTAAAGGGTACATGTAGGTCAATTAAGGCAAGTAACAATTAAATAAGGAAAAAATGGGAGAAACTAACACTTTTATAGGAGAATAATAACAACCAAGTAGCAAATTAAGGCATAGGAAGCAATTAAAGCATGTAACAGTTAAGACATAGAATAAAGTAATTAATGAAATGCGAAAAACGTGGAAACAAGTATTTTGATGGCGTATATACATTTGCCACCTCGCATATATACCGCTACACATGAATTTCATGTAGCACATAGTTCAAGGGTTCCTAATTCGCTCAAATCAAGGTTAGACCCAACACTCACCTCGTTCCACAAGCAAATCAAAGCTCTACCGGGGCCTTTCCTCTAAAATCCGCCTCCAAATCAATTGAATCTAACCAAAATCGATGCAATAATATCAAATAAGGCTAGGGAAATCAATTACAATACATAAAGTTAAGAGTTTTACACTTTTCCCAAAAAGTCAACAAAAGTCAACCCCGTGGTCGCTTGATCAAAACCCGAGATTCAGACCAAAACTCATTTACCCTTTCACCCTCGAGCCCAATTATGTAATTAGTTTCAAAATCCGACCTCAATTTGAGGTCTAAATCCCAAATTTATAAAAATCCCTAATTTTACCCAAATCCCTAATTTCTACCATGAAAATCCTAGATTTAATGTTGAAAACTTATGAAATGTAATGAGTAATTGAAAAGAAATGGATTAAAGTCAGTTACAAACGAATTTAGAAAGAATATCTCTTGGGGAAATTGCTTGTAGGGTGTTTAGGGTTGAGAGTTTGAAATAAATGAGCTAAATTCAGTTTTTCTCCTCTTTTACCAGGTGCGGATGTCGCAATTGCGATAGCTTGTTTGCAACTGCGAACATCGGAAATACGAGAAAGAAGTCACAAATGCGAACCCTTCTCAGGAAGCAGTCATCGCAAATGCGATGTTTTGGTCGCAAATGCGAACCCATACCCTCACAAATGCAGACCGTCCCTTCGCATATGCGAAGTTTGCCTAGGAATACGCTTAGTCGCAAATGCGACTCTACCTTCCCAAAAGCGACAGAAGCAAGTTTGCAAATGCGAACATTCGCCTCGTAAATGCAATATTTCCCCAGTCAGCTCATGCTCGCAAATACAAAGCCTTGTTCGCAAAAGCGAGGCTCGCAAATGTGAAACCTACAACAGAGCACCAGTAACAGAAGAGGCATGAGCTATTCTACTAAGCCCGAAATCACTCTGTAGCGTATCATCCTCGGGCTCCAAACCAAACATGTACACAAGTGTAATAACATCATACAAACTCGCTCACACGATCAAAATACTAAAATAACACTTAGAACTATGATTCAGACATCAGAAAAAATGAAATTTTTAAAGAAACTTAAGAACTTTCAATTTTTCAACCGAACCTCCGAATCATGTCATATCAACATGTTTTGCACCAAATTTTGCGGACAAGTCATAAAAACTGTAATGATCTTATACAAAGTTCTGGAACTGAAATCCGAACCCGGTATCAATAAAGTCAAACTTAAAAATTCTTTAAACCTTTAAACTTCTTATTTTTAATAAATTATGATAAATTAAGTTAGGGACTTCCAAATTCGATTCTGAGCATACACCCGAGTCCCAAATCACTATATGGATCCACCCGGACCGTCAAAATACTGATCCGCGTCTGTTTACACAAAACGTTGACCGTAGTCAACTCAAATGAGTTTTAAGGTACAATTTCATATTTTCATCAATTTTCTCATAAAAACCTTCCGAAAAAAGGACACTTACTGCGCATGCAAATCAAATTCTGGGCGTACCACCAGTGCTGAAAGAACCAGACTCAAAGAAGTACAAATAATTACCGTACAAACCAAGCGCGACATCAAAGTTGATCATGAAGCGGTTTAAAATGCTAGACATGCCGAAGTATGATGGGGCTTTAGATCCTTAGGAGCATATCACCACCTATACAACGGTGGTGAGGGGAAACGATTTAGCTCTCCACAATATTGAGTCTGTTTTGCTAAAGAAATTCGGGGAGACTCTTACGAAGGGAGCCCTGACGTGGTATTAGCTTTTGTCTGACCATTTCATAGATTTCTTTGAGATGCTCGCAGATTCTTTCATCAAGGCCCATACCATGGACCAAAAAGTATAGGCCCGAAAGGATGATATATTCAGGATTGCGTAAGGAGAGTCTAAGTTGTTGCAGGAGTTCGTAACCTGGTTCCAAAAGGAAAGAATGTTTCTACTAGCCATTCTGGACGAATGGACGGCTAAAGCATTCAGTAAATGTCTGAATCCAAGCTGTTTTGATGCTTCACGAAAGTTGAAAGAAAGTTTGCTCGAGTTCCAGGAAATAACTTGGGCAAATGTTCACAATCGGTACGAGTCGAAAATAAGGATTGAAAATGATCAGCTCGGTTTCCCGGCATTGGTTAAGGGTCGGGACCGGGAGAAGAATAAATAAAAATTGAAAGAAGATTTCGATACAGATCTACGGTCTTTGAGGATTCATTTTTGCCCTATGAATGGGTCGAAGGACGTGGCAAAGGTTTCCGGTCAGTGAACAGATTCACTACTGATAAGAGAACTGATTGCGACCGAAACAATAGGTTGTTGCAGAATAAGGAAATGTCAGATTCTTCTTACCCCAGACTTTTTGAATAGAACTTCAACGTCATCGTAGTGGAGATGGTATTAGCTATGAGGAATAATAAAGAAGCACGTTTCCCGAAGCTAATGAGATCTGTCCCGGACAGAGGGATCCTAATTTGTGGTGCGAATACCACGGGACAAACGGTCACCGAACTGGGGACTACCGACATCTGCATGAAGAGGTGGCGACATTGTTGAAAAATGGCCATCTCAGGGAATATTTAAGCGACCGGGATAAAAACAACTACGATCGCAATCGTGATAATGCATAACCTTCAAAAGTAGGAGAATATCTCCCACGCCTAATGATCAACATGACTTTCGGAGGGAACGAGATTAACGGGGTTATATTTTTGGCGGTGAAAAAGATGAAGGTATCAGTGACCCACAACAAAAGACTCAGGGAAGTTGCTAAAGGCGACATTACTTTTATGGAGGAAGATGCGGATGGACTGCTACTACCGCGTAATGACGCCCTGGTAATCTCTCTAAATATCTTAGATTTTAAAATTAAACGTGTTTTGGTGGATCCAGGAAGTTCGGCCAATATTATCCAATGGAGAGTGTTGGAGCAAGCCAAACTCACTAGAAGTATCATTCCGGCCACAAAACTCCTCGCTGTTTTCAATTTAGCAAGTGTGACAACTCGGGGAGAGATCTTGCTGTCCATGAATGTTGAGGGTGTCATGCAGACGGCCCTCTTTGAGGTAGTGGACGGCAATATGAGTTACAATATCTTCCTGGGGAGACTCTGGTTGCACGAAATGAAGGTTGTGCCATCAACATATCATTAGTTGCTGAAATTTCAAACTCCCGAGGGAGTTAAACAAATAAAAGGTGACCAACCGGCACCAAGGAAGAAGAATGCAATCTCAGCCTCTAATAGCAAAGGGAAAGAGCATGCGACATAGCAATTACATGAGCATGTGCATATTCCTAAGCCAAGCGAAGTCAACCAGGGGGAAGGGGCATCAGAATCCTATCAAGTGCCAAGGTATTTTCAGGTACCAGAAGATACGGGCGCAACAAAGTGCACAATGGAAGAACTTGAGCAAGTAGCTTTATTCGAAAAAATCTTGGATAAGAAATTCCACTTGGGAACAGGGCTGCACCCCGAACTCAGGTATGGATTTATTGAATTTCTTAAATTTAATGTCGATTGTTTTGCGTGGTCTCATGTGTATATGATAGGTATCTCGCCGAATGTGAGTCGTACACAAGATAAGCTTGGATCCCAGCATTCCTTCGGTAAGACATAAAAAACGTCCTATTGTCGAGGCCAAAAATAAATTCGTCAAATAAGAGGTAACTCGTTTTCTTGATATCGGTTTAATCCGAAAGGTAAAGTATCCTGACTGTCTAGCTAATGTAGTAGTAGTCTCAAAGAAGAAGATAAAGTTTGCATGTGCGTAGACTATAATGACTTAAATAAAGCGTGCCTGAAAGACTCGTTCCCATTGCCAAACATTGATCAAATGATTGATGCAACAGCCGGGCACGAGCTAATAAGTTTCCTCAATGCTTACTCCAGGTACAATCAAATTAAAATGGCCCCGGAGGATCAGGAAAAAACTTCGTTCATCACGAATGTCGGCATATATTGTTACAACGTAATGCCCTTCGGGCTAAAGAATGCCAGAGCCACTTATCAACGACTCGTGAACAAGATGTTTGAAAAGAAAATAAGGAAAACCATGGAAGTTTACATAGATGATATGCTTGTTAGGTCTTTGAACGCATGTGATCATCTCAAACACTTGCAATAAACTTTCGACATCTTAAGTAAGCATAACATAAAGCTTAACCCCGAGAAGTGTGTATTCGGGGTCAGCTCCGGTAAGTACCTGAGATTCCTGGTGTCACAAAGGGGTATAGAGGTTAACCCCGATAAAATCATGGTCATTGGAGACATACCAGACCAGTTATCAAGGGTAAAAGAGGTTCAGAGGCTAACGATAAGATTGACCACTTTGAGCAGATTCATTTCCCGGTCTTCAAAGAAATGCCATCATTTATTCTCGCTACTAAAAAAGAAGAACAACTTCGAATGGACCCTGTAATGTCAACATGCTTTGAGGGATTTGAAAAGGTATTTGTCAAGTCCTCTGTTACTATTGAAATCGAAAGAAGGCGAAATATTATTGGTCTACTTAGTAGTCTCGGAGGTAGCGGTAAGTGCTGTTTTAGTCTGTGAGGATGAAGGTATGCAATCTCATATCTATTTTGTTAGTAAAATTTTAACAAGAGTAGAAACTCACTACCCACATCTAGAAAATTGTCTTTAGCTCTCGTAGTCGCCGATCTAAAACTAAGGCCTTATTTTTAATGTCATTTGATAGTTGTGGTGACCACCTTTCCCCTGCGGAATATCCTTCATAAAGCGAACTTTTGGGGAGGCTGGCCAAGTGGATCGTCGAAATGAGTGAATTTGACATAGAATATAAACCTAGGACTACAATTAAATCACAAGTTTTGGCCGACTTTATGGCCGATTTCAGTCCAGGACTGTTACCTTTGGCAATAAAAGAAGTAGTGATGGTGTCAGAATCGACATAAGGAGTTTGGACCCTATTCACGGATGGAACTTCCAACGTAAAATGATTTGGGCTTGGCATAGTACTAACCACGCCTTCAGGGTAAAGGCTAAGGCAGGCCATTAGAACGGTCACGCTGACTAACAATGAGGCGAAGTATGAATCTTTGATTGCAGGGCTCAAAAAGGCCGGGGGACTAGACTCTGAGGTCATAGAAATCATATGTGACTCCCAGTTGGAAGTAAATTAGGTCTACGGGATCTTCGAAGCCAAGGAGGAACGCGTGCAACAATACGTAATGAAGGTTCAAGCTTTGCTTGCTCGGTTCCGGGAGTGGTCAATCATGCATATCCCGAGGGAAGAAAATGCAGAAGCATATGGATTAGCTAAATTTGGCTCGTCCACAGAAATAAAAGTATCGGACACTGATACGGTCGTACAACTTATGCACTCAGTACTGGACACAAATAGCTTTTACGAGGTAAACGCGTCTAATTTGGTCTGGAGAAATGAAATTATATATCTCAAACACGGGAAACTGCCTGAGGATCCTAAGGCATCTTGGGCACTATGAACTAAGGCCGCACGATATAGTTTCAAATGAGGCAATTATACAGAAAATCTTTCCAAGACCCGTTCGCCCGATATTTGGGAGCCTCCGAAGCTAACTATGTTATGCGAGAAGTCAACGAAGGGATCTGCGGGAATCACTCAGGCGCAGATTCCTTAGTACTAAAATTAATAAGGGTAGGATACTATTGTCCCCAGATGGAACAAGAAGCCATAACATATGTTCAAAATTGCGATAAATGTCAACGATATGCACCGTTGGTAAATCAACCGACAGATCCACTGCACTCAGTTATGTCACCATGGCTATTCATGAAGTGGGGAATGGATATCATCGGACCACTGCCACTGGCCCCCAGTAAGGTAAAATTTCTTTTGATTTTAACTAACTATTTTTCTAGGTGGGCTGAAGCAGGTCCTTATTAGAAGATCGGCGAACGTGAAGTGGTAGATTTCTTATGGGAGAACATAATTTACAGATTTGGGATACCAAAAGAAATAGCATGCGACAATGTGCCACAATTTATAGGCGCAAAAATCACAAAATTCCTCGGAGATTTGAAAATCAAGAGGTTCACATCATCGCCTTATCATCCGAGCACAAACGGCCAAGTAGAATCAACGACCAAAGTGATCATACAAAATCTCAAAAAGAGATCAGAAACAGCTAAAGGAAAATGGTCTGAAGAGCTTCCAGGTGTACTATAGGCATATCGAACAACAACCAAATCAAGCACGGGGGAGACTCATTTTTCTCTTGTATACGGGTCAGAAACTTTGAGAAGACGACTCAGGAGTGGCACTCTTCGCCTTTTTATTTTTTCCCATGTCATGAAGGAACGTCTTTTTTTTGGTTGCTTGTTATCTAGGAAGGGACTCCGAGAAGAAGCACTCATACCAGAAGCAGGCCCGGAGATACTTATTTGCGTAAAAGCCTCCTGCAGCAGCCTTGCTGCATCAACAGGATTAGCCGAAACGTCCTCCTCGGGGACGACAATTGAGCCTTAGGGTAGACCGGAATCCAACAGGAGAGAAAGGTTAAACAACTTCCTTATGCGAAAATGTAAGAACAAGGTGAGTTTGACTTACCATGATTTTTGGCCTTCCACCCATATTTAAGGGGTAGTTCTTTCCACGTGCGGGTCTCGGGCATAGTAACGTCCAAATTTTTCTAGACCCACTGGTCCAAGCCTTCAACCATGGGTGGAACCTACCGAGTCACTAAAAGAAGAAGGGTCAATAACAATATGGAATGATCTTTAACGGAAGAAAACATAAATGGTGAACTTACGAGTACGGTTCCATAATTACGGAAAGGATGAAGCTATAGCCAGAATGATTTCATCGGTGGTGACTGAAACGAACTGTTCCATCCACCCACGGTCATTATCATCATCTATGCTGGATAGCAGAGAATGGTGGATGGGCTTGCTGAAATTTATCATTTCCCCGCGGAAGATCTTGGAGGAATAGAGGTTCATCAATCAAGCTAGAATTAACTCTTCTCACGTCTCCTAGCAGATGCGCCGAAGACAAGCGACTATCCTCCGCACAGAAGGACTTACTTGTGCCAAGTACACCTGGTAACGGATACAGAACTCCACGATGATGGAGTCAAGCTCTCCACTCAAAGAAAACAGTCCCAAGGTGAAGAGATATGTGTAAAAATACATAAAATCCATCATGGGTAAGGTTATTCGCTCCGCTAGTTCGGGAGCGATAATGTCTAAATCTTGACAATGGTAGTCTTCCTTCATAACAGGAATACTAGAAGGATGGATGGAATAAGGATATACGCTAACGACCCACGTACAAGAGTGAGCGGAAGGATTCTTCTCTTCAAAGTCTTTGGTGGTGACAAGACTCTTTGGGATGATGGAGCTCACCATAGGAGGAGCATCATCATCAGCTTTACCTTTGTTCTTTGAAGAACTGGGATTTCTGGAAGAAGATGCCATTTTTTTTTAAAATCATAAATGAGTGAAGGTTTTCTATCAAGAAGAAGGTTAAAGGAAGGTTAAAGACATAACACGAGTTGAGTAAAGAGAGTTTGAGAAAGCGTAGAGAATTATGAAGTGTAAATGAAGAGGTTTGATGCGTATAAGTAAAGGTATAGGCGGCTAAAATTGTGTCCATAATTACCTCGATAACCGACAAAAGTGATGATAAATCGTGGGATCATGCGTGTTCGGGGCAATAAATGCGGAGAGACGTGCGTCTAATCAACTGTCAGAAACGTTTTAGAGGGGATCCGAGAATTTCCCGCCAAAAAAGGTTTTTCCTATATATTTCTCACATTATAAAAGCCATTTTTCTCATAACTAATTTTTATGTTATATTTTAGATCTTTATAACAATCAAATAATATTTAAACGCCAAATGTTATTATAGGTGTGCAATCTTTCACTATAAAAGCCAAGAAAACGTTAGGACAAACAAAGTTGTTATAGGGATATTGGATTCCACTTACTTATGACGGGAAGATCCATCTCAATACCGACAAGTTCCAGAAGTTTAAAGCCATACATATCAGGCATGTGGACATCATTGATTACCATGTCAAATCTATCTCGATTTTCCCTCAATATATTCAATGCTATTTTGGCGTGACTTGTCGTAGTTACTTTGACACAACAGATCATATTCAGAAAATTACAATGTAATTAAAGCTTTTTTTGGTGGGAAGGATAACTCAAATTAAATGAACAACAAAATCAGTCCTAGGAAGATTAAAATATTATAGAGAATTACTGCATTGCATCCCGTCATTGTATTTCAAATGCTTATGTAAAAATAAAATGCAGACATTAGCTAACTAACGTTTGTGAAAATGTAGCAAGAAAAGTTCTCTATGGTCTTTCCCATTCTTAAGTTTAATAGCCAGCTAAACTCGTAAAGAAACGGGAATCAATAGCAATATATAGAAGTCACAAGGTTATGCTAGAGGACTATCTGTATGGGATAAAATATGTTCATATTTAATGATCGCATAAGAAAGTGACATGTGGAACCGAAGGCAGAAGATAGCTAAACCCGAAGGCAACGATCTCGCTTGTCACCGGAGAGAATGATACTCATAATGACAAAATTAATGCCCACATCCGGTAGCATTCAATGAAGAATATTCTACAGCATTAAGTGCATGATCTGTTACAGTGAATATGACATTCACTCCATGCTGTTACACACCCTTCAATGGCCCTCATAATTGTCATTAAAAAGGAGCTTAATCCTAGGACCTTGTTCCCTAGGTGCAAATATATATTAGTGAGCTCTACTATCATAGTAAAGGACACAAATTTTCTGATAAGCATACACTATATTTTATCAAAAGCTCAATAACATTTTACTTTCTTGCTTATTTGCGTTGTTCTTATTGCTCCTGATAGCTCTGCTCCCAGAACCAAGATATATGCCGTCTATTTCTATTTTAAGGCTAAGTTTTATATTTCCATTTAATTCATCTATTATTTTTGGATCAAATTAATATAATTGTCTATAAAACACGTATAAATTCAATTGTATCATTTTACGGGTAAATACCGTCATTACAATGTAATTCATATTTTGGCGACCTATAAGTTTTAACTCCTTTTGATCAACTAAAATGCATATGAAAACTTTAAAGGCTATTTTTAAAAAATATTTAACTCAACGTTAGATATTTTTCGCTTAAGGGTGGCAAGTGGGCCAGTTCGAGACCCAAACGAGCTAAAAAGGCCGGTCTCGCGGGCCGGTCCCAGTCCTTAAATAAACGGGCTAAACGGTCCCGGACTAAACGTGCTTTTGTAGGAACCGGCTCGGGACTGGGCCTACTAACTCATGGTCCCAGGCTAAAAAGACCCGAGGCTGCGGTCCAAATGGGCTAAATGGCCCCAATGGCTAAGCAGTAATTTTTTTTAATTAAATAAAACTTAGAGACAAAAAGATGTTAAAAACATCTAAGGCAATGCCTTGTAATATATATTATTATAGAATTGTGACCTAATTTTTTAATTCAAATTTAAAGACAAAAATATTGTAAAAGTATATTCAAAGCAATGCCTTATAATTTTATTTATAGCAATAAAAATATGGCAATATCTTTCTTAGTCTTCTCCCCCCATGTAATGAGCACAACAAGGTGCTAATACCACCATTGAGAAGAAGAATGAACTAATCAAAAAGTCCCAAAATACAAGTTACATACTATTTTTTGTTCATACAAGTTACATGCTATCTCTTACAAACTTCATAAATCCTTCAAGGTTTGGAGGAAGTTTCGTTGTGGTGGCCGAGCATCCTCAGCAAGTTCAGTTAGCATTTCTTCATAAGCTTCGTCTACCTCTAGTTGTGATTCAGCAAGTCCAAAATTTATTCTTTCTGAATGGATCCAATCCCTGAAAAGTACTGATTTTCCAAGCTATCCCTCATAGACTGTCTATGATCACCGATTTGAAGTATTGCTTGACCGAAAGCACTCTCCCATGCCACTGTTGAAGCTTGAATAGTTAAAATATCTCAGGCCATCCTTGAAAGAACCGAAAAGTATTTTTCTTTGTCCTTACACCATTGCAAAAAATATCAAAGGTACTGTCGGGATTCACTTCCTCAAGTTGCTGCGACAAATAAACTTCAAGCTCATTTAGTTGTGAAAAATCATTACTACTATAACTAAAAGAACCCCTAAAAACCGCCCAAACGCTGAGTCTTCTTACTCCCGCAATTCTTTTAGAAGATTGAGAATCAGAAGAAGAAGAAAAAGGAGTTGGAGCATTTGGTCTAGCATGATTTAATGCAACTATAAGCATTATAAATAGTTTTAGCATTTGTTCTAATTAAGGCTATTGTTTCCGGAAGTTTAGGCAACTCATCATCTTCAATTACTAAACCATTATAAACAGTTTCATACCAAAATTGAAGACCTCCTTATTTCATACAAGGATTTAACAAAGTAGCAACACCATAAATAGGGGAAATAGGGAAAAATAATTTTAAACTTTGTTCTCATAGAATCAATAGCAAGTTGATAAATTTCCCCACTCTGTGAAAAATGAGCAAATAAATTTGCAAGTTCTGCAATATATACTAAACAGTTAGAAATAGTAGGATAATATTGTCCCGAAAATTCTTTTGTAGCAATATGATTTTTTAAAAAATCAACAAGCATTTTAACATTAGCCCAATTCCCATTCGTAAGGTAATCATCATCATCACTTACAAGTGCATTAAACGTTGAGTTTATGAGGTTTCTATATTCATATACAACAGCCAAACTTTCATACATATAGTTCCATCTAGTTGGACAAGGTTTATGAGCCTTTCTTTATCTTAGACCACAATCATCGCATCTTTTAAAATATTCTCTAAGTCTACTTCTACGGTTTGAATGAAAAAGCCAATTAAGAGCCATTTTAAACTTTTCAATTTGAATATTTAAAATTCTCATACCATCACCCACAATTAAATGGTAAATATGACAAATACATCTAACATGAAAAATATTACTAAATGCAGGATTTAGCGTAGTGGTAAGCAAGTCTATAGCATTTGTGCTATTAGTAGCATTATCCATTAAAAATGATATTATTTTATCACTAATGCAAAAATATATACAAATATCCATAACTGTGCTAGCAATAAACTGTCTTGTGTGCTTTGAAGTAATTATTCTATAAGCAAATATGCGCTTTTGAATTATCCGATCCTTATTAATCCAATTACATGTAACAATAAGGTAATCACAGTCATTGTTGCTTCTACCAATATCAGCTGTAATAGCAACACATCAACTTATATGAGTAAATAAATAGCACAAATATTGTTCTTATTTATACTTATATTTATAAATATCGCGTTTTACGGTTGTGCGAGAAAAACCTTTATAAGTAGGATTATAATTTTTTCTTATGTAATGCACAAATGCAGGGTCAGAAGAAAAACTATAGGGTAAACACATAACAATTACCAATTTTGTTAATTCTTCCCGATATTTTCTTGGACCATAATATAAAATATCACCGATAGCAAAGTTAATTCCCGATTGAAATTGATTTGAACCGATACTAGGATCAGTGTGATTAGGACTAGGTGCACTTTTTCCCTCGGCCAGAGTTTTCATACGAAGATATTTGACGTTATTAGTAGGGTATTTTTTTTATATGTCTAGCCAAAGATCTCGTCCCCGATCGCATTCCCACATATTTAAAAGCTAAATCTAGACCACCAGTTTTACGCTTAGCCTTATATTTTAATACTAGTTGAGTAACAAATGGCCAGACAATAGATGCTTCATGCCGTTTGGTAGGTTCTCTAGAAAAAGTAGGGGTAGTAACGAGAGTATCAGATATGTCATTATTTGGATTAGCAGCGTTATCACTAGTTGGGTCAACATTAGGAGTAGGACTAGTGGGTGTATCAACGTCCGGTTGAGATTCATCAAGATCAATTTTTCTCATCATCATTTTCATTAATAGTATTATAATTATTAGTATAGAGAGCATTCATTAATTCATGGTTTAAAAATTCACTGGATGCAATATTATGGCAAAATTCAGTGCCGTTAAATTGTAATAAACTATTATCGGTACCAAGAATAGCATGTGTAGGACAACTACAGGGTTTGGTTCAGGGAGCCGAGGGGAGGAGAGGAGGAACAACAGTACCACTAGATTCACCAGTCTTAGATTTTCCCTTATTCTTACTTTTACCAAAAATATTTCTTAAGGAAGACATATTAATTAATCAAGTAATAGCAACTAAATAAAACAAACAAACAAACTATAATATTAAGACTTAAGAGTTGGAACGAGTTTATCGAATTGAGTAACAACTTGTTGAAAATTTATTATCATTGAAGATCTGAAGACTCCAATTCACCAACTTCACAATTTTTTCAAAAATTGTAACAACCTCAATATTTTTTGACTATTTTTTGGAATAAAGTAAGCAATAGTAGCAACCTCACAAAATTTTCACTATTTGTTTTTATAAAGTAAACAAGTGTAGCAAGTATAGAGAAAAATTAGAGAGAGATTTTGAGAGATTGATATTGATTTTGTAAGAAAAATGAAAGAATTAGGAGGTATTTATAGTAAAAAATAGAAAAAAAAATATAATAACAAAAAGTTTGGGGTTAAAAATTAGTCGGGAGGTTAAATGACTATTTTTAAATACCCAACGACTATTTTTTAAACACCCAACGACTACTTTTAAAAAAAATAAATATTCGTTGGGCCCGTTTGGCCTAGTCCTAACGGTTCCAAAGCTAAAAACCGGTCCGCGAGGCCGGCACGAGCCCACCTATCGCAAACCAAACGGTCCCAGCCCGTTTAGCCCGCGATTCCGGGCTAATCCCGATCCCGACCCGACCCAGTTGCTAGCCTTCGCTTATCTAGTCACTTATTCATTTTCTTTTGCAGGAACTATAAGCAACCTTTTTATTTTATACTTTCAAAAGACCAAAATATTCAATTTTTATTTTTTATTATATGATAAACCATCGTCATAAAAATATTTTTTTTGTTATTTGTTTTTTTCGATATTACAACACTAATGATAAAACAATTCACAATTTTTTTCATGATAGAATTATATTGAGTCACTTATTGAGCAAGCTAAATGGAAGAGATTTTGACCAATATTGTCCCTTATCTTTGAGGGTAAGTCTACTTTGGTCCCTCAAATATAACCATGAACATATTTAGTCCCTTAAGTATGCTAAAGTGGAGCACCTTTAGTGTCACTGACACAATATGTTTAAAAACTAACGGTGTTACCAAAGTCTGATTCATGAAGCAAATCTTCTGCTCTAAAGTAAAACGTTTCCTCTCCTTTTATTGGATAACACAAATTATCACTTTAATTCCTCATTTTTAGATAATATCTTCTAAAATATTGACATTGAAAATATCCCATTATGTGCTAGTTTTCAATGAAAAAATGACACTGTATAGCCACTGCAAAAATAATATATAAAATTTGTATTTTTTGTATATACATAGACATTTTGTATGTTAATATACAAAAATTATACAAATTTTATATACTTTTTTCCGCTACCAGATATAAATAGTGTCTGGCACGAGCTAAAAGTGATAATACAACCTGGTTATTCCTTTGCTTCAATAATATGCCTAGAAGTGATCCTGACAGCTCTAATTTATTTTTCATATTTTAACTTTTCTTTTTGAAAAAATTAACCGAAATTTTTAAATATATATATATATATATATATATATATATATATATATATATAAATTTTATACATTTTTCTGCTATTATTTTTGCAGCGACTATACAATGTCATTTTCTCATTGAAAACTGGCACAGAAGGGGATATTTTTAAGGTTAAAATTTTAGAAGACATTATCTAAAAATGAGAAATTAAAGTGATAATTTGCGTTATCCAATAAAAGGAGAGGAAACATTTCGTTTCAGAGTAGAAGATTTGCTTCATGAATCAGAGTTGGATAGCAACGTTAGTTTTTGAACACATTGTGTCAGTGAGACTAAATGTGCTCCACTTTAGCATACAGAATGGACTAAATATGCTCACGGTTATATTTGAGGGACTAAAATAGACCTACCCTCAAAGATAAGGGACAATATTGGCAAAAAACTCCTAAATGGAATCTACAAAATTATTTTTAGATACTCTATTTTTTATTTTATAGCTCAAACATATTATTTAATACTACTTACATTTTTTCTAAAAGAATTTATTGACATGAGGAACATGTGCAAACCTTAAGACTAGTTTCTATTTAAAAAGACTAAGGTTTAATTGTTTTTTGAAATGGTGACTTAATTTAATTAGTGTCTTAAAAATATCTTTCTAATTTTTTCAGGGAGAAACTTATATTTTTATATTCCCCTAAATAACATAAATGTAATGATCTTTCAAGGATAGTGACTTTTCACGTGTTGACATATCAAACTCCACTGCAATGTGTTAGAATTTTTTTATATTTTAGTTACAAATATTTTTAACCAAGTTTTATTTCCTCGTTGAAAATACTAAAATATTAATACTGAAACCGGTCAAAATTTTCACTAGCTTTCACTGTAAAATTTAAGAATCCTAAATTTAGGGCACATTTCAATGGAGAATTGCTTTCGCCATTGAAGATGACGAGAATTTAGAGCTATTTAAGGAAATTGTATAGGGATGCAATTGGTAAAAGTACCTATCATTAAAATATATGTGAGAAACGACTTGACTTCCAAGGGGATTATACATATTGTTGAAGGATTCCTTTACTCCATTAACATAAATTAAGATTTCTTAAACTATAATAAGGGTAAATAGTTTAAAATAATTAGTGGAAATATCATTTAGATAAAAGTCCATGCCTTTATGATATGTGTAAATATGTTCTTATAATATTGTTTTTTCTTTTCTAATTTTAGATTTCTCAAAATGTCTATTATATCACTGCATGGAATACTTGAGACCAACAAGTTGGTAGGACCAAACTTTGATGATTGGTACAGAAATTTGTGAATTGTTCTCATGGGTGAAAAGCTTATTGATGTGATCGATAAGCCTGCCAAGGAAGTCCCAGATGAGGATGATGATGATGCCACCAAAATTTATCAGAAATACTTGGAAGAATGTCTTACTACCAAATGCATCATTCTCGCTTATATGAGTTTTGAGCTCCAGAGGAAATATCAGGATATGGATCCAACTGCAATCATTGAACATCTTAAGAAGATGTTTGGTACACAAAGCAGAACAACTAGATACTAGCTATCTAAGGCTTTATTTGGATCCAAATTGACTGGAAACTCTCCAGTTGGACCATATGTGTAACGACCCGACTTGTCGTTTTAAGAATTTACGCCCCATTCAGTGACTTAAGGTCTCGAGCAGCTTCGTAATATGTATTATGACCCGCGGGTGTGGTCGAGTTTGATTTCGGAAGATTCAGAATTAAATTAAAAGAACAATTCTTATTTAGAAGCTTAAATGGAAAAAGTTGACTTTTGAGAAAACAACACCAGAATGGAATTTCGATGATGGCAATACCTTCGTATGATGATTTCGGACTTAGGGGTATGTTCGAATTTGGATTTGGAAGTCCGTAGGACAATTCGACACATTTTGGCGAAAGTTGGAAATAAAAGGTTTTTGAAAAGTCCGACCGAAGGTTGAAATTTTCATAAAGAGGCCGGATTTCGATTCCGAAAATTGGAATAGCTCCATTACGTCATTTATGACTTGTGTGAAAACTTTGAAGTCATTTTAGATTGATTTGGTACGTTTCGGCGCAAAATATAGAAGTTGGAAGATTTGTAAACTCATAATTCGATTCGATGCACGATTCGTAATTTCGGCATTGTTTGACGTGGTTTGAAGCCTCGACTAAGTTCGTATTGTATTTTGAGATATGTTGGTGTATTTGATAGATTTTCCGGGGGGCCTCTGGCGAGTTTCGGATGGTTAAACGGATCAAAATTGTGCTTGAGGGAATTATGGAAATTTTCCAGTTTTGGTGCAATCGCACCTGCGATGGAAATGGTCGCAGGTGCGCGACCGCAAAAGCGACAAAATGGTCGCAGATGCGGCCTGGACTGGAATGGGCACAAGTTGCAGGTGCGATGGATTTTTCGCACCTGCGTGACCGCAGAAGCGGAAGCTCTTCCATAGGTGCGAGAGGGCAGTGGCCAGTGGACGTCGCAGAAGCGAGAATTTTCTCGCAAAAGCAAGCTCACAGGTGCGACAAATGTGTCAGCAGAAGTGAAAATGGACAGAAACAAAAGGGATCGAGAATCAGTCATTTCTTCATTTCGATTGGAATTTTTGGAGCTCGGATTTGGGCGATTCTGGAGGGATTTTTCACAAGCTTGGTTGGGGTAAGTGTTCTATATCCTAAAGTGTTTATATTTCACGAATCTATGATTATATTCATCAATAATTCAGATTTGAATGGAAGAAATCAAGATTTTGGAAAAAGTTTCCAAAAATGATAATTTATGATTTGGATGTCGAGTTGTTATCGGAATTTGATAAAATCTGTATGGTTGAACTCGTATCGGAATGGGTGTTCGTATTTCATGAAAATTTTGTTGGGTTCCGAGAGGCAGGCCCCGCGTTGACTATTTGAAATAAATTTTTAAGTCAACGTTTTATTATTCGGAATTATTTCCAATAAATCTTAATGAAGTTATACAATTAATGTGGATAGATTTGAGCGGTACGGACGTCAACGTAAACAAGAAGGCGATTTTGGAATATGGTCAGAACTTCAAAAAGGTAAGTATCTTGCCTATCCTTGAGTAGGGGAAATTACCCCTTAGACATTGAGTCTTATGTGCAATTTGGTTTATGTGAAAATTATGTACGCGAGGTGACGAGTACGTACTGAGTTTATATGTTCAAATTACATTGGTTAAAATCCTTAGACGCCCTTATGTATTAAATTGGAAATTATTGTCACTTATTAAATCCTTTAATTGCCTTGCCTAAATCCTTATTTTGTTGGATTTGTTTTTATAGGATGCTTTGGTGTGATTTCCACATTGAGTTTTATGTGAAATATTATTTTGTTGAGTTGTTCACTCCCGGATATATTTGTTAAGATTTTGTGTACGTTATGGTTGAGCCATGGACTCCTTATTGTGGAAAATAATGTATTGTCGAATTTTGTGGCGAGTTGTAATATTTGAGCACTTGATTTGCAACTCTGTGATAAATTGTAATATTTGAGAACTTGATGTGCTAATCTGTGATATGTTGTAATATTTGAGCACTTGAGGTGCAATTTATGAGATGTGATATTGGCACGTTATATTGTTGGGAAGTTTTGTTCGGGCGTTCGTACGAGGTTTCGGCTGTGCTATTATTACTATTGATTTATGCACATGCGGCGTAACAAGGCAGTATATATATATATATATATATATATATATATATATATATATATATATATATATATATATATATATATATATATATATATGTGTGTGTGTGTGTGTGTGTGTTGCACATGTGGTGAGACAAGGTGGGAATATTATTATGCGCGTGCGGCGAGACAAGACGGGCATTTACATTATTATTGCGCACGTGGCGAGACAAGGTGGTCTATGTCGGGAATTGAATTGTGATGATTTGTGATAGCCTGGTGGCATTGTTGTTTGTTGCATATTTACTTTGGGATTACGAGGCGGTACCTCGGGAGATCCCCCCCGTCTTGCATATTTACTTTGGGACTAGGAGGCGATATATCGGGAGATCCCCCTGTCTTGCATATTTACTTTGGGACTACGAGGCGGTACCTCGAGAGATCCCCCTATCTTGCATATTTACTATTGGGACTATGAGGCGGTACCTCAGGAGATCCCCTATTGAGCATTTACTTTTGGGACTACGAGACGATATCTTGGGAGTGTCCTTTTGTTGACATTTCTATATGGCTGCACTTGTCTTTGGTTATTTTGTATTTTCGTGATATGTAAATCCTTTTGATCTTCCGTGATGTATTATTTGATTTTAATATGTGTTTGTATTCCTTGATGTATTGTGTTGGTTTGGGCTTTTTAGTACGAGACTCTGAAGATTTATATTCCTGGGTTTTATAGATTTTTGATGACTGAGTTGTTTTAAATAAAAAAAGTTACTGTTATGTTTTAAGTTAACATGTTTTACATGCGAAGCAATAGATTATCCGATTTTATATTTAAATTGAAATGTCATTTTTCTTTACTCAAACTATTTCTAAAATAAACTCATTTCGTTGTTCAATTCTTACTTGGTTTAAAAATTATAACCTTACTTTATTGAAAATAAATTAATCATGCGGATCTTATGTATTGAAATATTTGGCACGAGAGTTGTTCGTGCGGTTGTGATTAGAGATATGGGCACGAGGTGCCGTGAGTATATGAAAGGAGGTCAAGAACCGTATTTTATGATTGTGATATGAGATATTTATTTGGAAGAGTTTTATATTCGAAGGATACTTATTTGAAGAAATATATTTGGAGGGTATTTATTTGAAGAGATTATATGTGAAAGACTTGCTTAATTGGCTGTTATTGTGTTTCTTATCCGTCTGAGTAATAATATGATAATATAAAATTCTAATTAAGCATGATATATATAACAATAAAACTCAGAACAAGAAATAACTGAACAATTCATCACCATATTTAAGAACCCAAATCACTTCCTTCATTTAAAACAAATAATCTTTCTAATAATGAATTTATACCAATTACAAAAGGAACTTCCCATTCTATTATCACACACGAATACCACTGAGGACGTTCGGCCCTATCCAACATAAATGTAAACTGTGCACTGCCGAGGGTCGAACGACGCGAACCATAGATGCATCTATTAACCTGCCGAGGCGAACAATGTGCTCCCATGAGAGTAGTAGAAAGAATTACCCCGCTCACGGATCATACTTGCGACGCGGTCAAATATAAATTATCAATAAATCATAACTCTTTCTTGATTCTTTTCAAAATAATGACAATTCAACTTGAAGCTTTTATATCCTTAAAATCCTCGACTTAGTTCCATTTGATACAATTAACAAATATAATCAAATAACTGTGTCCACAAAGCATAGTGTAAATCTAAAACTACCCGGACATAAACAAGAGTAGTAGCTACATACGGACTCTCATCACTTCGTGCGTACGTAGCCCCCACAAATAACAACACATATTAATTAAGTTCACCTATGGGGTAAATTCCCTCTTACAAGGTTAGAAAAGATACTTACCTCGCTCCGAAGTTCCATCACCGGCTCCCAAGCCCTTCCAATAACTCGAACCGATGCCCAATGCTCCAAAACTAGTCAATAAATGTGCAAATCCATAAATATACACTCTAATACTTATTATAATCCCATTTTATAACAATTCCTAACTCCGCTTGAAAAGTCGATAAAATTACCCTCGGGCCCACGTGCCCAGATTCCGGAAATTTTCGAAGATAACCTTACCCATATCACCACAAACTCAAATATATAATTTATTCCAAGTTCCACGTCCAATTTCGTGGTCAAAATCCAAAAATAATTTTTTTAGGTTTTCTACCAAAAACTCCACAATTTCTACCAATTTCCATGCTTAAATCCTTATACAAATCATGTATTTAACTTGAAATAGGTGGGAATCACTTACCTTGTGTTGCTTGATGAAAAATTCTCCTTGAAGCTCTCCAAAATCGCCTCAACCAAGTGGAAAATGAGAGAAGAAGAGCCAAATCTCGCTCTTTAAAACAATCTGCCCAGCCAGGTGCGGCCACATTACCGCTTCTGCAGTCCTCCTTCGCACCCCTCAACTCCGCATCTGCGGCCCCCACCCGCTTCTGCTCCTTAGCTCCTGCAGCTCCACGTGCGCAGGTGCGGTCCCGCTTCTACAGAACTCGACCGCATCTGCGGTCCTAGCCTTCCCCAGCCTAAGCTGTTTTTCTGACCCTCATGGACGCTTTTGTGGCTCCGCACCTGTGACCCTAACCTCGCAGGTGCGGTTACACCAGAAGACAACAACCCTTAACCCTTCTTCCAAGTCCCAACTCGATCGGTTTACCATCCGGATTCCACCCGAGGCCCTCGGGACCTCAACCAATTATACCAACATGCCCCAATACACATTACGAACTCATGCGAGCCTTCAAATCACATCAAACAACATCGAAACTACGAATCACCGACCTCAAATTTTGCACACAAGTCACATTCAACGTTATGGACCTATTCCAACTTCCGAAATCAGAATCCGACCCCAATATCAAAAGTCCACCTCCAGTCAAACTTCTCAAAATTATCCAAATTTCCAACTTTCGCCCAAATGACCTACGGACCTCCAAGTCCACATCTGGACTCGCTCTCAATACCAGAATCACCATATGGAGCTATTCCCAGGCTCGGAATCCCAAACATACATTAATAATATTGAAATACACTTCAACCCAAATTTATGAAATTCTTCCAAAATGCTAACTCCCATAATAGGCCGAAACTCTCCCGGGTCATTCAAAACCCGCTCCGGACACACGCCCAAGTTAAAAATCATCATACGAACATGTTGGAACCTTCAAATCCCGATTCCGTGGTCGTTTACTCAAAAATCATACTTTAGTCAATTCCTCCAACTTAAGGCTTCCAAAATTAGAATTGTTTTTCCAAATCGAATCCGAACTTCTTGAAATTAAATTCCGACCACGCGTACAAGTCATAATACCTGAAGTGAAGCTACTCAGGGCCTCAAACCACTGAATGACGCGCTAGAGCTCAAAATGACCGGCCGAGTCGTTACATTCTCTCCCACTTAAACATACGTTCGTCCTCGAACGTGCTAAGAACTATTCCTGAGTTGTCCCAAAATTACTGTTTTACACCTCGTGCACCTACCCGTGCTACCACAACCCAGTTGAGCACATTTTCTTGAGAAAACCTGAAAATCCTCCCTTTTAGCTAGTCAAATATGCCTTAGAGCCAAATTCCAACATCTGAAATTCTCCACCAGGTATGTTCCAACATACGAACACCGTATCCATCACTACATGATGTACCAACACATGATTGTATACCCTTACTAAATTCCTACCATGCACCACATAATATTTATGACCATAATAACATCCCCTGATAACAACAGCCGAAAACCCACAAATTTGATGCTCACAATACACCTCATGACTCATATAAATCATGTTCCAACTCTTGCAATACTGCCACAATGGAAGAGATGTGTAGAAATTCATAACCAACAACTTAGTCAATAAATCATCAAGTTTCTCCTCTTGACGAGAACCATTACCTCATTTTGAACCAAATAATGATATTTGCTCTTTAATATGCTTCACATAAATCTGATCGCACTGATCCTAGGTCCAATAATCTCGTCTTACCCAGTACAAGCTGCTCAGGCAATAAGCCACCTCACACACTGCCAAAAGTCTCATAGGATACCACAATGTTCTAACAATCCACAAACTCGAATGTGGTACATAAGGAAAAACAAACTCTGGAAAGAGTTACTCAACCCACGTAGGTAATTAAACAACCGAAAGGATGATATGAACCTTCCTCAGGAAATGAGAAGCAAAACACGCAATAATAGATATGGGAAACTGTACTCAATAACACACTGTTGCGGCGTGCAACCCGATCCATACGTGACACCATTGCGGAGTGTAACCCGATCCGCACATAGTAATAAATGGGGAAATACCCATCAAGCTAGAAATGTTTATACCTTACGAAATGCCCGAATATCAACCATAAGCACGCCGAGTGCATAATATAAATCCTGGGGAGACGGATAGCGCAATAAGCTACAAAACTCAAGCACTACTAAGGTGCGATAAATGACCTACATTTTGAGAGCCATCCTACTCATATAACACCACATTTATACGGGATCTCAATACGAGTGCGAATAATCAAACTACCTCACAATCCACATGGCACAATAGAGACTAAATGGAAGGCCAATAACAGAAATAATATCCAAGTCCTGAAGACCCATCCAAAATAGCGCTATGCTGAAATGAACACATCCGGCCTGATATAGAGCCCACATTCACATTTAGATCCATCCACAGACCTCAAGTCGATTTTGATCATACCGCACTGGGCTAATAACCTTTCAAGGATCCGCAATAACCCCTGACACATAAGAACATACGTCAAATCTAGTACACACTTCCACCATCCATAACCAAATGAATCGAGCGTCATTCAGGCATAAATTCTCACATTAGCGATAGTACCAAAAATCTCCACACTTGGTTTTAAATATTTGACCAATCAAGTGACTATATGTCACACTTATAAAATCTTTCCGCGGGATACACTCCCACGACCCTCCGCACCAGGTAACAAGTCTGCACATCCATACCACTGGTCACACTAATGTTGTAAAGCAAATCAAGAAGCTGCAAGTCAGTACACAAAGCCTCTTACACCGGACACCGATCTTAGGTGACGCTAAGGACAATAAAATCTTACTCTAAACATCTGAATTCTTCCCTGCTTATCCGAGCTCGTGACATTCTTGTTGATATCAACTCCAACCGTGATCCTCAACTTTCAATTCCCATGCCGCTCACTGCACCTAACATACCAATACGTAAGAGTACAAGAATTTAATCATAACTCCCGAACCACCAATAGGGTACACACTTCATCATATAGAAACCTTTCATTTAACTCATTTCAAGAGAACCATTGCCACACGTGATTAAATTCCCATAACCGCATAATATACAAACCTCGAGTGGTGGTCTAAACCACCATAATTCTTCCGAGATCCATATACACATAACATGCCATAATACTCAAATGACTCCAAATAAAATCAATTACGACGGTTGTTAAACCTCGCACGCACTGCCATAAATCACTTGTATAACTCAACACGCTGAAGGAACTGATCATTGCCACCATCGTGCCAATTCAACCATAGCTAACCGAATCTGACTTCTTCTAATTTACTCTGGACTTGCCTTAGGAATAATAATAGCCCCATTCAAAACATCATGAACTCAAATCCGTACTCATCCTGAGTGACCCTATTTCACGAGACCAAGTTGTCTCCAAAACCCACGAACCATCTCATACCCTCCTTATGCGCATATTCGTATCTTCAACTGGTACATCCATTTTGAGAACCCCTCTATGAACCCAAAGTTATTTTCTCCCATTCCTCAAATGCCACACCGCAGGCCGACGATAACATAGAATATTCCAAGTCCCCTTTTTCCAAAATCCGCTGCCAAAACTCGATACTTAACCAAACCACAGACTCAAAATGCTTAGGCACCGCACTTTAACTTTTGAATCCACTAGGACCGTTGTTGAGAGTCACCCATTCTGACTTGGTCCCGAATATAATCAAACCCCAAGGCCCTGCTAGCATATGAACACCCTATCAAAGAAACACCAACCAAGATTCCTTCTTCCTTACTAGCATGACCTTGCGTAATCGACCCGCCAAATATCTCAAAATCTTCCTGTTAACCATTTCATGAACTCCTTGAATCACTAGCCATATTTACATATTCGGCCTCTTACCGGATAGACAGTAAAATTCTTCGTAGAAGTTTCATCAACACCACACAACAGTTAACCTGCTCATCAGAAATAACCCACATGTGAAAATTCCATGCCGACGTCTTCCAACAACGCTGTACCGAGTACAATTACTATGAAATCCTTAAACCATCCTGAGCCCGTGCTCATTCACCAGACGTATAAGCCCGTTCACTTCCCATTGACATCAACTAAACGTGCGACGATATATTCCAATCCAAAGTCATGTTGTATCCTTCTTTATATCATGCAACTCTTTTCCGTCGTATCCAACCCTTCTCCGTATAGCATCCAATATTCCAAATTAGAATCGTAGACTTAGTCACTGTCCACCATGGGTTCCAAATCACTCTAAACTTTCCCCAATGCTTGTAGCTATCCTACCACAGAACCCATCTGCTACTCTTCCACTCTCCCACTTTGGTCAAACCATCTCCTTTAAGCAACTACTCGACTCTGTTTCTCACACTTTGCCTTCTAGAAATTTAACCACCGCAAGATACCTCCCACATGTTCTTCCTCATCCTTTGCTGCCCAGTTGTTGCCTTAAATCAAAATCTAACTCTGTAGCACTTGAACCAATCGATCACTACCAACTTTAAACCATTCCGAAGATCATCTTCCTTGAGCCCTCAACACCCGGACCACCGATTAAGTCCTGAACCACCGTACATTGCGATCTCTGACAGCCGCTTCCCCAACACTGTTTCACACCACTCTGCCCGAAGGCATATTGATGAAGACCATAAAAACCGGCAAACTTAACACATTCTGTTACATCTCATATTTTTGTACGTGAAAGTACATCGTAAGTCAATTGATGTAAGCTTGAAAATGAGATCCTCTTTGAAAGTATATAAAGTGATTTAATGATGTTACATCCCATTTTTGCAAGCCTTTAAGAGTTATCATTTGGGGACAAATATTTCTAAGTGGACATATTGTTACACCCCGTACTTCAGACGTCACTGTTATTATAGGATTATATAAAGTAAGCTCAAAAAGGACGAAATCTTTCTACAAGGATAAGAAAGGTTCACCAAAGTTTTAAGTAAGTTAAGATGAATATGAGACTTTCAAATTATGATTTAAATGATTTTAAAGTCATGATATGACTATATATGATGTTTGGATATGGAATATAAAGTTTGAAAAAAATCGGATTTAAGTTGCGGAAACATCGAGTTAAGATTTGCCTTGTAACGAGCCGTTTTGAGAAATTAATTCGTAAGCTTTATAATGGCATTTTGGGACATATATCATACCAAAATAAAGGTATATGAATCTAGTTTCCAATTGTCCAAGCCATTTATTCATATGATATCGAAGTAAAGAAATATGGATTTTTAAAGTAGGGTCGCCAAGTCACTTCGCTGCACTTCGGAGAAACTAGTAGGTTTATAGGCCAGGTTGCGAGGTTGTTTTCTCCCAATATATTGAGATTTACAGGTATATCTTTATATGTAATTAAAGCCCCATGTGTCTAATTTATAACTCTGCAAACCGTTCATCAATACGACATCAGTGTAGAGAGATATTTGCATTTTTGCGAGACTGCGCAGGAGGCCCCTATGGGACCCACTTGGTCGGGGCCCGATCTTCACTTATTCTTATCTCGTTTTTGGGATGTGATTTGCTCATTTTTCATTATCCATCTAGACTCACACTCTCCAAACCCTCCCAAACAGCTCCCCAAATTCTCCAAACAAATTCCAAAGGAATATATCATAATCAAACATCAAAAGTTAGCCTAAGTGAAGAAGAGAGTATCTATGATGTCGTGATGTGAATAAGGATAGTTGTAAGATAAGGGAAGATTTGGTTGGAGTTTTTCCAGATTATTTAAGGTATGAATAACACCCTATTTCTTAGGATTAATCTTATCTATGTGTTGGTTAAGTTATTGGATGAAGATTACAAGATAACACTTGAAAGGGGAAGAGTTGTTGTTATCTTTTGTTGGGTTGTTTTAAGGCTATATATATATGTTGTTATGGCTGAAATTTCAAGTTGTATCTACTTCCTAAGATATGTAAATAATGTTCTTGATTGTGCTTAAGGTTAATCATGTGTTGTTTGAGTAAAAATCTTCAAGATAGTAATTGGCATGGCATAAGGAATCATTTTTTTTTGTGGGATGTGTTGAGGCTATATATATGGTTGGTTGTGGCTGGAAATTATTATAAATAGTTTGATTATATTTTGGCTGCTGTTGTTAATCTTATCTATATGCTAATTCAGTGGATTGAAGAAGATAACATGAAAAACAAGAGGTTGACGATAAAGGTTAAGGTGCTAGGCGTGTGGACTATTTTTGAAGATTATTCTTATGATGTTTTGGGATGAAAATGATATGGTAAGCATAAGTATGATGTTATACAAGTTTTAGGAAGATTCATGGAAAGAAATTGGATTAAATTATATTTTGTTAATTGTAAATCGAACTTGCCGCTCAAAATAGTTGTTGAAGTAATCGGAGAGTTTATTGTGAGTTATATTGTTGTTGTTTGGGTTGTTTGGTGACTTTTAGTAACTTATGGGATGTAGTAAAAATAGGGGAGGTGCTATTCGTTTTTTGTATAATATTGGTTTTGAAATATGAGTTAC
Organism: Nicotiana tomentosiformis; assembly: GCF_000390325.3. NCBI lineage: Eukaryota > Viridiplantae > Streptophyta > Magnoliopsida > Solanales > Solanaceae > Nicotiana > Nicotiana tomentosiformis. Next base: position 155,000,013 of record NC_090812.1, read on the forward strand.
AATGCTTATATGATGACGACGAAGTCGGGTTACTCATTGTAGACGTAAGAAGATCATATTGAGCTTGGTTGACGATTGGAGAGAAGATTGCAAAGGTATGTTAAGGCAAAACCTTTCTTCATTTTGGCATGATCCCGTAATTACATGTTATACAAGTTGGAAATGGTGCAAAAGTTGCGGTCGTAGCTATAGGATCAATTTTCTTAATTATGCCTACGAGCAAAATAATTATGTTGGATGATTGCTATTACATTCCTAAATTTGTTTTGAACATAATTTCAGCTTCTATGTTAGACAAATGTGACTTTTGAATAATTATAAACAATGGTATTTGCTCTATTTATTATGGTGATAATTTATATGTGAATGGATATCTCCAACCTGATATTTATGTCTTACTTAATGTGAATGCTAATTAGATTATACATGTTTCAACTCTTAAGAGGAAAAGATACGATCAAGTAAATCATACATACCTTTGGCATTGTAGGCTTGTTCATATTGGAAAGAAAATAATTAACAAGTTGTACAAGGAAGGGTACCTTGACAAGTATGATTTTGAATCATATCCAAATTGTGAATCTTGTATCAAAGGAAAAATGACCAAATCTTCATTTACTGGAAGTGGAGAAAGAGATACTGAATTATTGGGGCTAATTCATACAGATGTTTGTAGGCCCATGAAAATTCAAGCTAGAGGTGGATATTCTTACTTCATCACCTTCACTAATGATATGTAAAGATATGGATTTATGTATCTTATGAAACACAAATATGAATCTTTTGAAATGTTTAAAAGGTTCTGTAGTGAAGTTGAGAAACAGACGGGTAAAAGTATCAAGGTACTAAGGTCTGATAGAGGTGGAGAATATCTTAGTGTAGATTTTACGAGGTATTCCAAAGAGAATGGGATTCTCTCACAGTGAAAACCTCCAGGAACACCACAACATAATAGTGTGTCTGAAAGGAGAAATTGAACCTTATTAGATATGATGAGATCTATGATGGGGGTTCACTAATTTTCCAATATATTTATGGGGATATGCTTTGGAAGCAACAACATACTTACTTAATAAAGTTTCCACTAAGTCAGTCTCTACAACACCATATGAGATATGGAAAGGACGTAAGCCTAACCTTAAGCATATTAAAGTTTGGGGTTGTCCAGCTTATGTTAAGAGATTGCAATATGATAAACTTGACTCAAGATCTGATAAGTGTAGGTTCATTGGGCATCCCAAAGAAATAATGGGATATTATTTCTATCACCTTTCTGACCATAAAGTATTTTGTCACGACCCCAAATTCCCTCCGTAGGATGTCGTGTTGGCACCTAGTCTCTAAGACTAGGTAAGCCTATCAATGCGGAATTACAATAGAAATCTGAAATAAATAAATCTGCAAATTCACATAATTACAGTCCCAAAACCCGGTAGAAATAAGTCACAAGATTCTAAGGATTTATCCTTAATATCTCTATATATCATAGTCTAAAGAAAATAAGGAAGCCACATAATAAGGATAGAAGGGGACTACGGAGTTGTAACGATCCGACCGGTCGTTTTGAGTAGTACAGTCCCGTTCCCCCATTTACTGCTCTATTTTTTATTTATAGATGTATTATGACCTATCTGATTAGTTAGTTCGGGTCAGGAGAGATTTCGGAATGAATTGAGACACTTAGTCTTTTAAATGGAAAACTTAAGTTGGAAAAGTCGACTGAATGTTGATCTATGTGTAAACGACCTCGGATTTGAATTTTGATAATTCCAATAGCTCTGTAAGGTGATTTTGGACTTAGGAGCGTGTCTGAAAAATTATTTGGAGGTCCGTAGTGAAATTAGGCTTGAAATGGCAAAAGTTGAATTTTGGGAAGTTTGATCGGGGGGTTGACTTTTTGATATCAGGGTCGGAATCTGATTCTAGAAATTGGATTAGTTTCGTTATGCCATTTATGACTTGTATGAAAAATCTGAAGTCATTCCGGATTGGTTTGATGTGTTCCGGCACAAGATATAGAATTTGGAAGTTCAAAGTTCATAGATTTTGATTTGAGGTGCGATTCGTCATTTTGATGTTGTTAGGTGTGATTTGAGGCCTCGAGTAGGTCCGTATTATGTTACGGGACTTGTTGGTATAATTTATTAAGGTCCCGGGTGCCTCGTGTGAGTTTCAGACGAGGTTCATATCAATTTCGTTACAAATGACGTTGCTGGAACTGCTGCCTACTGGTGTTATCACACCTGCGGAGCTTCTGATCGCAGGTGCGAAGCCGCATGTGCACGCAATCAGTCGCAGAAGCAGCCAAGAGTGGAATTGGGCAGTGCTCGTAGGTGCACAAATTTTATCCGCAGATGCGGAGTCACATCTGCGCTTGGCTAATCGCAAGAGCAGCCTGGCTCGCAAATGCACCATTTTCCTGCAAAAATGAGGGTCGCAGGTGTGACCTTGGTCATCGCAGGTGCGGAAGTCACTGGGCAGAACCTTTAAGTTCGGGGTTTTGCTATTTTTAGCCATTTTCGGATTTTGGAGCTCTGTTTGGGCGATTTTGGAGAGGAATATTTCCACACAACTTGGGGTAAATGTTCTTGACTCCCTTGTGATTATATTCCGTGAATCTATCGTCATTTTTAGCAATTAGTTGTTGAATTTGAACATCGATTTGGAGTCGGAATTGAGTGAAATTAGTATGGTTGAACTTGTAATTGGATGGGTTATCGGATTTTGTGAGTTTCATCGAATTCCAAGACGTGGGGAAATATTAGTATATTGTTATGGAATAAATTCTTATAATTGTGTGAACTGAAGCAAATTTATTGTGGCTGAAGTCGAGCCGTTCAGAAGTTGATACGTGCAGAATGGGATTTTTGGAGCATTGTTTAGCTTGATCGACTTTGGATTCGTCTTGTTCGAGGTAAGTAAGTCTTCTAATCTTGGAGCTGAGGGTATAAACCCTGATTATACGTGTTATGTATTTGGTGTTAAGGTGACGCACATGCTAGGTGACAGGTGTGTGGGCGTGCACCATGTTAACTGTGACAATTATTTCTGTGGTACTGTATAGTAATCTGAACTTGTTTGAAATCATGAATTCTCTATGTACTAGAGTTATCAAAATGTGATTCATGCTATAAACTATGTTTAGACTACGTGTTTATCCAGTTGGGACCCATTAAGGTTAAGTTATCTGCTTTCATTGCATTACATACTCAGTCATACGTATTCATATGCATATTATATCTCAGTCTCTGTTGTTATTTATTGATACAACATATCATCATTTTCGGGCTATTTTCATGACATTGTGAGCCTATGAGAGCGAGACTAGAGAGATTGGTGACTGAGTGAGGCCGAGGGCCTGATTGATTCTGATTTTGATACTGATTTATGATAGCGCTTGGGCTGAAGGAGCCCCTTCGGAGTCTGCACACACCCCCAGTGAGTGCGATTGATATTATTGAGGGATGGATCTTCCCTGGACATGGATCTTTTCCGAAGCATTATATACCCGGAGATGGATCTTCTCCACGGGCTGGATTGACCCTACTCGGTACTGAGTGACTGATGATCAGTTGATGTGTATATTCTGGGATGGATCTTCCCTGGCCTGGATTGGCCATATACAGTACCGAGTGATTGAGCATGATAAGTGGAATGTGTGAGAAAGTGAGATTGAGTACTCTGAGAGTGTGAGTACATGAGTTTATCTCTGAGATACATTGCATTGACATGCACACATGACATACATGCATAAAGATGTATTTTCCTCATGCTGTACGGTATCACATCATCATGATTTCTCACACATGTTGACAGATGGGCATAGTGATGTATTTGTGTTACACTAGTTATCTGGAAAGAAAATGAAACATCTTATTTATTATTGAGAGGATTTTGGGAAAATTATTGTTTTCAAACTTATTCATATTTTTGGCATCTTCGATAAACGATTTGGATTTCATTGATGTACTTGAAAGGCAGAACTATTTTCAGAAATCATATTTTTGTTGAGCATTTGATCATTGAGTTACTTCTGGTATTACTTGTTTTATGTTGTTATGAACTATTGTTGGTTATTGAAGTTGGACCTGACCTTGGTACAAGCTCGTCACTACTTTCAACCTAAGGTTAGGTTTATTACTTATTGAGTACATGGGGTCGGTTGTACTCATACTACACTTCTGCACCGTGTGTGCAGATATTGGTTCCTGATGTTGCTGTGTTCGCTAGGAGCTGGATCTGAAAATGTACCTGCGTTCCGGTTGTTGCTGCCTCTTGTTCATAGTAGCCTTAGATTCATAATACTCTGTTTATGTACTTTTCAAACAGATGATGTATTACTTCATACCAGCTTTGTATACTCTATTCTTAGAAGCTCATGATTTGTATTACCAGTTCTTGGGAAAATGTATTAGTTTTATATTTTTTCTTTTAATTAATTTCCTTATTGGCTTACCTAGCGGGTAAGGTTATGTGCCATCACGACTTGTTGGATTTTTTGATCGTGACAGGAGTCTGCGGATGCTGGCAAATAAACCTCGAAGTCTCCTCGTACGACTAATTCACTGATGCCTGGTCTGATAAGATGTACCTGGATCTGCACAAAAAGATGTGCAGAAGTATAGTGTGAGTACACCACAGTGGTACCCAGTAAGTGCCAAGCCTAACCTCGGTAGAGTAGTGACGAGGTCAGGTCAGGCCCTACTGGAATAATAAAAGACAAGAAGAAACATTTAACAATATAATAACAATAATGAAAATGGGGATAAATCAAGTAAGTAGTATGTCACAATTTAACTACACAGAATATGGGTAATTAACACCTCGCAGAAGGAAAATAGAAATTTACAACTTTAAGGAAAACACCAAAAATAACCAAAGACAATGCAACCATAAAGAAATATCATCAAAGGCACTCCCGAGATACCGCCTCGTAGTCCCAAATCATAAATAAATTCACAATATCTTATTTTTTTATATCACCGCGGGAGCCTTCACATTTAATTTTAAAGAAAATATTTTTTCCGAAATAGCATCCCGCATTTTAGCCATCGTTATCACACCGCATGACTTCTAGTAGTTCCCCTACTAGACACGCGTATCAATCCACTCTTATCTCACCACATGCGTTTCAACACCCAGACCTTATACCACCACATGCGTATCAATATCACAATATATCATAATTTGTACCTCAAGTGCCCAAATATTTCAACTTGCCAAAATAAATCAACAATAATAATATTTTCCACAATAAGGAGCTCACGACTCAATCACAATAGGTATAAAAATCTCAAAAAAATATTCGAGAATGAATAAATCAGCAAAAATAATATTTCACAATTTTTAGCACGTTGCCTCAACACCAAATTTAAAATGTCAAATACTTCATATTAATAATAATTCCATAAAGAAATTCAACTTTCAAATATTGAGCACAAAATAAAAGAAACATAGTTTCAATTAAACAGGTAAACAAATTAGCAAGAAAAATGTTAGAAAAATTTAAAATATAAAAAGTAGATCAATGATGATGAATATAACCGAATAAAATAATTTAATTAATATGCAACAGTGCTCTACACAATTTAAAGAAATAATCTTTCACATTAGGCCGTGTATACACTCGTCACCTCATGTATACGACTTTCAACACATCAACATTTTCATATCAATATCAATCCTAAGGGGAATTTCCCCCCACACAAGGTTAGACAAGTCATTTACTTCAAACCATGCTCAATTAGTCAAGTAGTATGCCGATCAGCTCGAATCTAGTCATAATTAATTTGATTCAATCAATACAAATTATAGGAATAAATTCCATATGAAAATACAAATTTTCTAACAAAATCCGAAATTTAACCCCAAAATCGCATGTGGGGCCCACATTTCGGAATCCGACGAAACTCACAAAATCCAACAACCCATCCAATTACCATTCCAACCATTCTAGTTTCACTCAAATCCGACTCCGAAATCTCAAAACGTTTCCCCTAATTTCCATCTCAAAACACTAATTAAATGATGAAAACAATAATATATTCGTGTATATTGACCAAATTCGAGTTAGAATCACTTACCCCAATGTTTTTCCTTGAAAACCTCTCAAAATCTCCTATCCCAAAGCTCCAATTTGTCAAAAATAGAAAATGGGACGAAACCCCCATTTTATAACTAAAAGTCTCTGTCTAGACGCTACCCTCGATTTTCTAACCTTCATTTCCTGACCTCGATTTCCTACCCTCAATTTCCTGACCTCGATTTCCTAACCTTGATTTCTCGACCTCGATTTCCTGACCTCAATTTTGACCTCGATTTTGACTCGATTTTGACCTCGATTTTTTACCTCGATTTTGACCTCAATTTTGTCCTCTATTTTAGACAGATGAAGGAAACCAGATCAGCCAAAAACCAGCAAACTCAACTTCAATAGTCTCCCAACTTCAATTTGTGATCCGTTAACCATCCGAAACGCACCCGAGGCCCTCGGGACCTCAACCAAATACACCAACAAGTCCTAAAACATCATATGAACTTAGTTGTAATGACCCGACCGATCGTTTTGAGAGTAATAGCCTCGATTCCCTATTTACTATTTTTCCCGTACCTTTTTCTGCTTATGTGACTTGCCGGGAGGCCTTGTTTTTGGTTTCGGAGTGTCTTGGGACACTTAGTCCCTAAAACGAAAGCTTAAGTCTTAGGATTTTGACCGTAGTCAGAACTGTGTGAAGACGACTCCAGAATGGAGTTCCGTTAGCTCTGTTAGGTATTTTGGACTTAGGGCGTGTCCTGGAGGTCTGTAGCACATTTAGGCTTGAAATGGCGAAAGTCGAATGTTTTGGAGATTTTGACAAGTAGTGGAATTTTTGATATCAGGGTCAGAATCCGATTCCGGAAGTTGGAGTAGGTCCGTAATATTGAATATAACTTCTGTGCAAAATATGGGGTCAATCAGACGTGGTTTGATAGGTTTCGGCATCGGTTGTAGAAATTTGAAGATTCAAGTTCATTAAGTTTGAATTGGAGGGTGATATATTTTTAGCGTTGTTTGATTTGATTTGAGGGATCGACTAAGTCTGCATGGTGATTTAGGACTAATGTGTATGTTTGGTTGAGGTCCTGGGGGCCTCGGGTTGATTTCAGATGGTTAACAGATCAAATTTGGTTTTGGAAGAATAGCTGAAGCTGCTGCACCTGGTGTAATCGCACCTGCGAAACCTTGACCGCAGGTGTGAGCCCGCAGAAGCGAGCCAATGGATGCAAGTGCGGTTTGGAAGGTAGAGGCCAGATGTCACATGTGCAGAGGTATAACCGCATCTGCGCATCCGCAGATGTGGAAGATGGAGCGCAAAAGCGGAAGGGGTCAGGGCGTGAGGGATCGCAGAAATGGAAGAATTCCGCAGGAGCGGGCGCGCAGGTGCGGCCCATTGCTCGCAGATGCGGACCCGGTACCTTTAAGTGATTTCTTCACCTGCGATGGAAATTCCGCAGGTGCAGCATCTCAGGTGAGACTATAGGCCGCAGGTGAGAGATTTCTAGACAGAACACTTAAATGCAAGGTTTTCCGATTTTTGCTCATTTTTAACATTTTGAGCTCGGGTTTGGCGATTTATTGAGAGCATTTTTGAGGGATTTCTTGAGGTAAGTCCCTTGTGCTTATATTTGATCAATAATTTTGCTTCCCCATTTATTTTTCCACCTAGTTAGTGTGTATTTAAGGTGGAGTTTGGGAGTTGAGACTAGGGATTTAGAGAGTTTGATTTGAGGATTTGAAGGACCATTTGATGTCGGATTTTAGTAAATTTCACATGGTTAGACTCATGAATGAATGAGTGTTCATATTTTCTGACTTTTACCCGATTTCGAGATGTGGGCCTGGGTCGACGTTTTAGGGTGAATTTCGAAATTTTTGTTAATGTATTGATTTCATTAATTGGAAGAGCCTATTATAGTTGTATTTATGATATGAAATTGTGTTCGGCAAGATTTGGGTCATTCTGAGTCGGATAATCGAGGAAAGAGCATTCTTACGGATTGATTGAGCTTGGTTCGAGGTAAGTGGCTTCCCTAACCTTGTGTGGGGGAAATCCTCTTAGGATTTGGTACTGTTGTGATATGTGAGCGTCGTGTACGTGAGGTGACGAGTACGTACACGGGCTATTTGTTGTAAAACCCGATTTATTTTACTGAGTAGTAATCTGTTTTTCCTTTAAATTAAGTTATACCGTTTAAATGAGTATTAACATATTTTTCATTCTTAATTGAGCTATTCCAATATGCGTAGCTATCTTGTTTAGTATAATATCGCATGTCTACGTACTTTAATTGCTTATTTGAACTCTGTCTAGTTGCTTTTCCTGCTTTTCCTTGTTCTTTATTAGTATAACTGTAGAAATCTTGTTGTTAACTGTTGTATTACCGGTTTGAGCTGTGTATTTACTTTTGAGACTACGAGATGGTTCCTCGGGAGTTCTCCCCGCATATTTACTTTTGAGACTAGGAGACGGTTCCTCGGGAGTTCTCCCTGCATATTTACTTTTGAGACTATGAGGCGGTTCCTCGAGAGTTCTCCCTGCATATTTACTTTTGAGACTACGAGGCGATTCCTCGGGAGTTCTCCCTGCACATTTACTTTTGGGACTACAAGACGATATCTCGGGAGCGCCCCTGTTGTTATTACATTGTTCTTGTGTTATTGTTTCTCTGTGAATTCTTGCTATTAAATTCTCCATTTTACTTCATTTTATTATATCATCTGTCTTGTTATTATATCCTAGTAGGGCCCGGACCAGACCTCGTCACTACTCTACCGAGGTTAGGCTTGGCACTTATTGTGTACCGTTGTAGTGTATTCATGATACTCTTCTGCACATGTTTTGTGTGCAGATCCAGGTACTTCTTATCAGCCATGCTATTAGCTGAGAGTGCTTGCTGCTGTACGGAGACTTCAAGCTATATCTGCCACGTCCGCAGACCTCGGAGTCCCCCTCTATTCTCTCCTATGTCATTTACCTTCGGTACTTCTTTTGTTAGACTCTGGTGTATAGAGACACTAGTTTCCTTCTGTAGCTTGTGACTTATGATGTTTCGGGTTTTGGGAAGACTATGTATTTATAGAGTATTGGTTATCGTACATGCCGAGCGGCATTGTTACTAGTTATTCAGTTATCCACTACTGTTAGTTGCCATGTTTTACTTTCGTTTGTTATTTTCCGCAATTTGTTAGGCTTTCCTAGTCGTACTGACTAGGTGCCGTTATGACGTTATACGGAGGGAGTTTTGGTCGTGACAAGTTGGTATTAGAGCTCTAGGTTCATAGGTGTCATGAGTCACAAGCCGGTTTATTAGAGTCTCGCGGTTCAGTATGGAGACGTCTGTACTTATCTTCGGGAGGCTATGGAACTGTTAGGAAAAAATATACTTCTTTGATTTCTTGTCGTGCAAAATTTTTGACTTCGAAATTCTAAACTTCTGTATTCTATTCTCTCACAGATGGTGAGGACATGTACATGTGTATCTGATGACCAGGCATCCGCGCCCCCTGCTAGATCCATGAGAGGCCGAGGCCGGGGTAGAGACCGAGGATGACCACGCAGTGCAGCCAGAGCACCCGCGCGCGTGGCGACAGAGAAGCCCCCAGTAGCTCCAGCTGGAGGGCAGACACCTGAGAAACCTGTTGCTGCACCAGCTCTCCAGGAGACTCTAGCCCAGTTTCTGAGCATGTTCAGCACCTTAGCTCAGGATAGATTGATTCCACTTGCTCCTGCCACATCTCAGGCCTGGGGAGGAGCACAGACTCCCGTCGCTGATACTCCAAAGATTATACCGATGCAACCGGTAGCTCCAGTTCAGCACGAGACTAGGACAACCGCTTTTGAAGCGGAGCAACTCAGAATTGAGAGGTATAAGAAGTACCACCCACCTACCTTCAGCGGACTGGCGTAGTGGAGATGAGTGGGATTTCTTGCACCACCTTCCAGCTTAGAGGAGCAGCCTATCAGTGGTGGCATGCTTATGAGATGAGTAGTCCGGATGAGGCAGCTTCACTTACGTGGACTCTGTTCTCGAACATATTTTTGAGAGAGTATGTCACTCAGCGCCTCAGGGACTCATGACACGCGGAGTTTGAGCAGCTGCACTAGGGTGCTATGACTGTGTCAGAGTATGCAGTCCACTTCAGTGATTTGGCGCGACATGCACCGACCTTGGTTGCCACAGTTCGAGAGAGGGTTTGACGATTTATTAAGGGACTCCACCCCAGTATCCTGATTAGTATGGATAGGGAGTTGGAGATGGATATTTCTTATTAGCAGGTTGTGAGTATTGCTAGGATATTATAGGGCATGCTTACCTGGGATAGAGATGAGAGGGAGGCCAAGAGGTCTCGAGAGTCTGTCACTTATAGCGGTACTCGTGCCCTAGTTGTAGTTCGTCATGGTAGGGGTTTTGTGAGTCACCCCGTTCATTCAGCTCTTCCAGCCGCCAGTGGTATTCCGATCCCTTATAGGCCCCAGGAGCCTTATTATGCACCACCAGTATCTAGTGTGCCTCCTGCTCGAGGTGATTTTAGCAACCAGTCCAGTAGACCTGGCCCGAGCCAGTCATAACAGTCATGCTCTCCGAGAGCTTGTTTTGAGTGTGGTGACACATGCCATATGGTGAGGGATTGCCCCAGATTTAGGAGGGGTGCACCTGCATACACTTCTCATCCACCACGTGCTCCACCGGGTCCTCAGGCTATGATTCCAGCACCAGTTACCGCCCCACCTTCTCAGCCAGCTTGAGGTGGAGGTCGGGGAGGTCGAGGTCTCCCTAGAGGGGGAGGCCATGCCAGATATTATGCTCTTCCGGCTCGTATAGAGGCAGTTGCTTCCGACTCTATCATTACATGTATTATTTCGGTTTGTCATAGAGATGCGTCAGCATTATTTGACCCAGGCTTTACATATTCCTATATGTCCTCTTATTTTGCCCCGTATTTGGGCGTATCTCTGGATTCTTTGAGTTCCCCTATTTATGTGTCTACTCCTGTGGGAGATTCTCTTATTGTGGACCACGTGTATCGGTCGTGTTTGATTGCTCTTATGGTTTTGAGACCAGAGCCAATTTATTATTACTCAACATTGTAGACTTTGATGTTATCTTAGGCATGGACTAGTTGTCGCCCCATTATGATATTCTTGATTGTCACGCTAAGACCGTGACGCTGGCTATGCCAGGTTTACCGTGATTAGAGTGGAGAGGTACCTTAGAGTATACTCCCAACATAGTTATTTGATTTCTTAAAGCTCAACGAATGGTTGAGAAGGGGTGTGATGTGTATCTAGCTTATGTGAGAGATGTCAGTATTGATACCCCTATAATTGAGTCAGTTCCAGTAGTGAGGGACTTTCCAGATGTGTTTCCAGCTTATCTTCTGGGCATGTCGCCCGTGAGAGATATTGATTTTGGCATTGATTTATTGCCGGTTACTTAGTCCATCTCTATTCCTCCATATCGTATGGCTCCTACTGAATTGAAGGAGTTGAAGGAGCAGTTACAGGAGTTGCTTGATAAGGGCTTCATTCGGCCCAGTGTGTCACCTTGGGGTGCTCTTGTTTTATTTGTGAAGAAGAAGGATAGTTCTATGCGGATGTGTATTGATTACCGCTAGTTGAACAAAGTCACAGTGAAAAACAAGTATCCATTGCCTCGTATTGATGACTTATTTGATCAGTTACATGGTGCCAGGGTGTTTTCCAAGATTGATTTACGTTCCGTTTATCATCAGTTGAAGATTCGGGAGCTAGATATCTCGAAGTCTGCTTTCAGGACTCGATATGGTCACTACGAGTTCCTTGTGATGTCATTTGGGCTGACCAATGCCCCAACAACTTTTATGCACTTGATGCACAGTGTGTTCCGACCTTATCTTGACTCATTTATCATTGTTTTTATTGACGACATTCTGGTGTTCTCTCAGACTCGGGAGGATCATGAGTAACACCTGATGGCTGTGCTTCAGACCTTGAGAGAAAGGAATTTATATGCGAAAATTTCAAAGTGTGAGTTTTAGCTAGACTCAATGGCATTCTTGGGTCATGTAGTATAGAGTGATGGGATCCAAGTGGATCCGAAGATAGTGGAAGCACTACAAAGTTGGCCTAGACCGTCATCAACTACGGAGATCCGGAGTTTTCTTGGTTTGGCGTGGTATTACTGTCGATTTGTAGAGGGTTTCTTATCTATTGCAGCACCTATGACCAGGCTGACCCAAAAGGGTGCCCCGTTCAGGTGGACAGAGGAGTGTGATGAGAGCTTTCAGAAGCTCAAGACGACTTTGACTACAGCCCCAGTATTGGTATTGCCTACAGGTTCGGGGTCTTATACTGTATATTATGATGTGTCGCAGATTGGTCTCGGCGCGGTGTTAATGCAGGACGGTAGGGTGATTGCCTACGCATCCAGACAGCTGAGGGTGCATGAGAAAAACTATCCTGTCCACGACCTTGAATTAGCAGCTATTGTTCATGCCTTGAAGATTTGGCAGCAATATTTGTACGGTGTTCCTTGTGAGATTTACACCGACCATCGGAGTTTGCAGCATCTTTTCAAGCAGAAGGATCTTAATTTGCGTCAGCGGGGATGTTTGGAGTTGATTAAGGATTATGATATCACTATTTTAAACCATCTCGGAAGGCCAATGTGGTGGTCGATGCTTTGAGTCGCCGGGCAGAGAGTTTGGGGAGCTTAGCATATCTACCAGCAGCAGAGAGGCCATTGGCGTTGGATGTTCAGGCCTTAGCCAGCCAGTTTGTTAGATTGGATATTTCTGAGCCGAGTCGAGTATTGCCTTATGTGGTCTCTCGGTATTCTCTTTATGATCGTATCAGGGAGCGTCAGTATGACGACCCCCATCTTCTTGTCCTTAAGGACACGATTCTAACATGGTGATTCTAAAGAGGTCACTATTGGAGATGATGGTGGATTGAGGATGCATGGCACGCAACGGTGAAGGAGATGTATCAGGATGCCGCAAAGATGTATCAGGACTTGAGACAACATTACTGATGGAGGAGAATAAAGAAAGACATAGTGGAATATGTAGATCGGAGTCTGAATTGCTAGCAGGTAAAGTATGAGCATCAGCATCCAGGTGGATTGCTTCAGAAGATAGAGATTCCGGAGTGGAAATGGGAGCGGATCACTATAGATTTTGTTGTTGGACTCCCACGGACTCAGCGGAGGTTTGATGCAGTCTTCATGATTGTGGATAGGCTGACCAAGTCAGCTCATTTCATTCCTGTGATGACTACCTATTCTTCCGAGCAGTTGGCTTGAATTTATATCTGTGAGATTTCCAGACTTCATGGCGTACGGTTCTGGAGGGCTGTACAACATGAGTTGGGTACTCAGGTTAAGTTGAGCACAACGTTTCACCCTCAGATGGACGGGCAGTCCGAGCGCACTATTCAGATACTAGAGGATATGCTCCACGCTTGTGTGATAGATTTTGGGGGTGCTTGGGATCAGATTTTGCCACTTGCAGAGTTTGACTACAACAACAGTTATCAGTCGAGCATTCAGATGGCACCGTATGAGGCTTTGTATAGTAAGTGGTGTCGGTCTCCAGTGGGTTGGTTCGATCTGGGTGAGGCTAGATTATTGGGTACACACTTGGTTCAGGATGCCTTGGATAAAGTGAAGGTGATTCAGATTGACTTCGCACAACCCAGTCCATACAGAAGAGTTATGCAGATCGGAAGGTTCGCGATGTTGCATTCATGGTTGGCGAGTGAGTCTTGCTCCGGGTTTTGCCTATAAAGGGCGTTATGAGGTTTGGAAATAAGGGCAAGAGGAGCCCAAGGTTCATTGGTCCATTTGAGGTGTTGCGGCGAATTGGGGAGGTTGCTTATGAAGTTGCCTTACCTCCCAGTCTAGCAGGAGTTCATCCGGTAATCCATGTTTCTATGCTCCGAAAGTATCACGGTGACCCGGCTCATGTGTTGGATTTCATCTCAGTCGAGTTGGACAAGGATCTATCTTATGTTGAGGAGCCAATGGCTATTTTGGGCAGGCAGGTTCGAAAGCTAAGGTCAAAGAACTTTGCTTCCGTGAAGGTTCAGTGGAGGGGTCCGTCGGTCGAGGAGGCGACTTGGGAGACCGAGCGGGATATGCGAAGCCGTAATCCTCATCTTTTCACCACTTAAGGTATGTCTTTATGCTCGTTCGAGGACGAACGATTATTTTAAGAGCAGAAGGATGTAATGACCCGGCCGGTCGTTTTGAGAGTAATAGCCTCGATCCTCTGTTTAATGTTTTCCCCGTACCTTTTTCTGCTTATGTGACTTGCCGGGAGGTCTTGTTTTTGGTTTCGGAGTGTCTTGGGACACTTAGTCCTTAAAACGAAAGCCTAAGTCTTAGGATTTTGACTGTAGTCGGAATTGTGTGAAGACGACTCCGGAATAGAGTTCTGTCGGTTCCGTTAGCTCCGTTGGGTGATTTTGGACTTAGGGGCGTGTTTGGATTGTGTTTTGGAGGTATGTAGTTCGTTTAGGCTTGAAATGACGAAAGTTGAATATTTTAGAGATTTTGACCAGTAGTGAACTTTTTGATATCGGGGTTAGAATACGATTCCGGAAGTTATAGTAGGTCCGTAATGTTGAATATGACTTGTGTGCAAAATTTGGGGTCAATCGGACGTGGTTTGATAGGTTTCGGCATCGGTTGTAGAAATTTGAAGTTTCAAGTTCATTAAGTTTGAATTAGAGGGTGATTCATTTTTTTTAGCATTGTTTGATGTGATTTGAGGGGTCGACTAAGTCCGTATGGTGATTTAGGACTAGTGGGTATGTTTGGTTGAGGTCCCGGGGGCCTCAGGTTGATTTAGGATGGTTAACGGATCAAATTTGGTTTTGGAAGAATAGCTGAAGTTGCTGCACTTGGTGTAATCGCACCTGCGCATCATTGACCGCAGGTGCGAGCCAATGGACGCAGGTGCGGTTTGGAAGGAAGAGGCCAGAGGTCACAGGTAGATGGAGCGCAGAAACGGAAGGGGCTAGGGCATGAGGGATCGGAGAAGTGGATGAATTCCGCAGGAGCGTGCGTGCAGGTACGGCCCATTGCTCGCAGATGCGGACCCAGTACCTTTAAGTGATTTCTGCAGCCGCGATTTTTGCTCATTTTTAACATTTTGAGCTCGGGTTTGGCAATTTCTTGAGAGCATTTTTTAGGGATTTCTTAAGGTAAGTCCCTTGTCCTATTTTTGATCAATAATATTTCTTCCCCATTTATTTTTCTACCTAGTTAGTGTGTATTTAAGGTGGAGTTTGGGAGTTGAGACTAGGGATTTAGAGAGTTTGATTTGAGGATTTGAAGGACCATTTGATGTCGGATTTTAGTAAATTTGATATGGTTAGACTCTTGAATGAATGAGTGTTCATATTTTGTGACTTTTACCTGATTTCGAGATGTGGGCCTGGGTCGACTTTTTAGGGTGAATTTCGAAATTTTTGTTAATGTATTGATTTCATTAATTGGAAGAGCCTATTATAGTTGTATTTATGATATGCAATTGTGTTGGGCAAGATTTGGGTCATTCGGAGTTGGATAATCGAGGAAAGAGCATTCTTACGGATTGATTGAGCTTGATTCGAGGTAAGTGGCTTGCCTAACCTTGTGTGGGAGAAATCCTCTTAGGATTTGGTACTGTTGTGATATGTGAGCGCCGTGTATGTGAGGTGACGAGTACGTACACAGGCTATTTGTTGTAAAACCCGATTTATTTTACTAAGTAGTAATCTGTTTTTCCTTTAAATTAAGTTATACCGTTTAAATGAGTATTAGCATGTTTTTCATTCTTAATTGAGCTATTCCAATATGCGTAGCTATCTTGTTTAGTCTAATATCGCATGTCTACGTGCTTTAATTGCTTATTTGAACTCTGTCTAGTTGCTTTTCCTGCTTTTCCTTGTTCTTTATTAGCATAACTGTAGAAATCTTGTTGTTAACTGTTGTATTACCGGTTTGAGCTGTGTATTTACTTTTGAGACTACGAGGCGGTTCCTCGGGAGTTCTCCCCGCATATTTACTTTTGAGACTACGAGACGGTTCCTCGGGAGTTCTCCCTGCATATTTACTTTTGAGACTACGAGGCGGTTCCTGGGATTTCTCCCTGCACATTTAATTTTGGGACTACGAGACGGTATCTCGGGAGCGCCCCTATTGTTATCGCATTGTTCTTGTGTTGTGGTTTCTCTTTGAATTCTTGCTATTAAATTCTCCGTTTTACTTCATTTTATTATATCATCTGTCTTGTTATTATATCCCAGTAGGTCCCGGACCTGACCTCGTCAATACTCTACCGAGGTTAGGCTTGGCACTTACTGGGTACCGTTGTGGTGTATTCATGCTACTCTGCTGCACATGTTTTGTGTGCAGATCCAGGTACTTCTTATCAGCCCCACTATTAGCTGAGAGTGTTTGCTGTTGTACGAAGACTTCAAGGTACATCTGCCGCATCCACTGACCTCGGAGTCCCCCTCTATTCTCTCTTATGTCATTTACCTTCTGTACTTCTTTTGTTAGACTTTGGTGTATAGAGATACTAGTTTCCTTCTGTAGCTTGTGACTTATGATGTTCCGGGTTTTGGAAAGACTGTGTATTTATAGAGTATTGGTTATCGTACATGCTGAGCGGTATTGTTACTAGTTATTCAGTTATCCACTGCTCTTAGTTGCCAAGTTTTACTTTTGTTTGTTATTTTTCGCAATTTGTTAGGCTTACCTAGTCGTAGAGACTATGTTCCGTCACGACGTTATATGGAGGGAGTTTGGGTTGTGACATTAGTTGAAACCTCAAATCACATAAAACAACGTTAAACCACGAATCATACCCCAATTCAAGCTTATGGAACTTAAGAATTTCCAACTTCTACATTCGATGACGAAACCTATCAAATCAAGTACAATTGACCTCAAATTTTGTACACAAGTCATAAATGACATAACGGAGCAATGAAAATTTTCAGAACTAGATTTCGATTCCAATATCAAAAAGTCAACTCCCTGGTCAAACTTTCCAAAAATTCAACTTTCGCCATTTCAAGCCAAATTCCACTACGGACTTCCAAAAAATTTTCCGGACACACTCCTAAGTCTAAAATCACCATACGGAGCTATTGGAATCATCAAAACTCTATTCCGGGGTCGTTTACACATAAGTCGATATTCGGTCACTATTTTAACTTAAACTTTAAACCTTGGAACTAAGTGTTCCAATTCATTCCTAAAACCTCACCGGACCCAAACTAATCACCCCGGCAAGTCACATAACAAAATGTAAAGCATAAATTGAGCAGTAAATGGGGGAATGGGGCTACAACTCTTAAAACAACTGGTCGGGTCG
This sequence comes from Nicotiana tomentosiformis, assembly GCF_000390325.3. Taxonomy (NCBI): domain Eukaryota; kingdom Viridiplantae; phylum Streptophyta; class Magnoliopsida; order Solanales; family Solanaceae; genus Nicotiana; species Nicotiana tomentosiformis. The sequence goes on from NC_090812.1 coordinate 155,017,402, forward strand.
TTATATGTTTGTGGCTAGAGGAGCAACCTTTTGGAAAGGGAATTTCTTTTAGAAGGAAATTATAGTAGAGAAATAGAACTTGATGAAGTTAAAGAAACCACTGAATCAATACAATATCAAGATCATGAGACACAAGTTGAAGAACCTTTATTGGACATTTTGAAGTTGACAAGGAAGTTGACATCTTCAACGATTGAAGTTCAAGAACTAAATGTACTTCAAGAACAAGTTAATGAACCAATTCCAAACCAAAATGAATAACAACCAAACTCAACACAAGGTGAGCAAGTTGCAGATGCACCTCTTAGAAGGTTTACACGAGAATGTCATGTACCAACTAGATTAAATCTAATGGTACAAGATTATGTATCAAATGAGGTTGATCATAATGATGATGACCCTAAGACCTATGAAGAGGCTATACACAATTCTGACTATAAGAGATGGCAAAAGGCCATGGAATCCGAAATGGAATCCATGAAGGAAAATAAAGTATGGACTTTAGTTGAACCTTCAAAGGATATAAAACCTATAGGTTGTAAATGAGTTCTTAAGAATAAGATTGGAGAAGACAGAAAGGTGGAGACCTACAAAGCATGAATGCAACATGTCGAACCTTCCGATCTGCCTAACTTTTTTGTCTAGATTGGGCAGTACGGAGTCGATCCTGAATCAACTTAACCTTTTCCAAAGCATCTTGAACCAGGTCTGTACCTAATAGTCTAGTCTCGCCAGGTTCGAACCAACCCACTATAGACTGGCACCGCCTACCATACAAGGCCTCATACGGAGCTATCTGAATGCTCGACTGATAACTGTTGTTGTAGGAAAACTCCGCAAGCGGCAAGAACTGATCCCAAGGACACCCAAAATCCATCACACACGAACGAAGCATATCTTCTAATATCTGAATAGTGTGCTCGGACTGTCCGTCCGTCTGAGGGTGAAATGCTATACTTAACTCTACCCGAGTACCCAACTCTCGCTGTACAGCTCTCCAGAATCGTGATGTAAATTGTGTACCCCGGTAAGAGATGATAGATACCGGTATGCCATGAAACCTAACAGTCTCGCGAATTTAAACTTGAGCTAGCTGCTCCAAAGAGTAAGTAGTAACCACAGGAATGAAATGAGCTGACTTGGTCAATCTATCCATAATCACCCAAACTGCATCGAACTTCCTCTGAGTCCGTGGAAGCCCAACAACGAAATCCATAGTGACTTTCTCCCATTTCCACTCTATAATCTCTAACTTCTGAAGTAATCCACCCAGTCGTTGATGCTCATATTTCACCTGCTGACAATTTAGGCACCGAGCTACATATTCCACTATGTCTTTCTTCATCCACCTCCACCAATAGTGTTGTCTGAAGTCCTGATACATCTTCACGACACCTGGATGAATGGAGTACCGCTAACTATGAGCCTCCTGGAGAATCAACTCACGCAAACCATCTACATTAGGCACACATAGTCTGCCCTACATTCATAATACACTGTCATCTCCAATAGTGACTTCCTTGGCATCACCGTACTGAACTGTGTCCTTAAGGACAAACAGATGGGGGTCATCACACTGACGTTATTTAATACGATCATAAAGAGAAGATTGAGAAACCACACAAGCCAAAACTCGGCTCAACTCGAAAATATCCAATCTATCAAATTGGTTGACAAAGGCCTGAACATCCAAGGCTAGTGACCGGTAAATATGCTAAGCTGCCCTAACTCTCTGCCTTACGACTCAAGGCATCGGCTACTACATTGGCCTTCCCGGGGTGATAGAGAATGGTGATTTCATAATCCTTATGCAACTCCAACCACCTCCGCTGCCATAAGTTAAGATCCTTCTATTTAAACAGATATTGTAAACTCTGGTGATCGGTATAAACCTCACAATGGACACCATACAAATAATGCCGCCAAATCTTCAAGGTATGAACAATAGCTGCTAACTCAAGGTCGTGGACCGGATAATTCTTCTCATGTACCTTTAACTGTCTGGACGCATAGACAATCACCCTATCGTCTTGCATCAACACTGCGCCGAGACCAATGCATGACGCATCACAATACACAGTATAAGACCCTAAACTTGTAGGCAATACCAATACTAGGGTTGTAGTAAAAGTTGTCTTGATCTTTTGAAAGCTCTCCTCACATTCCTCGGTCCACCTAAATGGAGCACCATTCTGGGTCAATCTGGTCATAGGTGTAGAAATAGAAGAGAAACCCTCTACAAATTGGTGATAGTACCATGCCAAGTCAAGAAAACTCCGGATTTCAGTAGCTGATGACGGTCTAGGCCAACTCTGCACTGCTTTAATTTTCTTCGGATCTACTTGGATCCCCTTGTTCGTTACCACATGACCCAAAAATCCAACGGAACCATGCCAGAATTCACACTTTGAAAATTTATCAAACAACTTCTTTTCTCTCAAAGTTTGAAGCACAGTTCTCAATAAACACAATGACAAAAGAATCAAGATAGTTCTGAAATACACTATTTATTAAGTGCATAAATCCTACTGGGGCGTTGGTTAGATCAAAAGACACCAGCATGAATTCGTAATGACCATATCGAGTCCTGAAAGTAGTCTTCGAGATATCTGGTTCCCGAATCTTCAACTGATGATAGACTGAATGCAAGTTGATCTTATAGAACACTCTAGCACCTTGAAGCTGATCAAATAGGTCATCAATACATGGCAATGGATACATGTTATTCACTGTAACCTTGTTCAGCTGGCGGTAATCAATACACATCCGCATAGAACCATCCTTCTTCTTCACAAATAAGACAGGAGCACCCCCAAGGTGATACACTAAGCCTAATGAAGCCCTTATCAAGTAACTCATGTAACTGCTCTTATAATTCTTTCAATTCTACTGGGGCCATACGATATGGTGGAATAGAAATGGGTTGAGTGCCTAATAACAGATCAATACCAAAGTCAATATCCGTGTCGGGTGGCATACCCGAAAGTTCCGCGGGAAATACATCAGGAAAATCCCTTACTAAAGGAACTGACTCCACGGTAGAAGTATCAACACTAACATCTCTCACATAGGCCAGATACGCATCACACCCATTCTGAACCATTCGTTGAGCCTTAAGAAATGAAACAACTCTGCTAGGAACATAATCCAAGGTACCTCTCCACTCTAACCGTGGTAGACCTGGCAAAGCCAACATCACTGTCTTGGCATAACAATCAAGGATAGCGTGATAGGGCGACAACCACTCCATGCCCAAAATAATATCGAAATCCACCATACTGAGCAATAATAAATCAGCTTTGGTCTCAAAACCACTGATAACAATTAAACGCGACTGATACACGCGGTCCCCAATAATAGATTCACCTACGGGTGTAGATACACAAACAGAAGAACTCAAAGAATCACGGGATATGCCCAAATACGGGGCAAAATAAGAAGGCACATAAGAATAAGTAGAGCCTGGATCAAATAAGACCGATACATCTCTATGTCAAACCGGAATAACACCTGTGAAAACAGAATCAGATGTAACGGCCTCTGTCCTAGCAGGAAGGGCATAGTATCTGGCCTGGCCTCCCCCTATAGGACGACCTCTACCTGTCCGACCTCCACCTCTAGCTGGCTGTGTAGGTGGAGTGGCAACTGATACAGTGATCATGGCTTGAGAAGCCCGAGGGCCCTGTGGAATAGGTGGGGCCTGAGAAATCTGTGGAGGTGCACCTCTCCTAAATTTGGGGCAATCCCTCATTATATGACGAGTGTCACCACACTAATTACAAGCCCTCATAGGACATGGCTACTGGGACTGGCTTGGGCCTGATTGACTGGACTGCCCGCTGAAAGCACCCCGTACAGGAGGTATAGTAGACACTGGCAATGCATAATATGGAACCTAAGGTTTGGGAGTAGCCAGATTACCGCTGGAAGCTGGAAGTGCTGAATGAATAGGATGGCACACATAGCCTCTACCATGACAGGCTGAAACTGGGGCACGAGAACTGTTATATATGCCAGAATCCCGAGGTCTCTTAGCTTCCCTCTCTTCTCTCTCCCGAGTCCGCATACCCTCCTATCTCCTAGCAATTGACACCGCCTGTTGGTATGTGATGTCCATCTCTAGTTTTTGGGCCATACTGAATCTGATACAAGGGTGGAGCCCCTCGATAAATCGACAAACCCGCTCTCGAACATTAGCAACCAAGGCTGGTGCATCCCTAGCCAAATCACTGAATCAGATCGCATACTCTGACACAGTCATAGCACCCTGACGCAGCTGCTCAAACTCTGCGCACCATGCATCTCTAAGACTCTGAGGAACATACTCCCTCAAGAACATATCTGAAAATTGAGTCCAAGTGAGTGAAGCTGCCTCAGCCGGACTATCCAACTCATATGCCCGCCACCACTAGTAGGTCGCTCCTCTAAGCTGGAATGCCGTGAAAGAAACCCCATTGGAATCCATAATACCCATAGTACAGAGGATACAGTGATATTCCTCAAGAAGACCCTGAGCATCCTCTGAAGCTAAACTGTTGAATGTGGGAGGGTGGTACTTTTTGTACCTCTCGAGCTTGAGCTGCTCCCCCTCTGAAATTGCTGCTTTAACCTTGGGTCGAACTGGGACAATTGGTTGCACTGGTATAACCTCTGGGGCATGGTCAACCTGGGCCCGTGTCTTTGGGTACGGGCGACGGGAGTCTATGCTCCTTCCTCGGCCTGAGATGTGGTAGGAGCAAGTGGAATTAACCCTACCTGAGCTAGAGTGCCAAACATGCTCAAAAACTGGGCAAGAGTCTCCTGAAGTGCAAGAGTAGTAATAGGCGTCTCAAGTGCATGTTCTCCAACTGGAGCTACTGGTGGTTCCTCTGCAACAGCTCGTGCGGGTGCTCTGGTTGCACTATGTGGTCTTCCTCGGCCTCTGGCCCGGCCTCGGCCTCTTGCGGCTCCAACAGAAGGCGCGGGTGTCTGATCATCGGATATAGTTGTGCATGTCCTCACCATTTTTGAGAGAATAGAAATACAATAGTTTAGAACTTTGAAGTCAACAAATGCACACGATAAGGAATCAAAGAAGTGATCATTTTCCTAATAGTTACATAGCCTCCCGAAGATAAGTACAGACGTCTCCGTACCAATCCGTGATACACTACTAAACCTTCTTGTGACTCATAACACCTATGAACCTAGAGCTCTGATACCAACTTGTCACGACCCCAAATTTCCTCCGTAGGAGGTCTTGATGGCACCTAGTCTCTAAGAATAGGTAAGCCTATCAATGCGGAATAACAATAGAAATCTGAAATAAATAAATCTGCAAATTCACATAATTATAACTCCCAAAACCCGGTAGAAATAAGTCACAAGCTTCTAAGGATTTATCCTCAATATCTCTATATATCAGAGTCTAAAGAAAATAAGGAAGCAACATAATAAGGATAGAAGGGGACTCCGGAGTCTGCGGACGGTGGCAGATATACCTCGAAGTCTCCTCATACGGCTAATTCATTGATGCCTGGTCTGATAAGATGTACCTGGATCTGCACAAAAAGATGTGCAGAAGCGTAGTATGAGTACACCATAGCGATACCCAATAAGTGCCAATCCTAACCTCGGTAGAGTAGTGACGAGGTCAGGTCAGACCCTACTGGAATAATAAAAGACAGGGAGAAATGTTTAACAATATAATAACAATAATGACAATGGGGATAAATCAAGTAAGTAGTATGTCACAATTTAACAATACAGAATAAAGGCAATTAACACCTCGCGGAAGGAAAACAAAAATTTACAACTTTAAGGAAAATACCAAAAATAACCAAAGACAATGCAGCCATAAAGAAATATCAATAAGGGCACTCCCGAGGTACCGCCTCGTAGTCCCAAATCATAAATAAATTCACAATATCTCATTTTTCTTATATCACCGCGGGAGCCTTCACATTTAATTTTAAAGAAAATATTTTTCCCGAAATAGTATCCCGCGTTTTAGCCACCCTTATCACACCGCATGACTTCTAGTAGTTTCCCTACTAACCACGTGAATCAATCCACCCTTATCTCACCGCATGCGTTCCAACACCCAGACCTTATACCACCGCATGCGTATCAATATCACAATTTGCACCTCAAGTGCCCAAATATTGCAACTTGCCAAAATAAATCAACAACAACAATATTTTCCACAATAAGGAGCTCACGACTCAATCACAATGGATATAAAAATCTCACAAAATATTCAGAAATGAATAACTCAGCAAAAATAATATTTCACAATTTTTAGCACGTTACCTTAATACCAAATTTAAAATGTAAAATACTTCTTATTAAACCCTAAACCCTAAACCTTAAACCCTAAACCGTACCTGCACGCACGCTCCTGCGGAATTCATCCACTTCTGCGATCCCTCACGCCCTAGCCCCTTTCGCTTTTGCGCTCCATCTTCCGTATCTGCAGATGCGCAGATGCAGTTATACCTCCGCACCTGCGACCTCTGGCCTCTTCCTTCCAAACCGCACCTGCGTCCATTGGCTCGCACCTGCGGTTAATGTTGCGCAGGTGCGATTACACCAAGTGCAGCAGCTTCAGCTATTCTTCCAAAACTAAATTTGATCCGTTAACCATCCTAAAATATCATATGAACTTAGTTGAAACCTCAAATCACATAAAATAACGCTAAAACCATGAATCATACCTCAATTCAAGCTTAAGGAACTTAGGAATTTTCAACTTCTACATTCGATGCCGAAACCTATCAAATCAAGTCCAATTGACCTTAAATTTTGCACACAAGTCATAAATGACATAACGGAGCTATGAAAATTTTTATAATTGGATTTCAACCTTGATATCAAAAAGTCAACTCCCCGGTCAAACTTCCCAAAAATTCAACTTTCGCCATTTCAAGCCAAATTCCACTACGGACTTCCAAAAAAATTTTCGGACACGCTCCTAAGTCCAAAATTACCATACAAAGCTATTGGAATCATCAAAACTCTATTCCGGGTCCGTTTACACATAAATCGACATCCGATCACTATTTCAACTTAAACTTTAAATCTTGGAACTAAGTATTCCAATTAATTCCTAAAACCTCACCAGACCCAAACTAATCACCCCAGAAACTTACATAACAAAATGTAAAGTATAAATTGAGCAGTAAATGGGGGAATGGGTCTACAACTCTCAAAACGACCGGTCGGGTCGTTATATGTTTGTGGATAGAGGAGCAATCTTTTGGAAAGGGAATTTCTCTTAGAAGGAATTTATAGTAGAGAAATAGAACTTGATGAAGTTCAAGCTACCAGTGAATCAACACAATTTCAAGATCATGAGACACAAGTTGAAGAACCTTTATTGGACGTTTTGAAGTTGACAAGGAAGTTGCCATCTTCAACGGTTGAAGTTCAAGAACTAAATGTAGTTCAAGAACAGGTTAATGAACCAATTCCAAACCAAATTGAAGAACAACCAAATCCAACACAAGGTGAGCAAGTTGCACAAACACCTCTTAGAAGGTCTACACGAGAATGTCATGTACCAACTAGATTAAATATAATGGTACAAGATTATGTATCAAATGATGTTGATTATAATGATGATGACCCTATACAAAGTTCTAACTATGAGAGATGGCAAAAGGCCATGGAATCTGAAATGAAATCCATGAAGGAAAATAAAATATGGACTTTAGTTGAACCTTCAAAGGATATAAAACCTATAGGTTGTAAATGAGTTTTTAAGAAAAAGATTGGAGTAGACAGAAAGGTGGAGACCTACAAAGCCCGTCTTGTTGCCAAGGGATATCGTCAGAAAGAAGGAGTCGACTATGATGAGACTTTATTACCTGTGGCAACGCTCAAATCAATTCGGATTTTGCTTGCTATAGCATCATACTACGACTATGAAATATGGCAAATGGATGTGAAAACAACTTTTCTTAATGGTGAGCTAGAAGAGGATGTGTACATGACACAACATGAAGGTTTCACATCTCCACCTGATCATAATAAAAGCAAGCTACATATATCCATTTATTGACTAAAGCAAGCTTCTTGAAGTTGGAATATTCTCTTTAATAAGACAATTGAAAAGTTCAATTTTGTTAGATGTGAAGAAGAGCCTTGTGTGTACAAAAAGATTAGTGGGAGCACAATCATTGTCACCACCCAAATCTCCCTTCATAGGATGCCGTGATGGCACCTAGTCTTAGGGGTAAGCCTAACATTTACTAAAATAATAACAATATTAATTAACAACTGACAAATGCGAAGCATAAATCTCTATACAATGCTTACAATCCCAAAACCGCTAGTACAAGTCATAAGCTCTACTGAGTTACTAAAAAGCCTACAAATACAACTGTTTTGAAATAGAGATGTACAAAATCAGAAGGTGACTCTGAAGCCTGAGAACGCAGCAACAGGTTTACCTTGAGTCTCCACAACAAGATTCGTACAGCTAGCTAGCGGTCAACTGACTCCAAATTTACCTGGCTCTACACAAAAATGTGCAGAAGTATAGTATGAGTATACCACAGTCGGTACCCAGTAAGTATCAAGACTAACCTCGGTGGAGTAGTGACGAGGTACAGTCAAGACACTCAGTAGTCTAATAATCTGTGCAATATAGTATACAAAAATTATAGAAAACAATAGCAGTGATAGCAACAATAATCAACTAGTGATGTAAATAGCAAGGCAGCAAGAACACCATGAATATCGCCCAAGCGAATAACGAACACAATCACAACCAATTAATCAATGCCTTCAAAATATACACCTTTTATCTACTAGTTTTTCGAATAAAAATCTTTGGAAGAAAATCCTTTCAATTAAATATCTTATATCATAATCAGAAATACGGGTTCAGCCCCCCTTTCATATTCGCACGGCACCGGCACGTCGTGCCCATTTATCTATCACAATTGCACGGACAACTCTAGTGCCAAATATATCAATATATAAAAATCTTTACGATCAATTTATTTTCAATAAAACAAGGTTACAATTTTTAAACTAAGAATTTAACAAAGAAGTGAGTTTATTTCAGAAATAGTTTGAGTGAAGAAAAGGATATTTCAAATCAAATAAAGCATCAGATAAGCTACTGATTTGGATGTAAAACTTATTAAATTAAAACATAATAGTAATTTCTTTTATTTAAAACAACTCAATCATTAAGAACAAGTACAAACCATAAATACAAATTCTCAGAGTCTCGTACGAAAAATCCAACACAATATAACAAGAAATACATAACACTTTATATTAAGTCAAATAATGCATCACGGAGAACACATGAATTTACATATTGCGGAGAAATAAAATAACTAAAGGCAAGTGCAACCATAGAGAAATATCAACAAAAAGGCACTCCTGAGGTACCGCCTCGTAGTCCCAGATCATAAATATTAACAACAACAATGTCCCCAGGCCATCACAAGTCATCAAAAATCAATCCCCAACATAGCCCATCTTGTCTCGCCACGTGCGCAATAATAAATTAAATGCCCGCCTTGTCACGCTGCATGTGCATATATCAATAGTAACAATAGCACGACAGAAACCTCGTGCAAACACCCGAACAAACCTCCCAACAATATCACGTGCCAATATCACAACATCTCATAAATTGCACCTCAAGTGCTCAAATATTATACCATATCACAAATTGTACCTCAAGTGTTCAAATATTACACCATATCACAAATTGCACATCAAGTGATCAAATATTACAACTTACCACATAAATCAACAATACATTATTTTTCATACTAAGGAGCCCATGTCTCGACCATAATGTGCACAAACTCTTAACAAAATTATCCGAGAATGAACAACTCAATAGAAATATATTTCACATTTTAATACTGAATGTGATCACGACAACACAATACAATATTTCAGATCACAATTTGCCCATAGGCTACAGCCAATTCCAAAGATATAACAAAATCAATAAATTTTTCAACAAATAGCCCAAGGCTCCACATAACGTATATAAAACCTCAAAACAACAACAGAGATGGAAAAAGTAAATCAGCATAGGACAATGCCTTCTTTAATCATAATTTTTAATAAATATATATATTAATGCCCCATTTTAAACTTATTTAATAATTATTTGCAGATAAGGAATCCATAATGAATTTAATTCCAAGAAAATATCAAATCAACAAACATACGAAATTCACATAAAGATCCAAGTGACAATCACACCAAATTATCATATAAAATACAAACTCGAAAGACAAGGAATGAGGCATAACAATTCAAGGATTTACTATGTTCCAAGCGTCTACGAATTTCAACCGACATAATTTGCACATATAAACCAAGTATGTACTCGTCACCTCGCGTACATGATTTTCAATTACACAATTTTCACATAAGACTGAATGGCTAAGGGGTATTTTCCCCACTCAAGGTTAGGCAAGATACGTACTTCAAACCGTGAAATTCTTTACTCCGCTATGCCTTTGGCTCGCGAATTGACCTCTGAAAGCCTCGTATCTCATTTTCGCCCCTTAATAATACTACAATGATCCACTACACTAAGAAACTTCAATCTACAAGAACAATATCCAATGGGAACAATATTAGTAACAAATTCCATAGTTTAGGCCATTTAGGAATTTTATCAAACACCTAGTAGGCATGAATCTCTACATCTCTTAACCATAGATTTAGTTCATCCAACTACTACTATTTACCAATAATTTATCCCACCATCATTCTTAAACAATGCATAAACTTCCAACATCACTTACATGACCATCCATCCACACCCAACTAACAAAATTCCATCAAATAATCACCTTTCAATCTCTACAATGGTTATGCATTTAATTTTGGGAATTTATGACTTCCAATCACCATACCATAAGTTTCAATACTTAATTCATATTCATATCCCCATAATATATCCATACATGTAAGTCTAAGGGTGTAGGATTACCTTTTGGAAGAATTCTTGCAAAACTCACCTTTGAGTTCTTGAAGAATTTTCTTGAAGATCTAAGTATTTTATGTGTAGAAATGATGGAATTTCACACCTAGATAATGGGGATTGCTTACCTTGAAGAATAGGGGAGTTGGTGGTCTTGAGAGAGTGGACAAGAGCTCCACAATTCTTCCAAATGAAATGGGGAAAATGAACCCCGAAATGTCACGATCCAAAATCCCACCATAGGCGTCGTGATGGAACTTAGTCAGTCTCTAAGACTAGGTAAGCCGATTACAATTACATTTCGAAGCTATTTTTTTAAATAGATAATTTAATACAATTGCCGAAACCAAAAGCAGAAACAAATATAACAACTTCCTAAGACTGGTAATACCGATTCACGAACTCTAACTGAATACATGTAATGATCTCAAGGATCGAATATACAATACTGTTCGAATAAGAGTTGACAGTACAATAAAATAGAAAGACTCTAAGGGACTGCAACAACTAAGCAGCTCTACCTTGAATCCTTGCGATCAACACACTAACTCTGCCCGAGTCCGATATCTCCAATACCTGGCTCTGCAAAAAATATACAGAAGTGTAGTATGAGTACACCACAGTCAGTACCCAGTACGTATCAAGACTAACCTCCGTGGAGTAGTGACGAGGTGCAGTCAAGACACTCACTAGTCAAATAACTTGTGCAATATAGCAGTATACAATAGTACTAAAAAAATAACTAGCAGTGATAGCAACAAAAATCAACCAGTGATATAAACAACAAGGCAACAATAACACCATAATTATTGCTCAAACGAATAAGGAACACAAGTACAACCAATTAATCAAGTCCTTCAAATATAAATCTTTCACATATAATTCTTTCAAATAAATACCTTCCGAATATACTTCTTTCAAATAAATATCTTTCGAATATAAAATTCTTTCAAATAAATATCTTTTGAATATACTTCTTTCAAATAAATATCTTTCGAATATAAATTCTTTCAAATAAAAGTCACCCTGTGACACTTCATTTCATAATCATAAAACACGGGTCCCAGCCCACTTTTATATTTTTGTAACACGGGTCTTAGCCCACTTTCATGTTTCCGCGACACCTCGTGCCCATATTTCTATCAAAGCCGCGCGGACAACTCACGTGCCAATAATAAAAATCATCATATTTTCTCCGGCACCTTGTGCCCACATTTCATATCTGTTGCGGCGTGCAACCCGATCCCATATAACATGAATCATACTTGTTGCAGCGTGCAACCCAATCCCATATAACATAATCCTTTCGGCACTAGCCACAAGCTCACATTTTCTGCATAGATCAGACTATTATCAAGTTTACCGAAACAACAAGACAAGTTGCACAAGATATAAAAATAAACACAAGGAAAATCACATCACATGAAGATTACCAACGCAATAACCCCACATCATCATATAAAAATTACGAACACAATAACCCCACATTATCACATATCATCTCTGACAATAGCCACCATTATCTATACTATAGCCACCCTTATCACTCCTATAATAGCCTCCCTTATCCCTCCGCCCTGACAATTTCAATAGCCACCCTTATCGCTCTTATAGCTAACCTTTATCGCTCCTATAGTCACCCTTATTACTCCTATAATAGCCTCACTTATCGCTCTGCCCAGACAATATCCCAACATACATAACAACAGTGAAATGTCACCCTTATACGTCGCATTACACTAACCCAAATCACACAACAATTCATATAGAATATTATCACAACAACACAACATCATCAACTCGTATTTATAAATTGCCCGTAGGCCACAACCATTCCAAAGGTACAATAAGGTCAATTAACTTCACTACAGATAGTCCACGGCTCAACACGATGTATAAAACAAAATCTCAAAAACAACCACAAGGATGGGAAAATAATTTATCATAGGACAACGACTTCTTTAATCCAAATTTTAGATAAATATATAAACGCCTCAATTTAAACTTATTTAATTTATTATTTGCAGATGAATAATCCATAGTGTGATTATTTCCAAGAAATATCAAATCAACAAATACACGGAATTCACATAAAAATCCAAGTGTCAATCACACTAAATTATCATATAAAATACAAACTCGACAAATAAGGAATGAGGCATGACAAATCAAGGATTTACTAAATTCCAATAATTTTCCAATTTAATACATAATGGCGTCTGTGAATTTCAACCGATATAATTTGCACATATAAACCAAGTACGTACTCGTCACCTCGCGTACATGATTTTCAATTACATAATTTTCACATAAGACTCAATGCCTAAGGGGTAATTTCTCCACTCAAGGTTAGGCAAGATACTTACCTCGACGAAACTAAGTCAGTGCTTTAAATGATCTTCGCGAGTGAAGCTACCTCCAGACGACTCAAATCTGAAATCCGCCCCTTAATAATACTACGATGGTCCACCACACTCAAGAAATTTCAGTCTACAACAATGCAGCACAATTTCACCAATATTAGTAAACAAATTTCTAGATTTTTGGTCATTTAGGCATTTTATCAAACACCTAGAGTACATAGAATTTTACTACCTCTAGTAATGGTATTTTTTCATCCAACAATCCCTCCTTCCCACCAACAAGAGATACTAAACCATCATTTGTCTACAAAAACCTTCTTTAGCACCATTAAAATCATCAACGAACTCACATCCATCCAATTGTTGCTAATTAATTCATTACAAAATATCTACAACACTCAATAATCTAGTTTAAGTATTTATGGATTCCAAGAACCATCCAATAAGTGTTAATACTTATTTCTCGTTCACATACTCATAATAAATCCATACATGTAAGTCTAAGGTTTAAGGATCACATTTTGGAAGAAATCTTGCCAAAACCCTCTTTTGAGTTCTTGAAGAAATTTCTTGAAGATCTAAGGATTTCATGGTGGATTGAGTTAGTTCTAGAGTGGAAATGATAGAATGAAAAACCAAATTAGTAGGGATTTCTCACCTTGGAAATGGGGGGAGTTGGAGGTCTTGAGAGGGTGGAGGAAACCCCCAAAATTCGGCCAAGAGAAGTGGGGAAAATGAACCCCGAAATTGTATCTATAGGCCCAGATTTTTGGGTTTCGGATGCTTCCCCGGATTCTATGGCAGCACTTCACTGCCAGCCCTTGTTTCGGATGTGGGCCCCGGATGCTTCGCATCCACAGTTCACTCATCTGCCAGCCTTTGGTAATTTTATCATAACTTCTTGTAGAAATGTCAAACTGGCGAACGGTTTGAAGCGTTAGAAATTAGACTCGAAGATCTTTCATTTGATTGGTTGTCCATCACATAACTCTCTCTCTATATATATAGATACTTTCGTCCTAAGTTAGGTCTTGTGCCGAAACATAACAAATCGATCCGGAATGACCTCAAATTTTGCACATAAGTCGTAAATGACATAACAAAGCTATTCAAATTTCCGGAATCGAAGTCCAAGCCTGATACATCAAGGTCAACTCTCGGTCAACACTTTTCTTTTATACTTCTTAAATAATGATTGGTTTTACAATTTAATTTTGAACCATCCAAAACCAAACTCGACCTCACACGCAAGTCATAATACATATTACGAAATTGATCGGGACCTTAAGTCGCTGAACGGAATATTTATTCTCAAAATGACAAATTGGGTCATTACATTCTCCCCCTCTTAAACATACGTTCGTCCTCGAACGTGCCAAGAATTATTCTGAGGACATTAAATTACTTAGTGTATTCTTACATACATACTCGCGGGTGATTCTATATCACCACAAATTTAGCATGGGTCCAACAACACCATTTCAGTTGAGATTATTTTTTTTATCTGCATTTATAAACTTTAAAGCCAATTTTGTTACACTCCTATTAATTTCAAAAGGTCCGCTTCATATCAACACACAGTGTTAGTCTCAACCGGTTATAGAAATTCCGTGCCTAGGTACACATTATACGTATGTCCATAACTATATCTCTGTTATAATAGTTGTTCATAATTAATTCCAGCATCCTCAGTTAACCTCATATTAATCAAACCCTCATTTTAAATTTTCATAATACTGACAACAAATCGGGAGGCATGAAGACCTCATAATTATTTACCCGAATTAACGAGTCACATTTAACGCCACCTGGGCACTCACCTCTGTAACGACTCGGACGGTCATTTTGAGTATTACAGCCCCGTTCCCCCATTTATTGCTCAATTTATGCTTTACTGTTGTTGTATGACTTGTCGGGGTAATTGGTTTGAGTCCGGAAGGATTTTTGGAATAAATTGAGACACTTAGTCTCACAATTGGAAAACTTAAGTTGAAAAAGTTGGGAAATATCCGTATGATATTCTTGAGAAAGATTGCACAGTACCCTTATATTCGCAAAATCTCGTTGCAATTATGCTAAATAGTCTCGGATGAATTCTTGTTGAGGTGATTCACGTTACTAGTGAAAAGTATGGTCTCTGTTGAAGCATTACATAGCACATCCGTATAAAACCTCCTAAAATGAATGATTCGCTTTAGAAAGGTCCCTTTTTATAGTGGTGTGGGCTCCACTTAATAATGCTTACCTTAGCCACCCAATATTCTTAAAATGTCGTCTAGTAATATGAACAAATAGTCACTTAAATCAATAATCTTGGGATGCCACGTTTAGGAGGCTTTATTAAGTCTTATCCAAAATCTTAGTTACTCACTAATTCATTATTTAACTAATTAATCTCCCATTAACCAATAATCAACCAATTAAGCATATAATTAGGAATTATCTCAAATTACTTAAATACCACATACTTTTAACACACTTTATACACCTTATAATCACGATCATGTGGTACCTTGTATGGCACTAGTCCATAAATACCGGTTATTATAGCTTGGACCGTATTTTATCTCAAATTACCAAACTTCGATGAAACTCATCTTATTTGATTTGCTTACCCTCTCACCTTCACGAATTTACTTATCACTTGTTTAAAATAATGTAATACTTACAATCCCAAAATAACTTTATTCCCGAACTTATGTCGCTTAACTTACGACAAAATTTTAACTTACTGATGTAACATCTCATTTCCGAGTTTATATCAATTTACTTATGGCGTACTTTTACGTATGAAAATATGGGGTGAAACAATATTCCCCCCTTTGGAAAATTCATCCTCGAATGTTGACTGATGCACTTATCATTTTCATAACCCATAGATCTTGCGAATACTTTTTACCCTTCTTGCCATTTAGGCAACTGTTCTTTGAATAAATCCAAAGGCCAGGGCATTCCCCCTTTTAGGCCTCTTTCTCATACCATGGTCTGTGGTCGGAATTCTTCCAATCTCGTAATTGTTGCTACCTTCTTTCATGCAGCCTGTACGACTCTAACTTTGTATGCGATGCTTCTATCCTCTTTCCTCAAGCTTTTAGCCAATTTCTAGGCCTCACTTGGTAAACACATACAGAGCTTAATAAGATGTCCCTCTGGGCATCTATAGGTATACTAAAGTTCTTCGCTCGGTACTTTGTCGAACTTACGAATATTGTTATATCTTATTTCATAGACCTGGTTATTCATCAGTATGACTTTACTGCATCTAGGTAGGTCATATTATACCATAACTCTTACCTCGAGTTATCGTTACTGGTCTGCTATCAAACTCCAAGTTACTTTTTTTGCTTATCCCATATGCATAAATCTAAGTCTTTTAATGCTTCTTCACTACTTTTCATCTCAAGGATGACGGCCTAATCTCAGCTCATACTTTGTGACTTTTGTCCATCCATTGTTGATTCACCTCAATATTGATTTACAATATACCACTGATAACTTGAAACTCCTTACGTAATACCTTTCCACTAGGGCTTACGTTGCATCGAGGAATATTTGAAGTGATTTTCCCGATCCACTTAGCGGCGATAATGTACTTCAATAACCGTATTTTATAGCATCCCAATGTGATTCACTTACGTGGGTATTTTAATCCTATACAATTCTTTAAATCCCTTTATTTATCACAATTACACCCTCATTCAATTACCAGGGCAGCATTCCATCTCTTCTAAATGCTACTAGTCTTAGACTCCTTTGAGTTCATTCAGGCTATACTGAGCTTGGTATAACTTAGAGAAACCATCAGCTCTTCTTGTTTTCATGGGCTTAATCCTGAGGACTTATCCATTCTCGGCACCCTCTCACTCACCCTTTCTTATCCTTACTCCTGTCTTCCTAAAACCTTGTCGCTTTACCATACTTTAGCTTGCGACCTACACATATTCATTTATACTACTCGTAACCTTCCTTCAAATTATTTGCACCACAGATTTCCTTATGTTATTTTGGAACATCAAGCGATACATCGCATCGTCTCTAACTCTTCTTTACTATCTTGACTATGCCTCTCAATACCTAGAACCCATAGGCTGGAAGATACGCCACTGACAACACCGCTACTATTCTTAGATACTGAATCCCAGTGCTTCTAGCCCTCTATCCGAAGTATGAACTATTCACGATCTTCTGTATTTGAGTATCTTGTACGTTGTTCACCTTTACCTTACTTACCTTAAAATATCGCATCACATCTTCTATCTCTTTCATGACCTCCCTTCCATATAGGTATAATTCACATCTGTGACTTGAAGCTCTATTATAATACTTGCACCTCTGGTGCATACACACTCCGGTGGGAGCTTTATATTGACTTCTTATGAGGATGGTACTCTTCTAACTGACTTTATCGTAGGCCATTATAAAATATGGCTATTGTACCATCTCTCTTGTACCTCTGATATTAAGAATGATCCTGCAATGTTCTCAATCACGAAGTCTATAATTTTCTGGGTCCAATAATCAGACTCCTGATTTACTTAGTTGATATAACTCTTTAGTTTCCTCTTCCTTATAATCAACCTTCATGTAGGCTTAATCTATCTTTTGATCTGCGGCTCCTGGTATTAGTTATTACTTTAGCCTTTCATTGGCGCTATGGAATATCCATGATTCAATCTTCTAATAATTCAATCCTTTGTCTATGCCCTGGGATCAATTCTTTCTTTTAATTTATACCGGAGTCTTCTATGTCTGTATGATTGTCAACATATATGCTGCATATATAAAACTCCGAACTCTTAGGTGCGTTCATAACGTAACTAACTCTGGATCATTGATCGAATAATTCCTTTCGTTCCTTCTCAACTTTCTATAAATGCAAGCAATTACTTTTCCTGGTCGTTTTTTTCCACTTGCTGCATGCATACTTAACTCATCTTAGTTCCCACGTATGTCAAAATTTTCATGCAACTCATATGATCTCGAATATTACTTTTGATTTTTCTTTCCATTCCTTAGCCACGATAGGTGCCACTTTCTTATGTAGTGCATACAATGTTGTTGTGGAACTGTTATTATAAGACCATTTCCTCTTTAGGTCATTGTGCTTAGATTGAAGACTTCTTTCTTATTTTCTCAGCTAGTCTTTCATTTTAGTACTTAAGGAGGACCCTCTGACTCTTGTAAAGCTGCGAGCTTATTACATCGTATTCCCTATAGAATTTTTTATGTTCGTGCTCACTTGTAATTATCCTTAGTTACGTACCTCCACACTCATATGCTCGTACGGTTGCTTGTGAACTGAAGTTTTGACTGTCTTCCCAATGGAACTCTCTTTTATTTCCATAACACTCATACGATACCTTTAACTACCCCAACTCCTATTTGAATAGTTCTCAAGGATTACCTTGTCATAATTGCGAGACAGAATTCACTATGTTGGAGTTTACTATGTTTATCTTGCACAATCCGCTACTTCGCTTGTATCCTCTTGTCTAGCCATAACTAGGCTCATCCTGAATCAACTACTAACTAATCATTGTCTCATTCTCATATCAATATTCTGCGTAATCTTTCATGGGACATTTCCTTTATCTTACTTTCGTCATGCACTGGCTCCTTATCTATCAATAACCCTTACCTCTTCTCCTTGACGTCGTGTTTGCATAATGTTCTTAAATGGTAGCATATCTGTAGGATTTGAATAAGTGCAATCTTATCCCTTTCTCATTCTTATCACATTCTTCCTTTATTAATTCATAGTTACTAGAACCACTTAGTTCTGACATAATGCCACATTACTTCATATTCCCCCCTTTAGAGGAGTACTAGGAGTTGGATCCACGAGAATCTACCTATAGATATTTTACCTCTTCATCTTTGGCGTCTTTTCAAATCATCGGTGACCCTTACTCGTCTTGCGGCAATCCTTCTGTATCAAGAATAATAAAATTCCTTATTCGCGAGGGTGACACTTAGTATAACTGACACATACAGTCCATTAAGCTTAACTTTGCTCACATTGCTTTCTTTAGGGAAGCATCTTTCTGAATGACCATTCTCTGAATTTCTCATGAATCTTCTTCTGTTGTCCATTCCATTATCCCCAGAATGCAACCTGAAATTCCCATGATGCCGACCATTATCAAATCACCCAGTCCCTAATTCATGTTTAGTTTATCTTGTTCACCGGCCCATACCGATTATTATTCTGGGGTCTAACTTTTCCTTCTGGTAGTCGCGTTGGAGTCACGAACTTATTTCTCGAAATGAGGGTATGACTTTTATGGCCTATACTATTTTTCTGTCTCAAGGCATGTCACCTCTCATCTTTTCTTTCACTTGACTATAGACTTTGTAATACTGTCATTTTTTTTTCTATGCATCACATCTTACTCATAATGCTTCATTATCTCTCTTCTTATTTACCTGCTAATATTTATGTCTATCACTTTATTCTGGAAACTTTAACAAGACATTCTTTTGCTTTTAGCTCCCCTTGCTTCATATGTTGGCTCTTCGGATTGCCTAACATTCTTTATTTACTAGGGACGGGAGCCACCCTAAGATAATATTTATCCCTTCAGGATTCCAATGCCTATCTTTGTAGTAATCATATCTAGTTGTACTATTTTAGAGTGCACCATCTGGGTGTCTTACAAGAAGATCTATTACCACATTTGCAATATCCTTCAGAAATGTCAACTGACACAAATAATCCATTCACCATTTTGGGTTACTCTAACCCCATCCGGATTCTGATATCCGTCCTTCTCTTATACTACTTCTGTTAGCTTCCATAGGGCATAAATGAGATGGGTGTGGCCAATTGTACATACCTCTATTACAATTGAAGGTAACTCAAAATGCTTATATCTCCTTTCTTGAATGGTAAATAATGATAATCTTCATGAGCTGGGTACCTCGTACCCTTTTTCATCTTGCTTCTTTTATATGTTGAAGCTTGTATCTATCTTCTGAATCTCTCATTGCTTTTTACTATATGGGTGGATAGATATTCATGCCTTAGGGCTCCTTTTCCAGAAGCTTACACATCTTAGTACACACATGATCTGCTGAATATCTCATATTTATCCATCATAAGCATGATGCAAAAATCAAGCTCCTCTGACACAATTCTTCCACAGCTATACCTCTAACCAGTCGTCTTTCTGGATGTAGGCATTGTCGTATTATGAATAAGATAGAATTTAGGAAGTTGAGTTCTTACAACTGAGCTCTACCACACGATCTAGAGTAAGAAGAAAGAGTGGCAGTCCTAAATTCCATGTAGCCTCCTGCTTATAAGTGTGGTGCATGACACACCCATAAACAAGACTCTACTAGACACGGCTTGTAGACTCCCTATGACAGAACTGCTCTGATACCACTTTTGTCACGACCCAAATCGATGAGCCGCGACGGGCACCCGGTACCTTACTCAAATCGAGTACCAATATAACGTATCTTTTCGTATCATACCATCATAGATAACTGAGCCGGAGAGGCTGCCGTGAGATAGGTAGAATACAATATGTAATACCAACATATACATAAGGCATATGGGCCTCTAAGACCAAAATAACCACTCGTACACTGAACATAGGCCGACAAGGCCATATAATTTTTTAGGTACATGACATCTGTCTACAAGCCTCTAAGAATACATAATTGTCATAAAGGTCAGGACAGAGCCCCATCATACCAAACAATACACATCTAAATCATACTGACCAAACAAGAAACTCTGGAGCAAATGGAGTGCACCCACATTTTTCGCTGAGCTTATCGCATACTTGGAGGACTCTCGACCTGTCTATCGAGACCTGCGGGCATGAAACGCAGTGTCCCCGGGCAAAAGAGACATCAGTACAAATAATGTACCGAGTACGTAAGGAATGAAAATCAGTAAATAATAGACATGAGAGAAACATGGAGTAAAAGACTCGATATGTATGTCTGCATAGCTCTGTGAATTATTTCATTTTTTATAATGTCATGCATATGCGTATAAATGGCATACCATGCATAGGTATATGTGTTCATAACATTATCAAGCCTCTTAGGGCATCCCATCATATCATTTCGGCCACTGTGGGCAAATTATCAACGTATACCAGCAGATCAGGTGGTGTGTGTATATAACGACGTAACCTTTTTCCATATTCTATATATATATATATATATACACACACACACACATCTGGTCATGGGTCAATGTTCATGTATAAATGTATGAAATGCATAAGAAATACGTTAATAAGATTTTTCGGAATGTCATAAAAATAATATGCATGTCGGATAAACTTTATCAATTACATATTTTTCTGAGACCCATGAACAGAAGATATAATAATAATTCACATGGAGAATCAAGAATATAGACACCCCTAGTATTTCTATGAATAGAGTCATTTATGGAAGTTGTGCATTTGCTCGTTTCGTTCGTGTCGTATAGATCATACCAAAAAGAAAGAATGGATAGCCTTAACATACCTGAATCGATTATCTTGACAATCCCTTTAACACCGTTGATTGCGACAACGCGTAATGGCGGATCGAAGTTGGGAAATATCCGTATGATATTCTTGAGAAAGATTGCACTCTACTCCCTTATATTCGCAAAATCTCGTTGCAATTATGCTAAATAGTCTCGGATGAATTCTTGTTGAAGTGATTCACGTTACTAGTGAAAAGTATGGTCTCTGTTGAAGCATTACATAGCACATCCGTATAAAACCTCCTAAAATGAATGACTCGCTTTAGAAAGGTCCCTTTTTATAGTGGTGTGGGCTCCACTTAATAATGCTTACCTTAGCCACCCAATATTCTTAAAATGCCGTCTAGTAATATGAACAAATAGTCACTTAAATCAATAATCTTGGGCTCCCATGTTTAGGAGGCTTTATTAAGTCTTATCCAAAATCTTAGTTACTCACTAATTCATTATTTAACTAATTAATCTTTCATTAATCAATAACTAACCAATTACCCATATAATTAGGAATTATCTCAAATTACTTAAAATACCACATATTTTTAACACACTTTAGACACCTTATAATCACGGTCATGTGGTACCTTGTATGGCACTAGTCCATAAATATCGGGTATTATAGCTTGGACCGTATTTTATCTTAAATTGTCAAACTTCGACGAAACTCATCTTCTTCGATTTGATTATCCTCTCACCTTCACGAATTTACTTATCACTTGTTTGAAATAACGTAATACTTACAATCCCAAAATAATCTCATTCCCGAACTTATGTCGCTTAACTTACGATAAAATTTTAACGTACGGATGTAACATCTCATTTTCGAGCTTATATCAATTACTTATGGCGTACTTTTACGTATGAAAATATGGGGTGTAACAATTAGAATCACTTACCCAAAGTTTGTAGGTGAAAATCCCCTCCAAATCGCCTCCTACCGAGTCTTGGGTTAATAAATAAGAGAATATTTTAAAAAATCCCGTCCCCAACCCTTTAACCACTTGCAGATGTCGTATTTGCGACACAAGGTTCGCAATGCGAACCATTGTAATTGTGAGAAAAGGCTTCCCAATTGCGAACTGGCCATCATCGCAAAAGCGAACACTTGTTCGCAAATGCGAACCAAGCTAAAATCCTAGTGTCATCGCAAATGCGAAGAGAAAGTCACATTTGCGACATCTGACCCCCTACTGTCACATTCGTAATTGCGAGGTTGGTGCTCACAATTGCGATAAATGAGCACCAGCACACCAGCAGTTCATGTTAAGTTCAAAACCATTCTGACACATGTCTGGAACTCATTTGAGCTCTCGAAGCTCCAAATTAAATATCCACACAAGTCGAAAAATATCATAGGAACTCGTTCGCGCGATCAAAACATAAAAACAATATATAAAACTATGAATTGAACTCCAAAATGCATGAATTTCAAAGTAAAGTTCAAAATTTCTAGAATTACAACTAAACGTCTAAATCTTATCAAACCAAATCCAAATGACAACAAAATTTGCACGTAAGTTACAAATACCATAACGGACCTATTCCAAGCCTCGAAATCAAATTTCGTACTCGATAGCTAAATGTCAACCTACGGTCAAACCATTCAACTTCAAATTGCCAATTTTTGGCAAATCAACATAAATCAACCTACGGACTTTCAAAATCAAATTTGGGTATACGCCCAAGTCCAGAATCACTATACGAAGCTATCATAGCCATAAAAATATAGTTACGGGGTCATTTTCAAAAAAGTCAAAGTTTGATCAACATTTCTAATTTAAACTTCTAAGTCAAGAATCAAGTGTCCAAATCAACTCAAAACCTTCTCGAAACGAAATCAACCTATCCCGCAAGTCATAAAATCATAAACACGCATGTGTGAAGCATAAAAAGGGATAACGGAGCGCAATTGCACAAAACGACCGATCAAGTCGTTACTTTTTTATATGTAAGACACACACACGCAAAACTAATTTACCGCACTTAGCGCCCATAAAAACAGCCAAATTCGGTTGGTTCAGTAAAAAAAATCAAAAAGAAATATTTTCAAAAATTGACCGACTTCAGTCAGTTTTCGATCGGTTGGCCACGAACGATTTTTGCCGAATTTATAGTAGTGAAACTCGAAAAAGAGTCTAAACTTGATAAATAGTCAAATCCATACATAAAAGCAAAGGCATGCAACGCCTAGATTTAACTTTATAAATTCTGACTTTTAGAATAGTAATATCAAATATTAATAATTGAGTTCTGAATTTAATGTATTTAGTTGATTTCTTAATACAAATATAGAATTTAGATTAAAGTTATTGAGTTTGACCAATAACTTTCTAGTATGAGATGTGTAAAATAAGAAACCTAGAATGAAAGCCGAGGCTCTAGTTTTCTTGATTGTTCATACCAGAGCATATATTTTAAAAAAATAAAGAATTAACCTAAATAACTTTCCACGTAAACGCTTAAACTAAAAATAGTTGATAGATGTGTGTGCGTCAATACATGCATAATCTGTATATACTGGCTAAAAAATATAAATTGTGAATTCTATCTGCTATTTGTATAAAATCCCTTAAAAACAAAAAGTAAAATGGATAGTAGTTGGATCCCTATTTTCATAAATATTTTGTATTCGGTCAAAATATATTTTTATACGATACTATATATGAAAAAGTACGGAGGGCTTTAGCAAAGTTCACCTTTTTTATCCTCCATAAATACAATACATATTGAATAAAGTTGAAATTTTATTAAATTTTTAATAAATAATTAGATACTGAAATATGGAAATCCTAAAAATAAGAGTAAGGGTGAATGATTTAAATACGTACATAAAGATTTTGATAAGATTTAGAGTTAAAAATAAAATAATATTTTAAGTATGAAAGAGCTACAACTAATTTATAATAACTCCATTAATTAGCCTGAATGGTTTAAACACGTAAGAAAATTTTTGTAAAGATTTGGAGTTAACAGTAAGGAAAGATTTTAATTATGGAAGAGCATCAATTAATTTATAAGAACTCCATTAATTACTCTTAATAATTAGGCTTTTGAAATCTTTCAGAATAAATGTTGTGTCTCCTATGTTTTTATCTTCCCAGTGGCACAAGCATTTTTTTACTGGAACTCGAATTTGTCTTTGACTTGGACATTATTATGTTTAAAGATTTCATAATGCTTTAAGACTTAGAAACTCTTATTCTGGACTCCCTTTTCTGGTATTTTTAGTTTGACAATATTAATAGTTGAGGAATTTACACAGAATACAACTTATTTAAGACTTATTTAAATAAGTTACAACTGCTTTTAGGAAATTACATAAAATATAATTTATTTAAAATCTACAACTTTTAATATTTCCAATATATCTCTATTGAGATTCTCTTACCTAAAACTTATCCTTATATCTCTCTTGAGATTTTATCACCCGGCTACATATCCTTACATAAAATGTATGCTCCTTTTAATTTTTTAAAATTTTCATTTTCTCTCTTCTAGGGTTTTTTATGTGTGGCAATGGATATGAAACGGCAAAGTGTTGAAGTTTTGCCTTCACAGACATTGTCATGTTCTTATTCCATGATTCTTTGCTATTAGACAATATGATTTGAATATTGCTTATTGATAGTATCATAAACATCTTGGAAATTTGTACCTCTATAAAATTGTAGAATTTCTAAATTATTCTCCTTTTTAGATAATATTCGTACACTTCTAAGATCTTGACAACCCTTATGTTATTGTCTTTGACAAAACAGGGGGGAAATTGTTACTTGAAGAGTTTGGTATTAATTGAAGATGGCTATATACGAATAGTATATAAATATAATCATCTAGTATATGATATATTAAAATAGTATACTTAATATATATTATATGTATGATATATTAATGATATATTGTATACTGCATATCTTCTTATATAAATTGTATGTTATATAATTATTATATATAATAATATGTTTTATATATATATATATATATGGTATATAATGTCCCAACTATATAAAATATTACTTTTACACTTATATAATATTATCTTTATATATATATATCACACATATTTCATTATTTCTTCACTAAATATACAGAACAATGAGTTGTATAATTCAATATACTATAAGTTTAAGTAAAGTTCAATGGTATATTCTATAAGTAACATTAAGTTATCTTTTTTTAACTTTCAAAAAATAAGAAGTATTATGTCAAAGAGCAAGAGAGTTATATCTAGACGCAAATTACTCTCCGAATGAGGTAGAGTTTAATTAAGAGAGAGAATAAAAATGTTACAAGTTTATCCATATACGTTAATTTTGGTTATGCCCAAATACATAGGGATTCTCAGTACTTTTCAGCTTTTCATTATAGAAGTAATTTGAAGTGTAACTTATTTAGTTGCACATTATGTAATATCTAATTTGGTTGTAATATATATAATTAACTTTTGTAGATATTGTGTGTATGAAAATTCCCTTAATAGTTAGATATTTTTGGTGCAATTAGTGAAGTCTTATCCTTTAATTCTAACTCCTTTATTGCTTCCTACTTTTGCTTTTGTTTTTTCATCTCTTTTTATGTTCTTAACTCGATATTATCTAACCCTTATGCTTTCTTTTCCTTCATCTCTTCCAATTTTAGGTTGCGGGGTTTAGGTTTTAGAAGCTTAATTTCGGATCCTTCAAAGCTAATAGTACAGAGTATATTTAGGTAAATGATTATCTTCTTATGTTCCTCTCGATGTGTTTTAGCGATTATGAGCCTATTTTTTAATTTATTTACAAAGTGTCTTGCTCTTCGTTCTTACACACACAAACACATAATTTATAAGTAAATAAAGATAAATAATAATTGGTTTGTTGGATTTATGTCACGCAGTAAATAATATATATATATATATATATATATATATATATATATATATATATATATATATATAAAAGGCAGTCTGGTGCACTAAGTTCCCGCTATGCGCGGGGTCCCGGGAAGGCCCAGACAACAAGGGTCTATAGTATGCAGTCTTACCCTGCCTTTCAGCAAGAGGTTATTTTCACGGCTTGAACTCGTGACCTCCTGGTCACATGGTAAGAACTTTACCAGTTACCCAGTAAATATGTGATCTTTAATGTGTGGAATTATGACTCTCGATCATCTGGCACTCTCTAATATTTCTTGCTTAAACAAATCATTACGGAAGAGAAAAATAAAAATTAATCAAGCTTTCAATCGAGCTAGGCTACCTATTTAGAATAAGTAATCTTTTTTAGATAGTTATAAAGTATATTTAAAAATTCATTAAATTTCATGATTTTCGAGCCATATTCTGATGTGAGCTTTTTTACAATCATTCATTATGAGTTAGCAAGATAAGATTAATATTCATCATAAATTTTTCTGAAGTTTTAATTTTCTAATTCAAATATATTGTATTTTTAATGTGGGATACACGCGCATATAAGACTAGTTACACAAAATGAGACGAAAGAAGTAATAAATTTTAAAGTCGACATTTTAAACGAAGAGCGGAAGAGGATACTTATTGATAGAGAGATCAAGAAAGCAGGGCTTTAAATTATTTGACTTTCTTGGCAAAATTTAAAAGCAAAGATTTAATTATTTGACCTTCTTGTACAAAAATGTGAAGTTTGGATCTAGCTATTTGTGTAGTAAGACATTAGGGTTTAATATTGTCACGGCCCAAAATCACACTACACGAGTCGTGATGATACCTAGTCTCTAAGACTAGGTAAGCCGATTTCCATTGCATTTTTGAAGTCATTTTTTTTTTTTTGAATTAAATAACTAACCAAAACTAACAGCGAAAATAATTACAATATACAATCTCCCAAGACTGGTAGTACTGAGTCACG
This sequence comes from Nicotiana tomentosiformis, assembly GCF_000390325.3. NCBI lineage: Eukaryota > Viridiplantae > Streptophyta > Magnoliopsida > Solanales > Solanaceae > Nicotiana > Nicotiana tomentosiformis. Next base: position 155,045,077 of record NC_090812.1, read on the forward strand.
AACTCTAACTGAATACATAGAATGATCACGAGGACCGAATATACAATACTGTTTGATTACAAGTTAATAGTACAATGAAATGAAAGGACTCCAAAGAACTGCGACGACCAAGCAGCTCTACCTTGAATCCTTACGATCCCGCTTTAACTCTGCTCAAGTCCGTTATCTTCAATACCTGGCTCTGCACAAAAATGTACAAAAGTGTAGAGTGAGCACACCACAGCGGTGCCCAGTAAGTGTCAAGACTAATCTTAATGGAGTAGAGACAAGATACAGTCAAGACACTCACTAGTCTAATACCCTGTGCAATATAGCAGTATACAATAGTACTGAAAAATAACTAGCAATGATAACAACAACTCAACCAGTGATATCACAACAAGGCAACATACAACAACCAATGATATACACAGTAAGACAATAAGATCACCATTTAATATCGCTCAACAATTAATTAATAAAATTACACCCAGTTAAATCAAGTTCTTCAATTAAATATCCTTCACATATAATTCTACCAATTAACTCTCTTTCAAATATAATTTTTCTCAAATAATTATCTTTCAAATACAATTCTTTCATATAATACTTTCTAAATAAAAATCCTTCCAAATAAATATTTTGAATAAAATTCTTCAATTAAAAGTCACCATGTGACACCTCATTTCATAATCATAAAAATACAGGTCTCGGCCCATTTTTATATTTTTCATAAATACGGGTCTCAGCCCATTTTTCATATCTCCACGGCACTTCATGCCCATAATTAAATCATTATATTTTTTCGGTACATCTTGCCCTCATTTCATATCTCAACTGCACGGACAACTCATGTGCCAAATATCATTATCATTTAATCACAGCACCTCGTGCCCACATTTCATATCACAACCACAATTCACATGCTAATATCTTCAATGTATATAAGATCCACATGATCAATTTATTTTCACTAAAGTGAGTTTAAAAGTTTTTAAATCAATTAAGAAATCAACAAAGAATTAAATTTATTTTTATAAATCATTTGGGTGAAGAAAATAACTTTGCACTTATATCAAAGCATCAGATAAACTACTGATTTGGTTGTAAAACTATTTAATTTAAAAATATAATAATAATTCATTTTATTTAAATCAACTCAATCATCGAAAATCAGTAAAAAAAACCAGAAATATACTTCTTCAGAGTTTCGTACTAAAAGCCAAAGTTAACACAATACAATTAGGAGCATAAAATACATAATAATAATAATAATAATAAAGTCAACTAGTACATCACGGAAGAAGACAAGAATTTACATATTAAATTAAATAAAATCACCCAAGGCAAGAACATGAATAAAGAAATATCAACAGGGCACTCTTGAGGTACTGCCTCGTAGTCCCAAATCATAAATAAATTCACAATATCTCATTTACTTATATCACCTCGGGAGCCTTCACATTTAATTTTAAAGAAATTATTTTCCCGAAATAGCATCCCGCGTTTTAGCCACCCTTATCACACCGCATGACTTCTAGTAGTTCCCCTACTAGCCACGCGTTTCAAGCCACCATTATCTCACCGCATGTGTTTCATCACCCTGAACTTATATCACCGCAATGACTTCTAGTAGTTCCCCTACTAGCCACGTGTTTCAAGCACCCTTATCTCACTGCATGCGTATCAATATCACAATATTTCACAAATCGCACCTCAAGTGCCCAAATATTACAGCATTTCAGAAATTACACATCAAGTGCTCAAATCTTACAACATATCACAGATTGTACATCAGGTGCTCAAATCTTACAACATATCACAAATTGTACATTGAGTTCCCAAATATTACAACTTGCCACAGAAATCAACAATACATTATTTTCTACAATAATGAGTCAACGGCTCGACCATAATGTGCACAAAAATCTTAACAAAATATCCGGAAGTGAACAAATCGACAAAATAATATTTCACATAAAAATCAAGGTGGCAATCATGCCAAATCATCATGTAAAAATAATTTCAACAAACAAGGATCTAGGCATGACAAATAGAGGATTTAATAATTGCCAATAATTTCTAATTTGATACATAAGGGCGTATAATTATTTTAATCAATGAAATTTGCACATATAAACCAAGTACGGACTCGTCACCTCGCGTACATGATTTTCAATTACACAATTTGCACGTAATACTCAATGCCTGAGGGGTAATTCCCCCACTCGAGGTTAAGCAAGACACTTACCTCTTCCAAGTTATGCCGATATTCCAAAATCGCCTTCTTACTTGAATTGACCTCCGGGCCGTTCAAATCTATCCAAATTAATTATATAACTTCATTAAAATTCATCGAAAATAATTCTCGATAATAATACGTCGACTTAAAAATTTATTCCAAAAGGTCAACAAAAGTCAACGCAGGACCCGCCCCTCGGAACCCGACATGATTTTCATGAAATCTGAACACCCATTCCGATACGAGTTCAACCATACCAATTTTATCGAATTCTAATAACAACTCGACTTCCAAATCTTAAATTTTCGTTTTTGGAAGATTTTACAAAAATCTTGATTTTTTTCTCCACTAAATCCGAATTAAATGATGGATTCAAAGACATAATTATGGAAATTAATCAAAACTGAATAAGAATCACTTACCCCAAACACCCACGCAAGAATCTCTCCAAAAATTGCCCTCTACCGAGCTCCAAATTTGGTTTTGAGTTATGAAGCCAAACCCCCATTTTTTTAGCTTTTAATTCTGCCAGATAGGCCTTCTTCGCATTCGCAACCATTGCTTCGCGTTCGCGACCTCCTTGTCGCGTTCGCGAAGGCCAATTATTTTTGCCCCATCATTTTCTCTTCGCGTTCGCGAACCCCTCGCCGCGTTCGTGATGATCAGCAGACCAACTCATTCGCGTTCGCGAAGGCCAAACGATCCCAGGCCCCAAATCTTCCTTTCTTCTTTGCGTTCGCGTTGCCTGGGCCGCGTTCGCGAAGGATTGCCTTGCTCCTTCTTCGCGTTTGCGTTCATAGCTTCGCGTTCGCGAAGGAAAATTCATCAGCTCCTCAAATTCCTCTTCGCGAACGCGAGACACCCTTCGCGTTCGCGAAGAAGGAAACCAAACTTCAGCAACAGCACCCCAATCGGACGTAATTCAAGCTCGACCACACACGCGGCTCATAATACATATTGCGAGGATGCTCGAAACCTTAAGTCACTGAACGGGGCATAAATTCTTAAAACGACAAGTCGGGTCGTTACAAATATAATTACAAATAATATTTTAAAAGACGAAATTAAGACTCGTGCTGATGTCAAGTCGACCCTATATACCTAGGGCGGGGAAACTATAATCTCATTAGACTAAGACCCTAATAGGTGGGCAAGCGTCGTGTATTGCGTATATGACCAGGATGAATTATTTGAGTTGGTTTGTTCGATGTGAATAGGATACGTGAATTTGAGACGTGACATTCACATTTTCTTTTGGTTGCCCTATGCCCAAACTTATCAACTTATAGAGAAAGAAGTTTCTTAATTTAAAGTGCAAAAAAATAAACTTAGAAAAACTGATGAAAAGTTAACAAAGCCATTTCTGATTATATTTTGCAAATCCTTAAAGGACATTATTTTGGGGCTGAAATATAATTCATTTACAATCCTCTCTCACACAATAGGCATATGGCCTTATAGATATTTTAAGGGAAAGGATATTAATTAAACAAATAGATATGACACTCGAAATTGGTCAAGAAAGTCAAATAATTAAAAACCTTGCTTTTAAATTAGCCAAGAAAGTAAAATAATTAATATCCTTGATTTCTTCATCTCGCTATCAATAAGGATCAACTTTGGCTCTTCGTTTGCCAACAAAATAGCCTCCTTAACTAGGGGCAGAGCTAGAGGATGCATGGACTATTTCGCCGAGAAATTATACTATATATACAAGGTCAAAAATATATAATTAGTAATCAATTCAACCTGGACACGCCACTGAAATTCAAAGGGGGTCCACGACTTAAAATTTTACAGCTAACTAAAACCTACAAGTTCTGAATACTTTCTCACCACTTTCTTTTCACAACAATTGCTATTCCGAAGAGAAGAAAATATGGGTGTGAAGGGCAAGTTGATTGCTTCATTAGAGGTGAAGAGTGGAGGACACTCTGTTCAGGATATTTTTCACGTTAATACTCATCATATACCCACCATAAGCCCTAGTAAGATCAACCATTTTGAGATTCATGAAGGTCAAATTATAAAAGTTGGTTCGATCGTTATCTGGAAATACAACGAGGGTAACACACATTTCCCCGCTCTCTTTATATGCATCATTTTCTTATATTTAGGTGTATTTGATTTTGATTATGTTTGATTACCATAAATATATTCTGAGTAAGACATTTTGCATTAAAAAAAAAGAAGAAAAATAGCTTCTTTAGGCGGAAGTCATTTCCCTTAGAGAAAAATATTACAACTATTTTAACTTTTAACTTTCTTCTACTTGCTCCAATTAATCTTTAGACCTTACTATTAGATTTTAGCACTCAAAATTTTATCAAATTAAATGACCTATAAATTTTTAATATTATTACTATTATTATCTTTAATGTATGCTTTCCGTAATATATCTTTCACTCACCAATCAAATATTAGAAAATATTTTCCAAATATTTTGCAGAACAAAACCTTTTTCATGAAAAATTGCTTCAGTCATACCAAACACATTATAATCAAATCTATAATTTTTTCATGAATGTTTATATCTTTTATGAGGAATTGCACTATTGAACTAGGAGTAACATCTCTTGTATTTTTGAATTTTAATGATTATAGATGGAAAAGAAAAGATTGTTAAGGAAGTGATTGAAGCCTTCGATCATCAGAAGAAATCAATCACTTGGAAAGTGATTGGAGGAGATTTGTTAGAGTTGTATAATTACTTCACTATTATCACATCTAGTGAAGATCAGTGGACTACATGGACATTAGTGTACGAGAAGAAAACTGAAGACACCCCTGAGCCTCTCGATTTCTTGGGTGTAGTCCTTGATTTGACCAAAGATATAGATGCCCACCTTCTCAAGAAATAAAAGATCTCTTTATATATATGTGTATGCGCGCGCGCTCGTATGTGATGAATATTTGGCAAGATTGGCTAATTTTAGCCACCGTGTGAAATAAATAATGTCGTGTTGGAGTTATGTATGTCAGTCTCCTTCTATGAATGTATTTTCAGTGGTCAGTTATGTAAGATATAATGAATTTTCCAAGTTTAATATTTTACCTATAATAATTACAAGATATATTTATTAGTGTGCTATCTTTTTCAGCCCCTTTTTGTTTTGATTTCTCTAATGGTAATATGGGAATTAATATTTACACAAATAGTCATTGAGGCACTCGAAAGCCCCTTTTTGTTTTGATTTCTCTAATGGTAATATGGGAATTAATATTTACACAAATAGTCATTGAGGCACTCGAAAGCGACTGGTACAATAAGGGATAGGTCGGGGAAAGTACACAAACAACCAATCTAGGGGTGCTATTTATTTTGTCCTTAAATTTTAAACTGAAAATCTTAATTTCAAGATATTTGTGACCCAAAAAAATTGAACTAAAAAACTAAAATTTATAACACATTGAGTAATTCCTAAATAACAGCGTTGGGTTTCATAATATGAGAATTGTTCCGCGGTTAGCCAGTTAGGCTCGTAACGCACGTGCTAATTTTGGCTTCCACAATAAAGCACATTATGGTAACGAAAAATGAATAAAGTAGGACTTTTATGCAAAGAAAGAGTAAACAATTTAGGCGAAGGTTGGAGAAATGAAGAACCCCACATTGAAGAATATAGGGAGAAAATACAAAAGTGGTCGATCTGCTGAAATTAATTGCATTCACTAGCCAAAAAATGTATAAAATATATACATATTTTGAATACAATACGCATATACAACCAAAAAAAAAATTGTCAGCTATTATTTTTGGGAGCGTCTAAAATATACATTTCTCCAAGAATGTACCAACTTCTCTTGTGCCAAAAGATACACTTCCAACAATAAAAGAAACTCTCTTCAGCATGCAGGAAGAATACCACAAAGTTACCCAAAGAAACTTCTGCGGGAAAAATTGTTCAATAGGAAACTGCAAATTTTGAACTTCAGGTTTCCTATTGTGGGAGTTTTTCTCATGTTTATTTATTGTACAAGAAAACTATGTAGAGTAAAGAAAAGGTTTAAAAAAACAGGAATGGAAATAAGTTAAGGAATATGTAATTTGGAAGAAAACAGATAAAGCAATTCAAGAAAGTTCTCTTTGAGGAATTTTCTGTGTGTATATATATACACACTACAAACTTCATCCTTTCCATCAACAAGAACAAAGAACAAAGGATAAAAGGAAATACTACATATTAGCAAAAGAGAAAGAAAAGAAACACAGGAAATGGGTTCAAAGGGAGCTGCAGTTGCTACACCAACTCAAATATATGAAGATTTTGTACCAACATCAAAACTGGTTCAAGAAGAACTCTCTGACACTCTTCACCTTAATATTCCAGGTGCTATTCTTTACTCATTCCTGTCATTAATCATCTGTTTCCTCCTCCCACCACTGACGGATTTATACTAGATGTGGATTCAGTACATCTATCGGAAACAGCCTCTACCTCACACGAGGTAGGGGTGAGGTTTGCGTACATCCCACCCCCGGATCCCACTCGTGGGAACACACTAGATATGTTGCTGTTGTGGATTCAGTAAATTATATTGCATCTAACTCGCACTATATATATGTAAGTGCTCGCCCGTGTGAGAAACAAGTTGGCACATATATAAAGAGTAAAACAAACTGAGTTAAATTTTGGATTCACCTCCCTCTCCCGCCAAAACGGTGCATGCAATACACTTGCGACAGAATGATTTATAGACTGATCCAGTATTTAAAAGCAGTGGGTGACCTCTCAATATATATTGATACTTTAAATAAAAAATTCTTTAAAATTTCTACAGAACATATATACAGATGACTCCAGCTGGTGCACACCGCAACTAGTTACTAGTATATGTTGAATTCACCACTGGTGATATTAACCTTACAACATGATGAGAAATTACAGGGATTCTATAAAATGAAAATTTTGCTATACTGCTAAATGAGATTTTTTCCGCTATGCTCAGAATAATGTTAACAATTCTCCAGAAAATGAAAAGTTCATAATTGGATGAAGACGCTGCATCTCACAGTAACTTATTCCATGCCTCATGTCAACTAAGATATCTGAGAAGTCATGTACCCACATCAGGCGTGACCGTTGTTATTTTCCTAATAATTTTCATAGTTAACCTTAAAGGGCAGCCCAGTGCACTAAGCTCCCGCTATGCGCGGGGTCCGGGGAAGGGCCGGACCACAAGGGTCTATCGTGCGCACTCTTACCCTGTATTTCTGCAAGAGGCTATTTCCACGGCAATAGTTAACCTTAAAGATTGAAATTCTATCTTCTGGAACATATTGATTTCATATATGATAACACACTGATGAAGATTGAAATCATCAGGTTTCAAGAAGGAACAGGTGAGGGTTCAACTGACCAAAACGGGAATTCTGAAGATCAGCGGACAAAGGCCGATTGGGCAAAATAAATGGCAGAGGTTTCAGAAGGACTTTCCTGTTGCAGAAAATTGTGACAAAAGTAAAATCAGTGCAAAATTTGAAAACGGCATTCTTCATGTTAAACAGCCAAAACTGATAACTTCAACACTGAAAAAGGACAAGGAATTGCGAGCCTCAGAAGCTGAGAATACCACTGCTAAAAGACAGAAGACCTCTTTAAGAGAGGAATTTACTAAGCAGGATAATGCTGATATTAATAACCCAGCTAAAGAGCCAGCAAAAGAAGAACAAGACAGCACTAGTCCTAAAACCAGTGAGCAAACAGAGGCTAGAAATCTTGGAGAAAAATCACTAGCAGATAAAAGTAGTTCAAGTAGTTCTTACAGTGAATCTGAAAGTGATGAATCGTCTGATGATTCGACAGATGATGAAACAACCAGAAAAGCTAGCTGTTTGGCTGCAAACCTGAAGAAGCCAAGGAAAATGATGAAAATGACTCTTGTTGCTCTGTTGATTCTTGGTATTGGGGTCTATGTCGCCAACATGATGAAGTCTGCGAACGAAGCTGAAGAAATGGATCTAGTTTTTCTGTAGCCCCAAATTGGTTGGGATATTTGCATTTCCTCCCAGCTGACTGTGAATAGAATAACTATTCAATTTCTAAACTGTAATCAATCAATTTGTTTGAATAAATCATAAGTGTTAATGAGGTGAAATGGTCTGCATCTCATGTGTGCTTTCTAAAGTGGAGGGCAAATGACCAAATCCATGTCCTAAGCGTTCATTTAACTCGAAGATAAAGCAGAAAACATGACTGTAAAAGGGAAATGGGATCAGGAAGCAGAGTATCTGCATCTGAGGTCTCTAACCATCTAGCAGCAGTTAAGATATGACAAGAAGAACTCGGGCAGTTCCAGTTAGTCAACTAAAATATGACAAGAACTTACCCGGCTAAGTTCATATTAATACAACTTAACTTCCAAAACACTTCAATGTTTCAGAAAATAAATTATAAAAATACTTAAAATAGATGGTAGCTATAATCATCCTTGCCAGCCTCTGTGTTCAAGAGGACACTAAACGTAAGTAACATGCCTCCGCAATCTTCGTCACGGTAGAATTTGCATTCGGAATGATGGATGAATCAGATGGTGTCATTGCAGCTGATGATATAGCTTCTCTAGGCAAATGGCACAACGATTCCATCGAAGAACATGACTTCTCATTTACATTGAACATGCATTAACCTTTTCAGCACCTATGGACTGTGGAGATGTATATTTAGAGTGAGCCATCTCCTCTTCATCTGCCAAAGGCATGAATACTTAGTTGCATCAGAACCGGTAATAATAAGCCAATCACAGTAGTTGGAACGGGTACATGATGAAAATATGAGACGGACCTCTGAATTTTTCTTGACAACCAGAAATGGACAGAGTGAATCCATGCAAGGATCAGTTTTGACAAGTTCACCTTCCAATTCCGAGAAAACAGCTGAAGGATCATCGGTAAGGAAGGATTTGCCTGAAATAGGAAAAGATGTCAATTTACTGTACAAAAGTGAAATTTTCAATAGTCTTCCAACAGCATTAAAATGTCATTGTTTGTTAATCTCAAGACAAACATCTATTAGCTTGAACAAAGCCTCCTTAACATCGACTTGGCTTGTGTAAATAAGGCGGAAGAGAATACGAATATTTTGTTAAAGCCATGTAAGCAACCTCGGCAGCATAATACCTTAAGACTAGTAAAGAGCACTGGAATGCTATTCCTAGACTTACAATGTATCCTGAATGAATGTAAATCCGAGTTCAAGTAGAAAGCTTCCCAGGATTTTCTAAGCGGCAAACCCTCTCTTGACATTAATGCAGCCTTCTCAAGATCTTCAACCTCATCGTTAATAGCCAAAACAATTTGATAACAAGTCTAAAATCTGAAAAGCAATAAAACATCAGTCAACATAGATGTGTGTGATGCCGAATGGGGGAAAGAAAAGCGTTGAAGCTTAAGAATACAAACCTCAGTTGGTCATCTCAGTTTAAAATGGTAACACGGCCTGTAAGCATTCCCTTCATTGAGCGCTTGCTCATGCTATGTGCAGTGAAGACCAGAACAGAGTCATTTGTTTTGTGCGACTGATATCCATAATTCGAGGCTTAACACCGCATCCATAACATTAAACCCATTCTTCCGCTGTAAAAGCTTCTCCGGGAGTTTTACTACTTTGCTGATTTCCTCTGTAAAAGGAATAACTGCACTAGTATATAGCGAACTTGTTAGCCTTGTATTCTAGTCGAAATTTTCTTATCTCTAAAGTCGCATTGTATTCTAGTCGAAAGTTTTCTAATCTCTAAAGTCACATTGTATTCTAGTCGAAGTTTTCTTAGCTCTAAAGTCAGAGAAGAGTATTGTTTCCTGGAGAAGAATATACCAGCACCATGCTTCACTCCGTCATGGAGAAAGAAGCTTCTCATCTGACAGGAAGCTGTTATTGATTCTCAAAATGATAGAAAATGATAACACCTGACGACTACTAAACACCACTGAAAAAACTATTCTTAGACTTATGATGTGTATAGATAAGAAAACTCACATCATTTGTCATATTAAGAGTGAAATAAAATATGATATCCAAGATAAAGTAGAGTGGAATAACAATCAAATATTAGAACTGATGTACCTCCTCAATAAGCTTACTTGGATGTTCTAACTGACATTCTTTCACCTTCTGCATTTCCATTAGATGCGATTTCCTTTGCAGAGGTAAAAGGAAATTACATCATAATGATAAATATAGCTGAATAAACCAAGTGAAATAAATATTCACTTTTTACTTCCCGAGTGAAACTGTGGTATCATCCTCACTTGTGGGAATTCACTGGGTTTGTTGTTGTTGAGTGAGTGAAACTGTGGTATCATGTTAAGCAAAGAAGGATCCTCGGCGATAAGGTGTATAAGTAACTTTGCTGTAGCTGCATCAAATGAGAAGCCCCTTCCAGTCATTTCCTTCAAAAGAGTTGCCATTTCACTAGTTCTGCGAAACTTGAGAAATCCTCGAACAATAATATTGTACGTGGCATTTATCTGGAGAACAACCATTATCTTCCATTTTTTTAAGCATATCTTTAGCTTCATCTAACAACCCTTCTAGACAAAACCCATTTATTATCATATTGTAAGTTATCACATTGGGAGACAATCCAATTAAAGAAAGCTTCTCAAAAATAGCACGAGCTTCGTCGACCTTACCATTTCTACATAATCCGTCAATTACAATACCGTAAAGTTCAATATCAGTATATTCTTTCTTTCTTTCCAACTCATGAAAAAACAATAAAGCTTTCTCAACAAGCCCATTCGGAAAATAACCACCAAGCAAAATGACATTAGTGCATATATTAGGTTTGAGCCCTGTAGATAGCATCTCAGCAAAGAAGTTTTCAACAAAGTCAGTTCTTCCAACTTCAAATAGACCTTGCAAGATAGTACTGTATGTAACAATGTTAGGTTTCGGTCCATTTCGACAAATTACACAAAACAAATGCATGGCTTCATCCAATTTCTTTTTCTTACAGTATCCATTAATTAATATGTTATAGCTAATAATCGTAGGCTCGATGATCTTATCTATCATGGAATCGAAAAGTCTCCTTGCTCTATCCATTTGACCGGGCAAGCAATATCCATCAATTATCACATTGTAGGTGACCACATTAGGCTCTACGCCTTTTTCAATCATGTGTCTCATTACCTCCTCGGCATCTTCAACTTTCCCTTCTTTGCATAATCCATCTGTTACAATGGCCAAAGTGTGCACATTTGGATAAATATTAAGATTTACCATTTCAAAGAACAAAGGCCAAACCTTTTCCCACTTACCAAACTTACAGAGACCATCAATCAACGAATTATATGTCCAGAGGAATGCCTTTTTGTTACAAATCTCTTCAAAAAAGGCTAACTGCGGCATCTAACATTCTATCTTTCCATAGGGCCTAGTGCTTCCTTGTTCCATTACCCGTGCCAAATCGAAAGTTTTTTTGAGTATGGCCACTTTTGCTAAGCCCATTCATGACTGTGGAATACATGAATTCGTTCGGCTCACAAATATTCTCTCTCACCAACTTTTTGAACAAGTTAACTGCATCTTTTATCTTATTTTCCGCAAAGAGTCCCCTTAGTAAGGTACTAAATGTGACAACATTAAATGGAATCATTCTTCAAGTAAATGGCTAACACCGAAAATCCGCAATCAGTACGATGCATTAGGCAATAGCTGTTAATCACGATACACAAGATGTAATCACTGATTGGGATATTAGATTTCAGCATTTGTCGAAAAGGGGGAACAACAGCAGAGTAATGCTTCATATTTACCATAGTCTTTAATAATTTCGAGAAGCTAAAAACAGAAGGAAGAGACTGAGATCTGACCATTCGACGAAAGAGACACACAGCATCATCTAAACACTTGACATTCTCAATATTGCTATGAGGTGTAGAAAAATCTCCGATTGCAATTGCCGAAGCAGAATGGGAATTAGCAAAGAAGGAGATAAAGGGAATAATACCATTGGAAGAGTAACGAAGCAGAGAAATTGTCGTCATCTGATTGCAATTGCTGAAGAGAAATTCGGTTTGCCCTAATTTGAGTTTTTGGCCAATATTGTCAGGTAGGTCTATTTTGGTCCCTCAAGTATATACTTGAGCATATTTAGTCCCTTATATTTGCTAAAGTGGAGCACATTTAGTCTCACTGACACAATGTGTTCAAAAACTAACTCTTATTCATGGAGCAAATCTTCTGCTCTGAAGCAAAATATTTCCTCTCATTTTATTGGATAACGCAAATTATCACTTTAATTACTCATTTTTAGATAATATCTTCTAAAATTTTGACCTTAAAAATATCCCATTATGTGTAAGTTTTCAATGAGAAAATGACATTGTATAGTCGTTGTAAAAATAAATATATAAAATTTATATTTTTTTTTTGTATATATATATATATATATACAAAAATTATACAAATTTTATATATTTTTTCCGCTACTAGATGTAAATAGTTTCTAGCACGGACTAAAAGTGATAATACAACCTGGTTATTCGTTTGCTTCAATAATATGCTTAGAGCATCTCCAACCCTCCCTCATTTCTCCATAACGGAGGCAATTTTTGCCATAATGGAGCTCCAATGCTCCCTCATTTTTGCCTCCAAAATGGGGGATGAATAGTGTTACTCCAAATATGGGGTGACATTATTCATCTCCTCCATTACTATTCATGATTATTTTTATTATTTAACTCTTTTAATTTATCTCTTTATATATACCTAATAATGTTTATGTAATATCTTTATAATATTAATTTTTCATCTTAACTTTGGCGTATAATTTTGATAAATTAATTTTCGTGCATTTATTATTTTTATGTAAAATTGTAAGCTAATTTTATTATAAGTTATAATTGTACAAAAAATGTATAATCATCTCAAAAAATGAATGGTGCAAATATAAAATATTAGATGTTGCTAAAATTGAAATGTGTGAATATAAAATATTAGATACTGCTAAAATTGAAAAGTGAAAATATATTAAATAAAAATACATTAAAATTGGAAATACATGAAAATTGAAAATACACTAAATTAAAATATATAAAAATTGAAACTACGGTAAATAACACAATAACTTAGTAGGGAGGTATGTCGGTTTCAGATACACTAACATGATAATAGAGGATGAACGTGATCTTAATGCACCAATTCAAGATGATTAGGAATGTCCACCTCCAACGGTAAAAATGGTAGTAGATGAAAATCATCGATTTGAGCAATTTTTAGCTCGACACAAAAAAATTAAGGACAAAGATGCTCAATTTGCACTTCGTAATGCATTAATAGATCATTAATGGGAGCATACTAGAGGTGGAAGTTGAATATTTATGTAATATTTAATATGAATTTTACCATAATATAATATGTATTGAATTATCTCGTATCTCAATGATTTCACTTTTATTTGAATTATCCTTTAATATATATAATCTATAATATTTGCTTATAAATTATATTATTTAAAAAATTATGGTATAAAATAATTTTATATTAAATTATATGTGATGAATATGTAAAAAAGAAAAAAAAAGATAGATTTTCTTTAATAGAAATAAGAAAATAAAATTTAAATAAAGATAATAATATAATATTGAAGAGAGAAAAATATAAAATGGAATATTCTTTTTTGGAGTAAAAACGGAGTAATGTTTGGAGTAACTTTACTCTATTTTGGAGTTTACTGCATTTTGGAGGAGAAAATGGAGGTAAGGGTTGGAGATGGCCTTAGAAGTGATCCTCGCAACTCTATTTTTTACAAATTTTAACTTTTCTTTTTGGAAAAATCAACCAAATTTTTTAAATGTATATATATACAAATTTTATATATTTTTCGGTTATTATTTTTGCAGCGGTTATACAGTGTCATTTTCTCATTGAAAACTGGCACATAAGGGGATATTTTCAAGGTCAAAATTTTAGAAGACATTATTTAAAAATGAGGAATTAAAGTGATAATTTGTGTTATCCAATAAAAGTAGAGAAATATTTTGATTCAGAGAAGAAGATTTGCTTCATGAATCAGAGTTGGGTAACACCATTAATTTTTGAACATATTGTGTCAGTGAGACTAAAGGTGCTCCACTTTAGCATACTTAAGGGACTAAATATGCTCAAAATTATATTTGAGGGACCAAAATAGACATATCATCAAAGATAAGGGATAATATTGGTCAAAAACTCCCCTAATTTGTTTGTGCTACGGATGAAATACATTTTTGTTCACGTGACATGTTCTTAAAATAAACCTTTATTTCATTAATTTTTAAATTTAATACTATTTGTATGTAATCAATTTTTTTTCAGGCTGAATTTGTGAAAATACTTGGCCATTATTTAAGTTGAATTTCTTTTTATTTAGCTAAAAGTAATAGAGCTTCAGCCAATTCTTTTTATAGATTTGGCACAAAAACAATATGTGGTTTTAAAACAAATTATGATTGCATCCGAAGAAGAAATACAAAAATATAAAGTCGAAACTCCATTATTTGGATAAAAAGATAATTGGCTAGAATAACATTGTATACGGTTATTTTATTATTTTTACCGAAATCGGGAGATTGCATCGAAGGACGACCTCGTAACAGAACAGACTAAATCACGAGGACAAGGTACCAAGTTCAAAATCGAGCTACCTGTCGAGATCGAGGCTAGTAGCGATCGAAGCCAAATAAAACAGACATTGAGCAAGATCGAAGATAACATAGTAACAGAAAGGCGAGATATCTGTGACTGGTCGAGGATCACGGCGTAAATCTCGGTAATTGATCGAGGATCATGGCGTAAATCTCGGAACGGATTAAATCAAAAATGGTTAATTAGTTAATCATGAAATTTCCTTCTATAATTAGAATTATTCCATAAGTAGAATTCATCTACTATATAAAGGAGAATTCTAATCATTTTGTAGGATATGGTTGACAGATATAAAAAGCAATATAATTATCTTTCTCGTTTATACTATTGTTCATCAGCTTGCTATACTTTAATTGTTCTGGCATCAACCAGTTTGAAAGTATCCAAACTCGAGGGCTGAGTTCCATTCTAACATCGGTTTGCTTTACTTTATTGTTAATTTTCATTACACATCCTCACATTTATCAATTGGTATTAGGTGAAATCACGTGTCCTTAGAACCATATTATAAGTTTAATTGTTATCCAATTTTAAAAGGTAAACAATTTGACGCCCACCGTGGGGCTAAGGATAATAGTAATTACTTAATACTGATTCTGATAACACACACTGCTTTACACTTGTTCTCGTAAGAATTTTTGTTTTCGGGATAAACACGCAAACTCACAAGCAGCGCCTACACATGGTGACAACGGCCTCAGATTTCACGGGAAAAATGACAATATAGCCACTCTTAGGATCGAGGCGCCTCATGCTGACCTCGAGGGAGCACCAATTACAAATCTCGTCGATGTCAGTTCACATGTCGCCCTAAATGCAAATTTGGGCTTTGATCCCGAAGGTAGCATATGCAGGGAAGTTCGATCAGGTGGTCGAGATATGCAGGGCGGAGAAGATGGTGGAGTTAGCCTCCAGTTGATATTCGAAATGTTACAGGCTCAACAAGACGCTATAGTACAACTGCAAAATCAGCACCGAACACCTAGTAGGATCGAACCAGAAATCTTCCACAGGGTCGAGCCTGTGACGGAAAGGTTGAACGCCAACGAATCGGGGACTGACCCCGCCATTATGAAAATACTCGAGGATCTCACTAAACGGATTGAATCGGGAGAAAAGAAAATCGAGGCAAATGATAAAAAATTAGAGACATACAACTCCCGGGTTGACCAAATACAGGGGGCACCGCCGATTCTAAAGGATATAGATTCGTACAGAAGCCTTTCCCTCCAAGTGCGGTACCGAGACCCATTTCGAACAAATTTCGAATACCAGAAATTCCTAAGTACAATGGGACTACCGACCCGAATGAGCATGTTATTTCTTATACATGTGCAATAAAAGGGAATGACTTGGAAGACGATGAGATTAAATTTGTTCTACTGAAGAAATTTGGAGAAACCTTTTCAAAATGAGCAATGATATGGTACCATAATTTGCCGCCTAATTCCATCGACTCATTCGCCATGCTTGCAGACTCTTTTGTAAAGGCACATGTCAGGGCAATAAAGGTTGCGCCTAGGAAGTCGGACCTCTTCAAGGTGAAACAAAAAGACAACGAAATGTTGAGGGAATTCGTATCTCGATTCCAGATGGAACGCATGGAACTACCTCTGGTCACAGATGATTGGTTTGTTCAAGCCTTTACTCAAGGCTCGAACGAACGAAGTTCGGTGGCATCACGACAACTAAAGCAGAATTTAATTGAATATCCTGCGGTAACCTGGGCCGATGTACATAATTGGTACTAGTCAAAGATCAGGGGCGAGGATGATCAATTGGGGACCCCTTCCGGTTCCGCTTATCCGAACAGGCCCATCGACAGAACTCAAAGGGATATCGACAGAGAACCCCGGTCAAGTAGAGATCGGTATCAATCATACAATGAAGAACGTAGAAACAACGGCCCAGGACACAATCCTATCCGAAATGATCGAAGGAACGATCGAAGAAATAGCTCTCGAGGGCTCATGAGCAAAAGTGGCTTCGATAAACACGCCAATTCCACAGAAGCACCACGATTATCAGAATACAACTTTAGCATCGACGCATCAGGTATTGTGCCAGCCATTGGGAGGATCAAAGATACTAGATGGCCCAGACCCCTACAAACCGATCCATCCAAAAGGAACCCTAATCAAATATGCAAATACCATGGTACACATGGTCATAAAACCAAAGACTGTAGACAACTAAGGGAGGAGGTGGCTCGTCTATTCAACGAGGGTCACCTTCGAGAATTCTTGAGCGATCGAGCTAAAAACCATTTCAGAGACAGGGATGCAAATAGGAAAAACAAGCAGGAAGAACCACAACACGTGATTCACATAATCATTGGCGGGGTCGATATTCCACAAAGGAACGTGTTCAAACACACTAAAGTATCAATTACCAGGGAAAACCGAACTCGAGACTATGTGCCAAAAGGCACTTTATCATTCAATGTTGAGGAAGCATAAGGGATCTCACAACCCCACAATGATGCTTTGGTAATCTCTATCCTTATGAATAAAATCCAGGTTAAACGTGTTTTATTGATCCAGGAAGTTCGGCCAATATTATTCGATCGAGGGTCATGGAGCAGCTCAGCCTACAAGATCAGATCGTACCCGCATCTCGGGTTCTCAATGGCTTCAACATGGCGAGTGAAATAACTAAAGGTGAAATCATCCTACTAGTAAATGTAGTCGTAAATATTCAAGAAACAAAGTTCCATGTGATCGAGGGGTGATATGAGATACAACGCACTGCTCAGAAGACCCTGGATTCACAACATGAGGGTGGTCCCATCAACCCTTCACCAAATGCTGAATTTTTCCCAACATCGGATGGAGTAAAAACGGTATATGGGGAACAGTATGCTGCCAAAGAAATATTTGCGGTCGACGAAGTAACACCGGTATCGGCGCTTTCGTCGACAAAGGGATCGGAGTCCAAAGGAAAATAGGAGGCTAAATAGCAACCACATCCACCAGCCTCGACTCGGTTGGAGAAGCAGGGAACAGATGAGGACGATGACTACTGGATCCCTTGATCCTTCATAATTCCAGAGGATTCCGACGCCACCAAATCGATAGTCGAAGAGCTGGAGCAAGTCATATTTATCGAGCATCCACCCGATCGAAAGGTATACCTGGGTACGGGATTAACCCCCGAGCTCAGGGAAAAACTCATTAAATTTATTATCAATAACATGGATTGTTTTGCTTGGTGCCACCTAGATATGACAGGGATTCTGCCGGAGGTCACTACACATCGACTGAGCTTGGACCCGAAGTTCCGCCGAGTAAAACAAAAGAGAAGGCCCCAGTCCGAGGTAAAACATGCATTCATCAAGGACGAGGTAACCAAACTTCTCAAAATAAGATCCATTCGGGAAGTAAAATATCCCGAATGGTTAGCAAACGTAGTCGTAGTCCCTAAAAAGGGAAATAAACTTAGAATGTGTGTAGACTATAAAGATTTAAACAAAGCATGTCCTAAAGACTCTTTTCCTCTGCCGAATATCGACCGCATGATCGATGCCACGGCCGGCCATGAGATTCTTAGTTTTCTCGATGCCTATTCCGAGTACAATCAAATATAAATGAACCCGGAGGATCAGGAAAAGACTTTGTTCAGCACTAAGTATGGTACCTATTGTTATAATGTAATGTCGTTTAGACTAAAAAATACTGGTGCCACTTATCAACGCTTAGTAAATCGAATGTTCGAAGAACAAATAGGTAAATCAATGGAGGTTTATATTGACGATATGCTAGTTAAGTCCCTGCAAGCAGAGGACCATTTGACACATTTGTAGGAGACCTTCGCTATACTAAGAAAATACAACATGAAGCTCAACCCGGAGAAATGTGCATTCGGGGTCGGCTCGGATAAGTTTCTCGGCTTTATGGTATCGAATCAGGGGATATAAATCAACCCCAATAAGATCAAGGTAATTGAAGATATCATAGTCGTGGACAATGTTAAGGCCGTACAAAGATTAACAGGGCGCATAGCCGCCCTAAGCCGATTCATCTCGAGGTCCTCACATAGAAGTCACAGGTTCTTCCCACTGCTCAGAAAGAAGAACAATTTTGCATGGACCCCGGAATGCCAACGAGCATTATAAGAATTAAAGTGGTACCTATCGAATCCACCACTTCTTCATACTCTGAAAGCGGACGAACGACTCTACTTGTACTTAGCAGTCTCAGAAATCGCGGTAAGTGGGGTCCTAGTTCGACAAGAACAAAGTACGCAAGTTCCTGCTTACTATGTTAGTCGAACTTTAGGTGAGGTCGAAACCCGGTATCCACACTTAGAAAAATTAGTGTTTGCCCTAATAAGTGCCTCTAAGAAATTAAAACCATATTTTCAGTGTCACCCGATATGTGTGGTGACTACTTATCCCCTTCGCAATATTTTGCGTAAGCCCGAACTTTCGGGCCGATTGGCCAAATGGGCCATCGAGATCAGTGGATACGATATTGAGTATCGACCCCGAACGACCATCAAGTCTCAAATCTTAGCTGATTTCTTGGACGACTTTACGCCAGCCCTCGTACTGAGGTCGAAAAGGAACTATTATTAAAGTCGGGTACATCATCGGGGGTGTGGACCCTCTTCACAGACGGCGCTTTGAATGTGAAGGGGTCCGGGCTAGGCATGCTAGGCATCGTTTTGAAGCCACCCACGGGTAATACAATTAGATAAGATATCAAAAATTCCAAGTTAACTAACAATGAGGCCGAGTATGAGGCCATATTATAGGTCTCGATCTAGCTAAAGGTTTGGGAGCAGAAGTCATCGAGGCCAAATGTGACTCCCTACTTGTGGTAACCAAGTCAACAGAACTTTCGAGGTTCGAGAAGATCAAATACAAAGGTACTTGGACAAATTACAGGCGACTCTACATCGGTTTAAAGAATGGACCTTACAGCATATGCCTCGAGAACAAAACAGCGAGGCTGATGCCCTTGCAAATTTGGGATCATCAGTCGAAGACGACGAGATTAGCTCGGGGACTATCCTACAACTTTCAAGGTCAGTAATAGAAGAAGGCCACGCCGAAATCAACTCCACAAGTCTGACCTGGGATTAGAGGAACAAATATATCGAGTACCTAAAGAACGAGAATCTTCCATCGGATCCTAAAGAATCGAGGACTCTACGTACGAAGGCCGCACGATTCACACTGGCCGAAGATGAAACACTATATAGAAGGATGTTCGATGGACCATTGACAATATGTTTGGGACTAGGAGATACCAACTACGTCCTACGAGAAATCCACTAGGGCACCTGCAGAAATCATTCTGGTGCCGAATCATTGATTCACAAAGTCATCAGAGTAGGATACTATTGGGCCGATATGGAAAAGGATACAAAAGAGTTTTTTCAAAAGTGCGACAAATGTCAAAGGTATGCGTCGATGATTCACCAGCCCAGAGAGCAACTCTACTCGGTCTTATCCCCATGTCCATTCATTAAATGGGGAATGGATATCGTCGGTCCTCTACCATCGGCCCCAGGTAAAGCTAAATTTATTTTGTTTATGACTGACTAGTTATATAAGTGGGTTGAAGCGCAGGCTTTCGAAAAAATTAGAGAGAAAGAAGTCATAGACTTCATATGTGACCACATTATATGTCGATTCGGGATGCCTGCTGAGATCGTATGTGACAATGAAAAGCAGTTCGTCGGCAGCAAAGTGACAAAATTTCTCAAAGATCACAAAATAAAGATGATCTTGTCGATGCCATATCATCCTAGTGGGAAAGGACAGGTCAAATCGATAAACAAGACCATCATTCAAAATCTGAAGAAAAGATTGAACGGCGCTAAGGGAAAATGGAGAGAAATATTACCTAAAGTCCTTTGGGTGTATCGAACAATGTCAAAATCCAGTACGGGGGTAACACCATTCTCTTTAGTATATGGCGTTGAAGCTCTTATCCCGGTTGAAGTCGGGGAACCAAGCGTCAGGTTTCAATATGCAATGAAATAGTCAAATCTCGAGGCTATGAATACAAACCTCGAATTGCTAGATGAAAAATGGGAAGCCGCCCTCGTTCGAATGGCCGCACAGAAATAGTGGATCGAAAGGTACTATAATCTAAGAGCCAATCTTCGACACTTCAAAATCGGGGACTTGGTTCTGAGGAAGGTCACCCTCAATACTCGAGACCCAAATGAAGGAAAACTTGGCCCGAACTGGGAAGGATCGTAACATGTCCTCGATATTGTCGGAAAAGGATCCTACAAACTTGGCACGATGAATGGCGGACAATTACCAAACAATTGGAACATATCACTCCTCAAACGATATTACTGCTAAGGTACGACCTCCACCATTTTCGTTTATATTTTATACTAACCATTTATAGATGTTTGATCAAAGACATCAAAGGATTCTTCAAACACAAAGTCCTTAGGTCTGAAAGCACGCGTTGCACTCTTTTTCTCTTAGATAGATTTTTGTCCCAAATGGGTTTTTCCGACGAGGTTTTTAACGAGATTGTTCATGCTAACTTAGAGTAATTCAACAGCATCCGAGGCTCCTTTACAATTAACCTCGAATACTGGGGGGCATCACCCTCGTATAGTTACAAGGAAAATACTTCGTGCTGATAAGGTCTCGATAGGTAAATTTTGTAAGGGTCAAACGGTCGAACAAACCATGCACATGTAGATTACTCGAGCCCTAATGGAAAACATGTAATCATGTTAATCTATTGAAAAAAGTATTTTTCCTTGCTAGATATTTCATGCCTTAGAGAAATTTTTACTTTATAATGTCGTGTTTGTCATCTATTGTGGAAACTGGCTTAAGGGCCGGTCACAACTAAAGTTCGAACAATTGACCCCGCACTCGGGGAGTGCCATCCAAAAAATTGACATGATCGAATTATTAAAACCTCGAGATTGTAAGACCTTAAAAAGGAAACCCTCGATTTTATAAGCCACGGCCACCCCACTCGGGGACTGATACTTCGAACAAGTTTGAAGTATAACAGGGGAACAAGCCCAAAAGGCGAATCCTAATTTAAAGGCTTTGGTCAAATTAACACGGTTCGAAGACGTTTGATTTCCATTATAAAACAGGCCTTCGAATATTTTCATAAACCGGTTAAAAAGGCTACCCTCAGCTGAATTACTAAGGGTCTCGATAATATCGACCCTCGAAAACCCTAATGGGTACAAAGTCGTACGAACTCTCGAACAAATTCTTTATTTTATGCTACGGCATTACGAAACAAAAGGTCTCGATAGTATCGACCCTTGAAAACCTTAATGGGTACGGAACCGTTCGAACTCTCAAGAAAATCCCTTATTTTATTCTAAATCACAACAAACTTTATATGATTAAACAATAAAATTTTCAAGCCGAAAAGGGGGAGAAAGCCATTCTTTTTACTATGGCCGTATCGGCCTAATTCAAGAGCCTAAAGGGTTATTTTATTTTTGAGTTCGAGAAATCATCCTCACTCAATTAAAACCTAAGGGTCACCCTACTCCGAGTTCGAGCAAGTACTCACTTGATTATAAAAACTACACTAGGCCGGCCTCAATCAAATTGCCTAAGCCTCGCGCTTATGAACAAAATTTTCATAAGGCATGAATGAAACAAAATTTTCATAAGGCAGAAAATGAAATAAAGACAAGTTGGAAAGGAAAGAGATCTTTATATATATATGAGAATATTTACAAGGTCCGATCAGGATCCTACACAAAAGATCAAAAGTGAAAAATCCTAAGGTTCCTCATTTTCTCCATCGAGTCCCCCCTCCCCCGCTCTCGGACCCGCTCTTGCTCTCGGCATCATTATTATCATCGAAGGAGGCCAGTGCTCCAGCATCACCTTCACGCTCTCTAGCCTTTATTATCTCGTCGGTAAGATCGAAACCTCGAGCGTAGATCTCCTAGAGGGTTTCCCTCCGATATTGGCATTTGGCGAGTTCAGCAATCCAATGTGCTCGAGTTTGAGCGGTCTCGACTGCCTCTCTCACTTGGACTTGAGCGGCTTCAGCATCGGCCTAGTAGACGGCCACGATTGCATCTGCTTCAGATTTTGCATTTTCGGCTTCAGATTTGGCCTTTGCAAGTTCGGAAGCCAACCGAGCCTCAAGCTCCTCTATTTTCTTTGCCTGGGACGAGCTCTTCTCCTTCATTCCTTGAAGCTGACTTTCGACCGATGAAAATTGGGCTCGAGTAGTCTCTTTTTCTGCAGCAAAGCGGTCCATACCTTCTTTCCACCCCAAGGACTCCGCCTTTATCATGTTGACCTCCTCGCGGAATTGCTCAATCTTCTCGACCTTCTGCTGCAGTTGTGAGATTGAAATGTTATCTACCGTTCCCGAATTAAGCCCATGAGGTTTTAATATTTTCATTACCTGCTCGATCAGTTCGGTCTGATCTTGGTAAGCCTTGGCCAACTCGGCTCGGAGGTCCTTGGTCTCCTCTTCTTTTTGCCCACGGAGAAGTCTAAGGGCATTTCTCTCCTCTGTGAGCCCTCGGAGGTCGGCCTCATATCGATTCAACTCAGCTTGAGACCGAGAAAATGCTTCCCGATGAAGCGCTGAGGCCTATGAAGAAAGAAGAAAAAAGGTTAGACATGAAGAGAAAAATGAACACAAGGGTAATACCAACAAGGGGAGTTAAGGCTTACCCGGTTTAGAGCTTGTTGTGCTTTGTTGAAAAGGCTCGATGCCCTGCTCGAGTCCTTCCTCGAGACCTCCATTTGCTTAGGCCAGTAGTATCTTCGACCCCAGTAAAATAATCATGGAAGGGGTCCTCCCTTCAGTGGGTTCCTTTGATGGAGAGGGTCTTCAAGGCCCGAGCCTCTTGAATAATCTCCTCGGAAAACGAGGGGAGCAGCGGGGAGCCTCCAATTTCTATTGCCCCAAATGGATCACTTGGGCTGGTCTTTCCATCTCGGGGGGTCTCGAGATCAGCCCATACAACCGTACCCACCGTTGGCTTATTATGGTAGGAGGCATCTTCAATCCTCGATAACTCGGGGACTTCGCCCAAGACTCTTCCCGAGACACCCTCATCTCAAGATGGGGTCTCTGCAGCCTTCACCGATTCAGTGGCCTTTGGGTCCTCGGTGCTCATTTTCACTTGGGCCACCAGTCCGAAGTCGTCTTCTTCCTCTTCTTCGTCTTCCTCCTTTAGACGCAGAACATAGTCTTCGGTGTGAAGGATGATGTTCTTCTCCGACTTACGAGCCTTCATCTTCTTAGGTTCAGAATCCTCGGAGGTTGAGGTATTTTTCCTCTTTTTGTCTTTCCGCGATTTCAGTGTCGTGATCGATGTCTCCTCCTCACCAAATAAGGGCCTCATGACAACATCTTTGCCAAGGCCTGTATGAAAGGAAATTAAGTAAGAAATGCTTTAACAAAATCATCAAAGACGTGGAAAAAAGGCTTACCATGAGTTTTGTCCTCCCATCGATCCTTTGATAAATCGCACCATGAGTGCTCAGCATACGAAGAAGTCGAGGCCAGGTCCCAAACCCAGCTCTTGAGGTTAGGAATTGCCCCGGGCATCCAAGAGATCGCTACATCACGGAAAATGATGTCGATGAGAAAAATCAAAGGAGCAAAACAATAAATAGGAGCTAACAATGGGATTGTACTTACGCTTCATATTCCATTTCTCGGAAAATGGAATCTTCTCGACCGGGATTAGGTCGGAAGTCCTTACTCGAACAAACCTTCCCATCCAGCCTCGGTCCTTGTCCTCGTCTATACTCGAGAACATCACATTGGTAGCCCGGCATTGGAGTTTTATTAAACCGTCTCGATAGAGACGGGGGAAATACAACCTGATGAGGTGGTCGAGGGTGAAAGGCATCCCCTCGACTTTGCTCACAAAGAACCGAAGCAAAATAACAATTCGCCAAAAGGAAGAATCAATTTGGCCTAAGGTTATTTGATATTGATGGCAAAAATCAACGACGACGGGGTCGAGGGCCCATCGTGAAAGGGTAAGTGTAAACACTTAGAAACCCTTCCACATGGGTGGTGATGTCCTCTTCGGGGGTCGGGATCACCACCTCTTTGCCCTCCCAGTTGCAGTCTTTATTTACCTGCTTAAAGTATCTCTCAATTATCGAGCATATATACCTCAACATTGGCTCGTATCGACCGGGAATCGACGAGGCTATATCGGTCTTAAAGTCTAAAGTGAGGATATACCCCCCGGGAACACACTCCTCAGGGAGCGGCTCCACCAGTGTTTTGTCACCGGCCGTCCGCGATGAAGAAGCGTTTTCCTTCTGAGGAATAGTTTTTGACGTTTTCGCCATTTGGATTTGAAGTTAAAAATTGATGGAGATGAAAAGATTTGGTGTTCTAAGAAGAGGTTAGCAGTGAAAATCGTAGATTTGCAGATGAAGAACTTAAAAGATGTAAAAAGCTTTGGTGATTAGAAATTTGAAAGTAAAAGTTCGAAATGATGAAGAGAGGAGCTATTTATAGATTTCACAACGACGATTCAAAATTGGCGGTGGCCGACCATCGACTGACGCACATTTAATGCCTTGGTAACTGTACAAACGGGATATTTCGGTCACTTCCGTCGCTTACGTCATGAGGATGGCGTCATGACAGGCCGAGGTAGAAAAATCGAAGGCTTAATTCGTTTCTTGTCATTACACTCCAAAAAACGAGGGGACTATCTATATACGGTTAAAATCAGGACCACCTGATTTACTATTTGATCGAGACCAGGAGATTACATAGAAGGACGACCTCGTAACTAAACATACTAAATCACGAGGATAAGGTACCGAGTTCAGAACCGAGGTACATGTCGAGATCGAGGTTAGTAGCGATCGAAGACAAATAAAACAGACATCGAGCAAGATCGAAGATAGCATAGTAACAGAAAGGCGAGATATCCGTGATTGGTCAAGGATCACGACATAAATCTCGATAACTGGTCTAGGATCATGGCATAAATCTCGGAACAGATTAAATCAAAAACGGTTAATTAGCTAATCATGGAATTTTCGTTTGTAATTAGAATTATACCATAAGTAGAATTCTTCTACTATATAAAGGGGGTTCTATTCATTTTGTACGACATGATTGACAAATATAAAAAGCAATATGATTCTCTTTCTCGTTTATACTATTGTTCATCAACTTGTTATACTTTAATTGTTCTAGCATTAACCAGTTCGAGGGTATCCAAACTCGAGGGCTGAATTCCATTCTAACACCGATTTGCTTTACTTTATTGTTAATTTTCATTACCCATCCTCACATTTATCAATTGGTATTAGGTGAAATCACGTGTCCTTAGAACCATATTATAAGTTCAATTGTTATCCAATTTTAAAGGGTAAACAAACATAACTCTAGCAAAAAACAATTCTTCAGATTTGACCCCATAAAAAGAAAAATATTACATCTAAATAGCAAGAAATACACAATTGAAACTCCATAATTCTGGCTAAGAAAAGTTTGATTCGGCTAAAAATAATAAATTCTAACTTAATTTTTATAGATTTGGCACGATAAATAAGAAATATACAATGGAAAAAAGTAGCCATAGCATCTAAAGATGAATAAAGGTAAATGCACAGTTGGCATTGCATTATTTTGGTTAAAACTTCTTTTTTATTTGGCTAAAAATAATGGAGTTAAGCTTTTCTAAGAACCATTAACACAATATACTTCACTTATGAAATTATATATAGCACACAACAATTAATTACCCACACATCTATTTAGTCAAAGAATAATAACTACTATATAAACTTGCCCCATATTTAAAGGAAATTATATAAAATTCCTTGATATGTGGGTACACTAGAATTGATAAGATTAGGAATGAAGTTATTCGGCAGAAGGTGGGCGTTGCCCCTGTGGATGGCAAGATGTGGGAAGCGAGGTTCAGATGGTTCGGGCACATGCAGAGGAGAAGCTTTGATTCTACGGTGAGTAGGTGTGAGTGGTTGGCTGTGGTGGGTACGAGAAGAGGTAGATGGCGGCCTAAGAAGTATTTGGGAGAGGTGATCAGGCAGGACAAGGCACAACTGCGGATTTTCGAGGACATGGCCCTTGATATGAAGGTCTGGAGGTCAAACATTAGGGTTGTAGGCTAGGGGGTAGTCGAGCTTTTCCTACTTCATACCGGGGGTGAGGCGGGCTTGGATATGGTTGATCTTAGACGACTTGTAGTTAATATTGAGTCCACACTATCCTTTCTATTTTTCTTATCCATGGGCCTTAATTACCGGTTACTGTTATTGCATGTCATCTATTTTTGATTTTTATGCTTCTGTTACTATTTCTACGGTTTATGCTGGCGTTACTGATGAATTGTCTCTTCTTGTTTTATTCCCATCTTCCTGAGCCGAAGGTTTATCGAAAACACCTTTTCTGCTCCATCGGGGTAGGAGTAAGGTATGCCTACACACTACCCTCCCCATACCCTACTTTGTAGGATTTTACTGGGCCATCGCCTTCGTTGTTGTTGTATATATGTGAAGCAAATTCACTCCATCCGTTTTAAACTTTGGACAAAATTAAAGAATAAAAAGATTTTTCATTAAACAAAGCCTTTTATTATGGGAACCTTTATCCTTATTTTCTTCTATACAATAAACAATTATTCAGTAAACTATTCATTATATACTATTATATATAGCATGTTAATATTACTAGTAAAATAAAATATACACAACAAATAAAAATAAAGATATATTTTGGTTTGAATATTATATTCCAAATTAGAATATTATGGTATATTTGATTTGAATATGTAATGTTTGGTTTGAATATGTATTTTGGCGTGTTTGGTTTAAATATTGTATTTTTTGTTAGAATATTTTGTTATGTTGGTTTGATTTATATATTCTTCATTAAACTGTTGTGATTTGGTGTATTTGGTTTGAATACTGTATTCCAAAATAGAATATTACGGTATGTTTGATTTGGATATTATTTCAAATTAGAATATTATGGTATGTTCGATTTGAATATTGTATTTCAAATTAGAATATTATAGTTTGTTTGATTTGAATATTGTATTTTTCATTAGGTTATTGTGGTGTATTGGTTTGAATAGTAGTATATTTTAATATTTTATATTAATTTAGATATTGTATCCCATATTAGAATATTTTTACCTTATTTTAGTATTTCTTTTGATTACATAGACGAAAGAGAAATTATTGGGTTTTGGACTTTTTGGTGATAAGGTATAGTCCCATTCCTTAAAACGTGGGATGATGAAGTATTTTAAGAGAATTCTTAAGTTGGACTGAGAGATAATTTAATTCCTAAAAGGTGAAATTTGTTTAAGAGGCATATAATGATATTAAAAATTTAAAAAGTAAATAAAGTTTTATAAAGTGTGTATAAAAAGTAAAATAAATATTTCAAATATATATGGAATTAACTGGTGTTTCCAATTTGCATACCGCGTAGATTTCGATTCAAAGAGAGTTGGTTCAACAAGAACACTTTGACACTCTTCTTCTTAATCTTCCAGGTGCTCTTCTTTTAGTTATTCATGCCATTAATAAGATTTTATTATTGTATATAATTATGAAAGCGACATATAGCGAGGACTCATAAAATCGACTTTAATTTGCTTGAAATACGGTATAATAATTATAGTCATTGTTGATTAATCGATTCCTTCCTCCTCTTGCCAACACGATGGATGCAATATATTTGTTTTTTTTTTTAAGATGGAAAGTAATTTATAAATAATTCACCTATGAGCTAAAACTTGATGCTTAGATAGAAGAGGAAGTAAAAAGAAATCTTTATATGCTACTATCATCCAATGAGTCTGCCCGTGCAACTAAATTACAACATAACGAGAAATTATAGGAACTCTTTAAAATAAAAATTTTGTTGAACTGCTAGACGAGAGTGTTCCTTAAATCTGTTAAGTTGATTAGTACAAAAATTTTAATTCTTAATTGATTCAAAGACAAAATAATTTGTATTTTAATTCACTTTCAATTTAATCTGACTACCTAAGATAATTTTTATAATTTAATCTATAACTGCAATATTATTACTTTACTCAAAAAGACAATCTACGCCAAATTGAATTTGTGCATAGTGACATCGATTTTTTTAGTTTTACTTTTAACAATTCACTCGTCATACTGCCATAGAAAATATGAATTGCAAAAAATAGCCAAAATAACGATTTATAGAAAAGGAAGAAGAAAACTCCGACTATCAACAACATCAGCATGCAATTTCAGCAAATCAAAAAATTTTCTTCTATCGGAATTTTGTTCTCACATCTTTCAACATGTACGAGGGAACTTTCTTTGGCAAATACCTAGATTTTCCCATTTTCACATACAGACCTTCCAAACACAATTTTCAATTCATTCTTGATAATTTTAAAACTAAACTTGCCTGTTGGTAAACTAATTTCCTCAGTATGGCATGTCGCATAAGTCTAATTAACTCCACTCTCAATAGCTTGCCTAACAACGTAATGCAATACATTCAATTTCCTCACTCAATCATCACTCAATTAGAATGCTTCCAATGAAACTTTTTTTGGGGTACAACTCCCAACAAGAAAAAAATGCACCTCCTCAAATAGAGTGAAGTAACCATGCCAAAACAACAATTGCTATTGCTACCAAATACAATGTAGCAGTAGCATAATGATAAATGAAAAATACTAAGCTACTAATTTGAACCATCTAATTGTTGCCGACGCCAATGAATTCACACACCAGTTCTAAATTTAAACAAGCATGTTGAAATGATGGCTTTTGGCTTCTTAGGAATCTGGTGTAGTGTCTTGTTTTTTGCTGCTGGGAACTTGAGTTTTCCGCCTATGGCATATTTGGTTAGCTAGAAATGCTATAGTTTTTCGTTCCCATGCTACGCCTCTTTCAAAATCTCAAGTCCTAAACAAGGCGGCGGAATTTTACTAAGTCGCCATTTTACAGCTTTCCGCACATAATCGAATTCCAATGCAAATAAAATGGCACCCTCCTAGCTTTAACACATTTAAGCTATATACACACGGTTCAGCTAGGTTAAATACAAGTCAGGGAGGGATTGGTGGTGTCATAAGCGACTCATCCGACAGTTGGCTCAAAGGTTTTACTGGCCACCTTATCACTAATGGGAGTATTGAAAATGTGCTGCTTGCACTCTATCATGGATTGCAATTGGCTTTTACTCATGGCTACAAGCCACTCGAAGTGAATATAGATGCTCAGACAGTTATCACTATCTTACAGAGCTCACACCCCTTATTTAATAATATTCTTCACGACTGCAGGTTCCTAATCCGGCAGTTGGATGATCCCGTCATACTCCATACGTAAGGGAGCAAATAAAGGCTGGAGATCTACTAGCAAAACTTGGTTGCAACATGGATAGCTCTGAAGGCATCACTTTTTTTGCACAACCTCCATCTTTTGTTCAGACGGCTTTGGAGGATGACCGGTTAGTAACACTTTTTGGCCGGCTGCACAGAACAAATGGCAAAGGTTTCAGGACTTTCCTGTTGCAGAAAATTGTGACAAAAGCAAAATCAGTGGAAATTTTGAAAATGGCACTCTTCATGTCAAACAGCAAAAACTGATTACTTCAACAGTGAAAAGAAGGCCACAGAAGCTGAAATACCCCTGCTAAAAGACAGAAGACCTCTTTAAGAGAAGAATTTACCCAGCAGGATAATGCTGATAATACCCTTGATAAAGAGCTAGCCAAAAAAAAAAAAGAACAAATGCACACTAGTCCTAAAGCCAGTGAGCAAACATAAGCTAAAAATCTTGCAGAAATATCGCCAGCAGATAAAAATAGTTCAAGTAGTTCTTACCGTGAATCTGAATATGAATCAACAGATGATTCGACCGATGATGAAACGACCGGAGATGCTAGCTGTTTGGCTGCAAAACTTACGAAGCCAAGGAAAGTGGTGAAAATGATTCTTGTTGCTCTGTTGGTTCTTGGTACTGGGCTTTACATCGCCAACATCATGAAATCACCATTTCATAGCTAGTTGAACTGAAATGCCACAGGATTTCAATGGATTCACATTCGTCCTGATTACAACAAGTACATTTTGAAGTGCAAAGAATACCAAACAATCATCAGTAGGTATTCTGCCCTCCAAAAGTCTTAACACAAAAAAACTGATAGACCTTTGGTCTTTCGAAGGGTTGAACATTGAACTCCTAGCCTGGGTAGAGCTCCCTTCCCTGTCCAGTAAGGACACCTCCCCTTTACGGATTTTCCAGTGAATGTTTTTCTCTATATCTTCTTTTATCTCCATGAGCCTTTTCCATGTATGCAGTCCAGATCTCCATTTATAGGAGACTGGATGGCCCCTCTCTGTAACACAAATACATATTTAATTTCTGTTAAGTTCTAGGATCAAACTGAGGGTAGATAAACAATTTTCATAGAATATACAAGAAGCACTTTGATTGAAGGAGCCAAAGTAGCAATCTCAGACAATTGCCAGAATTCAGAAATCTACATATTATTTCTTGAAGAAAAAAATTCTCTTTAACTCTTGCATATAGCAATTTCAAACAGGACTTTTCGATGCTAATTCAAGCTCACTTGGTGCTGGCCAACTGCGTGCGGAGGAGCTTAGCAGCAACTACCATGTTGCTGAGAGCAGGATTAACTTCAGAGGATGTTGGTATGAAGGACTGCAAGCATTTTTTTGATTCTGTCAGCAATTTCTTCTGTTGATGGAATCCTTGGCGAATGGATGTTGTATACTCCAGGACCAATGCCAGCACCATACTTCACTCCTGGAACACAGACAAAATTCCTCATCTGACCTGGAGTTCTCGATGGTGATCATCCATGTCGATAATTGAATGGATGATGATGTCATTTAAGTCTGAATAGTGTGGGTGTAAATCTGTCACAAACAAGGGCCAAGATGATTAGATCCTTGTAAAAGAAAAAATAATAATTTGGTTCAAAATATTTGTCACTTTAGAAAACAAGAAGGCAGTAATTATTTTTTCCATTTCCACCCTTACTACTTCAAGAAGGCAAATAGTCATTACTGACCCAATTTAAAGAAAAGATAAGGGTAATTAAATCGAAAGTCCCTTACGGTTAGTGCTACTAAATGAAAATTTTAATTAGTGTACCAAAACCTTAAACGGCAAATAAAAAACAACCAGAAAGAGTACCAAGAAAATTTCATAATAACACAAAACACATCCCTTACGAGACAAATTTACTAAACAGGATAATGCTGGTAATACCCCTGCTAAAGAGCCAGCAAAAGAAGAACAAATGAACACTAGTCCTAAAACCAGAGAGCAAACAGAAGCTAAAATCTGAAGATGAATAAACAGATGATTCGATGGATGATGAAACAACCGGATACGATAGCTGTTTGGCTGCAAACCTGAAGAAGCCAAGGAAAGTGATGAAAATGACTTTTGCTGCTCTTTCAGTTCTTAGTCTCGGGTTCTATGTTTGGCTGCTCTTTCATCGCCAACGTGATGAAGTCTGCGAACGAAGCTGAAGAATGAGACTAGTCTTTCTGTAACTCAAATTTAGTTGGGACATTTGCATTTCCTCCCAGCTATGATTGTGAATAGAATAACTAACAAAGTATCCCTTTTTTTTTTTTTGAGAATGTAACATATTTGTATATTACTATAGACTTCAGTAGAACTGTGAAGTCACCCATAATTATAAAGGGGAGTGCATAAAAACCAAACACTTCTAATCCTTGGTCTTCTCACAAGGATTCTAGAACATCACAAATGGATTCATGATCCTCCAAAAACTTTCCTTCACACCAAAAATAGAAAAGAACTAGACATTTCATCTTCATCTTCTGGATGTCACTGAACTTGTCTTCAAGTTCAAAGCATCTCTGATTCCTCTCTTCCCAAATTGTCCACTATATGCAGGCTGGGACATTTCTCCATCTCTCTTTATGTCTAGAAATATTACCTTCTTTATTCCAGCAAGCTAGAACTTCAAGTATTCTTCCTAGCATAGCCCATAAAATTCCTCTTAAGTTGATGAAAATCCTCCATAATTGTACGGTCAACTTGCAAGTCAAAAAGAGATGACTTATTGTCTCTGACTCCTCTCTACATAAGTAACATCTAGAGCATAAGTGTTCTCCTCTCTTGATTAAATTATCTTGTGTCTGAACTGCCTCTTTTGCTAATAACCATGTAAAGCAAGCAACTTTGTAGGGAACTTTGACTTTCCATTTCAGCTTCCATGACCAACATCCAACCTGATTATTATGTAATCGTTCAACTTGTTATGAATCGAAAAAACATCATTTGAATAAATCACAAGTGCTAGTGAGGTCAGTGAAAAGCTAGAGCATCATCTTGCATTTTCCAAAAGAAGGGAAGGAGGGAGAGGAGAGACAAGATGTAGATTAGTAAGAACATAAAAGCAATCTCAAGGTTGAGCAGCTACATAACAGATTATCTACTGATGATCATTGTCTATTGGATTGCTAATCCAAAGCTATATGCAAGCACAATATGAAATAATCTGTCTCCAGTACAAATGTAGCAAGAATAACCTGAAAATTGTCTTATATGGTACAGCTAATGCGTATCTCCACATGAGAGAGAGAGAGAGTATGAGTAAAATTAGACAAACAGTAGGAATAGGACGAATGTCCATTACCAAACTCATGCTTTGTTCACCTAAACCTGAAGAAGATAGCAACCGCAAATAACCAGAACAAAAGGAATAACTAGGGCCATAAACAAAGAATTAAAACCTTTAATATCATATTAATAGCCACTTAACTTCCACAACAACACTTTTATGTTTCAGAAAATATTATAGAAAGGTTCCTTAAAGAGATTGTAACTATAGCCATCCTTGTTTCAGTTTAGCCTCTATGTTCAGGAGGACGATAACGTAAGTAACAAGACTCCACTGTAATACATAATCAGGCGCTACACTTCTCATTGGGGAATTCCAAGCTCACAGTAACCCACTTATCTTCACCAATAGGAAGCACAACAGAATCCTTGGGCAAGAACTAACCTGGAATGGATTTGTACACTCTGACCCTGTTACAAACGAGGTAATTTTGATTTCTACAGTCTTCCTCGCGCTAGAATTTGCAATCTAGACAGTAGAGGAATGGATTGGTGCCATTGCAGCTGATGATAGAGTTTCTTTAGGCAACTGGAACATTGATACCACGCACACCCCGCAAAATTGAAGATGCATTAAACTTTTCAGCACCTATGGACTGGAGAGGTATGTTTAGAGTGAAGACTGAATGAGTACATGATGCAGAAAACTTTGAACACCTTTTACCTTCCCTTTCTTCATCCTCCACCTCACAACTCAGAACTGAAGCTGAATTTGGACATCCAACTATGGAGTTCCCTTGCTATTTGGTAATGAAAAGCAAGCTTTCACAAGGAGAGCTTTTCAGAGCTAGTTGAGTCACCTGGCTGACGAGTCTTTCCGTGAAATTATTAGAAGTTAGTTGTCCTAGCAGTGTAAAGTAAAAAAAGCATTAGTGGAATTTACTTTCATATAGGCACAAACCAAAAAATTACTTTTGCTTTCTTCAGGCTGGGGAACATCTTTCACAGTGAATCCATGCAAGTTTCGGCTGGGGAACATCTTCCAAATCCGAGGACACAGTATGGAAACATTTGCCTGAAATTGGGAAAGATGTCAATTTGCTCTACAAAAGTATATTTTTCAATAGTCTTCCAACTGCATTAACATGTCATCATTAAGTGAATCTCAGGGAAAACATCTATTAGCCTGAACTAAGTGTCCTTAACATCTATTTGGATCAATATGAAACCCTATTGTTCTCACTAAAGGGAGAGCTAATTACCAAATCCAAGTCCTAAGTGCTTATTCAACTTGACAGATAAAGTAGCAAAGGTTACTATAAAAGGGAAATGGGATCAGGAAGCAGAATATCTGCATCTGAGGCCTCTAACCATCAAGCAGCAATTAAGATATGAACTTATTTAAGTAGTTATCGTTCGGTAATACCATAATGAAAACGCAATTTAAAAAAGAACTCGGGCAGTCCCAGTTAATCAACTAAAATATGATAAGAACTTACCCTGTTAAGTTCA
This sequence comes from Nicotiana tomentosiformis, assembly GCF_000390325.3. Taxonomy (NCBI): domain Eukaryota; kingdom Viridiplantae; phylum Streptophyta; class Magnoliopsida; order Solanales; family Solanaceae; genus Nicotiana; species Nicotiana tomentosiformis. The sequence goes on from NC_090812.1 coordinate 155,080,001, forward strand.
TATTAATACCACTAAACTTCCAAAAAGCACTTCAATGTTTCAGAAAATAAATTTTAAAAATACTTTAAATAGATGGTAGCTATAATAGTCCTTGATTCAGTCTAGTCTCTGTGTTTCAGAGGACGATAAACGTAAGTAACATGTTTCTACTGTAATACATAATTAGCTACACTTCTCATTGGGGAATTCCAAGCTCACAGCAACCCACTTATCATCACAAATAGGAAGCACAATAGTACCAGTGGGGAAGACCTCATCTGGAATGGATTTGTACACTCTGCCCTGTCAGAAAGGAGGTAACCTTTGGTTTCTGTAGTCTTCCTCGCACTAGAATTTGCATTAGACAAAAGAAACCAAGAGATTATTTCCTGGAGAAAGTATTGTCCCTAATTCTTGCATATAAGGGTAAAGCTGCTATGGCAATTTTAAACATACCTTTTTGTTGGATCAACTATGGTAATTCAAGCTCACTTGATGCTGGCCAACTGTGCGCAGTGGTGATTAGGAGCTGGTACCATGTTATCATGTAAGCTCTGGTGTTACATTTATGGTTATGTTACCAAGACCTAAGAAACTATCAAAAATATTGTTTCTACAGCTATTACTAAGTTACAGAAAGTTGCTATTGATTATTGAAAAGATATAAAACTATTACCTGAATCACTAAATACCACGGAAAATGATTTTCCTAGACTTAACATGTGCACATAAGGAAACTTTCATTTCTCATATTAAGACTGCAATAAATTATGATTTCTAAGATAGTGTAGAATTGAAAAACAATCAAAATAGATGTACCTCCTCAATAAGCTTGCTTGGACAGCTCAAGCAATGTTCTAACTGCCATTCTTTTAGCTTCCGCAATTCCATTAGATGTGATTTCTTTCGCAGAGGTGAAAGGAAGTTGCATCACAGTAATAAGTCTAGCTGAATAAACCAAGTGAATAAAAATTCACTCCTTACTTCCCGAGTGAAACTGTGGTATCATGTTTAGCAAAGAAGGATTCTCTGCTATAAGGTGTATCAGTAACTTTGCTGTAGCTGCATCACATGAGAAGCCCCTTTCATTCATTTCCTTCAAAAAAGTTGTAATTTCACAAATTTTGCTAAACTTGAGAAATCCTCGCAGAATAACATTGTAGGTGCCATTGTTTGGCGAACAACCAGTCTCCTCCATTTTTCTTAGCATATTTTTAGCTTCATCTAACAATCCTTCTAGACAAAATCCATTTATAATTGTATTGTATGTTATCACATCGGGAAACAATCCAATTAAAGAAAGCTTCTCAAAAATAGCATGAGCTTTGTCGAGCTGACCATTTTTGCACAATCCATGAATTACAGCATTGTAAAATTCAATATCAGTATCTTCTCTCTGTATTTCCAACTTATGAAATAGTGACATAGCTTTCTCGACAAGTCCATTATGAAAATAACCACAGAGCAAAATGAGATTAGTGCATAAATTAGGTTTGAGCCCTGTAGATTGCATCTCAACAAAGAATTTTTGCGCAAAGTCAGTTCTTCCAACATCAAATAGGCCTTTCAAAATAATACTGTAGGTGAAAATGTCAGGTCTCAATCCATTTCGAGAAATTTCATGAAACAAATCCATGGCCTCATCCAATTTATTGTTCTTACAATATCCATTTATTAATGTGCTATAGCTAACAATGTCAGGCTTAATGCTCTTATCTATCATGGAATCGAAAAGTCTCCTTGCTTTATCCATTTGACCGCGCAAGCAATATCCATCAATTATCACATTGTAGGTGACCACATTAGGCTCTACACCTTTTCCAATCATGTGTCTCATTACCTCCTCAGCATCTCTAACTTTGCCTTCTTTGCATAGTCCATCGGTTACTATAGCCAAGGTGCGCACATTTGGATAAATATTAAGATTTACCATTTCAAAGAACAAAGTCCTTACCTTTTCCCACTGACCAAACTTACAGAGACCATCAATCAATGAATTATATGTGACAATGTCCGGAGGAATGCTTATTTGTTTCATCTCTTCAAAAAGGCTAAATGCAGCATCCAACATTCTATCTTTGCATAGGGCATCTATTACAATGTTATAGATGTATGCATTGGGCTTAGTGCTTCCTTGTTCCATTACTCGTAGCAAACCAAAAGCTTTTTGAGTATGGCCCCTTTTGCTAAGCCCATTCATGACAGTCGAAAACATGAATACGTTAGGCTCACAAATATTCTCTCTCACCAACTTTTTGAACAAGTTAACTGCGTCTTTGATCTTATTTTCAGCAAAGAGTCCCCTTAATAAGGTGTTAAAAGTGACAACATCAAATGGAGTGCCACTCTTCAAGTAAATGGCTAACATAGAAAATCCGCAGTCAGAACGATGCATTAGGCAATAACTGTTGATCGCTATATTCAAGATGAAATTATTAATTGGGATGTTCAATTTCAGCATTTCTCGAACAAGGGAAAGAACAGTAGAGCAATGCTTCATATTTACCATAGTCTTTAATAATTTCGCGAAGCAAGAAACAGAAGGAAGAGGCTGCGTTCTTACCATTCGATGGAAGAGAGTCAGAGCATCATCTGAACACTTGACGTTCTCAAAACTGAATGTATTGCTATGATATGAAGAATAAAATCTGATTGCAATTGCCGAAGCAGAACGTGAAATAGCAGAAAATGAGATAAAGGGATTAATACAATTGGAAGAGTAACGAAGCAGATAGATTCTCCTCATCTGATTGCAATTGCCGAAGAGAAAATTATTGTTTGATATCTCTGTATGCCCTAATTATTTTCAGAAAACTTGTTCGTGATACTAATGAGTACTATTTGGATCATCTTTTTCAGGCTAAATTTATAAATAAATAAATAAATAAATAAAATCTCGTCTGTAACTCTATTATTTAGGCTGATTTTTTCATATTTAGCTAAAAGAAATGGATTTCGGCCAATTCCTTTAACAGATTTGCACCCCAAAAAATAATACAGGTTTTTAAAAAATTATCATTTAATATATATATACTATATTAAAAGCACGAATGCCGTAAGCGAAATGTTGTTCGCCTTTTTTGCCGTTTAAAAATAAATTTTACACTAGACAAAAGTATAATTTAAGCTTTTTTTCAAAAAATTTAGGAATTTAAATTAACTAAAATTTTAGTACATATTAAATTCTTCCATGTTTTGAACTCCTATGAAATTAGTCCTAACATATAAGACTCTTTTTTTTTTCTTTTTTTTTTTTGGTACAAAAGATAAATTTTATTAAGTAAACAGATGCGTACAGAGACATTGGTGCCTAAGTTACACCCTATTACAAACTAAGCCATTACTTGTAGTAGTTATATTGTTTGTGGTATTCCTAATGGATCTATCATTACAATGGATATGGTTGCTCGCAAGCCACATGCTGTCAATGGTAATGAGCGCATAGTTGTTAAGCCTTGCTTATCAGCTTCCCAAATTTGTCTAACAAAAAGTGGTGATGCGTCAAAAACTTGCATTTATGAGAAAAACAAAATATTTTCATTTATGAGAAAAATAAAACTTAAGGCTCAGCAAGATGCAATTTTCTTTGTTAACCAATGAAAGAAGAGATATCATCGTTGGTGTCCTAATTTTAATAAAAAAAACATATTCAACTTATAGACGAAATCTATTCTTAACGAATTATCATCATCTTTTTAATTATTTCAACAAATAACGATTTTCGATATTTCTATATATTTAATTATTTGTTGTAAAATATTAAGCCCACATTAGTAATTTTTAGATGTTTTGACTTATCCAATTTTTTTTTGAGCTATAAGCCAACATCTTTATTCCCAAAGGACCAAAATATTTGATTTTTAAATTTATTTTATTTGAGAAATCTTATTATTTGTTTACTTAGGTCACAAATATATCAATAATTTTCATAAAATATTCTTCCAAAGTCCTAATAAATCACAATTATGTATTTGAGGACTTCTATGGCCAAGATTTCTTCGCGATCAACATTCATCTTTTTAGTAGCTTATACTTTTTTTAGCTTTTATTTTACAAGCCAATCACATTATTTAATAATATTTTATATTTTAAAAAATAATATATTCATTTGCATTGGGTACACGCACAAAGCGCGTACCCTAAGACTAGTTGGCTAAAAATAATACAGGTTTTAAATAAAAAGAACATATACAGTTGAAACTATATAATTTGGATAAAAAATTTAATTGGCTTAGAATACCGACCTCTAACAACTTATTTTATTAGAAATTTGACACCCCAAAAAATGCACAATTTTAATAAATAGCCACTACATGTAGAGAAAAATTATTAAAAATACACAATTGAACTCTTGTTATGAAAATATTATATTGTGGATGTCCATAGATAATCTTTCTGAAAAAGATTGTCCATTTAGTAGTCTGTTGAAGTTTATTTACAAGCAGTTGATACAGGCAGGTTGCAAGCAACTCAATGAAATGATTTGCAACAGTTTCTTATTAAACATGCAGGTTGCAAGCAGCTCATGCAGACAACTTACAAGCAGCTAAAGAAAAGCCTCGCAGTCGCTTCCTGAAAAGCCTCACAAATGTTTCCTTTCTTCTATAAATAGAGGAGTTTTCAGTTCATTATGAACATCAGTTTGAAGTTGAATAAAAATATCAATCTCCCTCTATACTCGGTTTTTTCACTTTACCATTTTTATTTTATAACACGTTATCAGCACGAGACTCTGCCATTTTGAGCACTTACTTCGAATTTAATTTCTATTTCAGTGTTCATCTCCGATGTAAGGCGACACTCTTATGTCCATGGTTAGATCTTGTTCATTACGAGCATCATAAGGCAGATTATATCCTTGAGATTGTGAGTTTTTCTTCTTGGCAGTAGTGATGTAGATATCACTTACATCTGGTGTGGCCAAATTTGCGTAATTTAATTTGAGCCTTTTGCTTATATTTTAATATCATTATCATCGCTTGCTTGGTTATATGTTACGTATACAATACCTATTTTGGTATTTGTTTTCATCCTAATTATCTTAATAAAGGATTACAAAGTGGATAACATTGTTAGATCCACTTAAACTCCAGCAGAGTTTGCAAGAAATATACAACCATGAGAAGTGGTTATGTTTCATATATCTCATTGTAACTAAATTTTCTTAACCACCAGAAGTGATGTATGTCTATGACCACTAGAAGTGATAATTTATGCTTTCTATGGTTACAATTAAAAATAAACTAGAAAAATATTCTTTATATTACATGTACGCCTCGATTTGCTCATGGAGTAGTAAATATTTTAAAAGAGGTTGAAGCATCACAATTTGATGTGATTAATGCGCGTTCAGATAATTATGTTCGATTTCCTGAAGGATGAGAATTTTTGATAAATATTAATCCATTCCCTGAAGTGAATGTGATAATATTAATAAAGTCATAAATATGAACATGCTCTTGATGTAAATATATTACAATTCACCTCCAGAAGAGTTAATATGATTGAGAGAATATATACTCAATATTTCGTATTTTAAATTTGTTCCCGGAGAAGTAACACAATTGAAATTTCCTCCTGAAATAGAAAAATATTATGAAAAGGTATTTTCTTGTGCTTAAACAATTGTTTTATATTTTTTATTTGATTATGATTTTCTCTCGTGGTACCAGAAGTGTCCGAGCAATATTTGATAGTACAAATGTATCAACAACTCCCGAAGAGCTAACTGTTTGTCTAGAAGACACATAACACTAGTAGTGTCCGATAAATATTAGATTGTGGATAATAAATGAAGGCTCTCGAAGAGCTTATATACAAATATGCTATTCAGATTATATGATTATGGTCAAAATATATGTTGTAGTAAACCCGAAGTTTACTGATACAAATGGCTGTCATATTGAGATCACAAATGATTGGAAGATTGAAAATCTTTATGTTTCCACAATCATAGGGAGTAAAATAATATGTATGTAAGAAGTTACCCACCTTATTCTTCAATTTGTACTACATCATGTATCACAGTAAATCAGAAGTTTACTAATGCAAAAGCAGTCACAGTAAACTAGAAGTTTTACTGAGACAAAAGTAGCTACTGTAAACCAAAAATTTACTAATATAAAAGTAGCCACAGTAAATCAGAAGTTTACTGATGCAAAAGTTTATGCTATAGTAAACCAGAAGTTTACTTAGAGATAGCACATGCCATGATAAACTTGAAGTTTTCATTTGCCATTTTTAAATGAGCTATTTGAGAATTCAGATAAGCATATACTAAAGAACTAGAAGATTCTTCAAGAATTCTCTTGTATTGCTTGTTCTCATAATAACTTGATTATACCAGCTAAAGTTGGGACTAAACTCCCTGAATTCTGGAATATATAAAAGGTGAATATGGGCTCATTCACCTATCATGTGAATCACTTATAGATGCATATATAAGATGGTTACATGTATGTTTATTGTCAACCTGCAGTTTGGCATTTTAAATTGCCTTTCTCAATTAAGAGCATAATTTTCAATAAAATCAAGATAGTTCATCTTGATGATGTTAGTTTATATCCAAGCTAGTTTAGCATTGAATACCTCTTATTAATGGCTAAACTATTGCTTATGAGAACAAACCCTCATGTGTTGGTCTAAGATTTTCTAAATTACATACAACAGTACTTGTATGCATCAGACCAACAAAATATGATAAGTCATCCCCTCACAATTGGTTTAGGACCAGAAACCAAATATTTTTACTATCTAATAACGTTTGATGTGTGGTATATGATTAATTTCTCTACTACAATACACAAAAATAGGTTTCCCAAAGAAGATTGGGGTTATGTGTTAGTTTTTCTAACATTTGGGGGATGGAATAAATAGCTGGAAAATATGCTATATGAATCGAATTATCATTAATATGATCCTCACTTAGAAGATAATTTAAGTCAAATGCCATAAGCATTTGCTGATCCAAAATGAAATATCATATTTCAGCTACAAATGCTCCTATTAAAATTAAAGTCTCTGGAGAATAAAGTTTACTGCACGCATGAAGCGTAGTAAACCGATTGGTTCCAAAGGTAACAATCCTTGAAAAGGATAGGAGCAAATGATCATAATGAGGAGGAAATGAGCTCTAGAAGAGCCCACGACATAACATTTCATGAAACTCCAGAAGAAGTTCAGGTACATGAATATAAAGAAAGTGATGAGATCTTAGCAAGTTATGTCGCTTAGGAACTGATACAAAACGATCGTCGACGATATATTTGATACAATATAGTTCAAAATATTGTAAAAGATTGTGAGGATCGGACTTGTAGTCCAGACACCTGAAGATGTCATGCCATCTAAATGCAAGTCATAACCTATATGACTCATTTGATTAAGTCTATTTAAAGATCCCTGAAGGATTTAAAATGCCTGAAGCATATAGTTCAAAGCATCGTGAAATTCATTCAATCAGAGTACAAAGATCTTTGTACGGTTTAAATCAATTTGGGCGCATATGATATAATCGCCTTACTGAATTGATGAATGAAGGTTATGTAAATGATGTCATTTGTCCATGCATTTTTACAAAGGAAACAACATCATAGTTTGTTATACTTGTTGTTTATGTTAATGGCATAAATATCATAAGAACTCCAGAAGAGCTCCAAAGGGAAAAACTTTGTCTTAGTCTACAAATTAAATATTTAGCAGACGAGATCTTTATCTATCAATATGTCTATACATAAAAGGTCTTAAAACACTTTTGCATGAACAAAGCGCACCCATTAAGTATACCAAATGGGTGTTCGATCACTTGAAGTGAATAAGGATCCGTTTTGACCTTCAGAAGAGGATGCAGAACTCCTTGGTCCTGAAATACTCTATCTCAGTGCAATCGGTGCACTTATGTATCTTGTTAATGCTAACATAGATGGTGCAGATCATATTGGTTATGCAGATGCAAGTTATTTATCTGATCCACATAAAGCTCGATCTCAAATCAGATACGTGTTTACATATGGAGGTACTGTCATATCATGGCGCTCCACAAAGCAATCTATTGTTGCTACTTCTTCAAATCATGCTGAGATAATAGCTATTCATTAATCAAGTAGGGAATACGTATGGTTGAGATCAATAATTTATTTTATTCGAGAAAATGTGGTTTGGAATATGATAAAAGACCCACAATTTTATACGAAGACAATGTTGCATGCATAGCCCAATTGAAGGGAGGATTTATAAAAGGAGATAGAACGAAGCACATTTCACCAAAATTATTCTACACACACGAACTTCAGAAAAATGGTGACATCGATGTGCAACAAATCCGTTCAAGTGACAATCTAGCAGATTTGTTCACTTTGCCAACTTCAATTTTTGAGAAGATGGTATATAAGATTGGAATGAAGAGACTCAAATATTTGGAATAAGGTTTTCATCAGGGGGAGTGAAATACGCGTTGTACTCTTTTTCCCTTACCAAGGTTTTTCCCACAGGGTTTTCCTTATAAGGTTTTTAATGAGACAACTAGTTATGTGTATTACTAAATATGTGTACTCTTTTTCCTTCACTAGGATTTTTTTCCACGGGTTTTTTCCTAGTAAGGTTTTAACGAGGCACATTATCTTTTAATGAACATCCATGAACTCCTATTATGAAAATATTATATTGTGGATGTCCATAGATAGTCTTTCAAAAGAAGATTATCCATTTAGTAGTCTGTTGAAGTTTATTTACAAGCAGATGATGCAGGAAGGTTGCAAGAAACTCAATGAAATGATTTGCAGCAGCTTCTTATGAAACAGGAAGGTTGCAAGAAGCTCATGCAGACAGCTTACAAGCAGCTTGTCACGACCCGAAATTTTCCGCCGATGGGATCTTGATGGCGCATAACATTTCACTTGCCAGGCAAGCCAACGTTAGAGAATCATTAAACCATTTCATTATTTTGATTCAGTAAATATCAATAATTAACTCAATTGAAATATAATAAGTTTTATTATCATAAAACGGTATTAATTACTACCACCCGGATCTAGAGTCACAATTCACGAGCATTCTAGAATTTACTACAAGCAATAGTCTGAAAGAAATACAACTGTCTGAATGAAAGAAAACAGTAGGACATAAAAGATAGATGGGGACTTCAAGGTCTGTGAACGCCGACAGATCTACCTTGAGTCTCCGGACATCGGACCAATAGCAAATCTCGATCAACCTGAGCCGTTATAAAAATCTGCACAGAAAGTGCAGAGTACAGCATCAGTACAACCGACCCCATGTATTGGTAAGTGTCGAGCCTAACCTCGACGAAGTGGTGACGAGGCTAAGGCAAGGCACCTACAATCAACCTGTACAATTTAACAGTGTATACGCAAATAACAGGAATGAAGAAATAAACAGGAAATGTCGGGAGGGGAGATATACTGAGGGGAATACAAGATAATGAACTACAACAGAATGATTACCGGAGCGGTCAATATACCATGAATCAACAGGAATAGTAAATACAGTAAAGAAAAATGCACGGTATCACCCTTCATGCTTTTACTCTCAATATCACCATAAAATTAATATAAATGGCACGGCATCACCTTTCGTGCTTTTACTCTCATATCATGGCACGACATCACCCTTCGTGCATTAACACTCATAATATGGCACGACATCACCCTTCGTGCATTAACACTCTCCCTTACCATAATACAATGCATAAATAACAACAGGGAGATAGAATAACAAGTACAAACCTTACTTCAACATTTGATTCCATGATATCAGTCTCAACTTTGAAATAAAAACTCAATTATCACCAGAAAATTCCTTAAACATGATAAGAACGATAATTTGAACAACACTAGTATAACACGTAGCAATTTGCCATAAGAATGAGACAATATAAGAAAAATAGAGAAACATGGAAAAACATGTAAATTAGCGGCGCATAGGTACTTGTCACCTCACATATACGCTGCTCACATGAATTTCACTTATCAAATAATCTAAGGTTCCTAATCCCTCAAGTCAGGGTTAGACACAATACTTACCTTGCTCCGAAGGCCACTTAATTCTCAATCACAACTTTTTCTTTGGAATTCACCTCTAAACCACTTGTATCTATTAAAAAATGACTCAATAATATCAAATATTGCTAAAGGAATCAATTATATTGCAAAAATTAAATTTTCCAAATTTTTCCTCCAAAAGGTCAAAAAATCGACCCCGGGCCCGCTTGGTCAAAACCCGATGTTCGGACCAAAATCATTTTTTACCCATTCACCCCGAGCCCGAATATGTAATTAGTTTTTGGAATCCGACCTCAAATTGAGGTCTAAATCCCCAAATTTTCGAAATCCCTATTTTCTACCCTAACCCTAATTCTACCATGAAAACTCTAGATTTTAAGTTGAAAATACAAGAAATGTAATGGGTAATTGAAAGAAAATAGTTTAGAATCACTTACCAACAATTTGGGAAAGCAAATGACTCTTAGAAATCGCCTCTACCTGTTTGGTTCTTGAAAAATGTCGAAGAAATGGCGCAAACCCGTGTTTGGAGTCTATTTTAAGTTACTGGATAGGCCTTTGCCTAAGGCCTTCGCGTTCGCGAGTCTTTCTACGCGTTCGCGTAAGGCAACTCCCCCCAAGCCTTCGCGTTCACGACCCTGTGGACGCGTTCGCGTAGAAGAACATGACCCCCCTCCCCCAGGTCAGTTGAACTATCGCGTTCGCGTGAGACAGATCGCGTTCGCGAAGGGTACCACCCCCAACACTTTGCGTTCGCGATCTGTCCTTCGCGTTCGCGAAGAAGGAATTTCCCCTGCCACATTTTACCTTTCGCGTTCACGACACTACCTACACAAACGCGAAGAAGCGCACATCAGAACAGATGTTGCAGCAAAATCTCATATTTTCTAAGTGCAAATCACCCTGTAGCCCATACGAAACTCACCCGAGCCCTCGAGGCTCCAAACCAAACATGCACACAAGTCTAAAAATATCATGCGAACTTAATCGCGTGATCAAATCGCCAAAATAACACCTAGAACTCTAAATTTAGCACCAAGTCAAATGAAATTCTGAAGAACACTTTAAAACTTCTAATTTCTCAACTGGACGTCTGAATCACGTCAAATCAACTCCATTTCTCACAAAATTTCACATACATGTCTTAAATATCATAATGAACTTGTACCGGGCTTCGGAACCAAAATACGAACCTGATACTAACAATACCAAATATCAATCAATTCTTAAAAACAAATAATTTTCAAACTTCTAATTTTTTATCAAAAATTCATAACTCAAGATAGGGACCTCTAAATTTGATTCTGGGCATACGCCCACGTCCCATAATTCGATACAGACCTACCGGGAGTATCAAAGCACTGATCTGAGCATGTTTACCAAAAATATTGATCAAAGTCAACTAAAATCAACTTTTAAGGCAAACATTCTTATTTTCATTAATTTTCAACATAAAAGCTTTCTGGAAACCTGCCCAGACTGCGCACACAAATCGAGGAGGATAAAAATGATATTTTTAAGGCTTAAGAGCGCATATTCAAGTTCTAAAATATAAGATGACCTTTTGGGTCATCACATTCTCCACCTCTAAAACAATCGTTCGTCCTCTAACGGACATAGAAAAATACCTGGGCTGGTGAAACGGTGGGGATATCTACTCCACATATCGGACTCGGACTCCCAAGTAGCTGCCTCAATAGGCTGACTGCTCCACTGCACTTGAACTGAAGGGTAACTCTTTGATATCAACTGGCGGACTTGCCGAGCTAGAATTGCCACCGGCTCTTCCTCGTAACTCAATTCCTTGTCCAATTGGACAGAGCTAAAATCTAATACATAAGACGGATCACCGTGATACTTTCGAAGCATGGACATATGGAATACCAGATGAACAGCTGCTAAACTGGGTGGCAACGCAAGCCTGTAAGCCACATCTCTCACTCTCTCCAGAATCTCAAAAGGTTCGATATACCTAGGGCTGAACTTGCCCTTCTTTCCGAACCTCATTACATCCTTGATGGGTGATACCCGAAGTAACACTCTCTCTCCGATCATGAATACAACATCATGAACTCTACGGTCGGCATAACTCTTCTGCCTGGACTGAGCTGTGCGAAGTCGATCCTGAATAATCTTGACCTAATCCAAGGCCTCCTAAACTAAATCTGTACCCAATAACCGAGCCTCCCCCGACTCAAACCACCCAACTAGCGACCTATACCGTCTACCATATAATGCCTCATAGGGAGCCATCTGAATGTTCGACTGGTAGCTGTTATTGTAGTCAAACTCCGCTAACGGCAAAAACTAATCCCAAGAACCTCCAAAGTCAATAACACAGGCGCGAAGCATATCCTCCAAGATCTGAATAGTACGCTCGGACTGCCCGTCCTTCTGAGGTTGAAATGCTGTGCTTAACTCAAGCCGCGTACCCAACTCATGCTGAACTGCCCTCCAAAAGTGCGAGGTAAACTACGTACCTCGATCAGAAATGATATACACGTGCACACCATAAAGAAGGACGATCTCACAAAAATAAATCTCTATCAACAGCTTCGAGGAATAGGTAAGTGCTACAAGAATGAAATGCGATGACTTAGTCAGCCTGTCCACAATGACCCAAACTGCATCGAACTTCCTCTGAGTCCGTGGGAGTCCAACAACAAAGTCCATAGTGATACACTCCCACTTCCACTCAGGAATATATAATCTCTGAAGTAAACCACTAGGTCTCTAATGCTCACACTTTATCTGCTAGCAATTTAGGCACCGAGCTACATAGGCAACTATGTCCTTCTTCATTCGCCTCCACCAATAATGCTGCCTCAAGTCCTGATACATCTTGGCGGTGCCCGCCCTGATGAATAGAATACCCGAAACTGTGGGACTCCTCAAGGATCAACTTACGAAATCCATCCACATTAGGCACACAAATACGACCTTGCATCCTCAAAACTTTGTCATCTCCAACAGTAACCTACTTGGCACCACCGTGCTGCAATGTGTCTCTAAGGACAAGTAAATAAGGATCGTCATCCTGTCGATCTCTGATGCACTCAAATAAAGAAAACCGAGCAACTGTACAAACTAGAACACGACTGGGCTCAGAAATATCTAACCTCATGAAATGGTTGGCCAAGGCCTGAACATCCAATGCAAGCGGTCTCTCACCAACTGGAATATATGCAAGGCTACCTATACTGACTAAGTTTCTACTCAAATCATCGGCCACCACATTGTCCTTCCCGGGATGATACAATATGGTGATATCATAGTCTTTCAATAGCTCCAGCCACCTCTTCTGCCTCAAATTGAGTTCCTTCTACTTGAACAAATACTACAAGCTCCGATGATCAGTGAATACCTCACATGGCATGTCGTAAAGATAGTGCCTCCAAATCTTCAGCGCATGAACAATGGCTGCCGGTTCTAGATCATGAACAGGGTAATTCTTCTCGTGAACCTTCAGCTGCCGTGAAACATATGCAATCACCTTGCCACCCTGCATTAATTCGGTACCCAAACCAATACAAGATGTGTCACAATATACTGTATAAGATCCTGAACCTGTGGGTAACACCAATACCGGTGTCGTAGTCAAAGCTGTCTTAAGCTTCTAAAAGCTCGCTTCACACTCGTCTGACCACCTGAACGGGGCACCCTTCTAGGTCAATCTGGTCAATGGGGCTACTATGGATAAAAACCCCTCCACAAATCAACGGTAATAACCCGCCAAACATAGGAAACTACGGATCTCTGTAGCTGATGTGGGTTTAGGCCAGTTCTGGACTGACTCAATCTTCTTAAGATCCACCAGAATACCCTCTGTTGATACAACGTGACCCAATAAAGCAACTGAACTCAACCAAAACTCGCATTTTGAGAACTTAGCATATAACTGGTTGTCTCTAAGAGTCTGAAGAACGATCCAAAAGTGCTGCTCATGATCCTCTCGACTGTGGGAGTAGATCAAGATATCATCAATAAATACAACCACAAAGGAATCTAAGTAAGGTCTTAACACCCGGTTCATCAAATCCATGAATGTTGCTGGGGCATATGTCAGCCCAAATGACATTACTAGAAACTCATAATGCCCATACCGAGTCCGAAAAGCTGTCTTAGGAACATCGGATGCCCTAATCCTCAACTGATGGTAGCCAGATCTCAAATCAATATTTGAAAACACCTTGGCACCCTGAAGCTGATCAAATAAATCATCAATCCTTGGCAATGGATATTTGTTCTTGGTGGTGACTTTGTTCAACTGTCAATAATCTATTCACATCCTCATCGATCCATCTTTATTCTTCACAAACAACACAGGTGCACCCCAGGGTGTGACACTAGGTCTAATGAATCCCTTATCCAGCAAGTCTTGCAACCGCACCTTCAATTCTTTCAACTCTGGCGGGGCCATGCGATATGGCAGAATGGAAATAGGCTGAGTGCCCGGAGCCAAATCAATGCAGAAATCAATATCCCTGTCGGGTGACATCCCTGGCAGGTCTGCAGGAAACACCTCTAGAAACTCACAAACAACCGGCACCTAATCTATGGAAGGAACCTCCGCACTAGAATCGCGGACATAAGCAAAATAATCTAGACACCCCTTCTCGACCATATGCCGAGCCTTCACATAAGAGATAACCTTGCTGGCAGAATGGCCAAGATTTCCTCTCCACTCTAATCGAGGAAACTCCTGCAAGGCTAAGGTCACCGTCTTGGCGTGACAATATAATATAACATGATAAGGTGACAGCCAATCCATGCCCAGTATGACATCAAAATCAACCATGTCGAGAATTAGAAGATCTACATGTGTCTCAAGATTCCCAATGGTGATCACACACGAATGATAAACATGATTTACAATAATAACATCTCCCACTGGTGTGGACACATACACATGAGCACTCAAAGAATCACGAGGCACAACAAAATAAGGAGCAAAATAGGAAGACACATAGGAGTAAGTGGATCTCAGATCAAATACAACTGAAGCATCTCTACTGCAAACTGAAACAGTGCATGTGATAACAATGTCAGATGATTCAGCCTCAGGTCTGGCTAAAAAGCATAACACCGGGGCTGGGCCCCACCACCCTGAACTACGTCCTTGGGATGACCTCTAACTGGATGGTCTCTACCTCTAACCGCCTGACCTCCACCCCTAACAGTCTGGCCCCTACCTCTAGCTGGCTGAGCAAGTGGTGCAACAACTGGTGTCGGAACCATGGCATGAGAACTCTGATTCTGTGAGATACCCGTTTCCCGAGGGCAAAATCTAGCAATGTGCCTCGGATCTATGGCTGTCCAACGGGACGGGACAAAATTAACGGGACGGGACGGGACAGGACGACATTTAGCCGGGACGGTGGCGGGACGGGACGAAATGGGACGGGACAAACGGGATAAAACGGTAGGCCCATCCCGTCCCACTAACAAACAGGACGGGATGGGACGGGACGGGACGGACGGTAGGCCCATCCCATCCCGCTAACAAACGAGATGGGACGGGACGGGACGGGTTCGCGGGCCTTAAGTGCCATTTTAAAAAAAAATTATTTAAGCATTGAGTTTGACAACGGATATTCTTTTGGCAATGACTAAGTTTTTAAAGTTTGCAACATCTAGTTTTTTGACTTATTCAATAAATTTAAAAATTAAACGAAAATTAGGAAAGTAAGTAAAGAATTATAAAATATTAAAACAAAAGACTTGTAATAAAATATTCTCGCAATTATAAATATATAATAGAGTTATAATTTATTTAATATAATTTCGAGTGTAAGAGAATTCATAAAACAAATTCAACGCTTAGAGTCTTTTATTTTATTAATAGAACTTTCAAATCTCACATACAAATATAATTCTTTTGAAGAGCACCTAATCTATGCAGCCACCTTCTAGGAAGGGTTCTGTTTGAACTTTGAACTTTGAACTAGGCCTCTTAGTAGCCAATAAAAAATTATCATACTAATATTTGTAAGCTCCTATATAACTTCGTTGTAACTTATCTATAATTTCTCTCGGACATTGTTCTGGAATTGGCAATGTTGATTGATGTTCCATGAGTTACATGCCGTCATCGCTCCCAGTGCTAAGTATCTCATTGTATTCTTCTTCTTCCCTAGTGGTTAATTTTTCAAAACCAAGATTTCTTCTTTCTCAATTAATCCAATCTCTGAATAATACGAAAATCTCTAGGCTGTCCTCCGCTAATGAATGTCTATGATCTCCGATTTGAAATCTTGCCGCGCTAAAAGCACTCTCCGATGCTACTGATGATGCTTGAATAGCAAGGATATCTCGGGTCATTATGGAAAGTGTTGGAAAAGCCTTGCCACGCTCCCTCCACCATGCCAAAAGTTGTTCGTTGCCTTCTTCGTCTTTAATACTTTCCAATCCTTGATTAAGATAAGAATCAAGTTCATCGTCAATAGAGGAATCAAAACCTGTTATATCATCCATAAAGCTTTGTGGTCCCTACCTAAGTTCCTACATAAGCCCCCCGTCCCACCACTTTTGGTGTGCACAAATCGTTGCTTACATATTTCACATGTAGCACGTTGATTGACTTTATCATGTTTAAAAAATTTCCATACAAGTGATGTTTTGGGACGTTCACCCTTAGGCTTACCCCTTACAGGAGGTACAGGGGGTAAAGCTCCAGATCGAGATTGACTCTGAGTTGGAGCTTGTGTTACGGGACTAGTGGGTGTTTCATCTAATTCTTCTTCCTCATTTTCTTCATCCTCATTTTCTTCGTCCTCAATAAAAATATCCTTGCCAAATTGTCTTTGTAAAGTTTTATGATCTAGTTGTTCTCCGAAATTAATATTATAACATGCGGGGGGTTGGGAAAATGAAGTTTTATCAACATGAGTCATTTCATCTATATGTTTTCTAATTATAGGAGAAGGGCTAGGATTAAGACTAGGATTAGGATTACTACTACTTTCACCTTTACTACTTTTTTTACTAGTTTTTTTAAATACGCCAAATACATTTTTAGGTGCCATAATTTAAATACGAAATTAAATTTAAAAAGTTAACACAAAAATTAAAAACACAAATGAAATACGAAAATAGAACACGTAAAGTAAACACAAAAATTAAGCACTAAAATAATGCGCAAAAAATATATATTAAAATTAGGAGATGGAACGAGTGCACCGTGATTAAATATTGAAACTTGAAGAAATTGCCCAAACTATTGCTCCAAATACTTGATAAATTAATTTGAAGCTTGAAAGTTGCTCCAAATATTTGTCCAAATACTTGAAACTTATCACTTGATTGCGAGAAAATTGAGAGAATAATATAGATAGAATGAAAGAGATTTGAGAGAGAATAATTTATTTTTGTGGGAAGAAATGAAGAAGGATTGGGGTATTTATAGTAGAAAATAGGACCAAAGTATAATTTAATAAACTTATGGATTATATTAAAAGTTTGGGGGTAGGGGGTGTTTTGGTGGGAGTGGGGGCCAAATATGACCGTTTTTTTGCCGTTGGGAACGACTATTTTTGCAATTATAGCGTTGCCCAACGGCTATAATTTTTTAAAAAGGGGCGCAGGACGGGACGGGACAGGCGGGACGGGACGGGACGGGACGAGAGAGGCGAGACGGGACAGACGGGACGGGACGGGACAGACGGGATTGGCGGGACGGGACAGACAGGACGGGACGGGACGGGACGGGACGGGACAGGACGGGACGAAACGGGACGAAATGGGACGAAATGGCCATCCCGTCCCATCCCGTGTCCCGTTTAACATGGGCCCATACCGTTTAAAATTAAGTGGGACAGGACGGGACGGGACGCAGGACGGGACCGAGACGGGACGGGACGTCCCGTCCCGTTGGACAGCCATACTCGGATCACAACAAGTATAACATAACCTCGGCTACTGTGACTGTTGACCCTGAAACTGACCCTGTCGACCTGAATAACCACCCTGATAACTCTAGAGTGGAGGTGCACTAATAGGAGCTGGTGGTACAGTGCATGCTAGCTGGTCAGAATAATGCATCTGAGGCCTATGACCACCTGAGACATCGTGGGATGTCTGGAGTGCTGAATGAAACAACTTGGGAGGATGGCCTCTACCAAAAGTACTCTTGCCTCTAGGTGAGGCAGCATTGAACTCACCGGAATGACGAGGTCTCTTGTCAGACCCCTGACCTCCCTAAGTAAGAACCATCTCGACTCGTCTGGCGACATTAGCAGCTGCCTAAAAAGAAATCTTACTCCCAGGCTCCTTAGCCATCTACAATCTGATAGGCTCAGCAAGTCCATCAATAAACCTCCTCACCCTCTCTCTCTCGGTGGGAAGCAGAAGAATAGCATGACGGGCCAAATCCAAAAAACGGGTCTCATACTGAGTAATCGTCATACCGCCCTGCTGGAGACGCTTAAACTGATGGCGACGCTCCTCTCCCAATGTGATAGGCAGAAACTTCTCTATGAAGAGCTAAGAGAACTGGTCCCAAGTAAGAGCAGGAGACCCAGCTGTTCTGGTCAACAAGTAATCTCTCCACCATTTCTTGGCGGAACCAGTCATCTGAAATGCAGCAAAATCGACCCCATTGGTCTCCACTATACCCATGTTCCGTAGAACCTCGTGACAACTATCAAGATACTCCCGGGGGTCCTCTGAAGGAGCACCACTGAAGTGAACAGGAAAGATCTTGGTAAACCTGTCCAATCTCCATAAAGCTTCAGAAGACATGGCTGGCCCATTTTCGACCTGTGCCACAATAATCGGCTGAACCAATCCGACTGGCTGAACTGTTGGAGCCTGATACTGGGGAGCTATCTTCTCCGGAGTGGGAGTGGTAGGAGTCTAGGCTCCTCCTCCAGCCTGAGAGACTGTTGGTGCCATGGGGAATGCGCCAGTCTGGGCCACACTCTCCATAAGGCCCACCAAATGGACCAAAGCGTCTTGAAGTACTGGAGTAGCAATGAACCCCTCCGGAACCTGAGCTGGTCCGACAGGAACAGTCTGGGTTGGAACCTCCTCGTCAATCTCTATATGAGGCTCCACTGCTGGGGCTGCTGCTCGGGCCCTAGGCTGAGCCCTGCCCCTCCCTCGGCCTCTGGCACGACCTCGACCTCTACCCCGCTTAGGAGCTATCACTGGAGGCTCTAGCTGCTGCTCAGCTGAGGAAGCGGTACGTGTTCTCGCCATCTGCGAGAGAATAAGAGTAGAAGATTCAATCAGTATTGTGAAAGAAAAATCGCATGACAAAGAAGAATAGAAGTGAAACTTGTTCCTAAACTTCATAGCCTCTGGAAGATAAGCAAAGACGTCTCCATACCGATCCTCCAAACTCTACTAAGCTTGCTCGTGAATCGTGAGACCTATGCAACCTAGGACTCTGATACCAACTGTCATGACCCGAAATTTCCCACCGACGGGATCGTGATAGCGCCTAATATTTCACTTTCCAGGCAAGCCAACGTTAGAGAATCATTAAACCATTTCATTATTTCGATTCAGTAAATATCAATAATTAACTCAATTGAAATATAATAAGTGCAAAATATCATAAAACAATATTAATTACTACCTCCCGGATCTAGAGTCATAATTCACGGGCATTCTAAAATTTACTACAAGCAATAGTCTGAAAGAAATACAACTGTCTGAATGAAAGAAAACAGTAGGACATAAAAGATAGATGGGGACTTCAAGGTCTGTGAACGTCGACAGATCTACCTTGAGTCTCCGGACAGCGGACCAATAGCAAATCTCGATCAACCTGAACCGGTATAAAAATCTGCACAGAAAGTGCAGAGTGAAGTATCAGTACAACCAACCCCATGTATTGGTAAGTGTCGAGCCTAACCTCGACGAAGTGGTGACGAGGATAAGGCAAGGCACCTACAATCAACCTGTACAATTTAACAGTGTATACGCAAATAACAAGAATGAAGAACTAAACAGGAAATGTCATGAGGGGAGACATATTGAGAGGAATACAAGATAATGAACTACAATAGAATGATTACCAGAGCGGCCAATATACCATGAATCAACAGGAATAGTGAATACAGTAAAGAAAAATGCACGGTATCACCCTTCGTGCTTTTACTCTCAATCTCACCATAAAATTAATATAAATGGCGCGGCATCACTCTTCGTGCTTTTACTCTCATATCATGGCACGGCATCACTCTTCGTGCATTAACACTCACAATATGGCACGACATCACCCTTCGTGCATTAACACTTACAAAATGGCACGACATCACCCTTCGTGCATTAATACTCAAAAAATGGTACGACATCACCATTCGTGCATTAACACTCACAATATGGCACGACATCACCCTTCATGCATTAACACTCTCCCTTACCATAATGCAATGCATAAATAACAACAGGGAGATAGAATAACAAGTACAAACCTTACTTCAATATTTGATTCCATGATATCAATCTCAACTTTGAAATAAAAACTCAATTATCACCAGAAAATTCTGTAAAACATGATAAGAACGATAATTTGAACAACACTAGTATAACACATAGCAATTTGGCATAAGAATGAAACAATATAAGAAAAACAGAGAAACATGGAAAAATAGGTAAATTGGCGGCGCATAGGTACTCGCCACCTCACATATATGCCATTCACATGAATTTCACTTAGCAAATAATCTAAGGTTCCTAATTCCCTCAAGTCAGGGTTAGACACAACACTTACCTCGCTCTAAAGGCCACTTATTTCTCAATCACAACTTTTCCTTTGGAATTCAACTCCAAACTACTCGTATCTATTCAAAAATGACTCAATAATATCAAATATTTCTAAAGGAATCAATTATATTGCATAAATTAAATTTTCCAAAATTTTCCTCCAAAAGGTCGAAAACTCGACCCCGGGCCCGCTTGGTCAAAACCCGAGGTTCGGACCAAAATATTTTTTTACCCATTCACCCCCTAGCCCGAATATGTAATTAATTTTTGGAATCTGACCTCAAATTGAGGTCTAAATTCCTAAATTCCCGAAATTCCTATTTTCTACACTAACCCCTAATTCTACCATGAAAACTCTAGATTTTAGGTTGAAAATTCAATAAATGTAATGGGTAATTGAAAGAAAATGGTTTAGAATCACTTACCAACAATTTGGGAAAGAAAATGACTCTTTAAAATCGCCTCTACCCGTTTGTTTCTTGAAAATTATTGAAGAAATGGCTCAAACCCGTGTTTGGAGTCTGTTTTAAGTCACTGGACAATCCTTCATCGCGTTCGCGAGAGGCCTGTCGCGATCGCTATTCACAACGACCTAAGGCCTTCGCGTTCGCGAGTCTTTCTACGCATTCGCATAAGGCAAATCCCCCCAAGCCTTTGCATTCGCGACCCTGTGGATGTGTTCGCGTAGAAGAACATGACCCCCCTCCCCCAGGTCAGTTGAACTATCGCGTTCGTGTGAGACAGATCGCGTTCGTGAAGGGTACCACCCCCAACGCTTCGCGTTCGCGACCTGTCCTTCACGTTTGCGAAGAAGGAATTTCCCCTACTCCATTTTACCTTTCGCGTTCATGGCACTACCTACGCGAACGCAAAGAAGGGCACATCAGAACAGCTGCTGCAGCAAAATCTCAGATTTTCTAAGTGCAAATCACCTCGTAGCTTATCCGAAACTCACCCGAGCCCTCGGGGCTCCAAACCAAACATGCACACAAGTCTAAAAATATCATGCGAACTTGCTCGCGCGATCAAATGGCCAAAATAACACCTAGAACTCTAAATTTAGCACCAAGTCAAATGAAATTCTCAAGAACACTTTAAAACTTCTAATTTCTCAATTGGACATCCGAATCACGTCAAATCAACTCCATTTCTCACCAAATTTCACACACATGTCTTAAATATCATAATGAACCTGTACCGGGCTCCGGAACCAAAATACGGACCCGATACTAACAATGCCAAATATCAATCAATTCTTAAAAAATAAATAATTTCCAAACTTTTAATTTTCATAAAAATTCATAACTCAAGCTAGGGACTTCCAAATTTGATTCTGGGCATATGCCCAGGTCTCATAATCCGATACGGACCTACCAGGACCGTTAAAGTACGGATCCGCACCCGTTTACCAAAAATATTGACCGAAGTCAATTAAAATCAACTTTTAAGGCAAATAATATTTTTTCATTAGTTTTCAATATAAAAGCTTTCCGAAAACCTATCCGGACTGCGCACACAAATCAAGGAGGGTAAATACGAGATTTTTAAGGTTTAAGAGCGCAGATTCGAGTTTTAAAACATAAGATGACTTTTTGGGTCATCACACAACTAAAGAAAAGTCTTACAGATGCTTCCTTTCTTTTATAAATAGAGGAGTTTTTAGTTCATTATGAACATCAGTTTGAAGTTGAATAAAAATATCAATCTCCCTCTATACTCGGCTTCCTCACTTTTTTGTTTTTTATTATAACAACTCCATGTTTTTGGCTAAAATAAAGTTTTTCAGCTAAAAATAATGAGTTCTAGCCAAAAAAGATTTTTATATTGATTTGGCTCGAAAAGAAGAAATATACAAATGGAAAAAATAGTCATAGCATCTAAAGATGATTAAAAGGAAATACGCATATGGTAAAACTTAATTTATTTGGCTAAAATATAGAGTTCAACCATATTTGTTTTTCACATATTTATCCCGAAAAAGAAGAAATACACAGTTGAAACAAATAGCTATTGGATCTAAAAAAATACAAAGCTAAGATAAAATATGCATTTTATATTTAGATGAAACAAGAAGAAATACAAATTTGGAGCAAATAAATTATTTTATGTGACTACGTGAAAATTAACAGTTGAAAAATACCCCATATATATATATGGGGGCAAAATAGGTTAATGGGCAAGCCCTCTCTTGTCGCAATGTTGTGGGGTGTCATAGGTTGTTACCTCGTAGCCAACTCGAAGGGGCTGAAGTTCGACGCAAAGCTTTTTGGTTGTTAAATTATAGCACGATTGAGCAACATCCAACAACCTACGGCATCTGTTAAATTATTCTCTCTGTCTAAGCTTTCAAAGATAAGACGACCTACGGCATCTGATGAATCCTCGTTGCCAAAAATCACGGTAGTAGTTACGGAACTACTGCACCGGGAGAGGACAACCTTTTGTTCCTGCTCCTCTTTCTTCGCTTCGGGGATGGAGGTCCTACCATAGGTAACAATAGGCACAAGCAAGTTGACCGAAGGGGACCGTTGCTTCTACTCCTCCACCGAGGTGCCATTTATATATATATATATATATATATATATATATATAAATGAAGGTGTCAAGTATATAAATCCCCACTATCCATGTCGTTCATATGAGTTTATTCCTAGTCTTAATATATGTCTTCAAGTTTTCTACAAACTATATATTTCCTCTGTTCCATTTCATATAGCACTCTTTCCTTTAGTATGTTCCAAAAACAGCGATATATATACGTACGGGATGGGTCTCCAACACCAGATGTAGTAAAATTTTATTCAAGTTTTCTACAAAGTATATAGTACTCATCTGTTCCATTTCATATAATACTCTTTCCTTTACTATATTCCAAAAAAAAATGGCACCTTTCATAATTGGTAACTTGTTATCGTTAAACTTCACATGCCATAGAGAGAGACAAAGAGAGTGTGTGTAAGGGGAAGTAAAAGAAAAATAGAATACCCTGATACGTCCATAATAATACCACTTAACTTCCACAAACACTTTAATGTTCGAGAAGCTAAAATAAAAAAAATACTTTAAACACATGGTAGCTATAATTAATTATCCTTGATTCGTTTTAGCCTCTGTGTTTAAGACAAGATAACGTAAGTAACATGCCTCTACAATAAAACATGATAAGCTATACTTCTCATTGGGTAACTCCAAGCTGCACAGAAAACTACTTATCTTCACCAATAGGAAGCACAATAGTACCCATGGGGAAGACCTCGTCCGGAATGGATTTGTACACTCTGACCTTGTTACAAAGGAGGTAACTTTTGGTTTCTGCAATCTTCCTCGCCCTAGAATTTGCATTCGAGACTGTAGGGATACAAGCTGGTGTCATTGCAGCTGATGGTATAGTTTCTCTAGGCAAATGGCACAATGATTTCACTGAAGAAGACTTTCTCATTAAAAGTGAGCTCTTGCACGTCCCGCAAAATTGGAGATGCATTACCTTATCCGTGGAGATAGATTGAGTCATATCCTCTTCATCTTCTAAGGCATAAATACTTAGAAGCATCAGAACCAGCAATGATAAGCCAATCACAATAGTCGGAATGAGTACATAGTGAAAACAATTTGACTTTGGTTCAAGAGAAGTGAAATAAGATAACTTTTTGTTAGGATCGGGAACCCGGGTAGTGCGAAATTTAGCCAAACAACGATATAATGACAATAACAAAGACATGAGATTTGTGTATACAACGAACCAGATTTGTGTGCTTTCATGATCACAAGAGCACCATGAAAAACTTTTAGAACTCCACCTTTACTTGCGTATTTGCACCCAAGAGATTCTAGAGTGCCCAAAGAGATGAGATTATTTTTCAAGTCAGGAACATGTCTAACATCGGTGATAATTCTCACCACACCATCGTGCATTTTGATTCGGACTGTACCTTTTCCAAAAACTTTGCAGGCAACATTGTTGCCCATCAAGACAACTCCACCTCCAATAGATTCATATGCGGTAAATAAATTCCGATTGGGACACATATGACAAGAACAACCCGAATCTAAAATGCACTCATTGTTAGAATTAGAAACTATTATTAGTTGCTAAAAAAACAGTTCCCCAGTCTCATCAGCAGCTACACTTGCTTCGGCAGTGTCAGTATTTTTGTGCTCAATTTTCCTTTCCTTATGTTTTTCTTTATTTTTCAGCTTACATCATTCATAGATAATGTGACCTTTCTTATGGCAATAACGATACTCTAAATTAGTGTATCTGGATATGGAGTCGGATTTGCATGTAACAAATAAGCCAACTTCCGCTTGAGTTCCACTAGCTTCCCTAATAATATCACTATCTATTTGTTCTTTTGATTTTAAAAAGAGATATTATCCTTTGCATAAAGCATAGTATCTCTTATATGCTTAAAAGATGGGGGGTAGAGAACAAAGCAGTAACACGACTTGATCCTCATCTTTAATGTAATGACCCAATCGGTCATTTTAACTTTTAGAACCCTGTTTCCTAAAAATAAAACTTCTTGTAGGTGCTTGTAATGATTTATGACTTGCGGGGATGGTTGGTTCAGGATTTGGAAGTGTTTGGGGTGAAACCAGAACACTTGGTTCCTTAAGTTGGCCTTAAAGTGCTAAGTTTGACTTCGGTCAACATTTTGAGAAAACGACCCCGAAATAGAATTTTGATGATTCCAACAGCTCCGTATGGTGATTTTGGACTTAGGAGCATATTCAGAATTTTATTTGGAAGTCCGTAGTTAAATTAGGCTTGAAATGACTAAAAATAAGAATTTAAGTTTGGAAGTTTGACCGATGAGTTGACTTTTTGATACCGGAGTCGGAATCCAGTTCCAAAAACTTTCATAGCTCTGTTATGTAAATTATGACTTGTGTGTAAAATTTGAGGTCAATCGGAGTTGATTTGATAGGTTCCGACATTGAATGTAGAAGTTGAAAACTCTTAGTTTCATTAAGCTTGAATTGGGGTATGATTCATGGTTTTAGCGTTGTTTGATGTGATTTAGAGGTTCGACTAAGTTCGTATGATGTTAGGACTTGTTGGTATATTTGGTTGAGGTCCCGAGGGCCTCGGGGGAATTTCAGATGGTTAACGGATCAACAATTTGAGTTAAAAAGCTGCTGCAATTTTTCCTCTTGTGTTCGACATTCTGGGCTGTAATCGAGCCCAGATATCGAGCCAGATATCGAGCCCAGGTATCGAGCCCAGGGTTGACGAGGTACAGGCTCGAGCTAGTGTATCGAAGCCATGATCGAAGGTCCAACTCGAGGGCCATGATCGAAGGTCCAATTCGAGGGCCATGATCGAAGGTCCAGCTCGAGGGCCATGATCGAAGGCAAGGCTCGAGGGACAGGATCTAGACCCAAGATCGAAGGTCACAATCGAAGGCTCAAGCTCGATGCCATGATTGAGGCTATGATCGAAGGCCCAACCTCGATGCCCTGATCGAGGCCATGACCGAGGTCCAGGCTCGAGCCTGTGATCGAAGCCGCGATCGAGGACCAGTTCCGAAGGCTGCTGGGCAGTTTTATAAAAAGAGGGCATTCGTCCCATTTGCCATTTTTGACGAACTTGAGCTTGAGCAGAGATGACTTTTGGCAGATTTTCAAGGGAAAACATTGGGGGTAAGTGATTCTAACTCAGATTTGGTTTACATATACAAGTATATCATTGTTTTCACCATATATTAGTGTTTTGAGATTGAAATTTGGAAAAAGTTTAGAAATGTCATAGAAACGAAAATTAGAGATTTCGGTATCGATTCGGAGTCGGATTTGAGTGAAACTGGTATGGTTGGACTCGTAGTTGAATGGGTTGTCAGATTTCATAACTTTCGCCGAATTGTGAGATGTGGGCCCCGCGAGCTAATTTTTAATTAATTTCGAGATTTTTATTAAAAATGTAGTATTTCCTTATAAAATTTATTTCCTATAATTTCCTTTAGTAATTTTGGCTAAATTCGAGCCAGACAGAGTTGGATAATCGTGGAAAAGGCAAAATTTTGGATTAAATTGGAGTAAGACGAGGTAAGTTTCTTGTCTAATCTTGTGAGGGGGAAATTACCTCATAGGTGATTAAGATTAAATAATTATTGCTAATTGTGGGGGCTACGTACGTACGAGGTGACAAGAGTCCGTGCATAGCTACTATTAATACTAAAGTCCGCGTAGTTTAGAACTCAAAGCATGTATTACTTGTGTAAATTGTATTCTTTGATTAATAAATATTAATTGATATATATGAATATATTGTGAATTGTTTGATAAAGATATTAAAGGATGGAAATATCAGAGGCTTGATTTTCTATTTAAATCAATTAATTGTCAAAAGAAATTGTTCTCCTCCCAAATTTAACTTATAATAAACATACTGTCCTTCCGGAGGCACATAAGAAAATGTCCTCCCTTCTTGTGGAGCGGGCAGAACGCCTCGGCAGGATAGATGCATCTATGGATTGCGCCGCACGTCCCTCGGCAGTGTACATGACACTCTGGATCGGGCCATACGTCCTCGGTAGAAATCGTGCTTAATAATAATAATTACACGATTCTTTAATAATTTATTTCAGCTTGTGAAGCTAATTAATAAATTGAAAAATCCTTAGAATTTAATGAATTATTATTCTTGTTTTGTTTAGGAATTAATTGTTACTCCTGTAAATGAGATTTAATTGATAAATTAGAATTTATTTGAATTGAAGGAATTTGATTATTTCCACTGATTTAAGTAAATTATTGTAAATTCTGTAAATCATGCTGATTTAAATATCTTAGTTTTATTTCAATTATTATTGACCTATAGTGAGTGTCAAAGTCGGCCATCTCGTCTCTACCACTTCGATATTAGGCTTGATACTTACTGGGTACACGTTGTTTACGTACTCATACTACACTTGCTGCACTTTTTGTGCAGGATCTGAGACATGTACTAGTGGAGGACCTATCATCACATACCCACCTCATCCCGAGGCATAGTGGTGAGCTGCCTTTCTGAGCCGTTCTGCAGCTACCAGTGTCTCTTCTTATATTTATATTCTGTCTATTTCATTTTAGACAGTATTTGGAGTTTTGTATAATCTACTAGATGCTCATGCACTTGTAACACTGGGTCTTGGCACACACATTGGTAGAAGTTGGTAATTTTATTTTTGGAATAAAAGTTTAACCAATGTACGATTGACTTATTAGTTGGCTTGCCTAGCTGTAGTGTTGGGCGCCATTATGACCTATAGGTGAAATTGGGATGTGTCAACATGGTATCAGAGCACTAGGTTCACGTAGGTCTCACAAGTTATGAGCAGACCTAATAGAGTCTTGCGGATCGGTACGGAGACGTCTGTAACCGAGTTCTTGTATGTGTTGTGGCCCAATCTTCACTATTTGAGCAGATCAAGTCTCTCCAGTATGATGACCCACACTTAGTGGTTCTTCGTGAAACGGTACTACGAGGTGGTGCTAAGGAAGTCACTATTGGTGCAGATGGTGTTCTACGACTCCAGGATCGTCTGTATGTTCCTAATGTGGATGAACTGAGGAAAAAGATCTTGGAGGAGGCACACAGTTCTCGATATTCTATTCATCCAGGTGCTACAAAGATGTATCGTGACTTGAGGCAGCATTATTGGTGGCGACGAATGAAAAAGGACATAGTTGAGTATGTAGCTCGGTGTCTAAATTGCCAGCAAGTTAAATATGAGCACCAGAGGCCAGGTGGCCTACTTCAGCAGATGACTATACCAGAGTGGAAATGGGAACGAATTACTATGGATTTTGTAGTTGGGTTGCCGCGGACCTTGAGGAAGTTTGATGCAGTTTGGGTGATTGTTGACAGGTTGACTAAGTCGACACATTTCATTCCTGTTGTGACTATGTATACTTCAGAGAGGTTGGATCAGATTTATATTTAGAAGATAGTTCGGTTGCACGGTGTGCCAATTTCCATCATATTAGATAGAGGTCCTCAGTTTACTTCACATTTCTGGAGAGTAGTACAGAGTGAGTTGGGGACCCATGTAGAGCTCAGCACAACCTTTCATCCGCAGACCGATGGACAGTCAGAGAGGACAATTCAGATTTTGGAGGATATGCTCAGGGCATATGTGATTGACTTTGGAGGTCAGTGGGATCGTTTCCTGCCTTTGGCCGAGTTTGCTTATAATAACAGTTATTAATCCAGCATCGAGATGGCTCCATTTGAGGCTTTATATGGTCGGTGATGCCGTTCACCTATCGGATGGTTTGAGCCAGGTGAGGCTAAGTTATATGGTACTGATTTGGTAAAGGATGCCTTGGAAAAGGTAAAGTTGATTCAGGAGCGACTTCGTACAACAAAGTCCAGACAAAAGAGTTACGCGGATCAGAAAGCGCGTGATATATCATTTATGGTACGTGAAAAAGTTCTCTTGAAGGTTTCGCCGATGAAGGGAATTTTGAGATTCGGGAAGAAGGGCAAGTTGAGCCCAAGGTTTATAGGCCCATTTGAGGTGTTGAAACGAGTTGGGGAGGTTGCTTATGAGCTTGCATTGCATCCCAGCCTATCGGGAGTTCATCCATTTTTTCACGTATCTATGCTCCGGAAGTATCATGCCGACCTATCACATGTGTTAGACTTTGGCACAGTTCAGCTAAATAATAGTTTGGGTTATGAAGGGGAGCCAATTACCATTGTTGATAAACATGTTCGCCAGTTGAGATCCAAGAAGATTTTTGCAGTAAAAGTCTAGTGGAGGGGCCAACCAGTCGAGGAAGCGACTTGGGAGGCCGAGGAAAACATGCGGAGCAGATATCTAGAATTATTCAGCACTTCAGGTACAATTCTAAACCTGTTCGAGGACGAACGTTTGTTTAAGAGATGGATTATGTAATGACCCAACCGGTCATTTTAACTTTTAGAACCCCGTTCCCTAAAAATAAAACTTCCTGTAGGTGCTTGTAATAATTTATGACTTGCGGGGATGGTTGGTTCAGGATTTGGTGTTTGGGGTGAAACCGGAACACTTGGTTCCTTAAGTTGGCCTTAAAGTGCTAAGTTTGACTTCGGTCAACATTTTGAGAAAACGACCCCGGAATAGAATTTTGATGATTCCAACATCTCCGTATGGTGATTTTGG
The DNA here is from genome assembly GCF_000390325.3 of Nicotiana tomentosiformis. Lineage (NCBI taxonomy): Eukaryota > Viridiplantae > Streptophyta > Magnoliopsida > Solanales > Solanaceae > Nicotiana > Nicotiana tomentosiformis. The sequence continues at coordinate 155,109,840 of NC_090812.1, forward strand.
ACTTAGGAGCGTGTTCGGAATTTTATTTGGAAGTCCGTAGTTAAATTAGGCTTGAAATGGCTAAAAATAAGAATTTAAGTTTGGAAGTTTGACCGATGAGTTGACTTTTTAATACCGGAGTCGCAATCCAGTTCCGAAAATTTTTATAGCTTCGTTATGTAATTTATGACTTGTGTGTAAAATTTGAGGTCAATCGGAGTTGATTTGATAGGTTCCGACATTGAATGTAGAAGTTGAAAACTCTTAGTTTTATTAAACTTGAATTGGGGTATGATTCATGGTTTTAGCATTGTTTAATGTGATTTAGAGGTTCGATTAAGTTCGCATGATGTTTTAGGACTTGTTGGTATATTTGGTTGAGGTCCCGAGGGCCTCGGGGGAGTTTCAGATGGTTAACGGATCAACAATTTGAGTTAAAAAGCTGCTGCAATTTTTCCTCTTCTGTTGGACATTCTGGGCTGTGATCGAGCCGGATATCGAGCCCAGGTATCGAGCCCAGGGTTGACGAGGTACAAGCTCGAGCTACTGTATTGAAGCCATGATCGAAGGTCTAACTCGAGGGCCATGATCAAAAGTCCAACTCGAGGGCCATGATCGAAGGTCCAACTCGAGGGCCATGATCGAAGGCAAGGCTCTAGAAGCTCGAAAGACAGCTCACCATGAAGTCTCGAGATGGGGATCAAATTTGCGCACCAGACTGGTAACCAGATGCACCTGCCTTAGATCCTGTACAATTAAGTATAGATGTGTAGCATGAGTATATAAATAATATGTACCCAGTAAGTATCTAGCCTAACCTCGAAAAAGTAGTGATGAGGGGTTGATTCTGCCACTTACTAGGGCGAATAACATGATATTATGAAATTCTAATTAAGCATGATATACAACAATAAAACTCAGAACAAGAAATAACTGTGCAAGATGTCAGAAATATTTAAGATCTTGAATCATTTCATTGCTTTAAAACATATGATCACACAAACAATGAATTTATACCGATTATGAAAGGAACTTCCAGTTTTATTATCAAACACGAATACCACCGAGGACGCTCGGCCCGATCCAATATAAATGTAAAATGTGCACTGCTGAGGGTCGAACGGCACGAACCATAGATGCATCTATTACCCCGCTCGAAAATCATACATGCGACGCAGTCAAATATAAATTTATCAATAAATCATAACCCTTCCTTGATTCTTTTCAAAATAAAGACAATTCGGCTTTAAGCTTTTAAATCCTTAAAAATCCTCAACTCAGTTCCAATTGATACAGTTAACAAATATGATCAAATAACGGTGTCCACGAGTATGGTGTAAGCCTAAAACTACCTGAACATAATAGTAGCTACGTACGGGCTCTCGTCACTTCGTGCGTACCTAGCCCCCACAAATAATCACACATATTAATTATGTTCACCTATGGGATAAGTTCCATTTTACAAGATTAGAAAAGAGACGTACCTCATCTCAAAGCTGACTTCCCAATTCATGAATGCGCTCAAACCTCCAAATTTGATGCCAAACGACTCGGAACTCACAACGCTAGGTTGAAATCCCCTCATTCGAAGTTCTCAAATCGCCCAATAGTGGAAGAAAAATGTGATAAAAGTGGTCCTAACACGTAATAAATGAGGCTCATTGCCTCCAGCAGTTTTCGCACCTGCGGCCATAGGGCCGCACCTGCGCCCTCACTTCTGCGGATAAGGGTCTGCTTCTGCGGAATTCACTGGGCCGGCTGGGACCTCTTCTGCGGATGGGTACCCACTTTTGCGGAGCATGGGCTGCATCAGCAGAACCTGGGCTGCCTTCCTTTGGCCACTTCTGCGAGGCTTAGCCCGCACCTGCGAGCTCGCACATGCGGTTGACCAAGCGCAGGTGCAGTTTTGACACATCTAGTGCATTAGCTGTCTTGGTCAGAGCCTCGTCCGAACATACCAACAAGTTTTGAATTATAAAACGGACTCGCTCGAACTCTCGTAACGCCCAAAACAACATTAAAACTCGCACCCCAAAACTAATTGAATTAAACTTAAGAACATCAAGTTCTTTAATTTACTACCAATGCACCGAAATGTACTTAAACTATTACCTGTCTTGAAATTCCGTTTGGACCATGGTATCACCAAAACCCTCTCCAAACCAAACTTGAAGAACATTTAAAACCTCCAACAACCAACTTTCACTATTAGGTGCTGAAACGCTCCCGGGTCATCCAAAACCTGATCCGAACAACACCCAAGTCCTAAATCATCATACGAACCTATTGGGACAGTCAAATTCCGATTCCGAGGGCGTTTGCTCAAAATATTGACCAAAGTCAAACATAGCCTTCCGAGCCAAACTTAAGGAACCAAGTGTTCCGATTTCAACCCGAACCCTTCCAAATCCCGAATTAACCATTCCCGTAAGTCATAAAATAGTAAAAGCATGTATGGGAAGTCTTATTTAGGGGAACGGGGTTCTAGAAAGTAAAATGACCGGTCTGGTCGTTAGACAAATCATGAGCTTCTAAAATTTAGAATTAACAAAGCTGGTATGAAATACAATACATCATCTATTTGAAATGTACATAAACATATTTTCATAAGTCTAAAGCTACCATGAGCAAGAGGTAGCTGATGACGTCCAAATCCACTACCAAAAAGTAAATGGACACGGTCATGTAGGCAATTAGGCGTGTAAGAGAATTATCACTTATTATTCTAAGCCAAACACTTTAAAATGTTTTGATTTTTTTATAACTAATTGAAAAAATGTAAACTAACCTAGAAAACAAATAAAATGATCAATGGTTTCAAGCATGGATGCATTGGGAATTACACTCAAGTAACGATTCAATGTATTTCATGATTTTACAAATATGAACTAATTTATTACTAATTAGCCTCGGGTTATAATTCTATATTAGCTTCTTCCGACGATTAACAAGACTTCCTAATTAAATTATCCCTAAGACAATTAAGAGATTAAGCACACCCGAATATGGTTACAAGTAATTCAATATTATCTCTAGGCAGAATCTATAAAGTGAGGGTTAATGCCTCAAGTTCTTGTTAATTAATCTTTTCCAACCCCGAATAATTTTTCCAAAATTAATTCAAAGTGAATGGGCGAGTACTAGGGGTAGCTAATCCCTTTGTAAACATTAATTAACAAGAATAATTAAAGAAGCAATATCACACTTTATAATAAATAAAAATCGGTCAATACATAAGCATAACAAGGTATTTAATCCACACATTAAATATGAATATTCTCATAAACAAAGATTTAAATGCTGGAAAACATACACACTTAGATTTTCAATACAAAAAGGAGGTGAAGAATTGAATATAAATGGGTAAGAAATTCTCAACCAAAAGCTCCAAATCTTCAAGACCCAAGTGTGTGTGAAAGAACCCTAACTCCCAAAACTGACAAAAACTGCCCAAGAGGCCAAATATCTGTTTCCAATCAGAAAGGTCGTGTATTTCCGGGTTTGGAATAAAGAAAATATGAAATTACATATGTGTCTAGGTCTGAAACCCGTTGACCACACATGCAGAAGAATCCTCGTAGGTACGGTTCTGCATTTGAGTGTAACAGTTCACAGAAGCAGTTATTTGGAGAATTTCATCTTCCGTAGAAGCGACCAAATCGCCTCAAAAGCGACTTCGCAAATGCGGATCCCCGAGCCCACAAGCGCGACCACAGAAGCGGTTTATGAATTGCAGATAAAATTTTTGCCTCGCATATCTTCTTCCGCAAATGCGTATAAATCTGTGCAGATGCGATTTCACTGGAAGTTTTGCACTTCTTTTACTCTTTTTGTACGATTCCACCTCATTTAATTTCAATTCTCTTCGAGACTTCATTTACGTAAAAATCTAGCAACGCACACCACAAACCTCCTCATTTTATAATTAAAGGATATAAAAACTAAATAAAAGAGACTAGAATAAATCCTCTCTAGTCTCTCGGGCTCTCGGATATAACAAAGATCAACCCAGCATAATTAACAAAACCCAAAATCTTAGTTGAAGAACTTCTTCCCATTTTTCCCAAATTTTCCACCCAAATACGAAATTAAATGATGAAACTAGTGATAGATTATTGGTATATAACCAAAATCAAGTGAAGAATCATTACCCAATTGATGTCTCTGAATATCCCTCAAAATCTCGCCTAAATCCGAGCTCTCAAACTCAAGTTTTGATAAAAATGGCCAAACCCTCGTTTTTGAAATCTTATATTCTGCCCAGGAAAATCATTCTTCGTGAAAGCGGCCACACCCTCCAACCAAATATAATTAACATTAGTATTGGAAGACCAACCGAGCAAGTTCTAAAAGTTATCATACAGATTATTCCAATGCAACTTACGTTTTTCAATTTACAACCAAAACTTTGAGGGGGGGGGGGTATTCTTAATTCACACATCACATACAAGAGACTAATTTTATTAGTGTCAAACAGTCCAAAAGTGTCCACATAACAAAACAAGACAAATTTCTTAAGAAAGTTTTCACATCATCCATCATAGGGAAAAGTCACTCGGTTCAACACCAAAATATTCCTCGGGAAAGAACCGTAGAATAAAGAAAACCCAAGGAATTTTTTTGAAAAGTATATTATTACTAAAGAGATAAAACTAATATAAACTAAAAAAAACTACTAAAGAAAATAAAATAAAAACTAAAGGGATAAAAATAAAAAATAACTAAGAACTACTACAGAAAATAGAATAAAAACTAAAGGAACTAATGAAAAAAGAATAAAAACTAAAGGAATAAAGATAAAATAAATAAAAACTATTTAAATTAAAAACTACTAAAGAAAATAAATAAATAAAGAAAAATAAAATAGAATAACAAAAGTGACTAATCCGCAATTATATCATCAATCACAAACTACGCCCTGCAAAAGCACATTGATAAACCATAGTAGTAGAACAACCCCGACAAGGGCACATAATATCCATACAAAAACATAATCCCGGTAAGGGCACAAGTTAAGAATCCATGTATAAATAAAGTATATTCCCTAAAGCCACCCCCAACTAAAAACACTGCAGTGTCCTCTCTGCACAATAATAAGATAAAAGAAGAGTAGTTGGAGGGTCTCCCTCAGGTCTGCATCACACTAGCACACTGCGAGAAAAAGCTAATCGCTGACGTGTGGAGCTCCCGGCATCATCCTCATCGGTAGCATCAGCATCAACATCAGCAACACTCGACATGAAGGAATACTCTTCAATGTCATCTTTACCCTCGGCCGGTATCTTCCTGTTCGACTACCCCCATTTGATGATGGCCTTGATGACTTTCCACATCTTTATCATGGACTTTCTCTTCTTCTTATTTTTGTCTCTTTCTCCTTGTGGAAATCTACCTGAAGATATATATGTGCCTTGGCCATGTTGACATAGGCTGCCTCGAGCCTTCTAATAGAAGCTGCCAACTTCTCTTGTGACTCTGCTTACTTTTTTTCATTCTCTAGGTATGTCTTCATTTCTTCCCTTGTAAAATACTCTAGCGTAGGCTGGGAGTGTGAGGGCCAACTAGGGAGTTGTGACACTAAGTGATGGATGGAGACAATATTTTATATCAACATCCCAAATGGTCCCTCAGGCATGGCTGCCTGTTATGAAGACTCTAGTCCTGCAACAGTTGTGACTTTCATCTTCTTACTCTTTACTGCACTACCCTTGCCTATTGCTCTCAACGAATGAATGGGTTTGTCGGTTAGTAGCCAAAGATCAGTGCTACGCACCTTAACAGCTACATGTCGGTACAACTCTATAATCAGTGAAGGGAACATCAAGCATGGGCTATCGTCTAGCAAATACTCTTTCAGCTCTTGAAGGATATAATGGTCGACATTCACATGAATGTATTTTAGTATGCATACAATAATAAAGGCTCTACCTTATGAAACATCCAAAACATTTCCACAGGGTGATACTCTGTTGCAGATGATGTAGAGCCACATTTTGGCTTAAGTTGTGAAGTCGATAGACTTCAAACCCTTTCTTCTGTTTGCCCACTTTCTTCTCTTGTCTGCTGGATAAAGTTTGGAGACTAGACAATCTCCATTTGAGAAATAATCTTTTTCTCGCACCGACTCAAGTGAATGGTCAGGCAACCCTAGAATATCATTGATTTGTTCAGTTCCAATCCTCACTATTTTGCCTCTGATGGTAAGTTGTGGGTCGTTGAAGTTTGTACGCATTAGGTTTGCATAAAACTCACGAACCCACTCCTCATTGGACTTACACATAGTAGGAATGAAACAAGACGAGCCAGTGGTCTGTAGACGGACATAAAAGTCTAGAAGTAATTCAGCCAATTTATCCTCGGAGATTCCTTTTTCAAGTACGACCTTCTTTGTAAGAAGGTTGTCATAATATCACCGATGACAATTAGCAGACATGTATCGTTCAGCCTCAATTTTTTTCTTAATTTCATGATGAAATGCCCGCATTTTTGTTTGTATTTTATTCGATTTTTGAAGTTTAAAGTACCTAAAAAATCAAAACCAAGTTAGTCTGTAATTATAATCATGTTAAGCAATTCAAAACAATGCAGTTAGACCAAAGAATCAAGCCAAATGGGTGCAACAAGCCAAAGTTGCATAGCTACTAGTTTTACACAAAATGCCCAATTACCGCACCTGCGAAAAAAGCCGCGCAGGTACGGTTGCGCTTCTACGGAAATGCTGTCGCATCTGCGAAAATGCTGTCGCATCTGCGAAATGTGACTGTTGGCCAAATCTCGCACCTGTGGAATATACATTGCAGGTGCGAAGTCGCATCTACTGCATTATACTTGCTTCTGAGAAAGGTGATATCTGGCCAAAACTCGTACCTACGGACAAGTCATCGCAGGTGCGAGCCCGCTTCTGCGGTGACATGTCCGTTCTGCGGTGTTCATCAGGGGTTTCCAAAATCCCCAGAAACTGTCTAATTTTTTTTATTCCAAACATGATTTTGGCACTTAATTTATACTCTAGAATTCTAAATTAGTGCACTAGATGATTACACGACTTGATTAATCCTAATTTTAAGGTCAATGGATAGAGTATTTCTCTTGGTTAATTCGTCAAACACATGACAAGAAAAGAGAAGTTAAGCTTCTTTAAACAAATTGGGTACTCAGATTTCCCCCAAATGTTTTTCAACAACAACAGTACACATGACTACACTCAACAAATTTCCCTCAACACTAATATTAACATAAATCGGAAGTAAATGGGGAATTCGAGGATACAACTATGGAGAAGAGATGATGATGAAGAAGAAAATAACAGTACAAGAGAGGAGTAGAAGAGAGAATCCAAAAATGATACATGTGAGATACGTGAGGGCAACAGAATGTACGAGCAGTGGAGATTAATGTGAGATGAGAGAGAGTTTTGAGGTTTGGGGAAAAATTAGAGTCTCACCTGATGAAGGGCTTTAAAAATTTATCCGACTGGCCGCTTTTGCGGAAATTTAGCCGCTTCTGCGACCACACTTGTGCGGTTTTTGAAACGCTTTTGCGACTTTACCACATATGCGGCTTAAGATACGCTTCTGCGTGTGCGCTCATGCGAGGAAAAGGTCACTTCTATGATTGGGGCGCATATACGATATGTTTGGCGCTTCTGCGTGGCAGCATCTGCGTGAAACATTCCGCAGATGCGGATTCATCAGATTCCTCAATGTCAGAACTGGGTAGCCACCGATTTTGTTCGGTCCAACACTTCAAACTCCTCATTTCAACTCCAAAAAATCTAAAACGTGGTAGATTAGTCAAAAATAATATACTAAGCTATTCTAAAATAGAAAATTTAAATAATTACTTAAATATTTTGAAATCGATGGATTACCTCCCACCAAGCGCCGCATTTATCATTGTTGCATGACGTGAATAAACTTTACCACTTTTCTCTCCACTTGGAGGATATGAAATGGGCACCTAACTTGAAATCAAGTTTGTGACCAATTGCTTCATTTTGAATTTCTTGGCTTACATCTAAGAATGTCATTTTGCCTTCTTGTACTTTCAAATTGTAAAATGTAGGACCTTTGCCTTTCCTCTTCCCAGTCCCTCATTGACTCGTGTAGTTCAATTCCCATACCACCACACAATTACATTGTTGAGACATGCTTTGAATGTGACATCAAGCCTCCAAATTGCAATTCTTTCCGGATTTTGACATCCTCTTGGTCCCTCAAACTAGAGTCATTTTCAACCACATCATCAATTTTTTTATTTGACTCTAATTCCATATTTTTCTTGGCATCACTAACACGCATGGAGTCGGTTGGCGGATATTCAATTCTTGATTCCACAAAATAAAGCTCACTTTCTTCCTCGAAGTTGGACTCTTCTTGACCTCTTTCGACACTCTCTAGTTGGTGGGTATAGTGAGCCTCAACCAATATTTTCATTTGATTTTCCAAGGTGAGGATATTATCATCATTTTGAGTTAGTACTTGTTTCAAGTCCTCGAGTGTCAAGTTGTGCTTCTCCTCATTTTCATTAATGGCCTCCAACATGAGCATCATCCTCTCATTTTGAGCATTTGAGAGTTCTTCTTGGTTTTGATCAAGTGCCAAGGAAGGATTTTCGACTTCAACCTCTAAGGAATGTTTTTGGCTTTCATTCACTTCCTAGGCTTTTTGGACCTCTAAAGATTCAAGAATTTCTCCCATTTGTAAGTTCAACCTTTCATGCGCCAAATCATTTTGGAGACTATTTTCCAAAAGCTCCTCCAAGGCACTTTGCTCTTTATTTCCTCTTTCAAGTAGGCATCCCACCATGAGCTTGAACTCTCCATTTTAACCATGCTCCACTTCTTCCACTTCCATATCCCTATACTTGTCATTAAAAAAAGTAGAATCATCATATTCGGGGAAGGGAAGGACAAATAAACATAATTATCCCAATGACCATTTTGACTAGCACACTTATTACAAATATTCCACTCATGGGTTTGCGATTGTGTGCATAATCTGCTCCCGGGAGAAGTTAAACAATTTTTCCATGAGTGTGGTCCTCCACAATAAGGACAAGGATCATCAAAGTATGTAGAACTACCATCCGACCAAATTTCATTACATGATGCCATTTTTCAAAACTAAGAAAATAATCAAGAAAATAAGAAGATAAACAAAGATAAAAAATAAATTACACAAATATTCACAAGTTTGGATCAAAGCACTTACGCTTATTTCTCAAACAACCTAAATATGCCAAATTGTTCCCTAAAAACGACGCCAATTTTGATGATGCCCAAATCCACTACTAAAAAATAAATGGACACGGCCGCATGCAATATAATTTACCCAACTAAGAGTCAGTGTCGAATCCTACAACGAACAATATGTAGGCGATTAGGCGTGTAAGAGAATTATCACTTATTATGCTAAGCCAAGCACTTAGAAATATTTTGAGAAAATATTTATAACTAATTGCAAAAATGTAAACTAACCTATAAATCAAATAAAATGATCAATTGCTTCAACCATGGATGCATTGGGAATTACACTCAAGTAACGATCCAATGTATTTCATGATTTTATAAATATGAACGAGTTTATTATTAATTAGACTCGGGTAATAATTTTATATTAGCTTCTGCCTAAGACTAACAAGACTTCCTAATTGAATTATCCCTAAGACAATAAAAAGATTAAGCACACCCAAATATGGCTACAAGTAGTTCAATCCTATCCCTAAGTAGAATCTATAAAGTGAGGGTTAATGTCTCAAGTTCTTGTTAATTAATCTTTCAGTCCTAGGGTTCGATAATCCCTTTGGAAATATTTAATAACAAGAATAATTAAAGAAATAATAACTCACTTCACAATAAATAAAAATCTTTTAATACATAAGCACAACAAGGAATTTAATACACACTTTAAATATGAATATTCCTATAAGCAAGATTTAATTAATGGAAAAAATACTACACACTTAGATATTCAATATAAAGTAAGGAAATGAAGAATTTAACATAAATTGGCAAGAAATTCATAACCAAAAGCTCCAAATCTTCAAGACCCAAGTGTGTGTGCAAGAACTCTACCACCCAAAACTGACAAAAGATGCCCAAGATCTGTTTCCAATCAGCTAGGTCGTGTATTTGTGATTTTGGAAGGAAGAAAATGTGAAATGACATAAGTGTCCAGTTCTAAAACCAGTTGACCGCACTTGCAGAAGAATCCTCGCAGGTGTGGTTCTGCATATGCGTGTAATAGTTTGCAAAAGCGGTTATGTGGAGAATTTCATCTTCCGCAGAAGCCATCATATTGCCGGAGAAGCGTCTTCGCAAATGCAGACTCCCAGGCACAGAAGCAAGACCGCAGAAGCGGTTTATGAATCGCATATGCGAATATTTCATGCAGATGCGAGACAACGGATGCCAATAAATCTACGCATATGCGATTTCACTGGAAGTTTTGCACTTCTTTCACTATTTTTGTACGATTCCATGTCATTTAATTTCAATTTTCTTCGAGACTACATTTACCTGAAAATATAGCAATGCACACCATAAATCACCTAATTTTATAACTAAAGGATACAAAAACTAAAGAAAAGAGACTAGAATAAACGGTAAAATCACCACTTATCAGTAGCTAAAATCAGAACGCATGTCCGTCTTCAATGCTAGCTCCCGCCATACATAGCGACATCAGCATCCAAAATCTACATGCAAGGTATAAAAGTGTAGTATGAGTACCCCATGCACTCAATAAGTAACAAACCTAACCTTAGGTTGAAAGCAGTGACGAGCTTGGACAAACGGTCAGAGTCCAACACCAATAGCAACATCAACCACAACAATATAAGAAAGTAGTACATGAAACAACTCAAAGATGGAATGCTTAGCTCGTTCACAGTTATGGAAAAATAGGCTTGCTTTCCAAGTACAAAATTAAAACCCAAATCCTTCACCGAAATCACCAAAATATGAGTAAGTCAGAAATCTTTAATATTTCCCAAAAACTTTCAACAACAGATAAGATGATTCAATCTCAGATAGCATGAGAAAAATACATCTTTATACCTACATGTCAATGTGTATGTGAAGTCATAAATGTCACAAAACTGTGTATCATGAGAAAATGCACCTCTATGCCTGTACGTCAAGTATGCATGTCAGATGCAATGTGTCACAATGATAAACTCATGTACTCACACTGTCAGAGTACTCAATATCACAGTTTCACACTCTTACTCCTCACGCTCAATCACTCAGAACACTCATTCACTCAGTAATGTACAGTACCTGCAGCGGCGCGGAGCCCGATCCCATCATGAATCAACAGTAATTGGGCTCACTGTGGGTGCAGACTCCGAAGGGTAGGATCCTGCCCAAGCAATAATATAACCTATTGCGGTGTGCAGCCCGATCCACATATAGCCATAAGGCCTGTTGCGACGTGTAACCCAATCCACATATAGCCATAAGGCCTGTTACGACGTACAACCCGATCCACATATAGCCATAAGGTCTGTTGCGGAGTGCAACCCGATCCATATATATCCATAACTCATCTTACTTACAACCCGACTCTCAAGCCCCAACTTACGACGTACAACCCGACTCTCAAGCCCCAACTTAGAAGTGTTACTTACCTCGAACAAGCCAAATCCAATACCGAGCAAGCCACACGATGCTCCAAAAATGCCATATCACGCGTATCGACCTCCGAATGGCTCAAAACTAGCCAAAAGAAACTCAAATATATCAAATGATCCCAAGGAAATAATTTCAAATGATAAAAGTCGAATCTTTAATCAAATGCCCAAAGTCAACCAAAGAGTCAAACCTGGGCCCGTACCTCGGAACTCACAAAACTCACAAAATCTCACAACACATTCAATTACGAGTCCAAGCATACTAGTTTCACCCAAATCCGAATCTGAATCGATGTTCAAAAATCAAGTATTCGCTCTATGAAACTTTAGTCAAAACCCCCCAACTTTCTCTTTTGAAATCATCAATCAGATGCTAAAAATGAAGAAATATTCATGAAATATAAATATAACTGAGTAGAGAACACTTACCCCAATCCATAGGGTGAAAATCGCCTCAAACATTCAATCCGAGCTCCATAGCTTCAAATATGCAAAAATGTCTGAAACCTCCCAAATAGAATACTTTATAATCACTGGGCAAATCAATAAACTGCGATCGAGATACAACCTTCACGATCGTGATGTATAACCTACACTACCTCAACAAATATGCTACGCGATCGTGAACCTAGTCATGCGAACACGAAGCACACATGCGCCCACACTCCGCGACCGCGTTCCCTCATACGCGAATGCGATGAAAAAGCTCCCAACTCCAGCTCTCACCTCAACCTTATGCGAACGCGATGCCCAATCTCCAGAAACAAACGTGAACGCGGACACGAAGAAGGAAATACTCAAGTCCATATTTTTCATCTACCTAATTGCACCTCTAACTTCGCGATCAAGAAGAAGACTTGGTGCACCAGATACCAACATGAACAAGCAAGGCCAAAATAAAGGAAAATGATCCAAAACACGTTCACAACTCACCCAAGCCCCTCGGGACCCCATATGAATATACTAACAAGTCCCATAACCTAACACGGACTTACTCGAGGCCTCAAATCATGCATAATAATATTGAAACGATAAATCACACTTCAAATCAAACGTAAATGAACTTTGAACTTTCAATTTTCAAAACGTGCGCCTAAACATATCAAATCAACCCGAAATGAACTCAAATGTTTCACACAAGTTCCAAATGACATGACGAAGCTATTTCGATTCCCGGAACCACAATCCAAATCCGATATCCTCAAAGTCAACTCTCGGTCAAACTTATGAACTTTCCAAACGTTCAAATTTCCAACTTTCGCCAATTAGCGCCGAAACCTACTATAATTACCCAAATGAAAATTCGAGCATACGCTCGAGTCTAAAATCACCATCTGGACCTAACAGAATAATCAAAACTCCATTCTAAGGTCAAATACACAAAAGTCAAACTTGGTCAACACTTCCAACTTAAAGCTTCAAATATGAAATTCATTCTTCCAAATCACTTATGAGTAACCTGAAAACCAAAACCGATGATTCACACAAGTCATAATATATCATACAAAGCTACTCATACCCTCAAACTACCGAGCGAAGTGTAAATGCTCAAAATGACCAGTCGGGTCGTTACATTCACTTTCCGAACAAGCTCAAAAAAGAACTAAAAATGAGATTTCAGACTTCAAATTCTTGACTTTTTGTGTTCTTTTTGCTGAAAAATTGCACAACTAACCAATTTTGACTTCAATTGGTTTTTTCAAGATTTTGCATTTCACTGTCTTCCCCATTCTTTACTCTCCAAATAAGATTCTTGGCTCAAACAATCCCTTTTAAATTTTATGTAATTATAAGCCAATTATTAAACTATCTACCCCACCCCACCCCTCTTTTTTTTTTTTCTTTTTTTGGTTGGCTGCTAATGTAGAAGAATCTAAGGAAAGGGATTATGAAGAAGAGTCTGAAACCTAAATATGGGTATTTTGGACGCAAGCGACCATAATAGGTAAAACGAAGATCGAGCACTATTTTATATATAGCGCATTTATTCACCGCGCTATACCTTCACTGTACGTATGTTCGTTAAGGTATAGCACGGTGAATAACCACGCTATATATAAAATTTGGGCCCACCAATAATTCATCTGCTCAAAACTGACATACCAATAATTCATAGGGGTATAGCGCGCATATTTAAGGCACTATACATCAAATAATTGTACCTCCAGGACTAGTTATTTCCTTATTTAAGGAGTTTCAGGATTTTGTAAAAATCCATTCACGATCCTTCAAGTTTTTCAAAATATTTGCTCGTTTAGTTATTTTGCATTTTGTCATAATGTCCGAAGAGGAAAAAATTATTGTTTTATTATATTGGGCGGGGTGGGGGGTGAGGTTGTGGTGGAGAATAACTCAGTACACTATAGTTATTCTCTATAGTATCATGTTAAGTTTTCACTTGCTATGGAGTACGATAGATTGATATCGTTGTTATGTAAAAAAATGAGTGTGAGCAAACGTTCGATGAATATTAAAATAATCAGAAGATATTTGTATTTTGTTAATCCGCAAGGGGTTGCTTGTTATGCTGAGTTTAATATCAAAGACGATGAAACTCTGAAAGATTTTTGGAGGACTCCAGATCAACACCGGGAACTTCTTGTGATAAAAATGTTGGGAATGTACGTCAAGGTTGAAGACGTTCGCAATAATGAGGTTCCGCAAAGTAGGGATATCTCTCAATCATCGGGTGGTTATTTTGGACCAGTTTTACCTGAAGAGGTTCCGGGTGAAAGAGTTTGGCTTGATCTAAACTTATCTCCATGGGCGAATGAGGAGCAAGGAAATAATGTCTCTTCTATTTTACATAATGCACAAGCCGAGTAGTAAACTTAAATTGTCCTTTGTGTTATGGTGTTTATTTTTATGTATTGAATTTGTATTAACACTCATATATTCCACCGGAGGTACCAACCGGATACGAATTTTACAAGTTATGAACCAACGACCAGTTGGAATATGCCTAGTTTTGGTGTGTTGGATCATGGTGGTCCATACGGGAGTCATCATCAACAGGATAATTTGTATCATGGGATATCAACACATTATGATTTGTAAGTGAAGTGATAAAGTTTATATGTAAAGTTTGGATGAATTTGAGAAACTCGTTAGTTTATTGGTTGTGCAGTGAAAACGAGCAACTTAAAGGTCCTGTCCTTACTCAATTGCCCAAAGATGACATATTTAATCGGAATCTGGAAGATGCGCAAAATTAGGAAGAGAATAGTGATTATGTCAACAATGCTGATGAGTCTGGAGATGACACACCCTCTTTGATGAGGGTGATGATAATGAGGATGAGAATGTTAAGCCTGATTTGATGAGGGAGCATGCTCTACCTCTCGTTATACCAAGAGTGTACGAGTCCCACGTGCCATTTCATTCAAGGGAGATTCCTTACCTTGATTATTTTCCAAGTATGCTGGATGTGGATGCCCTCACAATAGATCTTTACAAAATTCGTACATCAATGTGGGATGAATCTAGAGCAACGGTGTTGTCAAAGGGCATGATTTTTGTTTATAAAGCGCGCCTAAGCAGGACAGTGTGAATGTACAACATAAAAGAGTGTCGTGAGATCGTGGTTCATGAATCATCTCCGGAAGTATACAAGGTTATTTGTTTTAGATGGTTTCAAGGTTGTAATTAGATGCTGCATGCGAGGAAGTTGAAAACAAATATGTGGGTTATGGGTAAATACCTTGGTTGTGAAATAGACACATTCAGTGGGAATCATTTTAACTTGAATGTTGACTTGATTTCCCTTTCTTGATTCCACACATTGAAGCGTCCTTAAGTCACAAGATAAAATAGTGTATAACATCTGTTCACCAGGTATATGGATTTACCATTACAAAAAGAAAGGCATTTCTCGGACGCAAACGTGCGTTTGAAATTATTTATTGTAACTGGGATAAGTCCTTTGCCTCTCTACCCAGGTACATGGCCGCATTGCAACACTTTAACTTTGGGACTGTTGTTGAATGGAAGCTTGAGCAGAGTCCGAGAATACCAAAACACATATTCAGATATGTGTTCTGGGCATTTAAACTAGCCATTGATCGTTTTGTGCATTGTCGGCCGGTAATATCCATAGACAACACTCATGTCTATGAAAAGTATGAAATTAAATTGTTGCAGTATATGCTAATGGAAGTGGATTTCCCCTAGCATTTTCTATTTGTGATAATGAAATCCAAGAGATGTGGACATTATTTTTGAACCACTTAAAGGATCATGTTGTCATACTGTACACTAACAATAGAAACAATTATAGAGCATAACAGATATGGGTACAATGAAACAACTATGCGATGCATAAAAGATTACAAGGAGAAATCACAATAGCAAATTCATAATTTTCTTGGTGTGAGAAATATATTTTAGATATCACATCAAATGGCACGGTAATACCTTCGTGTATTTGTCTCATTATCACACAATATATTTATATATATATAGATAGATAGATAAAATCAATGGGTACGACAACACCTCTCGTGCATTTATTACTTTCTCACCGAGCATACATATAACAGTACCGACTAGGTGGGAGAAATACAAATAAAAAATAAAGAAATAAAGTGGGAGATACACAGGAAGCAACAACGAACAAAGCAGTACATATGGACCACAAAAACAGGATGGGAAAAAGAGGCATAGAAATTATGATAACAATTAGGAAGGAAAAATATAAATTCCACTAATTAGCATAGTAGAAGGCTCGGATACAAATATAACAAACAAGAAGAAAATCATAATATTTTCAAGTTAAACAGATAGAAGGCATGGATACACAACAACACTTGGGGTAGAGGACACAAAAAGAACAATGACTATAAGCCACGTAGAAAATATAGGTGTACAATAATAGCTCAAGATAAAGGCGTGAGTGTATACACAACGAAAAGATATCACAATATAATGTATGTCTGTTGTCCTCGCCTGCACGAAAATACCCTTCGTGCTATGAATATATGATAATATAAAAATAATGGCACGACATCACCCTTCGTGCTTTTACTCTCATCCTCACATGATAATGTAAATTAAATGGCATGGTATTATCCTTCGTGCATAATAATTTATATGAATGGCACGGCATCACCCTTCGTGCTTTATACTTTTCCTCACATGATAAAATATACGAAATGGAACGGCATCACCATTCGTGTATTACTTTCTGCCTAACATGATAATGTATATGAAATGGCACGGCATCACCCTTTGTACTTTATACTCTTCCTTACCACGCACATGTATATCGTTAACAAGAAAGGAAGGAAGCATAAATAACATCAAGGAGAGTGTTTAAACTTAAATCAATCACGACTTTCAAGCCAATAACAATTCAATAAACTTAAAGTACCTTATTATTCCAGTATTTCAACAAGTCTCAAAAATGATCTTCAACTCATGTGTAGAATTTAAAATCTCAAGAATAACTGTCGTAAAGTCATATTTGTGATTAAGTATAATAACGACTGGATTTAGCATATCAATAGTTTTTCACAAAAGTGCGTCAGATTTTTTATCAAATTATAATAAGCCGAATCAGGGTTTCTAGCATTTAATGTCATATTCATAAAAATCTAGAAGTCAAAGAAGACATGAAACAAGGGTGTCACTTAATTCTACAAAGCACAATAAATCGTATACATTACCCTAGAGTGCATATATGCTCGTCACCTCATGTACGTATCACCCCCGCATGTAGCAAAGAATGGCAATTAGTAGGAAAAATTCCCTCAACATAGTTAGGAAAAACACTTACCACAAAAAATCCAATTCTAATGCCGAGCAAGATAAACAATACTCCGGAAATTTCATTCCGCACGTATCAACCTCCAAACGCCTTCATATCTCCTAAATTCAAGCCAAACGATATGTATCTATTCAAAAAACGTGCAAATTAATCACAATGTACCCCAGTGCTTACAATTTTACAATTTATAAAAATTCCCAACTCCGCTTAAAAATTTGACAGTGGGGCCCACATCTCGAAATCCGATGAAACTCACAAAATCCGACAACCCATTCAATTACGAGTCCAACCATACTAGTTTCACTCAAATATGACTCTGAATCGACATTAAAATACCAAAAAATTATTTTATAAAATTTCTATAATTTTTCCCAAATTTTCATCCCAAAATACCAATTAAATGATGAAAACAATGATATATTCATGTATATTAACCAAATCCGAGTTAGAATAACTTACCGCGATGAATTTCTTGAAAAACCCACGAACAAACGCCACAAACCCAGCTCCCAAAGTCCAAAAATGAATAAATGAGATGAAACCCTCGTTTATATGGTTCCAATCTAATCTCCCAATGTGCTAACCGCAAAACTTTTGTGCGGTCCGCACATTCCAGGTTCTGCGGCCGCAATCCAAATTGTGCGGCCGCACTTCAGCAGCCTCTACACTACCATACTTTAGTAAATTGATCATAACTTTCCCTACAAATGTCCAAATGATAATTGGTTTATCTTTCTGCAAACTAGACTCAAAGGGATACAATTTTTTTTTTGAATCATCTCCAAATTTCTTGTAGATTAAAAGATATAAGCTTCCGAAGTCGGACCATCGAACATGCAGAATCCCATTTTTTCGGCCGCAAAAGGATGTCTGCGGTCTGCAAGAGGATTTATGCTGCCGCAAGAGGAATTCTGCGGTCTGCAATTCTCCTCTGTGGTCCAAAATTTTCCTTTAAGGTCCGCACATGAAGCCTTACCTCAACACTCCAAAATGAGCCCTCACACTCCTACTGTTCCAAGAACATCATGAGAGTGCCGAACTTCCCAAACTCGTTCAAAACTCACCCCGGAACATACCCGTGCCACTCGGGACCCCATCCGAATATACCAAAAAGTCCCGTAACATAACACGGACCTACTAAAGGTTTCAAATCATACCTAACAAAGATAAAATCATGAATCACACATCGATTCAAGCCTACGAAATTATGAACTTCTAAATTCAACAGTCGATGTCGAAACCTATCAAAACACGTCCGATTGACCACAATTTTGCACACAAGTCCTAAATGACATTACGGACTTGTTCCAAATTTCGGAATTAGAATCTGACCCCGATATAAAAAAGTCCACTCCCGCTCAAACTTATGATCCTTCCAAACCTTCAAATTTCCAGCTTTCGCTGATTGGTGTCGAAACATTCTAGAAATATCCAAATAAAATTTCGGGCATACGCCCAAGTACACAATCACTGTCCGGACCTAACGGAATCATCAAAACTCAATACCGGAGTCGTTTACACATAAGTCAATATCCGATCAACCCTTCAACTTAAGCTTTAAACTCATTCTTTCAAACTAGCTCTGAAATACCTGAAACCCAAAATCGATAATTCACACAAGTCATAATACATCGTATGAAGCTATTCAAGACTTCAAATAGTAGAAAGGAGCGTAAATACCCGAAACGACCGACCGGGTCATTACAAAAATAACCTAAAAAGCGAACTAAACTGACTATAAAAGTAGATAATTAAATTTATTATTACACCTATATATATATATATATATATATGTATATTTTCATATAAAATTTCTAAAATTTTATGGTACATATTAGTCGTTTGTATTTTTAGTCTAGTTCTTTGCTATTATAATAATTTAATTATTTGCCTTTACATTCTAGTTTGATTGGTAGTTTTCTTTTGCTAAGTACAAGAATTTATTTCATGTTAAAAATAATTGACTTTTAATTGAGTACTGTAATTATTAATCACTATTTGATTCATTTATCATCAATATATCTTGGTAAATGATATATTTCTCAAAGACCAATTACTTTGATAGTATTACGTTGAAAATGTAGTCGCCAGAATATGTGTCTGGTAGTGTATGTCTCATATTTAAGAAAAAATTAATAAATAATCGAAAAAACTGAAAAACCGACAAAAACTAACAAAAACCGAATCGATAAAAGACCGGCATAATTAGTTTAGTTTGGTTCAAATATTTGAAGAACTGACTTACTTGATTTGGTTTCGTTTTAGGGAAAATCCGATCCAAACTGAACCATAAACACCCCTTATTTCAAGGAAAATGCAATTTGACTTGTAATTTTTATTTTACTACATTAAAGTCGTTAAATTATTTTTTATAATAAAAGTCACTTAATTTTATTTAAATATTCCAAATATAAACTATTTTTTTCTAAAACAAAACTCAACTTTGCTTGAATATTATAGGAATTGTCTCACTTGCTTCCTCATAGTGAATTTTAATGATATTTCCTCAAAGTCAAATAATTTTTTTCATCACAAAAAAAAAAAATCATATAAAATTGTGTAATTTTTTCATTTCAAAAAATAATATGACGCGACATAAATACAATAAAGTAAAAGTTGAATGACTATCCATAATATTGGCTCTTAAAAAAAGCTAGTAAAAGGTTTTCATTATCAATTAGAGAGTTAAAAGTTAAGGATAATCAATCAATCAATAAAACTATAGGACGTATACTACAAAAAGAAAAATTAGAATTAGTTATTAACTTCGTCGCTAATTTGTTGCTAAATCGTCCATAGCTAATAAAGTTTTTTGATAATCTGTCGCGAAGATTTGTAGCTAAATAGGATTAGCGACAAAGTTTTCTGTTTAGCTACAGAATTTATCCGGCACTAACTCCTATTTTTTAGTAATTAATATAAAACCAACACCCTAATTAGCTTTAAAATTAGGCCGAGTTAATAGAATTTGTCTGTATAGTTATGTGCAACTAAGAATTTTCATTTTGTTTTTATATAATGACATGCACTTATATAAACTAGACTAACTCACTCAAGGGACGTAATTTTAGTGATTGGATGGACTCAAGGGACGTAATTTTAGTGATTGGATGGCTTATGGAAAAGTGATATTCTTGATTTCCTACCAATTAACAAGTCCTCTGCTCTACTTTACAAATTACAACTTATAAATACTCCTCACTTGATTAATCGATCATTATTAGGTAAAATAACACTGCAACCAAGGGCGGAGTTACAATATTACGTATAAGTTAAGATGAATTCAATAGCTTTTGCTTATTTATTATATATTTATTATATATATATATATATATATATATATATATATATATATATATATATATTTAACTGCATGCAAATCTAGTAATTAACTAAAATGAGTTATGATTTCAATACAAGTAAAGGATGCATAAACTTCAAATGTCCGCTACCTTTTGAATGTGGAACTCATATTAAACAGAAGAACAAGCTAACTTTTTTTAAAAATTAAGTTAGGATAGGATGTAGAAACGAGACATGCAGTTCACATTGACTTATTCCAACTTCTCTGGTAACGATGGAATATATATTCTAAATAATGTTACAAAGGAACTATATCTCTTTCCCACGCATAAAGAATACGTAGTCAAAGGTTGACCAAAAGAAAGGCACAGAATTATGCTATAAGGAATATTTAAATCGAAAGTTAACAAAGAAAGCATCTCGATTTTTTTTTTTAGGATTTTCTTGTGTGTGTGTATATATATATATCTAACGTACAAACTTTCATCCTGTAATGATCCGATCGGTCGTTTTGAGCTCTAGCGCGACGTTCGGTGGTTTGAGCCCATGAGCAGTTTCACTTCAGGTATTATGACTTGTGCGTATGGTCGGAATTAAATTTCGGGAAGTTCAGAGTTGGATTGGAAAGAAAATTCTCATTTCGAAAGCTTTAAGTTGGAAAAATTGACTAAGATCGGATTTTAGAGTAAACGATATCGGAATCGGGATTAATACTAGAAATTCGGTAAAAACCGACCAAAAAAACCGACCAACGTTGGTCAGTAATGGCAAAAAACCGACCAAAACGCGACCATTTACGTGTGGACGGTATTTTTGTGGTCGGAAAGGAATACCGACCAAAGTTGGTCGGAAATTAAATTCAAAAAAAAAATATTGCAAAACAAATCGACCAAAGTTGGTCTGTTTTTTCCGACCAAAGTTGGTCGGTATTTTAATTATGTAAAAAAAAATTCACCATATGGGAATCGAACCGGGGTCTGTATTGTGGCAGAATACTATTCTACCACTAGACCATTTGTACATTTTATTTTAAGACTGTCTTTTATTTGATTTATACTCTTTAATCGTATTTTCGCATGAAAATAACCGACCAAAGTTGGTCGGTTTTTTTAAATGACCCGCCGAATTAACCGACCAATTTTGGTCGGTTTTTTTAATATTAATTTTTATTTATATTAATTGAAAAACCGACCAAAGTTGGTCGGTTTCTTGAAATATAAATTTTGCGGGACTCAAAAATAGTTTCCCGCATTTTTGCGCCAAAGAAAACCGACCAAAGTTGGTCGGTTTCGTAAAAAAAAAAAAAATTGGTCGGTTTTTTTGGTCGATTTTTTTACCGACCAAAGTTGGTTGGTCGACCTTGGTCGGTTTTTGCCGAATTTCTAGTAGTGATTTGAAGGTTCCAGCAGGTTCATATGATGATTTCGGACATAGGCGTATGTTCGGATCTGGTTTTGGATTCCCCGAGAGAGTTTCGTCACCTATTGCAAAGTTAGCATTTTGGAAGAATTTCATTAATTTGAATTGAAGTGCATTTCAATGTTATCAATGTTTGTTTGAGATTCTGAGTGTGGGAATAGCTCCGTATGGTGACTCCGGTATTGGGAGCACGTCCGTAAGTGATTTTGGAGGTCCGTAGGTCATTTTGGGGTCATATGGTGAAAGTTGGAAATTTGGATAATTTTGAGAAGTTTGACCGGGAGTGGACTTTTTGATATCGGGGTCGGATTACAAATCGGGAAGTTGGAGTAGGTTCGTAATGTCAATTATGACTTGTGTGCAAAATTTGACGTTAATCGGACGTGATTTGATAGGTTTCGGCATCGAATGTAGAAGTTAAAATTCTAAAGTTCATTAAGCTTGGAATGGGGTGCGATTCACGAATTCGACGTTGTTTGATGTGATTTGAAGGCTCGACTAAGTTCGTAACGTGTTTTGGGACGTGTTGGTATATTTGGACGTGATGGATTCCGGAAGGTTAACAAATCGATTTTTGGACTTACGAATTTCTGAAGCTTAATGTTTTTGGTTTAATCGCAGCTGCGTGACTTTTGCCGAAGGTGCGAGATCGCGGGTACGGCGAATTGCTCGCAGAAGTGAGAAGGGACTGGAGCTGGGGGAGCGGCAGAAGCAGATTGGAGAAGCGCACCTGCGTGTGCGCAGGCGCGAGGCAGCTACCACTGGTGCGTAAATTGCGCAGATGCGCATAGCAGGTCGCACCTGCGATGTTCGCAGAAGCGAAGAAACTTTCGCAGGTGCGAGGTCTTGGCTGGGCAGTAAGGACCGCAGGAGCGGCTGTTGGACCGCATGTGCAAAGGCCGGGCTGGGCAGAATGCTTCTAAGTGGAGTTTGGGTTCATTTCACCCATTCTTTTATTTTGATTGGGCGATTTTGGAGCTTTTAAAGAGGGGATTTCATCATCTATTATGAGGTAAGTAACTCCCACCTATTTTGAGTCAAATACATAGTTTTTATGTGGATTCAAACATGGAAATTAGTAGAAATTGTGGAGGTTTTGGTAGAAAACCTAGAATTTAGTATTTTGGATTTTGACCACGAATTTGGGCATGGAATAGGGAATAAATCATATATTTGAGTTCATAAGGTTATGGGTTATGATTATCTTCGAATATTTTCGGAATCGGGGCACGTGGGCCAGAGAGTAATTTTTATCGACTTTTCGAACGGAGTTGGAAATTGTTGTAAATTGAATTGTTATGAGTATTAGAGTATATTTTCATTGTTTTTCACATTGTCTGGCTAGTTTGGAGTGTTGGGCATCGATATAAGTTGATTGAATAGCTTGGGAGCCAGTTATGGAACTTCGGAGCGAGGTAAGTCTCTTTTCTAACCTTTTAAGAGGAAATTTATCCCATAGGTGAAATAAATTAATATATGCTCCTATTTGTGGGGGCTACGTACGCACGAGATGACGAGAGTCCATGCGTAGCTACTATTATGCTTAAGTGCGGGTAGTCTAGGACCCAAAAGCATGCTCTACTTGTAATATTTGCAACCTTGTTGTCAATTTAAAATGCTTAAATCATATCGAACTTGGTAAATAAATTTTCTAAAAAAGCTAAACATGATTTCTTGACTGTTAAAAGAGCAATTTCCATTTCTTTGGATAATTCCCCCTTGATGAATTCTCGATTGACTCTTTGAATTTGTTTATCTTTGTGGAACGGGCCGAACGCCTTGGCAGATTAAATAGATGCATCTATGGTTCGCGCCATTCTACCCTCTGGAAGTGCATAATTTAAATATCTGTTGGATCAGGCCGTACGACCTCGGCATGATTTGCGCATACTTGTATTGCTTTCCTTGAAATTTATAAATAATGATATTGCCTCCCTGGTCTAAGATAAATGATGAAATGTGAATTTAGAAATCTCTTATTAACAAAGGAATTGTTTACTTGATTCATGATTTTCTTGAGTTTACTGCCGTTTTTAAAAAATCCACGACTAATTATATTATTGATGGCCATAGTAACTGTCGGAGTCGACCTCTCGTCACTACTTCTTCGAGGTTAGGCGGGATACTTACTAGGTACACATTTATTTATGTACTCATACTACACTTGCTTCACATTTTGTGCAGGTACATATATGACTAGTGGCCATATGGGTGCAGATACGCGGTTATTACAGGGACTTAGGTGAGTTGCATCTTATGTACAACTCGCATCCAGCAGAGTCTCCTTCAGAGTATTGTATTTTCTTTTCCTGTCCAAATTTGTATTTCGGACAGTTATTATATTTTATTTTAAATTCCTAGAAAATGCACATGCACTTGTCACACTGGGTTCTAGGATGATTATAGGATGTCCAGTATTGAAATTTGAAAACATTGTTATTTATTATGTAAATTCATCCTTTACTAGATAAATGGAAGTAAATTTACGATTTCAAAAATATCAAAATGAGAATTTAATTAACTATTTAGTGTTAGCTTGCCTGACAGTGGTGTCCGGCGCCATCACGACCTTTAACGGATTCAGGGTCGCAACAACATGGTATTAGAGCACTAGGTTCACTTAGGTCGCACGAGTCATGAGCGAGTCTTACGGATCGGTACAGAGACGTTTGTACTTATCTTCGAGAGGCTATAGGGTTGTTAGGAACACTTCTCTTCTTGATTCCTTATCGTACTATTTGATTCCTTTGAGGCTTATGCCTTCATTTCTTTCCCATTTAATCTTATGCGACGTGAAGCATTGGTTATAAATAGGGAATTGAGGAATTGTAATGGTACTACATATGTGGTGCAGAATGTTTCTCCCTGCGTAATTGATCGGGCTATTGTCGTCGCCTTGTGGAAGGATATTATGTCATTTCATCTCAGTAGCTGGACTTCTGAGAGCTTTGAGGCTATGCATAGGTTGCTATGATGCTCTTGAGTTATTATCGCACACTATTGATGTGATAGTAGGATGCTTGCCCATGTGTCGGGGTAGTGAATGACTTGAAAGGAGGTTTACTCAGTGCATGATACAAAGATTCGGTATTTTACTTCCGACGTAGGAAAGGAAATTGAACTAAGAATATTCAAACTTGGGTTGATGGAGTAGCGGAACTTGATATTTTCGAGCGTGGTGGAATCTTCGCATGTGATGTGGCATCATCGTCCTTGATTGGTTATAATGTGTTAAGTTCGCCGGTGTTATGGTTTCCTTCAATTTTCCTTGGGGAAGAGTATTATAAATGGTGTCGAGAAAGCGGTTGTCAGAGGTCGCAGTGTGCAGTGGTTCAGGATCAAATCAGCATTCCCGGTATTGATGGCTCAAAAAAGATGGTTTCCGGAAGGGTTTAAAGTTGGTAGCGATCTATCGGTTCAAGTGCTACAGAGGTAGATTTTGATTTAAGGCAACAACTGGGTAGCGAAGGATGAGGAAGGACATGTGGGAGGTGTCTTGTGGTGGTTAAGTTCCTAGAAGGCCAAGTGTGAGAAACAGAAGTCGAGTAGTTGCTTAAAGGTGAGGGTTTGACCAAAGTGGGAGAGTGGCAAGGTAGCACATGGGTTACAGGGTAGGATAGCTATATGTCTTGAGGAAGTTTAAAGTGATTTGGGATTCATGGTGGATAGTGACTAGGTCTACGGACTTAATTTGAAATATTGGCTATTATACGGCGGGAGATTGGATACAACATAAAGGAGTTGCATGATATGAAGAATAATACAACATGACTTTGGATTGGAATATATTGTCGCACCTTCAGTTGACGCCCATGTGGAGTGATTGACTGGTACAGCTGGTGAATGAGCTCGGACTCAAGATAATCTACTAATTTCATAGTAATTATATCTAGTGCAGCGATGTTGGAATATGGCAGCATGTAATTTTCACAGGTGGATTATCTCCTATGAGAAGGTTAGCGGTTGCATGGTGTTGACGAAGCTTCTACGATGAATTCTACTGGCTACCCAGTAAGAGATTTAATATGTAAATATGGATAGTGGTTCAGAGTGTTTATTAAAGGTTAATAGAAATATTTCAAGGAATTTAACGGGTTGATTGTGCTGGATCATATCGATGAAGGAAGAATCTTGGTGGGTTCCAGGTTTATGCAATAGTAGCTTCAATCTAAGTGGGAGAGTCCCACCGCCTACGGTTGGATTACATGGTCGTCTATTTGTAAGATTTCTGGTTATCGGCATCTTGATGGGTTGTTACGACTAAGGAAAGCAAACATTAGTGGTAATTTGGGCAAGCGATTTGAGGAATGTGTGTTATAGTTGGCCTTATTGATTCATGCTCAGGCTTAGGGAAGACTCAGGATTTATGCTTCGTGTAGAGGTGAGTTACAAGGAAGATGATTCGGCCAGGTCCTTCTTTGAGAGGGTGGTCATGTGCTAGCAGAGCCTTGGAGTTGATTATATTCGGGACCAAGTTAGATTTGGTGACTCTCAATAACGGTCCTAGTAGATTCAAAAGTTAAGGTGTGGTGTCTAAGGATTTCCAGTCCATAGTATGGTTGAATATCGAGCTTTTGCAGTGGATTATGATAAAGGAGCTTAGAGTGTTTCGTGTTTTCTTTAGTCTACGGGGTATCATGAGAGGAAGGGGAGTATGTAACTTTGGATTTATAGAAGAATCATCAGAATGTGTGCATCAGTTGAAGACGCACTTATGCGCACAATGAGGGTATGAAATGGTTCGTGGATTTTGGGGACAATGTGGTCTCGTGAAATGGGGTCACTCGGGATGAGTGCGGATTGAGTTTGTTATATTGGTAAAGGAGTTGTTGTTATTTCTAAGGTAGATCCAGAGTAAGTTAGGATAAGTCGTGGTTGGTTAGCAATGGTTGAATTGGCATGAGGATGGCAATGATCAGCTCCTTCAGCGTGTTGAGTTATGCATGTGATTTGTGGTGGTACGTGCGAGGTTTGACGGCCGCCGTAATTGATTTTATTTGGGGGCATTCGAGAATTATGGCATATTATGTGTAGACGGATCCCGGAAGGATTATGGTGGTTTAAACCACTACTCGAGGTTTGTATTTTCTGCGGTCATGGGAATTTGGTTGCGTGTTGCAATGGTTCTTGAAATGAGTTAAGTAAAATGTTTCTATATGATTAAGTGTTTACCCTATTAGTGGTTCCGGAGTTATACTGAAATATTTGGTGCTCTTGCGCATTGGCATGATTAAGTGCAGTGATTAGCATGGTATTTGGAAGTTGAGGATCTAGGTTGCAGTTCGGTGTTGACAAGAATGTCACGAGCTCAGATGAGCGATAAAGGACTCAGATGGTTAGAGTTAGCTGGCATTGTTTTTGGCGTCACATAAGATCGGTGCCTGGTTGTGACGATCCAACCGGTTGTCTTGAGAGTTATAGCCTCGATCCCCTATTTAACTACTTCCCCCGTATCCGTTTTTGCTATTGTGACTTGTCGGGTGGTTTCATTTTGTTTTTTGGAAGTGTTTGGGACACTTAGTCCCTAAATGGAGGTTTAAGCCTTAGGATTGGCACCGTAGTCGGAACTATATGAAGAAGACTCCGAAATGGAGTTCTATCTATTTCGTTAGCTCCGTTAGTTGATTTTGGACTTAGGGGCGTGTCCGGATTGTGATTTGGAGGTCCGTAGCTTATTTAGGCTTGAATTGGTGAAAGTCGAATTTTTGGAGTTTTGGACCGGTAGTGGAAATTTTGATATCTGGGTCGGAATCCGAGTCCGAAAGTTGGAGTAGATTCGTAATTCTGAGTGTGACTTGTGTATAAACTTTGGGATCAATCGGACGTGGTTTGGTTGGTTTCAGCGTCGATTGTCGAATTTTGAAGTTTCAAGTTCTTTAAGTTTGAATTGGAGGGTAATTTTTAATTTTTGCGTTATTTGATGTGGTTTGAAGGCTCGACTATGTTTGCATGGTGTTTTAGGATTGGTTGGTATGCTTGGTTGAAGTCCCGGGGGCCTCGTGCATGTTTCATATTCTCCACGAGTCAATTTTGGACTTAGGGAGTTGACAGATTTTCTGGTGTTATTGCAGACATTTTTCTTCATCGCGTTTGCGAGGGATATCTCGCGATCGCATACGTCATCTGAGAGGTCCACTAAAATTTCTCTTTGCGTTCACAAAGATGTAAATGTGATCGTGTAAGGTTATCCGGCAGTGCACCCCGAACGCGTGGGCTAGTGAGCTTTCGCGAAGAAGTGAGGCAGCAGTGGAGTTTGAGTGTGACTCTTCACGGTCGCGTGAGGACAATTACGACCGCGTAGGTTTGAGCAGCTAGTGCATCGCGTTCGCATGAGTTGTTATGCTTTCGCGTAGAGTAAATTTCTAAGGGAGCGAAGTTATTCTTGGCGATCGCGAGGCCTTTTCCGCAATCGTGATTAAGGAGCCACTTGGCAGAATATAAAATTCAAAAATGAGGGTTTAAGTTGATTTCACAAAATTTGATTGAGAGTACGGTATAAGACAAAATTTTGAGAGATTTTCGGAGGAAGTTATTGGGTAATGATTCCTAACTCCTTTATGATTAAATCCCGTTAATCTATACTTGATTTCATCATTTAATTTCGTATTTGGGGTGGAAATAAGAGAAAATTTGAGAAAAGTTCTTAGGCCAAATTTTGGGATTTTGATCGGTATTTTGGTATCGGATTTGAGTGAATTTGGTATGGTTAGACTCGTGAGTGAATGATTGTTCATAATTTGTGACTTTTACCCAATTCCGAGACGTGAGCCCGGGGAGTCGTTTTGGGGCGTTTTTCTAATTTCTTGCCTTAGCTTTGAATTTGTTAGCTAGATTAGTTTATTGTATCTATATTTATGTTATGTAATTGGTTTTGGCTATATTTGAGTCATTGGGTGTTGGATATTCTTGGAAAGAGCATTCTGACAGATTGATTTGAGCTTGGTTCGAGGTAAGTGATTTGCCTAACTTTGTGTGAGGAAACTACCCTTAAGATTTGGTACTGTTTGATATGTGAGCGTCGTGTACGTGAGGTGACTAGTATGTACACGGGCTATTTATTGTAATACTCCATTTTTCACTAAGTCATAACTTGTTTTCTCCTTATTTGAAACACAATAGCATATGTAACTATCCTGTTCAGACTAGAATAGCATGCCTAATTGTTTAACTGCCTATTTGAACTCTATGCAGCATGTTTAGTGAAATTACCTGCTTTCCTTGACTTGAACTTAGTCTAAACTGTGGGATTTCTTGCTGGAACTGTTATTTTTCTTGGTTGCACTGCATATTTACTTAGGGACTATAGAACGGTATTCCGAGAGATACCCCTGTACTGCATATTTAATTTGAGACTACGGAACGGTATTCCGGGAGATCCCTCTGCTCAGCATATTTATTTTGGGACTATAGAACGGTATTATGGTAAATTCCCCAGCATATTTATTTTCGGACTATGGAACGGTATTCCGGGAGATCCCCCTGCACATTTATGTTTGGGACTACGAGACGGTATCTCGGGATATATCCTATTGTTATCATTGTGTTCTGAGTTGTTGTCTTTAATTGAATCTATTCCTGTTAGATTTTCGTATTTATTTTTACTGCGATATTTCATTCTGTCCTATTTCATTATATTTATGCCAGTAGGGCCCTGACATGATCTCATCACTACTCGACCGAGGTTAGGCTTGACATTTACTAGGTACCGTTGTGGTGTACTCACACCCTTTCCTGCACATGTTTTTCGTGTGCAGATCCAGGTTTATCTTACCGACCTCATCACTAGTTGCAGTCGGTGCTGCTGATTGGAGACTTCAAGGTACTTCTGCTCGTGCCCGCAGATCCTCGAAGTCCCCCTCTATCCCCCTATGTTCATTTTTCCTTATTTATGTAGAAATGATGTATAGAACGGTTAAGACTCCTTAGTAGCTTGTGACTTACGGTATTCCAAATTTTGGGAATTGTTTTGTATGTTTTTTAGAGGTGATAATTGTATATGTCGAGTGGTATTCAGTTGCTTACTTGATATTTTTTACTGTTAGTAGTTAATGTTCATTCTTTAGTTTCATTTAGGAAAAAGTGTTAGGCTTACCTAGTCGTAGAGACTAGGTGCCTTCAAGACGGTTCACGGAGGGAGAAATTGGGTCATGACACCGGTGTGAAGAGGCTTTGCATACTGAATGCGAATTCCTTAATTGCTTTACAACGTTCGTATGGCCGGTAGTATGAATGTACTTACATGTTACCTGGTGCGGAAGGTCATGGGAGCATATCCCACGGGAAGATGGTATAAGTGTGACGTGTAGTCACTTGATTGATTGAAGAATGGAAACCAAGTATAAAGATTGTGGTAATATCGCTAATTAGGTATTCGTGCCTAGAGGACGCTCGGTTTGTCTGGGGGTGGACTGTGGAAGCTGGTTCCGGTTATGATGGTTGTTATTATGTGTTATGGGAAAAAATGGTTATTATGTACCCTTGAAAGGTTATTAGCCTGGTACGGTGCGATAAAAATCGGCTTAAGGTCCATGAAAAGATTTAAATATGAATATGGGCTTTGGATTAGGTTGGATGTGTTCATTTCAGCATAGTGCTCCTTATGGAGGAGTATTCGGATGTTGGATGTCATTTTGTCGGCGGCTTTTTTCATGTAATGCTATAGTGTGCCGTGTGAGTTGTGAAACGGCTTGATAAATTTAACATGTGCTGAGGTTCAATGTGGTAATGATGTTATGTGAGAAGGATGGCTCTCGAGATTCAGATCATATATCACACCTTAGTTGTGCTTGACTTTCGCAGCGTATGGCACTATCTGTCTCCCTAGGGATGGTATTATGCACCTAGCGTGCTTGTGGCCGATATTCGAGTATTTTGTAATAATGACCATTCTACCTCGGTAAGTATCTCCTTTATAGATTTTATGTGTGGATCGGGTGGCACGCCACCACCGGTATGTTGTTTGGATCGGGTTGCGCGCCAGAATAGTGAGATGTTGAGTGCAATCCCCTATGTCTATTTTTGTGTGTTTTGTTTTCCATTTTATGAGGAAGGTTCGTAACACCTTTACGGTTGTCTAGTTAGTTACATGGGGGGAGTAGTTCTTTCCAGAGTTCATTTTCCTTATGTATCACATTCAAGTTTGTAGTTTGTCAGCACATTCTGGAATCATATGAGATTTTTGGCAGAGTCTGAGGTGGCTTATTGCCTGGGCAACTTATGCTGGGAGAGACGGGATTATTGGACCTGGGGTCAGTGTGATCACATCGGTATGAGGCATAATTAAATACTAAATATCGGTTATCAGTCCAGAATGAGGTAATGGTTCTTATCAAGGGGAGAAACTCAAGTAATGGTTGACTCAACAACTGGTTGTAAATTTCTATGCATCATTTCCACTGCGGCAACATTACAAGTGTTGGAGCAGGACATGTATGTGGCATGAGGTGTGTTGTGGACATCAGGTTCGTGGAATTTCGGCTATTGTTATCAGAGGATGTTAATATGGTCATGTGAATTATGCAGTGCATGGTGTGAATTCATCAAAGGTATACATTCATGTTTTGGTACATCGTGTGGTGATTGATATAGTGATCGTATGTTGGAAACAAACCTAGCAGAAGATTATGAATGTTGGAATTTGGCTCTAAGGCTAGTTTGACTAAACTAAAGGGGAATCTTCAGATTTACTCGAGCCAGTGTACCTAACAGAGTTGTGGTAGCACGGGTAGGTGCACGAGGTGCTAAATAGTAATTTTAGATAACTGCAGCGCATTTCTTAGCACGTTCGAGGATGAACATATGTTTAAGTGGGAGAAAATATAACGACCCGACCTATCGCTTTGAGCTCTAGTGCGTCGTTCGGCGATTTGAGGCCATGAGCAGCTTCACTTCAGGTATTATGACTTGTGCGTATGGTTGGAATTGAATTTCATGAAGTTCAGAGTTGGATTGGAAAGCAAATTCGCATTTCAAAACCTTTAAGTTAGAAGAATTGACTAAGATTGGATTTTAGAGTAAACTATCTCAGAATCGGGATTTGAAAGATCCAGCAGGTTCGTATGATGATTTTGGACTTAGGAGTATGTTCGGATCGGGTTTTGGATGACCCAGGAGCATTTCAGTACCTATTGTGGAAGTTAGCATTTTGGAAGAATTTCAATAATTTAAGTTGAAGTGCATTTCAACAGTATCAATGCCCATTTGGGATTCTGCGTCTGGGAATAGCTCTGTATGTTGATTTCGGGATTGGGAGCACATCCGGAAGTGGATTTGGAGGTTCATATGTAATTTTCGGGTCATTTGGCAAAAGTTAGAAATTGGGATAATTTTGAGAAGTTTGACCGGGAGTGGACTTTTTGATATCAGGGATGGATTCCGATTCCGGAAGTTGTAGTAGGCCCGTAATGTCAATTATGACTTTTGTGCAAAATTTTAGGTCAAGCGGACGTGATTTGATAAATTTCGGCATCGAATGTAGAAGTTGAAATTCTAACGTTCATTACGTTTGGAATGGGATGCGATTCATGAATTCGACGTTGTTTGATGTGATTTGAAGGCTCGTCTAAGTTCGTAACGTGTTTTGGGATATGTTGGTATATTTGGTTGAGGTCCCGAGGGCCTCGGGTTGATTCCGGAAGGTTAACAAATCGATTTTTGGACTTAAGAATTTCTGAAGGTTAATGCTTCTAGTGTAATCGGACCTGCGTGACTTTGGCCGTAGGTGCGAGATCGCGGGTCCGGCGAATTGCTCGCAGAAGCGAGAAGGGACTGGAGCTAGGGGAGCCGCAGAAGCGGACTAAAGAAGCGCACCTGCATGTGCGCAGGCGCGAGGCAGCTACCGCTGGTGGGCAAATTGCGCAGATGCGCATACCACGTCGCACCTGCGATGCTCGCAGAAGCGAAGAAACTTCTGCATGTGCGAGGTATTGGCTGGGCAGTGAGGACCGCAAGAGCAGTTATTGGACCGCAGGTACGAAGGTCGGGCTGTGCAAAATGCTTTTAAGCGGGGTTTGGGTTCATTTCACCCATTGTTTTCATTTTGGTTGAGCGATTTTGGAGCTTTTGAAGAGGGGATTTCTTCATCTATTATGAAGTAAGTAACTCCCACATATTTTGTCTGGCTAGTTTGGAGTGTTGGGCATTGATTTGAGTTGATTGAATAGCTTGGGAGTCGGTTATGGAACTTTGGAGCGAGGTAAGTCTCCTTTCTAAACTTGTAAGAGGGAATTTACCCTATATGTGAAATAAATCAATATGTGCTCCTATTTGTGGGGGCTACGTACGCACAAGGTGATGTGAGTCCGTGCGTAGCTACTATTATGCTTGAGTCCCGGTAGTCTAGGACCCAAAAGCATGCTCTACTTGTAATATTTGCAACCTTGTTGTCAATTTAAAATGCTTAAATCATATCAAACTTGGTAAATAATTTTTTTTAAAAATCTAAACATCATTTCTTGACTGTTAAAAGAGTAATTGCCATTTCCTTGGATAATTCCCCCTTGATGAATTCTCGATTGACTCTTTGAATGTGTTTAGCTTTGTGGAACGGGCCGAACGCCTCGATAGATTAAATAGATTCATCTATGGTTCGCGCCATTCGACCCTCTGGCAGTGTACAATTTAAATATCTGTTGGATCGGGCCGTACGACCTCGGCATGATTTGCGCATGCTTGTATTGCTTGCCTTGAAATTTATCAATAATGATATTGCCTCCTTTGTCTGAGATAAATTGATAAATGATGAAATGTGAATTTGAAAACCTCTTATTAACAAAGGAATTGTTTACTTATTCAAGATTTTCTTGAGTTTACTGCCGTTTTTAATAAATCCACGACTAATTATATTATTGATGGCCATAGTTTCTGTCGGAGTCGACCTGTCGTCACTACTTCTTCGAGGTTAGGCGGGATACTGACTTGGTACGCGTTTATTTACGTACTCATACTACACTTGCTATACGTTTTGTGCAGGTACATATATGACTAGTGGACATATAGGTGCAAATGCGCGGTTATTACATGGACTTAGGTGAGCTGCATCTTATGTACAACCCGCAGCCAACAGAGTCTCCTTCAGAGTATTGTATTTTCTTTCCTGTCCAAATTTGTATTCCGGAAAGTTATTTGATTTTATTTTAAATTTCTAGAAAATGCTCATGCACGTGTGACACCGGGTTTTGGGATGATTATGGGATGTTCAGTATTGAAATTTGAAAACATTGTTATTTATTATGTAAATTCATATTTTACTAGATAAATTAAAGTATATTTACGATTTCAAAAATATCAAAATGAGAATTTAATTAACTATTTAGTCTTGGCTTGCCTAACAGTGGTGTCCGGCGCCATCACGACCTTTAATGAATTTTGGGTCAAGACACATCCTTTCTATATCTGTAACGACCCGGCCAATCATTTTGAGTATTATAACCTCGTTCCTCCATTTACTGCTTGTTTTATGCTCAATTGTGATTATGTAATTTGTCGGGGATGTTTCAAATCAAATTGGGACACTTAGTCCCAAGATTTACAAGTTTAAGTTGAAATAATTGACTGGATGGTGACTTATGTGTAAACGACTATGAAATAAAATTTTGATAGTTCCAATAGCTCTGTATGGTGATTTTGGACTTAGGAGTATGTACGGATATCTTTTTGGAAGCTCGTAGCTGATTTTGGCTTGAAATGGCGAAAGTTAGAAAATGGAAGGTTTGGAAGTTTGACCAGGAGTTGACTTTATTGCTATCGGGGTTGGAATCTGGTACCAATTATTTTAATAGGTTCGTTATGTCATTTATCACTTCAGTGCAAAATTTTGAGGTCAATCGAATTTGAATTGGTAGTTTCGGCATCGAACGTAGAAGTTGAAATTTTTTAGTTTTCATTAGGCTTGAATTGGGGTCGGATTCATGGTTTTAGCATTTTTCGATGTTATTTGAGGCCTCGATTAAGTTAATATGATGTTTTAGGACTTATTGATATATTTGGTTGAGGTCCTAGGGACCTCGGGTAGATTCCGAACGGTTAACGGATCAAATTTGGACTTAAAACAAGTGCTGGAATTTTTTCCTCTAGTGTGATTCTATCGGCGAAGCTTTTGATCGTAGGTGCGAGCTCGTAGAAGCGAGCTATAAGGTCCCATAAAATTTTGCCAAGGATTTTAAGGTTTGGTGGTGCCGAAGTAGGCTTACGTGTTTGAGGATTGTAGAAATTCTTCGCGGCGAGCAGAAGGAAAATTTTTGGCAGAAGAAGGAATTTTTGCGTCCCTCTATGCGACCGTAGAATCAATACACGGACCGCAGAATGGCCGTTGAGTAAAGCAGTGCTGGGAAAGTGTGGAGGAAGGTTTGCGGTAAATTATGCGACCGCAGACCAGGTCTGCGGTACATTATGCCACCACAAAATAGGTCTGCGGACCGCATAACGGCCGCAGACTAAAGCAGTGTTGCCCAGTTTCGGAGGGCCTTTTCGCAACCCATTATTTGGTACGGTCTGTGACCGAAGACCCGGTTTCGGCAAGTTTGAGTTTTGGAAATTTTACCCGATCCCATTTTTGTAGAAGGCATTGGGGGTCATTTTTAAGGGTTTCATCTGATATTTTTAGAGAGAGGTGAGAGTATATTAGAGAGAGAGAGAGATAATACCTAGCCATTTGTTAATCAATTCTTGCTCAAGGCTTGAAGATTTTACAAGGATCTTGCTAGGGGTTGAAAGAGGTAAGAATTGCTTTCCCCAATTCTTTAATTTCGAGTTTGAGATAAAAGATGGGTGATTGGGAGTATGATTCTTGGGTGTGAGAGTATTATGTATACATGCATGTACCAATAAGGTTTGTGGGAAAATTGTTGGGCTCAAATAAGTAAAGATTGGGTTGTGGAATGAAAAAAATCTTGTAGAAGAACCTTGTAGCCAAAGTTGAACACCTAGTGTTTGATAAAATGCTCAAATGAGCTGAAACCATGAATATCTTCCTAATTTGTGTTCAATTTTGTTATGTGTCGAAATAGATTGGAATTTGCTAGGATTTCCTAATTTGTTATGTGTCGAAATAGATGTCGAAATGAGCTGAAACCATGAATGCCTTATTGTTGTTGTTGATGATGATATTTGAAAGTGAAAGAGGTAAGCATGAAATATTAAATACTGCTGACGTGCCAAGAATGATTTTATAATTGTGGCCACTAGTTCCAATGAATTGAAAATATGTGAAAGAAGTATGAAAAGAGATGATTGGTATAAAAGGATGATGTCTCGAATGAGACGGCCTAGCCGATTGGGTCGTGATCGGACTCCATGACGCACATAT
Organism: Nicotiana tomentosiformis; assembly: GCF_000390325.3. Lineage (NCBI taxonomy): Eukaryota > Viridiplantae > Streptophyta > Magnoliopsida > Solanales > Solanaceae > Nicotiana > Nicotiana tomentosiformis. The sequence continues at coordinate 155,146,244 of NC_090812.1, forward strand.
GGTGGTGATTATGCTGAAAATTGTAATTGTGGTTGATGTGTCGAATGAGACGGCCTAGCCGATCGGGTCGTGATCAGATACCTGCGTGGTCGAAGATATGGCGTGTTTGGCGCAAATGCAGAATTGGCCAATTTGGGGTATTGCGCAGGTGCGATGACATTTCCGCACCTGCGAGAGTGCAGATGCGCTTGGCTCATTGCGGAAGCAGAGGAAATGTCTTTCAAGGGCTTCGAATAAGCGAAATATTTGGCGCACCTACGGAACTGCTGGTGCGCTTAAATGTTCCGTAAGTGCGAAAGGCCGTGGACATAATATATTCGAAGGATCCAAGATATTTTTCATTTTTGGTCATTTCAAACACGGTTTGAGGCGATTTTTGAGCGAGATTTTATGCGAATGCTTGAGGTAAGTCATTTGTGACCAATTTTAGTCAATAATATTGAATTATCATTGAGTATTCCATCTAGATTACGTAACTTTGCGGTTTAATTTGAGAATTTGGGCCTAGGGATTTGAAAATAAGAATTTAGGATTTAGAGGTTGAGTTGATGTCGGAATTTGGTAAATTTGGTATGGTTAGACTCGTGGTTAAATAGGCGTTTGTATTTTGTGATTGTTTTTGGAATCCGAGATGTGGGCCCCATTGTTGACTTTTGAGTTAACTTTTCGCATTGTAATTTTAAAACTTAGCATATTCATATGGAGTTGATTCCTATACCTCGTGTTTATTGCATCGAATTATTTGTGACTAGATTCTAGGCGTTCAGAGGCCCATTCGTGAGGCAAGGGCATATTGGAATAGAGGATTGCACGGTTTGAGATAAGTAACACTTCTAAACATGGTTTTGAGGGTATGAATCCCTGAATTTCATGTTATATGATTGGTAGGGAGGTGACGCACATGCTAGGTGATAGGCGTGTGGGCGTGCACCATATGAATTGTGATTTAATTGATTCTATGGAGTTATGAAGTTAAATAATCTTGTCATTATCCGTAGAGACTGAACTGCGATTTCCTGTTAAAATCATTTTGAGGCTATATGCCAGTATTTTTGAGACCCATAGAGGTCATGTTAGTGTTAATTTATTTACTTAAACTGCAAGTTTGTATTGAGTCATAGTCATCATTTGCATATTATATCTCGGTCCCTATTTCTAATAGTGTTGTGTCATATATCAATGTTTGTGGTAATTAGCATAATTTATTATGGTTGTCAGCTTGCCTAGTATTTCGATAGGCGCGATCAAAACGTGTGATATTTTAGGTTGTGATAAGTTAGTATCAGAGCATAGGTTACATAGGTCTTACGAGTCATGAACAGGTTTACTAGAGTCTTGCGGATCGGTACAGAGACATTTGTACTTATCTTCGAGAGGCTGCCGAACCATTGCTCATCTTCGAGTAATCAAACTATGACTTGAGATGTTAAAATTATATAAGACATAAATTAATTTGGGACTTACCATCTATGAAAAAATTATTTATTTCCTGCTTATTATTGAGTTATCATTATTATTTACATAACCCATGCTTATTAAGAACTTCTGTATTTTTATTGTTAGACAATAGTAAGTGTCGATGTCGACGCCTCGTCACTAATTTGTTAAGGTTAGACTTGATACTTTCTAGGTACATGTTGTTTATGTACTCAGGCTACACTTTTGCACTAAACGTGCATGATCTGAGGTAGGTGTATATGGCGGTCATACCAACGCGCATCCCCGTTTCCCTTAGGCATAGTGGTGAGCTACTTCCTGAGCCGTTCTACAGCACCTAGAGTCTCTCTTTTGCACTCATTTTCTATCTATTTTTATTTTAGACAGTAGTTATAGTTTTGTATATTCTACTAGTGCTAATACACTTGTGACACCAGGTCATGGCACACATACTAGTTGTCACGACCCAATTTCATCATAGGCCGTGATGGCATCCAACACCGCTGTTAAGCAAGCCAACACTGATAAATCTAGTGAATAGCTTTCCTCATATATAAAAGTTTTAGAAATTTACTGCTTTAACGTAATGAAATAAAATCAACTGAGAGCAAATTGAAGTCATGACAATAAATCAAAAATCATAAGTCTACTAGTGTATGCCAGGACCTGGTGTCACAAGTGTGTGGGCTACTAGCAGAATATATAAAAGACAAATTTCTCAAGGGAATAGACAGAAATATAAATCCAAAAGAAAGACTCTGGTTGCTGCTGAACAGCTCGGAAGGGCAGCTCACCATGTAGTCTCGAGCTAGAAGTCAAGCGTGCATGCCAGACTGGTAACCAGATGCACCTGCCTCAGATCATGCACATTAAGTGCAGAAGTGTAGCGTGAGTACACAAACAACATGTACCCAGAAAGTATCTAGTCTAACCTCAAAGAAGTAGTGACAAGGGGTCGACTTCGACCTTACTAAGGGACAAAAACATAATAATGTGAAGTTCTAATAAAGTATTTAAATATAGAATATAACAGCGCTCAAAAAAAGAAGTAAGTAAGAAAATCCTTCTTTCAAGTAAGAATCAAACCATTTCTCATTTATTCCTTTCACTTTTCAAGTCCGTGAAACATTATTAAATAATAAAAGGGATGTCGGTATCACTACGCCCGAGGACGTACGACCCAATCAAAATATACATAATAATGTATTGTGCATTTCCGAGGGTCAATAAATCCTGCCGAGGCGAATGACCCGCTCCCATGAGAGTAGTGGAAGTTTACCCCGCTCGCGGAATATATTTGTGAAGCGGTTGAACATATAATTTCTCAATTCATCGTAGTATTTCTCAATTCCTTTTTAAAAATAAGAAATTCAACTAGGATCTTTAATATTGAAACCCTCAACTTCCACTTTAATCCAACAACTAGTAAGCATAAACAAGCAACAGTATTAACAAAACATGGTGTAAGCCTAAATCTACCCGGACATAAGCATGGATAGTAGCTACGAACGGACTCTTGTCACATCGTGCGTACGTACCCCCCCCCACACACACAAATAGAAGTACATATTGATTAAGTTCACCTATGGAGTTAATTCCCTCTTACAAGGTTAGAAAAGAGACTTACCTCATCTCAAGGCCTACTTTCCGATCCAAGGTCGTGCTCAAACCTCCAAATTCGGTGCCAAACGACTCGAAACTAGTCAAATATTATATAATTTAATCAATTTATGCTCAAAAGTTCATATCCCAACTATTAAAGCGATTACCCTACTCTAAATGTAAGATTCCTAAAATTCAGCCTCTGGCCCACGTGTCTGGAGTCAGAAAATGTTTGAAGAAAGTTGTTACCCATACCCTTAGGAACATAAATATATGATTTTCACTAAGTTCCATAACCATTTTCGTGGTTAAATCTCATTTTATCAAAAACCTATGTTTTCACTTAAACCCATGATTTTTCACTAATTTACAAGTTATTAGCTACCCTTAATCTATGTATTTAACTCAAGATTGGTAGAAATCACTTACCTCCAAATACTAGGTGAAATCCCCTCCTTAAAAGCTCTCAAACCGCCCAAGAGTGAAATAAATGTGTGATAAAAATGGCCTAAGTCCCGTAATAAATGAACCCTCAGTGCCCAGCAATTTTCGTAATTGCGGTGACTTGGACGCATTTGCGGTTTCGCACCTGCGGAAATTGCCTCGCATGTGTTGTTTTTCCTCATCTGGCCTTACTCCGCAACTGCGGCCAGAAGGGGCCGCTTCTGTGACCCTAGCCGCTCCTGCGACTACAGTTCCCACACCTGCGGTCACGCAGGTGTGCCCAATCTTCCGAATCTGCGGTCCCGAGGCTACCCTCGATATTTCGCTTTTGCGGCTCGTGTCTCACATATGCGAGCATGCACCTGCGTCTATTTACATCAAGAGCACGTTCATATTTACGACTTTATTAATATTATCACATTCACTTCAGGGAATGGATTAATATTTATTAGAAATTCTCATCCTTCAGGAAATCGAATATAATTATCTGAACGCGCATTAATCACATCAATTGTGATGCTTCAACCTCTTTTAAAATATTTACTACTTCAGGAGCAAATCGATGTGTGCATGTAATATAGAGAATATTTCTCTAAGCTTATCTTTAATTGTAACCATAGAAAGCCTAAATTATCACTTCTGGTGGTCATAGGCATATACCACTTCTGGTGGTTAACAAAATTTAGTTACAATGAGATATACGAAACATAACCACTTCTGGTGGTTGTATATTTCTTGCAAACTCTGCTGGAGTTTAAGTGGATCTAACAATGTTATCCACTTTATAATCCTTTATTAAGATAATTAGGATGAAAATAAATATCAAAATAGGTACTATATACGTAACATATAACCAAGCAAGCGATGATAATGATATTAAAATATAAGCAAAAGGCTCAAATTAAATTATGCAAATTTGGCCATACCAGATGTAAGTGATATCTATATCACTACTGCCAAGAAGAAAAACTCACCACCTCAAGGATATAATCTGCCTTACGATGCTCGTTATGAACAAGATCTAACCACGGACATAAGAGTGTCGCCTTACATCGGAGACGAACATGATATAGAAATTAAATTCGAAGTAAGTGTTCAAAATGGCAGAGTCTCGTGCTGATAACGTGATATAAAATAAAGACTATAAAGTAAAGAAACCGAAGACAAGTATAGAGGGAGATTGATATTTTTATTCAACTTCAAACTGTTGTACATAATGAACTGAAAATTCCTCTATTTATAGAAGAAAGGAAGCAGCTGCGAGGCTTTTCTTTAGCTGCTTGTAAGCTGTCTGCATGAGCTGCTTGCAACCTGCCTGTTTAATAAGAAACTGCTGCAAATTATTTCATTGAGCTGCTTGCAATCTGCCTGCATCAGCTGCTTGCAACCTGCCTGCATCAGCTGCTTGTAGATAAACTTCAACAGAGTACTAAATGGATAATCTTCTTCAGGAAGATTATCTATAACGGGGTAATAAATGGACATCCACGATAATTATTTTCACAACACATACAAAATTCTTAAGATGAAAATATTTAAATCAAAATTGAATTGCTCATAGAACCTCTATCTTGACCAGTACGTAAAGATTTAATGTAAAAGTTTTAAAGGATGAATGCAACAAAAAGACTTTTAAATGAAGTATGCATTAGGTATTTTTTCTAGTTTGTCATTATTGGTGCTTTATTATTTCTAGAGATATTTGATCCTTTCTCTTATTAATCCATATAGGTGAAACTACATATTTTTCTTGTCTTTTAACTTTCCTCTTGTTCTTCTTCTTCTTCTTCTTCTTTTTTTGTTTTATTTTACTTTTTCTTTCTTATTTTCCTACGCATTCATTTTTTTAAATAAAACTATCAAATGTCAAAATATTAAACTCAAATATAATTCTCAAAAAGTAGTCCAAAAATATTAAGCTACTATTATTGCAAAGTTTTGAATACTGAATCTCGTATGAGAACATGGAAAACATTTGGAATATCGGCTCGCACTTTAAAATATTACATAATACAAAAAGGAAGAAGGTGTAAGAGCAATGGAAACACTAATATTGAAAACATTAACAGTCAAGAGTAAGTAAGTATTTTACAAAGTAGCACAAGAGTATCATTTGTTCCTCTCATAATCTGTCATAATTAAGGTTGGGTTGCATTTTTCAATGTCATTAGCAACATAGATAATGTAACATAATAGAAATATTACTTGAAATCATGATATTCACGTAATTGCTCCATGTCCTCTTGTGCTATCCAGTAAAATAAATCAAAAGTAGGAACAATAACTTGGTATTTCAAAAAATAAGTGAGAGTACTTTTTTGTTCTATCGCATAATCAATGTTGGACTTGAGTAAAAAATGTATTCCATGTACTAACTTAAAAGAGATCTTAAAATGACATTAGATACAATTTCTGATCACTTTCTAAAAGTTCAATTATGATTGATTAATCAAGCAAGATTGCAGAGACAACTTATATATTCTAAGCACCATAATACTTGTCGCACTAAAGCCTCATAATATCTTATAAAATACTTAAATGCTGGTCAATGCATCAACAAAAACCTTGCAATGGATTAAACTAAGAATTGAACTTACCTAAATATCGCGACGAATGTATCCATATGATGAAAATATTTTAACCCTTCAGTAATAAAAAAGTGCAATCATCAAAAACAGAGCATTAGAAGAATGAGAAGAGAACTTAGAACATGAAATATATCAGTAAATGCATAGCACAATTACTGATGCAACAGATATGTTGCCAGCAAAACGTGATTTGTCCTTTCTTTTCTTGGAAGTTTGAACTCTAACTCCCTAATAATATTTATATTTTTCTTGCAAATCCAATTCTGAGTTCAAAAGCTTCTTCTTCTTCTCTTCTTTTTTTTTTTTTTGCTCGATGTATATATGTTCTTTGTATTAAGTTTTATAATAAAGAAGAAAATGGTTGAAAGGTTGGTTATTATGAGGATGAGTGGTGTGTATTGATTGCCACCACTATATTCATTATGTAACTTTCTCATTATGACATCCTTTGAAATTGCTACCGTTATTTTTAGTAATTGTTGTAACCGTTCCATCTTTATTGGAAGAACACAACAATTCTATCTTTATTGGAAGAACACAACTCTTGAGTTTTTAAACGTGATGACCCAAAATGTCATCTTTAATTTTAATTAGTAATTCTGTGTTCTAATACCTCGAAAAGCATCATTTATCATTCATCGACTTGCGCGCGCAGTCCCTAAAATTTTTCGGAAAGTTTTTATGTGAAAAATGGATTAAAATGTGAAATAGAGCTTTAAAACTCAACTGAGTTGACTTTGGTCAACATTTTTAGTAAACGGACCCGGATCAATATTTTGACAGTTCCGGTAGCTCCGTATCATGATTTGGGACTTGGGTATATGCCCGAAATTTTATTTGGAGGTTCTAACTCAAGTTATGACCATTTAAAGGAACTAGCAATTTAAAGGCTAAAGATTTTCAAGTTTGACCACGGGTTGACTTTTTGATATCGGAGCCGGAATCCGATTTTTGAAATTTGAACAGCTCTGTTATGTCATTTATGACTTGTGTGCCAAATTTGAAGTCATTCCGGATTCATTTAATATGTTTTGGCACGAGATGTACAAATTGAAAAGTTTAAAAATCAAAGTTTGAATTGGGGTGTGAATTATAATTTTAGCGTTGTTTGACGTGATACGAGACCCCGAGTAAGTCCGTATTATATTATTGGGCTTGTTGGTATATTCGTACGGGGTCCCGAGTACCCTGAGAGTGATACGGATCGAAATCGGATCAAGAATTGGACTTAAGCAAAATTTAAATTTTTCCTTCTGTTGTAATCGCACCTGCGGATTTTTGCCCACTGCTGCAAGCTCGCATAAGCGGGCCTTCCATCGCAGATGTGCCCAGGTGTGTCCAGGCTTCGATCGCAGAAGCGGACAGCTTCTCGCAGAAGCGTGTCCGCAGATGTGCACCAAATCACGCAGATGCAGGGACTGGGCTGGCTTGGGATCTTCGCATGTGCGGCCATTTTGCGCAGAAGCGGATGTCGCAGGTGCGGCAGGAGTGTTCGCAGATGCGGAACTTCACCTGGCAGCCTGACATCACAAATGCGAGCTTTGTCTCGTAAATGTGAGTCCGCAAATGTGGGACTTTTATCCGCAGATGCAAAAATGACAGGGCAGAGCCCATAAATTCGGAAGTCGCCATTTTTACTCTTTTTGAGTTTCAAGTCTCAAATTTGGGCGATTTCAAGGGGGATTTTCACGACTTTGAATTGGATTTGAAGCATTTGGAGACAAATTTAAAAGGAAAAGTTGTGGTCGAGTAATTGATTGGAATTTACAAAGCAATATTTTGGAGTTGGTCCCAACGGCGTAGCATAGACTTGCTCGGATTTCAACTACCACAGGAGACTTGAGGTATAACTGCATGGCGTCCACAGTTCTGAAGTCCCCATCTATTTTACTTTAGCTGTGTGTTTATTTTCAGACATCTTTATTTTATTCAGACCTTTATTTGTATTTATTCTAGAAGCTCGTGCACTTGTGATACCAATTCTGGGATGGTATTTAGACACCGTTATTTTTATGGATTATTTTACTATATTTCAAACTTTGCTTACGCATTTGTTTCCTTGATTATTAATAATTTAAAAATTGGTTAATATTATTCTAATGTTGGCTTGCCTAGCAAGTGAAATGTTAGGCGCCATCACGGTCCGAAGGAGAAAATTTCGAGTCGTGACATTAAATAACAATAAAGAACAAAATTGTAGAAAAACGATTGGAAAAAGGCAAAAAAACAGGAAAAATGATAAATAGGAATACTCATCTATGGAATGTGCCACGTCACACTTCTATGTCCCTCCTTTAAATTGCATTTGAAGGAATTTGATTATTTTCGCTGATTAAATAAATTATTTTAAATTCTGTAAATCATGATAATTTAAATATCCTAATTGTATTTCAATTATTATTATTGACCCATAGTGAGTGTCAAAGTTGGTCATCTCGTCTCTACCACTTCGAGATTAGGCTTGATACTTACTGGATACACGTTGTTTACGTACTCATACTACATTTCCTGCACAAAATGTGCAGGACATGAGACAAGTACTAGTGGGGGACCTATCGTCTTACACCCACGTTATCTAGGGGCATAGTGGTGAGCTGCCTTTTTGGAGCCGTTCTGCAGCTACTAATATCTCTCCTTGTATTTTTCATTCTGTCTATGTTATTTCAGACAGTATTTGAGGGTTTGTATAATCTGCTAGATGCTCATACACTTGTGACAGTAGGTCTTGGCACACATATTGGTAGAATTTGGGTTTCATTATTTTTCTTGGTTTTAAGTTTTGTCAATATATGCTTAATTTATTAACTTGGCTTGCCTAGCTGTAGTGTTGGGTGCCATCACGACCTATAGGTGAAATTGGGTCATGACAACATGGTATCAGAGCCAGGTTCACGTAGGTCTCACAAGTTCTGAGCATGTCTAATAAAGTCTTGCGGATCGATACAGAGACATTTGTACTTCTCTTCGAGAGGCAATTAGGAAATTACCTTTCTTCATATTCCATCGTGTAATTGATGTAGTTCTAAATATCCTTCTCTTATTCTCTCTCAGATGGTGAGAACACGCTCGAATGATGTTCCAGGCCAGGGAAGAGCTACTCCCCTAGTTGCTAGAGGCCGAGAGAGGGATCCAGCCCGTGGTAGAGGGAGATGACGTCCCAGGACTGTTCCAGTTATGCTGCCAGTGGGTCCAGCAGAGAACCCTATTGTTGAGGAACAAGATGAGGTGCCTGTGCCAGAGACAGCTCCGGTGGATTTCACATCTGCACTGGGATTTCAGGATGTCATGGGTTGTATGCTGCGGTTCATGGACAATATGATTCAGGCTGGTTTATTTCCCGCAGACCCAGCCACATCTCAGGCGGGCGGGGGAGCACAGACTCCTACCGTGCAGGCTCATGAACAGGCAGCTACTGTATATCAGACCCAGGGTGCACTACCCGTGGGTGGAGCCCAGCTAGTGGCAACAGTTGCACCTGAGCCCAGGCCAGCTGTAGTCGCCGATCCTCAGAAATTATTGGACTGATGGACTAGACTACATCCCCCTGTCTTTGGGGGTGAGCGACATGAGGATCCACAGGACTTCATTGATCGTTGCAGGGATAGACTACACAACATGAGGATATTGGAATCTCATGGGATTGACTTCACTACTTTTTAACTAGAGGGCAGAGCCCGTAGATGGTGGCAGTCATATGTTCTTGGCAGACCAACAAATTCTACTCCCATGACTTGAGACATGTTCTCCCGTATCTTCCTGGATGAGATCATGAGTTTTCTAAGTTTAGCAGGTTATTATCGTCGGTTTGTGGAAGGGTTTTCATCTATTTCAGCACCTTTGACCAAATTAAACCAGAAAGGTGTTCAGTTCCGATGGTCCGATGATTGTGAGTCAAGCTTTCAGAACCTCAAGACAGCATTGACTACAACACCAGTGTTAGTGTTACCTTCCGGTTCTGGGATGTATACAGTGTATTGTGACGCTTCACACGTTGGTTTGGGTTGTTTATTAATGCAGGAAGGGCGAGTTATTGCATATGCTTCACGTCAGTTGAAGCCCCACGAGCAGAATTATTCGGTACATGATTTGGAGTTAGCTGCGATTGTTCACGCCCTTAAGATTTGGAGGCATTATCTTTATGGTGTCTTGTGAAGTTTATATTGATCATCACAGTTTACAGCATTTGTTCAAGTAGAGGGACCTAAATTTGAGGCAGCGCAGATGGCTGGAATTACTAAAAGATTATGATATTACTATCCTATATCATCCAGGTAAAGCAAATGTAGTTGCAGATGGCTTGAGTAGAAAGGCGGAAAGTATGGGTAGTTTGGCTTTCATTTCAGCAAAAGAGAGGCCATTAGCTTTGGATATCCAGTCCTTGGCCAACAGACTTGTGCGGGTAGATATTTAAGATCCCAGCCGAGTTCTTGCATGTGTCGTAGCTCAGTCTTCACTATTTGAGCAGATCAAGGCTCGCCAGTATCATGACCCACACTTAATGGTTCTTCAGGAAACGGTACTACGAGGTGGTGCCAAGGAAGTTACTATTGGTGTGGATGGTGTTTTGCGACTCCAGGATCGTCTGTGTGTTCCTAATATGGATGAACTGAGGAAAAAGATCATGGACGAGGCACACATTTCACGGTACTCTATTCATCCAGGTGCTACGAAGAGGTATCGTGACTTGAGGCAGCATTATTGGTGGCGACGAATGAAAAAGAACATAGTTGAGTATGTAGGTAGGTGTCTATATTGCCAGCAAGTTAAATATGAGCACCAGAGGCTAGGTGGACTAATTCAGCAGATGACTATACCGGAATGGAAATGGGAATGCATCACTATGGACTTTGTAGTTGGGTTGCTGTGGACCTTGAGAAAGTTTGATGCAGTTTGGGTGATTGATGACAGGTTGACCAAGTTGGCACATTTTATTCCTGTTGTGACTACGTATACTTCAGAGAGGTTGGCCCAGGTTTATATTCAGGAGATAGTTCGGTTGCACGGTGTGCCAATTTCCATCATATCAGATAGAGTCCCTCAGTTTACTTCACATTTCTAGAGAGCAGTACAGAGTGAATTAGGGACATGTGTAGAGCTCAGCACAACCTTTCATCTGCAGATCGATGGGCAGTCAGAGTGGACAGTTCAGATTTTGGAGGATATGCTCAAGGCATGTGTGATTGACTTTGGAGGTTAGTGGGATTGTTTCTTGCCTTTAGCCGAGTTTTCTTATAATAACCATTATCAATCCAGCATCGAGATGGCTCCATGTGAGGCTTTATATGGCCGTCGATGCCGTTCACCTATCAGATAGTTTGATCCCGGTGAGGCTAAGTTATATGGTACTAATTTGGTAAGGGGTGCCTTGGAAAAGGTAAATTTGATTCAGGAGTGACTTTGTACAGCACAGTCCAGACAGAAGAGTTACACGAATCAGAAAGCACGTGATTTATCATTTATGGTTGGTGAAAAAGTTCTCTTGAAGGTTTCGCCAATGAAGGGAATTATGAGATTCGGGAATAAGGGCAAGTTGAGCCCAAGGTTTATAGGCAAATTTGAGGTTTTGAGACGAGTTGGGAAGGTTCCCTATGAGCTTGAATTGCCTCCCAGTCTCTCGGGGGTTCATCCAGTTTTCCATATATCTATGCTCTGAAAGTATCATGCTGACCTATCACATATGTTGGACTTCAGCACAGTTCAGCTAGATAAGAGTTTGATTTATGGAGAAGAGCCATTTGCCATTGTTGATAAACAAGTTCGCCAGTTGAGGTCCAAGAGGATTTCTGTAGTTAAGTTCCAGCGGAGGGGCCAACCAGTCAAGGAAGCGACTTGGGAGGCCGAGAAGAACATGCAGAGCAAATATCCACACTTATTTAGCACTCCAGGTATTATTCTAAACCTGTTTGAGGACGAACGTTTGTTTAAGAGGTGGAGAATGTAATGACCCAACCGGTCGTTTTAACTTTTAGAAACCCGTTCCCTAAAATAAAACTCCCCGAACATGATTTTATTGATTTATGACTTGCGGGGATGGTTGGTTCGGGATTTGGAAGGAGTTTGGTTGAAATCGGAACACTTGGTTCCTTAAGTTAGCCTTAAAAGGCCAAGTTTGACTTCGGTCAATATTTTGAGAAAATGATCCCGGAATCGGGATTTGATGGTTCCAATAGGTTCGTATGATGATTTTGGACTTGGGTGTATGTCCAAATCGGGTTTTGGATAGCCCGGGAGCGTTTGACGCTTAATAGTAAAAATCAACTATTTGAAGGTTTAAAATTGTTTAAATTTGGTTTGGAGTAGGATTTTGAGTAATTGAAGTCCATTTGGAATTCCGAGTTTGGGAATAGTTCCGAATAGTGATTTAAGACTTGCATGCAAAATTTCATGTCATTCCGAGTAGTTTAAGTATATTTCGACGCATTAGAAGTAAATTGAAGAACTTGAAATTCTTAAGTTTGAATCAATTTAGTTTGAGGTGTGATTCATAGATTTGATGTTGTTGTACACGTTTCGAGCGAGTCCGTTTTATGATTTCAAACTTGTTGGTATGTTCGGGCGGGGTCTCAGGAGGCCCGAGTGTCAACCGGACAAATCTCGGACCAAGTTGGAAGTTGGGAACCAAAACTAAAGCTTCCAGCTACTGTCAGAATCGCACCTGCGCTTGGCAAGCTGCATATTCGACACTTGCAAGTGCGGTAGTAGCTCGCAAAAGCGAACCTCGCAGATGCGAGTTTTTGAGTGCATAAGTGGAAAAGGGAAGGGGGAAATCAACCGCAGATGCGGATGATTTGCGCACCTGCGAACGCGCAGGTGTGAAGCTGTGTGCGCAAATGTGAGAAATGTCCAGGCAAGTGGAACTCGCACCTGCGAGGATTTTTCCGCAGGTGAGGAGCCGTAGGTGGGTTCCAACCTTCGCATGTGCGAAAGACCTGTTTGGTAGAAAGCGTAAAAGAACGGGTATTCACCATTTTTGGCCATTTTCTTCCATTCTTGGGTGATTTTGGAGCTTTTTGAGAGGAGATTTCAACTAACAACTTGGAGGTAAGTTAATTCTACACCCCTTGAGTTAAATACATAGATTATAAGTAGATTATAACTAGTAAATCTTAGAAATCATAGATTTAGCTGAAAAACCTAGATTTTTTTTTATAAAAGTGAGATTTTAACCACGAAAATAGTTATGGAATTGGGTAGAAATTATATATTCAAGTTCTTGAAATTATGGGTAATGTTTTCATCTAAAAATTTCTAGAATCCGAGCACGTGGGAATTTTACCATTTTGAATAGGGCATTTATTTAATAGATGAATTTCGAATTATTGAACATATATTAATTATTTTATATAACTTTTGGATAGTTTCGAATTTTTCGGCATCGAATCTAGAATTGTACGCGACGCGATAATCGGAAAGTGGACTTTGAGACGAGGTAAGTCTCTTGTCTAATATTGTGAGGGGGAAATTACCCCATAGGTATTAAATTGAATAATTGTTGATAATTACGGGGGCTACGTACGCACGAGGTGACGAGAGTCCGTGCATAGCTACTATAAATGCTAAAGTCCGGGTAGTTTAGGACTCAAAGCATGAATTACTTGTGTAAATTATATTTCTTGTTTAATTAATATTATTTGATATATATATATATATATGTTTTGAATTGTTAGATAAAAATATTAAAGGATGAAAAATTCATATGTTTGATTTTTTGTTTAAATTAATTAATTGTTAAAATAAATTGTTCTTTCTCCCGAATTTATATTATAATAAATATACTCTGCTTCCGGAGGTACATAAAAAAATGATCTCCTCTCTTGTGGAGCGGGCCGAACGCCTCGGCAGGATAGATGCATCTATGGATCGCACCGCACGTCCTTCGGCAGTGTACACGACACTCTGGATCGGGTCGTACGTCCTCGGCAGAAATCGTGCTTAATAATAATAATTACACGATACTTTAATAATTTATTTGAGCTTGCGAAGCTAATTGATAAATTAGAAAATCCTTGGAATTTGATGAATTATTATTCTTGCTTGTTAAAGAATTAATTGTTATTCCTGTAAATGATATTTAATTGATAAATTAGAAATTATTTGAATTGAAGAAATTTAATTAATATATTGAGAATTGTTGCATTTGAAGGAATTTGATTATTTTCGCTGATTAAATAAATTATTTTAAATTCTGTAAATCATGTTGATTTAAATATCCTAATTGTATTTCAATTATTATTATTGACCCATAGTGAGTGTCAAAATCGTTCATCTCGTCTCTACCACTTCGAGATTAGGGTTGATACTTACTGGGTACACGTTGTTTACGTACTTATACTACACTTGCTGCACTTTTTGTGCAGGACCTGAGGCAAGTACTAGTGGGGGACCAATCGTCTTACACCCACGTTATCCAGGGGCAAAGTGGTGAGCTGCCTTTTCTGAGCCGTTCTGCAGCTACTAGTGTCTCTCCTTGTATTTTTCATTTTGTCTATTTTATTTCAGACAGTATTTGAGGTTTTGTATAATCTACTAGATGTTCATACACTTGTGACTCCAGGTCTTGGCACACACATTGGTAGAATTTGGGTTTCATTATTTTTCTTGGTTTTAAATTTTGTCAATATATGCATTATTTATTAACTTAGCTTGCCTAGATGTAGTGTTGGGAGCCATCACGACCTATAGGTGAAATTGGGTCGTGACAATCTACATGCCAATGTACATGCTATATATGATACACCTCACTGGAAAACCACGTGTACTCACGATCACAACTACTCAGTCACTCAGTACTGTTATGGCCAATCCAGCCTAGGGAAGATCCATCCCATATATATATATATACACACACATCAACTAACAGTCAGTCACTTAGTACTGTATAAGGCCAATCCATACCAAGGGAAGATTTATCCCCAAATATAAATAATTCGGACAAGATCCATATCTAGGGAATTTATCACAATTAGAAACAAATAAGGCAACTCCATGCCCTAGGAAGTCCATCCTGAATATATAACCATCTGCGCTCACTGTGGGGGGGTGCAGACTCCGGAGTGACTCCTTCAACCCAAGCGCTATATAAAACCGATATGGCCTACTGCGGCGTACAATCTGATCCAATAATAATAAAGCCTATAAGGCCTGCTGCGGCGTGCAACCCTGATCCATATAATAATAATAAATATAAAAGCCAATATGGCATGCTGCGGCGCGTACCTCGATCCCATAAATATCCTTACAATGGATGAACATGATTGAGTATGAAATGTACATTTTATAGAAATTAATACCAAAGCAACATGACCCTATGGCTCCCAAAATATCGGCTCGTAGCCTGAACATAATCTTTAACACGAGCCTTAGCTACATTTCTCTAACACGTGCATGATATGCAGATAATAACATGATTCTTCAATTTTACAACTCCACAGAATTTATTTAAGTCACAATTTCTATGGTGCACGCCCACACGCCCGTCACTAGCATTTACCTTCATACAATTCACATAACACGCAATTCAGGGATTTATACCCATAGAACTAAGTTTAGAAGTGTTACTAACCTCAAACCGAGCAAGTTCTTTATTCCAATATGCCTTTTCCTCACGAATCGTCCACCGAAAGCCTCGAATCTAGTCACAATTAATTCGATTCAATCAATACAATTCATAAGAGTTTATTCCATTTGAAAATACTAATTTTCCAATAAAATCCGAATTTTAACTCAAAACTTGCCAGTGAGGCCCACATCTCGGAACTCGACAAAAGTTACAAAATATGAACGCCTATTCAACCACGAGTCCAACCATACCAAATTTACCAAATTCTGACATCAACTCGACCTTCAAATCTACGATCGTATTTTCAAATCTCTAGGATGCATTTCTCGAATTTTACCTCAAAAACACTTAATATAGTCGAAATACTCAGTGATAATTCAATATTATTGACTAACAATGATCACAAGTGACTTACCTCAAGTTTTCCCGTGACTTCTCTCTGAAAATGTGCCTCAACCCGTGTTTGCAATGTCCAAAAATAAGAAAATCTCGGACCCCTCTATTTTTGTACACTGCCCAGAGGTTCCGCTTGTGTGGAATTTTCAACCGCATCAGCGGTTCCTCTTTTGTGGTGAAGCTTCCGCTTCTGTGACTGTCTTCCCTTCTGCGGACTCGCTTCTGCAATGAAGCGTCCACTTCTGCGGTCCAGTCCCTCCTTATACCAGGCCGCATTTGCGATCATTTTGTCGCTACTATGGTGTTTTGTCCACTTCTACAGAACTCAAGCTTTTATGATGCCAGGCTCTCTTTTGTGAGCTAAATTCTGCATGTGCGATTGCACCAGAAGGCCAAAATTTCCAACAGTTGTTTAAGTCCAAATTTTGATATGTTAACTATCTAAAACTCATATGAGGCCCCCGGGACCTCAACCAAATATACCAACAAGTCCTAAAACATCATACGAACCTAGTTGAAGCCTCAAATCACATCAAACAACACTAAAAACACGAATCATACCCCGATTCAAGCCTAATAAAACTAAGAAATTCAAACTTTTACATTTGATGCTGAAACCTATCAAATCAAGTCCGATTGACCTACAATTTTCCACACAAGTCATAAATAACATGTCGTACATACGAAAATTTTCAGAACTGTATTCCGACTCCGATATCAAAAAGTCAATCCCCCTGTCAAACTTCCAAACTTAACTTCCTATTTTCGTCATTTCAAGCCTAATTTAACTACGGGATTCCAAATAATTTTTCGGACACACTCCTAAATCTAAAATCACCATACAGAGCTATTGGAATCATAAAAATTCTATTTAGTGACCGTTTTCATATAAGTCAACATCCGGTCAACTATTTCCACTTAAACTTTAAATCTTGGAATTAAGTGTTCCGACTCATTCTGAAACATCCCCAACAAGTCACATAATTATAATTTAACATAAGATTAGCAGTAAATGGGGAAACAGTGATGTAGTACTCAAAACTATCGGTCGGGTCGTTAAATTCTCCCCCTCTTAAACAAACGTTCGTCCTCGAACGGGTTTAGAATTATACCCGAAGTCACAAATATGTGTGGATATTTGCTCCGCATCTCTCGCTCAGTCTCCCAAGTAGCTCCCCCGACTGGCTGGACTCTCCACTGCACTTTTAGTGATGCTATGTTCTTTGATCTCAACTTTCGAACCTGCCAGTCCAAAATGGTCACCGACTCCACATCCTAAGTCAAATTACCATCCAATCGAACCGTACTGAAATCCAAAACATGAGACAGAACTCCGACATACTTCTGGAGCATAGATACATGAAACGCTAGATGAACACCCGATATACTAGGCGGCAATGCAAGTTCATAAGCCACCCCTCCAATCCTTTAAAGTATTTCAAAAGACCCAATATACCTAGGACTCAACTTGCCTTTCAACTTGGAGTAGTACCTTCTCTCCTACCATGTAAGCAACATCGCGAACCTTCATGTCGGCATAACATTTCTTCCTAGACTGCGTCATGGGAAGTCGATCCTGAATCAATTTAACCTTATCCAAAGCATCCTGTACTAAATCAGTACCCAATAGGCTAGCCTCACCCAACTCAAACCAACCTACCGGAGACCGACACCGTCTCCCATACAAAGCTTCATACTGAGCCATATGAATGCTCAGTTGGTAGCTGTAATTATAGGAAAACTCTGCTAGCGGCAAAAACTGATCCCAAGAACCCCAAAATCTATAACACAAGCACGTAGCATATCTTTCAATATTTGAATAGTGAGCTCGGGCTGTCCGTCTTTCTAAGGGTGAAATGTTGTACTCAACTATATATATATGCCTAACACTCGCTGTACTGCCCTCCAAAACTATGATGTAAACTGCGTACCCTGATCTGAAATTATAGACACTGGCACACCATGAAGGCGGATAACCTCGCGAATATACATCTGAGCCAACCGATCAGAATAATAAGTAGTAACGACAAGAATAAAATACGCGAACTTGGTCAACCGATCCACAATTACCCAAATAGCATTAAACTTCATCAAAGTCCGTAAGAGTCCAAATACGAAGTCCATGGTAATACGCTCCCACTTCCATTCCGGAATTTCAAGTCTGCAATCCGCCCGGTCTGTAATCCTCGTAATTCACCTGCTGATAATTTAAACACCGAGCTACAAACCCCACTATATCTTTCTTCATCCTTCTCCACCAATAGTGTTGTCTCAACTCCTGATACATATTTGCGGCACCTGGATGAATGGAATACCACGAACTGTGGTCTTCTTCAAGAATCAACTCACGCAGTCCATCTACATTTGGCACACAAATTCGACACTGCATCCTTAACATCCCATCATCCCCAATAGTAACATCTTTGGCATCGTCGTGAAGAACTGTGTCCTTCAGGACAAGCAAACGGGGATCATCATACTAGCGCTCTCTGATGCGGTCATATAAAGAAGACCGAGAAACCACACAAGCTAGAAATATCTAGAAACTCCAAGAGGCCTCTTAGCAACAGGAATGAGTGCAAGGCTACCCATACTCACCGTCTTTCTACTCAAGGCATCGGCCACCACATTGGCCTTACCGGGATGAAACATAATGGTAATATCATAGTCCGTTAGCAGCTCCAACCATCTTCGCTGCCTCAAATTTAGATCCTTCTGTTTGAATAAGTGTTGGAGACTCCGATGATCTGTAAATACCTCACAAGACACACCATAAAGATAGTGCATCCAAATCTTCAATGCATGGACAATGGCTGCCAATTCTAAATCATGAACAGAGTGGTTCTTTTCATGTGGCTTCAACTGGCGCGAAGCATAAGCAATCACTATATCCTCTTGCATTAAGACACACCCGATACCAATCCGAGAAACACCACAATACACTGTATAAGAACCTGAAGTTGAAGCTAAAACTAGAACTGGAGTTGTGGGCAAGGAAGTCTTGTGCTTCTTGAAGCTCTCTTCAAACTCATCCAACCACGTGAATGGAGCACCTATCTGGGTTAATTTAGTCATGGGCGATGCAATAGACTAGAATCCCTCCACAAAGCGACGTTAATAACCGGCAAAGCGGAGAAAACCATGAATCTCAGTAGTTGAAGGTGGCCTGGGCCAATTATGAACTGCCTCTATCTTCTTCGGAACCACCTTAATTTCCTCACTAGACACTATATGTCCCAAGAATGCCACTGAACTAAGCCAAAACTCACACTTAGATAATTTGGCATACAATTTCTCCTCTCTCAGCCTCTGTAATACAATACTCAAGTGATGTGCATTCTCCTCCTAGCTACGACAAATAAATCAATATATAGCTGAAATACACTATTCATCAAGTACATATATGTTACTAGAGTGTTGGTCAGCCCAAAAGACATCATGAGAAATTCATAGTGACCAAAACTAGTCCTGAATGTCGTCTTTAGAATATCCGAATCCCAAATCTTCAACTGATGATACCCATACCTCAAATCGATCTTATAGAACACCCCCACTCTCTAAAGATGGTCAAATAAATTATCTATACAAGGCAAAAGATACTTGCTCTTGATTGTAACTTTGTTTAACTACTTGTATTCGTTGCACGTCCGCATAGTACCATCTTTCAAAAAGTTCCTGAAGTTCCTCTTTCAATTCTTTCAACTCAATTGGTGACATACGATATAGAGGAATAGAAATGGGCTGAGTGCCATACACTAAGTTTATACCGAAATCAATATCCCTGTCGGGTGGCATCCCCGACATGTCTGCATGAAATACATCTAGAAAGTCTCGCACTATGGGTACAGAATCAATAGTAGGAGTGTATGCATCAACATCTCTCACAAATTCCAAATATGACAAACCCACCTTCCCGACCATACGATGTGCTTTCAAATAAGAAATTACCCTGTTGGGAAGATAATCAAGAGAACCTCTCCACTTGACCTTTGGCATTACTAAGATCACAACCCTCTAAGAAATAATATAACCACTGTAGTCTACAACCCCCTAATAGTTACCACATACGACCGATACACACGGTCCACAATAATAGTATCACCCACCGGTGTAGATACACGAAAAGGTGAAACTAAGGACTCACAGGGCATATCCAGATAACGAACAAAATATGATGATACATACGAATATGTGGAGCCAGGGTCAAATAATATAGAAGCTTCCCTATGGCACACTGAGACAATACCTATGATCACTGCATCTGAAGCAACGACATCTGGCCTAGCAGGAATAGCATAGAATTGGGTCTGACCAACACCTGATCAACCTCCCCCTCTAGGGCGACCCCTAGCTGACTGAGCTCCACCCCGAACTGGCTGGGCGGGTGGTGAAGCAACTGGTGCAATAGCCACAACCTGACTCATCTACTGAATTGGACTTCGCAAAAGGCGGGAAAAGTATTTCCTCACATAACCCAGTGCTCCACAATCATAGCAATCCATCTCGAAGAATGGTGGCATGTTCTGAGGTGGACCTCGAGAACCAGAATAAATACGAGAAGAACTTGGTATAGATAAACCCTAAATTGATGGTGCATGAGATGAACTCTGAGCTGGAAGTGCACTAAGAGAATACTGACTCTGTCAAGCATTGTATGAACCATGGCTAGCTGATACTCCATGATGAGTTGGACGAGCCATCTGAGCGGGCCTATAAGGTCGACCCCTACTGTGATAGGGTTGTCCCCTATAAGGAACACCGCTAGAATTACCCAGACCACGAGACCTCTTGGTCTCCCTCTCCTCACGTTCCTGAGTACAGACCATTTCTATTCGTCAAGCACTATCAATCACCTCGTCATATTTAGCACCTGCTACATTTCCCAAAGTCATAACAAAACAGAATTATTGGTTGAGGACATTAATGAACCTCCTGATCTTCTCCCTCTCGGTAGGAACCAACCAAAATGCATGACTTGCCAATTCTGATAACTGCGTCTCATACTGAGTCATGGACAGGTCCTCCTGATATAAATACTCGAACTATCTTCACAATTCCTCTCTGCGGGTATGTGCTACAAACTTCTCTAAAAATAATACGGAGCACTCATGCCATGATAGGTCTCCCACCATTTGAAGGCTGCCCCGATCAGCTGAAAAAATAGTAAATGAGACCCCACTGGTCTCCAGAATAGTTAGTGTATGAAGCAGCCGTTAGCATCTGTCCAAGAATTCCTGAGCATCGTCTGACTCAGTTCCACTAAAGGTTGGAGGACAAAGTCTCCCAAACCTCTCTAACCTCTTATGCTCCTCGTCATTCATAATAGGACCTACCTAGGCCTGAGTAGGTGCAACCGGCTGGACTGGTAGTGTCCCCAGTATATGAAGTCCCTGCACTACCTTCTCTGGAGTATGGGTAACGGGGGTATGAGTACCTCTTCTGGCCTAAGAAGTGGCTGGTGCGGCCTGAGCCGAAACAACCTGAGCAAGGCCAGTGAATATCTGTGCTAAAGCCTCATGAATGCGTAGAATCACAATAGGCACAGTTGGTGCCTAACATGCCCATGTCAGCTCAACTCTATCTGGAACCTGCTCCTGAGCTGGAGCAACTGTTAGTTCTATAGGTGTTGCTTCAATTGTTGTACGAGCTATACCTCGACCTCTACCACGACCCCGACCTCTCGCGACCCTAATGATGGCACTGGTGGCTGGCCTTCTGATCCGGTAGTATGTGTCCTCACCATTTGTGAGAAAATAGAATAATAAAAATTTAGTTTTCCGGAACCAACAAATTTGCACGACATAATACAAGAAAGTGAAATTTTCCTTTCCGGTAGTATGTAACCTAGGCTCTAATATCAACTTGTCACGACCGAAAATTCACGTGTTATGATGATGCCTATCTCAATACTAGGATACCGATAACATCAATAAATCACATGATCTCTTATGTTTGAAAACATAATATTTAGATTTAACAGAAAAATCTCACAAATACGGATATAAAACACACCCAAAACCCGGTGTCACTAAGTACATGAGCATCTAAATGACAACAAAGTCTAACTGATACAAACATTGTCTGGAATGTAGAATGGTACAAATAACTGAAAGGAAAGAGAGTCAAGGTCTGTGAATGTCAAGCAGCTACCTCGATGGTCTCCAACAGATAATCTCCCAAAAACTAGCAATCGCCATGTCCAAAAGTACTTAGATCTGCACACAAGGTGAAGAGTGTAGGATGAGTACAACCAACTTAATAAGTAACAAGACTAACCTTTGGACTGAAAGTAGTGACGAGCTCCACATATACAGTCTAGTATAGAAATAACAGTACAGAAATGTAGGAATGCTTTAAAGTTTAAGAGTTAAACTTAATACAAGTAAAATAGATCAATTCTGAAGGACATGAGGAATATGACATCTCTATATCTACATGCCAATGTACCTGCTATATATGATGCACCTCAGTGGAAAACCTCGTGTACTTATGATCACAACTACTCAGTCACTCAGTACTGTATATGGCCAATCGAGCCCAGGGAAAATCTATCCCGCATATATATATATATCAGTCACTCAGTATTGTATAAGGAGAATCCAGCCAAGGATTAGATTTATCCGCAAATATAAATGATTTGGAAAAGATCCATGTCTAGGGAATTCATCACAATTATAAACAAATAAGGCAACTCCATGCCCTGGGAAGTCCACCCCGAAAATATAATCATCTGCGCTCACTGTGGGGGATGCAGACTCCGCAGGGGCTCCTTCAGCCCAAGATCTATATAAAGCCGATATGGCCTACTGTGGCATGCAGTCTGATCCCATAATAATAAAGTATATAAGGCGTGCTAGCCCTATCCATATAATAATAATAAATATAAAGACAATATGGCATGCTGCGGTGCGCAACTCAATCGCATAAATATCCTCACAATGGATTAACATGACTGAGTATGAAATTTACATTTTAAAACAATTAATTCCACAGGAAAACGACCCTATGGGTCCCAAAATACTGGCGCGTAACCTATACATGATCTTTAACACGAGCCTTAGCTAAATTTCTCTAACACATGGAGGATATGCAGATAATAACATGATTCTTCAATTTTTCAACTTCAAAAAATTTATTTAAGTCATAATTTCTATGGTGCACACCCACATGCCCGTCACCTAGCATGTGCGTCACCTTCATACAATTCACATAATACATAATTCAGTTATTTATACCCTCAGAACCAAGTTTAGAAGTGTTACTTACCTCAAACCGTGGAGGTTCTTTATTTCAATATGTCGTTGCCTCGCGAATCGGCCTCTGAACACCTCGAATCTAGTCACAATTAATTTGATTCAGTCAATACAAATTATACAAATTTATTCCATATGCAAATACTAATTTTCAAACAAAATCCGAAATTTAACTCAAAAATCGTCGGTAGGGCCCACATCTCGGAACTCGAAAAAGTTACAAAATATGAAATCGCATTCAACCATGATTCCAACCATACAAAATTTACCAAATTTCGACATCAACTAGACCTTCAAATCTCAGATAGTATTTTCAAATCTCTAGGCCCAACTTCTCGAATTTCACCTCAAAAATACGTAATTTAGTCGAAATACTTAGTGATAATTCAATATTATTGACTAACAATTCACAAGTGACTTACCTCAAGTTTTCCCGTAAAATATCTCTGAAAACTCGCCTTAACCCGTGCTTGGAATGTCCAAAAATGAGAAAATCTCAGACCTTTCTGTTTTTGTACACTGCCCAGAGGTTCCACATCTGCGGAATCTTTAACCGCATATGTGGTTCCTCTTTTGCAGTAAAGCTTCCGATCTATGACTACCTTCATTACTGAGAATAAGGTGTCCTCTTCTGCGGTCCAGTCCCTCCTTAGCCCAGGATACATTTGCGACAATTTTGTCGCTTCTACTGTATGGCATTTTGTCTGCTTCTGCGGACCTCACGCTTCTGCGATGCCAGGCTCCCTGCGAGCTAAATTCCGCAGGTGCGATTGCACTAAAAGGCCAAAATTTCCAACAGTTGTTCAAGTCCAAATTTCGATCCGTTAACCATATGAAACTTACTCGAGGCCTCGAGGACCTCAACCAAATATACCAACAAGTCATAAAACATCATATAAATTTAGTCAAATCATCATATCACAACAAACAATGCTAAAAATACGAATCATACCCCGATTCAAGCCTAATGAAACTAAGAAATTCCAACTTATACATTTTATACTAAAATTTATCAAATCAAGTCCGATTGACCTCAAATTTTGCACACAAGTCATAAATGACATTACGGACTTATGAAAATTTTCAGAACTGGATTCCGCCTGCCCATTATCAAAAAGTCACCCCTCCCCCCTGTCAAACATCCAAACTTAACTTTCTATTTTCACCATTTCAAGCCTAATTTAACTACGAGCTTTCAAATATTTTTTCGGACACACTCCTAGCTATTGGAATCATAAACATTCTATTCCGGGATCGTTTTCATATAAGTCAACATCCCGATCGACTATTTCCACTTAAGCTTTAAATCTTGGAACTAAGTATTCTGATTCATTCTGAAACCTCCCCGACAAGTCACATATCTATAATTTAACACAAGATTGGCAGTAAATGGTGAAATGGCACTGTAATACTCAAAACGACCGGCCAGGTCATTACAGAAATCCGTGAAAATGTTGAACAACCTCATAACGAAAAGGCAAAATATTTTTATGAAGAGTTAGAGGTCGCTAGTCATCCACTAAGTGAAGGGGGTATGCACTCTCAGTTGTGTGTTGCGGTTAGATAATTAAGTATTAAATCAGATACCAATATTTCTCGAGCCGGAATGGATTCTTTCATTGGCCTTACGAGTGAACTAGTTGACCCTTCTTTCAACATGCCTGAAGATTTCTAAATGGCTAAAAGATTGGTTTCTAAGTTAGGACTCTCGTCTCTGAGAATTTATTGTTGTTAAGATGGCTGCATGTTGTGTTATAAGGGTGATGCAGATTTAGAAAGTTATAAATTTTGTGAAAAACTCATTTTAAGAGGGTTTCTAGTGGGAAGAATGTTGTTATAAAGTCGATGCATTATTTACCTCTTATTCCTATATAAAAGAGGTTGTAAACATTGATGAGTTTCGCTCCTCATATGAGATGGCACTATAAAGGCCTCTCGGTGTTATGTGTCATCCTTCAGATGGGGAGGCTTGGAAGCATTTTGACATCACGTATCCGGATTATACTAGTGAACCGAGGAATGTTCGGTTGGTTTGTGTGTTGATGGTTTCACGCCATTTTCTGTTTCTGCAACACCATATTCATGTTGGCCGGTCTTTATTACTTCGTATAATCTTCCGCCTAAAATGTGTATGACTAGTCCATATATTATTTTAAACTTTGTTATTCTCGGTCCCTGCAATCCAAAGAGTTTGATTGATGTATATGTCACAACCCAAATTTTCCTCCGCATTATGTCATGATGGCACCTAGTCTTAAGGACTAGGTAAGCCTAACATTTACTGAAATGGTAACAATATTTAACTGGCGTCTAACAAATACGAAATAGAAATCTTTATACAAAACTTACAATCCCAAAATCGGTAGTACAAGTCATAAGCTATATTGAGTTTGCTAAAGAACCTCTAAATACAACGGTTTCGAAATAGAGATAAACAGTGCAAGTACAATAATAGAAGGTGACTTGTGAACGCAATAACAGGTTTACCTCGAGTCTCAATAGTAAGATCCGTACAGCTAGCTAATGATCGACTGACTCCGAATTACCTAGATCTGCACAAAAATATGCTGAAGTGTAGTATAAGTACACGACAGCGATACCCAGTAAGTATCAAGACTAACATCAGTGGAGTAGTGACAAGGGGCAGTCAAGACACCTATTGGACTAGATAACCTAAAAATGTATTGGTATAGAACTAACAGACTATGATATCTGAACAGAACTACGCCTAATGACAACAATAATACGGTGCTTGCAACAGGAATGGAAGCAACAATTTGTAGAGGGACACCACAGGTGATAACACATTAGAGTAAGCCAGCATAGTTTAAATCGGATGGAAAAAAAATAAAGGAAATACAAGTAGCAACTTGACAAGAATAACTATTTTCGCACCATATTTACTCCATAATCCCCATGAGGTACCAAACCTCAAAACTCACACAATTCGTGTGTCCCAATTCATGAACTCTAATCACTTGGCATCTTGTGCCCTCATTTCAACTGATAAATACACGGACAACTCACGTGCCAATGGAACAATTCTTACATATAAGATAAGTAGGCAGAGTATGTACAAATGATCGGTAGAATCAATGTTCATCTTCTTAAACCAATAGGGTGATAAAGTACGTGTATGCTTGTGCAAGTATTCCATCACAACTCAAGTCACAAGTAAGAGTAGAGACAATGACTGGCACATATGAAACGATCACCACAAAATGTACACGGTATAAATCACATAGTGTAGACGCACCACTACATAAATAACAACAATAACACAGCCCCCAGGCCATCATAAGTCATCACAATTCAATCCCTGACATAGCCCACCTTGTCTCGCAACGTGCACAATAATAAAGTAAATACCCGCCTTGTCTCGCGACATGAGCAAACCCACATATATATCCCTCCTTGTCATGCCGCATGTGCAAATATCAATAGTAACAATAGCATGACAGAAACCTCATGCAAACACCAGAACAAAACCTCCCAACAATACCACGTGGCAAAACACAACATCAAAATAGAATGTCTTTTACAACATGTACCCATATTCTACAACATTTCTTATAAACAATATCAATACCATAACCGCGCATAGCCCTCGACTCAAAAGATTAAGTACACCAGCAGCAACAACAACAATAGCGCAAAAATACGACAAGTAATTCAACTCAAGAGCTTTGGATAAAAAAGAAACGGTAGAACGAGCTCACAAAGAATAAATACAATAGGAAATACTTGTTTCTATAAGAATATCTCAACAACGGAGAAATGATATGTAATAAAAAATTCCAAAAAAGTACAATTCGACATCAAGGGAGATAACGTGAGTCAACAATTCCAAATAAGGATGAGGCTACTACGATCAAGGATGACTAGCTTCATTTAGGGTTAAGCAATTAGGGAAGAGGTAAAACAAATTCAATTAAGGATAAGCATTTAGGAAAGGATAGCAGGGAAACCGAATATGCAATAAGAGTGGAACATGAAAGCAATTAATTCCAAATAAGACATGTATAGGTAAAACTTTTAAATGAGGAACTTAACATAACAAGACAACTTCATATCTAAAGAGCATAATAACCTAAGAGCCTTAAAAGGTCAACATTCTACAAATAAGCCCGAGCATGTACTCGTCACCTCGCGTACACAGACTTCACATGGCATAATTAGCACCAAAGGCTCAAACCCTAAGGGATAGTTTCCCCCACATAAAGTTATACAAGATACATACCTCTCAATTAATCAATTAGTAGGCCTTCCCTCAATTTCCAACTCCAAACGACTTGAATCTAGCCAAAATAATTTCATACTAAAATTATAACAATATGAAACTAATTTAAATAATTAAATAATGGTCTTAGCTAAGAATTGAAAAATCACTTCAAAAAGTCGACCCGGACTCGCATCTCGTAACCCGACCAAGAACTTCCATATTTGCGGACAAGGAAGCGCAACTGCGCTCTCGCATTGTCGAGAAAACATTCACATATGCGAACTCAACTGGCCAGACCAGTGGTTGCACCCGTACAGAAGCGCACAAATAACCACAGAAGCGGACAACTTCACATTTGCGATCAGTGGGCTGCAAAAACGGCCATAGCATTTGTGATAAATCCTCCACAAAAACGAAGTCCTTCCGGCTTCAGTATCGCAGAAGCGACACAACATTCGTAGAAGCGTCTCCACATCTGCGATCAAACTTCCAAAAAATGTGGATACACCAAAAACAGACCTGATACCAAGCAATAAAATCATATGAAACACACCCGGGGTCCCCAGGACCCTGCCCAAACATACCAATAGGTTCCATAACATAACACGGACCCGCTCGAGGTATCAAATCACATTAAACAATATTGGAACTACGAATCGTATTATGAATCGAACTTATGAAATTTCGAATATTCCAACATCTAAAACCCTTACCGAAACACATCAAATCAACCCGGAATGACGTCCAATTTTGTATGCTAGTTCAAAATGACATAACGGAGCTAATCCAACTCTCAGAATCACATTTCGTACCTGATATTACCAAAGTCAACTCTCGGTCAAATCTCTCTAACTTTCCAAAAAATTCAACTTTCAAAATTTTGCCGAAATGCTTCAAATTACGATAGGGACCTCCAAATCCAAATCTGGATACACGCCTAAGTACATATTCACCATACGAAATTATTGGAATATAAAAATACTATTTTGGAGCTTCTCGAGACCATAAACCACTGAACAAAGTGCTAATACTCAAAACGGCCGATTGGATCGTTACAGTATATTTACAACCTATGATTGATGAGCTAAAACAATTGTGGTACGATGGAGTTGAGGCATATGACATATTGTAATGACCCAATCGGTCGTTTTGTGATATAGCACTTCATTCGGTGATTTGAGACCTTAGGTAGCTTCACTTCATGTATTATGACTTCTACATGTAGTCGGGATTGAATTTTGGGAAGTTCGGAGTTGATTCAGATGGAAAATTCTTTTTTCGGAAGCTTTAAGTTGTAAGAGTTGACTAAGATTTGAGTTTTGAGTAAATGATCTCCGAATTGGGATTTCAAGGTTCCAATAGGTTCGTATGATGATTCCGGACTTGGGCGTATGTTCGGGTTGAGTATCGGGTCGCCCGGGTACATTTTGGTGCTTATTGTAGAAAATTGGCATTTTGAAGGTTTTGGAATTTCCCAAGTTAGATTTGAAGTGAATTTTGGTGTTATCGATGTTCGTTTGGAGTTCTGAGCCTTGGAATAGGTTCGTATCATAATTTATGACTAGCGCGTAAAGTTTAGCATCATTTAGAAATATTTAAGTATGAATCAGACGCGTTCGTAGAACTTTGAATGTTTGAAGGTTTAAAGAAAAGTTTTTGATCGTTGATTCGTAGTTTTGCTATTGTTTGGTGTGATTTGAGACCTCGAGCAGGTTCGTGTCATGTTATGGTACTTGGTGGTGTGATTGGACGCGAATTTTCGGTGGCATTCACGCTCAATAGGGTTGATAGAGAGTATGGGACCACACGGTCTTGGTGCCATAGTTTTTCTTCTTCTCCAAGAAAATGCACACAACATCACAGAGTAAGGGCTGGACTGACAGAGGGGAATGGACGATGTTCAAAAATAGAGAACGAGAATGGAGAGTTAGAGATAAAAATCTATTTTCGTAAGCTCCTTTTCCTTCTATTCACCACCGTCCAAACTCCATCCTTAAGCCACCAGAAGCACTAAATTCCACCAGTCGTCCCTCATCTCAAAGCCCAGCTCACAAATACCCAAAAAATGCCCTCAAAACCAGGCGAAGTTTAGTTGAGTTTTTCTGAGTTATTTTGAAATTTTCCGGCATCCGGCGAGTGGCCGTTGATAGAGATCCAGTCGAAAAGAGATAGATTTCAGTTATTCGGACACCGGATCTCAGCAATTATTTGGTTTTCCAGTGAGGTTCAACTGAAGGAGGCCGTACAACAATGTTATGGTCATTAGCGGTTCCATTCAATCGAGAGTTTTGGGTTGAGGTGTTGTTTGAGATTCTCTGCTTTGACGGTCTAGTACAACGTTGCAGATTCAAATGATAGAGTTTGTCATCTAAGGTCATCTTTATTTTATTCTTTCATCTTTAAAATATTTGGATGATTAATAGCTATGGTGATTATTTTTTGTTACATAACATGCTTTTGTCCTCAATTTTCTTTCCCTCTTAATTAATGATTAGTTATGTTTTGTTCTTGTTATCAGTCCCATTGATGTTTATATCTTATTTTGAATATGGGTATGTAAGATATTAATTTTGAACAATAATTAATAATGTTTGTAACAATAAGAGTTGGCTTTAAAAATGTGAAGAAAATTGGCATTTTCGCTGTTTTGGATATTGAATTGGGTAGTAGAGGTTTGGGTTTAAACAAAATCAAATAAATTCGAGCGTGATAATTTTTGTTTTGGCTTTACTCTATTGTTTGCGTTAATAGCGTGTTTAAGCCGTCAACATTTGGGTAGGCAATATTAGAATTCTATTTTTATTAATTATAAGCAATGGAGTCTATTTTGATTGATTTGCACATTGTTTGACTAGTTTCAGATCACTTGGCTTTGAGTCGAGAAGTTAGAGAGGCATTGGAGTTGATTATGGAACTTTGGAGCGAAGTAAGTCTCCTATCTAACCTACTGAGAGGAAAATTACCCTGTAGGTGATGTATTGATTACATGCTACATGTTGTAAGAGCTACGCATGTACGAGGTGACGAGTGTCCGTGCGTATGCTAGAATTCCTCATTACGTCTGGGTGGACTAAGATTCACGCCATGTGTTAAATGTGCTATTTGAGATATCCTTGCCTGCTTAATTACTTTATTTGCATTACGACCTGAGATTAGAGTTGCGTAGAATAATGGACTCGCTATTTTAGAAATTGGACGAGCTATTTGATTAGTTGTGCAAATTGGTGCCCCCCTTACGAATTTCACCTGCGCTGTGCGTATTCTATGCAAAGTTTCCTTAAATTTAACAACTCACATGTATATTCGTAAGTGGGGTCAAGGACACGTTAAAGCTTCTTACTCTAATGGGATCGGGGCGTTCGCCTAAGTAATATTATGTATCACACTCTTATAGGAGCGGACCGTTCGCCTCAACAGTATAATAGATACATCTATCGTTCGTGTT
This sequence comes from Nicotiana tomentosiformis, assembly GCF_000390325.3. NCBI lineage: Eukaryota > Viridiplantae > Streptophyta > Magnoliopsida > Solanales > Solanaceae > Nicotiana > Nicotiana tomentosiformis. The sequence goes on from NC_090812.1 coordinate 155,177,190, forward strand.
GTTCGACCCTCGACAGTGTACACATTATTATGAAATCAGGTTGTTCACTTCAGCAGTATCATATCCTTATGGGATCAGGTCATTCACCTTGGCAGCATCGTGCGTAATATTTGACAATGAGCCATCGCATCCGAGAGTTTTCCTGATTTGAGTTTTGACGACCTATCTAGAGTAGACCATTTTACTTATATACTTCGGTTGAGGAGGTAACAAATAATTTAGAGCTTGACTTAACTATTCAGAGGACGATCGTTCAACGTACTTATATTTTTTTATATCGTTTATTTACCCTGCCTCATATTTGTTTACTTCTTACAGTATTTGATTTATTGGACCACTAGTAAGTGTCGATATTGATCCCTCGTCACTACTTCTCCGGGGATAGTCTAGATACTTACTAGGAACATGTTAATTTATGTACTCATGCTGCACTTGTTGCACTTATTGTGCATATATATATATATATATATATATATATATATATATATATATATATATATATCTAGTGGTATTTGGGGAGCAAAGAAACAGATTTTGAGGGGACTTTACGGTGAGCTGCATTCCATGTTACGTTTTGCAGCATACAGAGTCTCCATCAGTGTTATTTACATTCTCCTGTATAACTTGTATTCCAAACAGGTGTTATATTTTATTATATTTCCTAATAGATGATCATGCACTTTTGACACCGAGTTTCGGGGGTTCCTACTCGATGTTCATTATTGTAGTTCACGTAATTATTATCATTTTACCTTGTAATTTATATTTTATACGGAATTGGAAATTACAATCACGGGTTTTCTACAAGTACAATATTTACTCTACTTATTTAATGGGATACATGATTTCAAAAATAATTAAATGAGTAACTAAGTTGATTAATTACCATTTGCTTGCCTGATGGCGGCGTTAGGCACCATCATGACCTATAATGGACTTTGGGTCGTGACAACTTGGTATTTGAGCTTTAGGTTCACTTGGGTCTCACAAGTCATGAGCAAGTCTAGTAGAATCTTCTGGATCGGTACGGAGACATATGTACTTATCTTTGAGAGGCTACAAGGCTTTTAGAAGCACTTCCCTTTTTTATTCCTCATCGTGCGAGTTGATTCCATTGAAGCTTATGTCCTAATTTCCTTCCTACTCAATATTAAGCGACGTATAGCGCTTGTTATCAATTGGGCATCGAGAAGTTGTAGGGGTACTGCAAGCGTGGTACAAGATGTTCCTCCCTGCTTATTCGGGTAGGCTATTATCGTCGCCTTGCGAAAGGGGGTTCTGTCATTTCAACTAAGTATTTGTATTTCCTATAGTTTCGAGGCTATGCACAGATTATTATGATGTTCATGCGTTGTTATCCCACAGTGTTGGTGTAATGGTAAGGTACTTGTTTATGTGTCAAGGCAGTGAATAACTCGAAAGGAGTATTTCTCAGTGCATGGGTTAGATGTTCGGCATTGGTTGATGGAGTAACGAGACTTGATATTTCGAGCGTTGTGGAATTTTTATTTGTGATATGGTGTCGTTGTCCTTGTATGAACGCATTAAGGTTCGCCGGTGTTATGGTCTTCTTTTATTTTGCCTGTGAGATCTAGCACGTCGTTCGATGGTTTGAGGCCTTGGGTAGCTTCACTTCTTGTATTATGACTTGCACGGGTAGTTGGAATTGAATATCGTGAAGTTCGGACTTGATCAGAAGGAAAATTCTCATTTCGAAATCTTTAAGTTGTAAGAGTTGAGTAAGGTTTGACTTTTGAGTAAACAATCTCGGAATTGAGATTTGAAGGTTCCAATAGGTTCGTTTGATGATTTCGGACATGGGTGTGTGTTCGGGTTGAGTATCGGGTCGCCCCGGGAGCATTTCGGCCCTTATTGTGGAAATTGACATTTTGAAGGTTTTAGGATTTTTAAAGTTTGATTTGAAGTGACTTTTGGTGTTATCGATGTCTGTTGGGAGTTCCTAGCTTTGGAATAGGTTCATAAAGTTTGGCGTCATTCCGAAATTTTAAAGTATGAATCGGACTCGTTCGTCAAATTTTGAATGTTTATAGGTTTAAAGAAAGTTTTCGATCATCGGTTCGTAGTTTTGTTTTTCTGTTGTTTGGTGTGATTTGAAGCCTCGAGCAGGTTTGTGTCATGTTAAGGAACTTGTTGGTGTGATTGGAGGGGTATTTTCGAAGGTACTCACGATCAATAGGGCTGATAGAGAGTAAGGGACCATACGGTCTTGGTGCAAGAATTTTTCTTCTTCTCCAAGAAAATACACACAACATCTCCTTATATAAATATACATTAGAAAGCAGATAGAGAGCAACGAGGGACAGAGTAGAGATCAAAATCCATTTTCGTAAGCTTCCTTCTCTTCACCACCGTCCAAATTCCGTCCTTAAGCTACCAACATCACTAAATTCCACCAGTCGTCCCTCATCTCAAAACCCAGCTCAAAAATAGCCAAAAACGACCTCAAAACCGATCGAAGTTCAGTTGAGTTTTTCTGAGTTGACTTCGAATTTTCCGGCATCCGGCGAGTAGACGTTGATAGAGATGAGGTCGAAGCGAGATCTAGTTCAGTTTGTCGGATACCGGATCTCGTCACTTTTTTTTTCCCGTGAGGTAAAACCCATCGAGTCCGATCAGCAAAGTTATGGTCATTAACGGTTCCATTTAATCGAGAGTTTTGGGTTGAGGTGATGTTTCAGATCCTCCGCTTTGACGGTCTGGTCCAACGTTGCATGTTTCAAAGGACAGAGTTTGTCATCTAAGATCATCTCTATTTTATTCTCTCATCTTTAAAATATTTGGATGATTAATTGCTATGGCGATTATTTGTTGTTAGATACCATGCTTTTGTCCTCAATTTTCTTTCCCTCTTAATTAGTGATTAGTTCTGTTTCGTTCTTGTTATTAGTCCCATTTATGTTTATATCTAATTTTTGAATATGGGTATGTAAGATATTAATTTTGAACAATAATTAATAGTGTTTGTAACAGTAAGAGTTGGCTTTAAAAATGTGAAGAACATTAGCACTTTCGATGTTTTGGATATTGAATTGGGTCGTGGGGGTAGGGTTTAAACATAATCAAATAAATTCGAGCATGATAATTTTCATTTTGGCTTTACTCTATTGTTTGCGCTAATAGCATGTTTAAGCTGTCAACACTTGGGTAGGCAATATTAGGAGTCTATCTTTATTAATTATATGCATTGGAGCCTATTTTGATTGATTTGCACATTGTTTGACTAGTTTAGGATCGTTTGGCTTTGAGTCGAGAAGTTAGAGAGGCATTGGAGCCGGTTATGTAACTTCGGAGTGAGGTAAGTCTCATGTCTAACCTTGTGAGGGGGAAATTACCCCGTAGGTGATATATTGATTACATGCTACATGTTGTGGGAGCTACGCACGTACGCGGTGACAAGGGTCCGTGTGTATTGCATAATTCCTGATTACGGCCGGGTAGTTCACGCCATGTTTTAAATGTGCTATTTGAGATATCCTTGCATGTTTAATTAATTTATTTCTCATTATGACCTGAGATTAGACTTGCGTACAATAATGGACTCGCTATTTTAGAAATTGGACGAGATACTTGATTAGCTGTGCAAATTTGTACTACCCTTACTAATTTCTCCCGCGTTGTGCGTTTTCTTTGCAAAGTTTCCTTAAATTTCATAACTCACACATATATTTGAGAGTGAGGTCAAGGAACCTTTAGAGGTTCTTACTCTATTTGGATCGGGCCGTTTGCCTTGGCAGTATTATGTACCACACTCTTATGGGAGCGGGTCGTTCACCTCAGCAGTATAATAGATGTATCTATGGTTCGTGTCGTTCGACTCTCGATGGTGTACACATTATTATGAGATCAGGCTATTCGCCTCGGTAGTATCATATCCTTATGGGATTGGGTCGTTCGCCTCGGCAGCGTCGAGCACTATATTTGACAATGAGCCATCGCATCCGTGAGTTTTCTCGACTTGATTTTGACGACCTATTTGGTGGGGACCATTTTACTTATATACTACGGTTGAGGAGGTAACCGATAATTGATAGCTTGAGTTTATTGTTCAGAGGAGGATCGTTCCACATACCTATATTTGTTTATATGGTTTATTTACCATACCTCATATTTGCTTACTTCTTACAGTATTTGATTTATTGGACCACTAGCAAGTGCCGATGTTGACCCCTCTTCACTACTTCTCCGGGGTTAGTCTAGATAATTACTAGGCACATATTGATTTATGTACTCATGCTACACTTGTTGCACTTATTGTGCATGTATATATATATATATATATATATATATATATATATAGTCTGGTGGTATTTAGGGAGCAAAGACGTAGATTTTGAGGGAACTTTACGGTGAGCTGCATTCCATGTTACGTTCTGCAGCATACAGAGTCTCCATCGGTGTTATTTACATTCTCCTGTCTAACTTGTATTCCAGACAGGTGTTGTATTTTATTATATTTCCTAGTAGATGCTCATGCACTTGTGACACTGGATTTTGGGGGTTCCTACTGGATGTTCATTATTGTAATTCACGTAATTATTATCATATCACCTTGTAATTCATATTTTATATGTAAACTAGAAAATAAAATCACGGGTTTTCTGCGAGTAGAAGATTTTACTCTACTTATTTAATGGGATTCATGATTTTAAAAATAATAAAATGAGTAATTAAGTTGATTAATCACTGTTGGCTTGCCTGATGGAGACGTTAGGTGCCACCACGACCTATAGTGGATTTTGGGCCGTGACACATATCAACTAAGCAAAATTTCAACTTGCGTGTTAATTTAATGTGGATCATTAATGATTTACCTGCATATGGAATGTTGTCTGGGTGGATGACTAAGTTAGCATGTCCTTACTGCATGGAAAATGGTGTAGCGTTGACTTTTAGACATGGCTGAAAGCAGTCATGATTTGATTGTCATCGTTAGTTCTTACCAGTTGATCATGAGTTCAAAAGGATGAAGAACGAATTTAAAAAGAATACAGTTGAATATGATTTTCCATCTCCAATTTAGTCCGATGAGTAAATTTGGGAGGGGGTTTATAACTTCACTAAAGTTACCGAGGCACCACATTCTAAATTTTCTGGATATGGTGTTACTCATAACTGGACAAAACAGAGAATATTTTTGGAGTTTCCATATTTGAAGGATAATCTTCTCTGACACAATCTTGATGTCATGAATATTGAGAAGAACTATTTTTCCAATTTGTTCGACACAATTATGGATGATAATAATAAGACAAAAGATAACCCGAAGGCTAGACTGGACTTACAAGAATATTGTAGGTGACCTGAATTATATTTGCAGTCTGCGAACAATGGTAAGGTGTTCAAACCCAAGGCCAACTACACATTCACTTTGAAACAAAGACGATAGATTTGTGAGTGGGTTACAAATCTAAAGATGCCCGAGGGCTATGCTTCAAACTTGGCAAAACGTGATGATATGGTTGAAGGAAAGCTGACTCATATGAAAAGACATGACTGTCATATCTTCATGGAAACCTTAATCTCCATCACATTTTGTGGTTTGTCTGAAAATATCTGGAAACCCATCACAGAGATAAGTTTGTTCTTCAAAGACTTATGTTCTACCACTTTAAGTGGAGAAAACTTATTTCAAATGAATCGGAACATTCATGTAATTAGTAATAAGCTATAAAGGATTTTTTCATGTGGTTTATTTGATGTAATGGAAAACCTTCCAATTCACCTTGTACACGAGGCCCGGCCTGGAAGGCGATTCAATGTAGGTGGATGTATCTATTCGATAGGTAATGATCAAACCATGATTCGTTCTTATAATTTTATTTAATGTTATCGTCTAATATGACAATGTGCAGGACTATCGACAAGTGTAAATGGTTTGTTAAACATAGGAATAGGATAGAAGGATCTATATGCGAAGCCTATCTTGCAAAGGAAACTGCCCATTTTTGTTCTTGCTACTTCGACAGTCATGTGCCATGTGCTAGAAAAAGGCCCAATCGGCACAATGTCGTAATTGATAGTGATCCATTATATCCACCAATGTCCATATTAAATCAACCAGGCCAAGGTTCTAAAGATCGATGAAGGCCTGAGTAGTATGGAGTACAAATCGGCTTCAAATCATGTGTTGCTAAATTGTCCGGAAGTTCAACCCTTTCTTAAGTAAGTGTTGACGTAATATTAATTTATATGGGCTACTATTTAATTTGGTTGATGCAACTAATAAAATTTTCAAGGTGTCGCTCAGTGACTTCGTGAGTCAATTTGGCTATGATGCTATAATTCTACATTTGAGGCATTATTTAAACAGTGTGTAAGTGCATCTTACATACTTTCTTACATGTGAATATACATACTTGGTCACTTGTGAATATACTTGCTCACTTTTGAATATACTTGCTCACTTGTGATTTAGTTAACACTACATGTAGGTCAATAATCCAAACAACAGTGTTAATCAATTTTTGAAAGATATATCATGGGGACCTGCACCTACGGTTACTACTATGTTTAAGTATTTTGTGAATGGTTACAAATTTCACAACGAGGAATGCTCCAAGTATAAAAAACGCAATAACAATGGGGTGTGTGTCAAAGGTGGTGAAGGCAACTAGGATAAGAAAATGATTATTATGTTGTGATCAAAGAGATTCTAGAACTATCATATTCATGTTGGCCAAATAAGAAGATCATACTTTTTCGATGCAAGTGGTTTGACCCAACACCTAGAAGACGTACAAATATGCACTGGTAGTACAACATAATTTAGGTTAATAAAAGGAGGGAGTATGATCGCTATGATCCTTTTATAATTGCAGAAAACATTAGGCAAGTGTATTATGCTCCATATCCATTGTGAAGGGATAATGCTCATTGGTTGGTTGTAAACAAAACTAAGCCTATTGGTAGGGTGAAAGTTAAGAATGTGCTAGATGTTGCTTACCAAAACGATACCTCAAGTGTTAACCAAATGGTGGATGATCAATTAGAAAATGACTTGGAGCATACGCAACACATATTATAAGAAGATATGGAAGAAATAACAATCATAGAAAATGAGGACGAAGAATCAACTGATGAAAATGAAATAGGTGGAGAGGAAGAATTTTCAGACAAGGAAGGATAATTCGAAGACGACTAGCACATTAGTTGTTTTCAAGCGCTCTCAACTTATATAGATTTATATTCTCAATTATAACATTTTCTTTAATTTATGCAGATGCCGGTAGGGGTCGGGTAGGTCTAGGAAAGATAAGAGGCCTATTGATCACGAGGACGGTTATTTGACAAAAATTCAGACGTCCAGTTGTTGAAATTCAAGTTCTTAGGTTTTATTGAAAACTCTATTCGTTTTGGTGTCTGATTCGTAGTTCTAGGTGTTATTTGGGTATTTTGATCGCACAAGCGACTTAGTATAATGACTTTGGATTTGTGTGCATATTTGATTTGGATCCCCGAGGGCTCAGGTGAGTTTCAGATATGCTACATAGTGAATTTGGACTTAGAATATAGCTGGTAAAAATAAATATGTTCTGGTGTAGGTCTCTGACCTCGCAATTGCGAGGTCAATGTTCATATTTGCGAAGAACCAAATTCCTATCACGATCGCAAGCGCGAAGAAAATCTTCGCATTTGCGTGGAGGGGATGAGTCAACTGAGATCGCATTTGTGATAAAAATGTCGCATTTGCGGAGGATAATAATTCGCATTTGCGAACAAGTCATCGCAAATGCGATAATAGCAAATATGAAGCTTCTTCGCAATTGTGAAGTATGTCTCACATTTGCGGGGTTCGCAATTGCGAACCCCAGATCGCAATTGCGACATCTGCTCTTGGTCAAAAGTTGAGATAGACAGAATGTTTGCCCATTCTTTCAAATTCTCAACCAAAAACACTTTAGAGGGAATTTTCCCAATAGCTCCTCTTCCTACTTTCTTTTGTAAGTGACCTCAATATATTTTCTTTCAATTACCCACTACATTTCATAAGCTTTCAAGCTTAAATCAAAGATTTTCATGGTAGAAATTGGGTATTTAGATAGAATTAGGAAATTTTGAATACTTGGAATTTAGACCTTAAATTGAGGTCGAATTTCGAAACAAATTATATAACCGGGCTCAGGGGTGAATGGGTAATCAGGTTTTGATCTGAATTTGAGGTTTTGACCTAGTGAGCCCGAGGGTTGACTTTTGTTGACTTTTTCAATAATGATCTAAATTGAATCTTTGTCATTCGCGGGTAGTTTCTAAAGCTTATTTTGAGTTGTTTGGTCAATAATTTGTTAGATTTTGTTGGTTTGGAGGCTTGTTCGAAAGGAAATGTGGTGGTTGAACTTTGAGTTGATTGCGGAGTGAGGTAAGTGTCGGGTTTAACCTTGATTTGAGGGAATTAGGAACCCTTGAGCTATGTGATATATGAAATTCATGTGTAGTGGTATATTTGCGAGGTGACGAGTATATACACGCCGCCAAAGTACTCGTTTCTTTGCTTTTTCCTCATTTCATTAATTATTTCCTTCCATATCTTAACCGGTACATGCTTTGAATGTTTTCCATGCCTTTACTTGCCATTTATTAGCTAAAACCCGGGGTTCCGTGGTGACGATGTGGACATATGTGTTTTCCATGTGTTTTGGTGGATGATGTGGGCATTTCTGCAGTCCATTATGCGGTGGCATAACTGATCTGCGGACCGTAGATCTAGCGCAGACTAAAGCAGAAACTTGGGAAAAGTTTTGGACCATTATTCGGCCGCATAACCCATCGCAGATCTACCACAAAATAATTCTGGAGGGACATTATGTGGTGCAATATGCGACCGCAGAATAGGTTTGCGGACTGCAGACCGGTCACAGAGTGAGGCAGAAGTGCCTAGTTCCTTAGGTTCATTATGTGGTCCATTTTACGAACCGCAGAAGCGTTATGCGACCGCAAAACCTGCGTTAAGCTTCATTTTTTTCTAATTTTTTACCCGACCCTATTTCAATATATTGAAGTAAAAGGGGCTCTTTTGAAGAAAAACCCTGATATTTCTAGAGAGAGGGATTACCATAGAGTGAGAGGGGAAGTTCCTAAGCTTATTGACCATTAACTTTTGCTCAAAGTTGAAGAATTCCCAAGAAAATTCACTAGGTCTTCATCCTAGAGGTAAGATTATACTCCCTAGTCCTCAATTTCGTGATTTTACTGAAATAGGTAATGTGAAAAGTAATTATTGGCTGTAAGAGTTGTCCATTATGCATACATGTACTATCAAAGTTTGGGGGAAGAATGTTGAGCTAAATTGGGTAGACTTTGGGTAGTGGGATGGAGGAATCCACCATAGGAGGACCTTGAAGTCATAATACCCACCTAGTGTTTGATAAAATTCTCAAATGAGATGGAACCATAAACTCCCTCCTAATTTGTGTTCAATTTTGCTATCTTTCTAACTAGATTGAAGAGGCTAAGAATTCTGGAACATTTTGGTAATTTAAAAAGCTCTAGGAGAGGTATGTTGGCTAAACTTTTCTTTTAGAATTGAACCCCACAATATCCTTGTAAGTTTCGAGGTGTTCATTATAGATTGATTATTTCGAATAAGCTTTGTGTCGGAGATATATGTTCAATATGTGTTCCAATGTTCTTGTTATGTTATATTCTATTTGAAAATGTGCTCGAAGCATGGGTTGCATATCTAAATGTTATATCTCTTAGTCGTGATTCAAATGAAATCTATTATGTCATATTATGTAAGAAATCTCAATGTGCTTAACATTCTTATTTGCTCAATATGTGGATGTAAAGTCTAGAATATAAATTCTTTGTTGTTGATGATTCGTGGTAATGTTGAAAGTGAAAGAGATGAATATGACATATGAAATAGGCCAACGTGCCAAGAGTGACATTGTGTTATGGCCATTGGTGCTAATGAACTAAATTATATACAAAAGATAATGAAATGAGTTGTCAATTCTTTTAATAACTAACACTTTGGGAGTATCATTAGCCACCGAGGAAGGGTAGGTTGAAATGGCCTAACCTCGAAACTACGCATGCCGATGTAAGAATGTATTGTAATTATTCCCCTCATTTGGGACGAGATTGGTGTAATTATTACCCTTTATTGGGATGAGATGATTGCTAGAAAAGGGTGATGTCGATCCATACAATATTGTGGTGAGACGGCATTGTCGGTCGGGTCGTGATCGGACGTTATGCCACACACATGGTGGTGATTGTGCTTGAGATTATGATTGAGACTAAGATAATGATTGTGATTGTGGTTTATGTATTTGGATGAGACGGCCTAGCCGATCGGGGCGTGATCAGACTCTGTGCTAAAATAACGGTGGTATATCAGTGTTGAGGACTCACAACCTAAAATGATAAAATTTTATTTGACACCTATCTTGCTCCTAATTTTGAAGTTTTAGTATTGTCTGAGGCTTCCATTGATTTATGACTATCTTTCTTTGTGTTATCATTCGTTCTAGCGAGAGGGTGTTTTGTCGTACATACTAGTACTATTCCATATGTACTAGTATGTAACTTTTGATGGGGGTGTTGCATCTTTAATGGATGCGGGTAGTTCCGCAACAGGTGATTCTGCAGTATGTGACACTGATCATTGATAGCAGTACACCCTCTTCTCGGTAGATTTAGTGAGCCCCACTTCATTCGGGGTCTTATATCTTTTGTCCAGCGTTTATTATGTTTTGAGGTATAGCCGGGTCCATGCGGCCATCGTTATCATAGTATTTTGCATCAATAGAGACTCCGTAGACACAGTATGGGTTGTATATGATGGGAAACTCAAACTAGCCTTGTTGTATTTGATTCACTTGTGCACTTTAACTATGATTGTGTTTGTATTTTGAGACTATAAAATGAGGTGACTAATGGTAACGGAATGGGCACTGTGTATGGAATCCACTCAATGTTTAATTAATGATATAAATGTATCTTCTCTTTATTCATGTAAAAGTTAGGTAGAATGTATTGTAAAGGCTTGCTTGGCTAGGGTATCTCGGTTGAGCGCCGGTCGCGCTTCCCAAGGTTGGGGCATGACAATCTTGGTATCAGAGCCTAAGGTTTTAAAGTGTCCTAGGATGTCTCGGAGCCGTGTCTAGAAGAGTCCTTCTTATCAGTGTGTTGTCGACCACATCTATAATTAGGAGGCTACTTGGGCATTTAGGAATAATTCCCTTATTTGATGTTCTAGATCATGCGATAAAGCTGATTGTAGTAGAGTCCTTCTTATCAGTGTGTTGTCGGCCACATCTATAATTAGGAGGCTACTTGGCCATTTAGGAATAATGCCTTTATTTGATGTTCTAGATCGTGCGATATAGCTGATTGTAAGATTGTTCCTCCTTTAACTCGTGCATTGCTCTAATTTTCAGTAAATGGCGCCTAGGAAAAAAGAAAGAACTGGCCAAGGAGACAATGCCACCCCATGTGTGGCAGTTGATCCTTTACTTGATGATGCGGGTGAGCACCCTAGGGGTAAACATATTGCCCCGACTAGTACACTGCCATATTCCACTACACCTGATCAAACCGCACCAGTTCCTGCACATACTGAGGGTGCAACGATCCCTCCAACCGGTACTCCAGTTCCGTCTACAGCCCCAGCTTCCAGTCCCGATGTTTATGAGGGGGATATTAAGGGAGCCATACAGATGTTGGCTCAGATAGTGGCTTCTCACGCCCAAAGATCAAATGTTGCACCTACTTCTTCTAGTCTGCCAGGGGAAACTGCTAGTTCTAAGGTGAACAAGTTTCTTCAGTTAGATCCTCCAATGTTCACGGGTACTAATCTGGAGGACCCCAGGACTTCATTGATGAGATGCACAAGACTCTTCGAGTTATGCATGCTATTGAGATAGAAGCAGTGGAATTAGCTTCCTACCGCTTGAAAGAGGTGGCATATTCTTAGTTTGAACTATGGGATGAGTCCCGTGAGGAGGGGATCCCTCCGGTGAGGTGGAATGAGTTCACTGATTCCTTCATTGATCATTTCTTGCCTGCCGAGACTAAGGCAGCCCGTGCCGTTGAGTTTGAGAGCTTAAGGCAAGCTAGCCTGAGTGTGTAGGACTACCATATGAGATTCGCGCACTGTCCAAGTATGGTATACACATGTTGCCCACTATGGAGGTGAGAGTGCACCGGTTTGTGCAGGGCCTTAGCCCCTTGGTTATTAATGAGGCCGCTACAGCTTCCTTGAATTCTGATATGAACTATGGGAAGATGGTGGCATTTGCCCGAGCTACAGAGAGTTGTAAATTGAAGAATATGATGGAGCGAGAGAGTAGCAGCAAGGCCTGGTCCGCAGGCAATCTTGGAGGTTCTTTGGGTGGTGGTGATGGTAGATCAACATTTAGGGGAGGGTCATCAGGGACATCCCAGTATTTTTCTCAGTCTTCAGTTAGTGCACCGGCGTTAGGGCCCAGTCAGCAGTAGCAGAGTCGTTTTAGGCCTGGTCAAGGAAACAGGGGATCCTACTAGTAGGGTCGGCCTGGTGGGATATTCTAGTAAAAGCAGAGGCTCCCATGCCGTAGTTGTGGAAAGATGCACCTGGGAATCTGCTACATGGACCTACCTATATGCTATGGGAGCGGATTAAGGGGTCATATTCAGAGGGATTGTTGTTTGTCTCGCCAGGTTGCGGGCAAGGGCATGGAACGGCCAGCCAGTTCTTCAGCTACTACATACGCAACACCTCCTCCAGCTCGAGGCTCTCCAGCACCCGCAGGGCGTGGATCATCTAGGGGTGGTACATAGCGTTTGGGAGGACCTAGACATTTCTATGTTATGTAGGGTTGCTAGAGTTCAGAGGCTTCTCCAGATGTTGTCACAAGTATATTGACTGTTCAATCTCATGATGTGTATGCTCTTATTGATCCTTGTTCCACTTTTTCCTATGTCACTCCCTATGTTGCTATGTAATTTGGGATAGAATCGGAACAACTTTATGAGCCTTTCTCTATATCTACTCCGTTTGGCGAGTCTATTGTGGCCGCGTGAGTTTATAGGGATTGTGTTGTCACTATGCATGGTCGAGACACCATGGTCGATCTGATTGAATTGGGGATGGTGGATTTTGATGTTATAATGGTGATGCATTGGCTTTATTCATGTTTTGCCAAACCTGACTGCCGAACCAGAACTGTTAGGTCTGAATTTCCTAATGAGTCAGTGATTGGATGGAAGGGGGATTATGTGATGCCGGAGGGTAGGTTTATTGCTTATCTTAAGGCCACGAAGATGATTAACAAGGGGTATATTCACCATTTGGTCTGAGTTACGAGCACCGACGTTGAGGCACCTACACTTGAGTCTGTGCCAGTTGTGAATGAATTTCCGGAGGTCTTTCCGGATGAGGTCTATGAGATCCCACCAGACAAGGAGATTGATTTTGGGATTGATATGATGTCAGGCACGTAGCACGCAGCCTATATATGTCCCACCGTACAAAATGGCATCGATAGAATTGAAGGAGCTAAAGGAACAATTGAAGGATTTGTTAGAGAAAAGTTTTATTTGGCCGAGTATGTCGCCTTGGGGTGCACCCGTTCTATTTGTAAGGAAGAAGGATATGCCGCTAAGAACGTGTATTGACTATCGTCAACTCAACAAGGTTACAATAAAAAATATGTACCCACTGCCAAGGATAGATGACTTGTTCGAGCAATTGCATGGTGCTAAGTACTTTTTCAAGATTGATTTAAGATCCGAGTACCACCAATTGAAGATCAGGCAGAAAGATATTCCGAATATAACTTTCAGGACCCGGTATGGGTACTTTGAGTTTCTAGTAATGTCTTTTGGGCCAATACATTCCCTTGCAACTATCATGGATCTTATGAATCGAGTCTTCAAGCCTTTTCTGGACTCCTTTGTGATAGTATTTATTGACGATATCCTTGTATATTCGCGAAGTCGAGATGACCATGCCAATCATCTTAGAGAAGTTCTACATACTCTATATCAGCACCAGTTGTATGCATTGTTTTCAAAATGTGAATATTGGCTTGAATCTATCACATTCTTAGGTTATGTCATCTCTAGAGAAGGAATTAAGGTCGATCCTCAGAAGATTCCAACAGTGAAGAATTGGCCTAGACCTACTACCCCAACTGAGATTCGCAGTTTCTTGGGATTATCTGGATACTACAGGAAGTTTGTGAAGGGATTCTCTACCCTTGCATCTCTGTTGACTAAATTGACGCAGAAGGCGGCTAAGTTCCAATGGTCAGATGCTTGTGAAAAAAGCTTTCATGAGTTGAAATCAAGATTGACTACAGCACCAGTGTTGACTCTACCATACGGTACAGATGGGTTTGTGGTATATTGTGATGCTTCAAGAATTGGACTTGGGTGTGTATTGATGAAACATGGCAAAGTGGTAGTTTATGCTTCTAGGAAATTCAAGAACCATGGAAAGAACTATCCAACACATGACTTAGAGTTTATGGTGGTGGTATTTTCATTGAAGAATTGGCGTCATTATCTGTATGGGGTCCATGTAGATATATTCACGGACCATAAGAGTCTTCAATAAATTTTCAAACAGAAAGTGTTGAATTTGAGGCAGAGAAGATGGCTTGAATTACTCAATGTTTATGACATCGATATTTTGTATCATTCGGGGAAGGCTAATGTTGTAGGGGATGCTCTTAGCCGTAAATCTATAGGTAGTTTGGCTCGCTTTGAGGCATATCAAAGGTCGTTGGCCAAGGAGGTTCATTGGTTGGCTAGTTTGGGAGTTCGTCTTGCGGATTCTAGTGAAGGTGGAGTGATTGTTCAAAATAGGGTTGAATCATCACTTGTTGGAGAAGTCAAGGAAAATCAATACAACGACCCATTATTGGTACAATTGAAGGAGCGGATGCATAAATATAGACCATGGCCATTTCTCTTGGTATGGATAATGGTACACTAAGGCACCAAGGGTGACTATGCGTTCCAAATATAGATGGTCTCCGGGAAAGAATGACCGAAGCTCACACTTCTAGGTAGTTCGTGCACCCAGGCTATAAAAGATGTACCATGATCTTAAGGAAATCTATTGGTGGAATGATATGAAGAGGAATATAGCTAACTTTGTGGCAAGATGTGCAAATTTTCAGAAAGTGAAGACTGAACACCAAAGGCCCTGTGGGTTGGCACAGAACATTGAAATTTTGATGTGGAAATGGGAGATGATCAATATGGACTTTGTGGTAGGATTACCTCGCACTCCTTGAAAGTTCGACTCGATTTGGGTAATTGTGGATCGACTCACGAAATCAGCACACTTCTTACCTATTAAGGCTACCTACACAGCGGAACAATATGCTCAGTTGTATATCAAGAAAACCGTCAGGCTGCATGGCACTCCCGTTTTCATCATTTCTGATTAGGGGGCCCAGTTCGCAGCTAACTCTTGGAAAAAATCTCAATAAGGGTTTGGTACTTAGGTAAACCTTGGAGCAGTTTTCCATCCACATAACAACGGGCAGGCAGAGCGAGCTCTTCAGATGCTCGAGGATATGTTGCGTGGTTGTGTTACTGACTTCAAAGTTAGCTGGGATGATCATTTTCTGCTCATATAATTTGTCTACAATAATAGTTATCACGCTAGCATTCAGATGGCACCGTTCGAGGCTCTATATAGTAGGAGATGTAGATCTCCCATTAGATAGTTCGAGATTGGGGAAGCGGAGTTTATAGGACAAGACCTCGTGTATCAGGGTATGGAGAAGGTTAAGATCATTACAGAAAGGTTGAAAATTGCTCAAAGTTGTCAATAGTCCTATTCGGATATGCTTTGTAAGGATTTGGAATTTAAAGAGGATGATTGGGTATTCTTGAAAGTTTCCCCCATGAAGGGTATAATGTTGTTTGGTAAGAAAGGGAAGTTGAGTTCGAGGTATGTCGGACTGTACAGAATCATTCAAAGGATTGGTCGGGTGGCTTGCAAGCTTGAACTACCTCCAGAGATGTCTTTAGTGCACTCGGTGTTCCATGTGTCCATGTTAAAGAAGATGGTTGGAGATCTGTCGCTTATTGCTCCAGTTGAGGCTATTGAAGTTAATGAGGAATTGATCTATGAAGATATTCCAATTGTCATTCTTTATAGGCAAGTCCATAAGTTGAGAAATAAAGAAATTGCCTCCATGAAAGGACTATGACGGAACAAGCAGGTTGAAGAAGCCACCTGGGAGGCCGAGGAAGAAATGAGAAGAAATACCCTCATTTGTTTGAATAAGAGTTTACCTTCTATGAATTATGTATCATTTATACAGTTGATGTTAATGGTGTAACTTTTTGTGATATACTACTCGTGAGGCCACGATTGTCGTTGTGTTTATGTTATGTTGTGTTTTTGGTACATGTATATGATGTTATGTTTGGTTTTTGTGATTATCTCATAGGTGGATAGGCCCAGATACATGAGAAACTCCAACAAAAATTTTGGAAATTTGGGGAGTCAGTCAAAAGTTTTGAACTTTTCGTATGTGTTATAGCAGCTGAGTCGCATTGGTTTCTAGTAGCGAATTTTGGCCCTCATTCGAAGACGAATGATCTTAAGCGAGGGATAATGTAAGGCCCCATAAATTTTATCTAAAACTAGGGGTTTTGAAGTAAAGGGACTCTTTTGAGGCAAAAATATGATATTTCTAGAGAGAGGGATTACCATAGAGTGAGTGGGGAAGTTCCTAAGCTTATTGACCACTAACTCTTGCTCAAAGTTGAAGAATTCCCAAAAGAATTTAATAGGTCTTCGTCCTAGAGGTACGATTCTACTCCCTAGCCCTCAATTTCGTGATTTTACTGAAAATAGGTAACGTGAAAAGTAATTATTGAGTGTGGGAGTTGTCCATTATGCATGCATGTACTATCAAGGTTTGGGGGAAGAATGTTGAGATAAATTAGGTAGACTTTGGTTAGTGTGATGGAGGAATCCACCATAAAAGGACCTTGAAATCATAATACCCACCTAGTGTTTGATACAATGCTCAAGCGACTAGTTGAGGAAATGGCATGTGGTCGCATATTTGGTTGGTCGACTGCATAAGTGACGTCGCAGAAGAGACTAGTTGAAGTGCAGAAGCGGAAGTGCTGGGCAGAATGGTTTAAAATCGGGGATTTGCCATTTTCGTCATATTTTGGGATATAGAACTCAGATTGCGGCGAAGTTTGAGAGATTTTAAGAGGAAACATTTGGGTAAGGAATCTACACTTAGTTTTTATTAATATCAACTAAACTATTAGTTATTTCTTCATATAATTAAGGAATTGGGTTGAGAAATTTGGGGAAAATGGTGGAACTTCTTAGACCGAAATATTGGGAATTTAAAGGCGATTTGAGGTCGGCTTTGAGTAATTTTGGTATGGGTGAACTCGATATCGAATGGGTATTCGTCTTTTGTGACTGTTACCCGATTCTGAAATGTGGGCCCAGGTCTACCTTCTGGTCCGAATTTTCAATTCTTTGCTAGTCATAATTTCATTATTTAAATTAGTTTCTTGTAGTTACATTTATAGTATGAAATTGTTTTGGCTAGATTCGAGCCGATCGGAGTCAGAAAATCTTGGGAAAAGCTTTCTTATTGACTGATTGAGCTTGGTTTGGGTAAGTGACATGTCTAACCTTATGTGAGGGAAAGTCCCCTTAGGATTTGGTACTGTTATGATATTTGAAATACGTGAAGGCCGTGTACGCAAGGTGACGAGTGCGTACTCGGGTTAATATTAAAAAATTCGGTTCTTGCTGAGTAGTTGCCTTATTATGTGTTATTATCATGTTTAGCCTAATATCGCATGTGTACGTGTCTTATCTCTTACTTGCAATCTCTCCAACATGCTTAGTTGAATAACCTGTTTCCTTGATTTGTATTCAGTCTTTAACTATAGGATTCCTTATTTTAAATTCATTATTCCATCAGTTACGACTTGTGTATTTACTTTTGGGACTATGAGGCAGTACCTCAGGAGCTCGCATGTTGCATATTTACTTTTGGGACTACGAGGCGGTAACTCGAGAGCTTCCCTATTACATATTTACTTTTGGGACTACGAGGTGGTACCTCGGGAGCTCCATTGTTGTGTATTTACATTTGGGACTACGAGGCGGTACCTCAGGAGCGCCCCTGTTGTTTATCTCTTTTTGCTAAGTTATCTTTCTGTAAATTTCTCATTGTTAAATTCTTAGTCGTTTCATTATAATATTATATCTTCTTCCTTGTCTTTATTTTATTCCAGTAGGGCTCTGACCTGAGCTCGTCACTACTCTACCGAGGTTAGGCTTGGCACTTACTGGATACCGTTGTGGTGTACTCATGCTACTCTTCTGCACCTCTTTTTGTGAAGATCCAGGTTCTTCCTACCAGGCCAGATACTAGTGAGATAGCCTGTATGTGAAGACTTCAAGGTACATCTGTCAGCGTCCGCAAACCTCAGAGTCCCCCCTATCCATATTATGTTGTTTTTCCTTATTCGCTTTTGGCTCTAATGTATAGAGACACTTAGTATTTCTCTTAGAAGATTGTGATTTATTTCGACCGAGTTTTGCTAGAGCCGCGAGAGGTTGGGCCCGAGGCCGGGTTAGAGGCTGAGTACGCCCACGTGGTGCAGCAAGAGCACCAACATGAGTTGCTATAGAGGAGCAACCAGTAACTCCAATTGGAGGGCAAGAACCTGAGATGCCTATTACTGAACTAGCCCTCCAAGAGACTTTAGCCCAGTATTTGAGCATGTTCAGTAGCTTGGCTCAGGAAGGATTGATACCACTTGCTCCTGCCACATCTCAGGCCGGGGGAGGAGCACAAACTCCTATCGCCGGTACCCTAGAGCATCGGGTCCAGGTTAACTAGGTTCCATAGGTCATACCAATGCAGCCGCTAGCTCCAGTTTATCCCGATGTAAGGGCAGTAGTTTCTGAGGTGGAGCAGCTCAGGCTCGAGAGGACAAGAAGTACACACCTCCTACTTTTAGTGGCTTGGCATCAGAGGATGCCAAGGTTTTCTTGAGGAGTGCCACCGCATCCTCTGTACTATAGGTGTTGTAGATTCTCATGGGGTTTCCTTCACTACGTTCCAGCTTAGCGGATCAGCTTATCGATGGTGGTGAGCATACGAGTTGGGTAGTCCGGCCGAGGAAGCTTTACTCAATTGGACCCATTTCTCAGATATTTTCTTAAGGGAGTATGTTCCCCAGAGTGTCAGAGATGCATGGCTTGCAGAGTTTGAGTAGTTACGCCAGGGTTCTATGACCGTGTCAGAGTATGCGGTCCAATTCAGTGATTTGGCTAGGCATGCACGAGCTTTGGTTGCTACTGTTCGAGAGTGGGTTCGTCGATTTATTAAGGGGCTCAACCCAGTATCAGATTTAGCATGACCCAAGAGTTGTAGATGGATATTGCGTACCAGCAGGTAGTGGGGATTGCTAGAAGATTAGAGGGTATGTTGAATCGAGAGAGGGAGGAGAGAGAGAGGCCAAAGGGTCTCGAGAGTCTGGAACTTATAGTGGTACTCGTGCACCGGTTACAGCTCGTATGAGGGATTGCCCCAGTTACAGCTCGTATGAGTATGGTGACACTCGCCATATGGAGAGGGATTTCCCTAGACTTATGACGGGTTCACCTCCACAGACTACTTAGGCATCGCGTGCTCCACTGGGTCCTCAAACTATGGTTACAGTACCAGCTACCGCCCCACCTTCACCCCCAGCTAGAGGTGGAGGTCGAGCAGGTGGAGGTCATCCTAGAGTGGGAGTCTAGGCCAAATATTATTCCTTTCCTACTAGGATGGAGGTAGTTGTATCCGACTCTGTCGTCACAGATATTGTTCCGAGCATTGACTAGTAGGGCAAATACTATGTAGGCCAAATATTATTCAATGCTATTTTGGGCATTGACTAGTTGTCGCCCTATCACGCTATCCTTTATTATCACGCCAAGACGGTGACATTGGCTATGCCAGGTCTACTGCGGTTAGAGTGGAGAGTTACCTTAGATTATGTTCCTAGGAGAGTTGTTTCATTTTTAAAGGCTCAATGGATGGTTTAGAATGGGTGTGATACATATCTAGCTTATGTGAGGCATGTCAGTATTGATACTCCTATCGTTGAGTCAGTCCCAGTAGTGAGGGATTTTCCAGATGTATTCCAGGCAGATCTTTCCAGCATGCTGCCTAATAGAGATATCTACTTTCGCATTGATTTGTTACCGGGCACTCAGCCCATTCCTATTCCACCCCTATCGTATGGCTCCAACAAGTTGAAAGAGTAAAAGAAACAGTTGCAGGAGTTACTTGATAAAGGATTCATTTGTCCCAGTATGTTGCCGTAGGGTGCTCCGGTCTTATTTGTATAAAAGAATGATGACTTTATGTGGATGTGTATTGATTATCGCCAGTTGAAAAAGGTTATAGTGAAGAACATGTATCCATTTCCACGTATTTATGACCTATTTGATTAGCTTCAGGGTGCCAGGGTGTTCTCTAAGATCGACGTGCGTTCAGGTTTTCATCAGTTAAAGATTCGAGAGCCAGATATCCCGAAGACTGTTTTCAGGTGACTGTATGATCATTACGAGTTCCTTGTGATGTCGTTGGGGTTGACCAATGTCCCAACAACATTCATGCACTTTATGAACAGTGTATTTCAGCCCTATCTTGACTCTTTCATCATTGTGTTTATTGACGATATTCTGGTGTACTCCCGGAGTTGAGAGGATCATAAGCCCAAGGACTGTACTTTAGACCTTGAGAGAAAAGAAGTTATATGCAAAATTTTCAAAGTGTGAATTTTTGCTAGATTCAGTGGCTTTCGTGAGTCATATAGTATTTGTCACACCTCTTCCCCCCCCCCCACAGCCCTTATTACGAGGTTTAGTTAGAAGAGTTTTTCCAATTATAGTGACGTTTTGAAAAGGGATTATTTATTATTTAGAGTCGCCAATTGGAATTGAGTTTTGGTGTTCCAAGTCACCTTTTATTGAATCCCTTATCAAAAGGAAGATTTGACTCCTAATTTATGGTCTACGAAAATAGAAGACTGAGTAAGGAATTCTGTTGACTGAGGGGAAGGTGTAAGGCACCCCTCGAGTCCCGTGGTTCTACCACGGTCGCTTTATTGACTAATGTAAGGCTTAAATTAATTTTTAGCTATTCTTGTATTTTATTGATTATGGCTTATTTATTACCGCTTAATTAATTATTGCTTTTTATTAATTATTTGAACCCAGATGCAATACGCACACAAGATATTTCTTTGAAGTTAAATGTTAAATCAAGGTATGGAATGTACACATGGTTAAAAAATAATTATTTTTAATTTAAAGGCATCGAGATGTGGGAATGCACACATGACCCTTTTATTACTTGAGCGTATCAATCCAAGGTTCGGGTATGAACACATGAGCTAATATTTAAAGTGCATCTAAAAGTTTTCTAGCGTATTTAGAGTATACCATTTATTTTGTCTCTATAAGCTCCAAATCAGAATCCAAACATGCTAAAATAAAAGAATATTAAAAATAATAAATCAAATCACAAATCAAACCAAATATAGATATTCACTATTAATCACACTAAAAGAAAGATCGTAAAACTAATCAATGGAAATCTCACCCACTTCTCTCGTGAGTCTTACAAACAAAAAAATAAAATTCCAAACAACGCATAAAGTAAGATTCAAATAAAATCTAAATCCAAAACATGAAACAAGGATCTTACATAAATTTTTGAAGGGAAGTAAAATTATCTTTTTGAAAGGTGATACTGCCGTAAATTAATGGTCAATAAAAAATTCATGGTCAACTTAATTTAAAGCCTCAGAAACTACTTATCAATGAATAACACAACATCATACATAATTCTATTAATTAAATACTCTTACTTATTTAGCAATAACGTCATTTTAACACCAAAACAAAAGCTAGGAAAGAATATCTTAGCCTCGCAACTGTGAATAGGACATGCTGAAAAATTAGATATAAACAAATTTTAACTTTTAATTTTGAAGCAAGGTAAAAAAAAATGAATAAAATATATATAGTCATCCAAACTACAGTAACTGAGTAAAGTAGTAAACCAAAGTATATTCTTTTCAATTACACCTTAAAGATCTAAACTTTAATCCCTACATGACTTTAACACTTAAGAACAAACTCTAACTACTTAAAAAACTAATTTTAAACAAACAAACAGAAACAAAACAAAAGAGAAAATAATGAAACATTTATATAAAACTAAACCAAAATAGAAGCCTTAAAGAAAAAAATAGATTAAAAAGAAAGAATATTTTATTGATGGATTTCTAACCTTTTATTGTGTACAGAGAAGACAAGAACTTCAATTTAGGAAATGGAAATCAAGGATGACTTTCTTCCTTTTCTCTCAATTTTCGTTTTCCTCTCCTGTTCAAAATTTTCTCTTTTTCAAAAATTGGACCCCCCTTGTTCAAAATGTGTCCTCTTTTATAAAGAAACTTTTGGTAGTTACCTAATAATGTGCAAAAAAGTTGATTTACATGGGATTGAGGTGAGAAAATATATGAGGGTGTGTGCTAGACGTGAGAGAGTGGGACTTATGGGGTGAGTGTTTAGGTAGTTAGTAGGAGAAACTTTTGTATTTTTTATTTTGTTACTTTTTTGTTCTTCTCATTAGTTGCCTTTTTTTAAAAATAACTTTTACTCTTCTTTTTTTTTTTTGAAATGAATAAAAGAAAAAGTAAAATGCATAGCTAAAAATATTAGTCAGCTACTTTTATACTTAAATATTATATACATAAGAAAACTAAATATTTACACTATAGTTTAAATTATACTAAAAAAAATACTATAACTTACATTTAAAATTAGAAGAATTTTCTTCTATATAAAAATAAGAACAAAACTTATAATCTAAGAATGTGAATATTTTTTGTAGTTTTTAATTTTCTTAAATAAAACCTATTAAAAGTAAGATAAAAGTTTAAAATATAAAAATTAGACCTAAAATAAATATTTACACTAAAATAGTATAGAATTTGGGTGTAGTCAAAGATTAGTTGTTCACAGCATGCCCCTCTTTGCTTGGAAACATGAAGAGTTTTCAGGCGAAGAAAATGAACATGGTGACTGATTTTTGACCTCACTATTATTTAAAAAGGAAAAGAAGATAAACGAAAAAGGTGCGACCGAGCCTTGGTTTTTGGCAGCTTACATATCCCGGGTTATAAGGGAATCAGGTCACATGTAGTTCAAGTGAAAGAAGAGTGATGGAGTATGCTTAGAGGGAGAGTCGAGTGAAGTTCCGTCGAGGTTCCTATCCGCGGTTCCTACTATTACATCAAAATAAAAATAAAATTACATACTCTTGAAATCTAAGAGTTACAAAATTCCTATCTAAATGCCGTATGAAATCTTGTCTTGATTCTTATCTTGCTTCCTCCATTGACTTTAGATTGAAACTTGATGTTCTCGATGCATCAGACTATGAATATTCTCACAGGTATGTTTCTTGATCAGATGATGAGAAGATGGATCTTGAGATCCTACACCTCCGCATGTATTATGTCAAAGCTGGTTACGGCTGGTATTGAGATCAAACATTCCACTTTCTCTGGCGAGAGCTGGAATCTTATTTTTTACACATCCAATCTGTGCTTTACAGAAAAACCTACAAGTCATCACAAACAAACAAAACGAACAAAAATATTTTGCCCCAGTTTGCACTAGGAAATTTTTGTGAGTTATTGAAAATACAATAAAATATCTTTCTATTACAGAATAGAGAAATGAAAAAGAAATGAGTTTTTTTTTTGATAATAGGGAATGGCGTACCCTATGTTAACAAGAAAGAAGGCAACCAGGGGATGTAGTACCCTGTGTTGACAATAAGATGGGGCTCGTGGCACTCTAGGATGCTACTAGGGAATGTAGTACCCTGTGTTGGCCAAAAATAGTGCAGCCAGGGGATGTAGTACCCCGTGTTGGAAATAAGATAAGGCTCGTGGCACTCTGGGATGCTACCAGGGAATGTCGTACCCTATGTTGGCAGAAAGTAATGCAACTAGGGAATGTAGTACCCTGTGTTGGCAATAAAATGAGGCTCGTGGCACTCTAGGATTCGTACCCTTTGTTGGCAATAAAATGAGGCTCGTGGCGCTCTGATATGCTACTAGGGAATGTCGTACCCTATGTTGGCAATAAGGAATACAACCAGGGGATGTAGTACCATGTGTTGGCAATAAGATGAGGCGCGTGGCACTCTGAGATGCTACTAGGGAATGTCGTACCATATGTTGCCAAAAAGTAATACAGCCAGGGGATGTAGTACCCTGTGTTAGTAATAAGATGAGGCTCGTGGCACTCTAGATGCTAGTAGGGAATGACGCACCCTATGTTGGCAATAACAATGCAACCAGGGGATGTAGTACCCTGCGTTGGCAATAAGATGAGGCTCGTGGCACTTTGAGATGCTACTATGGAATGTCGTACCCTATGTTGGCAATAAAGTGATGCATCCAGGGGATGTAGTCCATGTGTTAGCAATATGATGAGGCTCGTGGCACTCTGAGATGCTACTAGGGAATGTCGTACCCTATGTTGGCAAAAAGTAATGCAACCATGAGATGTAGTACCCTGTGTTCGCAATACGATGAGGCTTTTGGAACTCTAGGATGCTACTAGGGAATGTCGTACCCTATGTTGGCAATACAATGAGGCTCGTGGTGCTCTGAGAGGCTACTAGGGAATATCGTACCCTATGTTGGCAACAAGTAACACACCCAGGGGATGTAGTACCCTGTGTTGGTAATAAGGTGAGGCTCGTTGCACTCTGGAATGCTACTAGGGAATGTCGTACCTATGTTTCCAATAAAAATGCAAGTAGGGGATGTAGTACCCTGCGTTGGCAATAAGATGAGGCTCGTGGCACTATGAGATGCTACTAGGGAATGTCGTACCCTATGTTGGCAATAAAGTGATGCATCCAAGGGATGTAGTACCCTGTGTTAGAAATATGATGAGGCTCGTGGAACTCTAAGATGCTACTAGGGAATGTCATACCCTATGTTGGCAAAAAGTAATGCAGCCAGGGGATGTAGTACCTTGTGTTGGCAATAAGATGAGGCTCGTGGCACTCTCGGATGCTACTAGGGAATGTCGTACCCTATGTTGGTAATAAAATGAGGCTTGTGGTGCTCTGAGATGCTACTAGAGAATATCGTACCCTATGTTGGCAACAAGTAATATACCCAGGGGATGTAGTACCATGTGTTGAAGATAGTGTATTGATTCCCTATAATGAAACTAGAAATAACATGATTACATGTATATTGGAAGAAAATCAAGAATTTGAGGACTTCACTTGGTGGTGTTCGTCTTTTCACGAGCTGTTTCCTAAAATTGTTATGTTCCTGTTCTGAACAAAGAAAGATTCGTTAGTTTTAAAATGGTGGTCAGTTTATGGTCTTGATTTCTTGGGCGACTTGACCTTGCGTCCATTACACTTGTTAGAAAAACTGACTCCGTCGATGATTGTACAAATTGCCGGGATATTTTGGCTTTTCTTTCTGGAGATCTTCTTTCTCAGCATCGAAACCTGACTATTTTGCGCCTATCACCATTTGTGTTTGGGGTGCAAACAACCTTGCTCCCAAAAATCTTTTAACTAAGTAACTTTTGTTGTCCCTTGGAACATTGTTCAGTCCTTCCAGCCTTTTGCTCGTCAAGGAAAATCACAGATAGCTTTATGCCTTTGCCCATACGGTTTATGCCCAACAATCTTTGCTTTATATAACGGGGAAACTGTAACCAATTTAGCGGCCTTTTCTTTGCTTTGCTTTGACAAAATTAGATTGAAAGGGACTCAAGAAAGTAATGCGAAAGAAAACAAGAAAGTGAACTAACATGTATTACAACTTAATCAAAAAGTGTCCCTTTTAGGGGAAAGAAAAAATAATAATAAAGGACTTATATGGAGGAATATGCTGACTTCAATGAGCATGACATGCACTTTGGACTGGATGCCCGATCCTTTTGAACCGACTAATTCTCAAAATCTATTATAAACTTCACTTTGAAACTGAGTTCTTTGTCTTAACCATGCTTGTGCCGGGATATATGAAGCCTTAATCGATCAATGGTGCCCTTTGTGGGTTTTCACCAATTGACCTCTCTCATTTCCCTTTCTCTTAACTAACCATTGCCTTATAGTGCCCGTGAGGGTTTTCACCAATAAGACTTTCTCATTTATTTTTCTCTCTTTACAATGGTTGAGGTATCACCCGTAGTATACTGACTTAGCATTCTCAAAAGTTGATCAGAAGGTCTTAGCAGGAAAAGGTAAAAAGAACTATTCGAATGAATTACAACTTTTGGAACCATTTTGATGGATCAACCATCGAAAATAAAATAAAATCATGCCCCAGTTTCTTTGAATACTAGCACAATTGCATCGGGAGACTGAAGAGAATGCCGCCCAGTGTGACAGGCTCTTGCAAGAAATCTGTGTGTAGGCAAGAGAAGTTGCCACTCTCCCTCAAAACAATGCTCTGAACACAAAAGTGTGCAGTTCCGCCCCCTTCTCCCATGTTGAGTCACAGGCAGCGCCTCGAAAAGCACGGACGAGCCACATGCAGGGAAACTTGCACGTGTGGTTCTGGCCGGGGACCCCGGTATACTGTACTAATATGTGTAGGTTCCCATAATTCGAGTGAGATTGTCATGGCGCAAAAGCAGATATGGTCCGATATTCCCTTGTTCCTTGTATTGGTTATGTTCTTTATATCTCGTCTAGCAGAAACTAATCGAGCTCCGTTTGATCTCCCAGATGGGAAATGTGGATTTTTGTTTTGGTGTGACCGAACCCCAGAGTGAGGCTGCCTACGTATCCTTTCGAAATCAGGTCGAACGTAGTTCAATTAACATGAACTTCTTTTTATGACTTTTTTTTTAAAAAAAAAAAGTACATTGGTTCCAAAAGAGGGCAAAACAAAGAAATATAAACAAGGCTTCAAAGGGATAACTAGGGTTGACCAGTGTTTGGGTAGTGAGAATGATAGCCTTTCGTCATCCCAACCTGAAAATGCTAAATATAAGAATGCCCCAACAGAGCCATGTCATACATAGTATCTCTTGACCGCATCTGCGTTGACGGATATATCAGTCACCTTTCCTTCAATATTTGCCAAGTGTAGAGCTCCTTTTGACAATACCTTCTTGACGAGGTAAGGACCTTGCCAATTTGGGGCGAACTTTCCTTTTGCTTCTTCCTGGTACGGAAAGATACATTTCAAAACAAGTTGTCCTACCTCGAATTGTCTTGGGGGCACTTTTCTATTGTAAGCGCGTGCCATTCTTTGTTGGTATAACTGACCAAAACAAACTGCCGCCAAACGCTTTTCATCAATCAAATTCAACTATTCCAATCGGGACTTCACCCATTCAGTATCCTCAATCCCGGATTCAACAATGATTCGGAGAGAGGGAATCTCAATTTCAGCAGGTATGACCACTTCAGTTCCATAAACCAATAAGTAGGGCGTTGCGCCAACTGATGTACGGACAGTTGTCCGGTATCCCAAAAGAGCAAAAGGCAGTTTCTCGTGCCATTGTCTAGACCCTTGGATCATCTTCCTAAGAATCTTCTTGATGTTCTTATTCGCAGCTTCAACAACTCCATTAGCTTTGGGACGGTAAGGAGTAGAATTGCGATGCTCAATTTTAAATTGTTCACATACCTTCTTCATTAGATGACTATTCAAATTAGCAGCATTATCTGTAATAATGGTTTTTAGAATACCGAAATGACAAATGATGTTGGAGTGAACAAAGTCTACTACTGCTTTCTTGGTAACTGCTTTCAATGTAATAGCTTCCACCCATTTGGTGAAGTAATCAATTGCAACCAAGATGAATCTGTGTCCATTTGAAGCTTTTGGCTCGATTGGGCCAATGATGTCCATTCCCCAAGCAACAAAAGGCCAAGGAGCCGACATAGGATACAACTCTGAAGGTGGCGAGTGAATCAAATCACTATGAATCTGACACTGGTGGCACTTGCGAACAAAACGAAAGCAATCTCGTTCCATAGTAAGCCAACAATATCCTGCCCGAAGGATTTTCTTTTCTAGAACATATCCATTCATGTGCGGACCACAAACTCCCGAATGTACCTCATTCATAATCATTTCAACTTCTTTGGCATCCACACATCTCAACAAATTCAAATCCAGAGCTCTTTTGTATAGGATTTTCTCACTCAAAAAGAAACCATTAGAGAGTCGCCTAATAGTTCTCTTTTGATCCCTGTTAGCATGTTCCGGATATTCTCTTGTTTTCAGAAACTATTTAATATCACGATACCATGGTTCACCATCTGGTTCTGCTTCAATTATATTGCAATAACCATGTTGATACCGAATTTGAATTTCTAATGGGTCAATATGAGTATTACCCGGATATGGAAGCATTGAGGCTAGGGTGGCCAAGGCATCAGCTAATTCATTGTGAAACCTAGGAATGTACCTGAATTCGATGGACTTGAATCTTTTGCTAAGATCCTCCACACATTGTCTATATGGAATGAGCTTGATGTCTCGAGTATCCCAATCACCTTGAGCTTGCTGAATAAGCAAATCTGAATCTCCCATCACCAACAGTTCATGCACATTTAGATTTATTGCCATGTTTAGACCCATGATGCAAGCTTCATATTCTGCTATGTTGTTTGTACAGAAAAAATAAAGTCGCGCCGTAGTAGGGTAATGTTGCCCAGTAGGTGATAACAGAATTGTCCCAATCCCTACGCCTTTGATGTTGACAGCCCCATCAAAGTATAGTTTCCAAATTTGACTGTCATCTTGGACTACTTTTTCAACTAAATTAACCTCTTCATCTGGGAAATATGTGTTCAAAGATTCATACTCATCATCAACCGGGTTTTCTGCCAGATGATCAACCAAAGCTTGTGCCTTCATGGCAATGCGAGTGACATAAACAATATCAAACTCTGTGAGCAAGATTTGCCACTTTGCCAATTTGCCTGTAGGCATCGGCTTCTGAAAGATGTACTTCAGGGGGTCCATTCGGGATATGAGGTAAGTTGTATAGGCCAAAAGATAATGCCTAAGCTTCTGGGTGACCCAGGTTAAGGCGTAACATGTCCTTTCCAAAAGAGTGTATTTGGCCTCATAAGTGGTGAACTTTTTGCTCAAATAATATATTGCTTGTTCCCTTTTGCCTGTTGCATCATGTTAACCCAGAACACAACCAAAGGAACTATTCATTACTGACAGATATAAAAATAGAGGCCTATTAGGTTTCGGCGGGACCAAAACAGGGGGATTTGACAAATATTCCTTGATCTTATCAAAAGCTTCTTGGCACTCATCTGTCCACTTGATAGCGGCATTGTTTTTCAACAACTTAACAATAGGCTCACATTTGGTTGTAAGCTGCGAGATGAACCTGCTAATGTAATTCAACCTCTCGAGTAAACTCATGACTTTTGTTTTGTTCTTCGGGGGAGGTAGCTCTCAAATGGTCTTTATCTT
Organism: Nicotiana tomentosiformis; assembly: GCF_000390325.3. Taxonomy (NCBI): domain Eukaryota; kingdom Viridiplantae; phylum Streptophyta; class Magnoliopsida; order Solanales; family Solanaceae; genus Nicotiana; species Nicotiana tomentosiformis. Next base: position 155,206,722 of record NC_090812.1, read on the forward strand.
GGAGGGATCTAACTCAATGCCTCTTTGACTAACTATAAAACCCAAAAGCTTCCCAGAAGGAACTCCAAATGCACATTTGGCTGGATTGAGTTTGAGATTGTACCTTTGTAGCCTTTCAAAGAATTATTTCAAGTCTTGCACATGGTAAGCTTGTGTTCTCGACTTAATGATTACATCATCAACGTACACTTCAATCTCTTTATGCATCATGTCATGGAATATGGTAGTCATGGCTCTCATGTAAGTTGCCCCTGCATTCTTCAAACCGAATGGCATGACCCTATAACAATAAGTTCCCCATGGAGTTGTGAAGGCGGTATTTTTTGCATCTTCTTTATCCATCAGAATTTGGTGATATCCGGCATAACAATCCACAAAAGATTGGATTTCATGTTTAGCACAATTATCAACAAGGATATGAATGTTGGGTAAGGGAAAGTTGTCCTTTGGACTTGCTTTGTTTAAATCCCTATAGTCAAACAAACTCTGATTTTTCCCATCCCTCTTTGGCACTGGCACAACATTTGCACTTAGTTGCTTTGTGATTTATTCTTTAATCTTATCACTCATGTTTGTCTTAAACTTTCTTTGTTTTTGCTGGATTGGTGGAAAATTACGATGTGTGGGAAGCTTATGGACCACTAGATCGGCACTCAAACCCGACATGTCATCATACGACCAAGAAAATACATCTCTATACTCGAACAAAACTTGAATTATGGCATCTCTCGTCTTTTGTTCAATATGAATGCTTCTTTTTGTTTCTCTAGTTTCTTCAGGACTTCCCAGGTTAATTGCCTCAGTTTCATTTAAGTTAGACTTAGTCTTATTCTCAAATTGATCCAATTCCCTTTTTATTTCTCTAAAAGCCTCATCTTCGTCATACTCAACTTCTTGATTCATTATTTCGAGATTAGACAGCTTTTTAAGATTTGGGCATGAATTTCGCATGCATGTCATATTTTTAAAGCCAGCATTATCGAAACTAAAAATGATAAGAAATTTAAAAAAATTAGGGAAATAAAAAATAGAATTTTACTACGAAAATGGAACTTCATTTCATTGAATTTGAAAGGATAGAAGGGTTAACATCACAGCAAAGCAATTAAACTAAAATATCTGGATTACAACCCTTAAAATAATCCAAATACAGAAAAAAAAAAAAAAAACAGGCTACCAAGACTCCTTCTTGAAGGGAAGAGGAGTTGATTCCCAGTTGCTAAGCGAGGTATCTGGACCAATCAGCTGAACACTTGCACGACTAGGGCCCTCCCCAACTTGAACCATATTGATCTCATAGAACATCTCTTTGAGACCCTGGCAAACTCCATCAATATCATCCTGAGTAGAAGGATTTTGGACTTCTTCAAATTGTGGCTTGACAAAAGAGTAGGCAATGTGAGGGATTGGTTTGGACAGATTCCAACCATTCTTTTTGCGGGCCTTGGCTCTGTCTATGTAAGCTGATGTTGGTTTAAAGCCCAAGCCAAAGGTATCTTTCTTCGAAAAGGGAGCAATGGGGTTCACAATTCCTTGCAGAGAGGATCCCAATCCTTTTCCTGGTTTATAGCCATTCCTCAACATCAGCGAAGCTACCATTATAGATATGGCTGAAAGACGGGAATGCAGAATTGGTTTTCCTTCTTCCACTTGGTCCACCTCAATCACCTCAAATGCTTGATATATGATGGATTCACATCCTTCCTTGCACTCGATATATGGAATGGACGGGTATTTATAGACGGATGAGTCGTCCTCCCCATGAATAATAATTTCTTGCCCGTCACACTCGAATTTGACCATTTGATGTAGGGTGGATGGTACAGCTCTGTCCATATGGATCCACGGCCTTCCCAAAAGAAAATTATAGGAAGTTTCCATATCTAACACTTGAAAGACAATGTTAAAATCAACCTGGCCGATTGTCATGGTGAGTTCGATTTCCCCAATAGTGTCTCTTCTTGAACCATCAAAAGCTCTGATGCTGACATTACTGGTTCGAATTCTGTTAGTGTCAATGTTCATCTGTTGTAGAGTATAAAGAGGACACACATCTACACTTGAGCCTCCGTAAATTATGACTCCTTTTACGTAGTGCCCTTCACATTTGACCATAAGATGCAAAGCTCTATTGTGGCCAGCCCCTTCCTCAGGCAAATCATCATCGCTGAAAGTAATTCTATTTACTTCAAAGAATCTTTCAGCCATTTTTTCTAGCTGATTCACCGTTGTCTTTTCTGAAACATATGCCTCGTTCAGAGTTTTGATCAACATACGACGATGCTCTTTTGAATGCAAAAGAAGAGATAACAAAGCTATCTTAGCAGGATTTTTCCTTAGTTGGTCAATGATTAAGTAGTCTTGTATTTTCATCTTCTTAAGGAATTCCTCTGCTTCTTTTTCTGCAATGGGTTCTTTCATTGGAAAGTGACTTTCCCTGGCTTGCTTAGCTTTTCTCAATTCCTTTGTATGTCATGACAGTGTTTTTATAATTCCAGGGAATAGCTTTTGTGTTTGTCACTAGGAGTTGGGCAACAGGTCGGATCACGACTGGCTCTATTATATTCCTAAAACCATTATTCGGAATGATTTTTGAATTCCCCCGGGGATGTAAAGCTTTGGCCCACCCAATTGAACCTCAACCTTTTTTGTGCTTCCAGGAACATAGAGAATCATTTTTTCAGAACATGCCAAGTTCAAACTAGAACTCGCACCTTTCACCATAAACGGTGCCAATTGCGGCAGGCTCACTATCAATTTTGGTTCTGGCCCTATGGTTCTAACAACCATCTCTGTCTTGCTAGACTGCTTATAATCCCGATCATCACAAATCATCCCAATAAATGTGTATTATCATGAGTTGGGAGCGGATTGTTTGTGATATTAGGAGTATCCTCATTGTTTGTTACCACGATTGCCTTTGCTTCAATCAAATTTTCAATGGCTTTCTTTAATGTCCAACAGTTTTCAATACTATACCCTTGGGTGTTAGTGTGATACTCACATCTTGCATTTGAGTCAAAACCTTTTGAATTTGGATCCACATAACGCGGCATAATAGGTTCAATCAACTTCAACTGCATCAACTTTCGAAATAGGCTTGTATACGATTCTCCAATTGGGGTGAAATCTTTCTTTGGCTCCTGTTCTCTCACATATTCTTGTCGGGGACGAGGATTATATGGTGCCTGAAAATTCGGCCGGAGTTGACGCGAGCCTTATGGAATCGGTGCTCGCCATTGTTGGTGATTGAGAGGCCTAGCATTAAACACTGTGTATTGTTGCAGGGGAACTGAGTATCGGGGACCTTGAGGCAGATAATAAGTTTGAGGAGAATTGGATTGTCCTTGTTGGAATTGCACGTAAGAAGGAGCTATTCCTTTTTGAACTCCCCCGAACCCAGATGCTATCATGGATCCTTCCTCCTTCTTTTTTCGATTTTCGAAACTGCCTGACCCGCTTTGAATTGCTTGTGTGGTCGCCTTAAGGGCTGGCTGACTCACAATTTTGCCTGACTTCATGCCATTCTCAACTATTTCACCAATCTTAATCTCCTCAGCGAAAGGTTTACCAATGATGGCCAACATGTAATGGAGGTAATCAGGATCCTGAGCTTGGAGAAAATAGTCAATCATTTCTGCCTCTTTCATTGGTGCTTTGACCCTAGCAACCTGCTCTCTCCACTTGATTGCATATTATCTGAAGCTTTCTGTTGGTTTATTCTTTATGTTGACGAGAGAGGAGCGGTCTGGCACTATATCATTGTTGTACTGAAACTGTTGGACAAAATCTTGAGCCATGTCATTCCAAACGTGCCAGTGAGAGATGTCTTGATCTATGAACCACTCTGAAGCAATTCCTGTCAAACTTTCCCCAAAATAAACCATGAGCAATTCTTCTTTGCATCCCGCTCCCCTTAATGGGTTACAATACCTCTTCAAATGGGCAACAGGATCACCATGCCCATCATACTTATCAAACTTGAGGGTCTTGAAGCCGGGTGGCAAATGAACATGGGGAAATATGCATAGATCGTTAAACAAAACACTCTTGTGGCCGCCCAAACCCTGTATCTTTCTCATGGTTTGTTCCATGCTCTTCATTTTTCTGGTCATTTCCTCTTGTTTCATATTCTTTTCGGGCTTTTCGATCTCAATTGGGAACACGTTATGAGGAGTATGCTTTGTATGAATATGGAACCTTTAAAGTCAGTTCTGGAGAGTAATGTTGGGCATCATGAGCATCCAGTTGTGGATCATTATTGGACTTTTGAGCAAGAGCCGGTTAAGGGACAATGAAAGTATGGACAATGGGTATAGTAGGTGGGTCATTTCTGATAGGTGCGATTGGAGGATGTGGAATGGAGGTACTGGGGATAGTGGGAAGGTTAATACTCGAACTGAATCCAGGTTGGTACAATGGGTTACTTGTTATGGAGATAGGCACTTGAGTGGCTTATGAATATTATCCGAGGGCCCTATGGGTAATGAGGGCGGTGCTTGTCCATTCACCCAGGCTTGGTACATCTCTGCCAATTGTTGCTTCAACACTCTTACTTCTTCAACCAGTCCTGAACCTTGTTCAACCAATTGTCCATGGATATCTTCATTATCTGACTCATTCTCACTGTTGTTTGCCATTCTATTTTTTCCTTTTGATCTCGTGTTGTAAGGGTGAGTTTCCAGTTTAAACCACAAACCAACCACCTCTGTTTTACATTATCTTTTAAAATGACAAACAGCAAACGTGTTAGAGTTAGGCATTTTGCAGATATTAATCACATTATATGTCATGCACCTAATACCATTTTTATTTCTAAAATGATCTTGGAAGGCTTTATGCTTCATCCCGTCTTATTGATTTATTTCTTCTTGAATTTAACACTTTTTTTTCTTTTTTTATATTTCTTTTAAGATTAATTATGGCTATGATCGCATCCGATGAGGATTGCCTACGTATCATGACGCCGCATGAATCAGACCATTACGTAGTTCAGGGGAGAAATAATAACAATTTTGATTTTTTTTTCTTTAAATAAAATAAAATAAAATAGAATAGACTAAAATATTTTTCATTCATTTTCAACAAATTGTTTTTTTATATACAATGAGATAAAAGGAAATATATAGAAACTGACTCTACTGACTCTAAAGACATGAACATGACTGGAATAAAATAAATATTGATAAGAATAAAAGACTCCAAATATAAAATTAAAATGTGATAAACGAAAATGAAACTAAAAGCTAATTGATTGCACTACAACTTTAGTCTTCAATGGTCTTCTTGCTTAAATTGATATCATCAATGATCTGCATCTCTTGGCCTCCATTCTCCCCCCAAAGTCTCGTACAAATTTTGAAACACCACTGGCAACTGTGGGACTAGGGCACGTGCCTGTTGACCAACTTTCTCATTGTTTAGATGGCGATGATCATCATGAATATATGCTGCTTTTTTTGCCAATCCAAGTACTTGCCCTCTAGTTTTCCCCATATTCACGTGACAATTCTGCAACCACATCTGGGTAGTGTTGAGGGCGTGCCCCATCTGAGCCTCTCGTCCCTCATATTCTTCAATGAGACGGTTTAGCACACCTCTCTCAATCATCCACTGACGCCGCTCTGCCTCGAAATTTGCATGTTGATGACCCTTCTTCTGCCTTTTTATTTCTTCTAATTGTGCATGAAGCTAACCCTTTGAGCGTATCCAGTGGGCCCTTTCTCTTTCAAACTGCTCTTTCTGCTGATCAAACTCTAATTGTTATTGGTTCGCATCTTCTTCAATGATACTCGAGTCTTCTTGCAGCTTATGTATTTCAGCATTTTTGTTCGCCTCAACTCTTCTAACTAAACCAATCGTGTTTGCCAATTTTTCTTCTAAGCGGGCCGCCTCATTTTTAGCATGTTTTAGATCTTTATCCATGACCCGTAAGGCAAGTTGATAATATTTCTCAATATTTAAACGAATCTGAGCGACTCCGGCTTGCTGCTGGGCTTGTTGTTTGGCTATGGTCATCTGAGCATGCTCCAATTCCTCTTTCAGCATTTCTATAGTTCTTTGATCATTTCTCCTCCTGTTCGACCCCTCAGGCCTATCTCCAAACAACGAAGGATCATTAAATCAGGTAATATATTCAGGGATCACCTCTCCACGATCTCGGTCTTCTACCATATCATTCAACTCTGATACTTTACTTGCATACCAAATTTTTATAATTTCTTCTTCGTCATGAGGTTGATCTTTACCAAAATCATAACAGAACTTGCTCATATCTCGTGTTGGTGGCACCTCTTGTAGTCGTGCAAACTGGCGTATTACCCGAAGTGGAGCATAGGGATGAACACCATCCAATCCTATGAGTACCAAATAAGAATGGTATGCAGACTCACAGATGACCTCTTTAGAGGAAAACCAATCGTAATTCCAAGTGATCCGTTTGGCGTACAGAGTAAGAAGTGTTCTTTCCAGGCATCTATCCCTTCTGGTAAGTCACATTCGTTAATTCTTTTCTGGTGATCATAAGTATGATTGGGCCATAGCTCCCTAAAATCAGTGATCATAGGATGATGATAAAAATGCTCCAAAAACCATATTTGTAGCAAAATGTTGCAACCATCAAAGTGTCGCGCGCCCAATTTACATCTAGTTAAAGCACGAAAAATGCAAGAAAGAATCATAGGGACCAAAGTATAATCATCCCCTTCTGAAGTCAGAGCCTCAACTACACCTGCCAAGCGGAGGTCAATGCGTCCTTCCCTTTCATGTTTTCTTATTTTCCTTTGATTTCCATTTTCCTACATTTCTTTCAAAATTGCATTCCAGGACATACAAGTGAAACAAAAATCCCAACTTAACCCACTTGCCTCCTAAACCTTCATATTGTCCGTAATTTATATTCAGGAGCTTCAGAAACTTACCCTCATTCACATTTTTTGGTACTACGGGCCTTTGGCGGCAAAGATTGCGGCCCCACCCCTGAAAATAGGCGATTTCCTCTAAGGTCGGAGTCATTTCACAGTCGGTAAAACGGAACACATTGTTTTCAGGATCCCAGTGCGGAATCAAAGCTTCAATCACATCCCTCCTGGGCTTGATCGTCATCATGTGAACCAAATGTCCCAAGTACTTCTTTATTTGGTTTCGCTCATATTCCTTAAAGTCTCTCCACCAATCCCACAACAACTGTGGTATCTGATCGACAATCAGAAAATCCGGTATCCCTTCTGATCTGGGCCTCTTTTCAGATTTACCTCTTTCCCCACTCATGGTGTACGTGTTTAACCAGACACGAGGTTAGGCTTTAATCAAATATATTATTGATACAAAAAATCCAATTTCATGGGTTTTGACTCTATAAAAATAAAAAATAAAAGCCAAACTGTTGGACTAAAAAATTAATTACATTAGTAAAATAATCATGAAATTAAAAAATAAAAGGCTCAAAAATGACTATTTTTTCTTAAAAACAAGTGAACAGAAAAAAACTGGCCTCTTTTGTTAAAACGGCCATTTCGCATTTCTAAGGAAGGTTTCAAGGCTATTTCGATAAAAAGACCGGATGCAAGGACAAAACTAGTTAAAAGAAATAAAACTAACAAAGTGACTATATTATTATTATTATTATTATTTGAAAAAAAATAATAATAGTCCATAGACACTTCTGTTTTGTTTTTTTTTGTTTTTTGGTGGTTGAACCTGATGAAGGTTGACTACGTATCTAACATCCAGTGAGAATCAAACTCGCGTAGTTCGGTCTAAATAAATTTTTAAAAAAACCATTTTGAAAATTGTGATTTTACACATTAGAACCCTTAAAAATTTTATTTTATTTTTATAAAAAAAAATGGGTTTTTTATGAAAATTTTGAGGAAATTTTATCTTTCTCTCTTCCCTGTTCAATCAATCTATCCTAAAATCGGTCAACATTTCAGTAAAGTCTACCAAATAATGTTACATGTAGCATAAAAAAATAAACATGTTGGTCTAAAAGCACGAAACCATCAAAGTGTCGCGCGCCCAATTTACATCTAGTTAAAGCACGAAAAATGCAAGAAAGAATCATAGGGACCAACGTATAATCATCCCCTTCTGAAGTCAGAGCCTCAACTACACCTGCCAAGCGGAGGTCAATGCGTCCTTCCCTTTCATGTTTTCTTATTTTCCTTTGATTTCCATTTTCCTACATTTCTTTCAAAATTGCATTCTAGGACATACAAGTGAAACAAAAATCCCAACTTAACCCACTTGCCTCCTAAACCTTCGTATTGTCCGTAATTTATGTTCAGGAGCTTCAGAAACTTACCCTCATTCATATTTTTTGGTACTACGGGCCTTTGGCGGCAAAGATTGCGGCCCCACCCCTGAAAATAGGCGATTTCCTCCAAGGTCGGAGTCATTTCACAGTTGGTAAAACGGAACACATTGTTTTCAGGATCCCAGTGCGGAATCAAAGCTTCGATCACATCCCTCCTGGGCTTGATCGTCATCATGTGAACCAAATGTCCCAAGTACTTCTTTATTTGGTTTCGCTCATATTCCTTAAAGTCTCTCCACCAATCCCACAACAACTGTGGTATTTGATCGACAATCAGAAAATCCGGTATCCCTTCTGATCTGGGCCTCTTTTCAGATTTACCTCTTTTCCCACTCATGGTGTACGACTGTACGTGTTTAACCAGACACGAGGTTAGGCTTTAATCAAATATATTATTGATACAAAAAATCCAATTTCATGGGTTTTGACTCTATAAAAATAAAAAATAAAAGCCAAACTGTTGGACTAAAAAATTAATTACATTAGTAAAATAATCATGAAATTAAAAAATAAAAGGCTCAAAAATGACTATTTTTTCTTAAAAACAAGTGAACAGAAAAAAACTGGCCTCTTTTGTTAAAACGGCCATTTCGCATTTCAAAGGAAGGTTTCAAGGCTATTTCGATAAAAGGACCGGATGCAAGGACAAAACTAGTCAAAAGAAATAAAACTGACAAAGTGACTATATTATTATTATTATTATTATTTGAAAAAAAATAATAATAGTCCATAGACACTTCTGTTTTGTTTTTTTTTGTTTTTTGGGGGTTGAACCTGATGAAGGTTGACTACGTATCTAACATGCGGTGAGAATCAAACCCGCGTAGTTCGGTCTAAATAAATTTTTAAAAAAACCATTTTGAAAATTGTGATTTTACACATTAGAACCCTTAAAAATTTTATTTTATTTTTATAAAAAAAATGGGTTTTTTATGAAAATTTTGAGGAAATTTTCTCTTTCTCTCTTCCCTGTTCAATCAATCTATCCTAAAACCGGTCAACATTTCAGTAAAGTCTACCAAATAATGTTACATGTAGCATAGAAAAATAAACATGTTAGTCTAAAAAATTGGTACATGTCCTATACAGGCCCGGCCCTTGTGCCGAGTCCCGCTAAGTTCAATGCACATGATGCAAATAAAGCGTAGCCTACTAAGGATATTCATTGCTGGTGGCATGTTCTTCTAAGTTTTCAAATCCTAAAGGAGATGGTATCTAGACCTAGCTTACCCGAGTGGACGACCCGAGCCGAGGAGCGTCAAGCGTCACCAGTAGTAGAACAACACTGGCTAGCTAACAGCTCTCCCGCCTAAACATGTGTGACTAAATCCTTCACCAGAAGCTGGTAGGCTAACTAGCTTTATCTCAAGACAGAAATTTTGTGATGCTGGTAGGCAAACACAACATAACTACCTATCAGAAGACTCAGAGGGGTGCGAGAGAGGATACTATTTATATCACAGTTCAAATAAATATTAAAGCGGTAATGAAGTGACAAATAGCACATTAGGCTTCCAAACACAATAATATACAAACCATGATAAAAGCCAAACAAGAATCAATATATAAAGCTCGAATTCTTATTAGTAGTTTTCTCCAGCGGAGTCGCCAGAGCTGTCACACCTCTTTTTTCCCCCACACAACCCTTATTACGAGGTTGAGTTAGAAGAGTTTTTCAATTAAAGTGACGTTTTGAAAAGGGATTATTTATTATTTAGAGTCGCCACTTGGAATTGAGTTTTGGTGTTCAAGTCACCTTTTATTGAATCCCTTATCAAACGGAAGATTTGACTCCTAATTTATGGTCTATGAAAACAGAAGTCTGAGTAAGGAATTCTGTTGACAGAGAGGAAGGTGTAAGGCACCCCTCGAGTCCCGTGGTTCTAGCACGGTCGCTTTATTGACTAATGTAAGGCTTAAATCAATTTTTAGCTATTCTTGTATTTTATTGATTATGACTTATTTATTACCGCTTAATTAATTATTGCTTTTTATTAATTATTTGGACCCAGATGCAATACGCACACAAGGTATTTCTTTGAAGTTAGATGTTAAACCAAGGTATGGAATGTACACATGATTAAAAAATAATTATTTTTAATTTAAAGGTATCGAGACGCGGGAATGCACACATGACCCTTTTATTACTTGAGCGTATCAATCCAAGGTTCGGGTATGAACACATGAACTAATATTTAAAGTGCATCAAAAAGTTTTCTAGCGTATTTAGAGTATACCATTTATTTTGTCTCTATCAGCTCCAAATCAGAATCCAAACATGCTAAAATAAAAGAATATTAAAAATAATAAATCAAATCACAAATCAAACCAAATATAGATATTCACTATTAATCATACTAAAAGAAAGATCGTAAAACTAATCAATGGAAATCTCACCCACTTCTCTCGTGAGTCTTACAAACAAAAAAACAAAATTCCAAACAACGCATAAAGTAAGATTCAAATAAAATCTAAATCCAAAACATGATACAAGGATCTTACATAAATTTTTGAAGGGAAGTAAAATTATCTTTTTGAAAGGTGATACTACCGTAAATTAATGGTCAATAAAAAACTCATGGTCAACTTAATTTAAAGCCTCATAAACTACTTATTAATGAATAACACAACATCATACATAATTCTATTGATTAAATACTCTTACTTATTTAGCAATACCGTCATTTTAACACCAAAACAAAAGCTAGGAAAGAATATCTTAGCCTCACAACAGTGAATAGGACATGCTGAAAAATTAGATATAAACAAATTTTAACTTTTAGTTTTGAGGCAAGGTAAAAAAAAATGAATAAAATATATATAGTCATCCAAACTACAGTAACTGAGTAAAGTAGTAAACCAAAGTATATTCTTTTCAATTACACCTTAAAGATCTAAACTTTAATCCCTACGTGACTTTAACACTTAAGAACAAACTCTAACTACTTAAAACACTAATTTTAAACAAACAAACATAAACAAAACAAAAGAAAAAAATAATGAAACATTTAGATAAAACTAAACCAAAATAGAATCCTTAAAGAAAAAAATAGATTAAAAAGAAAGAATCTTTTATTGATGGATTTCTAACCTTTTGTTGTGTACAGAGAAGACAAGAACTTCAATTTAGGAAATGGAAATCAAGGATGACTTTCTTCCTTTTCTCACAATTTTCGTTTTACTCTCCTATTCAAAATTTTCTCTTTTTCAAAAATTGGACCCCCCTTGTTCAAAATATGTCCTCCTCTTTTATAAAGAAACTTTTGGTGGTTACCTGATAATGTGCAAAGGAGTTGATTTATATGGGATTGAGGTGAGGAAATATATGAGGGTGTGTGCTAGACGTGAGAGAGTGGGAGTTATGGGGTGAGTGTTTAGGTAGTTAGTAGGAGAAACTTTTGTATTTTTTATTTTGTTACTTTTTTGTTCTTCTCGTTAGTTGCCTTTTTAAAAAAATAACTTTTACTCTTTTTTTTTTAAATGAATAAAAGAAAAAGTAAAATGCATAGCTAAAAATATTAGTCAGCTACTTTTATACTTAAATATTATATACATAAGAAAACTAAATATTTACACTATAGTTTAAATTATACTAAGAAAAATACTGTAACTTACATTTAAAATTAGAAGAATTTTCTTCTATATAAAAATAAGAGCAAAACTTATACTCTAAGAATGTGAATATTTTTTGTAGTTTTTAATTTTCTTAAATAAAACCTATTAAAAGTAAGATAAAAGTTTAAAATATAAAAATTAGACCTAAAATAAATATTTACACTAAAATAGTATAGAATTTGGGTGTAGTCAAAAATTAGTTGTTCACAGTATCGAGCGAGGGGATCAGGGCATATCCGAAGAAGATTGAGGTAGTGCAGAGTTGGTCCAAACCATCCTCAACTATAGAGATCTGGAGTTTTCTTGGCTTGGCGGGGTATTACCATCGATTTGTAGAGGGTTTCTCATCTATTGCAGCACCTGTGACCAGATTGACCTAGAAGGGTGCTCTGTTCAGGTGGACCAAGGAGTGTGAAGAGAGCTTTCAAAAGCTCAACACTTCTTTGACTACAACCCCAATGTTGGTATTGCCTAATAGTTCGGGGTCCTACATGGTGTATTGTGATATGTCGTGCATTGGTCTCGGCGCAGTGTTGATGCAGGATGGTAGGGTGATTCCCTACGCGTCTAGAAAACTGAAGGTGCATGAGAAGAACTATCATGTTTATGACTTTGAGTTAGCAGCTATTGTTCATGCCTTGAAAATTTGGTAGCACTATTTGTATGGTGTCCTTTATGAAGTCTGCACCGATCACCGGAGTCTACAACATTTATTTAAATGGAAGAATATTAACTTGCGACAGCGGAGGTGGTTGGAGTTACTTAATGATTATGATATCACCATTCTCTATCATCCCGGACATGCCAATATAGTGGACGATGTCTTGAGTGGTAAGTCGGAGAGTTTGGGAAGCTTAGCAAATCTACCAGTAGGAGAGAGGCCTTTAGCCTTGCATATTCAGGCCTTGGCCAACTAGTTTGTCAAATTGGATGTTTCCGAGCCGATCCGCATTCTAGCTTGTGTGGTTTCTCAGTCTTCTCTTTATGATCGTTTCAGAGAGCGTTAGTATGATGACCCCCATCTGCTTGTCCTTAAGGACACGGTTCAAGACGGTGATGCCAAGGAAGTCATTATTGTATATGAAGGTGTATTACGGATGCAGGGTAGGCTATGTGTATCCAATGTGATGGTTTACATGGGTTGATTCTCCAAGAGGCTCACAGTTCACGGTACTCCATTCATCCAGGTTCCACAAAGATGTATCAGGACTTGAGGCAACACTATTGGTGTAGGTTGATGAAGAAAGACATAGTGGAATATATAGCTCGTTGTCTAAATTGTCAGCAGGTGAAGTATGAGCATCACCGACTAGGTGGATTGATTCAGAAATTAGAGATTCCGAAGTGGAAATGGGAACATATCACTATGAATTTTGTTATTGGGATCCCACATACTTAGAGGAAGTTCGATGCAGTTTGGGTGATTGTGGATAGATTGACCAAGTCAACTCATTTCATTCTAGTGGTTACTACTTACTCTTCGGGGAAGCTGACTCGGATTTACATTCGCGAGATTGTCAGGCTTCATGGCGTACTGGTATCTATCATCTTTGACCGGGGTAAGTAGTTTACAACACAGTTCTGGAGAATCGTACATCGTGAGTTAGGTACTCGGGTGGAGTTAAGTACATCATTTCACCCTTAGACGACAGACAATCTGAGCGCGCTATTCAGATATTGGAGGATATTCTTTGTGCGTGTGATGGATTTTGGGGGTGCTTGGTATCAGTTCATTCCACCTGCGTAGTTTGCCTACAACAACAGTTATCAGTCGAGCATTCATATGGTGGCATATGAGTCTTTGTATGTTAGGCGGGGCCGATCTCCAGTGGGTTGGTTCGAGTTGGGAGAGGCTAGGCTTTTGGGTATAGACTTGGTTCATGATGCTTTGGAAAAGGTTAACTTGATTCAGGATAGACTTCGTATAGCCCAGTCCAGACAGAAGAGCGATGCATATCGAAAGGCTCGCGACGTTTCATTCATGGCTGGGGAGCGTGTCTTGCTCCGGGTTTCACCCATGAAGGGTGTTATAAGATTCAGAAAGAAGGGAAAGTTGAGCCCCAGGTATATTGGACCTTTTGAGATTCTTGAGAGGGTTGGAGAGGTGGATTACAAACTTGCACTACCACCTAGTCTCTTTGCAGTTCATCCGGTGTTCCATGTTTCCATGCTCCGGAAATATCTCGGTGATCCGTCCCACGTGTTAAACTTCAGCTCAGTCCAGTTAGACAAGGATCTATCATATGTTGAGGAACCACTAGCCATCTTGGATAGGCAGGTCCGAAAGTTGAGGTCGAAGAGCATTGCTTTAGTGAAGGTTTAGTGGAGGGGTCATCCAGTCGAGGAGGCGACTTGGGAGACCGAGCATGATATGCGCAACAATTATCCTCATCTTTTAACCACTTCAGGTATGTCTCTATACTCATTCGAGGATGAATGTTTGCTTTAAGAGGGGGAGAATGTAACGACTCGGCCGGTCATTTTGAGAGTATGAGCCTTGAACCCCTATTTATTGATTCCTCTATCTCATTTTGTGGTTACGTGGTTAAATAGAACACATAGTCCCTAAATTTGAAGTTTAAGTTCTAAGTATTGACCGTAGTTTGCATTATATGAATATGACTACGGAATGGAGTTTCGACGGTTCCAATAGCTTTGTAGGTTAATTTTGGTCTTAGGAGCGTGTTCAGGTGTTGAATTGGAGGTATGTAGGCCAGTTTAGCGTCAATTGGAGAAAGTTGGAAAATTTGATGATTTTTGGAAGTTTGACCGGGAGTGATTCTGATTTAGGAAGTTGGAGAAGGTCTCTAATGTCAATTATGACTTGTGTGGAAAATATGAGGTCAATCGGACTTGATTTGATAGGTTTCGACGCCGAATGTAAAAGTTTGAAATTGTAAAGTTCATTAGGGTTGAATCGATGCGCGATTCATGTTTTTAGCATTGCTTGATGTGATTTAAAGGCTCGACTATGTTCGTATGATGTTTTAGGACTTGTTGGTATATTTGGTTGAGATACCGAGGGCCTCAGGAGGATTTCGGATGGTTAACGGATCACATTTGGACTTGTAATAATGGCTGAAGGCACCAATTCTGGTGCAGTCGCACATGTGCAAGATTGACCGCAAGTGCAAGCTCACAGAAGCAAGCATTTAGGCACAGATGCAGGGCTGAAGGAAATGACATATGGTCGCAGGTGCGACGTGAAGGCCGCAGAAGGGACTCCCTTCTACAGAAGAATGATCGCAGAAGCAGACGTGAGCTTTGGAGGCCTGTCTGCAGTAGCATACGCATTTGCATATATGCGGACCTGTAGAAGCGATATTTGGACTGCATAAGTAGTTGTCCAGTGGAAGTGACCTTCCGTAGATGCGGTTGGTCGATCGCATAAGCAGTGTCGTAGAAGCGACTAGTTGAACCGCAGAAGCGGATGTGCTGGGAAGAATGGTTTAAAATTGGGGGTTTGTTATTTTCTTCATATTTTGGGATAAAGATCTTGAATTGAGGCAAAATATTTGAGATACTTTCTAAGGAAACATTTGGGTAAGGATTCTACACTCATTTTGTATTAATATCCACTAAACTATCAATTATGTCTTCAATTAATTAAGGAATTTGGTTGAGAAATTTGGGGGGAAATGGTGGAAGTTCTTAGATCGAAATATTGGAAATTTAAAGGCGATCTGAGGTCGGATTTGAGTAATTTTGGTATGGGCAAACTCGATATCGAATGGGTGTTCGTATTTTGTGACTTTTACCTGATTCTGAGATGTGGGCCCGAGTAGACCTTGCCGAATATTCAGTTCTTTGCTAAAGTCAAAATTTCATTATTTAAATTAGTTTCTTGTGGTTATATTTATAGTATGAAATCTTTTTGGCTAGATTCGAGCCGATCGGAGTCGAAATATCAAGGGAAAGGCATTCTTATTGATTGATTGAGCTTGGTTTGAGGCATATAACTTGTCTAACCTTGTGTGGGGGAAATTCCTCATAGGTTTTGTTACTATTATGATATTTAAATACGTGAAGTCCGTGTACGCAAGGTGACAAGTACGTACTCGGGTTAATGTTGAAAAATCCGATTCTTGTTGAGTAGTCTTCTTTAAATTCCTTAACTGAGTAGCCATAGCATGTGTAGATATCATGTTTAGCCTAATATCACATGTCTACATGTCTTAACTTTTGCTTGCAATCTCTGCAACATGCTTAGATGAATTACTTGCTTCCTTGATTTGTATTCAGTCTTTAACTGTAGCATTCCTTGCTGTAAATTCATTGTTCCATTGGTTACGAGTGGTGTATTTACTTTTGGGACTACGATGCGGTTCCTCGGGAGCTCCCTATTGTTTATTTACATTTGGGACTACGAGGTGGTACCTCGAGAGTTCCCTTGTTATTTATCTCTGTTTGTTGTGTTGTTACCTTTATGTAAATTTCTCTTTGTTAAATTCTCAGTCGTTTCATTATATTATTATATCTTCTGCCTTGTCTTCCTTTTATTCCAGTAGGGCCCTAACCTCGTCACTACTCTACCGAGGTTAGGCTTGGCACTTACTGGGTACCGTTGTGGAGATCCATTGTTCTTCCTACCAGGCCAGATACCAGCGAGATAGCCTCTAAGTAGAGACTTTAAGGTACATCTGCTAGCATCCACAGACCTCGAAGTCCCCCTCTATCCTTATTATGTTGTTTTTCCTTATTCTCTTTCGACTCTGATATATAGAGACACTTAGTATTTCTCTTAGAATCTTGGGTCTTATTTCTACCAGGTTTTGGGTGATGTAACTATTCTGAATGGCAGTTTGATTTATTTTATATGTTGAAACTTGAGTTTTAGTTTTATATTCCGTTATTCTGCATAACCGTTAGGCTTACATAATCTTAGAGTCTAGATTCCAACACGACATCCTACGGAGGGAAATTGGGGTCGTGACATATGTTGGATAAACTCTTTTCTTAGAATTTAATCCCACAATATCATTGTAAGTCCCAAGTTGTTCATTATAGATTGATCATTCCGAATAAGTGTTGTGTCGAAATATGTATGCTCAATATGTATTCCAATATTTTTGTTATGTTATATTCTATTTGAAAATGTGCTCGAAGCAAAGGTTACATATCTAAATGTTATATCTCTAAGTCATGATTCAATTGAAAGCTATTATGTCAAAATGTGTAAGAAATCTCAATGTGCTTAACATTCTTATTTGCTCAATATGTGGAATTAAAGTCTGTAATAGAAATGCTTTGTTGTTGATAATCCGTGGTAATGTTGAAAGTGAATGAGATGAATATGACATATAAAATACGGCCAGTGTGCCAAGAGTGACATTGTGTTATGGCCAATGGTTCTAATGAACTGAATGATATACAAAAGATAATGAAATGAGTTGCCAATCCTTTTAATAACAAACATTTTAGGATTATCGTTAGTCACCGGGGAATAATTAAAATTCAAAAATACAACAGATGTTACTCCTAATTCAATCGTCCAATTCCTCATAAATGATATAAACATTCATGAAAAAACTATAGATTTGATTATACTGTGTTTGGTATGACTGAAGCAATTTTTCATGAAAAAAGTTTTGTTCTGCAAAATATTTGGAAAATACGTTCTAATATTTGATTGGTGAATGAAAGATATATTACACAAAGCATAAATTAAAGACTAATAATAATAATATTAAAAATTTATAGATCATTTAATTTGATAAAAAAATTGAGTGCTAAAATTTAATAATAACGTTTAAAGGTTAGTTGGAGCAAGTAGAAGAAAGTTAAAAGTTAAGATAGTCGTTATTTTTCCCTAGAGGAAATGACTTCCGCTTAAAGAAGCTATTTTTCTTTTTTTGGTGCAAAATGTTATACCCGGAATATATTTATGGTAACCAAACATCATCAATATCAAATATACCTAAATATAGAAAATTGATGCATATAAAGAGAACGGAAAATGTGTGTTACCCTCGTTGTATTTCCAGCTAACGATCGAACCAATCTTTATGACTTGACCTTCATAAATCTCAAAATGATTGATCTTACTAGGGCTTATGCTGGGAATCTCATGAGTATTAACGTGAAAAATATCCTGAATAGAGTGTCCTCCACTCTTAACCTCTAATGAAGCAATCAACTTGCCCTTCAGACCCATATTTTCTTCTCCTCAGAATAGCAATAAGTGGTGAAAAGAAAGTGGTGAGAAAATATTCAGAACTTATAGTCTTTATATAGATTTTAGTTAGCTGTGAAATTTCAAATCCTAGACCCCCTTTGAATTTCAATGACGTGTCTAGGTTGAATTGATTACTAAATATATATTTTTGACCTTGTATAAATAGTTTAATTTCTCGGCGAAAGGATGCATATAAGGTGGCTATTTTGTTTGCAAACGAAGAGTCGATGTTGATACTTATTGATATATAGAAAGCAAGGGTTTTAACTATTTTACTTTCTTGGCCAATTCAAATGCGAGAATTTTGATTATTTTACTTTCTTGGCTTATTTAAAAGCAATGGTTTTAATTATTTGACTTTCTTGACCAATTTCGAGTGTCATATCTATTTGTTTAATTAATTTCCTTTTCCTAATATATCTATTAGTCCATATACGTATCGTGTGAGGGAAGATTGTAAATGAATCATATTTCAGCCACAAAATAATGTCCTTTAAGGATTTTAAAAACATAATCAGAAATGGCTCTTTGTTAACTTTTCATCAGTTTTCCCAAGTTTCTTTTTTGCACTCAAAATTAAGAAACTTCTTTCTCTATAAGTTGATAAGTTGGGCATAAGTCAACCAAAAGAAAATGTGAATGCGACGTCTTAAATTCAGGTGATCTGCACCTTGTATCCTATTCATACCGAGCGAACCAACTCATATAATTCATCCCGGTCATATGTGCAATACACAATGCTTGCCCACCTATTAGGGTCTTAGTCTAATGAGATTATAGTTTCCCCACCCGTATATAGGGCCGACTTAACATCAACACGAGTCTTAATTTCGTCTTTTAAAATATTATTTGTAATTATATTAATTCCGGCAGAAATTGCACTGCTTCTGCGGTTTACCAAGGCTCCACTGCCTCCGCTTCTGCGACCTCTCGTCCTCATCTGCGGTCACGCGTGTGCGGCATTTCCCTTGTACCTGCAACACTGCCCTACTCTACCCCTTTCCACTTATGCGTCACTCCATACACACATGCGGCTAATCCCTCGCAGGTGCGATCACACCAGAAACGACGTCAAAACTAAGAAAGTTCCAACTTTTACAAATTACACTGAAACCTATCAAATTTTGTCCGATTGACCCCAATCTTTGCACACAAATCACAAAAGACACTACAGACCTACTCCAACTCCTGGAACTCCAATTCAATCCTGGTAACCACAAAGTCCACACTCGATCAAAGTTCCAAATTTTTAAATTTTGCCATTTCAAGCCTAATCCAACTACGGACCTCCAAATCACAATCTGGACACGATCCTAAGTCCAAATTCACCCAACGGAGCTAACGGAACATCCAAGACTCCATTCTGAGGTGGTTTACTAATAAGTCAATATTCGGTCAACCTTTTTAACTTAAGCTTCCAACTTTGAGACTAAGTGTCTCAATTCATTCCGTAATATCCCCAGACCCGAACCAACTACCCCGGCAAGTCTCATAAAAGCTATAAAGCACAAAATGAGCAGTAAATTGGGGAACGGAGCTACAAATCTCAAAACGACCGGCCCGGTCATTACATCCTCCCCCTCTTAAATAAACGTTCATCCTTGAACGGCTCTAGAAATATACTTGGAGTCACAAATAGGCGTGGATAACTACTCTGCATCTCCTTCTCAGTCTCCTTAATGGCCTGCTTAACTGGCTGACCTCTCCACTACACCTTCACTGAAGCTATATCCTCTGACCTCAACTTTAGAACCTACTAATCCAAAATGGCCACCGACTGTATATCATAAGTCAAATCACCATCGAACTGAACCGTGCCGCAACCCAAAACATGTGACGGATAACCGACATATTTCTGGAGCATAAAACATCAACTACTGGATGCACACTCGACAAACTAGATGGCAAGACAAGCTTGTAATCCACCTCTCTGATCCTCTGAAGCACCTCAAACTGCCCAATGTACCGAGGTCTCAACTTGACCTTCTTCCCGATCCTCATAACATCCTTCATGGGTGAAACCTTGACCAGTACCTTCTCCCCGACCATGAAAGCAACATCTCGAACCTTCTTATTAGCGTAACTCTTTTGTCTAGACCGCACCGTGTGAAGCCAATCCTGAATCAATTTAACCTTGTCCAAAGCATCCTAAACCAAGTTAGTACCCAATAGCCTAGACTCCCCAGGCTCAAACCAACCCACCAGTGACCGACACCGCCTCCCATACAAAGCCTCATATGCAGCCATCTGAATGCTCGGCTGGTAGTTATTGTTGTAGGAAAACTCCGTGAGCGGCAGAAACGGATCCCATCAACCTCCGAAATCAGTGACACAAACGTGTAACATGTTCTCCAATATCTGAATTGTGCGCTATGATTGTCTGTCTATCTAAGGGTAAAATGTTGTGCTCAACTCAACCTGGGTCCCCAACTCTCATTGTACTGCTCTCCAAAACTGCGATGTAAATTGCGTGCCCCGATCTGAAATGATGGACACTGGCACATCGTGAAGGTGAACAATCTCGCAGATGTAAATCACAGCTAATAGCTCCGAAGAATAAGTAGTCCCAACTGGAATGAAGTGCGCATAGTTCACCTACTGATAGTTAAGGCACCAAGATACAAACCCCATTATATCCTTCTTCATTCTCCTCCACCAATAATGCTGCCTCAAGTCCTAGTACATCTTCACGGCACCTGGATGAATGAAATACCGTGAACTATGGGCCTCGTCAAGAATCAACTCACGTAGTTGTTTCTCTCAAATGCACACGCAAGTATGCGTGGTCGACAAGTAATATTGGATTGTAAGTCTAGATATCATACCCACAGGTACTTGTGATTAACTATTTACTAAATTAAACTAAGATAATTAATCCACTCAAGCGATTTTCTAAAGTAAGAATATTTAACTAAAACTAATCTAGAATTGTAAACTATAAAATTAAAGGAAACAAGTCTGCAATCTTAGAGATGAATTCAATGGGAAAAAAATTCTAGAGTTATGGGTTGGCTAACAATCACGTTGAGTTTTCCACTTAAATTTTCTAATTAATTTATCTGGTTTATTTATTGACAAGGTTAATATTACCCGTAGCCTTCTCCTGAAGTACTACTCGTCTATTCAAGCTAACCTAATACCTATATTCCTATGGAATTAGAATTAACAAGAACGCATTAATAATTCCTGTATAGTAACCAAGCAAGGCAATTAGGTATATCCCTATCCTAACCGCAAATCTATTCCCGATGCTCGAGTTCAGGATCTCGCTCTACTCAATCTTATATGCAATCTAAAATTATCTCTCATGAGTTCAATCCTAGATTCATAAATGGTATTTTATTGGTGATCAATCAATCAAATAATCAAGCACAAGATTGAATAAATAAACTAATATGATAAAATAATAAGAACAATTTAAGCTTCAAACTATAACATTCATGTAGCACCCAAAACTCTAGAACTAATAAACTATGAGATTAAAGGAAGAAAAGAGAAGAAAACCTTGTAAAAAGCCTTCTCCAAACGTGGTACGTGTTCCTCCACGTGAATTCTCTCTCAAAGTATGTTAAGCGCCCTCCAGATTAGGTTTAGAACCCCTTTTATACGAGATGGAATCGTGTAGGGTCGAAATAACCTTGTCCCGAGCAAAATAGGAAACTCTCGCAATCGTAGCGTCCATACCAGTGCCTAGTGCTGGCCGTGGCACTGGAGGCAGTGAACGTTTTTCAATTTCAAATTTTTCGGGGACAAACATCAAAGGGTGTCCCCCCTTTATCGCCTCCTTTTTTTGTTTATTTTCCTTCTTTTGTTTCTTCCACGTTTTATCCAGTTTCACTCCAAATCTCTTCATCTTCATACTGATTTATTCCTACACATATAATATTAAGAATAAATTTATATAACTAACACTCAAACGATAATTAAAAGTGCTATAATATGAGATAATAATTGTTAAATATATGCATTTCTGACCAAAGATAAATACCCCACACTTAGACTCTTGCTCGTCCTGGAGTAAGCATTAAAACCACTCTCAATATATTAATACTAGGAACACCACCACTTCGGTTGATACTAACAATCAGGCCCTATAGCAGCTCAAACCATCAGATATACACTTCTTGAACATCTTACAATATATACAAGTCACAAACAAACAACGAACCTCCAACCTTCTAACCTCAGAAAGGGACTTTAACTCACCAAATTTTAAGCTTGCTCACCTATTCTGTCAAATAAAGCTAATAACATCACCTACCTATCATGAAACAAGTTCCCTCACAAGAATAAATAGTCCATACACTCAAATAAAAGAATGAACATAATTTAAGGACTTTGCATCAAAGAACAACTCTCGCACTCACAAACGAATTTACATGTATGCACAACGAACCACATGCTTGCCCATTATGTACATCTCTATTAATTAAGTGTGCTCTAATAGAATCAAATAAAACTTTAACGAGTTGTAATGTTGGCTAAGGGACGAGCAAGACAAATATATAATAGTGACTTACACTTCTCTAAACACTTTGCACTTCTAGACTTCATCACTCATTATTTTCAGCTCTTAATTTATTTTTCAGCCCTCTCTTCATCAATTATTTCACAAGTATTTCACTCATATCAAGAACGTTTCATTTATTTTTTCAAAGCAATTTTTTTCATTCTTTTTTTTTTCACGTCACATTCTTTTCAAGAGGAAATTTTCATCACTTTTCAGCTATTGTTGGTCACCATGTTTCACTTAATCATCCCTTTGTTTAAATTTATGAATTAATATCACAGTCTAAACAACAATGCTCAAGGAAGCAGGGTGCAAAAACTAGGGATTCTACAAAAGAGTCAAGGCTAAAATACGGCTTTCAAATAAAATGTTACAAGCTCAATGGGCTAACTAGTGGTACAATATCTGAAAGGCTAAAATTCACAAGACATATCAAAGAAAGCCTATTATCATCTCCTAAATAGAGTAACACTTTTATTTCGCTTCAATAACATGCAGGGAAAGTTCTAGACTAAGATAAAAACATGGAATATATGTAGGAAATCCTCACCACACATGGCACAAGTATCAATCAAGATGGATCAATTTTACTCTAAGACAGACAGGATCATAGCGAACAACAAAATAAGAATAAGCTATATACAGAGTCACGGCCCTGAGCTTAAGTGTTAAAAAGTCTGCTATTTTATTCATTACTCAAGAACTCAGAGAAAAGTACTACTCAAGCTCAGGCCTAAATACGCTAGTATCAAACAAGGCACAAAAGTTTTCTTCTTCCTCCTCTTATTCTTCTAAAAAAATCTAATCCTAAAAATAAAAAGGTTTACCCGATTCAAGATACATCCCCTCGAAATGAACTGATGCACAAAAATAACCAATGGGGATTATTACCTAACTAAAACTAACTAGAACAAAAAGAAATTTTGTTTTTTGTATATTTTTTTATTGGACCTTAATAACTCAAAAGAGCTATCCACAAAATCCATCATCAGGAAAAGTCCCAATTTTCTCATTTTTTATTTTTTTTAACAAAAACTACTACATAAAGAACGAGTACTACAACTAAGCTAAGAAAGAACAAAAACTCATCCAGACAATCTCCTCACCCCACACTTAAAATTGTGCAATATCCTCAATGCACACTGAAAATAACAAGAGAGTAAAAGAGACTCCCTGGTAGGCCAAAGGCCGAAGAATTAGCAGCTCACGGGATACACAGACTTCTCCCGATTGTTATCCTTTGTGTGGGTACCTCACACTTAGTTTCAACCACCTGCTCGCTTTTGCATATGCCTATTGGATATGACTCCATGCTCCTACTCCTACAAAACACAAAAATAACACTTCAAAGATAACACAATTAAAAAAAAACAAACAAACGTAAAAAAGAAAAATAGAATTGGGTTGCCTCCCAACAAGCGCTTGATTTAACGTCGCAGCACGACACCATCAGTTTCACCACTTTTCCTTCCACTTTGAGGATATGAATTGCGCCCTCAATTTTGTATCAATTCTTCTATCATGTTCATTGTAACGACCCGACTTGTCATTTTGAGTAATTACTCTCCTTTCTACTATTTGAAATCTTGAATAGCTTCATATGATGTATTATGACGTATGTGAAAGCTGTTTTGATTTTTAGGTATTTCGGAATTACTTCGGAAGAATAAATTTCATGTTGGAAGCTTAAATGAAATGGGTTGACTGGAGTTTGACTTGCAAACAACTCCAGAATGGAGTTTTGATGGTTCCAATAGCTCTGTATGATGATTTTGGACTTAGGAGTGCGTGCGAATATTCATTTTGAAGTACGTAGTTAAATTCGGTTTGAAATAGCGAAAATAGGTAATTTAAAGTTTGGAAGTTTGACCGGGGAGTTGACTTCTGATATCGAGGTCGGAATCATATTTTGGAAATTAGAATAGCATTGTTATGTTATTTTTGACGTATACACAAAATTTGAGTTCATTCCGTATTGATTTGCTATGTTTCGGCATCGAACCTAGAATATTCGATGTTGATTCTTCAACAATACGTGGTATCACATTAAGCAAATGAGCTCCGAATTCAGTTTTTATTGAAGAATTAGATCCGTATTGCAATTACGGAGCCATAGCAAAAAGAATGATTGAATTCGGACATCGTGTGAGAGAGTTATGCTTATTTTTGTGTCGGGAACGCTAGCCCTGGCGCTGGGAATTTTGGGATGCTGGAAACGGTGCCACATGCAGCGCCCCCCACGCTACTTGTGGTGCCCGAAACAGTTGAGGCCCTATAAACGAGGGTTTTCTACCATTTTTGACAAAAATAGAGTTGGGGAGCTCGGTTTGGGCGATATTTGGGTGATTTTCACGGGTAAACATTGGGGTAATTGGTCTTTATCCTATATTGATTATATTTCATGATTCCATACTCATTCACACCATGAATCCGTGAATTTATGGAAGAAAAATCAGATTTTTGTAAACTCTTCCAAAAATGTAAAATGAAGATTTGACGGTCAATCCGATGTCGGAATTTGATAGTTTTTGTATGGTTGGACTCATATCGGAATGGGTTATCGGATTTTGTAACTTTTGTCAGGTTCTGAGATGTGGGCCTCACTATTGATTTTTTGGGTTAATTTCGGATTTATTGTGTAATTTAGTATTTTCATATAGAATTGATTCCTACTCCTCGTGTTGATTGTATGGAATTATTTTGACTAAGATTCGAGGCGTTTGGAGGCCGAATCGCGAGGAAAAAGCTTATTGGAATAAAGAATTGCTCGGATTGAGGTAAGTAACACTTTTAAACTTGGTTCTGAGGGTAAGAATCCTCGAATTTGGTATGATATAAATTGTTGGAGGTGACACTTATGATAGGTGACGAGCATGTGGACATACACCATATAAATTGTGTCTTGAATAAATCTTGTGCAGTTGTAAGATTTGATGAAACATGTTATTATCTGAACATTCTCTATGTGTTAGAGAAATAGAGTTGAGGCTCCTGTTATAGATCATGTCTAGGCTACATGCCAATATTTTGGGACCCATGGGGTCGTGTTGTTGTTGAATTATTTATTCAAAAATATACATTTCACACTCAGTAATAATTGTCCATTGTGAGTATATTTATGGGATTGAGATGCGCAACGCAGTAGGCCATATTGGCTTTATATATTTTATTATTTTTCTGGATTGGGGTTGCCCGCCTGCAACAGGCTAGAATGGATTTATACAGTATTATTGTTCTGGATCAGGGCTGCCCGCCTGCTGCATGCCTTATTAGCTTTACTATTTTATGGATCGGGGTTGCCCACCTGCAGCAGGCCTTATTGGCTTTATTATTAAATGGATCGGGACTGCCCGCCTGCAGTAGGCCATATTGACTTTATATCATGCTTGTGCTGAAGGTGCCCCTCCTAGAGTCTACACACACACCCAGTGAGCGCGGTTGACTTATAGCGCTTGGGCTGAAGGAGTCCCTCCGGAGTCTGTACACCCTCAGTGAGCGTAGATGTTTATATATATTCGGGATGGACTTGCCTTACTTACGATGATTATATATATTCGGGATGGACTTCTCAGGGCATGGACTTGCCTTACTTACGATGATATTATATATATATATATATATATATATATATATATATATATATATTCGGTATGGACTTGCCTTACTTACAATGATTATATATATATTCGGGATGGATTTCCAAGGGCATGGACTTGCCTTACTTATTTGTATTGTAATGAGTTTACCGGGATATAGATCTTGTTTGTATCAATTATATTTAGGGATAAAATTATCCCAGTGATGGATTGGCCTTATACAGTACTGAGTGACTGACTGTCAGTCGATGTGTATATATATATGGGTTGGAATACCCCTGGGTTGGATTAGCCATAAACTGTACCGAGTGACCGAATAATTGGTGACCAGTATCTACATGAGGTCTTGCTACTGAGATGTCATATTTCTCATATCATGCAGTATTGATCTATTTCACTTGTACTGACTTTAACTATTGAACTTGAAAGCATGCCAACTTTTTTGTACCATTATTTTTCTGGACTGTACCTGCGGAGCTCATCATTTCTTCCAGCCAAGAA
Source organism: Nicotiana tomentosiformis (assembly GCF_000390325.3). Classification (NCBI taxonomy): domain Eukaryota; kingdom Viridiplantae; phylum Streptophyta; class Magnoliopsida; order Solanales; family Solanaceae; genus Nicotiana; species Nicotiana tomentosiformis. The sequence continues at coordinate 155,233,436 of NC_090812.1, forward strand.
GTTTGTCTTGTTACTTATTGAGTTAATTGTACTCATACTACACTCTGCATCTCGTGTGCAGATCCAGGTGCTTTCGGATACGGAGACTGTTACATTTCAGTGTACGATCAGTGGAGACTATCAAGGTAGTTTCTTGGCGTCTGCTGACCTTGTCTCTCTTTCTTTTTCAATTATTGTACTGCTCTATACTTTCTGACAGTGTTTTTTATTGGTGAGACATTGTATTCATATTAGATGCTCATGTACTTAGTGACACCGGATTTTGGGGGTGATATATTTGAAAATTTGAGATTTCTTCCGTTGAATTTAATTATTTTGTTCTCAAACATAAAAGATATTGGAGTTTATTGAGATTGTCAGTTTGCCTAGTATTTAGATAGGTTCCATCATGACAAGTGGGATTTTGGGTCGTGACAAGTTGGTATTAGAGCTTTAGGTGACATAGGTCTCACGAGTCATGAGCAGGTTTAGAAGAGTCTTGTAGATCGGTACGGAGACGTCTGTACTTATCGTCTTGTATTCTATCATGCAAAATTGATTCAGCTTGAAACATAACTCTTTGAATTCCTTCCACGCATTCGTATGCACATGTGAATGCTCGGTATCAGTTGTGCATCTCCGGCTTGTGATTCCATGAACGATGTTTGAGATGTGTATTCCGTGTTCTAGTGATGGTCCAGTCTTGAGGACTTGTAACCATTTTTAAACCGTAGCTTAGGCTCGGTAGCTTCAGTTGTAACCTGTACATTTGGACTCATATGTATGGTAATGTCCCTACAAGTGGAATTTGTTGCTCGATGAATGGTGGAATGGCTTTGTGATGATTATGATGTAATTGCGGGATGTGTTACGACGATTTGAATGTAACAAGAAGTGTTTCCTTGAAATGTAAAGGAAGGTCATTGGGTGCTTTATTTCATTTTCATGTGACGTACAATCTCGAGTGTGAATGTTTTGAAAGATCTTTCACGTTGTTAAATTTTGGGAAAAATCAAATTCTCGTGTCTGGTTAATGCATTTGGACATAGAAAGATTAAGTGTTTTCATAGTAATTGTTGTTGAAAAATGGTATAACAAGATGCCAATTTGAGACTAAGTAGATGGGTTATCTCCTGCGGGGTAATCTATGTAGGTGTGTTCCTTATGATGTGAATAGAGAGTTTCTTTTCTGCCAGCGGGGCGTATGTGTTGAGTCTTGAATTTGAATCTGGTTGAGAAAATTGACTTGAGTGTTAAGAGAATGAATGCGAGATTAGCGGATGACTAGGTATTTTATGGTTTGTTTGTCTTGAGTTTGAGAAGAATTTTCGTTGAACTGATTGCAGTATTAAGACAGTAATAAAGCATGGGTATTGTGAGTTATCAAATATTTTAATCTATAGCTTTGAGCTAAGTGGGGGATCCTGCTATTGACAATTCAATTCATGTATATATTTTAAATTTTAGTTTTGGTCTGAGGCATACTTGTGGGTTAGTTATGACTTGCAGAGGTGGAGATTGAGGATGACTCGGGTAAAGAAATTCTTGGATATGGGTTACATTGCACTTTATTAAAAATTATGGAATAATTAAGTTGTTATTTTGAAGGATATAGTGCGCATGAAGTATGAATTTGATTGGTCGTGTTAAGGTAGGGTTACTTCTTTGAGTGTTGATTATGCTAAAGGAGCACGTGTCTTTCGGCCCGTTTGGGCGAAGAAAATTAGATTTGAGCAGAGTGAATGACTCTCGAGAGGGTTCTAATGGATTTAAAATATATATGTGGAAATTGTAAAAATTTTGAATTTGTATATCACTAGAATCAGTTACTTACATTGGACGTGTGGTAATTCTGTTTGACTATGGATTCTACATTTTAGTATAAGAAAGGAAAGAGGAACAATTTTAAATTCACATAAGGTCCTTAAAAGTGTTCTTGATGGTTTCTACCATGGTTTGATCCGGACATTTTCTACCGGTGTGAGGAACATGTTGTGTATTATGATTTCCTCCTGGAAGGGAGCAGATAGGAGTTCTGAGAAGTAAATTGTTTCGGGGTTGTGGTTTATTTGAGGTGAGTGTTTTATTTAAAACTCGATGGAGGCACTAGTTGCGTTAAGTATTTGAGATAACTATGCTATATGAGTGCGCATATATGTGAGGTTTGAGCCCATGTGCAAGCATTAGAGAAAGTATTCATACTCGGAAGAATGCTTAGGCTATTATATGCCTAGAGTTGATTGTTAAGCGTAAAGTTATAACGTTTCTCGTATTCATACCTTTGTTGAGAACTATCTGGGCTATACTTGAGGTTACAAAGAAGATGATTCCCTAAATAAATGGTGCAGTTACTAATTATGCGTTTAAAAAAATTGTCGATTTGAAGTGTGATAGAAGACTTTGCACATGCTTACACTATGGCTTGCTATTTATACCAGTCCAGGAGCATGTGAGTATTATATCATTTATCATATACATGTGTACTTATTTCATTGCTCCTCTATAATATGCTTGGACTGGAGGCCTGTGACCATGGCAGGCGAATTATGTTATTGGCACGTGAGTTGTCCATGCGGATCCATATACTGATATTATTGGCACGCGAGTTGTCCGTGCGGGTCCAGATATTGACACTATAGCACGTGAGTTGTCCGTATGAGTGATGTTAATGTGAGATCTAGAAGAGATTGTTACTGTTATTAAATTTGTGTGTCTTGGTTCTGCTATATATAATGAGCATATAGCATTACAATTGTGGTGGTACTTGTTGAACTTACAATATGAGTCTCTACTTTGAGACATCCTCCATTTTGGGTACAAGGTTGCGCAGTTGTGGATTGAGTTGTATTGGTGTGGCATGTCAATTGGATAGTTGCGTTTAATAATATAAGGTCATTGGACCTAGAATGGATACCATCATGTTTGATTCTGGTATATTGGGAGGATAATATTGAAAGTTGGCTTAGGAGAGGATAGAGGTTCTGGTTGGGGCGAGAGAATTCCATGGCTAGTTGATCTGATGAGTGGTTATGGGTTTTTGATTGTTATTTCATCATTGGTAGTGTACAAAGGTTTTGAAATAAGGTTTTGTTGAATTCAAGGTTTTATACTAGTACTTGGCTGGTTTTGAGTAGTTACTGTGATCAGAAATGGTGTTACGAGTATTAGAGTTGTGTAGTATGTTATGTGATTGTATCTAAGAGTATGGCTAATGCTTAATACAACTTATTAAGACTCATATTGTGTGTAGATGTGAGATTCGGGGCCTTGAAACGAAATGTTTGGATGTTGGCAAATGGATTCCAAGGTTAATGGGCTAAGGCTAAATTAGTTATTTTCAATTATGTTGTGATGTTAGGCCTATATGGAATAGGGTGGCGTAGGATCACCTGGGTATGTGCGTGGTAAGGTGGAATAGTGATTTGATGTCTTGGAAACAACTCTCGGCACGTTCAAGGACGAACATACGTTTAAGTGGGGGAGAATGTAATGACCTGACTTGTCGTTTTGAGTAATTACTCTCCTTTCTACTATTTGAAGCCTTGAATAGCTTCGTATAATGTATTATGACGTGTGTGAATCGCCGATTTTGATTTTTAGGTGTTTCGGGATTAGTTCGGAAGAATACATTTCAAGTTAGAAGCTTAAATGAAATGGGTTGACCAGTGTTTGACTTGTAAACAACTCCGGAATAGAGTTTTTATGGTTCCAATAACTCCGTATGGTGATTTTGGACTTAGAAGTGCGTCCGCATATTCATTCTTAAGTCCGTAGTTAAATTCGATTTAAAATGGCAAAAATAGGAAATTTAAAGTTTGGAAATTTGACCGGGAAGTTGACTTTCAGATATCGAGGTCGGGGTCATATTTTGAAAATTGGAATAGCTTTGTTATGTCATTTATGACTTATACTCAAAATTTGAGTTCATTCCAGATTGATTTGCTATGTTTCTGCATCGAACCTAGAATGTTCGATGTCGATTCTTCAAGAATACGTGGTATCACATTAAGAAAATGATCTCCAAATTCAGTTTTGACTGAAGCATTAGATCCGTATTGAAATTACGGATCCATAGCAAAAAGAATCACTGAATTCGGACATCGTATGAGAGAGTTATGTCTATTTCCGTGTCGGGAATGATTTTGCATCGCCGCTAGCGCCCAAGGTAGTGTGGGATGCTAGCCCTGGCGCTGGGAATTTTTGGATACTGGAAATTGCGCCACAAGCAGTGCCCCACGCTACCTGTGGTACCCGAAACAGCTGAGGCCCTATAAACGGGGGTTTTCTACCAGTTTTGACAAAAATAGAGTTGGGGAGCTTGGTTTGGGTGATATTTGGGAGATTTCAATACGGATAAGTGTTCCTTATCCTATATTGATTATATTTCATGATTCCATACTCATTTATATCATGAATCCGTGAATTTATGGGGGGAAATCAGAATTTTGTAAAATCTTCAAACAATGTAAAATGACGATTTGAAGGTCAATCCGATGTCGGAATTTGATAATTTTTGTATGGTTGGACTCGTATCGGAATGGGTTATCGGATTTTGTAAATTTTGTCAACTTCCAAAATGTGGGCCCCACTGTTGATGTTTTGAGTTAATTTCGGATTTATTTGTGAAATTTAGCATTTTCATATGGAATTGATTCCTACACCTCGTGTTGATTGTATCAAATTTTTTAGACTAAGATTCAACGCGTTTGGAGGCCGAATCGCAAGGAAAAGGCTTATTGGAATAAAGAATTGGTCGGATTGAGGTAAGTAACACTTCTAAACTTTGTTCTGAGGGTATGAATCCCCGAATTTGGTATGATATAAATTGTTGGAGGTGTCACTTACGATAGGTGACGAGCATGTGAACTTACACCATATAAATTGTGTCTTGAATAAATCTTGTACAGTTGTAAGATTTAATGAAACATGTTATTATCTGAACATTATCTATGTGTTAGAGAAATAGAGCTGAGGCTCCTGTTAAACATCATGTCTAAGCGACGTGCCAATATTTTGGGACCTATGGGGTCGTGTTACTGTTGAATTAATTGTTCAAAAATATACATTTCACACTCAGTAATAATGGTCCATTGTGAGGATATTTATGGGATTGAGTTGCGCAACGCAACAGGCCATATTGGCTTTTATATATGTTATTATTGTTCTATATCGGGGTTGCCCACCTCCAGCAGGCCAGAATGGATTTATACATTATTATTGCTCTAGATCGAGGCTGCCCTCCTGCAGCATGCCTTATTGGCTTTACTATTTTATGGATCGGGGTTGCCCTCCTGCAGCAGGCCGTATTGGCTTTATTATTAAATGGATCGGGTCTTCCCCCTACAGCATGCCTCATTGGCTTTATTATTATACAGATCGGGATTGCCCGCCTGCAGTAGGCCATATTAGCTTTATATCACACTTGGGATAAAGGAGCCCCTTCGAGAGTTTGCACACACCCCCAGTGAGCGCGGGCGACTTATAGCACATGGGCTGAAGTAGCCCCTCCGGACTCTGTATACCCCTAGTGAGTGTAGATAATTATATATATTCGAGATGGACATCCCAGGGCATGGACTTACCTTAATTACGATGATTATATATATTCCGGATGGACTTCCCAAGGCATGGACTTGCCTTACTTACGATGATTATATATATATTCGGATGGACTTCCCAGGGCATGGACTTGCCTTACTTACGATGATTATATATATATTAGGGATGGATTTCTCAGGGTATGAACTTGCCTTACTTATTTGTATTGTAATGAGTTTACCTGGACATGGATCTTGTCTGTATCAGTTATATTTAAGGATAAAATTATCCCGGGGATGTGATTGGCCTTATACGATACTGAGTGACTGATTGTCAGTCGATGTCTATATATATACGGGTTGGAACACCCCTGGGTTGGATTGGCCATAAACTGTACCGAGTGACCGAATAATTGGTGACCATCATCTACATGAGGTCTTGATAATGAGATGTCATATTCCTCATATCATGCAGTATTGATCTATTTCACTTGTACTGAGTTTAACTGTTAAACGTGAAAGCATGCCTACATTTATGTACCATTATTTTTACTGGACTGTACTTGCGGAGCTCATTATTTCTTTCCGCCCAGAGGTTAGTCCTCTTACTTATTGAGTTAGTTATACTCATACTACACTCTGCATCTCGTGTGCAGATCCAGGTGCTTACGGATACAGAGACTGTTAGATTTTAGAGTACGATTAGTGGAGACTATCAAGCTAGCTGCTTGGCGTCTATTGACCTTGTCTCTCTTTCCTGTTCAATTATTGTACTGTTCCATACTTTCGGACAATGTGTTTTTTATCGGTCAGACATTGTATTCATATTAGATGCGCATGTACTTAGTGACACCGGATTTTGGGAGTGATATATTTGAAATTTTGAGATTTCTTCCGCTGAATTTAATTATTTTGTTCTCAAACATAAAAGATATGGGAGTTAATTGAGATTGTCAGCTTGCCTAGTATTGAGATAGGCTCCATCATGCCATGTGAGATTTTGGGTCGTGACATTCAAGAGGCGGTGGTGTGAAAATAAAGGAACCAAGCAATAGATATCGCATCTTGCACTTCTTGGCCCTTAAGTGAGGAATGTCATTTTGCCTTTTTGGTGTTGCAAATTTTAGAATATAAAGGTGTTGTTCTTCATCTATACATCTCTTCAAAGGCTCGATCTCCATCTCTCCATCCAAACATAATGTAGAAAAATGATTAGAATTAGGACCAACATTCCCCAACTCCAAAACTGTATTATTTTTTACATCCTCAATAGTATCTACTTCCTCAACCTCAGTATCATCCACGAGCACATGGTCTAATAATTTGTATTCCCGATTTAGCTCGTCAATTTGGCCTAGAATATATTTTTCAACTTCACACAACTCATCACTAAATTGTTGGGCACTACACGCATCAACCTTTGCACTCATTTGAGCCTCTAAGTCATGGATATCTGAGCCAAATTGGTCTATCTCTTGACTGAGCTCAGTTCTTCCTTCTACCAATTGTTCTGTTATATTTGGAAGACCATCACGGAGAGACTCATGAAATTTTATTAGTTGAGCTTGTTCTTCTAACCAAGATTGGTTCGCTATATCTGTTTCTTCAAAATTATCGTTTGGTGGGAACTCGCTCTCTTTAGCCAATTCTTCTACCTCGGCCTTCATTCTCATGATTGTTGCACTAATTCTTTGTATAGACTTTTGATTTTCATCTTGTTGCTCGGCTTCTTTCCTCATCATCAGCTCATGTTGCTCGGCTATTTGCCTCATCATGTCCATAATACGAGTAACGCATTCCATATAATCCACTTCATTGCTCATATCAAACACATAAACAGTATTAGAAACATTATAATGAGAGCTTTGAGACGGATAATAAGAATTAGGACAACCATCCCAATGTACACCTTGACAACCACACACATTACAAACATTTCACACATAAAATTGAGATTCTCAATTTTTCCACAAGTGTGGTCCTCCACAATATGGACATGGATTACCAAAATAAGAATAACCAATATTCGACCAATTCCCGTTCTAAGATGCCATGTAAATAAAGATAGTAAAATATTAAACTAAGCTAAAATTTAAACTTGAATAGACAAAAAGTAAAAATCTAATCTAGTAGACTAGTTAATTTCTAAGTCCCCGGCAACGGCGCCAAAAAGTTGTTGCTCCCAAACGCACACGCAAGTATACTTGGTCGACAAGTAATATAGGATTGTAAGTCCAGATATTATACCCACAGGGACTTGTGATTAACTATTTACTAAATTAAACTAAGACAATTAATCTAATCAAGCGATTTTCTAAAGTATGAATATTTAACTAAAACTAATCTAGAATAGTAAACTATGAAATTAAAGGAAATAAGTCTGCTATCTTAGAGATGAATTCAATGGGAGAAAATATTCTAGAGCTATGGGTTGGCTAACAATCATATTGAGTTTTCCACTTAAATTGTCTAATTAATTTATCTAGTTTATTGATTGACAAGATTAATATTACTCGTAGTCTTCTCCCGAAGTACTAATCGTCTATTCAAGCTAACCTAACGCCTATATTCCTATGGAATTAGAATTAGCAAGAACGCATTAATAATTCCTGTATAGTAACCAAGCAAGGCGATTAGGTATATACCTATCCTAACCGTAAATTTGTTCCCAATGCTCGAGTTCAAGATCTCACTCTACTTAATCTTATATGCAATTTAAAATTCCCTCTTTCGAGTTCAAACATAGATTCGTAGATAGTATTTAATTGGTGATCAAACAATCAAATAATTAAGCGCAAGATTGAATAAATAAACCAATATGATAAAATAATAAGAACAATTCATACTTCAAACTACAACGTTCATGTAGCACCCAAAACTTTAGAACTAATAAACTATGAGATTAAAGGAATTGAAGAGAAGAAGAAGTTGTTAGAAGCCTCCTCCAAGCGTGGTGTGTGTTCCTCCACGTGAATTATCCTTCAAAGTATGTTAGATCCCCCTCCAAATTAGGTATAGAACCTCTTTTATATGAGTTGAAATCGTGTAGGGCCGAAATAACCTTGTCCCAAGCAAAATAGGAAAATCTCGCAATCGCAGCGTCCAGATCAGCGCCTAGAGCTGGCCGTGGCACTGGAGGCAGTGAACGTTTTTCAATTTCAAATTCTTGGTGCGTTAGAAGCCTTGCTTATTTATCCTTTTCTTGTCTTTCACTTGGGGGGGACAAACACCAAAGGGTGTCCCCCCTTTGTCTCCTCTTTTGTTTTTTGTTTATTTTCCTTCTTTTTTTTCTTCTGCGTTTTATCCAGTTTCGCTCCAAATCTCTTCATCTTCATACCGCATTATTCCTACACAGTTAAAATATAAAATTAAGCATAAAGTTATATAACTAATACTCAAACGATGATTAAAAGTTCTATAATGTGAAACAATAACTGTTAAATATATGCATTTCTGACTGAACATCAGTAGTCCATCTACATTAGGCACACAATCCGACCCTGCATCCTCAACACCCCATCATCCCCAATAGTAACATCTCTGACATCACCGTGCCGAACCGTGTCCTTAAAGAGAAGCAAATGGGGATCATCATACTGATGCTCTCTAATGCGATCGTATAAGGAAGACCGAGAAACCACCCAAGCTAGAACCCGACTGGGCTCCAAAACTTTTAATCTCATGAACTAGTTGGCCAAGGTATGAACATCAACTGCAAAAGGTCTCTCACCAACATAAATGAATGCAAGGCTACCCATACTCACCGCCTTTCTCAAGGAACCGGCTACCACATTAGCCTTCCCGAGATGATACAAAATAGTAATATCATAATCCTTTAGCAACTCCAACCATCTTTGCAACCTCAGATTTAGATCCTTTTGTTTCAACAAGTGCTGGAGACTCGGGTGATCCGTAAATACCTCACAAGACACACTGAAGAGATAATGCCTCCAATTCTTCAATGCATGAACGATGGCAGCAAACTCCAAATCATGAATATGGTAGTTATTCTCATAGGGATTTAACTGTCGCGAAGCATAAGCAATTACTCTACCCCCTTTCATCAAGACACACCTAATACCAATCTAAGAAGCAGCACAATACACAGTATAAGAGCCTGAAGTTGAAGGAAAAACTAGAACTGGAGTCGTTGTCAAGGCAGTCTTGAGCTTCGGAAAGATCTCCTCACACTCCACGAAGTGACGATAATAACAGGACAAGCCGAGAAAGCTCTGAATCTATGTAGCTGAGGACGGTCTGGGACAACACTGAACCGCCTCTATCTTCTTTGGATCCACCTGAATCCCATCATTGGACACCACGTGACCAAAGAACGCCATTGAACTAAGCCAAAACTCACATTTGGAGAACTTAGCATAATGTTTCTCCTCCCTCAACCGCTGCAACACAATCCACAAATGATGGGCATGCTCCTCCTGGCTACGAGAGTACACAAGGATATCATCAATGAATACTATAACAAACGAGTCGAGATAAGGCGAAAATACATTGTTTATCATATGTATGAATGTTGCTGGGGCATTGGTCAGCCCAAAAGACATCATGAGGAACTCATAATGACCATAACGGGCCCTGAATGTTGTCTTTAGAATATACGAGTCCCGAATCATCAACTGGAGATACCTAGACCTCAAATCAACCTTAGACAACATCTTCGCTTCCTAAAGTTGGTAAAATAGATCATCAATGCGCGGAAAGGGATACTTGTTCTTGATTGTAACTTTGTTCAACTGCCTATAGTCAATGCACATCTGCATAGTACCATCATTCATCTACACAAACAGGACTGGTGCACCCCCAAGGCGACACACTAGGCCTAATAACCCCTTGTCAAGATATTCCTGAAGTTGTTCTATCAATTCCTTCAACTCTGTTGGTGCCATACGATAGGAGAAATAGAACTAGACTGAGTGCCCGACACCAAGTCAATACTAAAGTCAATATCCTTGTCGGGCGGCATACCCGACAGGTTTTCGGGAAACACATCCGGAAAATTTCGCACCACTAGAATATAATCAATAGTAGGAGTATCAGCACCAACATCCCTCACAAAGGCCAAATAAGATAAATGGCCCTTCCCAGCAATCCGTTGGGCCTTCAAATATGAAATCACCCTACTGGGAACATAGTCTAGTGAACCTCTCCACCCAATCCTTAGAACCCCGACATCGCCAACGTCACGGTCTTAGCGTAACAATCCAGAACAACATGACATGGAGACAACCAATCCATACCCAATATCATATCGAAATGAACCATACTATGAAATAAGAGATCAACTCTAGTCTCCAATACCCTAATAGTCACTACACATGACTGATATACACGGTCCATAACAATAGTAGCATAGTTACATGAAAAAATGTAACTAAGGACTCACGTGGCATATCCAGACAATGAGCAAAATACGATGATACATACGAATAAATGGAACCAGGGTCAAATATTATAGATGCATCCATGTGTCATACTGAGACAATACATGTGATCACTATATCTGAAGCAACAACATCTGGTCTGGCAGGAATAGCACATAATTGGGCCTGACCGCCACCTGATCGGCCTCCCTCTCTAGTGAGACCTCTAGCTTCCTGGGACCCACCCTGAGGTGGCTAGGCGGGTGGTGAAGTAACTGGTGTGGAAGTCACATCCTAACTCATATGTTGCATTGGACCTCCCGGGCGACGAGGACACTGCCTATACATATGCCCAAACTCCCTGCACTCAAAGCTACTCCAGGGTGCTAGTGGTGGAGACTGAAGGGGCCCCGAGTACCGGCATAACTGTTAGAAGCACCTTGCATAGATGAAACCTGAACCGATGGAGCACGAGACGAACTCTGAGCTGGAAGGGCACTGAGAGATTATTGACCCTGACAAGCATTGTATGAACCATGACTGGATGATGCACCACAGCGAACTGGGCGTGGCATTTGAGCGAGCCTATAAGGACGACCCCGGTTGTGGTAGGACTACCCTACCGAAGGAACACCACTGAAAACGCTTGAACCTTGAGGCCTCTTGGCCTTCCTATCGTCATGCTCCTAACTACAGACCATCTCTATATGCTGAGCAATATCAACCACCTTGTCAAAAGAAGCACCATATACCCTCCCTCGAATCATAAGCAATCACAACTGATATGTGAGGCCATCAATCAACCTCTTAATCCTCTCTGTATCAGTGGGAACCAACCAAACTACATGTCAAGCCAACTCTGAAAGCCTCATCTCTTACTGGGTCACAGACATGCCCTCCTAACGTTGCTACTCAAACTGTCTATATAGATCCTCCCTTCGAGACTACGACATGAACTTCTCCAAGAAGAGAATATAGAACCTCTGCCATGAAAGTGGTGCTTCACCGACCGGCATGCGCCTCTCATAAGCCTCCCACCATCTTAAGGCAGCCCCAGTAAACCAAAAAGTCATGAACGAGTCCCCACTGGTCTCCAAAATACCCGATGTGCTAAGAATCTACTGGGACTGATCCAAGAAGCCCTCGGCATCCTCTGACTCAGCCCCGCTAAATGATGGAGGCTGAAGCCTCCCAAATCTATGCAGTCTCATCTACTCATTCGTGAAATGTTAGGCACCATCATGGTCCCGAGGGTGTGAATTCCCGGTCGTGACATATTTATGATAATTCTTACTTTTTTGATATATGCTCAGGTATAAACTATCAAGAAAACTAGAGCATGTGCTTTCTTCTAGGTTTCGTATTTTAAACGACCCATATCCAAGGGCCAAACTAGAAGGTTTTCGGTCAAATTCAATAACTTTAATATAAATTTTATATTTTTATTAAGAAATCAATTAAATACGTATAAAATGAAATTCATAACTCAATTATTAATACCTGATGTGACCATCCTAAAAGTCAGAATTCATAAAGATTATATCCAGGCGTTGCATGCCTCTGCTTTTATGTATGGATTTGACCATTTATCCGGTTTAGACTCTCTTTTCAGTTTTCACGAGATAGGATTTTCTTATAATGCCTTAAATTTCAGGCGTTTATTGCGCTATCTCATCGTGTCTAAGAAATTACACTATGTGTGGGTAAACATTCTTTTTATGTATATATATTAAATGTGGAATATCCTTAACTTTTAGCGTGTTTATGTTTTTTAATGTTTTAAATTTTGTGAATTTCTATAAGTTGAAAATCCTAACCCCCATACCAATATTTATCAATTAATCTCAAACTTTGCAAAGTTTGGCAGTGAATAAAAAATAGGGTTTGACAGTCAACGTGAAATGTGGCAAAGTCTTAGACTTTTTAAATGTTAAATCATCTCCTTACTATAGGGCATTTTATGTTTGTTCTAATAAAATATGCATAAAACTGCTCTTTCGTTCAGCATTTGTTATATTTCTGTAATTTTTGAAAAAGTCACCCAAAACACAAACTATTTAAAGAGTCCGTTAATTAGGTTAGCACAAGATACAATGCATATAACACCATAATTATTGTATCTCTGTAATTTCGAAAAACTCACATTATTTTTGTAAAACTGCATGTCCAAAGAATCCTTAATTAGGTTAGCACAAGATATAGTGCATAACAAATTATTTTCAGGTAGACAATAATATGTTGCACTATTTAGATAGATTTTAATGTTAACAACAACTATGTGACAGAAGGAATACATATACCAAGAATATTGTTTACAAAGAAATATTAGGTGAAATATAACAATTAAAATATTTGTATCTCATATAATAAAATATTTATAATACAAATACCTAATCAAATTTATCATCTTTTCATGTTTGGAAGATACTGATGTAACGATCCGACTTGTCGTATTGATAATTAATGTCTCGTTCAACGACTTGAGGTAGTATAACCTGCGTGTGTGGTCGAGTTTGGGTTTCAGATGATTCGGGATTAAATTGAAAGAACGATTCTTATTTTTGAAGGTCAAGTAAAAAGAGTTGACCGGAGTTTGACTTTTGTGCAAATGACCCTAGAATGGAATTTGGATGATTTCAATAGCTTCGTATGGTGATTTCAGACTTAGGTGTATGTCTGGATTTGGATTTGGAAGTCCGTAGGACAATTCGGCGCATTTTGGCAAAAATTGGATAGTTGAAGTTTTGGAAATATTTATAAGTTTGACCGAGGGTTTACTTTGTTAATGACGGGGTTTGAATTTCAATTCTGGAAATTGAAGCAACTCCATTATGTCATTTATGACTTGTGTGCATTTCGTAACGAGTTTTGTAAGTTGGAAAGTTTGAAAATTCATAAGTGCGATTCGAGGTGCAATTCATAATTTTGACATTGTTTGATGTAATTTGAGACCTCGGTTTGGTCCGTGTTATGTTACATGACTTATTGGTATATTCGCATGAGGTACCGAGTGGCTCAGATGAGTTTCGGACGGGGTTCAGATCGTTTAGAGCCTTGTTGAAGCTGCTGGAATTCTGTCTGCTGGTGCAATAGCTTCTGCGAAGCCTTGGTCACATAAGCGACTTTGCAGAAGTGAGATGAAGGTCGCAGAAGCGACTGGGGAAGATACAAGACAGTGGTTGCAGTTGCGAAGCAATTCCCCCACCTGTGTGACCGCGAATGCAGAACCAGTGAACGCAGAAGCGAAGGTTGGCAGCTGGGCATGATTTCGCAGAAGCGAGCATTTTGTCGCAGAAGCGACATTGCATATGCGACATTTATGTTCACATGTGTGAAGACTGGACTGCCAAGTGAGGGCCGCAAATACGAGCAGTTTCTTGAAAATGCGAGCTCGCAGGCGCGCTTGCAATGTCCGTAGGTGCGAAACTGGGCAAAAACATAAGGATCAAACTTGCTCATTTCTCCATTTTCGTTTTGGATTTTTGGAGTTCGGTTTTGGGCTATTCTGGAGGGAGTTTTCACAAGATTGATTGGGGTACGTGTTCTATATCTGAAAGTGATTATATTTCATCATTTCAGTGTTATATCATTGTTTAATTCGAAATTTCAAGAAGAAATTGAGAAACAATTGTAAAACGTATCAAAAATGAAACATTTAGGATTTGTAGGGCGATTCGTTATCAGAATTGTTAATTTTGGTATGGTTGAACTCGTATCGGAATGGTTGTTCATATTTCGTAAAATTTTGTTGGGCTCCGAGATGCGGGCACTGGGTTGACTTTTTAATGTGAAATTTAAAGTCGATGTTTTATTATCCGGAATTATTTCTGATGAATTGTAATGATGTTATGTACTTAATTTGGATAGATTTGAGCCGTCCGTAGGCCATTTCAAGTGAGAAGGCTATTTTGGAATATCGGCCTAACTTCATAAAGGTAAGTATGTTGCCTAACCTTGTGGGGGGAAATTTCCCCTTAGGCATTGAGTCTTATTTAAAATTTGTGTGGTATAAAAGCTGTGTACGCGAAGTGACGAGTACGTACTCGGGCTCATATGTGCAAATTTTATTGGATTAAACGCGTAGGCATCTTTTATGTACTAATTGAAAATTGTGGGCACATATTATATCCTTTATTGGTCGTGTTCACCATTATGTTATGTGTTATACTAGTTTCGGTTTGAAGCATAGCTGTGAATCAATATGACTTGCAGAGGTTGAGATAGAGGATGACTCGAGTAAGGAAATTTTCGGATACGGTTTATATTACACTTTACGGGTCTATGGAAACTGTGGAATGATTTGAGTTGTTATTCATGACGGATGTAGTGCAAATGGAGTACGAATTTACTCGGTTGCATGAAGGCGGGGTTACTTCTTTGGGTGTTGTTGTACTATTGGGGCACAGGTCGTTCAACTTGCTTGGGTGGTGAAATTGGTATTTGAACAGAGTAAATGACTCTCGGGAAGGTTCTAATGGGTTCGAGATTTATATGTAGCAATTGAGAATTTTTTGGATTTATATATGGCTAGAATATGAGATTTACATTATATGGTGTCGAGACTAGCGGTATTTCTATATCATTAGGGATTATACATTTCAGTATCAGAAAGGTGAAGGAAATGGCTTTAGACTCATTGAAGGCCTCTTCAGTGTGGGTGTCTCAGTTAAGGTACTTCTGGGGTGCTTAAGAGGGAATACAACAGCTTATGGGTGTTAAGGCGTGTGGTTTTATGTTAGAACATCTTGTGGTGAGTTTTGGGTAAGGATCGTGGTTTTATGGCAAGGAGAAGTATCGACTTGAGGGCAATTCAGAAGAAATTCGGAGACCTGTGTGGGTATGTGTGATGTGATGAGGTTCTACAGGTGTTTTGTGGCAATGTTCTTGGTTTTGGAGACCTGTGTGGCTTGGTTGAGTTAAAGAGATTCAGTTCTGATGGCTTGATTATGCGCAAATGGGGTTCAGAGGGTTCTCAATGGTTTCTACCACAGTTTGAGTTGGATATTTCCTACCGGCATGAGGAGCATGTTGAGTATTGCGAGTTTCTACTAGATGGGATCAAATGGAAGGTTTCTGGCAGATATGATGTAACGATCCAAAATCCAACTAGTCGCGATGGCACCTAACCCAACCCATTAGGTAAACCAATTAACAACTATCCAATTTAATGAGATTTATTAAGAAAAGAAATGATAATACACCGCTTTTATACAAGAATTTCTTAAGGACTGGTAGTGCAAATCATGAGCTTCTAAGATTTAGAATTTACAAATATGGTATGAAATAAAGTACATTATCTATTTGAAATATATATGAACAAATTAGAATTCTAAAGATACCAAGATCAAGAGGATATGACTGGAACATAGGTATATCTTCAAATTCAGCTCCCGCCATGCATAGAAACATCACCATCCGATATCTGCACGCAAGGTGTATAAGTGTAGTATAAGTACAACCGACCCCATGTACTCAATATGTAACAAACTTAACCATAGGTTGAAAGTAGTGACGAGCTGGGACAAAGGTCAAAGTCCAACACCAATAGCCAATAACAACTCATAACAATATAATAAAAGTGGTATAGGAAATGTCTCGGGGAAAGAATGTTCAGCTCGTTGACAGTTCCGAAAAATAGGCATGCTTTTAAAGTATAACAATGAAAACCCAAATCTTTTACTGAAAGCACCAAAATATTAGTAAGTTTGTAAAATTGTGGTTTTTTCCCAAAACTTTCAACAGTTAAATGTTTCATTTTCCAAATGGCATGAGTCAAGTACATCTCTATGCCTACATGTCAATGTGTATGTGAAGTCATGAATGCCACAATATCATACAACATAAGAAAAATGCATCTCTATATTTGTATGCCAAGTGTGCATGTTGAATGCAATGTAACATAGTGAACAACTATATGCATACTTTCAGAGTATCAATTCATTCAGTCCTCCCAGTCACTCAGTCCTCCCAATCACTCGGCACTTGCACTAAGTAGGCATTTGTGCTCATTGGGGTGTACAGACTCTAGAGGGGCTCCTTCATACCAATTGCTATAACAAGCCAATCATGGCATAAATCAATAAAACATGATGCAGTGTGCAACTCGATCCCATCACAATCCTCACCATCAGGCCCTCAGCCTTACTCAGTCATCAATCTCTCCAGTCTCTCGGGATCACAATGTCATTAAAATCAGCCTAACAATGATGATGTGATGTATCAATAAATGATAACAGAGATTGAGATATGATATGCAAGGTCCCAATATGATAAGCATATAGCCTTTGCATGGTTTCTAACATGGATCACAACTTAATTACTATATCACGTAGAGATTTCATAGATACAAATAAGATTAGGTAACTACACAGTACTATAGAAATAATTGAGTCGCAACTCACACGGTGCACGCCCACACGCCCATCACCTAGCACGTGCGTCACCTTAACACCAAACACATATCACGTATATTCAGGGGTTCATACCCTCAGCACCAAGTTTAGAAGTGTTACTTACCTCAAACAAGTTGAATCCAATGGCGAGTAAGATAAAAAATATACCGAAAATTCCATTCCGCGCGTATCAACCTCCAAAATCCTTCCTATCTATTCAATTCAAGCCAAACGATATGTATCTATTCAAACAATGTGCAAATTAATCAAAATTTACTCTAATGCCTACAATTTAACAATTTATAAAACAATTCTCAACTCTGCTTGAAAAGTCGGCAGTGGGGCCAACATCATAGAACCCGATGAAATTCACAAAATCCGACAACCCATTCAATTATGAGTCCAACCATACTAGTTTCTCTCAAATTCGACTCCGGATCGACATTCAAATCTTGAAAATTCATTTTATGAAACTATAGACAATTCCTCGGATTTCTCTTTAAGAATCAATAATCCAATGCCGAAAACCAATATTAATTCATGAAATATAATCACAAGTGAGTCAATAATACTTTTCCCAATTCAAACTTTAATGAACTTTAAATTTTAACTTCCAAATCTCATGCCAAAACATATCGAATCAATCTGGACTGAACTGAAATTTTGCGTACAAGTCAAAAATGACATAACGAAGCTACAAATATTTTTTGAATCACAATCCGGACTCGATATCATAGAAGTCAAGTTCCGGTCAAACATACTAACATTCAAACCTTAAAACTTCAAACTTTTGCCGATTGGTGTCGAAACCTTCTAGAAATATCCAAATAAAATTCCGGGCCTATGCCCAATTCCAAAATCACCATCCGGACCTACCGAAATCATCAAAACTCCTATCCAAGGTCGAATACTAAAAAGTCAAACTTTGTCAACTCTTCTAACTTAAAGTTTCAAATATGAACTTCATCCTTCCGAACAAATTCCAAAATACCTGAAAACCAACTGATGATTCACACATGTCATGATACGTCATATGAATCTATTCAAGACTTCTAATAGTTGAGAGGAGCATAAATGCCCAAAACAATAAGTCGGATTGTTACCTATGATTTATGTGCTACTCCTCTATGCTACGAGGGGTTATGATTAGATTGGTTATAAGCACACAGGGTGCGGTTCTGTTTGGGTCTTGTAGCAGGATTTGAGCGAGATAGTTATTGGGGTGTCAAATGGTTGATTGTGCCTTGGTTATGTGCTTTCCTGGCTGTGGTATATTGTGCTATTTGCTTCTTCGTGGTTATGGTCATACACTTCGTGTATTTGATGTCGGATTGTGTGTAATTATTGATTTTAAGAATGTTGGCTTGAGGTATTTCATATCGACCCGTGTTTGGATAGGGTGACGCATTGCAACTGGGTTATGTTGGGATAAGATCCTTTGTCTTAGATTCGTGTGTCTTGATTCTACTATGTGTGATGAGTTTGTAGCATTGTGCATGTGGTGGTATATGTTGAACTTGTAGGACAACTCTATCATTTGAGTCATTTTCCATGTTTAAATATTTTTGAATTGTTGCTTATTGGTACACGGATTGCAAAGTTGTGACTATAGGTTGAATTGGTGTGGCATGTCAGTATGGAGGTTGTATTTGATAAGATGGGGTCGTTGGACCTAGAATGGGTGCAATCGGATTTGATTGTAGTATATTTGGAGGGATAACATCAGAAGTCGGCTTAGAAATTGGTTATAGCTTTTGTCAAAAGAGAGGTCGCTCCATGACATGTTGCTTATTTCTTTCATCATCGGCAGTATACGAAGGATTATAACGGGGTTTTGACTGATACGAAGTTTATTCCCGGTATTGGTTTGTTTTGAGCAGCTAATGGGATCGGAAATTTTTCTATGAGTATGCGAGTCTTTTTCTATGTCATGTGATTATATCTTGGGTTATGGTTATCGCTTATACATCTTGTTCAGACTTATACAGTGTGTAGACGTGAGGTTCGACTCTTTTAGGAAATTTTGGATGCTAGAAATTAGATTTTGTGGTTTACGGACTAAGGTCGAAGTAATGATCTTCAGTTCAGTTGTGTTATCGGGCCAATATAGAATAGGGTGATGTGATATCACTCCCGGGTATGTGCATGGTAAGGTTACACAGTGATTGACGGCCTTGGAACAATTCTTGGCACATTTGAGGAAGAACATATGTTTAAGTGGGGGAGAATATAACGACCCGACCGGTCGTTTTGAGCATTTTCACTTTGCTTGGTAGTTTGGGGCATGAGTAGCTCCGTATGATGTATTATGACTTATGTGAATCACCAGTTTTGATTTTTAGGTTACTCGAAAGCGATTTGGAAGAATGAATTTCATGTTTGAAGCTTTAAGTTGGAAAAGTTGACCAAATTTGGCTATTGTGTATTTGACCTCCGAATAGAGTTTTGATGGTTTCATTAGGTCTGGATGGAAATTTTGGACTCGGGTGTACGCCCGGATTTTCATTTGGATAATTATAGAACGTCTTAGTGCTAATTGGCGAAAGTTGGAAATTTGAAAGTTTGGAAAGTTAATAAGTTTGACCGACAATTGACTATGAGGATCTTAGATTCACATTTTTGTTCCGAAAATTGGAATAGCTTCATCATGTCATTTGGGACTTGTGTGCAAAATTTGAGTTCATTCCGGATTGATTTGATATATTTCAGCGTGAGTTTTGGAAGTTCAAAGTTCATTTAGGTTTGATTTGAAGTGTGATGCGTCGTTTCGATGTTGTTATGCATGATTTGAGGCCTCGAGTAGGTCTGTGCTAGGTTATAGGACTTGTTGGTATATTCGACTGGATCCCGAGGGGTTCGAGTGAGTTGCGGACGCGTTTCAGATCAATTTCATTCATTTTGGCCTTGCTGGTGTTTGGTGCACCAAGTCTTCTTCGCGATCGCGAAGTCAGAGATGCGATCGCGTAGATGAAAAATATGGTGTTGAGTAGGTTCTTTTTCATGTTCGCGAGTAGATGTCCGCGTTCACGTTTTTTTCTGGAGATTGGGCATCGCGTTTGCGTAAGAACCATCACGTTCGCATAGGGCTGAGCTAAGAGCTGGAGTTGGGAGCTTTTTCAACGCGTTCACGTATGAGGGAACACGGTCGCGGAGTGTGGAAGCATGTGTTCCTTGCGTTCACATGACTAGGTTCGCAATCGCGTAGCATATTTATGGAGGATGTGTAGGTTATTCATCGCTATCCAGAAGGTTGTTCCGCGATCGTAGTTCATTAATTTGTCCAGTGATTATAAAGTATTCTATTTCGGATGTTTCGGCCATTTTTGCATATTTGGAGCTATGGAGCTCGAATTGAAGCGATTTTTGAGGCGATTTTCACCATATGGATTGGGGTTAGTGCTCTCTACTCGATTTTAATTTTATTTCATGAATCTATCTTCAGTTTTAGCATTTGGTTGATTATTTCAAAAGAGAAAGTTGGGGGTGGTTTGACTAAAGTTTCATAGAGCGAATTCTTGAGTTTTGAACATCGATTCGGAGACGGATTTGAGTGAAATTTGTATGGTTGGACTCGTAATTGAATGGGTTTTTGTATTTTGTGATTTTGTCAAGTTCCGAGTTGCGGGCCTGGGTTTGAATTTTTGGTCGACTTTGGGATTTTGATTAAAGATTCGACCTTTATCATTTGGAATTGTTTAATTGCGCCTCATTTGATATATTTGAGTTGCTTTTGGCTAGTTTCAAGCCGTTTAGAGGTCGGTACGCGCAAGATGGCATTTGTGGAGCACTGTTTGGCTTTCTCGGTATTGGATTTGGCATGTTCGAGGTAAGTGACACTTCTAAACTCGGTGCTAAGGGTATGAATCCCTAAATATATGTGTTATGTGTTTGGTCTGAGGTGACACACATGTTAGGTGACCGGCGTGTGGGCGTGCACCGTGTGAATTATGGCTCGATTAATTCGGTGGTACTGTGTAGTTACTTAATCTTTTCTTTATCCATGAAATTTCTACGTGATAGATTAATTGAGTTGTGATCCATGTTAGAAATCATGTTTAAGCTATATGCTAATTCTATTGGGGGCCTACTGAGGTCATTTCTGCTGTTGAGATATTTGCATAAATTGCAGTTACATACTCAGCCATACTCATTCATTTGCATGTCATATCTTAGTCTCTGTTATCATTTGTTGTCACAACATGTTATCATTGTTTGGGCTTATTGGCATGAGATTTGTGAGCCCGAGAGACTGGAGAGATTGATGACTGAGTTGGGGGGGCTGAGATCCGTATGATGAGTGAGATATGTGCATCGGATCGCACGCCGCAACAAGCCTTATGGCTATATGTGGATCGGGTTGCACGCCGCAATAGGCTTTTATAGCTATATGTGGATCGGGATGCACGCCGCATAAGATTATATAAGCGCTTGGGTAGGATCCGCCCCTTCAGAGACTATACACCCATAGTGAGCGCAATTACTGTTGATTCATGATGGGATCGGGTTGCGTGCCGCAGCAGGTACCATACAATGTCGAGTGACTGAGTGTGCTGAGTGACTGAGCGTGAGGAGCGGGAGTGTGAGACTGTGATATTAAGTACTCTGAGAGTGTGGGTACACGGGTTCATCAATGTGACGCATTGCATTTGACATGCATACTTGACATACAGGCATAGAGGTGCATTTTATCATGATACACTATTTTGTGACATTTATGTGTTCATATGCACATTCACATGTAGGTATAAAGATGTATTTTCCTCGTGCTATCTGAGATTGAATCATCTTGTCTGTTGTATAAAGTTTTTGGAAAAAGTTAAAGGTTTCTGACTTACTCATATTTTGGTAGTTTAGGTGAAGGGTTAGGGTTTTACTATTATACTTGAAAAGCATGCCTATTTTTCTGTAACTGTAAACGAGTTGAGCATCACATCTTTGAGTTGTTTCTTGTACTACATTCATTATATTTTTGTGAGTGATGTTGGATATTGGTGTTGGACCCTGACCAACTTTGTAAATTCTAAATCTTAGAAGCTCATGATTTGTACTACCATTCCTTGGAAAATGTATAAAGATTCAATTATTTTATCATTTATTTGTCTCAATAAATCTCATTTGAATTAGTTTATTATTAACTGGATTACCTAGCGGGTTGGGTTAGGTGTCATCACGGCTAGTTAGATTTTGGATCGTGACAGTAAAAAATGGAGGAGACAGAGAAAAATAAGAAATCTTGAACACCCAATTGAAGTCAAGATTGATTATTGTACAATTATCAGCCAAACGAACACAAAAAGTCAAGAACTTGAAGTTCAACACCTCATTTTTAGTTCTCCTTAGAGTGAATAATTTAGGAGACACTGAAAAATGGGATCTTGGTATTTGTTGTGAATGGACAAAGATTTGAGCTTCCTACTGTTGACCCTTCAACTACTTTGGTTGAGTTCTTACGCACTAAGACTTGCTTCAAAAGTCCCAAGCTTCGTTGTGGTGAAAATCATACTCATTTCTCTCCCTTTATATATGTGTGTGTGCAGAGGTGGATTCATGAATTAAATTTGATGACGCCAATCCATATTCTTAGCACTGAACTCGTTGTATTTTGAAATTATGGGTTCAGAAAATTAATATTTGTTGTAATTTCAAAGGTTTTATACATGTAAATACGTGAAAAATGGGTTCCATTGGGCTATGTGAAGTTGTGCTCTATATGTTTATTTTTGTGCAACTGCAAAGGAAATGCTAAATGTTTTGAACATTTGTTTTATGTTTTTTGGTAATTGTTTCTTAAGCTGAAGGTCCACCGGAAACAGACTCTCCATGTTCATAAGGTAGGGGTAAGGTCTGCGTACATATTACCCTTCTCGGACCCCACTTGTAAGTTTACACTGGGTATTTTTGTTATGATAGGTTGGCTCCTTTTTCAACATTTTTTTTGCTTTTTCTTTGAAAACATTGTATCTCTAAGTGTTCATATATATCAAATCTACCTAATACTCCCCATTTTAGGAACGTCCAATGACAAAGTCACTGAATGGGTAAGTCGACAATTTATGAGCTGTGTAATGTCCTTACGGTGTTCATAGGACAATTGTCACTGCTCATAGACTATAAAAGTTATGTATGAATGTAATGCTCATAACCTCTTGCAGATGTAGCTCCCTTCCTTCTTTTTAGGAGTGTGAAGCAGTGTCGAATCAAAATACCTGTGATGACCCAAAATGTCATCTTTAAATTTAATAAGTAATTCTGTGTTCTAAGACCTCAAAAACTACCATTTATCATTCCTCGACTTGCGTGCACAGTCCGAGCGTAAATTCAGAAAGTCTTTATGTGGAAATTTATGAAGCAATAATTTTTGAGATTTAAAATTAATTTTTAGTTGACTTTGGTCAATGTTTTGAGTAAACGGACCCGGATCCGTGTTTCGACATTCCCGAAAGGTCCGTAGTAAAATATGGGACTTGGGCGTATGCCTGGAATCGAATTTCGAGGTCCCTAACTCGAGAAATGAGTTTTTGATGAAAATTGTAAGACTGAAATTCTATGGATTTAAAGAAATTGATTAATGTTTGATCTCATTGGTCCCACATTTTAGTTCAGGTGCCCTGTACAGGTTTAATATAATATATAAGTCATGTTTGTGAAATTTGGTCGAAATCGGAATTGATTTGACGTGATTCGGACGTCCAGTTGAGAAGATATGAATTTTAAGTGTTCTTGAGAATTTCATTTGATTTGGTACTAAATTCATAGTTCTATGTGTTATTTTGGTGATTTAATTACGCGAGCAAGTCCGTATGATGTTTTTAGACTTGTGGGCATGTTCGGTTTGGAGCCCCGAGGGCTCGGGTGAGTTTCGGATAGGCCACGGGATGTTCTGAACTTGGAAAATTTTGCTGGTATAACTGAACATGATGCAGGCCTCTAATCTCGCAATTGTGAGATCAGGTGTCGCAAATGGGAAATAAACAGGCCTAGCAATTCCAAGGTATCTATTGCAATTGCGAAGAAGGCCTCAGCCAGCATGTTCTCGTGATTGCGAGATTTTCTTCGCAATTGCGATGGGAGTCTGGGAAAGGCAGGTTTCGCAAATGCGAACATCTATTCGCATTTGCGAGGTTCAGTGGTCGCAAATGCGACACTTTTCTCGCATTTGCGAAGGCAGCGGGATTGTGAAGGGCATCGCAATTGCGAGTGTTCCTTCGCATTTGCGAAGCTCAGGTCACAATTGCGACACCTGCAGCTTAGTAAAAGGGACTTAGAAAGGATTTTTCATTCATTCTTCTATTTTTCAAACCCTAAACCTCAAGAGGCGATTTTCACGGGAATACATTGGGGTAAGTGTTCCTTATCCTATATTGATTATATTTCATAATTTCATACTCATTTATATCATGAATCCGTGAATTTATTGAAGAAAAATCATTTTTTTATAAAATCTTCCAAAAACAAAAATTTAAGATTTGAATGCCCATTTTACATCGGAATTGGATAATTTTTTGTATTGTTGGATTCTCTCGGAATGGTTATTCAGATTTCATAAGTTTTCTGGGATTTGAGACGTGGGTCCCACTGTCGAATATTTTAATGAATTTCGGATTTTTATCCGAAATATTAGTAAATTCATATGAAATTAATTCCTATGATTAGTATTGAATATATCGAATTGTTTGTGAATAGATTTGAAACTTTCGGAGACAAATTTAAAAGGAAAAGCTATGGTTGAATAATTGATTGGAATTTGCAAAGCGAGGTAAGTGTCGTGGTTAACCTTGACTTGAAGGAATAGAACCCTTAATTTATTTGTTATGTGAATTGCATGTGAACGACGTATAGGCGAGGTGACAAGTGTCTATACATCGTCAATTTAATTGTTTGCCTTCTTACTTGAAAATTCATAAATTGTTTTAATTCATAAATTAATTATTATAATGATTGTTTCTCTCCTATTCTTTGTCAAATATTAATACTTGATTTCTTACATTAATTGTTACATGCTAATTGAATTATGTGTTTTAATTGTTATTTGGCATTTAGCATATTAAATATTAAACTACCTATTTTCTCTACAATTTTCATAATAAATTATTATTTGTTATTGTTTGGTTCATAAATAAATTATAATTATTGTGTGACTTGATGCTTAATAATTTCTCATTAGACGTGGTATTTATTGGAGTAAGTTTTATTACATTTATGAGTTGTTTAAAGTTATATTGGGGGAACGGGTTGCACGTCGCAACGAAAATAAAAGTATATATATATATTGGGAGATCGGATTGCACGCCGCAATAAACTTATTTAAAAGTCAATACTGGGGGGATCGGATTGCACACCGCAATAGACTTATTTAAAATTCACTTGTGCCTTAAAAGTGTACACTCCTTTTTTTGAGGACGCCAATTCCTTATCAAGCGTAACACCGAATGATGTAAATGCAAAAATGCTATTAAATGCTCGAAACTTTTTGCGAAATTCTGTAGCTTCTTCTGTGTCAGTCATGATCAATTCATGTAGTTCCGCGGGAGCTTCAGTGCTAGCCAATTTGATATATCCGTTTCCACAACAAAATGTCGGAGGTTCATATTGCAATCGTTTAGCGTCACAGTATATGCATGCGGGGACCAATTTCAACTTATGAATTTGTCATAATGATAAGTTGAAAGTAATATCTCCTAAATAGATATATAGGAAGATACTTCAAAATTCAAATTGCTATCTTTAAAATGGAAATAAATATAGAAGATAACAATTATATGCATAAGTTGTGTATTTTATTTACCTCCGTCTTCAGACTCTTCGGATAAAGCTCTAAATAGCCAATTTACTTTAGGTTTCTTCTGTGGTTGTTCGGTTTCTAGATTTGTGAGTTGTTGGGTTGATACTACATATTTGTCAACCCTCCGCAACGCGCTACATAGTTGTTTTTTTTTATCTATAATGATAACAGAAGTTTAAATGATTTGAACAAACACATTCTAACATATATGAGTATACGTCTGCATACATACTGTTACGCGGCGCCTTCCTGATGTTCTTTGGAAGGGCGACGTAAGGCTAAGCAACCGATGTCAGTGCGGTTGCTATGCGCCAACTGAGGTCCTCGCCGTACGCTAGACTAGATTGTCAGTGCCGTACGGGAAAACCAATGTCATGTTCAATTAGGCAGCGGAAAATGAGCAACTGATGATGAAAGCTGATGATTGTATTGATGATGATGATGAAAGCTATTACAAGATGCTATGCGGTGTCGGGGGAGAGACACCAGTACAGAGAATTGTTTGAATGCTTGAATGTTTGAATGCTTTGGTCCCCCTTAATAATGCTTAAAAAAAATAAACCAAAGTTACATGAGTTGACCTAAGAAAGCTGTAGAAGCACACTGAAAATGAATGAAGTAAAACTACTCTATAATTACAATGAAAAGGACTTAGTCTTCTAGGGAAGCAAGTCCGATGGCAGCAACTTTGTCTGGAGCAGCAGGGTCTGCGCACGCATTGCTGTGGGCGCGCGCGGCACTATTTGAATCTGCCAGCGGCGGGGCGCTGGTGCTTGGCATTGGGTCTGCGCGCAGGGCACAGTCTGGGTGTGCGGCGCTGATGGCAACATGATGATTGGGGCGCGCGGCATTGTCGGTGCGCGCGGCACTGATGGCATTGGCCAGCCGCTGGGCGCTGGCATTGATTATCGGTGGGGCGACAGAGGCGCATGCTCGCTTGTCACTTGGCGCGGCCGAGACCACGGGGCCGACCGTGGCGCTAGGCGTTGGGAGGCTTGCCGGGACGCCACGGGGCGCGTCCAAGGGGTCATGGGTCGATGATGGAAAGCAGCCCATGACATTCTCCCCCACCTGAGTTGGCGACGTCCTCGGAGCCTTACCTGCAGGATGATGATGATTGGTCAGGCTCTTGACGGCTGGGAGGTCTGTTCCCCTCGGTGCTATGAGATGTCTTTCTGAATGATCTTCCATGCATTTCTGAACTGGCCTGAGGCGGCTGACATGGAAGACTGGATGGATTTTCCACCAGGCTGGTGTGTTCAGCTGGTATGTGGATTTCCCGATACGCCTTTCAATGGAGAAAGGCCCGATGAAGTTTGGCAATAGGCGAGGATCTTGGGTCCTCTTTGCAAACAAGTTTCGCCTCGGGGTTCTTACCATCACTTTGTCCCCTGCTTGATGTTGGGCAAAGTGAAGGTTCTGTTCGGCATGCCTCGTTGCCCTGTCTTGGGCATTGACAAGATAGCTCCGCACTACCTTCAAAGTTTGTTCCCATTCTGTAGAGAAACTGGCAGCTCGATGAGATGATGGGATGATTGGTGCATTCACATTATGTGGGAGTAGCGGTTGCTGTCCGGTAACAATTTCAAAAGCGCTTTTGTTTGTATGAGCGCACTTTTGGGAATTGAAACACAGCTGAGCAGCATCCAGAAGCTTCACCCAATGAGTTTGTGACCCGGTAGCAAATTGGCGGAGATATTCCTCCAGCATGTCATTGAACCGGTCTGTTTGATCATGTGTTTGCTGATGATGATGATGATTTGAGTTGTAACTCAATTTGGATCCGAGGCAACTGAAGAGTTGGGTCCAAAACTTGCTAGTGAAGCGTGGGTCGCAGTCACTGATGATGTTGTTGGGCATACCCCAATGTTTGACAACATGGGAGAAGAAGAGTCGAGCTGTTGCTTCTGCCGACATGTTCTGCGGGGCTGCGATGAAGGTGGCATACTTGGAAAACAAGTCTACTACCACCATGATGGTTGCATGATTTCCGACCTTGGGTAATCCCGTGATGAAATTCAGGGAAATGCTTTCCCAAGGTCTCTGTGGGACAGGTAGCGGCTCCAAGAGTCCCGCTTTTGCTGGGTGATCCGACTTGGCCTTTGGGAATGCTTGGCCAGTCTTCACACAATGAGGGGCGCCATGAGCTGTTGGGCCCCGATGATGTGATGCCTGTTTGATGATGTTGAGGGCAGCCGGAACTGTGGGTTCAGGTCTGCTGGTTCCCTCCTTAAACTGCATGGCCGTGATGTTTCCAGCGGCCATCTTCTTGGATATGCACGGTATGGTGTGGGGTTTGGCCCCCTTGTCTCCCATCATTAGGAGCATGTTGGCATATGGTACCGGGATGGTGTTGGTCTGCCTGAGGAATTCCAATCCTACTATCAGTTCGAAGTCATCGATGATAGCTATGCGTAGGTCGAATATTCCCTTGTATGGGCCAAGCTGGATTGGCGCTTCTTTGGCTATTCCACTCACTTGCTGAGATGGAGAGTTGATAGCCTTGACACGACCCTTGCATTTTTGCACTGCAAGACCGAGGCGTTGCACCTGAGTTGAGGCCAGGTAGTTGTGGCTAGCACCCGTGTCTATCAATGCCCGAATAGGTCGGCCGTTAACTTTCATGTCAACGAACATTAAGGTCCTCTTTTGTGATGTGGGAGGCCTCTCGTCCGCCTTTCCTTCCCTTTCTTGTCGATTGGGAATGCCTTCTTCTTGGGGTTGCCAGTGCTGGTTCCCGCCAAGGTATCATGAATGGATCCGACAAATGCGTTGAAGGCACCTACTTGATCGGTGCTGTCTGGGTCGTCGGCATCTGATTCGTCATCGTCAACAGTTTGTTGAGCATTGACTTGTATGTTGGGGCATTGATTGTTCCAATGCTCCCCGCCGCAATGACGGCATTCTGATGGGGGATTCCTCCCCTGATAGTTGTTGACTGATGCAGTAGTGTTACTGCTTGAGGTAGGAGTCTTGGATTTGGATGCACCTCGATCTCCCCCGTTTCTGTTGGGGCCACCGTTGCTAGGTTGGCTCCCGTTGTATCCCCCTCGGACAGGCGGCTGGGTCCTATCCTTCTGAGTTTCCAACTGATAATCCCCAAGGCACTCAGCAGCTTGAATGGCCTTGGGTAGGGTATCTACCCGTTGTCTTTGCAGTTCCATACGAGCATGAGGTTTCAAACCTTCTATGAATGCGAACAGTTTGTCTTTGTCCCCCATATCCCGTATGTTTAGCATGAGTGCGGAAAATTCACGCACGTAGTCCCGCACCGACCTGGTGTGGCGGAGTTCACGCAACTTTCTCCGTGCATTGTATTCCACATTTTCGGGGAAGAACTGCAGGCGTATGGCGGCCTTCAGTTCTGCCCATGTCTGGAGAGTATCTTCACCGGCCCTGATGGCTTCGTATTTGACTCGCCACCAGAGTTTTGCATCGCCTTGAAGATACATGGCAGCAGTTGCTACCTTTTTGGATTCTTCCAAATGTCCAATGGCATCGAAGTATTGTTCGATGTCGAAGATGAAGTTTTCCACTTCTTTAGCGTCCCGGGCTCCGTTGTATGGCTTGGGCTCCGGAATTTTGAGCTTTTGTGGAATGGGGCCAATGTTCATGGCACCCCTGATGTGATTTTCGCCCCCTTTGAGCAGGCTTTGTAGTGCAGCATTGACAACATTGAGCTGGCCTGTCAAGTTGTCTATGGTTTGCTGCATGACTGTCAGTCTGTCTGCCTCTAGTTCCCGATGGGCTAAATCCTCGGCACGCTCCTGTTGGAGGTCCTCGAATTTGCCATGAATGTTGGTTGCCTCGACGGCAGCCGTTTCCCGGTCTTCCTCAGAGTCTTGACTGATGTTTGCAATGTCATTTTCGGCCTGCCGCATTCTGCGGTCCAGGTCGTCCAACCTTTGCACTAGGCTGGTTTGTAGATCAGGCAATGTATCCACGATGGGCCGTAATGCGTCAACCGTCTCTTCTAGGGTCGTGAGTCGATCCCCATGATTCACCATGGTCAGAAATGGTGATGATGATGCCAATGAGTTCCCTCGTCCGATGTCGAGCCTAGGCTCTGATACCAACTGTTACGCGGCGCCTTCCTGATGTTCTTTGGAAGGGCGACGTAAGGCTAAGCAACCGATGTCAGTGCGGTTGCTATGCGCCAACTGAGGTCCTCGCCGTACGCTAGACTAGATTGTCAGTGCCGTACGGGAAAACCAATGTCATGTTCAATTAGGCAGCGGAAAATGAGCAACTGATGATGAAAGCTGATGATTGTATTGATGATGATGATGAAAGCTATTACAAGATGCTATGCGGTGTCGGGGGAGAGACACCAGTACAGAGAATTGTTTGAATGCTTGAATGTTTGAATGCTTTGGTCCCCCTTAATAATGCTTAAAAAAATAAACCAAAGTTACATGAGTTGACCTAAGAAAGCTGTAGAAGCACACTGAAAATGAATGAAGTAAAACTACTCTATAATTACAATGAAAAGGACTTAGTCTTCTAGGGAAGCAAGTCCGATGGCAGCAACTTTGTCTGGAGCAGCAGGGTCTGCGCGCGCATTGCTGTGGGCGCGCGCAGCACTATTTGAATCTGCCAGCGGCGGGGCGCTGGTGCTTGGCATTGGGTCTGCGCGCAGGGCACAGTCTGGGTGTGCGGCGCTGATGGCAACATGATGATTGGGGCGCGCGGCATTGTCGGTGCGCGCGGCACTGATGGCATTGGCCAGCCGCTGGGCGCTGGCATTGATTATCGGTGGGGCGACAGAGGCGCATGCTCGCTTGTCACTTGGCGCGGTCGAGACCACGGGGCCGACCGTGGCGCTAGGCGTTGGGAGGCTTGCCGGGACGCCACGGGGCGCGTCCAAGGGGTCATGGGTCGATGATGGAAAGCAAGTTTAAATGATTTGAACAAACACATTCTAACATATATGAGTATACGTCTGCATACATACACATGAAATAAGGCCCCCAGAGTATTTGTATGGTTATAAAAACTTTTCATTAAGAGTAGAATTGTAAGTTTAATTAAGCAAAATTGTTTCCAAATTTAGAAAGGGGTCATTCTTTTTTGAATAGACCAAAAAGAAAATAAATTCACATAAACTGGAACGGAGGTAGTAGTATTTTGATATGGAATTAATTCCTATAATTGTGTGGACTGCATCAAATTAATTGTGACTAGATTCGAGTTGTTCATGAGTTGATACGCATAGAATGGGATTTCTGGAGCATTATTTAGCTTGCTCGGCATTGGATTCATCTTGTTCGAGGTAAGTAACTCTTCTAGTCTTGGAGTTGAGGGTATGAACCCTAATTATACGTGTTATGTATTTGGTGTTGAGGTGACGCACATGCTAGGTGATGGGCGTGTGGGCGTGCACCGTGTGAACTGTGTAGTTATTTAAACTTGTCTGAAATCATGAAATCTCTACGTACTAAAGTTATCAAAATGTGATTCATACTTTAAACTATGTTTAGACTACATGTTTATCCTATTGGGACCCACAGAGGTTTAAGTTATCTATTTTTATTGCATTACATACTCAATCATACGCATTCATATGCATATCATATCTCAGTCTTAGTTGTTATTTATTGATACATTATATCATCATTTTCAGGCTATTTTCATGACATTGTGAGCCCATGAGAGATGAGACTGGAGATATTGATGACTGAGTGAGGCCGAGGGATTGATTGATACTGATTTATGATAGTGCTTGAGCTTAAGGAGCCTCTCCGGAGTTTGTAACACACCCCCAGTGAGCACGGATGATATTATAGAGGGATGGATTTCCCTGGACATGGATTTGTCCGAAGTATTTGATATTTAGAGATGGATTTTCCACAGGGTTGGATTTCCCTTTCTCCTCGGTACTGGTTGACTTACAGTCAGTGTTATATATGTTCCGCGATGGATTTTTCCTGGGCCGCATGGACCATATACAATGCCGAGTGGTTGATCATGATGAGTGAAAAGTGTGAGACAGTGAGATTGAGTATTCTGAGAGTGTGAGTACATGATTCATCTATGAGATACATGGCATTTGCATGCACACATTACCTACATGCATAGAGATGTATTTTTCCTCATGTTGTACGGTATCACATCATTCATAATTTTTACACACATTGATATGCGGGCATAGGGAGGTATTTTACACTTGCTATCTGGAAAGAAAAATGAAACATCTAATTTATTGTGGAGAGGATATTTGGAAAAAATTACAATTTTCAAACTATCTCATAGTTTACGACGATTTCGGTAAAGGATTTGAGTTTTCACTAATATTCTTGAAAAGTGGAACTATTTTCGAAAAACTGTGAAAACGTTGAGCACTTTTTTATCTCTGAGTTATTTTCTTATTCATATGCTCTACATTGTTATGAACTGCTATTGGTTATTGGTATTGGACCCGACCCATGTTCCAGCTCGTCACTTCTTTCAACCTATAGTTAGGTTTGTTACTTACTCATTACATGGGGTTGGTCGTACTAATAATACACTTCTGCATATTACGTACATATATTGGCTGCTGTTATTGTTGTGCTCGATAGTTGCCGGATTTGAAGATGTACCTGCGTTCCTGTTGTAGCTGCCTCTTGTTTATGGTAGCCTTAGATTTATAAAAACTCTGTTTATGTACTTTTCAAACAGAAGATGTATTTACTTCATATCAGCTTTGAAAATTCTTTTCTTAAAAGCTCATGATTTGTACTACCAGTCCTTGGGCAATGTATAGGATTTAGATAATCTTTCTGTTTAATGGTCTTATTAATATTAGTGGAATTGGATGGTTATTAGTTGGCTTACCTAGCGGGTTGGGTTAGGTTCCGTCACGACTAGTTAGATTTGGGTCGTGACAAGGTGGTATCAGAGCTCTAGGTTCATAGGTTCTACAAGTCATGACCAAGTGTCTAATAGAATTTTGCGGATCGGTATGATGACGTCCATACTTATATTTGAGAGGCTACAAGGAATTTAGGATAATTTCCCATCTTTCTTTCTTTATCGTGCAGAATTGATTCAGCTTAAAATATAACTCTTTGAATTTCTTCCACGCATTCGTAAGCGCACATGAGCGCTCGGTATCAGCTGTGCATCGTCGGCTTGTGATTCCATAGATGAGGTTAGAGGTGAGTATTTTGTGTTTCAGTGATGGGCTAGTTTGGAGGACTTGAGGCCATGGTTAGACCGCAGCTTAAGCTCGATAGCTTCAGTTGTAACTTGTATATTTGGACTCATATGTTTGGTAATGTCCCTACGAGTGGAATTTGTGACTCGATGAGTGAAATGGTTGTGTGATGGGTATGATGTGACCGCGGGATGTGTTAAGACAATTTGAATATGACGAGAAGTGTTTCCTTGAAATGTAAAGAAAAGGCCATTGGGTGCATGATTTTCGTTTTGATGTGACGTACAGTCTCAAGTATGAATGTTTTGAAGGATCTTTCACGTTGTTAAATTTTGGGACAAACTAAATTCTCATGTCTTGTTAATAAGTTTGGACTTGGAAAGATTAAGTGATTGCGTAGTAATTGTGACTACGAAAGGGTATAACAAGATACCAATTTGAGGCTAAGCAGGTGGGTTATACCTGCAGAGTAATCTACGTAGGTATGTTCCTTATATGTGAGTGGAGAAGTTCTTTTCTGCCAACATGGCATATGTGTGGAGATTTGAATTTGAATTTGGCTAAGAAAGTTGACTTGAGTGTCAAGAGAATGATTGCGAGCTTAGCGGATGATTTGGGGTATTTTTATGGTTGGCGTTGCATGAGTTTGAGAAGAAGTTTCATTGAACTGACTGTGGCATCATGACAGTAATGGAGTATGGATATTACGAGTTATCGAGTATTTAAATTTATGGTTTTGATCCAAGTGGGGGAGTCTTCTATTGATAATTCAATTCATGGCTATGTGTCAAATTTTTGTTTTATCCTTAGGCATACCTGGGAATCAGTGATGACTTGCAGAGGTGGAGTTCGAGAATGACTCGAGTAAGGAAAATCTTGGATACGGGTTATATTGCGCTTTATGAGTATATGAAAATTATGGTATGCGTGAGTTGTTATTTGTGAATGATGTAGTGTGCACGGAGTATGAATTTGATCAGTGGCCTTAAGGTAGGATTACCTCTTTGAGTGATGGGGCACGTGTCTTTCAGTACATTTTGACGGTGTAATTTGGATTTGAACAAAGTGGGTGGCTCTAGAGAAAGTTCCAATAGGTTCGAGGTTTATATAGAGCAATTGAGAATTTCTCCGGACTTGTGTATGAATAAAATCTGAGATTTGCATTTGATGGTGCCTAGACTTGCGAAAATTCTGTATGACTATGGATTCTACAGTTTTGTAGAAGGAAGGTAAGAAGAACAATTTTAAATTCATGAGTCTGTCTGACAGGTTGCCTTCTTTGATTTTTGCTATCATATTGCCCAACTCATTATCTGTATCAAAGAAGTATAGTTGAAAGTAACAAGGGTTATTATCCCGCGGTACCAATGATGGTAGATCGTGATATACTTGACCGTGTGCCTTAAAAGTGTACACTCCTTTTCTTGAGGACGCCAATTTCTTATCAAGCGTAACACCGAAAGATGTAAATGCAAAAATGCTATTAAATGCTCGAATATTTTTGGGAAATTCTGTAGCTTCTTTTGTGCTAGTCATGATCAATTCATGTAGTTCCGCGGGAGCTTCAGTGCTAGCCAATTTGATATATCCGTTTCCACAACAAAATGTCGGAGGTTCATATTGCAATCGTTTAGCGTCACAGTATATGCATGCGGGGACCAAATTTAACTTATGAATTTGTGATAATGATAAGTTGAAAGTAATATCTCCTAAATAGATATATAGGAAGATACTTCAAAATTCAAATTGCTATCTTTAAAATGGAAATAAATATATAGAAGCTAACAATTATATGCATAAGTTGTGTATTTTATTTACCTCCGTCTTCAGACTCTTCGGATAAAGCTCTAAATAGCCAATTTACTTTAGGTTTCTTCTGCGGTTGTTCGATTTCTAGATCTGTGAGTTGTTGGGTTCGATTTCTAACATATATATGAGTATCTGTATATTCAGAAACAATCATGGAGAATGCATATCATAAAAAAATTAAAGGATTGTATTTCACCACAAACACCAATGGAGTTATTATGTTTGCATACCAGCATTTTGTAATGGTAATGACTAAGTTATTCAAAATAATTATAGCTACAACATATAACTGAACCCAACACTATGGCATTCACTGTATATATGCACATATAAAAAGAGATAAACTTCTACGGAAGAGGTACTCACCATTAGATGTACGTCGAAATTGCTCTTCCTGTTTGTCTTGGTTTCCAGCAGTCAAATTTAATGGTGCTGATGACACATTTCTACTCATCTTCCGAAGAGCGTATGCAATTTTTCCTCGATCTATGGAGAGAAAGATAAGTAATTAATTTGGAAATAATTGGCTATTATTAAAGTGACAAAAATTATTACTATCCAGCAATAGACCTTGAAAAAATAAGGTTAACAGATGACAAAATCTAAAGCGGCATGACAACTTAACTTAGCTTCATGATTGATAAGAGATTCCAAATTACATTTTAAGATTCCAGTAAACTTGGATGAAGGTCAAAACTTCAATCATTAAGCAATTAGTTATTTGAAAAAAGTGTCATAAAACAATCAATACAAATTAGTAGACCATATACTGCTTTTCTCTATGATTGTACTAATTGAAGGAGAAATATAATAAACTTGCGTTATCTTTTAGGTAAGAGCATTTAATATGGTGTTTGGATTCTATTTGATAATTGTTATAACAACAAAGTAAGAAAAATAACTTTCTATTGGAACCAATCTACCGTATGTAGCAGCAAAAGGCTCTTCTCCTTTTGTACCTTTGATGGTTATAGGATCAAGAACAAAATGAGCAAACAACTTCTTCTTCTTAAAAAGCGGCTGCAACAATGAACAAAAGAAAGCAACGGTTAAGGTAGTGCATTTTAATAATCACTGCTAATCAAAATCATAATGTCCTAGGGTATATGATGGATTGATTGCTCGTCTTCTGGAATTTGAAGCAATTTTCTATTTCACATTTTATAGCGTTAATTCTTTTATGTAAAGCTTGTCGAGGTGTACAAAGTTTGTACAATGCAAGTGGTCAAATATTGAGTTTTTTTCTTTTTCTTTTGAAGCAATGAGAAATGCATAAAGCTCGCAGTTGTTTTATGTAGATATAGTTATGTAGGCATAAGCAATCAGATTGAATCCACATAAAGGTAATGAATACCTATAGTGTAGAATGCATGGATGTCTTTTTTGAGTGGATGCAGTTTTGATTTTCTTCAAAAGAGTATGGTTGATCTGTAATGTAAACATAGTGAATGGACAGTAAATGAGAATGTTTAATAGAATCATTTATGGAAAACAAAAATAAAATTAAAACTAATGCCAGCTGGCATTGCTCGTAGAGAAGAGTAAACTAACTTCTTACTATTCAGAAGATAATAAAGATAGAGCATCTGTAAATTTATTCTATCACAAAACTAACTAAATTTTTTTCACTTTGATCTTTTTATCAAGCATTGGATTGTATTTGTCATTGTTATCTTTATTCTTCTTGCTCCTCTTCCTTCTTAGCTTAATTAATGGTGCGTCAACGTCAATTTGTTGGATCATCTTTTATAACTTCATGTATTGCCTCAGCTACCAAATTGCTGTTCCTATCTTCTTTTGCAATTTTTCGATCAATCTTCACGAGGATACTGAATTCTTTTCCCTTACTCAAAACCAACTTGCAGTAATACTTTGATTCCTCTTTCTGTAGGAGCAATAAAGCAAATATATTAGTATAAATATTGACTAAAACATATGGAGAACTTATTCAACCTGAATGTTCCTTTAACTAATAGGTGTTTTACCTTTTCAGATGTTGAGCCAACATACTCCTTGACATCGCAACCAAAGAAGTATCGTGCACCATCAAACAACGTAATACTTATATATTGTACTTCAGCAGAAACATCAAACTTTAACCTATATCTAAAGCACAATTCAGTAATTAGATCATTAACTCTTCAATTGTTTGGTCTGGATAATATATATGTATGTTCATGTATCTTACCTTTCATCATAATCAATATCTTCTATCTTACAGTAGCCACAAGTGGCAGTACTCTTTATAACAGTTACTCGCCTGTGGCATTTCTTGCAAGCATGGTATAGGGATTGATTTATTTTTTTAGCTTCGAAAAATGGTTTATCACTGAGACAATATATCAATAGGATCGGCGTATTCTTTTGCCAACCGCCATGATTGCTTCTCTGGCGAAGTATATGTTGGGTTCGTTGTTGTTTCGGCAATACTATGGAGTATAATCAAGTAAGTTAATTGCAGTTCAAGTATTTAGCAATTGTTACTATATCACGTGAATAATGAATACTTTGCTCTCGCTTACACTTCTATGGAAACTATTAATTGTTCTAAGCTCTCAATTTTATGTGAGATTTGAGAGGTTTGAAATTAGGGTTTGGGAGAAAGGGGGGAGGAAAATGTGTCCGCGATCGAAGAGAGATGGGGAAAGAAGGGAGGAAGAGGACTAGAATTGTTTGGTGGGTTTTGCGAGTTGGAATTTTGGAAATTCAAACGTGAATTGTAGTGTCCATTTCTGTTGCAGTTGCTGCCTTCGTCCTTCCAACTTCCAAAAATAGATTTTAGTATTATTTTTGAAGTATTTTGCTTTTTCAATTTTAAATTTTTTATCTCATAGTCTTCACTATACAAAATAGTCTGTCACTATACAAAAATATTCAAAAATAGACTGTCATTATACAAAAACTATAGTACTAAATAGACGGTCACTATACAAAATATATACAAAAATAGACTATCACTAAACAAAAATATACAAAATAGACGGTCACTATACAAAAATATACAAAATAGACTGTTACTATACAAAATATATACTAAATAAACTGTCACTATACAAAACATATACAAAATAGACTGTCACTATATAACAAATATACAAAATTGACTGTCCCTATACAAAAAAGAATATACAAAATAAACATTTCGGGCTATTAGATATAATACGTCAGTAGTCCCAATTTAAATATGCAACGCAAGATAATATGACAGGTATGACATCGAGTTATACAACTTAGACTAACACAGATAAGGAAATTAGGGGTCTAACAAAGCATGGTGCACGGAATGAAAAATAGGCAGTTAAAACACGTAAGCATGCTTCTCAAATCTAAGCTAAACAATTAAACGTATTAGTGCAATTTGATAAGGGGAAACAGTTTATGATTTAGAAAGGAAAAATGGGATTTTTGCAATAATTGACTGTGTACGTACTCGTCACCTCACGTACACGGTGCCCACACATCAATTAATATCAAACATCCTAAGGGGAAAGTCCCCAACACAAGGTAAGGCAAGCCAATTACCTCGAACCGCTCAAATCAACTCGATATCACGTTCTTGCCGTGCGTATCCGACTCCAAATGGCCCGAATCTATTCAAATTAATTGCATAATGTAAATATAACTATAAGTAACTAATTTAACTAATTAGTTCGAAGCTAAAGCGTGAAATTAGGAAAATCGCCCAAAAGGTCTCCCCGGGTCCACGTCTCGGAATCGGGTAAATATTACAAATTATGAACACCCATTCACTCATGAGTTCACTCAAACAAAAATCATCTAAATCCGACGTCAAATTCCCATTCAAATTTTAGATTTTCAATTGGGGAATCGTTTTCCCCATTTCCAAACTTCTACCCTCACATTCCTTAATTAGACGAGTAAAACAACAATAGATTAATGTGATATACAAGAAATAGAATTAAGAATTGTTACCCACTGATTTCCTCTTCAAAACCCTTGCAAAATCGCCATCTCCCGAGCTAAAATTCGAATTGGTGAAAATTGAGGAATGAAACCCTCGAATCTGCCTCTTCAACCCAGCGATTTCCGCACATGCGGTCACGCACCTACGGACAAACTCATAGCAGGTGCGAAGTCTACTTACTTGGGTTGGATCCGCACCTGCGACCCTTGGGCCGCATCTGCGGTTCCGCTTCTGTGGACAACGAGCCACACCTGCGAGCCCAGCTTGACAAGCCCATTTTCGCATCTGCGAGCTTCCCATGAGCACCTGCGAGCTCGCAGGTGCAGTCAAACTTGCATACCTGTGCTCCCTCACCAGCCCCACCAGCTCCTCATTTGCACACTCCTTCCTCACCAGTGGCTATCGCACTTGCGGCCTCCCTTCCCATCTGCGAAACACGAAAACCAGCAAAGGCATCAGATTTTCCCAAGTCCAATTCCATTCCGTTAAGCATCTGAAACACACCAAGGCCCACGGGACCTCAACCAAACCTACCAACCAATCTTATAACACCATAGAAACTTAGTCGAACCTTCAAACCACATTGAACAACACCAAAATCATGTATTAAGCATGGATTCAAGCCTAAAACATTTAGAATTTTTCCAAATTCTACAAACTATGATGAACCACATCAAATCTAATCCGAATGACCTCAAATTTAACACACATGTTTCAAATGACACTACGAACCTACAGTCACTTTCGGAATTCCATTTCGGGCTCAATATCAAAATTTTCACCATCAGCCGAAATCTTCGAAAAAACTAGCTTTCGCCAATTCAAGCCTAAATCTACTACAGACCTCCAAAATACATTCTGGATGCGCTCCTAACCCCAAAATCACTCAACGGAGCTAA
The DNA here is from genome assembly GCF_000390325.3 of Nicotiana tomentosiformis. Classification (NCBI taxonomy): domain Eukaryota; kingdom Viridiplantae; phylum Streptophyta; class Magnoliopsida; order Solanales; family Solanaceae; genus Nicotiana; species Nicotiana tomentosiformis. The sequence continues at coordinate 155,273,275 of NC_090812.1, forward strand.
CGATGTGGACGAAATTCCATTCCGGATCCGTCTTCATGTAGTTTCGACCATGGTCCAAACTCAAAGGCTTAAACTCACAACTAGGGACTAAGTGTCCCAAAACTCTCTGAATTCCATAACCAATCACTCTGGCAAGTCCCAATAGCGGAAACAAACATGGGGAAAATAGTTATTAGGGGATCAGGGCTCTAACTCTCAAAACGACCGGCCGGGTCGTTACATCCTCCCCCTCTTAAAACAATAGTTCGTCCTCGAACGAGTATAAAGACATACTTCCAACTGTGAAAATATGAGTGTACTGGATGCGCGTATCCTGCTTGGTCTCCCAAGTCGCCTCCTCGACTGGCTGACCCTTCCACTGGACCTTTACTGAAGAAATATTCGTTGACCTAAGCTTTCTGACCTTCCTGTCCAAAATGGCTACTAGCTCCTCAACATAAGATAGATCCTTGTCCAACTGGACTGAGCTGAAATCCAATACATTAGTCGGATCACCGTGATACTTCCGGATCTTAGACACGTGGAATACCAGGTGAATTCCTGCTAGGCTGGGGGTAAGGCAAGCTCATAAGAAACCTCCCCAACTCACCGCAATATCTCAAAAGGATCAATGAACCTAGGTCTTAGCTTGCCCTTCTTCACAAATCTCATGACGGCCTTCATAGGCGATACCCGAAGCAAGACCCGCTCACCAACCATAAATGCCAAATCACAAACCTTCCGGTCCGCATAACTCTTCTGCCTGGACTAGGCTGTGCGAAGTCTCTCCAGAATTACCTTCACCTTATCCAGGGTATCTTGGACCAAATCTGTACCCAACAATCAGGCCTCACCCGGCTCAAACTATCCCACTGGGGACCGGCACCGCCTACCATACAAGCCTCATAGGTGCCATCTGAATGTTGGACTGGTAACTATTGTTGTTAGCAAACTCTGCAAGTGGCAAGTATTGGTCCCATGACCCTCCGAACCCCATCACACAGGCACGGAGCATATCCTCAAGAATCTGAATCGTGCGCTTAGACTGCCCGTCCGTAAGAGGGTGAAAGGTTGTACTCAGCTCCACCCTAGTAGCCAACTCATACTGTACGGCTCTCCAAAATCGTGATGTGAACTATGTACCTCTATCTGAAATGATGGATACTGTAATACCATGAAGGCGGACAATCTCTTTGATATAAATCTTAGCCAACCACTCAGAAGAATAAGTGGTCAACACTGGAAAAAAGTGAGCAGACTTGGTCAGCAGATCTACGATCACCCAAATAGCATCGAACCTTCTCAAAGTTCGTGGTCCATGGTGATCCTTTTCCACTTCCACTCTGGGACCTTTAACCTCTGAAGTAATCCACTCGGCCACTGGTGCTCATATTTGACCGCCTGATAGTTGAGACACTTGGCCACAAAACCAACTATATCCCTCTTCATCCTCCTCCACCAGTAGTGCTGTCTCAAATCCTGGTACATCTTTGCGGCACCGGGATGAATGGAGTACCGCGAGCTGTGGGCTTCCTCGAGAATCAACTCCTGAAAACCATCTACATTGGGCACATGGATCTGGCCCTGCATCCTCATCACACTGTCATCCCCGATAGTCACATCTATGGCATCACCTCGTCGAACCCTATCCTAAAGAACTAGAAAATGAGGATCATCATACTAGCGATCCCTGATACGGTCATAAAGAGAAGACTGAGAAACCAAACAAGCTAATACACAGCTAGGCTCTGAAATATTCAATCTCATGAACTGGCTGGCTAAGGCCTGAATATCCAAGTCTAAGGGCCTCTCAGCTGCCGGAAGATATGCCAAAATCTCTGCCCGGCGACTCAAAGTGTCGGCCACTACATTGGCCTTCCCCGGGTGGTACAATATAGTGATATCATAGTCTTTAAGTAGCTCCAACCACCTACGCTGACGCAAATTAAGGTCCTTCTGCCTGAACAAGTGCTGCAAACTTCGGTGATCAGTGTAGATCTCACAAGGAACACCATATTTTTATGGTTGGCGTTGCATGAGTTTGAGAAGATGACCATAATCTAACTCAATACCTTGTCAAAGATAAAATTATTTGTGATGAGTTAGCCGCCACTGGATGACCTCTTTGCCTTGCTGATCAAAACATCTATTTTTCAAGGGCCTGAGATGCAAATTTAAGGATATAGTTACTACACTATCTGCTCGACCGGAACCAGGCACATTCATAGAGTTGCACAACCTACTATTAAACCACAAGTTCATAGATGGTCAAATACTCTCCTCTATGTCTATCACAAATACATCCATACCTAATCCAACCTCGAACAAAACTGCCAATCTTAGCCAAAGAACATCATCTCATGATCGTAACTTTAATACCAACTCAAATTAGGTGGCATGGTCGCAATAATGGCCGAGGTCGAAGGGGCAATCGTGGTGGTAGGAGTGGCTACTTCAAATATATTTGCGCTTAAAAATACTCTTCATGTTCCCTCAATTACGAAACAACTTCTTTCTGTGCAAAAATTTGCTCGTGAGAATAATGCCTTTTTAAAATTTCACCCTTCTTATTTCCTTGTCAAGGATCGAGCATCCAAGAAAAATCTTCTTTCATGTCCGACTAGTGGTGGTCTTTATTCACTCCTTCTGAAGTCATATTCTCATAGAAATAGTTCAAAGTCACCTTCAGCACCTCTCTCGACCATAGCCTCTTCTACTTGTTGGCATCTCCGGCTAGCAAGCCCTCACCAATGTGTGATGCATCAAGTTCTTAGGAAGCATAGTTTGCCTTGTTCTTCTTTCAGTATTAATCATCTATGTAGCGCTTGTCGGCTTGGCAAGTCACATAAACTGCATCTTCCGATGTCAATAAATAAAAGTACTTCTATTTTGCAACTACTTTTTGTCGATGTTTGGGGACCTAGACCTTGTTTATCCTCAGAAGGCCTTAAGTACTTTCTTGTATTTGTTGATAATTTTTCAAATTACCTATGGGGATTTCCACTAAATCAAAAATCTGACGTAGTCTCCATCTTTCAACAATTTAAAGCTCTTGTTGAAAAACAATTTAATACAGTGATAAATTTAGACTGGGAGGTGAATTCCGTGCATTATCTTCTATTCTCGCTAAATTTGTCATCTGTCATAGAGTGTCTTACCCTCACTCTCGTGAACAGCAACGCAAAGGTAAACAAAAGCATCATCACATTGTTGAAACCGGACTCAGTCTCCTCGCTCATAGTTCTACTCCTACTCGCTACTGGCACTTCTCCCTTAAAAATGCAGTATATCTCATATATCGCTTGCCATCACCAACAAATAATGGTAAATCACCCTTTGAACTTGCCTTTAACAAGTCTCTAGATTACTCCATCTTAAAAGTATTTGAGTGTCTCTGTTTCCCACACATCAGACCTTATAACAAACAAATATTTGTTTTTCGTAGCATGCCTTGGGTTTTCCTCGTATATAGCTCCAAACACCTCAGGTATAGATGTTTTGATAGATCAACTGGACGCATGTTTATTGCTAGTGCGCATGTTCGATTTGATGAAGTCATCTTCCCATTCAACGCAACATCCATTTTAGGTCCTAATCCTTCAACAATGTGTCCCAATAGTCCTTAGGCCTCTTGTCCAGTTTCCTCCTTACCTCTAGTTCCTTCTTCACCCTTGAATTAACCAACTCTCTCCAGCTCTACCTATTTATCGAAAACTGAATCTGATCCCATAAGTGACTCGCATTCCTCACATGTCACCATCCTTATCCTTAAATCTATCTCCTATTTCTGTCCCTTCATCAAGCCAATCTACTGGTTTACCTCATCCATCATCTATTCCCTTAGTTGTAGACTTTATAGGCCACTCATTGGCACCGCAAACTTCAACTTTACCTCAGGCCATTTCACAGCCCCCAAAGCGTGATTTACGTCTCATATCTCCACCCCAACGCACTCATCATATGCAACTACATCTTATGTCACCCTCTTCCAATTTATCCACTGCACCTATTTCACAATCTTCTCTTCCTTCTATTGAACCAACTAGCTTTTCTGAGGCCAAAAAACACAAAGTATGGCGTGATTCCATGGCCTTAGATATGAATTCTCTTCTCTACAATGGCACTTGGACATTGGTTCCTTTTAACTCTTCCATAAATGTTTTAGGTAGCAAGTGGGTATTCTGGATTAAAAGAAACTCTTCAGGTCAAGTTGAGCGTTACAAAGCTCGTCTAGTCGCTAAAGGTTTTCACCAACTTGAAGGATATGATTATTTTGAGACATTCAGTCCCGTAGTGAAACCTTACACCATCAGAGTGGTTCTTCCAATAGTTGTATCAAAACGTTGGCATTCGAAGCAACTGGATGTGCAAAATGCCTTTTTACATGGCCAGCTTCATGAACGTGTGTTTATGTCTCAACCAGCAGGATTTACTCATCCCTTATATCCTAACCATATTTGTCAACTTAGGAAGTCTCTCTATGGCCTTAAACAGGCCCTATCGGGCGTGGTATATGAGGCTTCATCAGTTTCTCATGGCTATTGGGTTCTATCCCTTGATAAATGATACATTTGTATTTGTGTATCAAGCTGATGGAATAGTTGCTTATTTGCTCGTCTATGTTGACGACATAATTCTGACTGGAAGCCATCCCTCCTTTCTTAGTTCTATTATCTCAAAGCTTGGTGGTGAATTCTCCAGTCCTGACTTGGGTTCTTTAAGTTTCTTTCTGGGAGTAGAGGTCAAGCATACCGCTCCTGGTCTCTTGCTCTCTCAACAACAGTACATTAACAATCTGCTAACTAGGACTGGTATGCTCAAGTGCAAGCCTGTTCATACACCGATGGCACCTAATCTGCAACTACAAACTAAGATAGCTCTTTATTTCATGATCCTAAGTTATATCGCACTGTAGTTGAAGCCTTACACTATGTAACTCTCACTAGGTGCCGCTTATCTATCTATCAATCTATTTTTCCATGCTTGCCAGGGGCGGATTTACCATGGTTGACAGCGGTCCGCATCGTTAATTTTTTATTAAAAATATATAATTGATAGTAAGCAAAATATAAATTACATACAAGTAAAATAAAATGACACCACTTCATCACAATGTGCTAGTTGGTTCGCTGGTCTAGCGCCCAGAATCCGGACCAGTGGTCTGTGGTGGGAATCCTAGCAAATACATTCCAATCCTTTCGCACTTTTGAGCACTAGAATATAATAGTAGTCCTTTTCTCCAAAAGCAGTAACAATTCCGATTTTGTATAGGGCAAAGAGAAACTAAACTCTCCTTCTTTCCAAAAGCAGTGACAATTCCGATTTTGTATAGGACAAACTATAAAGAAAAACTAAACTCTCTCGTCCTCCCCTTTTGAGTAGGAAAAGGATAATTATAAACAATATAAAATTCATTGAAGTTTACTTATTTCATACCCTAATTTTTGAAGGAGCAAACTTCATTTATGGCCGGCCGCTAGAAACTAATATCAGTCGCTAGCCACAAAATTGTAGTATGCATTTTATAGCCCAAAACTAATTAAAAGGCTAGCCACCAACCCAACTATCACAGAAACACAGTGTTGAGTTGCAGACACGCCAGATACTACAACACCTTCTCCGGAGGAATCCCGACGGAGATAGGGAACTTGTCTGAGCTCGTACGTTTCTATGCTGCTAACTATGGACTTTCCGGCAACATTCCGTCGGAGATAGGGAAGCTTAAGAAATTGGATACTTTGTTCTTACAAGTGAATTCTCCTTTTGGGTCTTTAATACCCGAAATTGGGTATCTAAAAAGCTTAAAATCTTTAGATTTATCCAACATAGGGAACTAGAAATTCCTTAATTGTTTTTCTCTTCAAGTGAAGAAGGTGTATAGGGATTGATTTATTTTTTTAGCTTCGAAAAATGGTTTATCACTGAGACAATATATCAATAGGATCGGCGCATTCTTTTGCCAACCGCCATGGTTGCTTCTCTGGCGAAGTATATGTTGGGTTCGTTGTTGTTTCGGCACTACTATGGAGTATAATCAAGTAAGTTAATTGCAGTTCAAGTATTTAGCAATTGTTACTATATCACGTGAATAATGAATACTTCACTCTCGCTTACACTTCTATGGCAACTATTAATTATTCTAAGCTCTCAATTTTATGTGAGATTTGAGGGGTTTGAAATTAGGGTTTGGGAGAAAGGGGGGAGGAAAATGGGTCCGCGGTCGAAGTGAGAGGGGGAAAGAAGGGAGAAAAAGGACTGGAATTGTTTGGGCCGGAGGGCCATTTTCTGTCAATTGACAAAAATATGGACTATTAAAATTTTGAGGGGCTATAGAGGACAGTTTTCTCTTTTTGAAAAGACTATTCAATGACATTGGACTTACAGGTTCCATTGGAGTTAAATCATATATATATTATAATTGTGGGAAGTTCCAAAGTTAAAAGTTGAATTACGAAAATGCCCTTCAAAGTTGATCAACTTAATTACCCCATCCAAACACTATTTATATAACATTTTAATACTACCAAATAGTAAATTGACCATCTAATAAATATAATAAATAAATGATTAAATGAAAAGTCATTAGCTTAAACTTGTATCTAAAGAGTTTGAAGAATACTTTGAGTAATTAATGAACTAAAATCGGTTAACCAAAATATTTAATGCACATATGGACCATATTCATCTATTAAATGTGTCACTACCCAAATTAACCATCTGTAAGGTGTCGTGACGGCACCTAATTTTTACGATTAGGTAAGCCTAATATTACGAAAAATGTAAAGAAAACACAACATTTTAAAGATAAACAGCATATTGTGAATAACCAAAAGTAGTACCACTCGGCATGTACAAAATAATTTTCCAAGACCCAGAATAAGTCACAAGCTGCTATAATCTATGTAGCTTTATACAAAAGTCTGAAGATAATAAAGAAAGTCTCTAGGCGAGGGAGTAGAAGGGGACTCCGAGGATCTGCGAACGCAAGCAGAAGGACCATGAAGTTTCCTAGAATCAGCAGCATGCACTAATCTCGAGGCTGATATCTCGCACCTGGATCTGCACACGAAAAACATGTGCAGGAAAGGACATGAGTACACCTCAATGGTACCTAGTAAGTGCGAATCCTACGAGGTCAGGTCAAGGCCCTACCGGAGTAAATATAATAAATTAAACAGTAAAAGATATAGGTAAAGTTTACGGTAACACAGTTAAAGAAATTCCCGAAAATTTAACAGTTAAGGGAGCCCTTGGCTCAAAACAAGGTAAACAAAATGGGGAATCTCCCGGGATACCATCTTCTAGTTCCGAATGAATATGCAGTACAAAGGGATCTCCCAAAATACGTCTGTAGTCCCAAAGTAAATATGCAGTGTTGGGGGGTCTCCCGAAATACGTCTGTAGTCCCAAAATAAATATGCAAGACAAGGAGATCTCCCGCAATACGTCTGTAGTCCCAATTTAAATATGCAACGCAAGTTAATATGACAGGTATGACATCGAGTTATACAATTCAGAATAACACGGATAAGGAAAATAGGGGTCCAACTAAGCATGGTGCACGGAATGGAAAATAGGCAAATCAAACACTGAAGCATGCTTCTCTAATCTAAGATAAACAATGAAACGTATTAGTGCAATTTAATAAGGGAAAACAGTTTATGATTTAGAAAGGAAAAACGGGATTTTTGCAATAATAGCTTGTGTACGTACTCGTCACCTCACGTACACGGCGCCCACATATCAATTAATTTCAAACAACCTAAGGGGAAAGTTCCCAACACAAGGTTAGGCAATCCAATTACCTCGAACCGCTCAACTCAACTCGATATCACGTTCTTGCCGTGAGTATCCGACTCCAAATGGCCCGAATCTATTCAAATTAATTGCATAATGTAAATATAACTACAAGTAACTAATTAGTTCGAAGCTAAAGCATGAAATTAGAAAAATCACCCAAAAGGACTCCCCAGGCCCACGTCTCGGAATTGGGTAAAAATTACAAACTATGAACACCCATTCACTCATGAGTTCACTCGAACAAAAATCATCGAAATACGACGTCAAATTCCCATTCAAATCTCAGGGTTTCAATTGGGAAATCTTTCCCCCCATTTCCAAATGTCTACCCTCAAATTCCTTAATTGGATGAGTAAAACAACAATAGATTAATGTAATATACAAGAATTAGAGGCAAGAATTGTTACCCACTAATTTTATCTTCAAAACCCTTGTAAAATCGCCTTCTCCCGAGCTAAAATTCGAATTGGTGAAAAATGAGGAATGAAACCCTCGAATCTGCCTCTTCAACCCAGTGATTTCCGCACATGCGGTCATGCACCTGCAGACAAACCCATCGCAGGTGCGAAGTCTACTTACTTGGGCTGGGTCCACACCTGCGACACCTGGGCCGCATCTGCGGACAACGAGCCGCACCTACGAGCCCAGCTTGACAAGCCCATTTTCGAATCTGCGAGCTTCCTATGCGCACCTGCGAGCTCGCATGTGCAGTCAAACTTGCGTACCTGGGCTCCCTCACCAGCCCCACTAGTTCCTCATCTGCACACTCCTTCCGCACCAGCGTCTCTCGCACATGCGGCCTCCCTTCCCATCTGCGAAACACCAGAACCAGCAAAGGCATCAGATTTTCCCAAGTCCAATTCCATTCCGTTAAGCATCCGAAACATACCCGAGGCCCACGGGACCTCAACCAATCCTATAACACCATATAAACTTATTTGAGCCTTCAAACCACATCGAACAACACCAAAATCATGAATTAAGCACGAATTCAAGCCTAAAAAATTAGAATTTTTCCAAATTCTACAAACTACGCCGAACGACATCAAATCTAGTCTGAATGACCCCAAATTTAACACACATGTCACAAATGACACTACGAACCTACAGCCACTTTCGGAATTCCATTCCGGGCTCGATATCAAAATTTTCACCATCGGCCGAAATCTTCGAAAATCTAACTTTCGCCAATTCAAGCCTAAATCTACTATAAACCTCCAAAACATATTCTGGATGCGCTCTTAACCCCAAAATTACTAAACGGAGCTAACGAAGTCGACGAAATTCCATTCCGGATCCGTCATCACGCAGTTTCGACTATGGTCCAAACTCTAAAGCTTAAACTCACAACTAGGGACTAAGTGTCCCAAAACTCTCCGAATTTCATAACCAATCACTCCGGCAAGTCCTAATAGCGGAAACAAACATGGGGAAAACAGTTATTAGGGGATCAAGGCTCTAACTCTCAAAATGACCAGCCGGGTCGTTACATCCTCCCCCTCTTAAAACAATCATTTGTCCTCGAACGAGTATTAAGACATACTTGCAACTTTGAAAAGATGAGTGTACTAGCTGTGCATATACTGCTTGGTCTCCCAAGTCGCCTCCTCGACTGGCTGACCCCCTCCACTGGACCTTTACTGAAGCAATATTCTTTGACCTGAGCTTTCTAACCTGCCTGTCTAAAATGGCTATTAGCTCCTCAACATAAGATAGATCCTTGTCCAACTGGACTGAGCTGAAATCTAATTCATGAGTCGGATCACCATGATACTTCCGGATCTTAGAAACGTGGAATACCACGTGAACTCATGCTAGGCTGGGAGGCAAGTCAAGCTCATAATCAACCTCCCCAACTCGCCGCAATATTTCAAAAGGACCAATGAACCTCGGGCTTAGCTTGCCCTTCTTCACAAATCTCATGACGCCCTTCATAGGCGATACCCGAAGCAAGACCCGTTCACCAACCATAAATGCCAAATCATGAACCTTCCGGCCCGCACAACACTTCTACCTGGACTGGGCTATGCGAAGTCTCTCCTGAATTACCTTCACCATATCCAGGGCACCCTGGACCAAATCTGTACCCAACAATCGGGCCTCGCCCGGCTCAAACCATCCCACTGGGGACCGGCACCGCCTACTATACAAAGCCTCATACGGTGCCATCTGAATGCTGGACTAGTAACTATTGTTGTAAGAAAACTCTGTAAGTGGCAAGTATTGGTCCCATAACCCTCTGAACCCCATCACACAGGCATGGAGCATATCCTCAAGAATCTGAATCGTGCGCTTGGACTGCCCGTCCATATGAGGGTGAAAGGTTGTGCTTAGATCCACCCTAGTACCCAACTCCTACTGTACGGCTCTCCAAAACCGTGATGTGAACTGTGTACCTCTATCTGAAATGATGGATACTGGAATACCATGAAGGCGGACAATCTCTCTGATATAAATCTCAGCCAACCACTCAGAAGATTAAGTGGTCAACACTAGAATAAAGTGAGCTGACTTGGTCAGCAGATCCACGACCACCCAAATAGCATCGAACCTTCTCAAAGTTCGTGGTAGTCCAACTACAAAGTCCATGGTGATCTGCTCCCACTTCCACTCTAGGATATTTAACCTCTAAAGTAATCCACCCGGCCTCTGGTGCTCATATTTGACCGGCTGATAGTTGAGATACGTGGCCACAAGCCCAACTATATCCTTCTTCATCCTCCTCCACCAGTAGTGCTGTCTCAAATCCTGGTACATCTTCGCGGCACCGGGATGAATGGAGTACCGCGAGCTGTGGGCCACCTCGAGAATCAACTCCTGAAAACCATCTACATTGGGCACATAGATCCGGATCCTCATCACACTATCATCACCGATAGTCACATCTCTGGCATCACCTCATCGAACCTTGTCCTGAAGTACTAGAAGATGAGGATCATCATACTAGCATTCCCTGATACGGTCATAAAGTGAATACCGAGAAATCAAACAAGCTAATACACAGCTACGCTCTGAAATATTCAATCTCGCAAACTGGCTGGCTAAGGCCTGAATACCCCAGGCTAAGGGCCTCTCAACTACCGGAAGATATGCCAAACTCTCCAAACTCTCTGCCCGATGACTCAAAGTGTCGGCCACTACATTGACCTTCCCCGGGTGGTACAATATAGTGATATCATAGTCTTTAAGTAGATCCAACCACCTCCACTGACGCAAATTATGGTCCTTCTGCCTGAACAAGTGTTGCAAACTCCGATGATCAGTGTAGCTCTCACAAGGAACACCGTATAAATAATGACGCCAGATCTTCAGGGCGTGAACAATAGCTGCTAACTCGAGATCATGGACCGGATAATTCTTCTCATACACCTTCAATTGTCTCAACGCGTAGGCAATCACCCTAGAAAATTTACACTTAGAAAATTTTACATACAACATATTCTCCCTCAAAGTTTGAAGCACGGTCCTCAGGTGCTGCTCATGATCTTCCCGAGACCTGGAATATACCAGGATGTCGTCAATAAACATAATGACGAAGGAATCAAGATAAGGCTGGAACACACTGTGCATCAAATGCATAAAGGTTGTTGGGGCATTGGTCGACCCAAATGACATGACAAGAAACTCATAGTGACCATATCTGGTCCTGAAATCAGTCCTAGGGATATTCAGCTCCCGAATCTTCAACTGATGATAGCCAGAACACAAATCAATCCTGGACACCCTGGCACCCTGTAACTGATAAAATAAATCAGTGATGCGAGGCAAATGATACTTGTTCTTCACTGTAACCTTGTTCAACTGCCGGTAATCAATACAAATACGCATAGAACTATCCTTCTTCTTCATAAATAAGACCGGAGCACCCCAAGGTGATACACTAGGCCTGATGAAACCCTTATCAAGACACTCCTACAACTTCTCCTTCAACTCCTTCAACTCAAGAGGAGCCATACGGTAAGGAGAAATATATATGGGCTGAGTGCCCGGCAACAAATCAATGCCGAAATCAATATCTCTATCGAGCGGCATACTCGGAAGATCATCTGGAAACACACCAGGGAAGTCCCCCACTACTGGGACTGACTCAACTATAAGGGTATCAATACTGACATATATCACATAGGCCAAATACGTATCACACCCCTTTTCAACCATTCGCTGAGCCTTAAGAAATGAAATAACCCCACTGAGAGTATACTCTAAGGTACCTCTCCACTCTAATCTCGGCAAGCCTGGTATAGCCAACATCACGGTCTTAGCGTGACAATCAAGAATAGCATAATGGGGCGACAACCAGTCCATGCCCAAGATAACATCAAAATCTACCATATTGAGTAATAACAAATCAGCTCTGGACTTAAAATTACTAAGAGCAATCAAACATGACCGATATACGTGGTCCACAATGAGAGAATCTCCCACGGGAGTAGATACATAAATAGGGGAACTCAAAGAATCCCGAGATATCCCTAAATGTGGAGCGAAATAAGAAGACACATATGAATATGTAGAGCCTGGGTCAAATAATACTGATGCATCCCTATGACAGACAGGGACGATACCTGTGATGAGTGAATCTGAAGCAACGGTCTCTGAATGGGCTGGAAGGGCATACTACCCTGCCTGACCTCTCCCTCTAGGGCGACCTCGACCTCTACCTCGAGCTGTCTGAGGAAGTGGGGTAGAAAATGGGGCTGGAAGAATGGTCGGAGGACCTGGTGGAGTATGTGTAGGATGATAAATCTATGGAGGTGCACTCCTCCTACCTCTAGGGAAATCCCTAACCATGTGACGAGTGTCACCACACTCAAAACAACCCCTCATAGGACGCGGCGGCTGAGACTGACTCGGACCTGGCCTACTGGACTGGCCGGTAATAGCACCTCGAACATGAGGCATACTAGATACTGGCGGTGCATAATAGGGGTCCAAGGTCTAGGAGGAGCTGGAACACTGTTGGCTGCTGGAATAGCTGAATGAACAGGGCGATTCATAAAACCCCTACCATGGCGTTCTACTGCTGCACGAGCTCCTGAATAATGACCAGTCTCTCGAGACATCTTGGCCTCTCTCTCCTCTATGTCCCGGGCAAACATGCCCTCCACTCACCTAGCAATGCTCATTGCCTGCTGATAAGTGATGTCCATCTCCAACTCCCTGGCCATACTGGTCCGAATACTGGGGTGGAGTCCCTCAATGAAGCGACGAACCCTCTCTCTGACTGTAGCAACCAAAGTCGGTGCATGGCGAGCTAACTCACTAAAACAGACTACATACTCTGATACAATCATTGCACCCAGACGCAACTGCTCACACTCTGCGTGCCAAACATCCCTGAGGCTCTGAAGAACATACTCACGCAAGAACATCTCTGAAAACTGAGTCCAAGTGAGTGAGGTTGCCTCGTCTGGACTACTCAGCTCATAGGCACGCCACCACTAATATGCTGCTCCCCTCAACTGGAAAGCGGTAAAAGAAACCCCACTCGTCTCCACAATGCCAATATTGCGGAGAATACGATGACACTCCTCAAGAAAACCAGAGCATCATCTGCAGCTAGTCCGCTAAAAGTAGGTGGGTGGTACTTTCTGTACCTCTCAAGTCTGAGCTACTCTGCCTCAGAAGCAGCTACCCTGGTCTCATGCTCAACTGGAGTCACTAGGGGCATAAGAATATACTCTAGGGTCTGATCAACCTGGACCCTCTACTCAGGAGTGCGGACTGTGGGAGTATTTTCCCTTCCCCCGACCTGAGATGTAGCGGGAGATATCAAAAATAGTACAGACTGAACCTGAGTGCTGAACATGCTCATGAACTGAGCTAAAGTCTCCTGGAAGGCTGGAGTAGCAATAGGGATCTTCGATGTCAGCCCTCCAGCTAGATCTGTTGGGGGCTCCTCTAACGCAACTCTAGCAGGTACTCGGGCTGCACCGTGTGGTCTTCCTCTACTCCGACCCCGGCCTCTAGCGGCTCTGATTGGGGGCTCGGGTGCTTGATTGTTGGTCCTCCTGGTACGTGTCCTCACCATTTGTGAGAAAGAATAAAATAGAGTTTTAGAATTTTTGATGTCAATAACTCGCACGACAAGGAAATCAAAGGAATATGATTGTTCTTAACAGTTACATAGCCTCCCGAAGATAATTACGAATGTCTCTGCACCGATCCAGGAGACTCTAGAAAATCGGCATGTGACTCGCAACTCCTATGAACCTAGATGCTCTGATACTAACTTGTCACGACCCAAATTAACCCTCTGTAAGGTGTCGTGACGACTTCTAGTCTTTACGATTAGGTAAGCCTAATATTACAAAAAATGTAAAGAAAACACAACATCTTAAAGATAAACAGCATATTGTGAAAAACCTAAAGTATTACCACTCGGCATATACAAAATAATTTCCCCAGACCTGGAATATCACTAAGTCACAAGCTGCTATAATCTATGTAGCTCTTTACAAAAGTCTGAAGATAATAAAGAAAATCTCTAGGCGAGGGAGTAGAAGGGGACTCCGAGGATCTGCGGACGCAATTAGAAGTACCTTGAAGTCTCCTAGAATTAGTAGCACGCAGTAACCCCGAGGCTGATAGCTCGCACCTGAATTTGCACACAAAAAACATGTGCAGGAAAAGGCATGAGTACACCACAATGGTACTCCAGTAAGTTCCAAGCCTAACCTCGGTCGAGTAGTGACGAGGTCAGGTCAAGGCCCAACCGAAGTAAATATAATAAATTAAACAGTGAAAGATATAAGTAAAGTTTACGGTAACACAGTTAAAGAAATTCTCAAAATTTTAACAGTTAAGGGAGCCCTCGGCTCAGAACAAGGTAAACACAATGGGGAATCACCCGGGATACCGTCTTCTAGTTTCGAATGAATATACAGTACAAAGGGATCTCCCGGAATACGTCCGTAGTCCCAAAATAAATATGCAGTGCTGGGGGATCTCACGGAATACATCTGTAGTCCCAAAATAAATATGCAAGACAGGGAGATCTCCCGGAATACATCTGTAGTCCCAATTTAAATATGCAAGACAAAGGGATCTCCCGGAATACGTCTGTAGGGGAGTAGTTAAAACATATAGGCATACTTCTCTAATCTAAGCTAAACAATTAAATGTATTAGTGCAATTTAATAAGGGAAAACAGTTTATGATATATAAAGGAAAAATGGGATTTTTGCAATAATAGCCTGTTTATGTACTCGTCACCTCACGTACAAGGCGCCCACACATCAATTAATATCAAACATCCTAAGGGGAAAGTCCCCAACACAAGGTTAGGCAAGCCAATTACCTCGAACCGCTCAAATCAACTCGATATCACGTGCTTGCTGCGAGTATCCGACTCCAAATGGCCTGAATCTACTCAAATTAATTGTATAATGTAAATATAACTACAAGTAACTAATTTAACTAATTAATTCGAAGTTAAAGTGTGAAATTAGAAATCGCCCAAAAAGTCTCACCGGGCCACGTCTCGAAATCGGGTAAAAATTACAAATTATGAATACTCATTCACTCACGAGTTCACTCGAACAAAAATCATCTAAATCCGACGTCAAATTCCTATTCAAATCTCAGATTTTCAATTGGGAAATCTTTTCCCCCGTTTCCAAACTTCTACCCTCAAATTCATTAATTAGATGAGGAAAACAACAATAGATTAATGTAACATACACGAATTAGAGTTAAGAATTGTTACCCACTGATTTCCTCTTCAAAATCCTTGCAAAATCGGCTTCTCCCGAGCTAAAATTCGAATTGGTCAAAAATGAGGAATGAAACCCTTGAATCTGCCTCTTCAACCCAGCGATTTCCGCACATGCGGTCACGCACCTACGAACAAACCCATCGCAGGTGCGAAGTCTACTTACTTGGGCTGGGTCCGCACCTGCAACCCCTGGGCCGCATATTCGGTTCCGCTTCTGCGGACAACGAGCCGTACCTGCGAGCCCAGCTTAACAAGCCCATTTCTGCATCTGCGAGCTTCCCATGCGCACCTGCGAGCTCGCAGGTGCGGTCAAACTTGCGCACATGCACTCTATCACAGCCCCACAAGTTCTGTATTTGCACACTCTTTCCGCACCAGCGGCTGTCGCACCTGCGACTTCCTTTCCTCAGATGCGAAACACCAGAACCAGCAAAAGCGTCAGATTTTCCCAAGTCCAATTCCATTCCGTTAAGCATCCGAAACACACTCGAGGACCTTGGGACCTCAACTAAACCTACCAACCAATCCTATAACACCATACGAACTTTATCGATCCTTCAAACCACATGGAACAACACCAAAATCATGAATTAAGCACAGATTCAAGCCTAAATATTTTTGAATTTATCCAAATTATACAAACGACGCCGAACCACATCAAATCTAGTCCGAATGACCTAAAATTTTACACATGTTACAAATAACACTATGAACCTACAACCACTTTCGGAATTCCATTCCGAGCTCGATAGCAAAATTTCCACCATCGGCTGAAGTCGCCGAAAAAGTAACTTTTGCCAATTCAAGCCTAAATCTACTATAGACCTCCAAAACACACTCCAGACGCGCTCCTAACCCCAAAATCACTCAACGGAGCTAACAAAGTTGACGGAATTCCATTCCGGATCCATCTTCATGCAGTTCTGACTACGATCCAAACTCTAAGGCTTAAACGCACAATTAAGGACTAAGTATCCCAAAACTCTCTGAATTCCATTACAAATCACTCCGGCAAGTCCCAATAGCGGAAACAAACGTGGGGAAGACAGTTATTAGGGGATCAGGGCTCTAACTCTCAAAACAACCGCCCGAGTCGTTACAAAATGCCTATACACTGTGAAATTCAGAGATAAAATGACGTTTGGAGAGACCTTTTTCCCCGTTACTTTCTTCCATTCAATTCCCCTTATATTCTTAAATAAATTTTATGTTACATTCTTTAGCTTGATTAATTATCATTTTCCTATTTAAGATCCATCTTTATCGGAAAAAGAAAACTACACAAATCTCCAGTAACAAAAGAGAGGGTTTTCGGTGATTTCCTTGGAAAGAGAAGTCGACATGGTGACGACATTAGTATACATTTCATATCTCCTAATGTTAGATCTGCGCAGGTTTCTGTACCGTTTTTCCTTATCAAATTAGTGTAATTTATTAATTACATTTTTGTTGATCAATTTTTGTTCCATCAATATGTAACGACCCGACCGGTCATTTTATTTTCTAAATCCCCATTCCTCTAAATAAGACTCTCCGTATATGCTTTTACTAAACCATGTGACGAGTGTCACCACACTCAAAACAACCCCTCATAGGACGCGGCGGCTGAGACTGACTCGGACCTGGCCTACTGGACTGGCCGGTAATAGCACCTCGAACATGAGGCATACTAGATACTGGCGGTGCATAATAGGGGTCCAAGGTCTAGGAGGAGCTGGAACACTGTTGGCTGCTGGAATAGCTGAATGAACAGGGCGATTCATAAAACCCCTACCATGGCGTTCTACTGCTGCACGAGCTCCTGAATAATGACCAGTCTCTCGAGACATCTTGGCCTCTCTCTCCTCTATGTCCCGGGCAAACATGCCCTCCACTCACCTAGCAATGCTCATTGCCTGCTGATAAGTGATGTCCATCTCCAACTCCCTGGCCATACTGGTCCGAATACTGGGGTGGAGTCCCTCAATGAAGCGACGAACCCTCTCTCTGACTGTAGCAACCAAAGTCGGTGCATGGCGAGCTAACTCACTAAAACAGACTACATACTCTGATACAATCATTGCACCCAGACGCAACTGCTCACACTCTGCGTGCCAAACATCCCTGAGGCTCTGAAGAACATACTCACGCAAGAACATCTCTGAAAACTGAGTCCAAGTGAGTGAGGTTGCCTCGTCTGGACTACTCAGCTCATAGGCACGCCACCACTAATATGCTGCTCCCCTCAGCTGGAAAGCGGTAAAAGAAACCCCACTCGTCTCCACAATGCCAATATTGCGGAGAATACGATGACACTCCTCAAGAAAACCAGAGCATCATCTGCAGCTAGTCCGCTAAAAGTAGGTGGGTGGTACTTTCTGTACCTCTCAAGTCTGAGCTACTCTGCCTCAGAAGCAGCTACCCTGGTCTCATGCTCAACTGGAGTCACTAGGGGCATAAGAATATACTCTAGGGTCTGATCAACCTGGACCCTCTACTCAGGAGTGCGGACTGTGGGAGTATTTTCCCTTCCCCCGACCTGAGATGTAGCGGGAGATATCAAAAATAGTACAGACTGAACCTGAGTGCTGAACATGCTCATGAACTGAGCTAAAGTCTCCTGGAAGGCTGGAGTAGCAATAGGGATCTTCGATGTCAGCCCTCCAGCTAGATCTGTTGGGGGCTCCTCTAACGCAACTCTAGCAGGTACTCGGGCTGCACCGTGTGGTCTTCCTCTACTCCGACCCCGGCCTCTAGCGGCTCTGATTGGGGGCTCGGGTGCTTGATTGTTGGTCCTCCTGGTACGTGTCCTCACCATTTGTGAGAAAGAATAAAATAGAGTTTTAGAATTTTTGATGTCAATAACTCGCACGACAAGGAAATCAAAGGAATATGATTGTTCTTAACAGTTACATAGCCTCCCGAAGATAATTACGAATGTCTCTGCACCGATCCAGGAGACTCTAGAAAATCGGCATGTGACTCGCAACTCCTATGAACCTAGATGCTCTGATACTAACTTGTCACGACCCAAATTAACCCTCTGTAAGGTGTCGTGACGACTTCTAGTCTTTACGATTAGGTAAGCCTAATATTACAAAAAATGTAAAGAAAACACAACATCTTAAAGATAAACAGCATATTGTGAAAAACCTAAAGTATTACCACTCGGCATATACAAAATAATTTCCCCAGACCTGGAATATCACTAAGTCACAAGCTGCTATAATCTATGTAGCTCTTTACAAAAGTCTGAAGATAATAAAGAAAATCTCTAGGCGAGGGAGTAGAAGGGGACTCCGAGGATCTGCGGACGCAATTAGAAGTACCTTGAAGTCTCCTAGAATTAGTAGCACGCAGTAACCCCGAGGCTGATAGCTCGCACCTGAATTTGCACACAAAAAACATGTGCAGGAAAAGGCATGAGTACACCACAATGGTACTCCAGTAAGTTCCAAGCCTAACCTCGGTCGAGTAGTGACGAGGTCAGGTCAAGGCCCAACCGAAGTAAATATAATAAATTAAACAGTGAAAGATATAAGTAAAGTTTACGGTAACACAGTTAAAGAAATTCTCAAAATTTTAACAGTTAAGGGAGCCCTCGGCTCAGAACAAGGTAAACACAATGGGGAATCACCCGGGATACCGTCTTCTAGTTTCGAATGAATATACAGTACAAAGGGATCTCCCGGAATACGTCCGTAGTCCCAAAATAAATATGCAGTGCTGGGGGATCTCACGGAATACATCTGTAGTCCCAAAATAAATATGCAAGACAGGGAGATCTCCCGGAATACATCTGTAGTCCCAATTTAAATATGCAAGACAAAGGGATCTCCCGGAATACGTCTGTAGGGGAGTAGTTAAAACATATAGGCATACTTCTCTAATCTAAGCTAAACAATTAAATGTATTAGTGCAATTTAATAAGGGAAAACAGTTTATGATATATAAAGGAAAAATGGGATTTTTGCAATAATAGCCTGTTTATGTACTCGTCACCTCACGTACAAGGCGCCCACACATCAATTAATATCAAACATCCTAAGGGGAAAGTCCCCAACACAAGGTTAGGCAAGCCAATTACCTCGAACCGCTCAAATCAACTCGATATCACGTGCTTGCTGCGAGTATCCGACTCCAAATGGCCTGAATCTACTCAAATTAATTGTATAATGTAAATATAACTACAAGTAACTAATTTAACTAATTAATTCGAAGTTAAAGTGTGAAATTAGAAATCGCCCAAAAAGTCTCACCGGGCCACGTCTCGAAATCGGGTAAAAATTACAAATTATGAATACTCATTCACTCACGAGTTCACTCGAACAAAAATCATCTAAATCCGACGTCAAATTCCTATTCAAATCTCAGATTTTCAATTGGGAAATCTTTTCCCCCGTTTCCAAACTTCTACCCTCAAATTCATTAATTAGATGAGGAAAACAACAATAGATTAATGTAACATACACGAATTAGAGTTAAGAATTGTTACCCACTGATTTCCTCTTCAAAATCCTTGCAAAATCGGCTTCTCCCGAGCTAAAATTCGAATTGGTCAAAAATGAGGAATGAAACCCTTGAATCTGCCTCTTCAACCCAGCGATTTCCGCACATGCGGTCACGCACCTACGAACAAACCCATCGCAGGTGCGAAGTCTACTTACTTGGGCTGGGTCCGCACCTGCAACCCCTGGGCCGCATATTCGGTTCCGCTTCTGCGGACAACGAGCCGTACCTGCGAGCCCAGCTTAACAAGCCCATTTCTGCATCTGCGAGCTTCCCATGCGCACCTGCGAGCTCGCAGGTGCGGTCAAACTTGCGCACATGCACTCTATCACAGCCCCACAAGTTCTGTATTTGCACACTCTTTCCGCACCAGCGGCTGTCGCACCTGCGACTTCCTTTCCTCAGATGCGAAACACCAGAACCAGCAAAAGCGTCAGATTTTCCCAAGTCCAATTCCATTCCGTTAAGCATCTGAAACACACTCGAGGACCTTGGGACCTCAACTAAACCTACCAACCAATCCTATAACACCATACGAACTTTATCGATCCTTCAAACCACATGGAACAACACCAAAATCATGAATTAAGCACAGATTCAAGCCTAAATATTTTTGAATTTATCCAAATTATACAAACGACGCCGAACCACATCAAATCTAGTCCGAATGACCTAAAATTTTACACATGTTACAAATAACACTATGAACCTACAACCACTTTCGGAATTCCATTCCGAGCTCGATAGCAAAATTTCCACCATCGGCTGAAGTCGCCGAAAAAGTAACTTTTGCCAATTCAAGCCTAAATCTACTATAGACCTCCAAAACACACTCCAGACGCGCTCCTAACCCCAAAATCACTCAACGGAGCTAACAAAGTTGACGGAATTCCATTCCGGATCCATCTTCATGCAGTTCTGACTACGATCCAAACTCTAAGGCTTAAACGCACAATTAAGGACTAAGTATCCCAAAACTCTCTGAATTCCATTACAAATCACTCCGGCAAGTCCCAATAGCGGAAACAAACGTGGGGAAGACAGTTATTAGGGGATCAGGGCTCTAACTCTCAAAACAACCGCCCGAGTCGTTACAAAATGCCTATACACTGTGAAATTCAGAGATAAAATGACGTTTGGAGAGACCTTTTTCCCCGTTACTTTCTTCCATTCAATTCCCCTTATATTCTTAAATAAATTTTATGTTACATTCTTTAGCTTGATTAATTGTCATTTTCCTATTTAAGATCCATCTTTATCGGAAAAAGAAAACTACACAAATCTCCAGTAACAAAAGAGAGGGTTTTCGGTGATTTCCTTGGAAAGAGAAGTCGACATGGTGACGACATTAGTATACATTTCATATCTCCTAATGTTAGATCTGCGCAGGTTTCTGTACCGTTTTTCCTTATCAAATTAGTGTAATTTATTAATTACATTTTTGTTGATCAATTTTTGTTCCATCAATATGTAACGACCCGACCGGTCATTTTATTTTCTAAATCCCCATTCCTCTAAATAAGACTCTCCGTATATGCTTTTACTATTTTATGACTTACGGGGATGGTTAATTCGGGTTTGCAAGGGCTTAGGTTGAAATCGGAACACTTAGTTCCTTAACATTTGCTTCAAAGGAGAAAGTTTTACTTTGGTCAAAATTTCTAGTAAACGATCTCGGAGACAAGATTCGACGGTCCCAATAGATTTGTATGATAATTTTGGACTTGGGCTTGTGTTCGGATCGGGTTATGGATGACACAGGAGTATTTTGGTGCCTAAAGTTGAAAGTTGACTTATTGAAAGTTAAAAAGTTTTTAAATTTTGGTTTGGAGTAGGTTTTGGTGTTATCACGGTCTATTTGGGATACCGAGTTCGGGAATAGTTCCGTATGGTGATTTAAGACTTTCACACAAAGTCTGGTACCATTCCAAGTAGTTTAGGTATGATCTGACGCGTTCGAAGCAAGTTGGAAGAACTTGAAGTTCATAAGTTGATTCGATTTCGTTCGGGGGTGTGATTCTTAGTTTTGGTGTTATTTTCCGCGTTATGAGGGTTCGAGAAAGTCTGTCTCATGTTTACAAACTTCTTGGTGTGTCTGGGCGAGGCACCGGGAGCCTCGGGTGTCAATCGGACGATGCGTGGACCAAGTTTGGATTTTGAGAAGTTGTTGATGCAACTAGGCTTCTGGTGCATTCGCACTTGCGAAGGGTTGGCTGTACGTGCAGCACCGCAGAAGCGACTCGTTGGGCGCATGTACGCAATTAGACTGCGTGGGCTGAGTCCGTAGATGCGTACATGGAGGGCGCTGATGCGCGACCGCAAAAGCGAGCATGGTCGTAGGTGCAGCTCGTACGCTGCAGAAGCGGGATCACAGAAGTCGGCCCTTTTCCACAAGTGCGGATTTAGGCCAACTGAGGGAGAACAACATTGTCACGACCCAATTTCACCTATAGGTCATGATGGCGCCCAACACTACAGCTAGGCATGCCAACTAATAATTTAAACATATATCAATTATTTTCAGAATAATTTTCTAAGTAATTTTATTCTTTTACTAGCAATATTAAAGAAAATATAAAAGATACCGATTAATTTAACTCCAAGAAAATAATACAAATTGCAAATTTTACCAATGTGTGCGCAAAGACTTGGTGTCACAAGTGTATGAGTATCTAGTAGATTATACAAAACTCCAAATATTGTCTGAAATAAAAATAGACAGAATAAAAATACAAGGAGAGGCATTGGTAGCTGTAGAATGGCTCAGAAAGGCATCTCACTACTACGCCTCTGGATAACGGGGATGTGCGATGATAGGTCCTCCACTAGTGCCTGTCTTAGATCCTGCACAATAAGTGCAACAAGTGTAGTATGAGTACATAAACAACATGTACCCAGTAAGTAACAAGCCGAATCTCGAAGGGGTAGAGACGAGATAGTCAACTTTGACACTCACTAAGGGTCAACAATAATAAATAGAATAAAATAGAATCATTTAAATCAGCAATATTCACAGAGTTAACAATAATTTTATTCAATTAGTAGAAATAATAAAATCCCTTCAAATGCAATAATTTCCAATCTGTTAATTAAATCCACAAGCTACGATTAAAGTAGCAAGGTATCATGTAATTATTGTTATTATTAGGCACGATTTCTACCAAGGTCGTACGGCCCATTCCAGAGTGGCGTGTACACTACCGAGGGACGTGCAACGCTATCCATAAATGCATCTATCCTGCCAAGGCGTTCGGCCAGCTCCACAAGAAAGGAGGATATTTTCTTATGTACCTCCGGAAGGAGAGTATACTTATTATAAGATCAATTCGGGAGGATGAACAATTTCTTTTAACAATTAATTAATTTAAACAGAAAAATTTTAGTATATGAGATTCCCATCTTTTACTATATTTCCCTAACAATTCACAATATATTTCAAATAATTTAATTAAATAAAGAATACAATTTACACACATAATTCATGCTTTGAGTCCTAAACTACCTAGACTTTAGTATAGATAGTAGCTACGCACAGACTCTCGTCACCTCGTGCGTACGTAGCCCCCACAATTAACAACAATTTATTTATTTAATACCTATGGGGTAATTTCCCCTCACAAGATTAGACAAGAGATTTACCTTGTCTCAAAGTCCACTTTTTCAATCAAAATGTCGCGAAAACCTCAATTCGTTGCCAAACTATCCAAATGTTATACAAAATAATTAATACATGTTCAATAATTCGAATTTAGGCTATCAAATTAATTACCCAGCCCAAAATGGTAAAATACCTAAAATTCACCCCGGGCCCACGCGTCTTCCGATTGACACTCTGACAGTAGCTGGGAGCTTTAGTTTTGGCTCCCAATTTTCAACTTGGTCCGAGCGTCTTCCGATTGACACTCGGGGCCCTCGGGACCTTGTCCGAACATACCAACAAGTTTGAAATCATAAAACGGACTCGCTCGAACTCTCGGAACATGTAAAACAACATCAAATCTAAAAATCATACCCCAAACCAAATTGATTCAACTTAAAAATTTTAAATTCTTCAAACTTACTCCGAACCCGCCGAAATGTACTTAAACTACTCGGAATGACACGAATTTTTGCGTGCAAGTCATAAATCACTATACAAAATTATTCTCATACTCGGAATTCCAAATGGACTTTAATTACTCTAAAACCTACTCCAAACCAAATTTAAAGAATTTTAAACTTTTAAATAGTTGATTTTCACTATTAAGCGTCAAAACGCTCTCGAGTTATTCAAAATCTGATTCGAACATATGCCCAAGTCCGAAATCATCATACGAACCTATTGGATCCGTCAAATCTCGATTTCGGAGTCGTTTACTCAAAATGTTGACCGAAGTCAAACTTGTCCTTTTAAAGCCAAACTAAGGAACCAATTATTCCGATTTCAACCCGATCACTTCTAAAAATTCTGAACCAACCACCTCCGCAAGTCATAAATTAATAAGAGCACATACATGGAGTTTTATTTAGGGGAACAGGATTCTAAAAGTCAAAATAATCGGTTGGGTCATTACACGCATCTCTGATGAACCTTCCGCAAATGCGGAGCCACAAATGCGACCAATGAATCGCAGAAGCGGAAAAACCGTTGGGCAGAAGGGTTGCATTTAAGTCTAGATTTAGACTCATTTCTTCATTTCTCTCACTTGTTGGTCGAATATAGAGCTCTTTGAAGAGGAATTTTCACCTAGAACTTTAAGGTAAGAGATTTCTATACAATATAAGTTTAAAACATAGATTATGGGAAAATTTTGACATGTAAAATTTTGAAAATTTTGGGTTTAGATGAAAACCCTAGGTTTTGATAAAAATGAAATTTAACCACGAAAACGATTATGGAATGGGATGAAAATCATATATTTGAGTTTGTAAGGTTATGGATAATAATTATCTTCAAACATTTTCGGAATCCGGGCATGTGGGCCCAGGGATGAATTTTTGGAATCTTTCAATTTGGATTGAGTAATTACTCTAATAGTTAAATTATGAACTTTTAAACATGTATTGAGTAATTTATATAATATTTGACTAGTTTCGGGTTGTTTGGAACCGAGTTAAGGATTTAAAGCATATTTGTGGATCGAAAGTGAGCTTGAGAACGAGGTATGTCTCTTGCCTAACCTTGTAAGAGGGAACTCCTCCTCTTAGGTGTATTTGTTGTAAATTAGTTGTGTGGAGAGCTACGTACACACTAGGTGATGAGAGTTCGTGCGTAGCTAAATTTCATGTGATGTCCGGGTAGTCTTAGATTTACATCATATTTTGTTTGCACTGTTATGTTGATTACGCATATTAATTGTCTTAAATAGAGCTGAGATTAAGGATTTTAAGATTTAAAGTCCCCAGTTTGGATTTCTTATCTTTGGGAAGAATTGAACAATTTTATAATAATTTTGAGAAATTCATGTTCACTCACGTCGCAAGTATTTTCGCGAGCGAGGTAAATTCTTCTACTAACCGTGCAGGATCTGAGGCAGGCGCATCTGGTAGTCATCCCGGCGCGCACTCCTGATACTTCGAGACTTAGCGGTGAGCTGCCTTCCGAGTCTGTTCTGCAGCATCCGAAGTATCTCTTTTGTATTTACTTTCTATCTACTTTATTTCAGACAGTAGTTTAGTATTTTGTATATTCTACTAGTAGCTCATTCCGTTCTTGGAATTTTGCTAGTAGACAATCGATGATTTTGAGTATTTATTTCACCACACTAGTTCTTATAATTGTTTACACTTTATTTTGATAAATTTCTCACCTTTTACTTATTTAATAATAAAAATCAACTATTTCTAAAATATTACAAGAATAGATACATGACGAGTTCACTGTTGGCTTGCTTAGCATCGACGTTGGACGCCATCACGGCCTATAGGAAATTGGGTCGTCACACAATAGATCTGTAAAACAAAATGTGAGAAACCAATATTTATCACATGTCCCTTTTTCTTTCCTAATATCTGTTGGTTTCTTATTTCTTATGGATTTTATTGCTTTTAACCTATCTTCGACAAGTTGCCTCAACTAGACAGTGTCTGTGATTGTGAGTTATATGCATGACGTTTCGCGGGTTGCTTCCTAGATTTTGTTGGTAGCTCTTATCACTTTTGGTAAATATTTGATATAATTGCTTGGTTTTACGTTCTTTTTTTAAAGTGAACAAAATTTAACTTGATTAGAAGAAAAATCTACAAATGGGTAAAAGATGTGCCTTTCAAGAAGTTCACTGAGTTAAAGCTAGTGCAAAATGTGTGACCTTCTAAATTTGCTTCTATAGCTATGTGTTGATTTTGTACAAGATAAGTTTTTTTTGTGACACTTTATACTAGATAAGTGTTGTATGTCTGTAGTGTACGAATGGATGTAATTTATTTAATTTTCCTTGTGAACAAGTTATATTAAAATTATAATATGGGGATTAATCAAAGGCGAAATAAAGTCAATCTTGATTTTCATTATATTTTTTATAGAAATTCCTTGTACATATTTATACAACTGGGTGCTATGTTGGACTCGGGAGGCGCGATACAAATATGGATGATTATTAATTTATGCGTTTTGAGATTTACGTGTTCACCAAAGATAATAACTTAATTACTTATTTCGCTCTTAAATGTCAAATAATGAGTTAAGTTTTTTTTTATATTCACATAAGATACTATGAGTAGCTATTTTCCCCTTTTTATATATTCACATAAGATACCATTTTTCTCACATTTTGATCTATTCACAAAGAAAAGGGAGTACGTAAATAAAGAGTAGATACCGAATATTTAACTTCTCTTGTCAGAAAATGAAACAATATTTTTGTAATTTCATTATAAAATAATTTTCAATATATTTGTATTTTACAACATTTTGTGATAATTCATACGGGTTATATGTTCAGAGAATAGTAGTATAAAATTCTCTGGAGTTTAATTACATCGGAACTTGCCGAAATATTCTAGTTGCAATCACAAGTGAGTTGTTCTACTTCTTTTATATTTTCTCTTTTTTCGAGTTAGAATTTCTTGAAACAAACATTATTGTTCTTTTTGAGTTGATTTTTGTACAATTTATACGGGTTGTCTAATTGATATTTTAATTTGCAATTCAGCTTGAATTCCAATGAAGAGATTTTATCCTGTAGTTCCTTCCAAGCCTTCAAAATCAAGTTCAACACCTCAAAGTTCATCTAACTTGGAAGAAACAGTTGACGAGTCCGAACAATTTTCACAAAGTGAAGAAGTTAATTTAAATCGTTTTGAGACTGATCGAGGGAAAAGATTAGCAATTCAAAAATATCATCCGAATGACTGTGATGCAGTAAGAAGAGCATATATTCAACAAGGTCCTTGATGACCTCGAAATCACAATTTCCCTCAAAGAAATTTTTATGGTCAATTGCGTTGTTTGAATCCTTGATGGTTTTTTGAGTACGATTGGTTGGAGTATAGCCTAACAAAAGATGCGGCATATTGCTTCTATTGTTATTTGTTTCAAGATGAATGCATTAATCGAGGGGGAGGAGATGTATTTTCAAGCATAGGGTTTACAAGTTGGATTAAGAAGGATAGATTTGCTATACATATTAGTGGACCAAACAACGTTCATAATCAGTCAAGAAAGAAGTGTGAAGATTTGATGAGACAAAAACAATCCATTCAAAGTGCACTTGCTAAACAATTTGATCAACAAAAGTTAGAATACCGAACTCGTTTAGAAGCTGCAATCGATGTGATAAGATATCTTTTGAATCAAGGATTATCATTTCGGGGACATCGTGAAGGTGAATCATCTTTCAATAGAGTAATTATATTGAACTTCTTACATGGTACACAAAGCGATGTAAAGATATTGATGATGCATATTAAAAAGCTCTAAAAAATAATCAATTGACTTCTCCATATATTCAAAAGGATATTATCACTGTATGTAAGATAAAAACAATTAAGAGTATTATCAAGGATATAAATGATGATCACTTTTCAATCTTGGTTAGACGAATCTCGTGATGTATCATGTAAGGCAAATGACTATTGTTCTGCATTATGTTGATAGGAGGGAAAGTGTGATTGAGCGATTTATGGGCATCGTTCATGTTCGTGATACTACTGCTTTGTCTCTAAGGAATGAAATTTTTAGTTTACTTACTAAACATTCTTTAAGTCCATCTTCTATATGTGAACAATGCTATGACGGAGCAAGCAATATGCAAGGTGATTTAAATGGTCTTAAGATCTTAATGCAAAAAAAAAAGTAGAGGTTCTCATTTTATTCATTGTTTTGCTCATCAACTTCAACTAACTCTTGTTGAGATTTCTAGAAGATGTGATGAAGTGCAAGAATTTTTATTGTTGGTTTATGATATACTGAATATGCTAAGAGCTTCTTTCAAGCGTAGAGATGAACTTCGTGAATCTCAAGTAGAAGAATTAGAAGAGGCATTACGTAAAGGTGAGCTTGAAACCGATAAGGGCTTGAATCAAGAATTGAGTCTTGCTAGAGCTGGTGATACACGGCGGGGTTCTCATTACAAATCCTTTAATAATTTCATTCTTATGTTTAGCCATGTTATTGATGTGCTTGTTGTTATTGCGGGTAATGCATGTGTTTGAAGAGAAATGTAAGGCAAGGGGATATCTTAAAGTATGTTTAACATTTGAAATTGTCTTCATGTTAATTTAATTTTAGCAATCACAAATGAGCTTAGTGAAGCCTTTTAAAAGAAGGAGCAAGATATGGTAATGCCATGTTACTTGTTGGAGTGGCAAAGGATCAATTGCAAGAACTGAGAAAGAAAGGTTGAGATTCACTTATTAATGAGGTATCTAAATTCTGTATGAAATACGAATTTCCATACATGAATTTGATGAGCTTTATGTTATCCCAGGAAGATCACGTCGTAGAGTTGCTGAGTATACAGTTTCACATCACTACCATGTTGAGGTATTTTATAGAATTATTTATTGGCAATTTCAAGAACTCAATATTCGCTTTGATGAGGTGACAACCGATTTGCTTCTTGGAGTTGCTTGCTTGAACCCGATTGACTCTTTTTCTAATTTTGACATTGAAAAGATATTGAGATTAGGTGAGTTATATCCTGATGATTTTGATAAATATTTTATGGCCGATCTTTGATTTCAGCTTCAGAATTACATTGTTGATGTCCGAGATCATGATAAAAGGTTTTCAGATCTTAGGGGACTTGGTAATCTTTCCACGAAATTAGTAGAGACAAAGAAACATGAGACTTATCCTCTTATTTTTCAACTTGTAAAATTTGCTTTACTTTTGCCAGTTGCTACTGCTACAGTTGAGAGAGCTTTTTCGGTAATGAAATTGATTAAGTCCGATTTGCGGAGTAGAATGGATGATGAGTTTTTGAGTAGTTGTTTGGTGACTTTATATAGAAAAGGGTGTATTTAGTCTTATTCCTAATGAGGCTATTATGAATACCTTCCAAAATATGAAAACTCGTCGAGGAGAGTTGTAGTAAGCTACGTTTTTAATATGATATTGTTACTATATTTGTTTCTTTATCTATTTTTTTAAATGTCGACACCGCTTATGGAAAATCCTTTGTACACCCCTGATACTCGCACTAAGCATGTTGAGATTGATTATCACTTTGTCCGTGACAAAGTGGCTCGAAAGGATCTCTCAGTCCAGTTCCTGTCAACAAAAGACCAACTAGCTGATGTGTTAACCAAGCCTCTCGCTTCTGCCATATTTGAGCTACTTTGCTCCAAGCTAAATGTTGTTTCTCTACCTTTAGCTTGAATGGGGAGTATTAGAGCAAGCCCTACTTCATGGAATATTTTTAGTGAAATCAATCTCCTACATGATAAGGGTTAGGTTCAAAATAGTTAAAACTCTAACTCTTATGTACTCTATTATTACATGTAGACTAACACGAGTGAAGATAAAAATACAAAAAGTTTTCTAGCCTCTTTCTCCTAAGCTAATACTAGAGTAATGTTAATCTAGTCAATTATTTTCTTTATCCAAATAATGGAGTTTTAACTTTCTATTTTTGTATTTCTTCCTCCGATGCAATCATAATTTGTTTTAAAACTACGTTTTTTTGGTGCTAAATCTATAAAAAGAATTGGCTGAAACTCTATTACTGTTAGCTAAATAATGGCCTGAAAAAATTGATTAAAAACAATTGTTTTTAAAAATTAATGAAATATAGGTTTATTTTAAGAAAATGTCACGTGTACAAAAATGTATTTCATCCGTAGCACAAAAAAATTAGGGCAAACAGAATTTCTCTTCAGCAATTGCAATCAGATGACGAGAACTTCTCTGCTGCGTTATTCTTGCAATGGTATTTTTCCCTTTACCTCATTCTTTACTAATTCTCCTTCTGCTTCGGCAATTGCAATCAGATATTATTCTTCATCTCATAGCATTATTGAGAATGTCAAGTGTTTAGATGATGCTCTGAGTCTCTTTCGTCGAATGGTCAGTACGCAGCCTCTTCCTTCTGTTTTTAGCTTCTCCAAATTATTAAAGACTATGGTAAATATGAAGCATTACTCTGCTGTTGTTTCCCTTTTTCGACAAATGCAGAAATCTGATATCCCAATTAGCGATTACATCTTGTGTATCGTGATTAACAGTTATTGCCTAATGCTTCGTACTGATTGCGGATTTTCGGTGTTACCCATTTACTTGAAGAATGGCATTCCATTTAATGTTGTCACATTTAGCACCTTACTAAGGGGACTCTTTGCGGAAAATAAGATAAAAGATGCAGTTAACTTGTTCAAAAAGTTGGTGAGACAGAATATTTGTGAGCCGAACGAATTCATGTATTCCATAGTCATGAATGGGCTTAGCAAAAGTGGCCATACTCAAAAAACTTTCGATTTGCTACGGGTAATGGAACAAGGAAGCACTAAGCCCAATGAATACATCTATAACATTGTTATAGATGCCCTATGCAAAGATAGAATGTTAGATGCTGCAGTTAGCCTTTTTGAAGAGATGAAACAAAAAGGCATTCCTCTGGACATTGTCACATATAATTCATTGATTGATGGTCTCTGTAAGTTTGGTAAGTGGGAAAAGGTTAGGCCTTTGTTCTTTGAAATGGTAAATCTTAATATTTATCCAAATGTGCGCACTTTGGCCATTGTAACAGATGGATTATGCAAAGAAGGGAAAGTTGAAGATGCTGAGGAGGTAATGAGACACATGATTGAAAAAGGCGTAGAGCCTAATGTGGTCACCTACAATGTGATAATTGATGGATATTGCTTGCGCGGTCAAATGGATAGAGGAAGGAGACTTTTCGATTCCATGATAGATAAGAGCATTGAGCCTACCATTATTAGCTATAACATATTAATAAATGGATATTGTAAGAAAAAGAAATTGGATGAGGCCATGCATTTGTTTCGTGAAATTTCTCGAAATGGACCGAAACCTAACATTGTTACATACAGTACTATCTTGCAAGGTCTATTTGAAGTTGGAAGAACTGACTTTGCCGAAATATTCTTTGCTGAGATGCTATCTACAGGGATCAAACCTAATATATGCACCAATGGCATTTTGCTTGGTGGTTACTTTCAGAACGGGCTTGTTGAGAAAGCTTTGTTGCTTTTTCATGAGTTGGAAAGAAAGAGAGAATATACTGATATTGAACTTTACAGTATTGTAATTGACGGATTATGTAGAAATGGTAAGCTCGACGAAGCTCGTGCTATATTTGAGAAGCTTTCTTTAATTGGAATGCCTCCTAATGTGATAACTTACAATATGATAATAAATGGATTTTGTCTAGAAGGGTTGTTAGATGAAGCTAAAGATATGCTTAAAAAAATGGAGGATAATGGTTGTTCTCCAGATAATGCCACTTACAATATTATTGTTCGAGGATTTCTCAAGTTTCACAGAACTAGTGAAATGACAACACTTTTGAAGGAAATGACTGGAAGGGGATTCTCATTTGATGCAGCTACAGCAAAGTTACTTATACACCTTATCGCCGAGGATCCTTCTTTGCTTAACATGATACCACAGTTTCACTCACTCAACAACAATAAACCCAGTGAATTCACACAAGTGGGGATGATATCACACTTTCACTCGGGAAGTAAAAAGTGAATATTTATATCACTTGGTTTATTCTGCTATATTTATCACTATGCTGTAATTTCCTTTTACCTCTGCAAAGGAAATCGCATCTAATGGAAATGCAGAAGCTGAAAGAATCTCAGTTAGAACATCCAAGTGAGCCTATTGAGGAGGTACATCAGTTCTAATATTTGATTGTTATGCCACTCTACTTTATCTTGGAAATCATATTTTATTTCACTCTTAATATGAGAAATGATGCGAGTTATAAGTCTAGGAATAACTTTTTTCAGTGGTGATTAGTGGTCTTCAGGTGTTATAATTTTCTATCATCAATAACAGCTTCCTGTCAGATGAGAAGCTTCTTTCTACGTGACAGAGTGAAGCATGGTGCTGGTATATTCTTCTCCAGGAAACAATACTCTTCTCCGACTTTAGAGCTAAGAAAACTTCGACTTGAATACAATGCGACTTTAGAGATAAGAAAACTTTCGACTAGAATACAATGCGACTTTAGAGATAAAAATAATTTGGCTAGAATACAAGGCTAACAAGTTCCCTATATATCTACTAGTGCAGTTATTCCTTTTACAGAGGAAATGAGCAAAGTAGTCGAAACTCCAGGAGAAGCTTTTACAGCGGAAGTATGGGTTTAATGTTATGGATGCCGTGGTGTTAAGCCTCCAATTATGGATGTCAGTCGCACAAAACAAATGACTGTTTTCTGGTCTTCACTGGCACAAAGCATGAGCAAGCACCCAATGAAGGGAATGCTTACAGGCCGTGTTACCATTTTAAACTGAGATGGCCAACTGAGGTTTGTATTCTTAAGCTTCAACGCTTTTCTTTTCCCCCATTCGGCATCATACACATCTATGTTGACTGATATTTTATCGCTTTTCAGATTTTAGACTTGTTATCAAATTGTTTTTTCTATTAACGATTGAGGTTGAAGTTCTTGAGAAGGCTGCATTAATGTCAAGAGAGGGTTTGCCGCTTAGAACATCTGGGGAAGCTTTCTACTTGAACTGGGCTTTACATTCATTTGGGATAACATTGTAAGTCTAGGAATAGCATTTCAGTGCTCTTTAGTAGTCTTCAGGTATTATGCTGCCGAGGTTGCTTTTATGGCTTTAACAAAATGTTCGTATTCTCCTCCGCCTTCTTTGCACTAGAGCCAAATTGATGTTAAGGAGACATTCTTCAAGCTAATAGATGTTTGTCTTGAGATTAACAAACAAGGACATTTTAATGCTGTTGGAAGACTATCAAAGATTTCACTTTTGTACAGTAAATTGACATCTTTTCCCATTTCAGGCAAATTTTTCCTTACCAATGATCCTTCAACTCTTCTCTCGGAATTGGAAGGTGAACTTAGCAAAACTGATCCTTGCATGGATTCACTCTGTCCATTTCTGGTTGTCAAGAAAAATTCAGAGGTCCGTCTCATATTTCACCATGTACCCATTCCAATTACTGTGATTGGCTTATTATTACCGGTTCTGATGCAACTACGTATTCATGCCTTTGGCAGATGAAGAGGAGATGGCTCACTCTAAATATACATCTCCACAGTCCATAGGTGCTGAAAAGGTTAATGCATGTTCAATGTAAATGAGAAGCCACCTTCTTAGATGGAATCATTGTGCCATTTGCCTAGAGAAACTATATCATCAGCTGCAATGACACCATCCGATTCATCTATCATCCCGAATGCAAATTCTACCGCGACGAAGACTCCAGAGGCATATTACTTGCGTTTAGTGTCCTCTTGAACACAGAGGCTGGCAAGGATGATTATAACTACCATCTGTTAAAATATTTTTATGATTTATTTTCTGAAACATTGAAGTGTTTTGGAAGTTATGTTGTATTAATGTGAACTTAACAGGGTAAGTCCTTGTCATATCTAAGTTGACTAACTGGAACTGCCCGAGTTCTTCTTGTCATATCTTAACTGCTGCTAGATGGTTAAAGACCTCAGATGCAGATACTCTGCTTCCTGATCCCATTTTACAATCACCTTTTCTGCTTTATCTGTCGAGTTAAATGAGCGCTTAGGACTTGGATTTGGTCATTTGCTCTCCCCTTCAGAAAGCATACATGAGATACAGACCATTTCACCTCATTAGCACTTATGATTTATTCAAACAAATTGATTGATTACAGTTTAGAAATTGAATAGTTATTCTATTCACATTCATAGCTGGGAGGAATTGCACATATCCCAACCAATTTTGGGCTACAGGAAAACTTTATCCATTTCTTCAGCTTCGTTCGCAGACTTCATCATGTTGGCGACATAGACCCCACTACCAAGAATCAACAGAGCAACAAGAGTCATTTTCATCATTTTCCTTGGCTTCTTCAGGTTTGCAGCCAAACAGCTAGCGTTTCCGGTTGTTTCATCATCCGTCCAATCATCAGACGATTCATCACTTTCAGATTCACTGTAAGAACTACTTGAGCTACTTTTATCTGCTGGTGATTTTTCTCCAAGATTTCTAGCCTCTGTTTGCTCGGTGGTTTTAGGACTAGTGTTGTTTTGTTCTTCTTTTGCTGGCTCTTTAGCAGAGTTATTAATATCAGCATTATCCTGCTTAGTAAATTCATCTCGTAAAGAGGTCTTCTGTCTTTTAGCAGGGGTATTCTCAGCTTCTGAGGCTGGCAATTCCTGATCATTTTTCAGTGTTGAAGTTATCAGTTTTGGCTGTTTAACATGAAGAATGCCATTTTCAAACTTTGCACTGATTTTACTTTTGTCACAATTTTCTGCAACAGGAAAGTCCTTCTGAAACCTCTGCCATTTATTCTGCCCAATCGGCCTTTGTCCGTTGATCTTCAGAATTCCCGTTCTGGTCAGTTGAACCCTCATCTGTTCCTTCTTGAAACCTGATGATTTCAATCTTCATCAGTGTGTTATCATATATGAAATCAATATGTTCCAGAAGATAGAATTTCAATCTCTAAGGTTAACTATGAAAATTATTAAGAAAATAACAACAGTTGCGCCTGATGTGGATACATGACTTCTCAGATATCTTAGTTGACATAAGGCATGGAATAAGTTACTGTGAGATGTGACATCTTCATCTGATTATGAACTTTTCATTTTCTGGAGAATTGTTAACATTATTCTGAGCATAGCGGGAAAAATCTCATATAGCAGTATAGCATTTTATAGAATCCCTGTAATTTCTCATGATGTTGTAAGGTTAATATCACCAGTGGGGAATCCAACATATACTAGTTGCGCATGCACTAGATGGAGTCGTACTGTATATATGTTCTGTAGAAATTCTTAAAGAATTTTTTATTTTAAGTATCAATATATATTGAGAGGTTCACCCACTGCTTTATTGGATCAGTCTATAAATCATTCTGTCGCAAGTGTATTGCATGCACCATTTTGGCGGGAGAGGGAGGTGAATCCAAAATTTAACTCAGTTTGTTTTACTCTTTATATATGTGCCAACTTGTTTCTCACACGTGCGAGCACTTACATATATATAGTGCGAGTTAGATGCAATATAATCTACTGAATCCACAACAACAACATATTTAGTGTGTTCCCACGAGTGGGATCCGGGGATGGGGTGTACGCAGACCTCACCCCTACCTTGTGTGAGGTAGAGGCTGTTTCCGATAGATGTACTGAATCCACATCTAGTATAAATCCGTCAGTGATGGGAGGAGGAAACAGATGATTAATGACAGGAATGAGTAAAGAATGGCACCTGGAATATTAAGGTGAAGAGTGTCAGAGAGTTCTTCTTGAACCAGCTTTGATGTTGGCACAAAATCTTCATATATTTGAGTTGGTGTAGCAGCTGCAGCTCCCTTTGAATTCATTTCCTGTGTTTCTTTCCTTTCCTTTCCTTTTTGCTAATACGTAATATTTCCTTTTATCCTTTGTCTTTGTTCTTGTTGATGGAAATGAAGTTTACACAGAAAATTCCTCAAAGAGAACTTTGTTGAATTGCTTTCTTTGTTTTCTTTCAGATTACATATTCCTTAACTTATTCCCATTCCTGTTTTTGTAAACCTTTTCTTTACTCTACATAGTTTTTTTGTACAATAAATAAACATGAGAAAAACTCCCACAATAGGAAACCTGAAGTTCAAAATTTGCAGTTCCCTATTGAACAATTTTTCCCGCTGAAGTTTCTTTGGGTAACTTGTGGTATTCTTCCTGCATGCAGAAGAGAGTTTCTTTTATTGTTGGAAATGTATCTTTTGGCACTAGAGAAGTTGGTACACTCTTTGGAGAAATGTATATTTTAACCGCTCCCAAAAATAATAGCCGATAAAATATTTTTGTTTGTTTGTTTTATGTGTATTATATACAAAATATGTATATAATTTATACGTTTTTTGGTTAGCAAATGCAATTAATTTGCCGATCGACCACTTTTGTATTTTTTTCCTATATTCTTCAATGTGGGGTTCTTCATTTCTCCAACCTTCGTCTAAATTGTTTACTCTTTCTTTGCATAAAAGTCCTACTTTATTCATTTTTCGTTACCATAATGTGCTTTATTGTGGAAGCCAAAATTAGCACGAGCCTAACTGTCTAACCGCGGAACAATTCTCATATTATGAAACCCAACGCTGTTATTTAGGAATTACTCAATGTGTTATGAATTTTAGTTTTCTAGTTCAAATTTTTTGGGTCACAAATATCTTGAAATTAAGATTTTCAGTTTAAAATTTAAGGACAAAATAAATAGCACTCTAGATTGGTTGTTTGTGTACTTTCCCTGACCTATCCCTTATTGTACGAGTCGCTTTCGAGTGCCTCAATGACTATTTGTGTAAATATTAATTCCCATATTACCATTAGAGAAATCAAAACAAAAAGGGGCTGAAAAAGAAAGCACACTAATAATTATATCTTTTATTTCTTGAGAAGGTGGGCATCTATATCTTTGGTCAAATCAAGGACTACACCCAAGAAATCGAGAGGCTCAGGGGTGTCTTCAGTTTTCTTCTCGTACACTAATGTCCATGTAGTCCACTGATCTTCACTAGATGTGATAATAGTGAAGTAATTATACAACTCTAACAAATCTCCTCCAATCACTTTCCAAGTGATTGATTTCTTC
Source organism: Nicotiana tomentosiformis (assembly GCF_000390325.3). Taxonomy (NCBI): domain Eukaryota; kingdom Viridiplantae; phylum Streptophyta; class Magnoliopsida; order Solanales; family Solanaceae; genus Nicotiana; species Nicotiana tomentosiformis. Next base: position 155,310,470 of record NC_090812.1, read on the forward strand.
TGATGATCGAAGGCTTCAATCACTTCCTTAACAATCTTTTCTTTTCCATCTATAATCATTAAAATTCAAAAATACAAGAGATGTTACTCCTAGTTCAATAGTGCAATTCCTCATAAAAGATATAAACATTCATGAAAAAATTATAGATTTGATTATAATGTGTTTGGTATGACTGAAGCAATTTTTCATGAAAAAGGTTTTGTTCTGCAAAATATTTGGAAAATATTTTCTAATATTTGATTGGTGAGTGAAAGATATATTACGGAAAGCATACATTAAAGATAATAATAGTAATAATATTAAAAATTTATAGGTCATTTAATTTGATAAAATTTTGAGTGCTAAAATCTAATAGTAAGGTCTAAAGATTAATTGGAGCAAGTAGAAGAAAGTTAAAAGTTAAAATAGTTGTAATATTTTTCTCTAAGGGAAATGACTTCCGCCTAAAGAAGCTATTTTTCTTCTTTTTTTTTAATGCAAAATGTCTTACTCAGAATATATTTATGGTAATCAAACATAATCAAAATCAAATACACCTAAATATAAGAAAATGATGCATATAAAGAGAGCGGGGAAATGTGTGTTACCCTCGTTGTATTTCCAGATAACGATCGAACCAACTTTTATAATTTGACCTTCATGAATCTCAAAATGGTTGATCTTACTAGGGCTTATGGTGGGTATATGATGAGTATTAACGTGAAAAATATCCTGAACAGAGTGTCCTCCACTCTTCACCTCTAATGAAGCAATCAACTTGCCCTTCACACCCATATTTTCTTCTCTTCGGAATAGCAATTGTTGTGAAAAGAAAGTGGTGAGAAAGTATTCAGAACTTGTAGGTTTTAGTTAGCTGTAAAATTTTAAGTCGTGGACCCCCTTTGAATTTCAGTGGCGTGTCCAGGTTGAATTGATTACTAATTATATATTTTTGACCTTGTATATATAGTATAATTTTTCGGCAAAATAGTCCATGCATCCTCTAGCTCTGCCCCTAGTTAAGGAGGCTATTTTGTTGGCAAACGAAGAGCCGAAGTTGATCCTTATTGATAGCGAGATGAAGAAATCAAGGATATTAATTTTTTTACTTTCTTGGCTAATTTAAAAGCAAGGTTTTTAATTATTTGACTTTCCTGACCAATTTCGAGTGTCATATCTATTTGTTTAATTAATTTCCTTTCCCTTAAAAAATCTATAAGGCCATATGCCTATTGTGTGAGAGAGGATTGTAAATGAATTATATTTCAGCCCCAAAATAATGTCCTTTAAGGATTTGCAAAATATAATCAGAAATGGCTTTGTTAACTTTTCATCAGTTTTTCCAAGTTTCTTTTTTTGCACTTTAAATTAAGAAACTTCTTTCTCTATAAGTTGAGAAGTTTGGGCATAGGGCAACCAAAAGAAAATGTGAATGTCACGTCTCAAATTCACGTGATCTGCACCTAGTATCCTATTCACATTGAACAAACCAACTCATATAATTCATCCGGGTCATATGTGCAATACACGACGCTTGTCCACCTATTAGGGTCTTAGTCTAATGAGATTATAGATTCCCCGCCCTAGGTATATAGGGTCAACTTGACATCAGCACGAGTCTTAATTCCATCTTTTAAAATGTTATTTGTAATTATGTTAAACCCTAATGTCTTACTGCACAAGTAGCTAGATCCAAACTTCACATTTTTGTACAAGAAAGTCAAATAATTAAATCTTTGTTTTTAAATTTGGCCAAGAAAGTCAAATAATTAAAACCTGCTTTCTTCATCTCTCTATCAATAAGGATCCTCTTCCGCTCTTCGTTTAAAATGTCGACTTTAAAATTTATTACTTCTTTCGTCTCATTTTATGTAACTAGTCTTATATGCGCGTGTATCCCACATTAAAAATACAATATATTTGAATTAGAAAAATAAAACTTAGAAAAATTTATGATGAATATTAATCTTATCTTGCTAACTCATAATGAATGATTGTAAAAAAAACTCACATCAGAATATGGCTCGAAAATCATGAAATTCAATGAATTTTGAAATATACTTTACAACTATCTAAAAAAGATTACTTATTCTAAATAGGTAGCCTAGCTCGATTGAAAGCTTGATTAATTTTTATTTTTCTCCTCCGTAATGATTTGTTTAAGCAAGAAATATTAGAGAGTTCTAGATGATCGAGAGTCATAATTCCACACATTAAAGATCACATATTTACTGCGTAACCGGTAAAGTTTTTGCCATGTGACCAGGAGATCACGAGTTCAAGCCGTGAAAACAACCTCTTGCAGAAAGGCATGGTAAGACTGCATACTATAGACCCTTGTGGTCCGGACCTTTCCCGAACCCCGCGCATAGTGAAAACTTAGTGCACCACACTGCTTTATATATATATATATATATATATATATATATATATATATATATATTTACCGCGTGAGATAAATCCAACAAACCAATTATTATTTGTCTTTATTTACATATAAATTATGTGTTTGTGTCACTACTAAAAATTCGCTAAAAACCGACCAAAAATACCGACCAACGTTGGTCGGTTATGGTAAATTACCGACCAAAATGCGACCTTTTACGGTGTGGACGGTATTTTGATGGTCGGAACGGCTTACCGACCAAAGTTGGTCGGAAATTACCGACCAGCTTTGGTCGGTATATTAAAACGACCATCTGACAAGTTTAATTACTTACCGACCAACTTTGGTCGGAAACATATTTTATTAATTTAATTTTACCGATCAAAGTTGGTCGGATTATCTTTCTTTTTATTAATTATTAAAATTAAAAAAAACCGACCAACTTTGGTCGGTAATTGAAAATATATATTTTTTAAAACTAATTAAAATTAAACATTACGGACCAACTATGATCGGTAATCTCAACAATGCAAGCAAAATACCGACCAAAGTTGGACGGTAGTCTTGAATTCTGGGAATTCAACGTTCATTAACCGACCAACTTTGGTCGGTATTTTGGAATAATTTTTTTATTATTAAAAACCGACCAACGTTGGTCGGTTTTTCTGGGATTAATTTTGGCATAAAATGCCTGTTTTGGCAGCTAAACCACCTGCCAGCATACCAATACAACAATACAACAACACAACAACAACAACAACAACAACAACAACAACACAACAACAACAACAACAACAAAAACAAAAACACAACAACAACAACAACACAACAACAATAACAACAACAACAACAACACAACAACAACAACCAAAACATTCAATAAATACTTTAAAACTAACAAATTAAAGTTCAATTGAACATAAAAATCCAAAACCAAGTTAAAATTAATTACAACTAGTTCAAAACTGGTTCTATTTGTCTAGTTCAAAGTATATAAAAGTCAAGGGGTGTTTTGTACAACATCATCATCACCGTCTGATGAACTTTCATCTACAAGACGATATAGAGAACGGTCTTGTGGAAGACGGGAAGCACGATCACGGGGAGGACGGGAGGAGCGATCACGAGCAGGGCGGGAGGAACGATCACGTGAAGGTCGACCCTCTGGAGATGACTCACGAGATTGGGGCAACGGAAAAGCTCCACTAGATAGGAGAGTTCTGATCTGAGCTTGCATGCCAAGGAATTGAGCATCTCTAAGCCTTTATCTTTCCTTGGCCGCTTCTAGCTCTTATGTGAGCTTTGTCACTGTCTCCCGCATAGCGGAGAGGCTCTCCCTATTAAGTTGCTCGCCATGCGAGAAAGTCCCTATTCCTCGCATTCCACACTTATAGCGATGGAAGTTTTTAGTAGGAAGCCCGTATACCTTCCCCATTTTGGACCGCCAACAGACTCCAACCATATTCTTTCAGCATCCTCGTCCGAAGGTTGGGTTGGCTCACCCGATTCACCAGCTGGATGACTTACGGATGAATTCCTCCACGTTACTTTGGTAGCGACCCTATATTATTTTAAATTAAATCAGTATTTCAAGTTGTTTATAAAAGTAAATTATAATACTTAAATAAAATTGAAAGCTTACATATGCAGTCGAGGCCCGGTCCTCGACCCACCTATCTTGATCCCCCTCTTTCTTCTTCTTCACAACATGTGTCTCCTTGAATAGCTCATCATGACTCATTGGATGTCCATACTTCTTTTCCTGAAAATAAATTAATTTAGTTAATAAACAGAATAGATATACTTAGAAAAGTAAAATAATTTAAGCAATTACGTACCAATCTTCTTTTTATTGTCCCTAGGCTGATCACACCTCCAGTGTGCAAGGAGCCTCCCTTCTCGGATGCACGAGCTTTCTTTCCTTTTTTGCTCTTCTCTAAGAACTCTGCGGTAAGCCATTGCCTTTGCAAACCATTCCACAAATTCTCAAGTAACCAGCCAGGCCTCTTTTTCTTCTTTCTAGCATCCGAGAAAGCATCCGCCAATCTCTTGCGAGCTTTATGATGAAAATTTGTAGCCACTTCCGCGCTTTAGCGGTCTTCCCATACACACTTGCTCTGTATTTCAAAAGTTAAATATTAGATGGAAACATCATAAGTATAAATTATTAAACTGTTTAAAAGAATATTTATACCTTAAATTGATTGAAAATTTGCTCCTTCAGTGAGAATGGGCAATCAGTCCAAGTCGCATAAGGGCCATCATAAAGCTTTCTGATGGCATTGGTGATTATCCTCGTAGCTTTATTACCCGGCCTAAACCTGCAATTTAATAACAAAAACACATTAATATCTTAGTAAAAATGTTACAAATCAATAGACGCAAAAATAATGAATAACACTTACCCATCACCCTCAGGGACTATGATGATCCTGCCATATCGATCATAATGCACTACCTCGTCATCACCATCCGAAGCATGTGTATCAGATGCATGTGAAGACGGTGTAGGCGGGTCAGAGCTAATGCCTCCCAGGCGAAGGCCTGCAATAGATGGAGTCGATGATGAAGATGGTTGCGATCCCTGTGACTGCGACATAGCTGGATGCGACCCAAGTGGATGTGATACCGATGGCTGTGACCCGAGTGGCTGTGACCCGAGTGGCTGTGACATGGGTGGATGCGATCCATGTGGCTGTGATATGTAGGGATGTGATCCATGTGGATGTGATGCAGATGGCTGTGAGGCAGCTGGACTGTATGTCGGACGTATAGTCCTGTGGCCCTGTGATGGAAGACTGGGTGTCTGAATGAAGGTGTACGGCTCGTGATGCTGTGGCAGCTCAGTATAGCCGTGTGGTGGAGGATAAGACATAGGCATCTCTGAAAAAGGTGGACAAGAGGGAGTATTATTTTCTACCCTCCTCTTTCCCTTCCTACCCTTTTCTCGACCCCGAGAACTAGTAGGGTCATTGTTACCTTGACCCTTGCCTGCCATCTGCATAATATAATACACATTTAGATTGAAACATATAAGAAACTAGCTATAAAACGAGAGTGCTTTAAAACACCAACTTTTTAATCCTCATCGACGTATTGTTCCTCGTCCGAGAATTCTTCGTCCTCACTTGTTTGAGCTTCATCAGTTGATTCCTCGTCCTCATTTTCTATAATTGTTACTTCATTTATATCAACTTCTTCCAATATGCGTTCAGGATGTTCCAAATCATTTTCTAACTGATCGTCCACTATTTGGTGAATATTGGAGATATCGTTTTGATATGCAACATCTAACACATTCTCGACTTCCACCCTACCTACAGGCTTAGTTTTTATTATAACCCACCAATCAGACTTATTCCGCCGTAATGGATAATGAGCATAATACACTTGCCTATCGTTATGTGCAATTATGAAAGGATCATAGCGATCATACTCCCTCGTATGATTAACCTCCATTATGTTGTATTGGTTGTGTACTCTTGTACCTCTTGTTGGATTTGGGTCAAACCACTTGCATCTAAAGAGTATCAATTTCTTATATGGCCAACATGTATATTCTAGTTGTAATATTTCTTTGACCACACCATAATAATCAATATCTCCAACTTGATTTCCATCACCACATAGAACCCACACCCCGCTGTTGTTGCTATTTTTATTTTTAGAGCAATCCTCTGTATGAAACTTATAACCATTCACTACGTACTTAGACATTGTTGTGACCTGAAGCCCAGGTCCCCAAGATATATTTTTCAAAAATTGATTTACACCATTATTTGGATTATTTACCTACATAGAGTTAAAAAAAGTCATAAGTTAGCACAACTTATGAATCAATTTTTATACATTCAAACTGTTTGAACCACGTATCAAATATCGTATATACAGCATCATAGCCAAATTGACCCACAAAGTGACTGTGACATATCAAATATTTTTAGTAGTTGCATCAATATGTAGTCACAGTAAATTTTACATTTTGATAACTAATAAATCAATACTTACTTGAGAAATGGTACAACTTCGGGACAATTTAGCAACATATGAAGTGTAGCTGACTTGTACTCCATATCACTCAAACTTCTCTTTCTAACATTCTTAGAACATCGGCCTGGTTGATTGAATATGGACATTGGTGGATATAATGGATCATTCACACATTCGACCGTGTGCCTATTGGGCCTATTCCTAGAACATGGCACGTTACTCTCAAAATAATAAGAACAAAAATGTGCAGTTTCCTTTGCAAGATAGGCTTCGCATATAGATCCTTCAATCTTATTCCTCTGCTTAACAAATTGTTTGCATTTGCCAATTGTCCTACATAATCTCATGTTAGCCAATAACATTTAAATAAAATAGAATAGTACATCAAACTTATAATATTACCTCTCAAAGGGATACATCTATCTGCATTGAACATGCCCTCCAAGTCGTGCCTCGTGTACAAGGTGTATTGGAAGGTGTTCCATCACATCAAAGAAACCACATGGGAATATTTTTTCCATCTTACTAGAAATTACAGGGATGTTCTGGTCCATCCGAAGTAGGTTTTCTTCCCTTAATGTGGTAGAACACAAGTCTTTGAAAAACAAACTAATCTTTGTGATGGGTTTCCAGATTCTTTCAGGCAAACCACAAAATGCAATAGGCACTAAGGTCTCCATGAAAACATGGCAGTCATGACTTTTCAAATGGCTCAACTTCCCTACCTCCATATCTACTTTTTTCCAAGATTCGACGCATAACCCTCAGGCATCTTTAATTTCGTAACCCAATCACAAATTTGTCGTCTTTCCTCCAAAGTGAATGTGTAACTTGCTTTGGGCTTGAACACCTTACCATTGTTTGCTATCTGCAAGTATAATTCAGGCCGCCTGCAATATTCTTGTAAGTCCATTCTAGCCTTCGGGTTATCTTTTGTCTTACCTTTAACATCCATCACTGTGTTGAACAAATTATCAAAATAATTCTTCTCAATATGCATGACATCAAGGTTGTGTCGGAGAAGATTATCCTTCCAGTAAGGCAACTCCCAAAATATACTCTGTTTCGTCCAATTATGATTAACACCATATCCGGGGAATCTATAAGGTGGAGCCTCAGTAACTTTACTGAAGTTCTGGACCCTCTCCCAAATTTTCTCACCTGAAAGTATCGGAGGTGGAGAATCATATTCCACTTTATTCTTTTTGAATGCATTTTTCATCCTTCTAAACTCATGATCATCAGGCAAGAATTGACGGTGACAATCAAACCATGATTGCTTTCGGCCATGTTTCAAAGTGAACGCTTTACTATTTTCCATGCAGTAAGGACAAGCTAGCTTCCCAGCAGTCATCCACCCAGACAACATTCCATACGCAGGAAAATCATTAATAGTCCACATTAAATTAGCACGCATATTAAAATTCTGCTTGGTTGATATGTCATATGTTTCAACACCATCATACCACAATTGTTTTAGCTCATCAATCAAAGGTTGCAAATATACATCAATCAAACTTTTCGGATTACGTGGTCCGGGGATAATACAATTTAAGAATATATATGGACTAGTCATACACAACTCAGGTGGTAGATTATAAGTTGTAAGAAAGACAGGCCAACATGAATATGGTGTCGCAGATATAGAAAAAGGCGTGAATCCATCGGCACACAGACCTAACCGAATGTTCCTTGGTTCACTAGCAAAATCTGATATGTCCTATCAAAGTGCTTCCAAGCTTCTCCATCTGAAGGATGACACATAACACCAGGTGGTCTTCTATTTTCAAAATGCCATCTCATATGAGGAGCAGAACTCATCGACGCATATAACCTCTTTAACCTAGGTATAAGAGGTAAATAATGCATTGCCTTGACAGCGACCATATTCCCGCTGGAAAGCCTCTTGAAACGAGGCTTTTCGCAAAATTTACAACTGTCTAAAGTTGCATCATCTTTATAATATAACATGCAACCATCTTCACAACAATCAATTCTCATTGACGAAAGTCCTAGCTTAGAAACCAATCTCTTCGCCTTATAGAAATCACCAGGTAAGTTGATATTAGGGTCAACTAGTTCACTCATAAGGTCATTGAAACAGTCCATGGCTGCTTGAGAAATATTCCAATTAGATTTGATACTTAGTAATCTAACTGCAACAGACAGCTCAGAGTGCGGACTTCCTTCACGTAGTGGACGACTAGCTTCCTCTAACTGTTTATAAAAACATTTTGCGTCATCATTAGGAGTTTGTTCAACATTTTTATTGGGCTCACCCCCAAAAGCATCCGCAACCATATCCTGAATTCTAGAATCAAGATTTGTATTCTCCACCGACCTACTACTTTCACCAACAACCATGTTGTGAAATATCTCATGGCTACCATCGATCTCTCCATGATTAGTCCACACAAAGTAATTCTCTATAAACTCCTTCCTATAAAGATGAAGCTTAACTTCCTCCGATTTTTTAAACTTCATACAATCGCACTTGACACAAGGGCACCTAATTACTCCTTCACTTTGGTATGGTGGAAGTGACATTGCATGTCTAATAAAGTCATCAACCCCTTCTACAAAATCCTCCCGCAATCCCCGCCGATTAGGATAATTTCTATTGTACATCTAAGTACGATGTTCCATCTATACAAATAAAACAAGAATAAATTAATTTATTCTACAATTATAAATTAATTCTATCTTTTTTAGTTAATTCAAGATAATTATTTTTTCCTAATTACACCAATTTATATCCTAAAAGTTCAATTCATATCAAAAAGGTCCAATTCATATCTTAAAAGTTCAAATTATATCCTAAAAGTTCAATTCACAAGAACAAATCCTAAAAACTAAAATTTCAATTCATATCCTACGAGTTTAAACATAAACTAACTAAACTAAAGAAATTCAACCCATACCCTAAACTAAACTAATTCATAAATAATTGACTAATTAACAAAACTAATTAGTTAATAAAATTAATTAACAAAACTAATTAAAACAAGACCTAAACCCTAATCCTCAATAAAATGCAATGTTCAAATAATTAAAACACTAATCAATTGAAACTAATTCATAACTAATTAACAAAATCTGGAAATAATAAATAAATGGGTTCTAATTCAAACCTAGAATTTGTAGGAGATGGAGAAGGAGATCTAGGGGCGGCAATGGCAGGGAGTTTGCGTCCAACCTGGATGATTTTTGGTCGCATTTTTTGACCGACCAACGTTGGTCGGAAATAGTTGGTCGGTTTTTAGCAGATTTTTAGTAGTGTGTGTGTAAGAACGAAGAGCAAGATACTTTGTAAATAAATTAAAAAATAGGCTCATAATCGCTAAAACACATCGAGAGGAACATAAGAAGATAATCATTAACCTAAATATACTCTGTACTATTAGCTTTGAAGGATCCGAAATTAAGCTTCTAAAACCTAAACCCCGCAACCTAAAATTGGAAGAGATGAAGGAAAAGAAAGCATAAGGGTTAGATAATATCGAGTTAAGAACATAAAAAGAGATGAAAAAACAAAAGCAAAAGTAGGAAGCAATAAAGGAGTTAGAATTAAAGGCTAAGACTTCAGCAATTGCACCAAAAATATCTAACTATTAATATTGTCAAACTAAAAATACCAGAAAAGGGAGTCCAGAATAAGACTTTCTAAGTCTTAAAGCAATTATGAAATCTTTAAACATAATACTGTCCAAGTCAAAGACAAATTCGAGTTCCAGTAAAAGAATGCTTGTGCCACTGGGAAGATAAAAACATAGGAGACACAACATTTATTCTGAAAGATTTCAAAAGCCTAATTATTAATAGTAATTAATGGAGTTCTTATAAATTAATTGATGCTCTTCCATAATTAAAATCTTTCCTTACTGTTAACTCCAAATCTTTACAAAAATTTTCTTACGTATTTAAACCATTCAGGCTAATTAATAGAGTTATTATAAATTAGTTGTAGCTCTTTCATACTTAAAATATTATTTTATTTTTAACTCTAAATCTTCTCAAAATCTTTATGTACGTATTTAAATCATTCACCCTTTTAGTTTTAGGATTTCCATATTTCAGGATCTAATTATTTATTAAAAGTTTGATAAAATTTCAACTTTATTCAATATGTATTGTATTTATGGAGGATAAAAAAGGTGATCTTTGCTAAAGCCCTCCGTACTTTTTCATATATAGTATAGTATATAAATATTGTAATGACAGTCAGTCATTTTAACTTTTAGAATCTCGTTCCCTAAAATAAAATTTCCGTATGTGCTTTTATTGATTTATGACTCGCGGAGATGAATGGTTCGGGATACAAGCAGATGAGAACTGATTCTGGTAGTCAGTGGAATGGGGGTTATAATGGAAGGCAAAATTATGGAGGATATGGATATGGTGCATCGCAAAATCAGGATTCTGGCATGTATGCTACTGGAGCAGCTTATGGAGCATCCTCTAATGGCTACGGGAATCACCAGTTAGCTGATCTCTAGTGGACTCTGGCGCTAAATGAGAGATTGCCAAAGCTCTCTTCTTCTACTTTGGGGGATCAAATTTATATATGACTTATAAGCTTAAAGCATAGTGTTTGATGAGAGATTTGTAGCTGGATTTATTTTATGCTTAGTGAATCCAAGATATGTTAAACCTAAACTTAGAATGATCGGTGAACTTCGATTTTTCTACTGCTATTTTCCATCTCTTAAAGAAAAAAATGTGTTTGGGTTGAAATCGGAACACTTGGTTCCTTAAGTTGACTTTAAATGACCAAGTTTGACTTCGGTCTAATATTTTGAGAAAACGACCCCGGAAGCGGGATTTTACGGTTCCAATAGGTTCGTATGATATTTTCGGACTTAGGCGTATATTCGAATCGGGTTTTGGATAACCCGAGAGCGTTTTGACGCTTAATAGTAAAAATCAACTATTTGAAAGTTTTAAAATTCTTTAAATTTGGTCTGGAGTAGGTTTTTGAGTAATTGAAGTTTGTTTGAAATTCTGAGTTTGGGAATAGTTCCGTATAGTGATTTAAGATTTGATATTCTTTTACACGTTCCGAGAGTTCGAGCGAGTCTGCTTTATGATTTCAAACTTGTTGGTATGCTAGGACGGGGTCCCCGAGTGTCAATCGGACGAGGCTCGGACCAAGTTGGAAGTTGGAAGCCAAAACTGAAGCTCCCAGCTACTGTCAGAATCACACCTCCGCTTGGCCAGCCGCAGGTGCGACATTAGCAGATGCGGCAGTAGCTCGCAGATGCGAGTCCTTGTACGCAGAAGCGGAAAAAAGGAAGGGGTAGTGGACCGCAGATGCGGATGATTTACGCACATGCGAACGCGCAAGTGCGAAGAAATGTGCGCAGATGCGACCTTGGCCCAGGCGAGTAAAACTCGCACCTGCGAGAATTTTCCGCAGGTGCGGAAATGCATGTTGGACAGAATGGTTAAAAAGTTAGGGCTCAGACACTTTGAGCCCATTTTCCCTCTATTTCCGGGCGATTTCAGAGCTTTTGAGAGGGGGTTTCAACTAGCAATTGGAAGGTAAGTTAATTCTACACCCCTTGAGTTAAATACATAAATTATGGGTAGATTATAGCTAGTAAATCTTAGAAATCAAGGGTTTAGGTGAAAAACCTAGATTTTTATAAAAATAAGATTTTAACCACGAAAATGGTTATGGAATTGGATAGAAATTATGCATTTGAGTTCTTGAGATTATGAGTAACGTTTTCATCTAAAAATTTCCGAAATCCGGGTACGTGGGCCCGGGGTAAATTTTAGGAATTTTACCGTTTTGGTTAGGGTAAATTATTTAATAACCTAAATTCAAATTATTGAACATGTATTAATTATTTTGTATAATATTTGGATAGTTTCAAATTTATCGGCGTCGAATCGAGAATTAAACGCGATGTGATAATCGAAAAGTGGACTTTGAGACAAGGTAAGTCTCTTGTCTAATCTTGTAAGGGAGAAAGTACCCCATAGGTAATTGAATTAATAATTATTGTTAATTGCGGGGGTTACGTATGCACGAGGTGACGAGAGTCCGTGCGTAGCTACTATTAATGCTAAAGTCCGGGTAGTTTAGGATTCAAAGCATGAATTACTTGTGTGAATTATATTCTTTATTTATTTAAATTATTTAATGTATATATTGTGAATTGTTAGGGAAGATATTAAAAGGTGAAATTCTTATATGCTTAATTTTTGTTTAAATTAATTAATTGATGGAATAAATTGTGTATTCTCTCTAATAAATCTTACAATAAATACTCTCATTTCGGAGGTACATAAGAAAATATCCTCCTTTCTTGTGGATCGGGCCGAACGCCTCGGCAGGATAGATGCATCTATGGATCGTGCCGCACGTCCCTCGGCAGTATACACGACACTCTGGATCGGGCCGTACGTCCTCGGCAGAAATCGTGATTAATAATAATAATAATAAATACACGATATTTTGATAGTTTATTGTAACTTGTGAAGCTAATTGATAAATTGAAAAGTATTGGGACTTGAAGGAATTTAATTAATACATTGGGAATTGTTGCATTTGGAATAATTTAATTATTTATGCTGATTTAGTGAAATTATTATTAACTCTGTGAGTCATGCTGAATTAAATAAATTCTATTTCATCCTATTTATTATTTTTGACCCTTAGTAAGTGTCAAAGTCGACCATCTCGTCTCTAGCACTTTGTGATTAGGCTTGATACTTACTGGGTACACGTTGTTTACGTACTTATACTACACTTGCTGTACTTTTTTGTGCAGGATCTGAGACAGGTACTTGTGGAGGACCTATCATCACACATCTTCGTTATCCAGAGGCGTAGTGGTGAGCTGCCTTTATGAGCCGTCCTGCAGCTACCAGTGCCTCTCTTTGTATTTTTCATTCTGTCTATTTTTATTTCAGACAATATTTGAAGTTTTGTAAAATCTACTAGATACTCATACACTTGTGACATCAGGTCTTGGCACACACATTGGTAGAATTTGATGTCTTATTATTTTCTTGGATTTAAATCTAATCGATATATGTTTAATTTATTAGTTGGCTTGCCTAGTTGTAGTGTTGGGCGCCATCACGACCTTTAGGTGAAATTGGATCGTGACAACATGGTATAAGAGCCCTAGGTTCATGTAGGTCTCATAAGTTATGAGCAGACCTAATAGAGTCTTGCGGATCGATATGGAGACGTTTTTACTTATATTCGAGAGGCTATAGGGTGTTAGGAAACTACTTTTCTTCATCTTCTATCATGCAATTGATGCAATACTAAATTTCTTTCTCTTACTCTCTCACAGATGGTAAAAACGCGCACGAATGAGGCTTCAGACCAGGGAAGAGCTACTCCCCTAGTTGCTAGAGGCTGAGGCAGAGGCCGGAGGAGGGCTCCAGCCCGTGGTAGAGGTAGAGGATGTCCCAAGACTGTTACAGTTATTCCACCAGTGGGTCCAGCAGAGGATCTCATTATTAAGGAGCAGGGTGCAGTGCCTGTGGTAGAGCCAGCTCCGGTGGATTTCACATCTGCACCGGGATTTTAGGATGTTATGGGTCATATGTTGCGATTCATGGACACTATGACTCAGGCCGGTTTATTTCCGGTAGACCCAGCCACATCTCAGGTGGGCGGGGGAGCACAGACCCCTACCGCGCAGGCTCATGGACAGGCAGATGCTGTATATCAGACCTAGGGTGTACTACCCGTAGGTGGAGCCCAACCAGTGGAAGCAGCTACACTTGAGCCCAGGCTAGTTGCAGCCGCAGATCCGCAAAAACTATTGGATAGATGGACTAGAATACACCCTCCTGCCTTTGGGGGTGAGCGCACATGAGGATCCCATGACTTCATTGATCGGTGCAGGGACAGACCGCACAACATGAGGATATTGGAATCTCATGGGGTTGACTTTGCTACTTTTCAGCTAGAGGGCAGGGCCCGTATATGGTGGCAATATTATGTTCTTGGAAGACCAGCAGGTTCTCCTCCCATAACTTGTAACATGTTCACCCGTATCTTCTTGGACAGGTATATTCTATCCTCCTAGAGGGAAGAGATGCAGTTTCAGTTTGAGAAGATCCAGCAGGGTCAGATGTCAGTGACCGATTATAAGGCGAAGTTCTCTGAGTTATCTTGCCATGCACTTATGATACTCCCTACTGAGGCAGAGAGAGTGCAGAGGTTTGTAGCTGGTTTACATAATGGCATTCAGGCCACTATGGCTCGAGAGGTTGAGATGGGTACTTCTTATGATCTAGTCGTGGAGATAGCCTGGAGGATTGAGAATGTACGTCAGCGGAGCCGAGAGCAGGTTATGAGAGCTAAGCGGTTCAGGTATTCTGGAGAGTTCATAGGTGCTCCTTCTAGGGGGACGAGGTCAGTTCATGAGAGGGTAGTCCAGATCTAGCACCACCGCCTCCTCGAGGTGCTCCAGTGCGACCTTATCTCAGTGCTATACCAGAGAGTTCTTACCGCCCACCGTCTATTCAGGGTTCTTCCAGTGGGTTTTCAGGTCCTCAGAGCCAGACTTCTAGTTAGCGGCTTATTGCACCGTAAAGTTATTACGAGTGTGGGGATCCCAGTCATATACAGAGATTCTGTCCTAGGTTGCGGGGTAGACCAGTGCAACAGGGTCACTAACCTCTGATTACCGCACCAGTTGCTCCACCAGTCATCCGACCACCAAGAGGTGGAGAACATGTGGGTAGAGGCCATCCTAGAGGTGGAGGTCAGCCAGGTGGAGGCCAGCCAGTTGGCGCTCCAGCTCGGTTCTATGCTTTTCCAGCCATACCAAATGCAGAGGCCTCAGATGCCGTGATTACATGTATTATTTCTGTTTGCGGCAAAGATGCCTCAGTATTATTTGATCTAGGATCTACGTATTCATATGTGTCATCTATATTCATTCCATTACTAGGTGCTTCTTGTGAGTCCTTGAGTACTCATGTTTATGTGTCCACTCTTGTGGGCGATTCTGTTACTATGAATCGGATCTACCGGTCGTGTATTATTACATTCTGTTGTTATGAAACTAGAGTAGATCTCTTATTGCCCGAGATGACCGATTTTGAAATTATTCTGGGCATGGACTGGTTATCTCCATATCACGCTATTCTAGATTGTCATGCCAAGACTGTTACCTTGTCTATTCCAGCATTGCCTAGGCTGGAGTGGAAGGGTTCGTCTACTAGTTCCTTCAATCGGGTTATTTCTTTTATAAAGGCTCAACACATGGTTGATAAGGGTTGTTTAGCTTATCTAGCTTATGTTCAGGATACTACTACATAGACTCCGACTATTGATTCAGTGCCTGTAGTTCGGGAGTTCTCCGATGTATTTCCTTCAGACCTTCCAGGTATGCCACCTGATCGTGATATTGATTTCTGTATTGACTTGGCTCCAAATACTCAGCCTATATCCATCCCACCGTATCGCATGGCTCCGAAAGAATTGAAAGAACAGCTTGAGGAGCTACTAGCCAAAGGGTTCATCAGACTGAGTGTATCGCCTCTGGGTGCACTAGTATTATTTGTGAAGAAGAAGGATGGAACAATGCGAATGTGTATTGATTATCTCCAATTGAACAAAGTCACTATTAAGAACAAGTACCCGTTGTCACGTATTGATGATCTATTTGACCAGTTACAGGGCACCAGGGTGTTCTCTAAGATCGACTTGAGGTTGGGGTATCATCAAGTGAAGATTTGGGATTCAGATGTTCCAAATACTGCTTTTCGTACTAGATATGGTCATTATGAGTTTCTGGTGATGTCTTTCGGTTTAACTAATGCCCCGACAATGTTTATGGATCTGATGAACATGGTATTCCGCCCATATATTGATTCATTTGTCATTGTCTTTATTTATGACATTTTGATTTACTTTTGCAGTAAGGAGGAGCACGAGCAGCATATGAGAGTAGTGCTTCAGACGTTGAGGGAACATAAGCTATATGCTAAGTTCTCCAAATGTGAGTTTTGGCTAGAGTCTGTAGCATTTTTGGGGCATAATTTATCGGGTGAGGGTATTGAGGTTGATCTCAAGAAGATTGAGGCAGTTCAGAATTGGCATCGTCCCATTTCAGCGACTGAGATCAGGAGTTTTCTGGGTTTAGCAGGTTATTATCGTCGATTCATGGAAGGTTTTTCCTCTATTGCAGCGCCTTTGACCAAATTAACCCAGAAGGGTGCTCCGTTCCGATGGTCTAATGATTGTGAGCTGAGCTTTCAGAAGCTCAAGACAGCATTGACTACAGCACCAGTGTTAGTGTTGCCTTCCGGTTCGGGGATGTATACAATGTATTATGACGCTTCACACGTTGGTTTGGGTTGTGTATTGATGCAGGAAAGGCGTGTTATTGCATATGTTTCACATCAGCTGAAGACTCACGAGAATAATTATCCAGTACATGATTTGGAGTTAGTTGCGATTGTTCACGCTCTTAAGATTTGGAGGTATTATCTTTATGGGGTGTCCTGTGAAGTTTATACTGATCATCGCAGTTTGAAACATTTGTTCAAGTAAAGGGACCTAAATTTGAGGCAGCGCAGATGGCTGGAGTTATTAAAAGATTATGATATTACTATGCTGTATCATCCGGGCAGAGCAAATGTGGTTGCAGACGCCTTGAGTAGAAAGGCGGAAAGTATGGGTAGTTTGGCTTTCATTTTAGCAGAGGAAAGGCCATTAGCTTCAGATATTCAGTCCTTGGCTAACAGACTTGTGAGGCTGGATATTTCAGAGCCCAGCTGAGTTCTTGCATATGTTGTGGCCCAAGTACCATTTCTCGGAGAACCATCAAGTGTGGATCATCATACTGGCGAGCCTTGATCTATTGGTGCGGATGGTGTTCTGCGACTCCAAGATCGTTTGTGTGTTCCTAATATGGATGGATTGAGGAAACAAATTCTAGAAAAAGTACATAGTTCTCGGTATTATATTCATCCAGGTGCTACGAATATGTATCGTGACTTGAGGCAGCATTATTGGTGGCAGCGAATGAAAAACGATATAGTTAAGGATGTAGTTAGGTGTCTGAATTTCCAACAAGTTAAATATGAGCACCAGAGGCCAGGTGGCCTACTTCAACAGATGACTATACCAGAGTGGAAATGGTAACGTATCACTATGAACTTTGTAGTTTGGGTTGCCGTGGACCTTGCGGAAGTTTGATGAAGTTTGGGTCATTGTTCACAGGTTGACCAAGTCGACACATTTTATTCCTGTTGTGACTAGGTATACTTCGGAAAGGTTGGACCAGATTTATATTCAGGAGATAGTTCGGTTGCACGGTGTGCCAATTTCCATCATATCAGATAGGGTTCCTCAATTTACTTCACATTTCTGGAGAGCAGTATAGAGTGAGTTGGGGACTCGTGTAAAGCTCAGCACAACTTTTCATCCGCAGACCGACGAACAATTTGAGCGGACAATTCAAATTTTGGAGGATATGCTCAGGGCATGTGTGATTGACTTTGGAGGTCAGTGGGATCATTTCTTGCCTTTGGCCGAGTTTGCTTATAATAACAGTTACCAATCCAGCATCGAGATGGCTCCATTTGAGGCTTTATATGGTTGGGGATGTCGTTCGCCCATCGGATGGTTTGATCCCGGTGAGGCTAAGTTATATGGTACTGATTTGGTGAAGGATGCCTTGGAATAGGTAAAGTTGATTCAGGAGGAACTTCGTACAGCACATTCCAGACAGAAGAGTTACGCGGATCAAAAAGCGTGTGGTTTATCATTTATGGTAGGTGAAAACGTTCTCTTGAAAGTTTCGCCAATGAAGGGAATCATGAGATTTGGGAAAAAGTGGAAATTGAGCCCAAGGTTTATACGCCCATTTGAGGTGTTGAGACGAGTTAAGGAGGTTGCTTATGAACTTGCATTGCCTCCCAGTATATCGGGATTTCATCCGGTTTTCCATGTATCTATACTCCGGAAGTATCATGCCGACCTGTCACATGTGTTGGACTTCAGCACGGTTCAACTAGATAAGAGTTTGGGTTATGAAGAGGAGCCATTTGCCATTGTTGATAAACAAGTTCGCCAGTTGAGGTCCTAGAGGATTTCTGCAGTAAAAGTCTAGTGGAGGGGCCAACCAGTCGAGGAAGCGACTTGGGAGGCCGAAGAGGACATGCGGAGCAAGTATCCACACTTATTTAGCACTCGAGGTATTATTCTAAACCCGTTTGAGGACAAACGTTTGTTTAAGAGGTGGAGAATGTAATGACCCAACCGTTCATGTTAACTTTTAGAATCTCGTTCCCTAAAATAAAACTCCCCATACGTGCTTTTATTGATTTATGACTCGCAGGGATGGTTGGTTCGGGATTTGGAAGTGTTTGGGTTGAAATCGAAATACTTGGTTCCTTAAGTTGACTTTAAATGGCCAAGTTTGACTTTGGTCAACATTTTGAGAAAACGACCTTAGAATCTGGATTTGACGGCTCCAATAGGTTCGTATTATGATTTCGGTCTTGGGCGTATGTTCGAATCCAATGTTGGATAACCTGGGAGCGTTTTGACCCCGAGTGTCAATCGGACGAGGCTCGGACCAAGTTGGAAGTTGGGAGCCAAAACTGAAGCTCCTAGCTATTGTCAGAATCGCACCTGCGCTTGGCCAGCCGCATGTGCGGCTGTAGATCGCAGGAGCTAACCTCGCAGATGCGAGTTCTTGTGCGCAGGAGCGGAAAAAAGGAAGGGGACGTGGACCGCAAATGCGGATGATTTGCAAACCTGCGAATGCACAGATGCAAAGAAATGTGTGTAGATGCGACCTTGGCCCAAGTGAGTGAAACTCACACCTGCATGGATTTTCTACAGGTGCGAAAGCCGCAGGTGCGGTACACCTTCCGTAGGTGCGGAAATGCCTGTTGGACAAAATTGGTTAAAAAGTCGGGGCTCAGACAATTTGAGCCCATGTTTCCTCCATTTCCGGGCGATTTCAGAGCTTTTGAGGGAGAGGGGGGTTTCAACTAGCAATTGGAAGGTAAGTTAATTCTACACCCCTTGAGTTAAATACATAGATTATGGGTAGATTATAGCTATTAAATCTTAGAAATCAAGGGTTTAGGTGAAAAACCTAGATTTTTATAAAAATGAGATTTTAACCACGAAAATGGTTATGGAATTGGATAGAAATTATATATTTGAGTTCTTGAGATTATGAGTAACGTTTACATCCGAAAATTTCTGGAATCCGCGTACGTGGGCCCGAGGTCAATTTTAGGAATTTTACCATTTTAGTTAGGGTAAATTATTTAATAACCTAAATTCAAATTATTGAGCATGTATTAATTATTTTGTTATATATTTGGATAGTTTCAGAGTTTTCGGCGTCGAATCGAGAATTTAACGCGACGTGGTAATCGAAAAATGGACTTTGAAACAAGGTAAGTCTCTTGTCCAATCTTGTGAGGGGAAAATTACCCCATAGGTAATTGAATTAATAATTATTGCTAATTGAAGGGGCTACGTACGCACAAGGTGATGGGAGTCCGTGCGTAGCTACTATTAATGTTAAAGTCCGGGTAGTTTAGGACTCAAAGCATGAATTACTTGTGTGAATTATATTTTTTATTTATTTAAATTATTTGATGTATATATTGTGAATTGTTAGGAAAGATATTAAAAGGTGAAATTCTCATATGCTTAATTTTTGTTTAAATTAATTAATTGTTGGAATAAATTGTGTAGTCTCTCGAATAAATCTTACAATAAATACTCTCATTCTGGAGGTACATAAGAAAATGTCCTCTTTTCTTGTGGATCGGGCCGAACGCCTCGGCAGGATAGATGCATCTATGGATCATGCCGCACGTCACTCGGTAGTGTACACGACAGTCTGGATCGGGCAGTACGTTCTCGGCAAAAATGATGCTTAATAATAATAATAATAAATACACGATACTTTGATAGTTTATTGCAACTTGTGAAGCTAATTGATAAATTTCAAATTATTGGACTTGAAGGAATTTAATTAATACATTGGGAATCATTGCATTTGTAAGAATTTAATTATTTCTGCTAATTTAGTAAAATTATTGTTAACTCTGTGAGTCATGCTGAATTAAATAAATTCTATTTCATCCTATTTATTATTTTTGACCCTTAGTAAGTGTCAAAGTCGACCATCACGTCTCTACCATTTCGAGTTTAGGCTTGATACTTACTGGGTAGTGGTGAGCTGCCTTTATGAGCCGTCATGCAGCTACCAGTGCCTCTCTTTGTATTTTTCATTCTGTCTATTTTTATTTCAGACAGTATTTGGAGTTTTATAAAATCTACTAGATGTTCATACACTTGTGACACCAGGTCTTGGCACACACATTGGTAGAATTTGATGTCTTATTATTTTCTTGGATTTAAATCTAATCGATATATGTTTAATTTATTATTTGGCTTGCCTAGCTATAGTGTTGGGCGCCATCATGACCTTAAGGTGAAATTGGGTCGTGACAAATATATTTTGACCGAATACAAAGTATTTATGAAAATAGGGATCTAACTACTATCCATTTTACTTTTTGTTTTTAAGAGATTTTATACAAATAGCAGATCGAATTGTGATGACCCAAAAGGCAATCTTTAAATTTAATAATTATTTTTGTGTTCTAAGACCTCAAAAAATACTATTTATTATAGATTAAATAAATTACTATTTGTGTTCGTATAAATAGTAAATACTATTTAAAAATACTATTTAAATAAATACTATTTAAAAATACTATTTGTGTTCGTATAATTTTTTGTAAAGTTTTTATGTGAAAAATAGATTAAAATATGAAATAGAGCCTTAAAACTCAATTAAATTGACTTTGGTCAATATTTTGAGCAAACGAATCTGGATCAGTGTTTTAACAGTTTTAGTTGATCCGTATCATGATTTGGGACTTGGGCGTATGCCGGAATTTAATTTGGAGATCCCTAGCTCAAGTTATGGCCATTTAACGGAAACTAGTAATCTAAAGGATAAAGATTTTCAAAATTTGACCACAGATTTGATATTTTGATATCGGGGTCGGAATCCGATTCCGAAAATTTGAATAGTTCCATTATATCATTTATGACTTATGTGCCAAATTTGAAGTCACTCCGGATTCATTTAATATGTTTTGGCACAAGTTTTGTAAACTGAAAAGTTTGAAACTCAAAAGTTTGAATCGGGATGTGAATTGTAATTTCAGCGTTGTTTGACGTAATATGAGACCCCGAGTAAGTTCGTATGATATTTTTGGACTTGTTGGTATATATGGTTGAAGCCCTGGGGAGCCTTGGGTGTGTTTCAGATACTCAACGGGCCATTTTGGACTTAAGGAGGACAACAGATTTTCTGGTGTTTTGTTGCAGACTTTTTCTTCATCGTATTCGCGAGGGAGGTCTCGCGATCGCGTAAGGCAATCTGAGAGGCCAGCCCAAGTTGTTCTTCTCGTTCGCGAACTTGAGGACGCGATCGCGTAGGCTTAGCTAGGCAGAGGATGGAATTGTTCTTCGCGTTCGCGGATATGGGCATGCAAACGTGTAGTGATGTGGGGTGGTGCTTCGCGAACGCAGAGCCAAGGTCGCGTTCACGTAGAGTTAAGGAGGCTAAAGCTGGGCCACGCGCTTTGCTCATCGCGAACATGTGAGAACGTTCGCGATCGCGTGACTCTGAGATGCAGAGAATCGTGTTCACGTGATGTTTTATGCGATCGCGTAGAACTAAAATGGATAGGCAGAAATTGTTCTACGCGATCGCGAACGAAGTCCCATGATCGCGATGAGTAAAAATCTGGGCAAACAGAACTTAAGTTCTGAAAATGGGATTTCGACCCATTTTCCAATATTTTCGATTTTGAGCTCGGGTAAGACGCGTTTTGGGAGATTTTCACGGGAAAATATTGGGGTAAGTGTTCCTTATCCTATATTGATTATATTTTATGATTCCATACTCATTTACATCATGAATCCGTGAATTGTGGAAGAAAAATCTGATTTTTATAAAATCTTCCAAAAATGTAAAATGAAGATTTGAAAGCCAATCAGATGTCGGAATTCAATAATTTTTGTGTGGTTGAACTCGTATCGGAACGGGTATTCGGATTTTGTGAGTTTTCGGGATTCGAGACGTGGGTCCCACTATTGATTTTTAAAATGAATTTCGGATTTTTATTATAAATTCATATGGAATTAATTCTTACGATTTGTATTGAGTATATTAAATTGTTTATGACTAGATTTGAGGATTTCGGACACGAATTCGCGAGGCAAAGGTTTATTGGATTCTTGAAATTTGGTTGCAAAGCGAGGTAAGTGTCGTGGTTAACCTTGACTTGAGGGAATAGAACCCTTAAATTATTTGTTATGTGAGATGCATGTAAATCACGTATAGGCAAGGTGACGAGTGTCTATACGTTATCAAATTAGTTGTTTGCATAATTACTTGAAAAATCATAAATCGTTTTAAATCATGAATTAATTACTATATTAATTGTTTCACTCATATTCATTGTCAAATATTAATTCTTGAATTCCTGCAATAATTGTTACATGCTTATTTGACTTATGTGTCTTAATTGCTATTTGACATTTAGCATACTAAATATTAAACTGCCTATTTTTCCATGATTTTCATAATTAATTGCTAATTGTTATTGTTTGTTCATAAATAAATTATAATTATTGTGTGCCTTGATGCTTAATAGTTTCTCATTGAACGTGGTATTTATTGGAGCAATTTTTATTTCATGTATGAGTTAAAATATATTGGGGGGTCGGGTTGCACGCCACAACGGAAATGAAAGTAACTATATTGGGGGATCGGATTGTATGTCGCAACAGACTTATTTAAAAGTCTATATTGGGGGATCGGAATGCACGTCGCAACCGACTTATTTAAAAGTCTATATTGGGGGATCAGATTGCACGTCGCTACAAACATATTTAAAAGTCTATATTGGGGGATCAGATTGCACTCCGCAACAGACTTAAGTCTATATTGGGGGATCGGGTTGCACACTGCAACACACTTGTTTAAAATTTATATTGGGAGAACGGGTTGCACGCTGCAATGGAAATAAGTTGAGGGATTGTGATTGCTGAGTTGATTTCAATTATTAATATTATTTACTGGCCTTACTAATATTCCCATTATTATTTTTGTTGTTATTACTATTATTGTGTACAGGTTAATATAAGTGACCCGTCTTAGCCTCGTCACTACTTCATCGAGGTTAGGCTCGGCACTTACCAGTACATGGGGTTGGTTGTACTAATACTATACTCTGCACTTCTTGTGCAGATTTCAGAGTTGGTCCCAACGGTGTACCATAGACTTGCTCGGATTTCAACTACTCAGAGGAGACTTGGGGTATAACTGCACAACGCCTGCAGTTCTGAAGTCCCCGTCTACTTTATTTTAGGTGTGTGTTTGCTTTCAAATAGCTTTATTTTATTCAAACCCTTATTTGTCTCATTCAAGAAGCTCGTGAACTAGTGACTCCAGTTCGGGGATGGTATTTAGATATCGCGATTATTATGGATTATTCACTTTATTTTCGCATTTGTTTCCTTGTTATTAATTAATTAAAGTTTTTGTTAAAATGGCTAATTATATTCTAACGTTGGCTTGCCTAGCAAGTGAAATGTTAGGCGCCATCACGATTCCAAAAGTGAGAATTTTGGGCCGTGACAGTTGGTATCAGAGCATTAGGTTACATAGGTATCACGAGCCACGAGCAAACTTAGTAGAGTTTGAAGGATAGGTACAGAGACGCCTGTACTTATATTTCAGAGGCTATGAAGTTTAGAAACTATATCACTTCTTTCTTATCCTGTCGTGCGATTTATTCTATCATCGATGATTGAACCATTCTATTCTTATTCTCTCGCATATGGCGAGGACATGTAATACATCTACCGATGGACAAGGACCAAAGCCCTCGGTTGAAACTATGGCCAAGGGTATAGGTCGATAACGAGTGTCACGACCCAAACCGATGGGCCGCGATGGGCACCCGGTGCCTTACTCAACAGAGTACAAACGTACCGTATCTTTCATATCATACTATCATTGGCAAATGGGCCGAACAGGCCATCATGGGCTAACCAGAATAAACATAGAACGATCTAACCGGATATAGAAACTTACATACGTGACATACGGGCCTATAAGGCTAACATGATCATTTGTAAACTCAAAACATAGGCCGATAAGGCCATACACGTATCCGTACATGATATCTGTTTACAAGCCTCTAAGAATACATAATTGTCATAAAGGTCGGGACAGAGCCCCGCCATACCAAACAATACACATCTAAATCATACTGACCCAACAAGCAACTTCGAAGCAAATGGAGTGTACCAACATCTTCCGCTTAGTTCATCGCCTACTTGGAGGACTCTCGACCTGTCTATCGAGACCTGCGGGCATGAAACACAGAGTCTCCGGGCAAAAGGGATGTCAGTACAAATAATGTACCGAGTATGTGAGTAATAAAAATCAGTAAATAATACACATGAGAGAAACATGGAGTAAAAGACTCGACATGTATGTCTGCATAGCTCTGTGAATCATTTCATTTTTATAACGTCATGCATATGCGTATAAATGTCATACCATGCATAGGTATATGTGTTCATAACATCATCAAGCCTCTGAGGGTACCCCATCATATCATTTCAGCCACTGTGGGCAAATCATCAACGTATACCAGCTAATCATGTGGTGGTGCGTATATAACGCCATAACCTTTTTCCATATTCCATATACATGTAATATATATATATATATATATATATATATATATATATATATATATATATATATATATATATATATATACGCGTATATAACACAATCTTGTCATGGGTCAATGTGCATGTATAAATGCATGAAATAAATATGAAATACGTTAATAAAATCT
The DNA here is from genome assembly GCF_000390325.3 of Nicotiana tomentosiformis. NCBI lineage: Eukaryota > Viridiplantae > Streptophyta > Magnoliopsida > Solanales > Solanaceae > Nicotiana > Nicotiana tomentosiformis. The sequence continues at coordinate 155,335,743 of NC_090812.1, forward strand.
CTCGGTTACATCATAAGACCATTATGCCTCTGATTAATATCATGAAATCAACTTTACCAACTTTCGTATTTTTTGAGACCCATGAACAGATGATAAAATAATATGACACATGGGGAATCAAGAACATAAGCATCTCTAATATTTCTATGAATATAATCATTTATGAAAATTGCGCATTTGCTCGTTTCATTTGTGTCGTATAGATCATGTCAAAAGAAAGAAGGGATAACCTTAACATACCTGGAGTAGGGAAAAATCTGTATGATATTCTTGAAAAAGGTTGCACCGTACTCCTTTAGAATCGCAAAATCTCACGTTGATACGGTGCTAAGAAATCTCGTTGGAATTGTTTTGTTTCAAGATTAATGTCCGTTCTTGTTAGAGTGAGATTAACTTTCGTTCTTGCAAATGTTTGAGTTTATGAAGAAAGTTATAAGCTTACCTTGATTATTTTAAGGCTAATGAAGCCCAAGATGCCAAACTTTTAATATACCCACGAAAGTGTCATGCGTATGACATTTAAGATAGCCACCTTCCATTTTAAGTTGTGAGTCACTTGGTTTGCATGGGGGGGCTGCCACATCATGCTCTTTAATACTTATCCAATATATCCCCAATTAATTAGGTAATATTCCATTACCCAATAATTAACCAGTTAACCACATAATTAAGAATTATCTCAACTTACATAAAATACTACTCACTTTTAACATACCTTATACACCTTACTATCATGGCCATGTGGTACCTTATATGGTACTAGTCCATAAATACCGGGTATTTTAGCTCGGGCCATATTTTATCCCAAAATGCCAAACTTCGACGAAACTCATTTTTTTTATTTGCTTACCCTCTCACCTTCACGAATTTACTTATCCCTTGTCTGGAATAACATAATACTTATAATCCCAAAATAATCTCATTCCCAAACTTTCATCAATTTATTTATTTATGGCGCACTTTCACTTATGGTCGGAATCCTTCCAGTCTCGTAACTGTTGCTACCTTCTATCATGCAGCCTGTATGAATCTGACCTTGTAAGTGTGCTTATGCTATGCGTCTCTTCTTTCCTTTTTCCTCCGATTTTTAGCTATTACTGAAGTTCTTCGCCCGGTATTTTGTCGAACTTACGAATATTACTATATCTTATTTCATAGACCCGGTTATCCATCCGTATGACTTTACTGCATCTAAGTAGGTCATACTATACCATAACTCTTACCTCGATTTCTCGTTACTGAGGTTTACTACCAAAATTCCAGGTTACTTTCATTGCTTATCCAATATGTATAAATCTATGTCCTTTAATGCTTCCACATTACTATTTATCTTAAGAATGATGGCCTAATCTCATCTCATACTTTATAACTTTTATCCATCCATTGTTGATTCACCTCAATATTGATCTATAATCTACCCCTGATAACTTAACCTTTTATGTAACACTGCCGCTAGGGTCCATGTTTTATCGGGGAACATCTGAAATGATTAGACCGATCCACTTGGGGAGATACCATGCTTTCATAAGCGTATCTCATAGCTTCCCAATGTGAATCACCTTACGTGGGTATTTTAATCCTGTCCAATTCATGAGACCCCTTTCTTTTCTTCGTTAGATCATTACTCAATCGAAGGCCCAAACGTCATCCTTTATTTTATCACAATTATGCCTTCATTGTACTATCAGGGCAGCATTCCATCTCTTCTAAATGCCATTAGTCTTAGACTTGTTTGAGTTGATTCAGGCTATACTAATCTTTGTATAACTTAGAGAAACCATCAGCTCTCTTATTTTCATGGGCTTAATCCTAAGGACTTTATCCATTCTCATCATCTTCCCACTCGCCCTTTCTTATCCTTACTCATGTCTTCCTAAAACCTTGTCGATTTACTATACTTTAGCTTGCGACCTATACGTATCCATTTATACTACTCGCAACCTTCCTTCAACTTGCTTGCACCATAGATTTCCTTATGTTATTCTGGAATATCAAGCGAGACATCACATTATCTCTAACTCTTCTTTACTCTCTTGACTAGGTCTTTCGGTACCTAGAAACCATAGGATGGAAGATATGCCATCAATGACACTGCTATCATTCCTGGATATTCAATCCTAACGCTTCTAGTCCTTTATCTGAAGTATGGATTGTTCGCAACCTTCTGCATTTGAGTATCTTGTACGTTGTTCACCTTTACCTTACTTACCTTAAAATCTCGCATCACATCTTCTATCTCTTTCATGACCTCGCTTTCACACAGGTATAATTCACGCCCATAATTTGAAACTCTATTATAATACTTGCACCTCTGGTGCATACACAATATGGTAGGAGCTTTATACTAACTTCTTATGAGGCCGGTACCCTTCTAACTGGCTTTATCGTAAAGCCGTTGTAGAATATGGTTGTTGTAACATCTCTCTTGTACCTCTGATATTAAGAGTAATTCTACAATGTTCTTAATCATGATGTCTAAAATTTTTTGGGTCCAATAATTAGACTCATGATTCATTTGGTTGATGTAACTCTTTAGTTTCCTCTTCCTTCTGATCAGCCGTCATGTACGCTTGAGCTATTTTCCGATCTTCGGCTCCTGGTATTAGTTATTACTTTATCCTTCCATGGGTGCTATAGAATATCCATAATGCAATCTTCTAACAATTCAATCCTTTGTTTATACCCTGGGATCAATTCTTTCTTTTAACTTATACCGAAGTCTTCTACGACTTGTATGATTGTCAACATATATGCTGCATGGATAATACTCCAAAATCTTAAGTGCATTCATAATGTAACTAACTGTGGATCATTGATCGAATAATTCCTTTTATTTCTTCTCAGCTTTCTTCAAACATAAGCTATTATCTTTCCTGGTCTTTCTGCCCCCTTGTTGCGTGCATACTTAGCTTATCTGAGTTCCCACGCATGCCGGAATCTTTGTGCAACTCTTATGGTCTTGAATATTACTTTTGGTTTTACTCCTCACTCATTAGCCATGGTAGGTGCCACTTTCTTTTGGAGTGCATACAAGTTTGTAGTGAGACTGTTGTTTCATGACCATTTCCTTTTTAGGTCACTGTGCTTAGGTTGAAGCCTTCTTTCTTATTTCCTCAACTAGTTTTTCATTGTAGTACTTAGGGAGGACCCTATGACTCTTGTAAAGTTGTGAGCTTATTACGGACCTTTGGATGTCATTATTTGTCTATAATTATCTGTAGTTACTTACCTTCATGCTCTTATGCTTGTAGGGTTGCTTCTGAACTAACATTTTGACTGTCTTCTCAGTGGAACTCTCTTTTATTACTGTAACATTCATATGGTACCTTTAACTACCCCGACTCCTATATGAATATATCTTAAGTATTACAATGACATTACTGCGAGGCTGGATTCACTATATTGAGTTTTACTGTGTTTATCTTGCACGATCTACTGATTCTTGTCTGTAACCTCCTGTCTAGCCATAACTAGGCTCTTTCTTAATCAACTGCTAACTACTCGTTGGCCCATTCTCATATCAATATTCCACGTAATCTTTCTCGGGTTATTTCCTTTGTCTAACTTACCTCTCGCACTGGCTCCTTATTTATAAATAACATTCCGAGCAGGAACCCTTACTTCCTCTCCTTGACGCCGTGTTTGCATAATGTTATGGAATTACAGCATATCTGTGGGGATTTGAATAAGTGCAATCTTATCCCTTTCATTTTTATTGCATTCTTCTTTTACCATCTCATAGTTACTGGAACCACTTAATTATGACTTAATGCCACCTCCTTCTACATTCCCCTCTTTGGGGAAGTACTAATATTTAGCGCTACGACGATCTACCTATAGTTGTTTTACCTCTTCATCTTTGGCATCGTTTTCACATCATTGATGATCCTTACTCACCTTGCGGTAATCCTTCAGTACCAAGGATAACGAAATTCCTCACTCGCGAGGGTGACACTTAGTGTAACTAGCACATACAGTACCTTAAGCTTAACTTTACTCACCTTGCTTGCTCTAGGGAAGCGTCTTCCCGAATGACCATTCTTTGAATTTCGCATGAATCTTCTTTTGTTGTCCATTCTATTATCGCCGGAATGAAATCTGAAATTCTCATGATGCTGACTATTATCCAATGACTTAGTCCCTAATTCATATTTAGTTTATCTTGTTCACCAGCCCATACTGATTTCTATTGTTCTGGAGTCTAACTTTTCCTTCTGGTAGTCGCGTTGGAGCTACGAACTTATTTCTTGAAATGAGGATATTACTTTATGGCCTATACTCTTTTGTTGTCTCAAGGCCTGTCAACTCTCGTCTTTTCCTTCAATTGATTATAGACTCTGTAATATTGTCATTTTTTTATCCACCGTTGTCATCCATGTATCATATCTTACTCATAATGCTTCATTAACTCTTTTCTTATTTCCCGTTAACATTTATGTCTATCACTTTATTCTGAAAACTCGAACAAGACATTCTTTTGCTTTTTATCTCCCCTTGCTCCATCCAGTGGCTCTTGGGGTTGCTTAACGTTCTCGCTTTACTAGGGACGCGAGCCACCCTAAGGTAATATTTATCCCTTCAAGGCTTCCAGTGCCTATCTTTGTAGTATTCATATCTAGATGTACTATATTAGAGTGCACCCTCTAGGTGTCTCTCAAGGAGATCTATTAGTACTTTTGTAATATCCTTTGAAAATGTCAGCTAACGCTAACAATCCATTTACCATTTTGGGTTACCCTAACCCCAGTTAGATCCTAATATCTTACCTTCTCTTATACTACTTCTATTAGCCTCCGTAGGGCATAAATGAGATGGGTATAGCCAATTGTATATGCCTCTGTTATTGTTGAAGGTAACTAAAAAATACTCATATTTCTCTGCTTGAATTGTAAATACAGTTAATCTTCATTAACTGGGTACCTCCTACCCTTCTTCACCTTGCTTCTTTTACTTGTTGAAACTTGTGTATACCTTCCGATTCTCTTATTCCTTTTTACCGTAAGAGTGGATAGACATTCCTGCCTTAGGGTTCCTTATCAAGAAGCTTACACGTCTTAGTACACACATGATCTATTGAATACCTCATATTTATCCATCATAAGCATGATGCAAAAATCGAGTTCCTCTGACTCAACTCTTCCACAGCTATATTTCTTACCAACCGTCTTCCTGGATGCAGGCATCATCGTATTATGAATAAGATAGAGTTTAGGAAATTGAGTTCTTACCACTGAGCTCTACCTTACAATGTAGAGTAAGAAGAAAGAGTAACAATCCTAAATGCCCTGTAGCCTCCCGCTTATAAGTGTGGTGCACAACACATCCATAAACAAGATTCTACTAGACACAACTTGTAGACTCCCTAGGATAGAACTACTTTGATACAACTTTTGTCACGACCCAAACCGATGGGCCGCGACGGGCACCCGGTTCCTTACTCAACAGAGTACCAACGTACCGTATCTTTCATATCATACTATCATTAGAAAATGGGCCAAACAGGCCATCATGGGCTAACTAGAATAAACATAGAACGATCTAACCTGATATAGAAACTTACATACGTGACATACGGGCCTATAAGTCTAATATGATCATTTGTAAACTCAAAATATAGGCCGACAAGACCATACAAGTATCCGTACATGACATATGTCTACAAGCCTCTAAGAATACATAATTGTCATAAAGGTCAGGATAGAGCCCCACCATACCAAACAATACACATCTAAATCATACTGACCCAACAAGCAACTCCGAAGAAAAATGGAGTGCACCAACATCTTCCGATGAGTTCATCGCCTACTTGGAGGACTCTCGACCTGTCTATCGAGACCTGCGGGCATGAAACACAGCGTCCCCGGGCAAATGGGACGTCAGTACAAATAATGTACCGAGTATGTAAGGAATAAAAATCAGTAAATAATAGACATTAGAGAAACATGTAGTAAAAGACTCGACATGTACGTCTGCATAGCTCTGTGAATCATTTCATTTTTATAACATCATGTATATGCGTATAAATGTCATACCATGCATAGGTATATGTGTTCATAACATCATCAAGCCTCTGAGGTCACCCCATCATATCATTTTGGCCACTGTGGGAAAATCATCAATGTATACCAGCTGATCAGGTGGTGGTGCGTATATAACGCCATAACCACAAAAATATACAGAAGTATAGTATGAGTACACCACGGCGGTACCCAGCAAGTATCAAGACTGACGCCAGTGGAGTAGTGACAAGGAACAGTCAAGACACCTACTGGACTAAATAACCTGAACAAGTATAAGTATAGAAACAAGAGAGTGTGATATCTACATAAAGACCACGCGAAATGGAAATTAATACGGTAAATTTCAGTAAGAAAGGGGTAAAATAACTATCAGCGGTGCACCATAATAATAACATAGATGAACGAACGGAAACACAGCCTAAATCAGATGAACACAATTAAAAAAAGGGCAGGTAGAAGCTAGATGAAAAACAACCACTTTCACACCATGTTTTAGTCAAAAAACTCAACGAGGTACCGAACCTCATACTATTCACAACTCATGGGTCCCAATACCTGAACCCTAACACTTGGCATCCTGTGCCCTTATTACACCTCATAACCGCACTGATGACTCACATACCGAATAAAGCCATTATCACATAGAAGACAAGTAAACAAGCGTGTGCATCTATACTCAGCAATATCAAGAAAACCTCTTAACCGATAAGAGTGCTCAACTACATGTATGCTTGTGCAAGTGTCCTGACATGGTTCATGCCAGTTAGTAAGTATAGGAAGAGGAATGGACAACACGTAGAATGTTTTCTCATAACTTCCAACAAGATAAAGCTCACATAGGTAAGTGTACCACTACACAAACATCAACAACAAGAATGCCCCCACACCATCACAAGTCATCACAAATCAATCACTGACATAGCCCACCTTGTCTCGCCACGTGTGCAATAGTAAAGTAAATGCCCACCTTGTCTCGCCACACGTGCATAATAATGTTTCCATCTTGTCTCGCCACATGTGCAATAGTAAAGTAAATGCCTGCCTTGTCTCGCCACACGTGCATAATAATGTTCCATCTTGTCTCGCCACATGTGCAATAGTAAAGTAAATGCCCGCCTTGTCTCGCCACACGTGCATAATAATGTTCCCACCTTGTCTCGCCATATACGCAACCCACACACACACACATATATATATCCCGCCTTGTCACGCCGCATGTGCAAATATCAATAGTAACAAAAGCACGACAGAAACCTCGTGCAACCTCATAACATCAACCGCACGGCAGAAACTGTGAGCCTCACCACAACAAGTACAAAAACAACAATGGCAGTAATACAAGGGTACGACAAATTTGTCAACTCAGAAATTCCAGAACTCAAGGAACGGAGGAACGAATTCACAAGGAGTAGCCACAATAGAGAATGCTAGTCATAATAAGAACAACTCAATAGGGAAGGAAATAATAGGTAACAACGGTCCCACAATGTACATTTCAACAACAAGGCAGCTAACACAAGTCGAATAATTCCAATTAAGGATAAGTCAACTAAGATATAGGGTATCTAAAGTTCTTTTAAGGTTGGGCAATTACGAAAGAGACACAATAACTTCGATTAAGGATAAGCAGTATAAATATAATTATAACCTCAATTAAGGACGAACAATTACAGAAGAGATAATTATAACTTCAAATAAATATAAGCAGATAGGGGCACGTACTCGCCACCTTGCGTACACAGACTACAATTAGCATAGAAGACTCAAATGCTAAGGAGTAGTACCCCCACACGAAGTTAGGCAAGATACTTACCTCAACGAAGATAGAACAATACTCTAAAATGAACTTCTCAGGTGAAATGACCTCCAACCTGCTCAACCCTAACCAAAATAACTTCAAAACACAAATAAAACTCATAAGAAACTATTTCGGATCATAAAGTCTCAATTTTTATCAAAATCTAAAAATTGACCCCCAGGCCCGCACCTCAAAACCTGACAAAATTTACAAAACCCGAACACCCATTCCGATACGAGTTCAACCATACTAAAATTATCAAATTCCGATACCATTTCGTCCCTCAAACCATGATTTTTTCATTTTGAATTTTTTCTTCAAAAACCTCCATTTTCTCAACTCAATATACTAATAACATGATACAAATAAAGATAAAATCATGGAATATAATAAATTCTAGGTGAAGAACACTTACCCCAATGATTGGCTTGAAAATCCCACGAACCTCCCAAAACCGAGGTCTACAACTCAAAATATGGAGAAAATGGCAAAACCCTCGAATATAAATGCGGAGACTACCAAGCTCAGCCCTTCACGCACCTGCGTCTTCGTCACGACCCAAAATCTCACCCATAGTGATGACGCCTATCTTGATACTAGGCAAGCTGTTAATGTCACTAAACCACAATTTCGTTTAAGTTTGAAAATATAATATTTAAATATAATACACAATCTCCCAAATACAAATACGAACACTCCCCAAAACCTGGTGTCACTAAATACATGAGCATCTAACATGAATACAAATCTGGAAAAGTATGGTCTACAATAGTCTAAGACCAAAATACAGTAATACAGAGATAGGGAAGGAGAGACAAGGTCTGCAAAACACGATAGCTACCTCTGAATCTCCAGAAAATCAGTTGTACGGAAGAATCAACACCCGCTATGTTCGGGAACACCTGGATCTGCACACAAAGTGCAGGGTGTAGTATGAGTACAACCAACTCAGCAAGTAACAATAATAAATAAGGAACCGAAGATAGTAACGAGCTACACAGTTATGGTTCATTTCTAGTAATCCCAGCAAAGAATAGACATGCTATCTAATTTGGCAGTTTAATGTCAAATCAATTTTTATACAATTCCTGTTCATGTAATCCGTATATCAACAATCTTTCAGAAATTTCACAACAATGACAGATAGCAACTAAATGCAACAACAATTGGAATTCAAGTACAACCTCTCAGAACAAAAATCACTCCCTGGGCTCCCAGCCCTGTCACTCCCTAGGCTCCCAGCCCTCATCACTCACTCACTGGGTACCCGCGCTCACTGGGGTGTACATACTCATGAGGGGCTCCTACAGCCCAAGCTCTATAAGCACGGACAACTCACGTGCTACACGAACAACTCACATGCTATAATATAAATATTTGGATCTGCACGGCTAACTCACGTGCTACACGGCCAACTCACATGCAATAATAATATAAGGATCCACACGGACAACTCACGTGCAATAATAATATCAGGATCCGCGAGGCCAACTCACGTGCTATAATAATATCTGGATCCACACGGCCAACTCACGTGCTATAATATAATATATATGAAGCCAACATGGCCTGCTGCGGCGTGCAGCCCGATCCCAAAATTATCCACACAATTAGGCCCTCGGCCTCACTCAGACATAAATCTCTCCAGTCTCTCGGGCTCTCAATAATCATTAAATCAGCCCAAACAACAATGATATGATGTATTAATAACAATAACAGAGACTGAGATAAAATGTGCAAGTAAAAATTGAGACTGAGTACATATAGCATTTAGTAGGAAATTCAACAAGTACGCGACCTCTGTGCATCCGAACAGTACTATCACATAACCTAAGAATGATTTATACATGATTTACAGTCAAATTTTATCAACACATAGAGAGCATATAGCTAACAACAAATTATTCAACTTTACAGTTTCCCGAGACGGACCAAGTCACAATCCCCTCGGTGCACGCCTACACGCCCGTCACCTAGGAACTGTGTAGTTGAATAATCTATTGATATCCGTACATTTCCCACGTATTAGAGAAATTGATCTATAAATCATGTTTAAACCATTTGTTGACACTGTTGAGACCCACAAAGGCCGTGTACTTGTTTAATTATTTACTAAATTGATGTTTTGCATTCAGTCACAGTTTTACTTAAACATTTCATATCAGTCTCTATTATTCATCATTGATGCATCATATCATTGTTGTTGGGCTGCTTATCATGATTTCTGAGAGCATGAGCGACTGGAGAGGTTGATGATTGAGTGAGGCCGAGGGCTTAATTGTGAGAATATTTAAGGGATCGGGCTGCACGCCGCTGCATGTTTTATTGATTTATACCATGATTGGCTTGTTATAGCGCTTGGGTTGAAGGAGCCCCTCTGGAGTATGTACACACCCCATGTGAGCGTAGGTACCTACCGAGTGCCAAGTACCTAGTGTTATGCGATTGAGAGGAATGAGTGACTCTTAGAAATGAGTGACTGTAAGGAATGAGTGACTGTGATGTTGGAGTGAATGGGAGGATTCAATGACTGTTACTCTGGGAGGATGCATTGATTCCATTATTGTTGTATTTCACCCTTCATATATCATTGTTTTGGAAAACTCTGAAAGACATTATTTTTGTTTCAGCCAAAGTTGATATGAAGTTACTCTGGAATTTTAAATGTTGAACTTGAGAGCATGCCTACCCTTTTATGTTGAAAATTATTCTATTTGGACTTAACTGTAAAGCTCGTCACTACTTTTGGTTCTTATTTATTATTGTTACTTACTGAGTTGGTTGTACTCATACAACACCCTCCACTCCGTGCGCAAATCCAGGTGATCTTGGACATAGTGGGTGTTGATTCTTTCGCACAGTTGATTTTTCAGAGATTCAGAGGTAGTTATCGTGTTTCGCAGACCTTGTCTCTCCTTCCTTACCCCCTTGTTTACTATATTTGGTCTCGGACTATTGTAGACCGTATTTTCCAAACTTGTGATGTATCGATGCTCATGTACTCAGTGACACCATATTTTGGGAGTGTATTTATATCCAGTATTTAAGGAACTTTCTCTTAAACTTAATTATTATGTTTTCCGTAGTTAAAAGAAATTGTGGTTTATTAATGTTGTCAGCTTGCCTAGTATTCAGATAGGCGCCATCATGACGGGTGATGTTTCGGGTCGTGACAGGAAAATTATTCGGAAGTCAGTAGTTAAATTAGGCTTGAAATGGCTAAAATAGAAATTTAAGTTTGGAAGTTTGACCGGGGAGTTGACTTTTTGATATCGGGTTGGAATCCGATTATGGAAATTTGAATAGGTCTGTTATGTTATTAATGATGCGTGTGCAAAATATGAAGTCAATCGGACTTGATTTGATCGGTTTCGGCATAGAATGTAGAAGTTGAAATTCGAAAGTTTTATTTAAGCTTCTACTGGGGTGTGGTTCGTGTTTTTATTGTTGATTGATGAGATTTTAGGCATTGAATAAGTTTGTATAATGTTTTAGTACTTGTTGGTATATTTGGTTGAGGTCCCGAGCAGGTGGATTTCGGTTGACCAACAGAATTTAATTTGGATATTTTTAGAATGTTTAGTCGTCGATTATTCAAGAATATGTGGTATCACATTAATGAAATGAGCTCCAAATTCACTTTTGATTGAAGAATTAGGTCTGTATTGAAATTACGGATCCATAGCAAAAAGAATCGTTGAATTCAGACATCGTATCAGAGAGTTATGCCAATATCCTTGTCGGAAAAAATAAAATCCTGTCACCAGCGCCCAGGTTAGGGTGGGGTGCTAGCCCTAGCACTGGGATGTTTAGTGGTTCTGGAAACAGTGCCACAGGCAGCGCCCCACTCCACATGTGGGCTCGAACATTAAAAATCCCTATAAACGGGAGGTTTTTGCCATTGTTTGACAAAAACAGAGTTGGGAGCTCGGTTTGGGCGATTTCCAGAGGCAAATGTCACCACGCAACTTGGGGTAAGTGTTTTTGACTACCTTGTGATTATATTCCAGGAATTAATCTTCGTTTTCAGCATTAGATTATTGATTTTTCAAGAGAAATTGGAGGAATTTTCTATAATTCCATAAAATAAATTTTCGAGATTTGAACATCGATTTTGAGTCGTATTTGAGTAAGATTGGTATGGATGGACTCGTAATTGTATGGGTTGTCAGATTTTGTGAGTTTCGTCAGATTATGTGATGTGGTACCCACTAAGGATGTTTCTAGCGGGGTTGGGAATTTTTGTAAATTATTAAATTGTAATGATTGGATTATATTTTGATTGATTTGCACGTTGTTTGACTAGTTTCGAATCATTTAGCTTGGAATAGAGGAGATAGGAAGGCATTTGTAGGTTGATATGCACAGAGTGGAATTTTTGGAGCATTGTTTAGCTTGCTTGATATTGGATTCTACTTGTTCGAGGTAAGTAACATTTCTAAACTTGGAACTGAGGGTATCAATCTTGAATATACGTGTTATGTGATTTGTTTGGATGTGATGCACATGCTAGGTAACGGGTGTGTGGGTGTACACCATAGAAGATGTGACGTAAGTGATTCCATGAAATTGTGTAGTCAAATAATCTTGGCATTTTCCATGTACTTTCACGTGTTAGAGAAATTGAGCTAAAAACAATGCTGAGGGTATATGTCGGTATTATTGAGACCCACAACGGTCGTGAGCCCGAGAGACTAAAGATATTGATGACTGAGTGAGGCCGAGTGCCTGATTATGAGGTTATTGATACTATGGCACATGAGTTATCCGTGCAGCACGTGCGTTGTCCATACAAATCCAAATATTTATATTATGAAATGTTAGTTGTACGTGCCGATCCAGATATTTATATTTTAGCATGTGAGTTGTACGTGCGGTTTATAGCGCTTGGGCTGAAGAAGCCCCTCCGGGGTCATATATACGCCCAGTAATGACTCGATCGGTTATTTCGAGAGTTATAGTCATGTTTCCCCATATCTGCTTACTTTTGTACTTTTCAGTTATATTATGATATATCGGGTTAGTTGGTTCGAGTCCTGAGTAGTTTAGGAGTGGATTGAGACACTTAATCTCTAAAGTAGAAGCTTAAGTTGGAAAAGTCAACCTGATGTTGACTTATGTGTCATATTCCATATACATATAATATACATATATATGCCTATATAATGTCATCTAGTCATGGGTCAATGTGCATGTATAAATGCATGAAATGCATATGAAATATGTTAATAAAATCTCTCGGTACGTCATAAGACCATTATGCCTCTGATTAATATCATGAAATAAACTTTACCAATTTACGTATTTTTCGAGATTTATGAACAGATGATAAAATAATATGACACATGGGGAATCAAGAACATAAGCATCTCTAGTATTTCTATGAATATAATCATTTATGGAAATTGCGCATTTGTTCGTTTCGTTTGTGTCGTAAAGATCATGTCAAAAGAAAGAAGGGATAGCCTTAACATACCTGGAGTAGGGAAAATTCGTATGATATTCTTGGAAAAGGTTGCACCGTACTCCTTTAGAATCGCAAAATCTCACGTTTCTACGGTACTAAGAAATCTCGTTGGAATTGTTTTGTTTCAGGATTAATGTCCATTCTTGTTGGAGTGAGATTAACTTTCGTTCTTGCAAATGTTTGAGTTTATGAAGAAAGCTATAAGCTTACCTTGATTATTTTAAGGCTAATGAAGCCCAATACGCCAAACTTTTAATATACCCACGTAAGTGTCATGTGTATGACATTTAAGATAGCGACCTTCCATTTTAAGTTGTGAGTCACTTGGTTTGCATGGGGGGCTGCCACCTCATGCTCTTTAATACTTATCCAATATATCCCCAATTAATTAGGTAATATCCCATTACCCAATAATTAATCAATTACCCACGTAAAATACTATTCACTTTTAACATACCTTATACACCTTACTATCATAGCCATGTGGTACCTTGTATGTTACTAGTCCATAAATACCGGATATTTTAACTCGGGCCGTATTTTATCCCAAAATGCCAAACTTCGACGAAACTCATTTTTTTCGATTTGCTTACCCTCTCACCTTCACGAATTTACTTATCCCTTGTCTGAAATAGCATAATACCTATAATTCCAAAATAATCTCATTCTTGAGCTTTCATCAATTTATTTATTTATGGTGCACTTTCACGTATAAAAATATGGGGTGTAACAACGAGGTCGTGCTGGAGGCCGAGGCAGAGGTAGAGCTCATTCTAGAGCTCGAGTAGTAACACCTATTGTAGAACCTCAGGTGAATCTTCAGGAGGAGGTTCCAGTTCAGACTGTGCCGATTGGACCAGTTCAGGTTCCGGAAAGGGTCATAGCCACTCCAGTACTTCAAGACGCTCTAGTCCGTTTGGTGAGTCTTATGGAGGGTGTGGCCCAAATTTGTACATTTCCAGTGGCACCAACCGTCTCACAAGCTAGGGAAGGAGCACAAACTCCCACTACGCCCGCTTCGGAACAGATGGCTCCCCAGAATCAGGCTCCAGCAGTCCCGCCAGTTGGGGTGGTTCAGCCAGTTATTGCGGAACAGACCAATGATAGGCCCGCCATGTCTTTTGAGGCCTTATTAAGACTGGATAAGTTTACTATGCTCTTTCTAGTTCACTTTAGTAGTACACCTTCTGAGAACCCATAGGATTATCTTGACCGCTGCCATGAGGTGCTACGGAACATGGGTATAGTTGAAACCAATAGGGTCGATTTTGCTATATTTCAAATGGCGGGTTCCACCAAGAGGTGGTGGAGAGATTATACATTGACCAGACCAATTGGATCGCCTACATTGACCTGGGAGTAGTTTTCACGACTATTTCTAGAGAAATTCCTCCCTATCACACTGAGAGAGGATTACCGCAAGCAATTTGAGCGTCTACGGTAGGGAAGTATGACTTTTACTCAGTATGATTCCCGTTTTGTGGATTTAGCCCATCATGCTCTCCTTTTACTACCTACTAAGGGAGAGAGAGTGAGGAGGTTTATTGAGGGACTCACTCACCTTATCAGGCTTCAGATGGCCAAGGAAACCGGAAGTGAGATTTACTTTCAGGCGATTGCTAATGTCGCAAGGAGGATCGAGATAGTTCTTGCACAGAAGAGAGGGTAGAGGTTTGATAAGAGGCCTCATCAGTTTAGTGGTTTCAGTGGTGCCTCATCTGGAGGCAGGGGTAATTTTGGTAGAAGTCATCCTTCTAGACCGTTACATTTAGCACTTCAGGCATCTCCCGGTGCTTCAGGGAGTCACAGTCCTATTATGCCTTACTCTGGGCAGCCAACATTTAGTGAACATTCAGCTCTTATCAGTGCACCACCACTCCAGAGTCACTATAGCGGTTATCCGGCCCCTTTAGGTCAGCTTCAGCTTCAGCAGTCATGATATCAGGATAGGTGTTATGAGTGTGGGAACATTGGTCACATCAAAAGGTATTGCCCTAGGTTGTCGAGTAATATATCTCGACAGAATTCTCGTGCCATCATACCGGCACCGGTTGCTTCACCGCTTTCTTAGCCAGCTAGAGGTGGAGGTCAGGCCATTAGAGGTGGAGTTCAGACCGTTAGAGGTGGAGGCCAGCTAGTTAGAGGCCGTCCAAGAGACACAGTTTAGAGTGGTGGGGCCTAACCCCAATTTTATGCTTTTCCAGCTAGGCCTGAGGCCGGATCATCTGATGCTGTGATCACAGGTATTATTTCAGTTTGCCATAGAGATGCTTCAATTCTGTTTGATCCAGGATCTACTTGTTCCTATGTGTCCTCCTATTTTGCTTCATATTTGGTTGTGCCTTATGATTCTCTGAGTTCTTCTGTGTGTTTATCTACACAGGTGTGAGACTCTGTTGTAGTAGATCATGTCTATCATTCGTGTGTGGTTACTATTGGTAGTCTTGGGACTAGTGTGGATCTTCTACTTCTTGATATGGTAGATTTTGATGTCATCTTGGGTATGGATTGGTTGTCACCTTATCATGTTATATTGGATTGTCATGCCAAGATAGTGACCCTAGCCATGCCGGGGTTACCTCGGTTAGAGTGGAAAGGAACTCCTGGTCATTCTGCCAGCAGGGTTATTTCTTATATGAAAGCTCGACGTATGGTCGAGAAAGGGTGTCTAGCCTATTTGTCTTATATTCGTGATCCCAATGCGGATGTTCCTTCTATGGACTCAGTACCAGTTGTTCGTGAATTTCCAGAAGTATTTCCTATAAATTTGCCGGGGATGCCACCCGACAAGGATATTGACTTCTGTATTGATTTGGCTCCACTTCAAATTTGGCACATAAGTCATAAATGACATAACAGAGCAATTAAAATTTTCGGAATTGGATTCCGACCCCGATATCAAAAAGTTAAATCCGTGGTCAAATTTTGGAAATCTTTAGCCTTTAAATTACTAGTTTCCGTTAAATAGCCATAACTTGAGCTAGTGACCTTCAAATTTAATTTCGGGCATACGTCCAAGTCTCAAATCACGATACGTACCTACCATAACTGTCAAAACACTGATTCGGGTTCGTTTTCTCAAAATGTTGATCAAAGTCAACTTAATTGAGTTTTAAGGCTCTATTTTACATTTTTATCCATTTTTCACATAAAAACTTTCCGAAAAATTATACGGACTGCGCAAGCAAGTCGATGAATAATGAATAGTGTTTTTTGATGTCTTAGAACAAAGAAATAATTATTAAATTTAAAGATGACCTTTTGGGTCATCACATTCTCCACCTCTAAAACAAACGTTCGTCCTCGAATGGAGTTAGAAAAAGTACCTGAGCTGGTGAAAAGGTGTAGATATTTACCCTCCCCCCCATGTCCGACTCGGACTCCCAGGTAGATGCCTCTACCGGCTGACCTCTCCATTGCACCCGAATTGAAGGATAACTCTTAGGCCTCAACTGTCGGACCTGCCACGCTAGAATAGCTACCGGCTCCTCCTCATAAGTCAAATCTTTGTCCAATTGGACTGAGCTGAAATCTAACACATGGGACGGATCACCATGATATTTCTGGAGCATAGACACATGGAACACTGGATGAACCGCTGATAAACTAGGTGGTAATGAAAGCTTGTAGGCTACTTCACCCACCCTTTCATGAATTTCAAAGGGTCCAATATACCTAGGGCTCAACTTGCCCTTCTTTCCGAACCTCATTACACCTTTCATAGGTGAAACCCGGAGAAATATTCTTTCTCCAACCATGAATGCAATATCACGAACTTTACGATGGGCGTAACTCTTTTGCCAAGACTGAGCTGTGCGAAGTCGATCTTGAATAACCTTGACCTTATCCAAGGCATCCTGTAACAAATGGGTTCCCAACAGCCGAGCCTCTCCCAGTGCAAACCATCCAACTGATCCCAAGAACCTCTAAAGTCTATAACACAAGCGCATAGCATATCTTCTAATATCTGAATATTGCGCTCTGACTGTCCGTCTGTCAGTGGATGAAATATTGTACTCAACTCAACCCACGTGCCTAACCCACGTTGTACAGCCCTCCAAAAGTGTGAGGTAAACTGTGTACCTCGATTGGAAATAATAGACATAGGCACACCGTGTAGGCAGACAATCTCACGAATGTAAATTTCACCTAACCGCTCTGAAAAATAGGTAATTGCTATTGGAATGAAATGTGCTGACTTGGTCAACCTGTCCACAATAACCCAAAATGTGTCAAATTTTCTCTGAGTCTGTGGGAGTCCAACAACAAAATCCATAGTGATAAGCTCCCACTTCCACTCAGGAATTTCTAACTTCTGAAGCAAACCACTGGGTCTCTAATACTAGTATTTAACTTGCTGACAATTCAGACACCGAGTAACATATACAACTATATCCTTCTTCATTCTCCTCCACCAACAATGTTGCCGCAAATCTTGATACATTTTGGCGGAACATGGATGAATAGAATACCTAGAACTGTGGGCCTCTTCCAGAATGAATTCATGAAGCCAATCCACATTATGCACACAAATACGACCCTACATTCGTAGAACTCCATCTTCCCCCACAATAACCAGATTCATTTAATATGTTTTGGCGCAAGTTTTGTAAATTGAAAAGTTTGAAACTCAAAAGTTTTAGCCGAGGTGTGAATTGTAATTTAAGCGTTGTTTGACGTGATATGAGACCCAGAGTAAGTCCATATGATATTTTAGGACTTGTTGGTATATGTGGTTGATGTTCTGGGGGCCTCAGTTGTGTTTCATATGCTCAACGGGCCATTCAGACTTAAGGAAGATAGCAGATTTTCTGGTGTTTTGTTGCAGATTTTTCTTCATCGCGTTCGCGAGGGAGATCTCGCGATCGCGTAAGGCAATCTGAGAGGCCAACTAAAGTTGTTCTTCACGTTCGCGAACTTGAGGACGCGATCGTGTAGGCTTAGCTGGGCAGAGGATAAAATTGTTCTTCGCATTCGTGGACATGGGCATGTGAAGGCGTAATGAAGTGGGATAGTGCTTCGCGAACGCAGAGCCAAGGTTGCTTTCGCGTATAGTTAAGGAGGCTAAAGCTGGTTCATGCACTTTTCTCATCACGAACGTGTGAGAACTTTCGTGATCGCGTGAGTCTGAGAGCCAGAGCATCGCGTTCGCGTGGTATTTTACGCGATCCCGTAGATTTAAAATGGATAGGCAGAAATTGTTCTACGCGATCGCGAACGAATTCCCGCGAACAAAATCCTCAAATCTAGTCATAAACAATTCAATACACTCAATACAAATCGTAGGAATTAATTCCATATTAATTTATAAATGTTCCGGATAAAAATCCAAAATTCATTTTAAAAATCAACAGTGGGACCCATGTCTACGAGCCCAGATTTTTACTCATCACGATCGCTAGAATTCGTTCGCGATCGCGTAGAGCAATTTCTGCCTATCTAATTTAACTCTATGCGATAGCGTAAAACACCACGCGAACGAAATGCTCTGGCTCTCAGAATCACGCGATCGCGAACTTTCTCACGCGTTCGCGATAAGCAAAGCGCGTGGCCCAGCTTTAGCCTCCTTAAATTTACGCAAACGCGACCTTGGCTCTGCGTTCGCGAAGCACCACCCCACATCACTACGCGTTCGCATGCCCATGTCCGCGAACACGAAGAACAATTCACCCTCTGCCCAGCTAAGCCTACGTGATTGCGTCCTCAAGTTTGCGAACGCGAAGAACAACTTTGGTTGTCCTCTCAGATTGCCTTACGCGATCGCGAGACCTCCTTCGCGAACGCGGTGAAGAAAAAGTCTGCAACTAAACACCAAAAAATCAGTTATCTTCCTTAAGTCTAAAATGACACGTTGAGCATCCGAAACACACCTGAGGCCCTCGTGACCTCAACCACATATACCAACAAGTCCTAAAATATCATACGAATTTACTCGGGGTCTCATATCACGTCAAACAACGCTGAAATTATAATTCACACCTCGATTCGAACTTTTGAGTTTCAAACTTTCCAATTTACAAAACTTGTGCCAAAACATATTAAATGAATCCGGAATGACTTCAAATTTGGCACATAAGTCATAAATGACATAACAGAGCTATTCAAATTTTCAGAATCTCATTCCGACCCTGATATCAAAAAGTCAAATCCGTGGTCAAATTTGAAAATCTTTAACCTTTATATTACTAATTTCCGTTAAATGACCATAACTTGAGTTAGGGACCTCCAAATTAAATTCCTGGCATGCGCCCAAGTTCCAAATAACGATACGGACTTACTAGAACTATTAAAACACTAATCCAGGTTCGTTTGCTCAAAATATTGACCAAAGTCAACTTAATTGAGTTTTAAGGCTCTATTTCACATTTTAATCCATTTTTTACATAAAAACTTTCCCGAAAATTATTCGGACTGCGCACGCAAGTCGAGAATTGATGAATAGTGCTTTTTGAGGTCTTAGAATACAAAAATAATTATTAAATTTAAAGATGACCTTTTGGGTCATCATATTCTCTATCTCTAAAACAAACGTTCGTCCTCGAACGGAGTTAGAAAAAGTACCTAAGCTGGTAAAAAGGTATGGATATTTACTCTGCATGTCCGACTCGGACTCCCAAGTAGATGCTTCTACCGGCTGACCTCTTCATTGCACCCGAATTGAAGGATAACTCTTAGACCTCAACTGTCGGACCTGCCGGGCCAAAATAGCTACCGACTCCTCTTCATAAGTCAAATCCTTGTCCAATTGGACTGAGCTGAAATCTAACACATGAGATGGATCACCATGATATTTACGGAGCATAGACACATGAAACACCGAATGAACCGCTGATAAACTAGGTGGTAATGCAAGCATGTAGGCAACTTCACCCACCCTTTCAAGAATTTCAAAGGGTCCAATATACCTAGGGCTCAACTTGCCCTTGTTTCCGAACTTCATTAAACCTTTCATAGGTGAAACCCGGAGCAATATTCTTTCTCTAACCATGAATGCAATATCACATACTTTATAGTCGGCATAACTCTTTTGCCTAGACTGAGTTGTGCGAAGTCGATCTTGAATAACCTTGACCTTATCCAAGGCATCCTGTACCAAATTGGTTCCCATAAAATCGAGCCTTTCCCGTTTCAAACCATCCAACTGGTGAACGACATCGCCTTCCATATAATTCCTCATATGGAGCCATCTGAATGCTCCATTGGTAGCTATTATTATAAGCAAACTGTGCAAGTGGCAAGAACTGATCCCAAGAACCTCCAAAGTCTATAACACAAGGGCGAAGCATATCTTCCAATATCTAAATGGTGCGCTCTGACTGTCCATCTGTCTGTGGAAGAAATGTTGTACTCAACTCAACCCGCGTGCCTAACTCATGATGTACAACCCTACAGAAGTGTGAGGTGAACTGTGTACCTCGATTAGAAATGATAGACACGGGTATACCGTGAAGGCAAAAAATCTCATGAATGTAAATTTCAGCTAACCGCTCTGAAAAATAGGTAACTGCTACTGGAATGAAATGTGCTGACTTGATCAACCTGTCCACAATAATCCAAACTGCATCAAATATTCTCTGAGTCCGTGGGAGTCCAGCAACAAAATCCATAGTGATAAGCTCCCACTTCCACTCAGGAATTTCTAACTTCTAAAGCAAACCATCGGGTCTCTGATGCTAGTATTTAACTTGCAAACAATTCAGACACCGAGCAACATATGCAACTATATTCTTCTTCATTCTCCTCCACCAATAATGTTGCCTCAAATCTTGATACATTTTGGCGGAACCTGAATGAATAGAATACCTCGAATTATGGGCCTCTTCCAGAATTAATTCATGAAGCCCATCCACATCATGCACACAAATACGACCCTGCATTCGCAGAACTCTATCTTCCCCCAAAACAACCTGATTGGCATCATCGTGCAGCACCATGTCCTTGAGGACAAGTAAATGAGGATCATCATACTGTCTCTCTCTGATGTGCTCATATAAAGAAGACCGAGCGACTGTGCAAGCTAGAACCCGACTAGGTGCTGAAACATATAACCTCACGAACTGATTAGCCAAAGTCTGGATATCTACAGCTAACGGTCTCTCACCAACCGGAATACAAGCAAGGCTGCCCATACTCACAACCTTTCTACTCAAAGCATCGACCACCACATTAGCCTTTCCAGGGTGATACAAAATGGTGATATCATAATCTTTCAACAACTCCAACCATCTTCTCTACCTCAAATTGAGATCTTTTTTTTTGAATGAATATTGAAGGCTACGATGATCAGTAAATACCTCACACGAGACACCGTAGAGGTAATGCCTCCAAATCTTCAGTGTGTGAGCAATGGTTGCCAATTCTAAGTCATGAACAAGATAATTCTTCTCGTGAACTTTCTACTTCCGCGACGCATATGCAATCACCCCGCCATCTTGCATTAATACTGCACCAAGCCCAACGCGAGATGTATCACAATACACAGTATAAGCTCTTGAACCTGTGGGTAATACCAACACTAGCGCCGTAGTCAACGCGGGCTTGAGCTTCTGAAAGCTCAACTCACACTCGTCTGACCATCCCAATGGAACACCTTTTTGGGGCAGTCTGGTCAATGGGCTTGATATAGATGAAAACCCTTCCACGAACCGACAATAATAACCTGCCAAACCCAGGAAACTCCGGATCTCTGTAACTGAAATAGGATCCACCTTTATGCCTTCTTCCGATACAACATGCCCCCAAAAGGCAAATGAGTTTAACCAAAACTCATATTTTGAAATTTTAGCATATAACTGATTATTCTTCAAAGTCTGAAGCACACTCCGAAGACGCTGCTCATGCTCCTCTTGACTGCTGGAATAAATCAAGATATCATTAATGAATACAACCACAAAAGAATCCAAATAGGGCTTGAACACCCGATTCATCAAATCCAGATATGATGTTGGGGCATTTGTCAACCCAAATGACATCACTGAGAATTCGTAATGCCCATATCGAGTCTGAAAAGTTGTCTTAGGGACATTAGATGCCCTAATCTTCAACTGATGATAACCAGACCTCAAACCGATCTTTGAAAATACCTTATCACCCTGAAGCTGTTCAAATAAGTCATCAATTCTTGGAAACAAATATTTGTTTTTGATAGTGTCTTTGTTCAACTGCCGATAATCTATACACATTCGCATAGAGCCATCTTTATTCTTTACAAATAGTACTGGTGCACCCCAGGGTGATACACTGGGTCTAATGAATCCCTGATCAAGCAAGTCTTGTAACTGTTCCTTCAATTATTTCAACTCTTGCGAGGCGATACGATATGGTGGGATAGAAATGGGCTGAGTGCCCGGAGCTAAATCAATACAGAAGTCAATATCTCTATCGGGTGGCATTCCCGACAAATTTGCAGGAGATACTTCTGTAAATTCACGAACAACTAGTACTGAGTCCATAGAAGGAACATCCGCACTGAGATCACGAATATAAGCCAAATAGGCTAGACACCATCTCTCGACCACACGCCGAGCTTTCATATAAGAAATAACCCTGATGGCAGAATAACCAGGAGTTCCTTTTCACTATAACCGAGGTAACCCCGACATGGATAGGGTCACCGTCTTGGCATGACAATAGAATATAGCATGATAAGGTGACAGGCAATCCATATCCAAGATGACATCAAAATCTACCATATCAAGAAGTAGAAGATCCACACTAGTCTCAAGACTACCAATAGTAACCACACACGAACGATAGACATGAGCTACTACAACAAAGTCTCCCACCGGTGTAGATACACACACAAAAGCACTTAGAGAATAACAAGGCACAACCAAATATGGAGCAAAATAGGAGGACACATAAGAATAAGTAGATCCTGGATCAAATAGAACTGAAGCATCTCTAGGGCAAACTGGAATAATACATGTGATCACAGCATCAGAAGACTTGGCCTTCGGCCTAGGTGGAAAAACATAAAATTGGGGCTGGGCCCCACCACTCTGAACTGCGTCCCTAGGACGACCTCTAACTTGCTGGCCTCCACCTCTAACGGTCTGACCTCCACCTCTAATGGCCTGACCTCCACCTCTAGCTGCCCGACCCCTACCTCTAGCTGGTTGAGGAGGCGGTGAAGCAACCGGTGCCGGTATGATGGCACGCAAATCCTGCCATGAGCTGCTACTCGACAACCTAGAGCAATTCCTCCTGATGTGACCAATGTTCCCACACTCATAACACCCATCCTGATATCATGACTGCTGAAGCTGAAGCTGACCCGAAGGGGCCGGATAACCACTATAGTGACTCTAGAGTGGTGGTGCACTGATAAGAGCTAAATGTTAACTAAATGTTGGCTGCCCAGAGTAAGGCATAATAGGACTGTAACTCCCTGAAGCACTGGGAGATGCCTGAAGTGCTAAATGTAACGGTCTGGAAGGATGACTTATACCAAAATTACCCCTGCCTCCAGACGAGGCACCACTGAAACCACTAAACTGATGAGGCCTCTTATCAGACCTCTACCCTCTCTTCTGTGCAAGAACCATCTCGATCCTCCTCGCGACATTAGCAACCGCTTGAAAGTAAATCTCACTTCCGGTTTCCTTGGCCATCTGAAGCCTGATAGGGTGAGTGAGTCCCTCAATAAACCTCCTCACTCTCTCTCCCTTAGTAGGTTGTAAAAGGAGAGCATGATGGGCTAAATCCACAAAACAGGATTCATATTGAGTAACAGTCATACTTCCCTACTGTAGACGCTCAAATTGCTTGCGGTAATCCTCTCTCAATGTGATAGGGAGGAATTTCTCTAGAAATAGCCGTGAAATCTACTCCCAAGTCAATGTAGGCGATCCAACTGGTCTGGTCAATGTATAATATCACCACCACCTCTTGGTGGAACCCGCCATTTGAAATACCTCAAAATCAACTCTATTGGTTTCAACTATACCCATGTTCCGCAGCACCTCATAGCAGCGGTCAAGATAATCCTATGGGTCCTCAAAAGGTGTACCACTAAAGTGAACTGGAAAGAGCTTAGTAAACTTATCCAATCTAAATAAGGCCTCAAAAGACATGGTGGGCCTATCACCGGTCTGTGCCGCAATAACTGGCTGAAACCAACTGGCGGGGCTGCTGGAGCCTGATTTTGGGGAGCCATCTTTTCCGAAGCGGGAGTAGTGGGAGTTTGGGCTCCTCCCCCAGCCTGTGAGATGGTTTGTGCCACCGGAAATGTACCATTCTGGGCCACTCCCTCCATAAGACACTCCAAACGGACTAGAGCGTCCTGAAGTACTGGAGTAGACCTTTCCAGAACCTGAACTGGTCCAACCGGTACGGTCTGAACTGGAACCTCCTCCTAAATATCCACTTGAGGTTCTACAATAGGTGTTGTTACTCGAGCTCTAGACTGAGCTCTACGTCTGCCTTTGCCTCGGCCTCTAGCACGACCTCGGCTTCGACCTCTACCCCTGGCCATAGGTTCTATCGGGGGCTCTGGTCGCTGTTCGTCAGTAGATATATTACGTGTCCTCTACATCTGCGAAAGAATAAGAATAGAATGGTTCAATCATCGATGATAGAATAAAATCGCACGACATGATAAGAAAGAAGTGATATTGTTCCTAAGCTTTATAGCCTCTGAAAGATAAGTACAGACGTCTCTGTACCGATCCTTTAGACTCTACTAAGTTTTCTCGTGACTCGTGAGACCTATGTAACCTAGTGCTCTGATACCAACTGTCACGACCCGAAATTTTTATCTACGGGACCGTGATGGCGCCTAACATTTCACTTGCTAGGCAAGCCAACGTTAGTATATAATTAGCCATTTTAACAAACAAAAAAATTAATTAATAATAAGAAAACAAATGTGGAAATAAAGTTTGAAATAAAGTGAATAATCCATAATAATCGCGATATCTAAATACCATCCCAGAACTGGAGTCACAAGTGCACAAGCTTCTAGAATAATATAGAAGGGGACTTCAAAACTGTGAACGATGTGCAGTTATACCTCAAGTCTCCACTGAAAGATGTATCCGGGTAGATCTACAGTACGCCGCTGGGACCAACTCCGAAATCTGCACAAGAAGTGCAGAGTGTAGTATCAGTACAACCGACACCATGTACTGGTAAGTGCCTAGCCTAACCTCGACGAAGTAGTGACGAGGCTAAGGCGGGTCACTTACAGGAATATTAGTAAGGCCAGTAAATAAGTTTTTGCGGCGTGCAATCCAATCCACCAATATAGTTACTTTCATTTCCGTTGCGGCGTGCAAACCGATCCCCCAATATATTTTAACAACTCATAAATAAAATAAAATTTACTCCAATAAATACCACAATCAATGAGAAACTATTAAGTATCAAGGCACACAATAATTATAATTTATTTATGAACAAATAATGACAATTAGCAATTAATTGTGGAAATCATAGAGAAAATAAGGAGTTTAATATTTAGTATGCTAAATGTCAAATAGCAATTAAGACACATAAGTCAAATAATCATGTAACAATTATTGTAGGAATTCAAGATTTAATATTTGACAAGGAATATGAGTGAAATAATTAATATAATAATTAATTAATGATTTATAATTTTTTCAAGTAATTATGCAAACAATTAATTTGACGACGTATAGACACTCGTCACCTTGTCTATACATGATTCACATGCAGCTCATATAACAAATAATGAAAGGGTTCTATTCTCTCAGGTCAAGGTTAACCACGACACTTACCTCGCTTTGCAACCAAATTTCAAGAATCCAATAAACCTTTGCATTGTGAATTCATGTCTAAAATCCTCAAATCTAATCATAAACAATTCAATATACTCAATACAAATCGTAGGAATTAATTTCATATTAATTTACAAATTTTACGGATAAAAAATTGAAATTTATTTTAAAAATCAACAGTAGGACCCACGTCTCGAATCCCAAAAAAAATCATGAAATCCGAACAACCATTTCGATACGAATTCAACAATACAAAAATTATCGAATTCCGACATCAGATTAGCTTTCAAATCTTCATTTTACATTTTAGGAAGATTTTATAAAAATCTGATTTTTCTTTCATAAATTCACGGATTCATGAAATATAATCAATATAGGATAAGGAATACTTACCCCAATGTTTTCCCGTAAAAATCGCCCAAAACCCGTCTTACCCGAGTTCAAAATCAAAAATGGTGGAAAATGGGACAAAATCCCATTTCCATAACTTAAGTTCTGTTTGCCCAGATTTTTACTCATCGCGATCGCGGGAATTCGTTCGCGATCGCGTAGAACAATTTCTGCCTATCCATTTTAACTTTACGTGATCGCGTAAAACACCACGCAAACGTGATGCTCTGGCTCTCAGACTCACGTGATCGCGAATGTTCTCACGTGTTCGCAATGAGCAAAGCATATGGCCCAGCTTTAGCCTCCTTAACTCAACGTGAATGCGACCTTGGCTCTGCGTTCGCGATCGCGTCCTCAAGTTCGCGAACATGAAGAATAACTTTGGTTGGCCTCTCAGATTGCCTTACGCGATTGCGAGACCTCCCTCGCGAACGCGATGAAGAAACAATCTGCAACAAAACACGAGAAAAATTGCTATCTTCCTTAAGTTCAAAATGGTCCGTTGAGCATCTGAAACACACCCGAGTCCCCGGGACCTCAACCACATATACCAATAAGTCCTAAAATATCATACGAACTTACTCGAGGTCTCATATCATGTCAAACAACGCTGAAATTACAAGTCACACCTCGATTCGAACTTTTGAGTTTCAAACATTTCAATTTACAAAACTTGTGCCAAAACATATTAAATGAATCCGGAATGACTTCAAATTTGGCATATAAGTCATAAATGACATAACAAAGCTATTCAAATTTTCGGAATCGGATTCCGACCCCGATATCAAAAAGTCAGATACGTGGTCAAATTTTATAATTTTTTAAGCTTTAAATTACTAGTTTTTGTTAAATGGCAATAACTTGAGTTAGGGACCTCCAAATTAAATTTCGGGCATACGTCCAAGTCCCAAATCACGATACGGACCTACCGGAACTGTTAAAATATCGATCCGAATTCGTTTGCTCAAAATGTTGACCAAAGTCAACTTAATTGAGTTTTAAGACTTTATTTCACATTTTAATCCATTTTTCACATAAAAACTTTTCGGAAAATTATTCGAGCTGCGCACGCAAGTCGAGGAATGATAAATAGTACTTTTTGATTTCTTAGAATAGAGAAATAATTATTAAATTTAAAAATGACCTTTTGGGTCATCACATATACACACTAATATATATATATATATATATACATACACATCTATCAGCTATTTTTAGTTTAAGCGTTTATGTGAAAAGTTATTTAGGTTAATTATTTTTTTTTTTAAAATATATGCTCTGGTATGAACAATCAAGAAAACTAGTGCCTCGGCTTTCATTCTAGGTTTCTTATTTTACATATCTCATACTAGAAAGTTATTGGTCACTCAATAACTTTAATCTAAATTCTATATTTGTACTAATAAATCAACTAAATACATATAAGAATTAAATTCAGAACTCAATTATTAATATTTGGTATGACTATTCTAAAAGTCAGAATTTATAAAGTTAAATCTAGGTGTTCCATGCCTCTGCTTTTATGTATGGATTTGACTATTTATCAAGTTTAGACTCTTTTTCCAGTTTCACTACTAGAAATTCGTCGAACATCGTTCGTGGCCAACCGATCGAAAACTGACCGAAGTCAGTTAATTTTTGAAAATATCTATTTTTGATTTTTTTTACTAAACCAACAGAATTTGGCTGTTTTATGGGTACTAAATGCGGGAATTTAATTTTGCGTCCCGAATAATTTATTTTTTAAGAAACCGACAAACTTTGATCGATCTTTTATTTAAAATAAATTAAAAATTAATATTTAGAAAACCAACCAATTTAAATTGATTGGGTATTTCAGTCAGTCATTTTTAAAAATTGACCAATTTCGATCGGTAATTTTATTTTTTTAATAAAACTGATTAAAATCGGTTAGTTATTTTTACGCAAAAATGCGATAGAGTATAAATAAAATAAAAACAAGTCTTAAACCAAAAAGCACCAATGGTCTAGTGGTAGAATAGTATCATGTCACAGTAATTTTGAGATGGTACATTTTTTAATTATATCATTTAAAAAAAACGACTGAAGTTGGTCGATTTTTTCGACCGTCCATTTTCTTTTGGGTCGGGTATGGAATTTAATTGACCGATCGAAATTGATCGTGTCACGACCCAAAATTCTACCTTAAGGATCGTGATGGCATCTAGTCTCCAAAATTAGGTAAACCAATCACTTACAACAGTTAAACCAATTACCATGATACTTTTAAAGCAAAGTTTAATATAAAATACTGAAATATAAGTGATACAAGCCTACACAGAAATAATCACAATAATTTTCCGATTAATAATATTCCATTATTCTTGCTCCGCTTTTTAGAACTTTTGAAAAGGGAAGCACCAAGTTTTTCTTTTCAAAATTTGCAGTTCCCTATTGAACAATTCTCCCCGCAGAAGTTTCTTTGGGTAACTTGTGCTATTCTTCCTGCATGCCGAAGAGAGCTTCTTTTATTGTTGGAAATGTATCTTTTGGCACGAGAGAAGTTGGTATATTCTTAGATAAATGTATATTTTATCCACTTCCACAAATAATAGCTGACAAAATGTGTGTGTATTATATATAAAAAAAAGTAATGACTTGATCGGTCGTTTTGTGTAATTGTGCCCCGTTATCCCTTTTTATGCTTCACACATATGTTTTTATAATTTTATGACTTGCGGGATTGGTTTGTTTCGTGATTTCGGGTTGATTTGAACCCTTGATTCTTGACTTAGAAGTTTAAATTAGAAATGTTGACCAAACTTTGACTTTTTTGAAAATGATCCTAGAACTATATTTTGATGGCTCTAATAGCTTCGTATTGTGATTCTAGACTTGGACGTATACCCAAATTTGATTTTGGAAGTCCGTAGGTTGATTTATGTTGATTTGCCAAAAATTGGCAATTTTAAGTTGAATGGTTTAACCGTAGGTTGACTTTTAGCTATCGAGTACGAAATTCGATTTTGAGACTTGGAATAGGTCCGTTATCGTATTTGGAACTTACCTGCAAAATTTATTTTCATTTGGATTTGGTTTGATAAGATTCAGACGTTTAGTTGTAATTCTAGAAATTTTGAACTTTACTTTGAAATTCATGCGTTTTGGATTTCAATTCATAGTTTTAGATATTATTTTTATGTTTTTTATCGTGCGAGCGAGTTCGTATGATATTTTTTGACTTGTTTGGATATTTGATTTGGAGTTTTGAGCGCTCAGATGAGTTCCACACATGTGTCGGAATGGTTTTGAACTTAAAATGATCTGATGGTGTGTTGGTGCTTATTTATTGTAATTGCGAGCACCAACCTCGCAATTGCGAAGATGACAATAGGGGGTTAGTTATCGCAAATGCGACTTTCCCTTTGCATTTGCGATGCCACTAGGATTTTAGCTTGGTTCGCATTTGCGAATGTCACGACCCAAAATTCATTAAAGGTCATGATGGCGCCGGATACCACTGTCAGGCAAGCCAACACTAAATGGTTAATTAAATTCTCAGTTTAATATTTTTGAAATCATATATCCTTCAACTTAACTTGAAAAAAGGCGAACTTTACAGAATAATAATAATATTTTCCAATTTCAATACTGAGTATTCCATAATTCTCCCAGAACCCGGTATCACAAGTGTATGAGCATTTACTAGGAAATAAAATAAAATATAATAACTGTCCGGAATACAAATTTGGACAGAAAAGAAAAATAAAAGTACTCTGAAGGAGATTCTGCTGGCTGCGAATCATCTCACAAAATGCAGCTCACCAAAGTCCCCGTATCAACCACGTCGATGCGCCCACAAGGCAAATAATATATATATGCTTGCACAACAAAACGTGCAGCAAGTATAGTATGAGTATGTAAATCAATGTGTACCCAGTAAATATCCCGCCTAACCTCAAAGAAGTAGTGACGAGGGGTCGACTCGGACACTTACTATGGCCAACAATAATATACCGAAAATATGATAATTTATGAATTTTATAAGGCAATTTTAAACTCAGTAACATGAACAGGTAATTAATTCTTTTTGTTAATAGGGGATTTCCAAATTTCCGTTTCATCATTTATCAATTTATCTCAGGCCAGAGAGGCAATATCATTATTTATAAATTTCAAGGCAAGCAATACAAGCATGTGCAAATCATGTCGAGGTCGTACGACCTGATCCAACATAATATTTAAACTGTGCACTGCCAGAGGGTCGAATGGCGCGAACCATAGATGCATATATTTCCCCGCTCGCGAATCATACATGCGACGCGGTTAAATATAATTTATCAATAATAATAATAATAATATTCTTTAATCCTTTTCAAAAAATATGAAATTCAATTGAATACTTTCAAGTCCCGAAATCCTCAATTTTAGCTCTTTTCAAGGCATTTAGTAAACAAACCAAATAATGGTATCAGCAAAACATTGTGTAAACCTAGCACTACTAGGACATAGGCATAATTAGTAGCTACGTACGGACTCTCATCAATTCGTGCGTACGTAGCCCCCGCAATTAGAAGCACATATTAATTTAGTTCACCTATGGGGTTAATTCCTTCTTACAAGGTTAGAAATGAGACTTACCTCGCTCCGAAGTTCCATAACCGGCTCCCAAGCCTTTCCAACAACTCAAACCGATGCACAACGCTCCAAACTAGTCAATAAATGTGCAAACCCATGAATATATACTCTAATACTCACAGCAATTCAATTTACAAAAATTTCCAACTCCGCTCGGAAATTCGATAAAATCACCCTCGGGCCCACATATCCGGATTCCGAAATTGTTTAAAGATAAACATTATCCACAATATTACGAACTCAAATATATAATTTATTCCCAATTCCATGTCCAAATTCGTAATCCAAATCCAAAAATACCAAATTTCTAGGTTTTCTACCAAAATCCCATTTTCTATAAATTTCACGCTTAAATCCATATATAAATCATGTATTTAACTCACAAAGTGAAGAAAACACTTACCCCATAATAGTTGACGAAGATGGCATCCCAAATTGCTCAAAAATCGGCTCCCATGGACGAAAATGAAATAAGATTGAGCCAACTCATTTTTAAAAGAAGACACTACCCAGCCCCTTCCTTCGCACCTGTGGTCCAATAGCCGCTCCTGCGGCTCCGCAGGTGCGCTCCAAATTTCGCTCTTGCGGTCCTCACTGTCCAGACAAGACCTCGCACCTGCAGAAGCCTCTTCGCTTCTGCGAGCATCGCAGATGTGACCTGCTCTGCGTATCTGCGCAATTTACGCACCAGCGGTAGCTTACTCACGCCTGCACACTCGCAAGTGCGCTTCTCCAGTCCGCTTCTCTGGCTCCTCCAGCTCCAGTCCCTTCTCGCTTCTGCGAGCAATTCGTCGCATGTGCAATCTCGCACCTTCGGCCAAAGTCACACAGGTGCGATTACACCAGAAGCATTAAGCTTCATAAATTCTTAAGTCCAAAAATCGATCCGTTAACCTTCCGGAATCGACCCTA
Source organism: Nicotiana tomentosiformis (assembly GCF_000390325.3). NCBI lineage: Eukaryota > Viridiplantae > Streptophyta > Magnoliopsida > Solanales > Solanaceae > Nicotiana > Nicotiana tomentosiformis. The sequence continues at coordinate 155,367,672 of NC_090812.1, forward strand.
GGCCCTCGGGACCTCAACCAAATATACCAACACGTCCCAAAACACGTTACAAACTTAGTCGAGCCTTCAAATCACATCAAACAATGTTGAATTCATGAATCGCACCCCATTCCAAGCTTAATGAACTTTAGAATTTTAAACTTTTACATTCGATGTCGAAACCTATCAAATCACATCCGATTGACCTCAAAGTTTGTACACAAGTCACATTTAACATTACGGACCTATTCCAATTTCCGAAATCGGAATCCGACCTCAATATCAAAAAGTCCACTCCCGGTCAAACTTCTCAAAATTATCCAAATTTCCAACATTCGCCAAATGACTCCAAAATGACCTACGGACCTCCGAATCCACTTCTGAACGCGCTCCGAATACCAGAATCACCATACGGAGCTATTCCCGAACTTGGAATCCCAAATGGACATTGATAACATTGAAGTACACCTCAACCCAAATTTATAAAATTCTTCCAAAATGCCAACTTTCATAATAGGCACCGAAACGCTCCCTAGTTATCCAAAATCCGATCCGGATACACGCCCAACTCTAAAATCACCATACGAACCTGTTGGAACCTTCAAATCCCGATTATGAGGTCGTTTACTCGAAAGAGGGCATTTAGTTTTACATACTAGTATTATTCTATATGTACTAACATATCTTTTGCCGGGGGAGCTACATCTTTAATGGATGCAGGTGGTTCGTCGTGAGAAACTTTGATTCTCGTTAGGAGTTACCCTCTACTCAGCAGGTTTTGGTGAGCCATATTCTGTTCTGGGACTTATGTCACTTGACGTTGTACATTGTGTTTTGAGATATAACCGGGGCCTTGTCACCGGAACTTCCATACTACTCTTTTGTTATACTTAGAGGCTCCTCAAACATGTTGTGGGTGGTGTTCGATGTTGGTTAACGAACTAGAAGGATTGGTATTTGGAAAACATGTTTTTCCTCGTATCTATAAACTTGTAACAGTTTGGAAATCATAAATGAATATCCTTTGAGAAATGGAAAAAGAATATGGAACACTTTGCTCTTCTCATGTCTATCTCTTGTACTGATTCTTATATTGTTAATGGGCTAGGTTGGGCAGATGAAATCTAGCAGGCTTGCTTAACCGGGGTATCTCGGTTGAACATTGATCGCGCTTCCCGAGGTTAGGGCGTGATAATTATATCAGTTTATCAGACTTGGTTTTAGTATTTTGTTAATTATATCTGTCATGTTGTTATCAAATGTTAGGATTACCTAGTCGTAGAGACTAGATGCCGTCATGATATCCTACGGAAGAAAATTTAGGGTCATGACAAAAAATTTAGACATTTTATACACTTTTTGGCTAGCGAATGTAATTAGTTGCAGCCGATCGGCCAATTTTGTATTTCTTCCTACATTCTTCAATGTGGGGTTCTTCATTTCTCCAACCTTTCCCTAAATTGTTTACTCTTTCTTTTCATAAAAGTCTACTTTATTCAATTTTCTTTATCATAATGTGCTATATTGTGGAAACCAACGTGCCTTCCACGGGCATAACTGGCTAATTGCACAACAACTGTGTGAAAATAGCACGGGCTAGCCAGTTTTCGGACTGGTAATTGAAAAATGGCTAGCGTTTGCATCATTAAAAAATAGCCACTATTTTGCTACAACACGAAAAGTTCTAGCATAATATACTGGAGATTGGTTGTCACGACCCCAATTTTCCTCCATAGGATGTCGTGATGGCATCTAGTCTCTAAGACTAGGTAAGCCTAAAATTCATGCAGACATAACAGAAATAATAATTTAAGTCTCAAAACTCAACAACTATATAAAATAAACTCTGCAACTCAGCATATACAATTCCCAATACCCGACGAATACAAGTCACAAGCTTTTAGTAGTAGTACCGAATAATCTTATACATAAATATCTATAAAAAGGGATAATGAAATAAAGAAATCTAGGTAGAGGGGGACTCTGAGGCCTGCAGACGCCGGTAGGTATAACTTGAAGTCTCCGTAGCTGAGCTCTCACTAATACCTAGGCTAGTATGAGGTACCTGGATCTGCCCAAAAAGATGTGCATAAGCATAACATGAGTACACCACAACATTACCTAGTAAGTGCCAAGCATAACCTCGGTAGAGTAGTGACGGGGTCAGGTCAAGGTCCTACTGGAAATGAATAAGGAAATCTGTACAGGAGTATGTCAGTGTAGTAATGAAAGCAATGAAATTGAAACAACAATTAACATATCAAGGTTAGCTACACAGAACTAAAGCAAATAACGCAACAAGGTGAAAACAAGGAATGATATGATAAAGAAACAAAACAATCAAAGACAAGTGCATCAATAGAGAAATACCAATAAGATTCACTACCGAGGTACCGCCTCATAGTCTCAAATCACAAGAATAATTCAAAATATTTTCTTATATCACCGTGGGAGCCTTGCATTTAGTTTTGAAAATTATTTTCCTGAAATAGCATCCCGCATTTTAGCCCACCTTATCACACTGCATGACTTCTAGTAGTTCCCCTACTAGCCACGCGTATCAAGCCCACCTTATCTCACTGCATGCGTTTCAACCCCAAAACCTTATACCACCATATGCGTATCAAAATTACAACGTATCACAAATCGCACCTCAAGTGCCCAATATCACAACTTACCAAGAACTCAACAATAATATTGTTTTCATAATAAAGAGCTCATGGCACAACCACACTGTGCACAAGATTCTCAACAATAACAACCGAAAGTTAATAACTTAACAGAATAGTATTTTAATACTTAACACTTTGCCTCAATGTGATGCACGACCTTTATAACTCAATGCCTCTTTCAACAATAAGATATTCCGATAATAATAACTTCAAGCAAAGAATTCAACGGTTACATAATGAATATGAAATAACGGAAAACAAGAACTTCAACTAAACATGTAGAGCAATTAACAAGTAAGAGATAAGACAAGTAGATCATGTTAAAGTATACCAATAATGATGAAGATAACTTGTTAAGATAACTCAATTACGGCATAAAAGGAATCTACATAGCTAAAATAGGTAAATTTTCACATTTATCCCGTGTACACACTTGTCACTATCATAATTATCACAAAAACAACACCAATCCTAAGGGGTAATTCCCTCACACAAAGTTAGGCAATACATTTACCTCAAAACACGTTATCTCAATCCACTAGTAGGCTTTTTCCTCGATTATCCAACTCTGAACGACTCAAATCTAGCCAAAATAACTTCATACCATAAATTTAAACTATAGGAAACTAATTCAAATAATAAAATTACGATGTTTGCAAAGAAATAAAAAGTCAACTCAAAAAGTCAACCAGAGCCCGCATCTCGGAACCCGACCAAAATTACAGAATCCGTGCACCCATTCGATAACGAGTCTAACCATACAAGAATTACTCAAATTCGACCTCCAATCGCCTTTCAAAACTCCAAAATTTAGTCTAAAACATTTTTACAATTTTTCTCCAAATTTTCAACTCCAATCCCTAATTAGATGATGAAAATAGTAATAGATTCATGAAATATAGTCCTATCCGGGTTAGAATCACTTATCCCAATGATTTCCTTGAAACACCCTCGAAATATCGCCACACACCGAGCTCTCTAGGTCCAAATTATGAAAAATGAGATAGAACCCTCGTTTTGAAACTTAAATGTTGCTTCCCAGGTGCTCTTCATCGCGAACGCTGAATGTGCCCCGCGTGCGCAAAGCACAAAATACTCATCTTCCAAATTCCTCTTCGCGAACGTGATGAACAATGAGCCCTGGTGTACGCGAATGCAACCCCTCATACGTGAACGTGGTGAACAACTCCTTATACCTTCGTGAATGCGTGGCCATCTTCGCGAATGCATAGAACAAACCTCACCTTCCTCCCAGATACCCTTTGCGAATATGAGACCTCTCTCGCAAACACGAAGAAGGAAACCAGACATCAGAAAATTCAGCAGTCTCACAAACCCAAAAATGAAGCCGAACTTGATTCGAATCACATCCGAGGCCCCCGGGACCTCAACTAAACATACCAAAAAGTACTAAAATATCATATGAACACGATCAGAGTGTTAAATCACATCAAACAATAATAGAACTACAAATCGCGCATCAATTCAAGCCTAAGAAACTTATGAACTTCCGAATTTCAAAACTAATGTTGATTCATGCCAAAACAACTCTGATTGACTTCAAATTTTGCACACATGTCATAAATGACATGACATACCTATTCCAACTTTCGGAATCGGATTTCGACCCCGATATCAATAAAGTCAACTCCCGATCAAACTTTCCAATCTTCCAAACCTTCAACTTTCTAACTTTAGGCAATTCACGCTAAAATGACCTACGTACCTCCAAATCAATATTCGGGCACACTCCTAAGTCTAAAATCACCATACGGGACTATTAAAACCGTAAAAACTCTATTCTAGAGTCGTATACACAAATGTCAAACTACGGTCAACTCTTTCAACTTAAACCTCCAACTTAGGGACTATGTATCCCATTTCACTCCGAAACTCACCTGAAACCAAAACCAAATACCCCGGCAAGTCACATAATCACAATATAACGTAGAAGAGGTAATAAATAGGGGATCAGGGCTAAAATACTCAAAACGGTCGGCCGGGTCATTACATCGGTGCACTTGTGTATGAACTTCCAGCATATTATGTTGGAACTCCAGCACACGGAAAGTTCCAGCATAATATACTGGAGATTGGAGCATCTATGTATGAACTTCCAGCATATTATGCTGGAACTCCAGTATATTATGCTGAAACTCCAGTATATTATACAAGAACTCCAGTATATTATGCTGAAAGTTCACATGTAAAAAGATTCGAACTCCAGTATATTATGCTGAAATATTTTTCGGATTTTGAATAGTGTTTTCGTTCAGATTTATCTTTACATGAAAAGAGGCTAAATTTCGATTACTTTTGAAACTGTGACTATTTTTTAATTACCACTTGTAAATTTGGCTATTTTTGAATTTCTCCCAACAACCACTGGTATGAAGCCCAATGCCCAGACTTATCCCCTATTATACGAGTCACTTTAGTGTGCCTCAAAGCACATTGGGGTGTGTTCCTTTTCCAAATATTACGTGAACGCGAGATGTTTTGTGCGTTGAGCTTCCTTTTACATTAAAGTGCCTCAACGAACATACACTAATTTTCTATACAATCTCGAACCAACCGTTCTATTACGCTCATGCAATCTCTGTAAATATTTGTCCCCATATATTTCCATTAGAGAAATAAAAAAAAAGGAGCTGAAAAAGAATGAGAACAGCACATGAATAAATAAATCTCGTAGTTATTATAAGTAAAATATTAAACTTGGAAAATTCATAATATCTTACATATCATGACCATTGAAAATACATCCATAGAAGGAGATTGGCATACATAACTTCAAACACGGCATTATTTATTTCACATGCTAGCTAAAACTAGCCAATCTTGCCAAATATTCATTGCACACGCGCACGGGTCCAAGCTTAGCCGATACGTCGTTATGTCCGGTGGGATCCATGTTATATCTAAATGGGACCAGGAAAAACAATCAATATTATAGATAAAAAATCGAACAAGTTTCTTCCTGAGTTCGGGGCTTAACCCCGTTCCCATGTATACCTTTCGTTCGGTCCAGTGCTCGATTAGTATGACTTGCTCCAGTTCCTCAATTGTTGATTTGGTGGCGTCGGAATCATCGGGGATCACAAAAGATCGAGGGATCCACTGACCATCATCTTCTTCGATGTTCTGGTAATCTGGCTGGGTCGAAGCCGACATCTGTGATTACTATTTGGTATTCCGTTCTCCTTCTGAGCCCGATCCCTTTATCGGAAAAGGTGAGGATATTGATTTTGCTTCCTCGATGGCGAACATTTCCTTTGCGGCCGGTTATTCTCCGTACACTATTTTGACACCTCTCGATGTTGGGAATTTGAGGACCTAGTGTAGGTTCGAAGGTACAGCTCTCATGTTGTGGATCCATGGCCTTCCGAAAAGGGCGTTGTATCTCATATCGCTTTCGATCACGTGAAACTTTGTTTCCTGGACGGTTCCGGCCACGTTTATTGGTAGGATTATATCGCCTTTGGTGGTTTCACATGCCATATTGAATCCATTCAGAACCAGAGTTGCAGGTACGATCTGGTCCTGCAGGACGAGCTGTTCTACGACCTTCAATCTGATGATATTGGCCGAGCTACCTGGATCGATTAACACACGCTTAATTTTAGTTTTATTCATGAGTACGGATATTACCAGTGCATCGTTATGAGGTTGAATGATTCCCTCTACATATTCATCAACGAAAGACAAGTCCTTATGGGTGCGTAATCTTGGGTACAAGATCGTTTTTCCCTCACAATTGATGTTTTAGTGCGTTTAAGCACCGGTCTCTGAGGGGTATCGACGCCGCCGATGATTATGTGAATGACGTGTTGCGGTTCTTCTTGCTCGTTTTGCTTGCTGAAATCCCTGTTTTTAAAATGATTCTTCGCCCTATCACTCAGAAATTCCCGAAGGTGCCCTTTGTTAAATAAGCGGGCTACTTCCTCTCTTAATTGCCTACAATCTTCTGTTATGTGGCCATGGGTGCCATGATATTCGCACATTTGATTGGGATTCCTTTGGGCAGGATCGGTCTGCATGGGTCGAGGCCATTTAGTGTCTTTGATGCGTCCGATAGCCGACACGATGGCGGATGCATCAACGCTGAAGTTATACTCTGATAATCGAGGTGCTTCTATAGGATCGGCATATTTATCAAAGCCGCTCTTGCTCATAAGTCCCCGAGAATTTTGCCATCGATCAATCCTTCGATTGTTCTGAACTGTATTGCGTGATAAACCGTTGTTCATCCGATATGCTACGTATGGTTGGTATCGGTCTCTGTTCGACCTTTGTTCTTTGTCGATCTCCATTTCATTTTTAGTAGCTGCCTTGTTCTGATGCACGGGTCCATACGGAGCTCCCCACTGATCATCCTCGACCCTAATTTTCAATTGATATCGGTTGTGTATATCTACCCAAGTTACTGCTGGATACTCGATCAAATTTTGTTTCAGCCGACGTGATGTTGTCGAACTTAGCTCGTTCAACCCTTGGGTGAAAGCTTGTACGGCCCAATCGTCTGTGACCGGTGGCAATTCCATGCTCTCCATTTGAAATCGGGATACGAATTTCCTCAGCATTTCGTTACCCATTTGCTTTACTTTGAAGAGGTCTGATTTCCTTGTTGCAACCTTTATGGCACCAGCATGTGCCTTTACGAACGAATCTGCTAACATGGCAAAAGAATCGATGGAATTTGGTGGTAAATTATGATACCAGATCATTGCTCCCTTCGAGAGGGTCTCCCCGAACTTTTTCAACAACAAGGATTCGATCTCATCATCCTCCAAATTGTTACCTTTGATGGCACATGTGTAAGAGGTGACATGTTCGTTAGGATCGGTCGTACCGTTATATTTGGGAATTTCGGACATACGGAATTTTTTGGGGATTGGTTTTGGGGCCGCACTCGAGGGAAAAGGCTTATGTATGAATATTTTCGAATCAAACCCTTTTATCATTGGCGGAGCCCCCGAGATTTGATCGACCCTGTCATTATATGTTTCCACTCTCTTGTCGTTGGCTTTGACTCGTTTTGTGAGTTTCTCGAGCAATTTAGTAATTTCGGGAGCGGTCCTTGATTCTTGCTCGTTTGATTTCACTATTGCGGGCTCCGTTCTGGGGGTGATTTCTCAAAGCGGATTGGAATCTGTCCTGCTTTGTATATGAGTTTGGCTCTGTAACTGAACTATCGCTACTTGTTGGGATTGTAGCATCTCGAAGATCATACGCAAGATGGCCCCGATTTCCCCCGCGTTATGGGTGTCTTAGGCTACGGATCGAGTACCGCCCTGAATGTTTCTTTTCGGTTCGGAACGCTGATTCACCTCCAAAGCTATTTGTGAATTGACATCCAATGGTACTTCGGCTCGAATTTCGGGTACTTCAATTCGAGCCTCAGTTCCATCGTCAAGTGGCCTTCCGGCCCCGAGTGCCAAGTTGTTGGTCTCATCTTGAAGGTCGGCTTCACGGTCGATAGGTAAAGCCATTGTTGATTTGAAGTTGTAAGCTGGTGTGTACTGTAGATTTATATCAAACAATCATTGTTATCCTTAGCCCCACGGTGGGCGCCAAACTATTTACCCGAAAAATCGAATAACGTTAAATTTAGTATGGTTCTAAGGATACGTAATATCCTTTGATACAAAGATAACAATATAAGTATTTTGACTACGAGAATAGGAATGATGAACAGAAAGAATGAATAGGATGAAGTAAAGCAAGCACAAGGAGATATCTTTGTCTATAAGAAAAGGTCTTTTTCCAATCTGTTCAATGCACTTTTGCTTACAAGGATCCCCCTCTTTTATAATAGAGGGTCATTACTTTATTTACAACAAAAAAGCTTATAGTGGAGGACCCATGATAACTTGTCTCTTCCTCGATTTCCGTCAAGATTCTCTCTCGGTGCGGTTGTGACGGCTCTTGTTTGTGAGTTCGATATTGGCTCGAACTCGTCTCTGGATCGGCCCTCCGGTCTTGGCTCGAGTTCGACCTTCGGGATGGGCGTGGCACATTTCCGTCCTCAAAGCAACGCCCAGCGGATCGATTTGGTCCCAGGATCGATAAGACTATCGAGTCGACTCATCGAGCAGCCGTCGGGCTCGAGGCTCGTTTGTATCGTCTTCGGAGCTTACTCCCAAAATCCTACTCTGGTTTCTTGCCACTCGATCTCGATCGAACGTAGAAAAGCCGAAATTTATTCTGACCGTATACAGAAACCACCAATAAGAGATATACAAATCCCAAAAAAACCCATAGTTGTTATATATTGGACAAAGAGGACATGGACAACCACAAACAAGAGTGTAAAACAAATATATAAATGTACAGAAAATAAATCAGATAACATATTAAACCCCAAGAAAGAGACAATAGTTGCAGGTTCCCAAATATTAACAAACCCTATAAGTTTTAAACTTAAAGTTGTAAACACTTACATTAATCGAAGAAAGATTGCAAGATAATGCTAAATATGAAAGATTCTTCAATTTCGTCCACCAAATCAAAGCGACCAACTAACCTTACTGAAACCCTAAAATTGCCATCTGAACGACCTCAGACCAAACGAGAAGAGAAATGGAAAGAGAGGAGTTTGGTTGGTGGGGTTGAGGGTTATTTTTAACGCGGGTAACAAAAAACAAGGTCGAGTTCAGTTAATGGGGCTAATTAGGGCTGGGCATACACGGGGTAAAACCGATAGCCCGAACTGAAAAAAACTTATTGAATTATCGGTATCGGGTTATTGGGCTAACGGTTCGATAACGGTTTTGGTGTTATTTTACCATTGGGTTATCGTTCGGATCTCGATTTGCCCAATTTTTTAACGGTTTAACGGATAACCCAATAAACTTTATAAAAATATAATTTTACCCTTAGATATATAAATTTTTCAATTCTCCCAATTCTCTATCTATTGTTCTAACCCTCCCAAATTTGTCATTCAACATACATAGAAGCAATGTTATAAGGTTTATTATATTCTTTGAGAGGGTTACAACAATCGAGAAAGTTTATCATATTGTTTATACAGTACACATTATCTTTCATTACTTCTTCTAATAGAATCGAGATTGAGTTATCTTATCGGGTAAACCGATAACGATCGATAACCGATTAACCGATAATCGAAAATCGATATCCTATCGGTTCGGTTATCGGTTTAGCATATTTATAAACCGATAACCGATATGCTAAACCGATAACATTCACAGCTGAACCGAACCGACCGATGCCTACCCTAGGGCGAATATTATACTCAAATTTGGTTGAACAGGAGAGCTGCATGGCCCAGTTTTAAAAAATGACAACGCATCAATTTTGTGGCCCACATGCGGCACCTTAAAACGTGATAGCTTTAGGTTTAAAAATAATGTCGCCTGTATTTTTAGATCAACTAGTTTATCCGTTTTGCGCGTGACCCCTATATCCCTGTATCAATGTAGTTAATACTAAAAAATTATATAAATATTATTAAATAATGTGTTTAACTTATAAAGCAGTAACAATTAAAGAAAAAGGAAAGAAATTATGTCGCGCAAAAGTCTCGATATCTTTTTGTTATTTCTAAAAACTTATATAATCTAGTGATAATTGTCACTGTTTCTATTTCCTAGTAATGAAAACAAACATATGCACGATTCTTCAAAGATCTGTTAGTTTGATTTGAGATTTGAATGAAGAGGTTAGCCTTGTAGCTCCTAGAAAAAGTTGCTAAGTAAAAATGCTGGTCTATAAATGACTAATGTTGACTTAATTTTCTATTTATAAGTGCAATTATAATTTTATTCACTCCAACTTTTATATTTTCAAATGGTAAAAAGTTGATTTAATATTTCACTTCTTTGTGTTTGTAGAACTATTAGTGTTATTGACTCTTCAACTACTTTGAATTTCTGTCTTTTATATTCTTAAATACTTTCTTGGTTTCTCGTTCTAATTATTGAGTGTAGTGTTCAAATATTGCAAGAAAAAGTTGATGAATAAAAAATATAATTTGAGTAGGAAAGTAGTTCAAATATAAAAATCAAATATTTTATAATTTATATATGTCGTTGAAAGGTAATATGTACCGAATTATTGATATATTAACACCTTTAATAAAGCTTCATTATAAAGTTTGGTGTATAAATATAATTTATAATCAGTTTTTGAAAAGGCAAAACTAACAGCTTCTTTGGAGGGTTGTTACACATCGTTTCATAATGTATCGTATTATATTGTATTGTACTGTATTGTATCGTTTGATAAATATAATGTTTGGATAGATTGTATCGTTTTTTGTTGTTTCATGATATCACACCACGGCAATATGAAGAATAAACTTGCAATATTATAAAGAAAAATCATGATACGGGGTAAATTTATTATATAAAAGGTAGGGTAAATGATAAAATAAAATTATTTAATAATAATGAGGGGTGAGATGAGAAAAAAAAGACAAGATAACGACACAACCACACCAAATCGGTCGTTACATAAAGTGACACATTCCGTCGTTACGTAACGACAAATTTAACGATACCATACAATAAAATTTAAATAACAACCAAAACAAGCATAATATTTAAAGTAACAATACGATACAATACAATAGGTACCAACCATCCAAACAAATTGTAATGTGTCTAGCCTACTTTATCATATCGGTAAAAGTTTTCCAAGGTTAATATTCATATAGATAGGCTGCTAATACGCCCATATCTTTTTTCTATTAACTTTTCTTTAAATAACTAAATATATTTATTATTGAATAAATAACTATAAATCAAGAAGTATTGGAGTATTGTACAGAGATCGCTATTCCAAAAGGAGTTGATTTTTGTACGGATAGTACTTTCAAGTTTCACGATTTTATAATTACGTTACCTATTTTAAAAAGTAAGAATTTATACAAATAAAAAATCTTAATCATTTTTAGATAAACATTAAAGCTTTTTTACACATTCAAATAAGGAAAGATTACTAAACTTTTAGTTTATTTCGAACTCTTAAATATTATGAAAAATAATTAAATGACTATTTTGTCCAGTGTAAAATCAGTTTTTATTAGGGTAAAAAAGGCGAACGACATTTCGTTAAGGAATTTCGTGCTTTTAATATAATATAGATAGATATATGGACGGAGGGTAAATATAATCTATTTTCAAACAATAGAGGTAATTTTGACTTTTTTGCGATCATCAATTGTCAAGGTTGATGTTTTTTTAGATAGTAGAGAACGGCTATTAATACCTGTTTGATTTGAATTATGAAATCTACTAGATTCTACTTTTAACTATCTAAATAAGTTAATTAATCACTTATCTTGAGGAAATAGACAGCGCTCCAAAAGTTGATTTGTTTTCATGACAATCAAAACACTGACTGATGAAACTAACTTAATAAACACATACAATAAGCAAATTAATCTAAAATCATTCTCAATATATTTAATTACTTGAAGCTATTCCCTTTCAAAGTTAACAGAGTAGATTGGATACAGCAAAATCATTTGATCCACTATTGCACAATCTCTACGCCTGAAGGATTTTTGCTGCATCGTAAGGTCCCAAAGAGTTCATGAAGCAAGAATATAAAGCTAGCACCTTTATATTCTACTGTTGCTTTCAATGATGCCTTTGACTAATGGTTGTAATCAAAACTTAAAATTGGACAGATAGCTTTCAAGGTCCACATAGACACTGGAAAACAAACTTAAAATTTACTATCCGAAACAACAACTCACAAGAGAAACCAGAAGCTGTCATGCCATAGATGTAACCCGAACCGAGTGATCTGCAGATCCAGTCAAGAAGATGGGCGACGTCGGATGCCAGTCTACTGTTGTTATAGATGCACTGTGAGGAAGACTTCTCATCCCATATGCATGACCGCGGACCTAAGACAATTAAGAGGAATTATTTATAGTCAAAAAATCTTTAAACTGAAGTAAACCAGCAAGGCAAGAAATAACAGTAACTGGAAATGAAGAGGGGGCATAGCAAGGACCGATGAAACTACATCTTATCAGACTGCTCCTAGGCCTTCTGACACCATATGTGCAGTGCTATTCCCAACAGTACTTGTTAAATACTCATAAACAACTATTAAAAGAGAGATCCAATTGGTTTACTGATGGGACAATTCAGTGACCCCCACAAGTGATCTCCATTTACAGATAGAGGCCAACCTAGAGCTTATGAACAAATAGTTAAGCTCTGAGACAATCAAAGCAAAGGAACCTAAACACATCAATCAGAGTGAAACAAATTCACCTGGTAAATAGGCGCTCTCAGGGAGTTGGATGTCACCAGAAGTCTTCTTCCATCAGCATCGAGAGCCATTTCATGCTTATAGTGTAACGAATTCTGAAGGTTACATAATCTGCAACAAGGAAAGAATAGATGTCAAGTCTTATTCTACAACAACACAGGGAAAGAGAACATCTTTCAACTTAGAGAACAATTTAATGGGGAAAAGAAGAAATTTTAACAGATATTACCCTGCTACTTGATAGAAAGTATATTCAAGCACAATGCAGTCCGTACGAGCAAAAAGATTCATGTATATTTATTTTATTCTTTCCACAGTTAGTATACAGTTCGAAGGTCCAAACAACTTATTTATGCAGTTTTATAGAAAACAAAGAATTTATGGCTGAATCATCCCACAGAGCTAGTATGAACAGTTTGAAGGAGACTTCATGTCAACCTAACCATTTCGTTCTCTTCACTGCCTATTGAATAGAGAGAATTGATCTTTACTCATCAAAACCTTCATAAAGTGTCCTAGCACCATGCCAAAATGAGATGGATATGAGTTTTCACTGCTTGCCAATGAAACCTACTAAATATCCGTACATCCTTCACAAGCACCACACAATTCCCCTTAAGGTAAATGTCACTATCCTAAAAGTTTTAAAGCTTGCATTATGATGAGCGTAGACGAGTTAGCTTCTTTGACAATAGTAACTCTCAGGGGTCGTTTGGTAAGCGAACTAAGTTATCCCGGGATAATAATCTCAAGATTATAATCCTTGGACTATTTTATCCCCCTGGGAGGTGGAATAAAATAATCCCAAGTTTGATGGAATAAGAGAGGATGATGTGGGATATCCAGTATTAAGTCTAGGATTAAATTTATACTATGTTTGGTTTATGGTATAAATTTATCCCAGGATAAATTTAGGATAAATTTATAGCATCAACCAAACATGATATAAATCTAATCCCTTACCTTATCCCACCTTAACCCGCGTACCAAACGATCCCTCAGTGCATGACCACTTTTTTAGTAAAAGACATAACTCCACCCACAACTATACAATTATCCTGCAAGTGGAGAAGCCTTTGAAGAAATGTACTTGTGAGAAATAATGAAAAAAATTATATTATTGATGTCTTAAGTGTTTTTACAATAGCCCTACTCGTATATAATGTTTACATAGTACTATATAGCTAGTTTTCTGCTAACTATCTAACACTCCCCCTTAAGCTGGTGCATATAAATCATATGTACCGAGCTTGTTACAAATATAACTAATATGAGGACCAGTAAGGGACTTGGTGAAAATATCTGCAAGCTGATCACTCGACTTCACAAACTGTATAACAATATCTCCTGAGAGTATCTTTTCTCTCACAAAATGACAATCAATTTCAATGTGTTTAGTCCTTGTTAGATAGTTATGTGTAAATAGTCTTAATCTCATATGAAGAGGAGAATTGTTGATGTCCCCGTGAGGAGTTGTGAGAGATTGGTTGTGGTGGCATGAGGATAGATAGAGGTAGGCCTAATAAGAATTGGGGTGAGGTGATTAGGCAGGATATGAAGAAACTTCAGCTTACTGAGAACTTGACCCTAGATAGGAGGGTGTGGAGGTCGAGGATTAGGGTAGAAGGTTAGGGGGTAGTTGGGTGTATTCCTTTGTCATCCTAGTGGCAGTAGTATTAGTCTTGTAGTCTTTTTTTTCTTTTTTCCTGTTCGTAGAGCTATATTTCTGCATGTTATTTATTTTGCTTCAGTTATTTACTGTATCGCTATTGTTTATATATTGATGTTGTTACTTATTGCTACTGCTCCTTTTCATTTGGTCCTTGAGTCGAGGGTCTTCGGAAACAGCATCTCTACCTCCACGAGGTAGGGGTAAGATCTGCGTACACACTACCCTCCCAAGACCTCATTCGTGGAATTATAATGGGTATGTTGTTGATTATAGTGACATTTTCTCTCTCGTGGCTAAAGTAGTATTTGTTCGCCTTTTTCTGTCCATGATTGTTGTTCGTCATTGGCCTCTTTATCAATTGGACATTAAGAATGCCTTTTTCCATGGTGATGTTGAGGATGAAGTCTATATGGAACAACCACATGGTTTTGTTGCTCAATGGGGAGTCTAGTAGTCTTGTATGTCGATTACACAGGTCACTCTATAGTTTGAAATAATCTACTCAAGCCTATTTGGTAAGTTCGGCACAGTTATTTAGGAGTTCGGCATGACTCGTATTGAAGTTAATCACTCTGTGTTTTATCGGCATTTTGCTCCTAATTTGTGTATTTATCTGGTGGTTTATGTTGATAATATTGCTATTACTGGCAATGATCAGGATGGAATTACAAATCTGAATCAACATCTCTTTCAACACTTCCAGATTAAGGATCTAGGTAGATTAAAGTATTTTCTAGGTATTAAGGTCGCTCAGTCTAGCTCAAATATTGTTATTTCACAAAAATATATACTTTAGATATTCTTGAGGAGAAAGGAATGATGGGCTGCAGACCTGTTGACACTCCCAAGGATCTGAATGCTAAGCTCTTCTGCCAGGACAGGGGGAGCTCTTAGCGATCCTTCGAGATATAGACTATTGGTTGGAAAATTGAATTACCTCATACTGACTAGACCTGACATTTCATTTACGTTCTACATCTGGATATTGTGTTTTAGTAGAAGGTAATTTTGTCTCTTGAAAAAGCAAGAAATAGAATGTAGTTGCTCGATCGAGCGCATAAGCAGAATATTGAGTCATGGTTATGACAACATGTGAGCTAGTTTGAATCAAGCAGTTGCTCAAAGAATTAAAATTTGAAGAAATCAGCCAAATGAAATTTGTGTATGATAATCAAGTTTCCCTTCATATTGCATTAAATCCAATGTTCCATACAAGGACTAGATTGACTTTCGCTTCATCAGAGAGAAGATTCTCTTAGGAGATGTTATTACAAAGTTTGCGAAGTCAAATGATCAACTTGCAGATATTTTCACCAAATCTCTCAGGGGTCCTCGTATTAGTATGTAACAAGCTTAGTACATATAACTTATATGCACCAGCTTGAGGGGAATATTAGAGTTAGTTCATGTAAATATAATCCCACATGGAATAGGAGTAATGTATATATTGTGTATTGTTATAAATAGGAGTCCTTGTATTACAGTTTAAACACATCAATAATATATTTTTCCCGTGTCAATGTTTCTCACAAATACCATGTGAGATGCGCATGCATGAGGCTAGGGCTAGAAAAACCTTGCTAGTTAAGTGGAATTGTCATACAAGAATGAAAAACCAAAACTAAAGGATTAAACAATCCATATTTACCTGCTGCAATCTCTTGACCAAAGTACTTTGCCTTGATTCTGCAAACTCCACTCAAATATCTGATTCACAAGCTACTGAGTTAGATTCTTCACAATGCAGCTAACAAAGCAAAGCTTTCAGCAAGGAGATAACCGTACATATATGGAGAAGCACTCAAATGCATGAAAGAAAAATAAAGTGGATTTGGTGACTGCTGAATAACTTGCCTTTCCATCTATACCCAAAGTGAAAATGCTTGTCTCATCAGAACCAAACAAAACAGAACTAATTGCAGAATCATGTGCAGGCCATCCAGTAATTTGCAAGCCAGCAGACATATCTATCACCTTGTTAAGGTTATGCTGGCTATGGAGGCCAGCGAAGTTATTATGCTCGCTATGGAGGCCAGCGAAGTTATGAAAGCATCTCAACTAACTGAACAGGTTCCTTCCCTAAACACCATTACTCACAATCATCCAGAGAGAGAAATAGGCAGAGACAATGCGAAATAAATTCAAAGGCTTCTAATGCAAGGTATAAGAGAGGACATCGACACACTATATTCACTAGTTCAGACAAGGATACCAAACATGTGTATCATTCCATCAGTAGCTGCAGCTGCTAAAAGTTTTCCATTGTGATTGAAGCATACTGAAGTAATTGCAGGTGGATCTTCGCCAAGAGGAAGGACTGTCTTCAATAAAGTTTGAAGAAAGTTAGGCTTGAGAATCCTCTTGCTGAAAGGGAAAGTAATAGTATTGAAAATTCAGCATTGGATACAACTGGGACCCAGAATATGAACATACCATAGCCTTCCACATCCTCATGTTCCAGACAGTTAAAGAAGCACAGCCCAATTTGCCAATGTCACTCGAACCACGCCTACAAAACTGCCATTTAGGATCGGTTCTTGAGGCTAACAAGAACTACCAAATACATCTTAATTAAGCATATCAGAACTCTCACATAGGTCCCCTAAAAATTGTTTAACCAGAATAAAACAAGTGAATCTTGCTTTAAATGAATAAACTACAAAGTAAAACAAGTGAATGTTTTAACTGAAAAAAGAATCTTGCTTCCATTAGCAGAATAGTTTTTTTCTTTTAGAAAGGTAACAGGTATTTACAATTGCAAAAGGCATTGTTCATCTTACAAGGCTTCAAAAAATTCAAAAGAAGTTTCTATATACTCTACATAATTTTCTTTACACCAGAAAAGAAAGGACAAAAAGCACTTCATCTTGATTTTCTGTATAGATCAAGAATTGTCTTCAAAACACCTAGCGATCCTTTCTTGCCATACAGTCCACCAAATGCAGGCAGGAACACATTCCACCATTTCTTCTGTCCGATACTACCTGCTGCATTCTTTCAGCTCCCCAACAGATCCTTTGTAGCTCTAGGCATTACACAATTGATCCCAGCCAAGGACAAAAACCATTGCCATAAGATACAAGTGACCCTACGATGAAGGAATAAATGGCTATTGTTTTCTGCTTGCTCTTGACACAAGAAACACCTGGAGGTCAATGAAATCCCTCTTTTCTGGAGATTTTCATGTGTCAAACATGCTTTCCTAGCCACCAACCAAGTGAAACAGACAACTTTGAATGGAGCATTGACTTTCCAGATGGAGTTACAAGGCCAATCAGAACCTGTGTGAGAAGAATCTGACAAGAGATGATAAGCTGACATTACCGGGAACTTCTTGTTGCTGCTCCCATTCCAATGCAGTGAATCATCCATATTGCTAACACCATGAAAAACCTTTAGTGTCTTTGGAATACCAACCACCCTCTCAATCTCCCAATCATTCAATAATCTTCTGAAAACAAGATTCCAACCCTGTTGACTCCATGCATCTTCAATGGTAGCTTCAAGTGAAGAGGCTAAACTGAACAGGTCTGGATATGTCTCTAAGAGGACCATGTCCTACCCAATTATCATTCCGGAAATTTTTTTCAACTACAAAAATTCAGTATCTTCCCCCGAATTAGTGAATTAGACAGGATTCCTTTGTCCAGAATAAAAAGTGGTGGGTCAATTTTCAGAAATATTTTCCTGCTATTACTGTTGAATGATAGAGGATTCCCAAGAAGATATTGTCCATATCAAGATCTGATCCTCTAAGATTTTAGAGATAATTGTTGTAATCTAGAATATCAAATTCTGATTCTTTTTTTATTTTATTCTGTATAATCCCCTATTTTATGGGATTTAAATGATTCTATTTCTAACCTCTTCTTGTATATAAAGCCATGTATATGACACTCAAAGACATGAATGAAATTATTCAAGTTTCTTACTCTTTCCACATGGTATCAGAGCGTTAGGCTTATTCCTGACTGATTTGTTTTCATTCATCCATCTTTTCATCACATTTGTCCTCTTTATCCGCCCAAGGGTTGAAACCATTTGAAAACCATGTCCGAAAAGAGTACTATTGCAAATATTCCAGTCTCTGAAATAGTTTCTGCCACTGTAGAGCATAGTTCTACAGTTTCAACTGGAGATTTACAAAATATCCAAGCCTCTTATCGGTTGAATGGGAAAAATTATCTAAAATGGTCTCAGCTTGTTCGTACCTTTCTAAAAGGTAAAGGGAAATTAGGACATCTCCTCGGTACAGGACCATCTAAAGAAGACCCCAAGTTTGATGCATGGGATGAACATGATTCAATGGTGATGTCATGGTTATGGAACTCCATGCTTCCAGAAATTAGTGATACCGTTATATTTCTGAATACTGCTAAGGAAATTTGGGATGCAGTGAAGGAGACATACTCTAAAGTTCATGATGCTGCCAGGATCTATGAAATAAAAACAAAATTATCTGCAACAAAACAGGGAGCTCGATCTGTCACTGAATATTCTAACCTTTTATAGGGGTGGTTATGGCAAGAGACGGATCACTATCAATGCATTCAAATGCATTGCACAGACGGTGCTGTAATTTTGAAAAGATTTATTGAAAAAGAAAGGATTTATGAATTTCTTGCGGGGCTAAATGCAAAGTTTGATGTTGTACGAGTGCAAATTTTAGGGAAAGAAGATCTGCCATCATTGAATGAGACAATGGCCATTATACGGACAGAGGAAGGACGAAGGAGTGTTATGCTTGAAACTCAAATAAATGAAGGATCGGCTCTTATGACAAAAGGGACAAATAATAAGGAGTCTGGAGTTTCACAATTGAAGAGCACCGTCAAGCCCGCAAGTTCATTCAAACCGCTTGTCAACAGGGACAATCTTTACTGCACTTACTGCAAAAAGTACCGGCACACGAGAGAAAGATGTTGGAAACTCAATGGTAAACCTCCAACCAAAAATACTTTTGATGGAAAGCAGGCACACATTGCTAGCAACCCTCAGATTGATGAAAAAAAATCCATTAGTCCCAGAATTCAACAAAATTGAAGACATTGCTAGAATCTCTGGAGCTATCATCTTCGGCAGGTAGTTGTTCAATGGCCTTTGCAGGTATTTCTTCCACTTTTGTTGCTAATGTTAGAGACAAATTTTCTCCAATGTGGGTAGTTGATTCCGGGGCAACTGATCATATGACTTGTTCCTCCCATCTCTTTATATCATATTCACCTTGCCCTAGCTATAAAAAAATAACTATAACGGATGGTTCAGTTATTACTGTAGCTGGCCAAGGAGACATACAACTGGGAAAGTCTTTGATACTTAAGAATGTTCTTCATGTCCCAAAGTTATTTGCAAATCTCATTTCTGTCCACAAAGTCACCAAAGATTCCAAATGCAAAGTAACTTTTTTCTCTTCATATTGTGCATTTCAGATACAGGACACGAAGGAGATGATTGGGCGTGCTAGTGAGAAAGGTGGTCTTTATTTTCTGGATTTTCACAATGGTGGAGATACAATTAAGAATTCCTTATCTAGTTCATTCTTGTCTGAATATGTTATGTCCAATAAAGAGAGAGTTTGGCTCTATCATCGTCGCTTAGGTCATCCTTCTTTTTATGTAATCAAGCTAATGTTTCCATCTTTATTCAAAGATTTGGTTGTTGAATCTTTTCATCGTGAAGATTGTGAAATTGTAAAACATAAACGTGTTTCGTTTCCAATAAGCAACAAAAGATGTCAGACTCCATTTTCTCTTATTCATAGTGATGTTTGGGGACCCTCTTCCATTCCTAATATTTCTGGTGCTAGATGGTTTGTGTCATTCATTGATGATTGTAAAAGAGTAACGTGGATCTATTTGTTAAAGCAAAAATCAGATGTCAGCCATGTTCTTCCTACCTTTTTTAATCTGGTCAAAACCCAATTTGATGTGACAATTAAAAGATTCCGTTCTGATAATGCCAAGGACTACTTCAATCAAAACCTCTCTGTTTTCTTCAAAAAGGAGGGAATTATTCATGAATCCTCGTGTGTCAATACTCCTCAACAAAATGGGATAGCGGAGAGAAGAAACGGTTTGTTACTTGACATTACTAGATCACTATTGTTTCACAAAAGGGTCCCAAATCAGTATTGGGGGGAAGCTGTCCTAACTGCTGCATACCTTAGTAACAGAATACCATCAAGAATTCTGAATTTTAAAAGCCCACTTGATACTCTTAGGAGTTTCTTCCCGAATTTCGAAAATTCCAGTAAATCGATTCCTAGAATCTTTGGGAGTATTGCCTATGTTCACGTTCATTCTCAGAATATAGGCAAATTAGATCCACGTGCTCTTAAGTGTGTTTTCTTGGATATTCTCCTACTCAAAAAGGATATAAGTGTAACCAACCATCAACCAAGAAGTTTTTTGTTTCAGCTGATGTTACATTGATGAAAGTGAGTCATGTTTTAAAAATTATTACATTCAGGGGGAGTCATTGGATGGAAAAGGATCTCTAGACTTATCACTACTTGATTTGTTTATTCCTAGCCATGACAAATCCTTATCTGTGTCCTTGCCCAAGTCACCATCTCTTCACTCATCTGAGTCTCTAAATCCTAATGAACCTATTGAGTCTTCTAATCTTGATATAGATGAAGGAATTCAAGAAAGTAATCCACCATTGCAGGTTTATTCCAGAAGAAAGAGGGTAACTGATCAAACTACTCAACCACAATTATCTCCTCATGTTACTACTCCTAATACCTATCCTGAACCTGTTGAACCAACAGAAACACCAAACCAAACTGATCATAAAGAAGATCATAACCAACCAAATGACCTTGACCTTCCCATTGCACTTAGAAAAGGAACCAGAACCTGCACACAACACCCTTTGTGCCTTTCCTTGACATATCAAAACTTATCCCCAAGCCATAAAGCTTTTCTCAGTAACCTCCACACAATTCCTGTTCCAAAAAATTTATCTGAAGCATTAGGTAACAAAGAGTGAGAAGAAGCTATGAAGGTAGAAATGGAAGCATTGCAGAAGAATAAAACTTGGGAAATGGTGGAATTACCAAAAGGGAAAAAGGCGGTAGGGTGTAGATGGGTGTTACCGTGAAATACAAGTCAGATGGGTCTATAGAAAGATTTAAAGCCCGTTTGGTAGCAAAGGGTCACACACAGACCTATGGAATTGATTATTTGGAGACTTTTGCCCCAGCGGCAAAAATGAACACAGTGAGGATCTTATTGTTATTGGCTGTGATTTTTAATTGGAAGCTACAGCAATTTGATGTTAAAAATGCTTTTCTACATGGAGATTTAGATGAGGAGATCTATATGGAGGTACCACCTGGTTTTGAAAGCAAGAAGGGAATGGTATGCAGACTGAAGAAGGCACTCTACGGACTAAAGCAATCACCCCGTGCATGGTTTGAAAGATTTACAAAGGTTATGATCAAGCTAGGTTGTCGGCAGAGTCAAGGAGACCACACCTTGTTCATAAGGCACTCAAAAACAGGAAAGGTAACTGCTCTACTAGTCTATGTAGATGATATCATAGTAAGATGTGATGATTCAAAGGAGATACACAATTTGAAGAATTGTTTACTCAAGGAATTTGATATCAAGGATCTTGGAAAATTAAAGTATTTTTTGGGAATTGAAGTAGCACATTCTAAACAAGGAATCTTTATTTCCCAACAAAAATATGTGCTTGATTTGCTGAAAGAAACAGGGAAATTAGGGTGTAAACCAGTGGCCACACCAATTGAATATAATCATGGGTTGTGCAATGCTGCAGAAGATTCTGTGGTAGATAAAGGCTCGAATCAAAGGCTTGTAGGGAAATTGATCTACTGGTCCCATACAAGGCCAGACATTGCCTTTGTTGGAAGTGTCGTTAGCCAATTTATGCATGACCCTAGAGAAATGCATCTCCAAGCGACCAACAGGATTCTACAATATCTTAAAGGAAGTCCGGGAAAAGGAATACTATTCAGAAGAGGAGGAGACATGGTTTTAGAGGCTTATACTGATGCGGATTATGTTGGTTCATTAGTGGATCGAAGGTCAACTTCTGGATACTGTACTTTTTTAGGAGGAAATCTTGTGACTTGGAGAAGTAAAAAACAAAATGTTGTGGCCAGATCAAGTGCAGAATCCGAGTTCAGATCTATGAAGATGGGAGTTTGTGAGTAGTTATGATTAAAGATAATCCTTGATGATTTTAAGATAAAATGGGAAGGACCTATGAGACTATATTGTGACAATAAATCAACAATAAGTATAGCTCATAATCCTGTACAGCATGATCGCACTAAGCATATTGAGGTAGATAGACACTTCATTAAGGAGAAATTAGTTAGTGGACTCATCTGTACGCCATTTGTATCTACAAAAGATTAGTTGGCCGATGTTTTAACAAAAGGACTGCCAAACAATGTGTTTCAAGACCTGATAAGCAAGCTAGGAATGGAAGATATCCATTCACCAGCTTGAGGGGGAGTGTTGAATGATAGAGGATATTGTCCATATCAAGATCTGATCCTCTAAGATTTTAGAGATAATTGTTGTAATCTAAAATATCAAATTCTGATTCTTTTTTTATTTTATTCTGTATAATCCCTGATTTTATGGGATTTAAATGATTCTGTTTCTAAGCTTTTCTTGTATATAAAGTCATGTATATGGCATTCAAAGGCATGAATGAAATTATTCAAGTTTCTTACTCTTTCCACAATTACCAACTCTGAAACCAGTATTCATAACAAATTCCTCCCAGTATTTTCTGATTGCTTTCCAAATGCTAACTCAAAAGAAGAACTTACTGATTTAGTACTGCAATGTCCTTGTTGCCCATATTTCTGCATAAACACCTTCCTCCATGAAGCTTTGACTTCAGTGTTGTATCTCCAAAGCCACTTCCATAGAAGGCTTTTCTTATGCAATCTTAAATTTCTAATACCCATTCTACCGATTCTTTTGCTAGAGATCAAAGATTTCCATCTCACGAGATGAAAGCATCTATTCTCCTTGTTTCCTTCCATATGAAATTCCTTCTAAGCGAGTCCAACCTTTTTTCCACTTTAGAAGGTAAAGGAGAAAGTGACATGGCATAGGTAGGCAGTGAATCCAAAATGCTATTTACCAGAATTATCCTTTTCCCACACGATAAATATTGAGTCTTCCATCTTGCTAATCTCTTCTCACGTTTATCTGTCACTCCATTCCGTATTTCCATGGACTTGTTTTTTGCCCCAGAGAAAGACCAAGGTATAATGTAGGTAAAAAACCTATTTCACATCCCAATGTCGGCCGAAATTTGATCTTTTTTTTTCTCCACTTCATTGATTGGAAACAACAAACCAGGGCCCAGACAACCTCAAACAAGGTGAGAATCAATCTCACATACCTCAATTGATCCACTTCAGCATCACAAAAGAACAAAGTGTCATCAGCATACAATAACTGAGGGATAATGGGTGGCAATGAGACACGAACTCAGCACCTCTGTCTACTCTGGTACCATATAAAGAAATAGACTTTGGGCCTAACTCAACCCCTAAATCAAGACGTGAGGATTTCCCAAGATAATATAAGAAGACAACATCCTATTTTCTCCACCAATGTGGGTCACTTAACACCCCTTCATGCGTAAGACTGGACATCTAGAGCATGGATAATATAACATGGGGCCTAATATTGGGTAAATCAAGATAGAAATGGGTGTCGCTTTGATACCATGTTGAATTGTATGATCAACTCGTTTAAAATCTTAAGCGTTTAGATGAGATGGTCACACATACTGCAATATGGTATTAGAGCAAGTAGAGGTATCTTAGGTTCGAATCTCAACACCACCCATTATCGGAAAAAAAATTCACGTGCTTGACCCATGAAAAAAGAATCATGCTTGCACGTGAGATGGCGTGCTGAAGACACAATTAAGAAAAATAAGTGTTCTCTTTCTAACGGCATAAGCATTTAGATGAGATGATTACACACACTTCGACCAAAAAATTGTCTTACAAGACCTAGAATCTCCAGAAAAATCAACACACTTAACTGAGAATAGAAGACAATGAAAGACTTAATTGGGTTGTACTTATATTGAGTACATTGTTTGTCAGGAATTTTTCAATCTTTTTTATATGGTTAGGGATTTGTATGGTAATGTAGGAATAAGTGTGTGATTTGAAGAACCTCTAATTTTAGAAAACCTCTTAATTTGTACTAAAAGATGACTATTTACTAGTATTGGGATGAAATGGACCCGAATTAAGGAAAAATAAATATTAAGAAATGTTGGTACTAGTTATTAGTATTAGTATTGTGAGAAGGCACGGGAGAAAATATGTTATTGATATTGGATGATAAATACTGTGAGAAGGCACGGGAGAAAATATGTTATTGATATTGGAGGATAAATACAATAGGTCCCTATTTATAGCTATACACTACAAGGAGATATTACTCCTCTTCCAATGTGGGACAAGACTACACTATACATATCTATAAACTAACACTCTCCCTCAAGCCGGTGCATACACATCATATGTACCGAGCTTGTTACACATGTAACTAATACGAGAACCAATAAGAGACTTAGTAAAAATATCTACTAGTTGATCATTCGACTTTACAAACTTTGTAACAATATCTCCTAAAAGTATTTTTTCTCTGACAAAGTGACAGTCGATCTCAATGGGTTTAGTCCTCTCATGGAACACCGGATTTGACGCAATATGAAAAGCAGCTTGGTTATCACACACTAGTTCCATCTTGCTGATTTTTCCGAACTTTAACTCCTTGAGCAACTGCTTGACCCAAACTAACTCACACGTCACCATAGCCATGGCCCGATATTCGGCTTCGGTGCTAGATCGAGCAACTACATTCTGTTTATTGCTCTTCCACTAAACCAAATTACCTCCTACTAGAACACAATATCCAGACGTAGAACGTCTATCAAAAGGTGATCTTGCCCAATCAGCATCTGTGTACCCAACAATCTGCTCGTGGCCTCGATCTTCGAATAGTAATCTTTTGCCTGGAGCTGACTTTATATACCGAATAATGCGAACAACTGCATCCCAGTGACTATCACACGGAGAATCCATAAACTGACTTACAACACTCATCGAAAAAGAAATGTCAGGTCTAGTCACTGTGAGGTAATTCAATTTGCCAACCAACCTCCTATATCTCGTAGGGTCTCTAAGAGGCTCCCTCTGTCCAGGCAGAAACTTAGCATTCGGATCCATAGGAGAGTCAATAGATCTGCAACCCATCATTCCAGTCTCCTCAAGAATGTCTAAGGCATACTTCCGCTGTGAAATAACAATACCTGAGCTAGACTGAGCGACCTCAATACCTAGAAAATACTTCAATCTGCCCAGATCCTTAGTCTGAAAGTGCTGAAAGAGATGTTCCTTCAGATTAGTAATACCATCCTGATCATTACCAGTAATAACAATATCATCAAAATAAACCACTAGATAAATACACAGATTAGGAGCAGAATGCCGATAAAACACTGAGTGATCAGCCTCACTACGAGTCATGCCGAACTCCCGAATAATTGTGCTGAACTTACCAAACCAAGCTCGAGGGGACTGTTTCAAATCATATAGTGACCTGCGCAATCTGCACACACAACCATTAAACTCCCCCTGAGCAACAAAACTAGGTGGTTGCTCCATATAAACTTCTTCCTCAAGATCACCGTGGAGAAAAGCACTCTTAATGTCTAACTGATAAAGAGGCCAATGACGTACAGCAGCCATGGACAAAAAGAGACGAACAGATGCTACTTTAGCCACGGGAGAGAAAGTATCACTATAATCAAGCCCAAAAATCTGAGTATATCCTTTTGCAACAAGACGAGTCTTAAGCCGATCAACCTGGCCATCCGGGACGACTTTGACTGCATAAACCCAACGACAACCAATAGTAGACTTACCTGCAGGAAGAGGAACAAGCTCCCAAGTGCCACTCGCATGTAAAGCAGACATCTCGTCAATCATAGCATGTCTCCATCCTGGATGAGATAGTGCCTCACCTGTAGACTTAGGGATAGAAACAGTGGACAAAGAAGATATAAAGGCATAATGAGGTGACGACAGACGATGATAACTTAAACCGACATAGTGGGGATTAGGATTAAGTGTGGATCGTAAACCTTTGCGGAGTGCAATTGGTTGACTAAGAGGAGACAAGTCCGCAGTAGGTGCAGAATCGGATGCGGGGCGTGAATCACCTGGGCTTGATGCTGGATGTGGACGACGATGATAAGTCAAGAGTAGTAGAGCTGCAGAAGGTTGAACTGGATTATGTGGAGAAAATGGAGCTATAGGTGGTGGAGCCACAACCGGAGCTGTAGGTGGTACAACCGGAGCTATAGGTGGTGGAGCTACAACTGGAGATATAGGTGGTGGAGCTACAACTGGAGCTGTAGGTGGTGGAGCTGAAGTGACAGAATCTCCAAAAGATGAAACTGGTAGTACCTCAGAAATATCTAAGTGATGACCTGAACCTGTGAAGTATGATTGGGTTTCAAAGAAGGTAACATCAGGCATCAGCGGACATAAGGTACCGCTGGAGGTCAGGAGAGTAGCATCAATACCCCTTTTGTGTTCTCGAGAAACCCAGAAATACGCACTTAAGAACACGAGGAGCTAACTTATTTGTTCCTGGAGTAAGGTTATGGACAAAACAAGTGCTTCCAAAGATACGGGGTGGAAGAGAGAACAAAGGTAAGTGGGGAAACATGACAGAGAATGGAACTTGGTTCTGGATAGCTGAAGATCGCATACGATTAATAAGATAGCAAGATGTAAGAACTGCATCCCCCAAAAAAAGCAACGGAGCATGAGATTGTATGAGTAGGGTACGAGCAGTTTCAATAAGATGTCTATTCTTTCTTTCAGCTACCCCATTTTGTTGAGATGTGTACGGACAAGATGTTTGACGAATAATCCCATGAGAATTCATAAACTGCTGAAATGGGGAAGACAAATACTCTCGGGCATTATCACTACGAAATGTGCGAATAGAAACCCCAAATTGATTTTGAATTTTAGCGTGGAAGGTCTGGAAAATAGAAAACAGCTCAGATTGATTTTTTATCAAAAATATCCAAGTGCACTTGGAATAATCATCAATGAAACTGACAAAGTAGCGAAATCCCAAGGTGGAACTGACCCGACTAGGACCCCAAACATCTTAATGGACTAAAGTAAAAGGTGACTCTGCTCGATTATCAAGACGCCGAGAGAAATGGGAGCGGGTATGCTTACCGAGCTTACATGACTCACACTTTAGAGCTGACAAGTGAGATAAACCAGATACCATTTTCTGAAGTTTTGACAAACTGGGATGTCCCAACCGTTTATGTAATAAATCTGGTGAATCAGTAACAGGACAAGTTGTATAAGGAAGACAAGATGTGAGTCCGTGTGATTTAGCAAGGATAAGGTAATAAAGTCCGTTTGATTCACGCCCGATACCAATGATCCGCCCCGTACTGCGTTCCTGTATAAAAACATGTCATCAAGAAATAAAACAACGCATTTAAGTGATTTGGCTAAGCGACTAACAGCTATGAGATTAAAAGGACTATTGGAAACATAAAGGACGGAATCTAAAGGTAAGGAAGGAAGCGGGCTTGCTTGACCTATTGTAATTGCCATGGTTTGAGACCCATTGGCCATTGTGACTTTTGGAAGAGATTGAGAATACGAAATAGTAGTGAAAAGAGATTTGTTACCAGAAATATGATCCGATGCACCTGAATCAATGACCCAAGACTCAGAGGATGAAGATTGGGAGAAATAAGTCACGTTATTACCTGTTTGAACAACAGAAGCTATCTCAGAAGATGTCTGTTTACATGCTTTATACTGAAGGAACTCAATATACTCTGCTAAAGAAACAATCTGACTATTCAAAGCATCGGTTCCCATGTCGCTACAAATTGTAGTAGTAGGGTTAACTTGAAATAGTGGAAATAAGTAACTCCTGTGAGAAAACTGAAGAAATAGCTTGAAAAACACTGTTTACAGTAGGGAAACAGAACATTGTTTTGTGCCGGAAACACTGTTCACGCCGGAAACACTATAGCTCGCCCGAAAATTCCAAAGTTGTCGGAATCTTTCGTAACCAAGATGGATAGACTCGGAATTCCTTTGCGAGCAAGTTGTCCTGAAGAAATATTTTCAAAAAATGGCCAGAAAGGTTACTGTTCACGCCGAAAAAATATAAAAGTGGCCGGAATTTATTTTGAATTAGATGGGTAGGCTCGGAATTTTGAGGAGAGCACACTATCCTAAAGAAGTTTCGCGAAAATATGGCCGGAAAGTGGCCGGATCCCTCGCCGGAAAAGTAGTTGTTGCCAGCGCGTGGAGGAGCGTAGCGGCTTTTCTGCCGGATGAAATTTCAGTGGTTGGTCGACGGAGGGTGATCTACCTCGTGGTGGTGTTGGTTTTAGCACAACACCGACAGAAAGTGACTTTCACTTAGACAAGTCTCCTGGTTAACGCTGGAATGACGCACAGCGATCTTTTCTCACTAATGCTCTGATACCATGTGAGAAGGCACAGGAGAGAATATGTTATTGATATTGGATGATAAATACAATACAAGAGGTCCCTATTTATAGTTATACACTACAAGGAGATATTACTCCTCTTCCAATGTGGGACAACACTACACCATACTATACATATCTGTAAACTAACAAGTATTTTCACTTGCCCTTCACTAGACTTTAGGGCAAGTTCTACAGGGTGGTGGTTAGACCGGCTATGTTGTATGGGGTTGTGTGTTGGACCGTCAAGAAGTCACATGTCTAGAAGATGAGTGTAGCTGAAATGAGGATGTTGAGATGAATGTGTGGACATACTAGGAAAGACAAGATTAGGAATGAAGTTATTAGGGACAAGGTGGGAGTGGCATCCGTGGAAGACAAGTTGCGGGAATCGAGGCTGCGATGGTTTGGGCATGTGAGAAGGAGAGACATAGATGCCCTGATCAGGAGGTGTGAGAGGTCCTCAAGGCGGGAGTAGGCCAAAGAAATATTGGGAAAAGGTGATTAGGCAGGACATGCCGGTGCTTCACCTAACCGAGGACATGACTAGCGATACGAAGGTATGGAGATCGAGAATTAAGGTGGTGGGCTGACAGGTAGTTGTGACTTCCTCCTACGTTTACCAGTAGTACTAGTAGTACCCTTGTTGTTGGTTGAGAGATGTTTTCTTTTAGATTGTTAGTGTATCTGGTACTTAGCTACCACGTCCATTGTTGTTTGTTTGAAAACTGCTACCGGAAATTGTTGCTCTCTAACTGTTACTATTTTATGCTACTTTTTCTCCCCTTTTATTGGAAATTATTGCTCCCTGATTGTTACTATTTGATGCTACTTTTTCTTCCTTTTTTCCTTATTGTCTTTTGTCTCCCTCTTTCTTTCTTCCCCCTTTTTTATCTACTTCTTCCATTTTCTTCCTTGCCACCTATTCTTGAGCCGAGGATATGTCGGAAACAACCTCTCTACCTCTCCAGGTAGGGGTAAGGTCTGCATACACACTACTCTCCACAGACCCCACATGTGGGATTATACTAGGTTTGTTGTTGTTGTTATTGTTGTTGTACTAGACAAGTATATATCTACAATAGCTTAACGCAGAGAAATTATAAGAAAAACATTCTTAATCTATAACCTTTACATAACAAGACATCAAAGTAATAACATTCTTAAGCTATAACTTTTAAGTAACAGGACATCAAGGTAATAGATAGAGAACTTTAGATCAAAAAAGTACATCGAGAAGGTAGAAGAACAGGTAGAAGCAGAAGTTACCCTCTCGATGCTGCAGCAGACACAAAAATTGGCTCCACAGGGCTGCATTTCAAGTCCAACACACTACTTCCAGGAAACATGAAATAGGAATGAGAAAAAGAACAAGTAAAATAGTGTCCAAGTATTTCATTTTTTTCCCCAAAGAAGAGAGTAAATCAATGTGTGTGAGGAACCTCGGGAATGCTTCAGTGCAGCTAAGATCGCAGACAACACGCTTAGCATCAACATTCCATACTTTGATTCCTCCATCGGCTGTGCCTATGAGAAGCTTTTTCAAGATGAACATTAGTTCCAGAAGCATTAGAGTTCAATCCAGTATTGAAACTAGCAACTATACTAAATTCCATGAAAAAGAAACAAGAATCATGGAAACATAATGTATGTATATAATATTGGCAGTATCTATACCAAACGGTCAGATTTGCACTCCCACTCAAGTGACATGATCTCTGCCCCACAATAGATGGTTGCATTTCTTGATGCTGGTGCTGATGAGTCATATGTCCATATCCTTCATAAGAATA
This sequence comes from Nicotiana tomentosiformis, assembly GCF_000390325.3. Classification (NCBI taxonomy): domain Eukaryota; kingdom Viridiplantae; phylum Streptophyta; class Magnoliopsida; order Solanales; family Solanaceae; genus Nicotiana; species Nicotiana tomentosiformis. Next base: position 155,398,619 of record NC_090812.1, read on the forward strand.
CATTAACATCAATACAAGTATCGGATTCAGATATTTTTGGGCAAGTCAAAAAGTTTCATCGATAATACACCAAGATGGTGTCACTCTACAGAGTGCGGATATACATCAAACCCCACAAAGTCCAACTATATATATATATTAAATCCTTTTACACCAAAGAATAAATGAGCAAAGATTGATCTCAGAATAAAGAATAAATGAAACAAAAGGGAGCTCTTAAATCTCCAGAAAGAGTTTTCTACACCCTTGAAAATTCTATTATTTTCTCTCTAAATTACCCAAAAAATACAATGAGAAGTATCCTTGCATAGTTCTTTTTTATGGTCTCCAGCTTTTTCATCCCCCAGCTCCATAACCTCTGCCGCCGTTCTAGGCAGCTCTCTATCAATTAGACATGGAGAAAACTAGAGCTCAAAACTGTCAGAAAGTGCAATTTAGTAAAAGATGATTCACCTCCCATATGCTTCTTACACCAACACCAATTTACTATGCATTTTCATTCCTTCAGATAATCTGCCATCAGTATGGCATCCCAGCCGTAAAACATGTAAGAAACGTTAGTGCTATCCTATTGCACTCGCGTCTCTTGTGCTACACAAACAATTATAATATGATTTAACTGAAAATTGTTGTGAAGCTTCTCCTTTTTGATTTGCACCGGGTGTCCGAGTCTCTTTGAGCCCCGACTAATCCCGGGGTGCACAGGCCCTCGGGAAGGAGTTTCCCGCAAGTGCACCACGGTTAATTCAGGTTTTACCCAGTCCGATGGCCCTCAGAAATTGTTTGCACCCAGTGGGTTTCGAACTTGAGACCTTGAAAGGGAGCAAACCCCAAGGCTCAAGTCAATTGCCACCAGGCCAACCCCTGAGGCTTCTCCTTCTAGCATTCTCTCGACCTCCACAAACTGTTTACATCAATAGACGTTCTGTAAGAAATGGTTTAACTAATTCCATTCTAAATCTATCTATTGTGGGTCTTTGAACAGGTCTCCTGAAAGAGAAGTCACAGGATACAATCTCCTTCCTTGAAATCTTGGCCATCATAGCCTCGTTATCCATCTTTATACAGTTATAGAAATGGAGTGATAAATTTATGTTTTTAGGAGTTGTACCACTATACCAAACATCCAACCAAAATAAAACATGCCAACTATTACCACTTGCAAAACTAATGAATTAAAAAAACTTTTCCTTATCTTTCACAGTTCCTGTTAGATAGTTATGTAAATAACCCTAGTCTCGCATGGAATAGGAGTAGAATGTGTATTGTGTATAATTATAAATAGGACTATTGTAAAACACTTAATAGAATATGAATAATATATTTTTCTTCCGTGCTTTCTAACATGGTACTAGAGCGGTAGTGAGAAAATAGTCGTTGTGCAATCTACCAACGATTCCGGGAAGAAACAGTTGCCGTGCAACTTTTCCAGTGGTTGCTTGCATCAACACCATTTGTTACCCGTAACCGGTGTTGTGCATAAACCAATACCACCACAGTGTGGTGAGTTAGTTTATGGATTCTCCCTGTGATAGTCAATGGGATGCAGTTGACGCATTCTTCGATATATAAAATCAGCTCCAGGCAAAGAATTATTGTTTGAAGATCGAGGCCATGAGCAAATTGTTGGGTACTCAGATGCTGACTGGGCAAGATCACCTTCTGATGGACGTTCTACGTCTGGATATTGTGTTTTAATAGGAGGTAATTTGGTCTTGGAAGAGCAAGAAACAGAATGTGGTTGCTCGGTTTAGTATAGAAGCAGAATATCGAGCAATGGTTGTGGCAACATGTGAGCTAGTTTGGATCAAACATTTGCTCAAGGAATTGAAATTTGGTGAGATCACTAAGATGGAACTTGTGTGTGATAATTAAGTTGCCCTTCATATTGCATCAAATCCGGTGTTCCATGAAAGAACTAAACACATTATATTGACTGTCACTTCGTCAGAGAAAAGACACTCTCAAGAGATATTGCTACAAAGTTTGTGAAGTCAAATGATCAACTTGCAGATATTTTTACCAAGTCTCTCACTAGTCCTCGTATTAGTTATATATGAGGCAAGCTCGGTACATATAATTTGTATGCACCGGCTTGAGGGGGAGTATTAGATAGTTATTTAAATAAGCCTAGTCTCACATGGAATAGGGGCACCATATGTATTGTGTATAGTTATAAATAAGGCTATTGAAAAACACTTAAGAGAATATCAATAATATATTTTTCTCCCGTGCTTTCTCACAATTCCCTTCCACACACTAGTTTCATACGAGTTGGTAATCCCCTCAGAGAATCACTTGTATCGGCTACCCCCATATTTTTCCTGAACATCTTTATTCACATGACTTGGTTTCATGCTTTTATTGAGCCGATGGTCTATCGAAAACAGACTCTCTACCTTCACAAAGGCAGGAGTAAAGTTTGCGTACACACTACTCTCCCGGACCCCGCTTGTGGGATTTCACCGGTATATTGTTGTTGTTGTTATTTTGGTCTTCATGTGCAAACCTCCATAATTGTTGGCCCAAAAAAGTTTGGAAAAGTACATGAGTAAATTTAAAATCCTCCTACTCCATATATAGCATGTTTGGCCAAGTTTCTCCAAGGCCAAAAGCATTTTTTTTTTAAGTTGAGGTGTTTGGCTAAGCTTCTAGGAAGAAAAAGAGTGTTATTGAGTAGAAGCAGAAAAAGGTAACTTCTTCCCAAAAGTACTTTTTTGAAAAGCGCTTTTGGAAAAAATATACTTAGAATCAGTTTCTAAAAGCTTGGTCAAATGCTAATTGCTGCTCAAAAGTGCTTTCAAATTGATTAGCCAAACACAATCTACTACTTTTCTGAAATGCACTTTTAGAAAAAAACACTTTTCAAAATAAGATAACTTTAGAAGCTTGGCCAAACAGGCTATTAGTGTTGTAACGTTTATCTTACCTACCAAATGGAATCATCCTTCTCCCTCTGTCCCATTTGATAAAATATCTCTCATAAACTATTCAAGCATTTACTGACATATGACGCGATGGAAAACAATAACATGAAGAATGTAGGAAATATTAAGTGTATACAATTCGGTAAGTGCATAATTACAAAATTAAATCAAATCAAAAATTTTAAGTGCATAATTACAATATTAAATCAAATAAAATCCTAATCAAATCTCTGATAAGGTACTTCAAACCTGTTTTCAGCTTTACTTTATCACTTTAGATAAGGTACTTCAAACAATTTAGTCATTTTTTTCAGCAACATTTATACGAGGATGCATGTAAGTTAGGGGAACATACCTAACTGTCCCATCCACAGAAGCACTGGCAACATTGTCCCCAGTAGCAGAAAAACGGCAACGACTTATTGGACTTGTGTGGCCCAAGAATGTCTCCTGAAAAAATATGATTGCAGAGTTATCAATTAACCCCACCTCAGTGTCCAAAGGAAGAATAAATACAGCTTATATGTCTATTATGTTAGAATAAGCATCAATCGAAAATGAAGACAGGAGGTGCTGAAGTAATTAGAAAGAGAAAAGAACTGAAACTCAGCCTATTAAACTCAATATTGTCTCTTAAAAGAGTCTACCTGGAAGTCCACTCTCACTTCAGAGAATTCTTCTTCTCTCTGCGCTCCATTTCCAGTGTCTGTCGAAAGATCACGTAATAGCTCATTTCAGAATGAATCATCATCATCATCAGAAGAAGAAGAAGAAGAAGAAGAAGAAGGAGGAGGGGAAGGAGGAGGGGGAGGAGGCATCTCTTCTCTCACTCTGACTTTGACTACTAATTTTAGAAGTTGAAACTTGAGTATCATCAGGCCTGATATCATCAATGTGTTTAGGTTCTCTTTCACCCGCTTGTGAAGTTGCAGACACACAAATATCACGAGATGCCATAGGTTTGAAAACTGTAGGTTCCCCACAACCAGGATGAGGATTCAATGAGCTGTTTGTCCCGACAATGACTTCTGTTGCTAACAAAGCATTACTGAGATCAAACAATGCAGTTAGTAGCCTTTAAATTTTCAGTAAGAACCCAGTGTAACTGCTCTCACCTCCTAAACTGACGTAGCTGAGCCTCTTTCTCCTCCAACAAAGCTTGAAGTTGTGCAAGTTTGAAATTAAGTTGCTTGATATCTCCTTTGAGGCGACTCACCATGTTCCTTTCAGAACTGATCTTCATTAACGCAGGGATACGTGACATGGCTAAGGAGAAACTCAATGAAAGCACAGTGGTACAATTCATTCCAAACATCTCTTCTTTTCTCATTGATTACATTTAGCTTACTATCATATGGCAATAGCAATGTGTGATTGCTTTTACTACAAATTAACAGGCATAGTTTTTCCTGACTCAAACATTAAATACCATCAAACATATTATTGATCTCACATGAGAAGAGACATTTAACTGCTTTTCCTACAAAATGATTCCTTCAAAAGAAGTTGGTAAAGGCTAAATCTCCGCTTTCCCAATCTGCCAGACAGTAAAGAACCACACACTAAAGCATAAAAGATACTCTCCTCTTACACCAAAGAACTATAATTAATATCACCTGTAAGGCAACTACTCGAATTAAAAGCTAGAAAATTTATGTGATAACTAGGATAAAAATGTGACAATATATACTTAAGGATATGAGTGCCATTAAACATCTTGCTTACAAAATTTCTAAGAGATAGATGTAGCGCATTGGACCACTCCTTAGAAAAGTATACTCGAAACAGGGGATCTGATTGAGGAGTTTTAATATATGGAATTGCTGCATGAAATGTTTGCATGTCAATTTAATATGAGAAGAAAGTTTCATAATTTAGTAAGATAGATAACTGAAAGAGGACCCACCAAACCACGAGGCCCACTCTTGGTCTTTTTGCAGCAATTCACTCCCATGTATGTCAAACAGCTCTATCACTTTGTCCTTTCTGCCAGCTTGTATGGCATAAACGATATAATACCGTAAAATAGAGACATCTAAGTTTGATATGACAGAAATAAATTCTGTCTCATAAGAAGAAAAGCACTGCTTGAAAAAGCGAAGGAGTTCAATCAGGTTTTCAGCTTGGAATTTGGGCACGTAAATGGAGAAAATTAAGTCTAATATCTTATCAACTTGAAATCCTTTGCCAATATCAGTACCCAACTCTTTGTCAAAAGCCTGCAGGGTGTTCGTAAAGCCTCTGAATACTAGAAATTCCCTGACAAGCTCCTCTGCATACAGCATATTCTCCATCTTGCCTTGAGCACTTACAAGGACTGCCTTCAGAACCTGGGAAAGACAAAAAGATGCTTACTCCCCTCATAAGACAAGTATCCACGAGCGCCACAGCCATTAGATAGGCAATACGAAACACTCTGTAACTTCACACGTACTTTGAACTGTAAATATGGTGGCAATCTGCTGAATCCTTACCACAGGACAATAGAAAATTTACCCTTTGAGCTTATATGGAATAAAAAGAAATCCAGGAATCAATAACCACTTCTGAACTCCAGCTGCTCCAGAAACAGTCTGGCAAGCTCTGCAAACATAGGCATAAATTGGTTCCATGATTATTCTGAAAATAGAGAGAAAAAAGGACCCAAAAAAAGAAGAATTTGTCTTGAATTGAGTGTGGGTCGAGTTTAATATTAGAGAAAAGGTAAGTTAGACTACATGGAATAAGAAAATTACTTAAATACCGAGATTTCTAAGTATGACAAAATTAGGAAGAATTTTCTATACTACTAACCTGAAACAGAATGAATCTAGAACATTCTGTTATATAACAAAATTAATTTTCTTTGACTTTCAACATGTCCCGCTCAAGGTACCATAAACAACTTGAATTTCCAAATCAAAGCTAGAAAGCCGATCGGAGTATGCCGGAAAAAGTTATTGTTGAACAGTCATGGGAGAAAAATATATTATTGATATTTTATTCAATTATAATACAAGTAACCATATTTATACAATACATATCCTACTCCTATTCTACGTGGGACGAGGATCAGTGAAGCACTTGGTTAAAATATCTGCAAGCTGATCATTTGACTTCACAAACTTTATAGTAATATCTCTTGAGAGTATCTTTTCTCTAACAAAGTGACAGTCAATCTCAATGTGTTTAGTTCTCTCATGGAACATTGAATTTGATGCAATATGAAAGGCAGCTTGATTATCACACAAGTTTCATCTTGTTGATCTCGCCAAATTTCAACTCCTTGAACAACTGTTTGATCCAAACTAACTCACATGTTGCCATAGTCATAGCCCGATACTCTGCTTTTGCACTAGACCGAACAACAACATTTTGTTTCTTGCTCTTCCAAGATACCAAATTACCTCCTACTAAAACACAATATCCAAACATAGAACGTCTATTAAAAGGTGATCCTGCCCAATCAGCATCTGAGTATCCAATAATCTGCTCATGGCCTCATCCTCAAACAATAATCCTTTGCTTGGAGCTAATTTTATGTACCGAACAATGTGGACAACTGCATCCCAATGACTATCATAGGGAGAATCCATAAACTGACTCACAACACTCACCGGAAAGGAAATGTCATGTCTGGTTACTGTGAGGTAATTTAATTTACAACCCAGCCGCTTATATCTTGCAGGATCACTAAGCGGCTCCCCCTGTCCTGGCAGAAGATTAGATTTGGTTGGATCCAAAGGAGTGTCAACAGATCTACAACCTGTCATTCTTGTCTCCTCAAGAATGTCCAAAGTATACTTTCATTGTGAGATCACAATACCTGAGCTAGACTGAGCGACATTAATACCCAAAAAATACTTTAATCTGCCTAGATACTTAGTCTGAAAGTGCTGAAAGAGATGGTTTTTCAACCTAGTAATACCATCCTGATCATTGCCGGTAATAACAATATCGTTAACACAAACTACAAGATAAATACAAAAATTTGGAGCAGAATGCCGATAAAATATAGAGTGGTGAGCTTCACTAGGAGTCATGCCAAACTCCTGAATTACTGTGTTGAACTTACCAAACCAGGCTCGAGGAGACTGACACAACCGACATACAAGGCCACTAGACTCCCCCTGAGCAACAAAACCAGGTGGTTGCTCCATATAAACCTCATCCTCAAGATCACCGTGAAGAAAAGTATTCTTAATGTCTAACTAATAGAGAGGCCAATGGCGGACAGCAGCAATGGATTGAAAAAGGCGGACCGATGCTATTTTAGCCACGGGAGAGAAAGTATCATTATAATCGAGCCCAAATATCTGAGTATACCATTTGGCAACAAGACGAGCCTTAAGTCGATCAACTGGCCATCTGGACCAACTTTGACTACATACACCCAACGATAACCAATAGTAGATTTACCTAAAGGAAGAGGAACAAGCTTCCAAATACCACTCGTATATAAAGCAGACATCTCGTCAGTCATAGCCTGTCGCCATCCTGGATGAGACAGTGCTTCACCTGTAGACTTATGGGTGGAAACAGAGGACAAAGACGATACAAACACATAATGGGGTGATGACAGATGACGATAACTTAAACTAATATAGTGGGAATTAGGATTAAGTGTGGATCGTATACCTTTGCGAAGTGCAATCAGTTGACTAAGAGGAGACAAGTCCGCAGTAGAGGCAGGGTCAGGTGCTGGACGTGAATCAACTAGGCCTGATGCTGGGCACGGACAACGATGATAAGTCATGCGTGGTGGAGTTGTAGGTGGTGGAGCTAAAACTCGAGTTGTAGGTGGTGGAGCTGAAACTCGAGTTGTAGGTGGTGGAGCTAAAACTCGAACTGTAGGTGGTGGAGCTAGAACTCGAACTGTAGGTGGTGCAGCTGGGACTGGAGTTGTAGGTGGTAGAGCTGGAGTTGTGGAGGAAGATGAATGGGAAATAGTGATTGAATCTCCAAATGATGAAACTTCTAGCACCTCAGAAATATCTAAGTAATCACCTCGACCTGTGAAGTATGACTGGGTTCAAAAAAGGTAACATCAGTGGACCTAAGGTACCACTGGAGGTCAGGTGAATAGCATCGATATCCCTTTTGCATTCTCGAGTAACCTAGAAATACGCACTTAAAAGCACGAGAAGCTAACTTATCTTCTCCTGGAGTAAAGTTATGAACAAAACACGTGCTCCTAAAGATACAGGGTGGGAGAGAGAACAAAGGTGAGTGGGAAAATAAGACAGAGAATGGAACTTGATTTTGGACAGCTGATGATGGCATATGATTAATAAGATAACAAGAAGTGAGAACGCATCCCCCCCAAAAGCGCAACAAAAAGATGAGATTGTATGAGTAGTGTACGAGCAGTTTTAATGAGATGTCTATTCTTTCTTTCAGCTACCCCATTTTGTTAAGATGTGTACGGACAAGATGTTTGATGAATGATTCTATGAGAGTTCATAAACTGCACAAGTGGGGAATACAAATACTCTAGGGCATTATCACTACGAAATGTGCGGATAGAAACCCCAAATTGATTTTGAATTTCAGTGTAGAAGGTCTGGAAAATAGAAAACAACTCAGGTCGATTTTTCATCAAAAATATCCAAGTGCATTGGGAATAATCGTCGATGAAACTAACAAAGTAGCGGAATCCCAAGGTAGAACCGACCCGACTAGGACCCCAAACATCTGAATGGACTAAAGTGAAAGGCGACTCTGCTCGATTATCAGGACGTTGGTGGAAATGGGAGCGAGTATGTTTACCGAGCTGACATGACTCACACTCTAGAGTGGACAGCTAAGATAATCCAGGTACCATTTTCTGAAGTTTTGACAAACTAGGATGTCTCAATCGTTTATGTAATAAATATGGTGAATCCACAACATGACAAGTTGTTGAAGAAAGACAAGACGTGAGTTCATGTGATTTAGCAAGGATAAGGTAATAAAGTCCGTTTGATTCACGCATAGTACCAATGATTCGCCTCGTACTGCTTTCCTGTATTAAAATAAGCAACAACAACAACAACCCAGTATAATCCCACTAATGTGGTCTGAGGAGGGTAGTGTGTACGCAGACCTTACCCCTACCCAGGGGTAGAGAGGCTGTTTCCGATAGACCCTCGGCTCCCTCCCTCCAAGAACTCTCCACCTTGCTCTTAGGGTGACTCGAACTCACAACCTCTTGGTTGGAAGTGGAGGGTGCTCACTACTAGAGCAAACTCACTCTTGTCCCCTATATTAAAATAAGGTCATCAAGAAATAAAACAGAGTATTTAACTTATTTGGCTAAGCGACTAACGGCTATGAGATTAAAAGGACTACCGGGAACATAAAGAATTGAATCTAAAGGTAAGGAACGAAGTGTACTTGCTTGACCTATTCCAGTTGCCATGGTTTGAGACCCGTTGGCCATTGTGACTGTTGGAAAAGATTGAGAATATGAAATAATTGTGAAAAGTGATTTGTTATCAGAAATGTGATCAGATGCACCTGAATCAATGACCCAAGAATTGGAGGATGAAGATTGGAAGACACGAGTCACGCTAATTCACGTTATTTACATAATTATCTAACATCGTCAAAATCTCCAGATTAGCGCACAACCACCAAAAAGAAAAGCATTGGGATTATTTCCTCTCAAAACTTGGTACTGTGCACAGTGAAGAAAAGTGCTTCTTGATCACACACTAAAAATGATCTACTAGCTCAAAGAATCATGGTGATGCAAATCTCCATGACATCTTTACTGTAGCTTGAAATTTGAATTGGCAGCTCAAAAATAACTAAAAAAGATGGCACCCAAGAGTGTGGCCTAATGGTCAATGAAGTGGGTTGAGAACCATCAGCTCTCAGGTTCAAATCCCAACGGAGAAAAAAACACTAAGTGATTTCTTCCCATCTATCCATGTCTAGGTGAACAAAGTTGTCCCATACGTGTGCTGGGAGGTAGCAGGTACCCAGTAGAATTAGTCGAGATGCGCATAAACTGGCCCAGACACCACGAGTATAAAACAAATAACTTAAAATGTTGTCGAAAAGTAAGTGTTTAGCAGAGGGAGTTAATACCCAAACTTTAATACCAAAGAAAAAAGAAGAATTTTTTGTGATAGCTAACAAAAGTTATGTTCAGAGAAGGAACTCAACATCCAACCTCTGATGGTAAAGAAATATACGGGAATAAGACTTCTAAAAAGATAAAAGAAAACCTTTTCCAAAATAAAGAAGATTTAAAGAATATTTTGCTTGAAGGAGACCTTTTTCAGCCAAAAAATAATGGAGTGTTTATATGTCATGCACTTAAAGAAGCCTCAAAGCTGAAAGGAAACTCTGTAAGATGATGGAAGTTCCAAGAAGATTTCTCATAATATTTTTGCGCAAGAAATTACAACCATGGGCGTTATACAAGTATTGTCAGCATTCAACAAGACGAGATCAGTCATTATTATCCCAGAATTTGCATTTAATATGAGGTGGGGTGACATTGTAACAAAAATCTCAACCTTCGCTAATAGCAAAACCCAAAAGACAGTTATAATTGTTTCTAGGAATACAGACGAAGAACTCCCCTACTCTAAAGTAGTCAAAATAGATGAAGGAATAAATGGACAACTAGAGAAATGAATGAGAAGACGGAATCATCAGCATTAATGGTGGAATCAGCACCGCTCAAAATGAACTTTTGTTCAAAAGGGTCATAGGTATCCTACCTGTTGGGATATCCGACATCGTAACACTTCCGGAGATTTGTTGCTGGGCTAGTAGTACGTGGAAGCAGGCACATGGAGTTAACATGTACAAGATAGGACAAAAACGCTTCTTCTTCAGCATATCATTGAGACTTTCCATGGCAATGATGAATAGGAAGGGAGATAGGGGATTACCTTGTCTCTGTCCTCTATGAGATGGAAAGAAACCAACCATTGTTATCAATAGCGAAAAGTGCAAAAATTCTCTATGGTCTGTTGGAGCTTTAAGCGCAAAGCGCAAATAAAGCGTGGGCTTTAATGAAGAAAGGCGCAAATGGAGAAAAACTACAAATATGTATGTGTAGTCTAAGACTAATATCTATAAGCTCGAATCCCAAATATATGGACAAAGAAATTGAAGAAAATTTACGATAAAGTGAAATATCAATTGTTTAGTGTTGCGTCTTCCGGATTACGCTCGTTAGTAAGGAAAAGTATGCCTTAGAGCCTTGATGACAACACTGAAGCGCATGTTAAGCGAGGCGAAGCGCTCAACATGTTTTGAGCCTCGCTTCGGGGCTTAAGGGCACTTTAGGTGTGCCTTTGATAACACTGAAACCAACAGGAGAGCCATTAATCAGGATAGAGAATCTAACTGTGCTGATGTAAAACTTAATCCAGTTTATCCATCTGACTCCAAATCCCATCTTCTCCGGAATCACAATTCCAATTCAAATGGACAAAGGCCTTGTGAGTGTCTAGTTTACAAAGTATCCCTGGCTTCATGCTTTTTATCCTTGCATCTACACACTCATTTGCAATGGGTATAACATCCATTATCTGCTTGCCTTTAACAAAGGTCATCTATTGAGCATATACCAGTTTGCGAATTACTCTTTTTAGTCTCTTAGTCAACAGCTTTGAGATGATTTTGTAAATGCTTCCCACTAGGAGGTTGGGCCTGAAATCTTTTGGACGATTTAGCACCCACTTTCTCAGGGACCAAGGCCACATTAAAGCTTTTCTTGAAAACCCCTCTATCATATAAGCTCTATATGGCAGGTGGTGAAGGCCATAGGATAGCCATCAGGACCGGGAGCTTTATCCCCAACATAAGCTTAAATACTACATTATATCTCTTGAGCTTCAGATAGACCTTGTAGCATCTAGTTCTCCTTTGCATTAATAAATCTAGAACATAATAAAATTATAACTAAATTAATTCTCAACTTTCGAGCATTACCAAGAAGAACGATGGAAATATCTTAAGACTAGTCACTTCATTCCATGTTGCAACTCTTTATAAAAGAAAATTACTAAAAGAGGAAAACTCAATAGTTAAGGTTAAAAAAAACTTGGTAATGTACTTCTACGTCTTCTTTTAGTTTCTTTTCTTTTTGATAAATGAGCAGTATCATTCATTGACCACCAACATGCTGTGAAAGTGTGTATAAAAAAATTAGCAGCTCAACCAAATTAGCTATCATTTCATCCCGTTTATCCATACACATGGTTATCCCTCCAGCAAAAAATACAAGAAAATAAAAAGATATCTTAATACTACCTATTTCCTTTTTACTATTATGAAAAAAATTACCTTTTTTTTAATAATAGTGGTGTCCGACCCAACTTGCGCGTACCTCGACTATTCCACTGAAAACTTGCTACCTCCTACCAGCACAAATAAAGAGTAACGCTAGCTTAAGTAGATGGGAAGAAATTACCTACTTTTTTCGTCTCCACTAGGATTTGAACCTTGGTCACACCCACTTCATTGATAGCTAAGTCACACCCTTGAGTGCGAAACATTCACATATTTCTTTCAATCCATACAGACCAAAGATTACATCAAGTTATAGCTCTCTGTTATTTCTTATTTTTTTTGCTTATCTTCGGTATCCTCCAACTTGTGACAATGTGAAATAACAAACATAAGGTTTCAGAATAGTGAAACAAACCTGCATTGTAGCAAAAATTGGTCAGTGCCTTATTCGTTTTCTTTCTTTATAGGCAAAATAGTGCCTTCTCCATTTTCTTTGCACAAACAACACCAACTTACTATATTTCCTCCTGCTCCTTACATTGTATGATGCAAGGTAGGAACAAAAGTTCCCTGCTCAATGAAGTATACCTAATGAATGTAAGTCAATTCTTTACTTTATGGAAGGAATCCACTCTAAAAGCTAGTTTTCTTTTACCCAAATTACGTAAGGCATTTAGTAGGAGTCGTGGTACTTAAGGAAGTCAGCCATCTATAGTACTCCAAACCTATATGTCATAGTTCATTATTTTGATAAGGAACAAATATCAACATGGGATATTCTGATATATTGTTTCAAACCAACTACTAAAACGATAAAAGCAATAGGATAGATAGATGGGGGGTTCCCAGGCCCAAAAGCGATACAATTTCAAATAACTCTTAATAGATAGCAGCCTCTTTCTCCCTTTTACAACCTCAAGGATGAAAGAAAAAAAGAAAAGTTAGAGAATGAAGCAGTGAAGGCTCACAAAGTAGACGGCAAGCAACTTCTCATAGCCTAACCTTTCGATTTTTCAATAATGCTTCTTATCTGAAAAAACGTAAACATAGAAGGAATCAGTTTTACTGTACAATTTTAGAGAGTACTCCGGATTAGAAGACTAATCCAAAAAGAAAAAGAATGTGAGAATTCTTCTCGTGAAGGTAGCGAGATGGTAAAATTTTTAATCCAGCAACAAGCTAAATCTGTCTGATGGAGAGATTCACCAATTCCTTTATTTCAATGTGTTGTATCCTTTACAGAGCTAGAACTTTAACAAAGCACATCCATTGAATACTTTCATTTTTGAATAACCATCTCTTTGAAAGAAGTGAAATGCCCAAATATACCACCAATAAAATCTTCTCTAATATAGTATGTCATTTTATAAAAGTGTCCCTTTTTATTTCCACACAATACACCAAGTCAAGAATGCAACTTTCTTTTGTACCTTGGTGTCGTGCACTTTTCATCTACACCTATCTTTATCTCCTTCTCCAGCTAATTCAAGCAAATAATAAGTTCTTCATTTGTTCCCCTCTCCACACGATGCGTTGTCCCCGATATCCCTTCCAAGCCAAGAATAGAGTTTATAACAAAACTCATCCACCTCCTTCCACTCCCGGTTCTGTATAACCCTTCTGTTAGTGTCCGACATTAGCTACGGGTGAGGTGTTTGGTCTCTTTATATGGTCTTGAAAAATCTTCACCTCTTGAGCTAGTTTTGGGTTGAGTTAGGCCTAATATCCACTTATAATGGTATCAGAGTCAGGTTCACCCAATTCTTATTTCACCCGATGTTGGAACACCATCTTATACTATTTATGCTCCAAATGCCCAATCACGGGCGTGTCCGGGGAGGGGGGAGGTGTTAGTGTCCCACAACGACTATGTTTGAGGTGTTTGGTCGCTTTATATGGTCTTGGGTACTACTCAGCTCTTGAGCTAGGCCCAAGGTCCATTTTCTTATCACTTTCAAAATGTTACATCCCATATTATTCCTTGATTACTAGTGCAACATCACATCCTCCTTATCATTTGCCACCCAAACACTTGCAGGAATGACTCCATTAAAGGTCCCCCCCCCACACACACACACACACCCCACGAGTCCTTCCAAAGGTTGACCTGCTCCAACTCCATAAGAATACACATCCTCCAATTTGGGTGCTGCACCTGACTATTCCAGTCAGGCTATTTTCTTCTGTCCCCCCTCCCTCTTTAATTTTTTATTTTTATTAATTTTATTACAATCAAAAGCAAATAAAAAAGATGGCAAAGTTATATATGAAGTGGCAAAGTTCTATTTCTGTTTCTGTATTCTTTTAAAATACTAGCTATGACACATAAACCTTGCAGGACATCTTTAGCTAACTAAAAAAAACTGCATTTTTGTACTCCAATAAATTTATAAAAAAGAGTCCTGAACTTTAGAATATTAGGACTACAGACAGTAGTTTCCACTTCCTAAATGATTGAGCAGTAGTCTAGCAGGATTGCAATTAAGATATAGATTATGTATCCCTTAAGTGAACCATGCTAACACCATTTAAGTTACAGCTAGATAAACTGATAAGAGGCCACAAACAAATTAAAGACTAGAAGTAGTTCAAATCTTCTTTGTCAACTTTAATGGGATAGATTCAACTTTAGAACTAGCTAGCCTAATTTGTCATCCCCCGTAGACCATCTGGTATACTTCATTATTACATAGACCTCATATGATCTCAGAACCTCATGCTCCTAAATGTATAATACAGCAAGCCACAGACATAGAAAATCGCACCATAGTAAAAATTCGACTTATCTAGAAAATCATCACAATCAATTCTCGACGAAGCTTCAATCAAAAATTCGAAAGTCGACCATGCACATAACCACTAAGCAACCAGAAAGTTGAATATAGCTCAATCTATCTATATTTGAACTTTTAACCAAAATTAAACACCCAAATTTCGGTGCATTTAACATATATATGCTCTATTAAGCGATCTGGTAAAAAAACTCAAGTACTAAACACCACGCACTACATTCTAAAAGAATGTACACAACATTGAGTGTGCTAACAGACATATTTAAAGCATTTCACCTCTGCTAAACTTGTCACCAACTCAGCTGCACAAAGATTCACTACACTCGCAGGAGAGAAGCCACTAAGATGTATGTAAATAGGACATCCGTAAAATGCTAAACATTATCATACCATACTCCAGGAAACAAGCGGCTTTGGCCTGCTTATATGACCAAATGAGATCAGCAAGTAAATGAAATACCAGGGAATGGATATGACTAATGCCAGGTGGTACTTACACCAGTGAAGACAGATCATCTGAATATATCGAATCTAAAGATATGGCTATCCCCAATTTAAAGTGCATAGAATATATTTCACAGAAAAAAGAAATATATACTAATAACAAAGAGGCAAACTCACGTATTAAAAATGCGAGGAGACCTTTGAACCGTGCCAAACAAATAGTATTGGAATACTATAATCTCACAAACAGTCACAAGTTCATCAGAACAGTAAAAAAAAAACTCAAACAGCCGTTCATTTTATAAAATAAAAAGATGGGTCGAAAAGGGGATTATGAGTTTGAGATGAAAGAAAAAAGTGTGATTTTTTTCTAAGAGATCAATAATAAACAAGAGTTTTATCTAAGATGAGATTCATCCATCAGGAAAGAAGAAGGAATATTTTTTTTAAACTGTTAAAACTAACCTGCCAGACAAACTCAATGCACAATTCCTAAACAATATTCATAAACTGATTCATTAGCAACTAGGCAGTAGAATAACATCAACGTACAACAATCAACAAATGAAACAGGGATTTGAGACATGCTTTTGCACGATATAACAAAGGATAATTCATGGAATCACCAAAAGGGTGCAGTAACCACCCACAAAAAATCAATTTCAGCTGAAGCACCTCACAAATATTAACAGACCACAGACAAGAAAGCGACGGCAAGTCGCGATAACATCCAAAGCCGGCAAGGCTGATATTACAAAATACATAGTAACAACGCCACAAGGCAAAGATTAGAAAAGATTGTACCCGGATAATAAAGCAGCATCAAGCGGATCCAGTGGCAGCTTCAAATCGGCGTCTCAGTCACAGTAGTAGCCTCAAATGACGGTCTGGTAACAGATCTTCAAAGGCTCGCTGGTGGACCCTACTTTTTTGTTTAGCTGAAATAACAATTTAATTGGTAAGTGGTTTTAAGAATATGGATAATTTATATTGTAATTAAAATAAATAATGATAAAAAAAAATGTAAATCATATAAATTAAACAATTTCAGTCTTAGAAGGTTAGCCACTCTCGAGCACAACGTATTTCGATTGATATCAGGACACAAGAATAAAAACTTACTTTGGAATGCGTGTTAACATGTGTTTTACAAGTAATTACACCCACTTTATATAATAGTGGAGTCTTACATTATGTACAATTCTATAAAAGGTAAAAATCTCTTGATTTGCTAATTGTCGGTTGCTTACTGATATGCGCCGAGATTCCCGTCGTAACGCCCGATCGGTCACGGATATTTCGGTCTTCTGTTGTTTATGCTAACAATGTTTTTTCGAGCTCGTTCAGGAGTAAGGTCGACTCCGGACTCAATGTTCTCGAAGGCAGGCGTCCTAACTCCGGGTTCTAACTCAGTGGGACTAGGGGTCGATCTTACTTCCTTAGTTGTCATGTTCCAAGCCTAACCTACCATGTCGTAATCGAACTCGATTTCGACCGTATACAAATAGTCTCATCTTTTTTCGGAGAGTATACGAGGAGAAACGACATGAGCTTCAGATCCTGACTTTGATACCCCATGACAGAAACTACAAAACAGACAAAACATCTCGTTAGTCAAGTCTTTAATGACATTAAATGCTTGTCAGTTGCTGGTCGCACACTCCCAGATGCGAACCGTCGTTGAAAAACTATAAATACCCCCTCATTTGTTCATTCAAACTTTACATTCAAACCTTCTGCCCCTCGTACTTTAGCAATCTTAATATTTCCAGACACTTATATTTCGGTTATTTGAGATCTTTTTATAAGAACTTATGTTTTGTCTTCATCCCAAACCATGAAGTGTACTATTTTAACTTCCTCGTTTTCATCTTTTTCACTTCACTTTCAAGGAAATGGTGAACACTTCAAAAACCGTTCCTCAAAATGAAACTCATTCTGCCTCGCGGCCGGCTACGGAGGAAACCGTTTCACGTACTGCAATGGAGGAACCAGTACCGGAACCTCCTTTGAAAATGTTCATCCCCGGGGGGTGCCCGGTCAATGCCGATTTTAAGGTCGAAAAGCCCTCCTTTGTACCAGGTCGGCGCGAGGAGGTCTCGAGGTACGTCTTCTCGATCACTTAGGACATTCTCTCCGAAGTCAAAAAGGATTGCAACTAGGTTGATAAACATATGGTGGTTCTCGAACCTGACGAAGCCATCACTACTCACGTCGAGGGATTTTTAAGTGTTTACACTTATCCCTTCACGTTGGGCCCCTAGGACCCAGTTATCCCTTCACGAAGCCATCACCACCCAAGTCGATGACCTCATTTTCACTGACCTTCTCGTATTCTGAACCGGCATATGAAGGTGGCCAACGTTGTCCATTCCCATTTCATGAATAGCCATGGTGATAGAACCGAATGCAGCAGCTCCGCGGGTTGATGAATCATCAAAGCATGTCTTTGACACTCATCACATTTTCCTACAAACTCCTTCGCGTCTTTTTCCATATTGATCAAGTAGTTGCCTGCTCTGATTACCTTTCGGACCAATGATTCGGCGTCTGAATGATTTTCGCAAGTGCCTTCGTGAATTTCCCTCAAAATGTATTGTGTCTCCCAGTCCTAGACATATCACGAGCGGGCCATCGATTGTTCTCCCGAATAGAGTTCCGTCATCGGATAGAGTAACCTAGGCTGCCTTCGTATGCGGGGCCCTCGATTTTTCGTATCCGATGGCAGTTTTCCGATCTTCAGATTCTCTAGATATTTGTTTATCCAGTCCCAAGTTAGGCTCGTTGAGTTAATCTCGGCATAGCCTTCTTCCATTATCGATCTCATAAGTTGTATGACTGCCCCCGAGTTAAACTTGTCATCCTCGACCAACGACCTTGAGTTAGCAAGGGCATTGGCCTCGTTGTTTTGATCCCGAGGTACGTGTTGCAAAGTCCATTCTTTGAAGCGATGTAATGTTACCTGCAACTTATCCAGATACCTTTGCATTAGTTCATCTCTAACCTCGAACGCCCCATTAACTTGGTTCACCACAAGGAGGGAGTCGCACTTGGATTCGATCACCTCTACCCCAAGCTTTGGGCTAGTTCGAGACCTGCAATCATGGCCTAATATGAGGCCTCGTTGTTAGTCAATTTCAAAGTCCTAATAGATTATCTAACTACATTGCCTTTTGGTGGCTTCAATACGATGCCAAGTCCAGACCCTTTTGCGTTCGAGGCGCCATCCGTAAAGAGGGTCCAGATCCCCGAAGACGTCCTAAGTTCACCAACAACTCTCTTTCAACCTCGGGTACTAAGGCCGGCATAAAGTTGGCCACGAAGTCCGTCAATATTTGAGTTTTAATGGCAGTCTGGGGTCGATATTCAATATCGTACCCGCTAATTTCCACAACCCATTTGTCCAATCGTCCTGAGAGCTCGGGTTTATGCATTATATTTCACAATTGGTAAGTAGTCACAACACATAAGATGACATTAAAAATATGGTTTCAACTTTCTATAGGCGCTTAGCAAAGCGAGCACCAGCTTTTCTAGGTGAGGGTACCTAGTTTCGGTCTCACCTAGTGTTCTTCTCGGACCAGGACTCCACTTACTGCTATCTCCGGTACTGCCAAGTACAAGTATAGTTGTTCGTATGTCTTAGGCATGTGAAGCAGCAGTGGGATCGATAGATACCGCTTGAGTTCCTCCAAGGCCCGTTGGCACTCTAGGGTCCATGAGAACAGTGTGAAGAACCGGTGGCTCTTGTTGGAGGACCTCGAGATGAGCCGCCCTAGGGTGGCTATGCGCTCGGTTAATCTTTGAACAACCTTCACGTTGTCCACAATCGTGATACTTTCAATGGCTTTGATCTTGTCGGGGTTGATTTCGATTCATCGGTTGGATACCATGAATTCGAGAAATTTACCCGACCCAACTCCAAACTCACATTTCTCTGGGTTCAGTTTCATATTGTATTTCTTCAATATGCTGAAGGGTTCCTGCAAATGTTTTAGCTGGTCCTATGATTACATGGACTTAACCAACATATCGTCAATGTAAACCTCCATTGATTTTCCTATTTGTTCCTTGAGCATTCGGTTTACTAGGCGTTGGTAAGTGGCACCGACGTTTTTTAATCTGAATGGCACCACGTTATAGCAGTATGTGTCGTACTTAGTGATGAAAGAGGCTTTTTCCTGATCACCCATGTTCATCCGTATTTGGTTGTACCTGGAGTAGGCATCGAGAAAACTGAGGATCTCGTGGTCGGCCGTGTCACCGATCATGCGATCGATGTTGGGCAAAGGGAAGGATTCCTTGGGACACGCCTTATTCAAATACGTATAGTCTACACATATTCTTAATTTATTTCATTTTTAGGGACTACCACTATTTTTGCTAACCAATATGGGTATTTAACCTCCCGAATGAACCCTATTTTAAGGAGTTTAGATACCTCACCTTTGAAGGATGCATGTTTTACCTTAGACTGGGGTCTCCTCTTCTACTTGACCGAATGGAACTTTGGGTTCAGGCTTAGCCTATGAGTGGTTGTCTCCGATGGTATCTATGTTATGTTAAGGTGGGACCAAGCGAAACAATCTTCATTAGCTATAAGAAATTGAATGAGTTTTTTCCTAAGCTCGGGGCTTAAACCCGCGCCCAGGTATACCTTTTGATCGGTCAAATATTCACTCAATACAACTTGTTACAGTTCTTCGACCATTGATTTTGTAGCGTCGGAGTCATCGGGGGCTATGAAAGATCTGGGTATCCCGTAATCATCATCCTCGTCCACCCTCGTTCTTTCGATTCTACCAAGGCTGGTATCAGTGATTGCTACTTGGCCCCGTCTTTGATCATTTGGTTCAGATCATTCGATGTTAAGATTATGGATACCGGTATCACTTCATCGACCGCGAACATTTCCTTGTCGGTTGGTTGTTCCCTATAGACTATTTTTGCTCCGCTAGGTGTTGGGAATTACAACACCTGGTGCAGTGTCGAGGGCACTGCTCTCATATTGTGAATCCATAGTCTCATGAACAAAGCGTTGTATCTTATATCCCTATCGATTTACGTAGAACTTGGCTTCATGCATGGTTTCGACGACGTTTACTAGCAATGTTACCTCCCCTTTAGTGGTCTCGCTCTCGCATGCCATGTTGAACCCATTTAAGACTCGGGCTGTATGTACGATCTGGTCTTATAGGCCGATTTGTTCCACGACCCTTGATCTGATGATGTTGGTTGAGCTACCTGGATCAATTAACACATGCTTAATTCGAGATTTATTTACAAGTACTAATATTACAGGTGCATCGTTGTGGGGCTGCACGATCCCTTCCGCATCTTCATCGTTGAAAGACAAAGTTTCTTCCAGTATGTAATCTCGAGTCCATTTTTTCCTTGTGATGGATACTTTGGTGCGCTTCAACATCGGCCCCTGAGGGACATCGACCCTACCGAGAATCATGTTAATGACGTGCTGATGTTCTTCTTGTTTGGTCCGTTTGTTAGAGTCCCTGTTCCTGAAATGATTCCTATCCCGGTCGCTCAGGAATTCTCGACGATTCCCATTGTTGAATAGTCGGGCTACTTCTTCTCTCAACTTTCGGCAATCCTCCATTCTATGGCCGTGATATTTACACATCTGGTTAGGATCCTATTGGATTGGATCGGATTGTAGATGTCGAGGCCATTTTGTATCTTTGATGCATCTGATAACTAATACAATAACGGCAATGTCGACGTTAAAGTTGTATTCCGATATCGGTGCTTCCTTAGGCCCGATAGGTCTGTTGAAACTGTTCCTTCCCATGATCCCGGTTACTTTGACCTCGATCAATTTTCCTTTCATTTTTTACGAGATTTCTCTCGGACCCATTACCTCTTCGATCCCCATTGTACGATTGGTAATGATCCCCGCTGGACCTCGGTTCACAATAAATGTCTCCATTGGCTCTATCAACGGCTCTAACGGGATAAACAGACCCCGATGAGGCCCCAAGTTGATCATCTTCGACTCTAATTTTTAATTGATACCGGTTATGCACATCGCCTAAGTAATGGCCGAATATTCTATTAGGTTTTGTTTCAACTGATGTGAAGACACTGAGCTTCAAATATTGAGTCCTTGGGTGAAAGCTTGAACGGCTCAATCATCAGAGACCGGTGGTAGGTCCATCCGTTCCATTTGAAACCGGGACACAAACTCTCTAAGCATCTCATTATCCTTCTGTTTTGCTTTGAAAATGTATGACTTCCTGGTCTCGACCTTGATGGCCCCAGCGTGTGCTTTCACGAAGTAAACTACAAGCATGCCAAATGAGTCAATAGAATTAGGAGGTA
Source organism: Nicotiana tomentosiformis (assembly GCF_000390325.3). Lineage (NCBI taxonomy): Eukaryota > Viridiplantae > Streptophyta > Magnoliopsida > Solanales > Solanaceae > Nicotiana > Nicotiana tomentosiformis. The sequence continues at coordinate 155,420,334 of NC_090812.1, forward strand.
AGTTTTGATACCATATCATAGCTCCTTTTGATAGTGTTTCCCCGAACTTCTTCAACATGACAGACTCGATCTCATCATCCTCCAAGTCGTTCCCTTTGATGTCACATGTGTATGAGGTTACATGCTCATTTGGGTCGGTCGTTCTGTTATACTTAGGAATCTCGGGCATGCAGAATTTCTTAGGTATTGGCTTTGGAGCCGCGCTCGGAGGAAAATGTTTTTGCACGAACTTCTTGGAATCCACGCCTTTCAATATCGACGGTGTTCCTTGGATTTGGTCTACCCTGGAATTGTAGGTTTCCACCTTTTTGTCATTAGCTTCAATTTCCTTCTCCCCTGATTCTACCCGTTTGGTCAATTCCTCGAGCATTTTTATGAACACGGGGTTTGTTCCTGATTTATTTTCATTCGACCTCTCTACGATCGCTTCATCCCTACTGGTAACTTCCCGGGGTGGATCGGGTTCTACTTTGCTCGGTGTTCGTCTTTGGTTTTGTAACTGAGTTATCGTTGCCTGTTGAGCCGGCATCACTTCAAAGATTACCCTTAAATTGATCCCGTTTCCACTAATGTTTTGTGTATTTTGAGTCGTCGATCGGACTTTAGCACGAGCGCTATTCTCGGGGTCAGTAGACAGGTTTGTATCGATAGCCACATGCGAATTATCGTCAATTGGGTCTACGACCGGAATTCCGATGGGATCAACGGGAGGTACCTCATCACCATGCGCTATGTTGTTATTTTCATTGTGATAAACATACTCATTGTCAACATGTCCAAAACAGGGGAAACTCTATCCGTTTTTCTGTAAAAGATACCGATGAGGCTTACTTGGGGGCACTTGCTCCTAAGTGCCGGTCATGATCCTAAATTGGGCCGTGACAAAGTTGGTATCGGAGCTTAGGTTTTAAGTCCCAGGTCATGAAGCAATGTTTAGTAGAGTCTTTTTCATGGGTATATAAACGCCCATACTTATGATCTTGAGGCTACTGAACATCTAGGAATGTTTTTTCATCATTCATTCTTTAATCGTGTGTTGAGATAACTTGAGATTAACTTTAGAGTATTTCTTTTGCATATGGCTAGGACACACACACCCTCATCTGCTGGACGTAGTGTTGGACGTGGTACTACCCGGGGTGGCGGTCAAGTTGGGGTTTATCAAACTAGAAGACATGTTGCTCCTCAACCTGAAGGTGGGAACATGGGTCAACCCCAAGCTACTATGCCAGATCAAGTACAAGAACATGGGGTTCATGATGCTTCATCAGCAATGCCAACTGTTGTACCTATTGTTGCCTTACCTGCGGACGCAGTGGCAATGTTATTGAATGTGTTAGAGGCATTGGTGCCTACTCATGGTGGATTTCAAGAGTTCCTAAAATTGAAATCACCAAAATTCATAGGTTGTGATAATTCAGCAAATCCTTAAAGTTTCTTGGATAGGACACTCAAGGCATTACATACTGTAGGATGTTCTAGTGAGAGATCTGTGGAGCTCGCAACATACAAACTAGAGGATATGGCCAATACATGGTATGAAACCGTGTTTCTAGGAAGGCCAGCATGAGCAACACTACTGACATGGGACGCGTTCACTAAGTTGTTCATGAATCATTTTCTTCCAGACAGCCTGGTGCAAAAATATGATAGAGACTTTGAGAGATTGGTTCAGACTCGAGATATGGATGTGTCAACATATAACACCAAGTTTTGTAAGCTAGTTAGATATGCGCCTTACTTAGTGCCTACGGAAGAAGCTCGAGTTCAGAGGTTTGTTGATAGATTGGTTGGTTGTCTATACACTTTAGTAGCCCCATAGATGAAGACTTTATCCTAATCTGATGCATTCGACCTTGCTAGAAAGATTGAAAACAATGGACGTAATGAGCGTGCAGCTAGTGATTTACGTAAGAAGGCCAAGACGGGAGTGTCTTTCAGTGGCGGTTTTAGTGAAAATCAAAGAGCGGGAAATCAGGGACAACAACAACAAGGTTCTCAGACAGGGACACACATGTCTTCACAGTACGCACACAGACCACATTACAGACAAGGTACTAGGGGACCATCATCATCATCATCATCATCATCATCATCATCTGGACATCATAATTCTAGGCAGATATATGCCACTACTTCAGTCTGCCAGACCTGTGGTAGATCACATTTGGGACAATGTCGTGTTATAACTGGAGAGTGCTTTCGGTGTGGCCAGTTGGGGCATCACTTGAGGGACTGCCCTCAGTCTCCGAGAATTTTCAACCATGCTTCTAGTCAGCTGCACCTACTCAGAATACTCGTAATACTTCAGGTGCTACAGGTATAGGAAATATAGGTCAAAGTGCTGGAGATCGTGCTATTGTGAATCAAGGATAAGGGAATGCTGGTAAAGGTCATGTGAGAGTTTTTGCATTTACTAGACAGGATGTTGAGACCTCGAATGTTGTGGTCACATGTATTCTTTCTGTCTATTCATTTGATGCATTTGCATTGATTGATCAGGGATCTACTCACTCATATGCGTCCTCGTACTTTTCTTTGAGGTTTAATAGACAAGCTGAGCTATTGAATGATCCTTTTCTAGTTTCCACTCCTGTTGGGGAGTCTCTATTAGTTGAAAACGTGTATCGTGCTTGTCAGATTTGGGTTGAGGGTAGAGATACTCTAGCTAACCTTATTGCACTTTATATAATTTAATTTAACATGTTGATGGGAATAGATTGGTTATCTTCTTGATATGCTATCGTCGATTGTCATGCAAAGATAGTTAAGTTTGAGATACCAAATGAAGCCAGTTTTATTCTAAGAGGGAGTCAGGTTCTAGAGATTTGCAAAGTTTTATCTTTTATGAAAGCTCAACGACTTCGGAAGAAAGGTTGCTTGGGTCTCTTAGCTTTTGTAAATGACACAAGAAAGGAAATAATTAGTATAGAAAATGTACGAGTAGTGAGAGAATTTTCTTATGTATTTCCTGAGGATTTACCAGGATTGCCTCTAGTATGAGAAATCATTTTTGGTATTGATTGGCCACCTGACACACAACCCATATCAATACCCCCATATCGGATGACACTAGCAGAGTTGGGTGAGCTAAAGCAACAGTTACAGGATTTGCTAGATAAAGGTTTTATCAGACCTAGTGTATCACCACGGGTGCACCGATGCTGTTCGTAAAGAAGAAAGACGAATCCGTGAAAATGTGCATTGACTACAGGCAGTTGAACAAGATAACAATACACAATAAATATCCTTTGACCCGTATAGATGGCATGTTTGACCAGTTACAAGGAGCTGCCCACTTTTCAAAGATTGACCTCCGTTATGGTTATCATCAACTTAGAATCAAAGATAAGGATATTTCTAACTGCTTTCAAAACTTGATACAGGCACTATGAGTTTCTTGTGATGCCATTCGGATTGACTAATGCTCCACCTACATTCATGGATTTAATGAATAGGGTGTTCAAGCCGTTTCTGGATAGATTTGTCATATTATTTATTAATGATGTCCTTATATATTCTCGTAGCCAAGGAGAACACGAGAATCATCTCAGGTCTGTGTTGCAGATATTGCGAGAACATCGACTTTATGCTAAGTTCTCAAAGTGTGAATTTTGGCTAGACTCATTACCATTCATGGGGCATATTGTATCCAAAGATGGAATTATGGTAGATCTTAAGAAGACCGAGGTTGTACAGAAATGGCCCAGACCTACTTCTCCTACAGAGATTCGTAGCTTTTTAGGCTTGGCAGGCTATTACATGCATTTTGTACACGATTTCTCCAGAATAGCAGCGCTACTGACCAAGCTAACACAGAAAAATATAAAGTTTCAGTGGACGGAGGAATATGAGCAGATCTTTCAAAAACTCAAAACATGTTTGACAACTGCACCAATATTAGCTTTACCATCAGGTTCCAGAGGATTTACGGTGTTCTGTGATGCATCGAGGGTTGGATTAGGATGGTTGGTTGTTGATTTTGAGACAGGAAATTTTTTTGGATAGTCCAAAAATAGTGGAAACTCTTCCCGTTTTTCTGTAAAATACCGATGAGGCTTACTTTAGGGCACTTGCTCCTAAGTACCAGTCATGATCCTAAATTGGGCCATGACAATGTAGGGGTGCTGATTGAGAGTTCGACATTTTGAGTTTTAACCTGAAATTAGAGACACTTTAAAGAACAAGCGTAAAACATTGTGTGTTATGGAGATTTGTATCAAATAACCACTATTAACCTTAGCCCCACAGTGGGCGCCAAACTGTTTACCCTCATAATCAGATAACAATTAAATTCCTAAGTGGTTTTAAAGATACGCGGATTAACTTAACACAAAATGATAAGTCGGATTGCAATTGAAATAAATAATGATAAAGTAAATACAAACCACACGAATTGAACCATTTTAGTCTGGGAAGGTTAGCCACCCTCGAGCCTGTATGGCCACGTAAAATTTCGCAAAGGACAATAAGGTTTCGTGGTGCCAAACTAGGCTGAGGAGTTTAAGGATTTTTTTTGGCAGAAGAAGGTGTTTATGCGGTTCATTTTTGGGTTTTTATAACCCGACCCTACTTTGTTAAATAGAAGATATGTACCATCTTTTGAGCAAGAATCTGATATTTTTAGAGAGAGGTGAGAGCATCTTAGAGAGAGAAAGTGAAGACCTGGTCATTTATCCATCAATTCTTATTCAAGGTTGAAAGATTTCACAACGAACTTGCTAGGGCTTCAAAGAGGTAAGAATTTCTTCCCCCAATTCTTTAATTTCGAGTTTGGAGTAAAAGATGGGCGATTAAGAGTATGATTCTTGGGTGTAAGAGTATTAATTATACATGTTTGTACCTATAAGGTTTGTGGAAAGATTGTTGAGCTCAAATAAGTAAAGATTGGGTTATGAAATGAAGGAAATATGGTAGAAGAACCTTGTAGCCAAATTTGCACACATAGTGTCTGATAAAATGTTCAAATGAGCCGAAACCATGAATATCTTCCTAATTTGTATTCGATTTTACTATATCTCTAAATAGATCGAAGTGGCTAGGATATCCGGAACGTTGTAGTAAATTGAAAGCCTTGAATCAAGGTATGTTGGCTAAACTACTCTCTTAAAATTGAATTCTACGGTATTTATGTAAGTTTCGCATGGTTCATCATAAATTGGCTATTCTGAATAAGCTTATGTTGAAAGATATATGTTCAATAAGTATCCCAAACCTTTTATTCATGTTATGATATCATTTGAGGATGTGTTCACAATATGGCATGTGCATTAAAATTGTTTCGATTTCAAGTCAAGTTCAAACGAAGGCTATTATGCCAAATTTAGTGAAAAATCTCTATGTGTCTTAGACTCTTAATTTCTCACATGTGTACTACAAATCGTGATTTGAATTGTTGTTATTGGTGTTGATGATGATGTTGTTTGAAAGTGAAAAGGTGAGCATGAAATACTAAATACGACCAACATGCCAAGAATACTTTTATAATTGCCACTAATGCCAATGAAATGAAAAGATGGCAAAGAAGTATGAAATGAGATTATTGGTATACAAAGGTTGATGTCTCGAATGACGGCCTAACCGATCGGGTCATGATCGGACGCCAAGCCATGGTGGTGATTGTAATGGAAATTGTAATTGAAATTGTGATTATGGTTGATATCCCTAATGAGATGGTCTAGCCGATCGGGTTGTGATTGGACTTCGTGCTAAAAGTACAGTGGTATTGGTATTGAGAGTGATCGTGGTAGATGTCTCTAATGAGATGGCCTAGCCGATCGGGCCGTGATCGGAATCCGTACTAAAAGTACTATGGCATTGGTATTGTGGATATTGGTACTATGAAAGGTGGTATTTGGTATTAAAGATATCCCAATTTAAGATATTGAAATTTATTTGAACACTCTCTTGATCCCAATTTGAGGTTTGGTGTTGTTTGTGGCTTCCACTGATATTATGATTGTTCTTTCTTGTATTATTTATCATTCTATTGAGAAGGTATTTTGTCATTCATACTAGTAGTATTCCATACGCACTAACATCTCTTTTGTTGGGGGCGCTGCATCTTCAATGGATGCAGGTGGTTCCACAGCAGGAGACATTGATCAGTGATAGCGGTACATCCTCTTCCCAGCTGACTTGGTGAGCCCCACTTTATTTCGGGGTCATGTATCTTTTGTTCCTCGTGTATTGTGTTTAATGTATAGCCGTGGCCTTATTGCCAGCATTATCATAATACTCTTCTGTATCTATAGAGGCTCCACAAACATAGTGTGAGTTGTATATGCGTGTTGCAGAAGTCCAACTAGTTATATTGTGTTTGAGTTACTTGTTTCACTTTAGACCATGAAAATGTGTGTAATTTGAGACTTTAAAATGAAGTAACTTATGGTAATGAATTGGTATTGTACACATGGTCTCCTTATTGTATAATTAACAAAAATATGTATTCTCTTTATTCATAAGTGAGTTTGGGTGGAAAGTATCTAACATGATTGCTTGACCGGATTTACTCGGTTAGGCGCCGGTCGCGCTCCCCGAGTTTGGGGAGTAAATTTTTTGGTATCAGAGTCTAAGGTTTTAAAGTATCCTAGGATGTCTCGGAGCCGTGTCTAGTAGAGTCCTTCTTATCGGTGTGTTGTCTACCACAACTATAATTAGGATGCTACTTGGGCATTCAGGAACCATACCCTTCTTTCCTGTTTTCGATTGTGCGATAAAGCTAATTGTTAGATTGTTCCTCCTTTAACTCATGCTTTCTCTAACTTTCAGTACGTGGCACCTAAGAAGAAGGCAAGAACTGGCCAAAAAGCCAATGTCACCCAAGGAGTGGCAGCTAATTCTATATTTAGTGATGTGGGTGAGCACCCAAGGAGTGAGAATATTCATCCAGTTACTACACTGCCTGATTCTACTACAACTGATCAGACCGCACCTGTCCTTACACCTACTGATGGTGCAATGCTCCCTTTAATTGATATTCCAGTTCTAGCTTCCGATTATGGTGTTTCTAATGTTGATCTTAGGGGAGCCATACATATGTTGGCTAAGATAGTGGCTTCCCAGAACCCAGAGATCAAGTGTTGCACCCACTCCTTCCAGTCAGTCAGGGGATTATGCTAGTTCCAAGGTGAACAAGTTTCTCCAGTGAGATATGTCCAAAAGCATTTCATGGCAGAATAGAGTGGCCATTATTTTCACCAAATAGGTGAAGCAAGTCTGTAGCCATGGATTATACAAAAGGGAAAATGATACAATGTGGAGAGATTTTTTGATTTTGGGTTTAAATATCACGTGAGGAAGGTAGAAAATGATACAGTGATGTGTAAGCTTTTTTTTCACCTAGTGGGTTAAAAAAATTACCCATTAGGTAAAACAAATATGTGATCCTCATTTAAGTAAAATAAAAGGTAAATGTAAAAAGAAAAATATGCGGTCTAAATTTAAAACCACTTTCTTAAAACCATGGGCAAAAATCATGTGCCTAAGGCTAGGCTGTTCCCGGTTCGCTCGCCGTTACTAGAGGAATCCTTGTAAGTTTCTTTTCGTCCACTTATTGATATGCTTAAACTCAGCGGGTAGTCCCGCCTGACCTGGGGTCGCGGTCGGAGTGCCTAAGCGCAATAAGGGTCGGGGAGCCCAAACGTGCGACGGGCCGTAGCCGCGACATTATGAGAGTTGAGTTTCAACCACCACTTGTCATGACGTCCATCGCCGTGGACTCGCATTTAGGCCAACCGCGCGCTCGGGGCGCACGGGAGGCCAGTATCCGCCCCGCGACACCGCCACGCCCATGATTCTGGGTGCGGCGTGCGGGGGGCGACGCGATGCGTGACGCCCAGGCAGACGTGCCCTCGGCCTAATGGCTTCGGGCGCAACTTGCGTTCAAAGACTCGATGGTTCACGGGATTCTGCAATTCATACCAACTACAAGATTTAATTTTATTGAGACACCAGCCCTGTCAAGCCACAGTCTTGTCAAGCAAACGTTAAACCACGGTTCTCCTTATGACTCTCTCAACGCCCACATGGCTAATACGAGTCTTAAGGACCACCGATTATGTTTCCATAAGCAAGGTTTACTGCATGAACTGTTAAACTTCCCGGGCTCTACAGTCTCAACCTCAGAACCATTGGGTGATACAATATAAAACTAGCAACAAAACATGTTTTAAGAATAGATTAGTATGCATAAGTTTAACACACCACTATTTAGCCTATCATTTAGACCAAATGAATATCATAATTATAACAAACAAATTAAATTAAATATCTGAGACTGCGGAGATTGTGGTCAAGTAGCTTTCTGATTTTTATTCCAAATATAAAATTGTTACAAAGGGAGATTTACAAAAGGTGAGATTCTAGAGAGATGAGAGATTTCTTAGAGAGAGGTGAGAGCTATTAGCCGAAGCCTTTCTCTAAACTAAAAATTGAGATCCTTATATAATGGATCTGTTTCTAAAACAAACAAAACCTAAACAGTAAAATGGCGACACAATAGTTACATCGTGTCCGAAAGATAAAAATCTAAAACCTAAAAGTCAAAACGCTAAAGAGAAACAGACATACTTTATAAAAGTAGATTCTCTTAAATTGGTGGGGTCTATTACTTTATTAAAGTTATTCTTCCTTATTACCCCAATTATTCAATGGTGGGGCCTTTAGTGTCTCTCTCAGGCTTTGTTTTTTCCTTTATTATTTTTACGGAAGATTCTTTCATGATTTTTTTGAATTGTTGTTGAAATCTTTCTACACTTTCGAGGTCTACTTCTTCATTATCTTCAACCTCTTGAGATTCTCCTACTATGACTATGTCATCTTCCATAGTGTGGCCTGTTGAAGCCATATATATATATATATATATATATATATATATATATATATCATCTGGTATCTCTATTTCAAGATTTTTCATTAAATCTTTCTTTACTTCTTCCATGTATGAAGCCAGAATTTTTGATTTGGTCATAACACCTTTCTTCATTTGAAGACGTCCGGTTAATTGCTTGAAAGGAATTAATTCGTGCAACGTTTTGTCATCAAATTTTTCTTTATTGTACTCATCAATTTTCTTTTGGATATTATTCAAATCTCCCGACCATGTAATTTTCCTTGCTGGTCTTTTTGAAGTAATTTACTCCAAAATTTCGTAAAAAAGATTTTGTTTAGGCTCGAGAAACCTTCTGTCGTATAACTGACTTTCACATCCCATTTTATTATCCAAGGGATAGAATTCTATAAAAAAAAAAGTACATGGCTTCCATATTTTTAAAAACAAAATGTCTTGTATTTGCATATTAATAATTTTGGGAGATATAACTATCTATTGAGTATATAAACTCTTAAATTATTCTGGAAGAATTTCCAATGATGGACCATATAATATCCACCAGTTATAGAACCAATTTGGGATATGTTGTTCATACATATGGAACAGAGCTTTATGAACCAAGAGTACTTTTTATTAGTATTCTCATATAATAAGACTT